>NC_090447.1:1135064627-1136314627 GCF_031143425.1 Pleurodeles waltl
GATCCGCGCTGATTAATCAAATTTATCTAATGCCAGCAATAATATACATATCAATCTCATGACTGAAAAGACATTAGAGAAAAGTTGTATATCTTGTAATAGCTGTGCCTTCCTGGATCTTGTGCTCATAGTTTTTTTTCAATCTGTATTTTCGTGATCAGAATCTGATGTTGGTGTTCTAAAGACTTTTGGGACAATTGAGAATTATAATCTGATTGCCAATGCGTATTTGAATATGAACCTTGAACTCTTGAGACTCTTGAACTACTGAAGAATTTGGAGTAGTTTTGTTATGATTAACCCAGTTATTTTCTGTCAGTGAAATTCTTGCACATGATAATTCCAGTACATGATAATTCCTGGATAATTCTTGAATCACACTGGGAAATGTTTCTTGTGTGAATTATTGGTATGTTGATTTGACTTCAGTTAATGCCAACAACCTGTTTAGTGTTTCCTGTTTTAAAGTGTGGTTTCAGCACAGGGAAATCCGAGTCCAGACCTTTGTATCTGAATAATCCTGATTGCCAGTATCCTGAATCCAGAACCAGAATCCAGATATCCTTGAGCCCAGCAGTGCCCAGAGTACAGAAATCTGAATACTCAGAAGTCCTTGTATTTCTCTCTTTCCCAACCTCCTTTCCCCTTGGAAACTGTTAGGGTTGCAGTGTGTCCTTCAGTGCTGCCCTGTTAGTTCTCATTGGGATTCTGGGATTGTCGTTGCCACATCAGAACCACCTAGAGTTCACGTGAGTGGCTCACAACACAGATATCCTGCTTCTGATGGACCTTTTCTATATAAATGACATAATAGAACATGAAAAGAAAAATAAGTGTCACTGTTGGGCAGTACTGCTGTGACACCACTGTCCATTAATTCATGCATACATTAGTAAAACAGTTACTTGAGTTTTTTGTGATAAACCTATCATATATAGAGTAGAAATACCGAATTATAGTGATCTCATGTGCACCATCACTACTTTCAAGCTTTTCATGTTATCTGATCAGACCTACAACATCATCTTGGCAAGAACTATGCAACCAATCCTATTGTGAGAGCCACCCCTGATCCCTCACAATCATTGTGAGCTACTGAAGGCCAATCAACCTGTACAAGCCTTGCACATAAACATACAGCTACACTGTCTTCCGGTCTAAACTCCTGTAGAGTCAAAGGCCATAGTTTGCATCACATACAGGGCAAGAAATGAGGGATGTTATGTGTCAATGCGAACAGGGATCTGTAGGTTGTTTGAACAAATGTGATTTCTAATGGAATAGGCTAGGATGGATGATGGTGAGCCATGGTCATCTGAACTTGCTGCACCTAAAATAAGTCTACCTATATGTGGCTCCATGACAGGTTTAATCCATACAGACCAAACTGAAACACGAAATGTGTTCGAATCCCACGTGACATTAAAGCATCAGACAACTCCAGACTCGACACATTTTTCACTCAACATCACTGTCATTTCAACATTGGCTGTATGTTATCAGACATAATATTGGTACACTGTCTACTGGCTACTGTTAGTCAGTGGCCTGCAGTTTGTGTGATGAAATAGACACACATTACAGATTTTACTGTCAGGTGACTTAACATTGCAACGCACAGACATTTCAGACATTGGTCACAAAAATCTCTCCCAGCTATATCACTCTGTCAACTCCAAGCACAACAGCTTCCAAATTACCACACACAAAGGAACCACATACCCTGTGAATTAGAAAGGGAGAGGTTACTCAGTCAGACATTCACCAATCAGACATGTACCTGTTCCTCTGGGGTCCCATTGAGTTTGCTGTACAGGGACAGAACTTCCCTGGCAAGGAGCTTCAGCTCCTCAGGGGAGAAGGCAGGTCCCCTGTCACCTGCTTTGCCCTGCATCCTGGCTCAAAGAGGTTGGTAACAGTAGCAGAAAACCAGGAGGTCATGATGGCTGCAGTGTTAAGAGGCAAGTGAGTGTTTTTTCACAACGCAGCATTCAAGTACACAGTGGACGCAATCCGTGATAGAGACAGACACAGCTATTGGCTTTCGTGCATACATAGTTGTCACACACACCTATGGCAGGGCCCTTCATTGAGGCTACCACCTACTGCACAGTCAACTTCCGCTGACGGCCATCAGGTAGCCAATGTCCTGTAGGCAAGGTCAGGCAGCCTCCATTTTAGGGTGTGAAGTTGCGCATTTTACAAATGGTTTTTCATCACCAGCACTCAAAATGGAGGCAAGTGCATTTCTAAATGTCAGATATGAACAACACTCTCCTTCACAAGATATAACATGATAAAATGTGAACCATGACTGTCTTTGACAACTACAGTGCTGCAGGGGCGGTACTACCTCCGTTGACGGTATATGTAAAAAAACAAAAAAAAAAAAAAAAAAAGGTGCAAATAATACAGTTCAAATTTATTATTTGACATGATGAACAAAAATCATTAATTAATATGTATTAGTAAAATCTTAGTGGACAAAATATTTGATGTCAATGTTTGTACATGTATTACCCAATGACATTTCTACTGTTGCCCAGAATTTGGATGTATATTGACATTAAAAGTATGGAGTTACCATTTTATCTGCTTTTTTATATTCCATACATACAGACCTCTGAACCCAGCCATGGGTAGAGGTGACAGCCTCTGATGTTCCGGCCCTTTTCAGAGCTTGCCGTCATGGAGGAAAGGGACATCATCAAGCAATATCATCTAAATAGGCAAACTATCCTGGATTTGCGTCAGCGGTTGGAGTCTGATCTCCTGCCTCACAATAGGAATCCAACATCCATTACACGAATAGTGAAACTCATGGAAGTACTGCATTTTGGAGCCACTGGCACCTTTCAATACACTGTGGCAGTATCTGGGGCATGTCCGAGCTAACATTCGGTGGTGTACTACAAGAAGTCCTTGGTTCCCTGATGAAAAACATCAACAGCTACCTCCAGTGACCACATCCACAGGATTTGGCCACAGTGAAGGGAGAATGTTATGCTTTGGGTAGAAAACCACTTCTGGTAATAACAATAGATGGCACACATATTGCCTTGGTGCCACCACAGAACAAATAACAGGTCTACCACAATCAGAAGAACTTTCATTCCATCAATTTGCAAGTTGTCTGTTTACCGGACTTATTTATACATGTCAAGTGTATGTGCTCTCTTCCATGGGTCAACACATGATTCATTTATACTACGGAATAGCAATATACCCATGAAGATGTCACAACTTGGACCAGAGAGGGCCTGACTTGTTGGTAAGTACAATATGGCATGTTGATCTTTTGCCTGAATCCTAATTTAGCAAGGGACCATGGTTTGATATGTGACTAATCTGTTGACTTGTTGCCTCCAGGTAGGAAATGCAACGTATCCTAATCAACTGGGGTTATTGGCACTGCTGAGGAATCCAACAACACCAGGGGAAGTCCGCTTCAATGAGGCCCATGGGCGAACACGGAGGCCAGTGGGTGTGGCTTTTGGGCTCATGAAGGCTAGGCTTAGGTGCCTAGACAAGACCGGTGGAGCCTTCCTTTACTCACCTGACAAGGTGTGCTAAATCATGATTGCCTGCTGCATTCTCCATAACATCACCCTCAGGATAGACATCCCTGTAATTGCATAGCAGGGTGACCATGATGAGCGCCTGGGTGAGGATGTTGAAATGTCCTATGAAGATGACAGTGGTGAAGAAGATGGAGTTGACTCATCAAAATGTGATTGCCCACTTCTTCACCTGCCTAAGGGTAAGCGTTCCTTTACAAATATAAAGCTCCAATGTCAGTAAAACTTGACCTCTGAGTTACATATCGGTCTGCTATGGTCATTTGCTAGGAATGGTCAGTGCAGGAACGTTCAAGGCAAAGATGTTAGTGGATCAGAGTTTCCCTAAATTTGGGTTATGTGGTCATTGACATAGATGAACTTTGCTTGTGCTAAGTATGTGTGTGTGTAGTATGCATGAGAGAATAGTAAGAGAATCCTTAGGAGTAGTGTAGAACTGGGTGAGGTCATAGAACTGTGGGATGCAATGTAAGAGGCTGGACAGTGAAGCTGGCAGTTGGATGCTGTTTGGATGGGACCTCTGTCATTGGAATAAACTTACATTGGATTACATCTTTGGCATCTTCCTTTCATCTTGGAGCAATTTACACGATATTACACTGGCGACTGAGGATGGGATGAGAGTTTTTTTAACCCAATGCCATTATTTCATTTCACACGGGGGAACAGAGGTCTCAACAAGGAACTTTAAGGACACGAAGCACAAGAAAGGTGAGCGCTTTTTCCGTATTCAGGAAGTTTGACATTTTCTTCTCTAAGCGCGTTCATTTAAAAAAAAAAAAACAATTTCACCGCTTTCAGCTGAGGCCGGCAGTTGAACGCGTGCCAGCTGTCTCGCGTGCATTTCCATGGAGACTGCATAGCTTCAGCCGCACGCCAGCTACATTGTGTGTTTGGGACGTGCCGCGCGTCAGCTGTGCCGCGTGCGTTCCCATGGATATTTAACACGCGTGCCAGCTGCATCATCTGTATTCTGAATTTGCCTCGTGCAACAGATAGTATAAGACTTCAGCTGAGCTGTGCGCCAGCTGCATCGTCTGTGTTCTTATAGCTGTAAGCTATAAGCGGAGCAACACATTTGAAATTCAAGCACCTCTACATTGATCTACAGTGATCTAAGGAGTAACTAGGGATCAAAAAGCAGTACTGGGCAGTAAATGCCACAACCAAAGCAGATGGACAGCCTGTAAGGGATAATAATTCACGATTTGAACTGTGAATTTGTAAACACACAGGAATAAAGATTGGAAACCACATTTCTAAATTCTGAGTTTTGTTTTCAACAGTGTCGTGCCATTAAAAGACTTGCACTCTGGGAAGCTGTGATTTCATTCAAACGGAAGTTCTTCATGATGCAGAATGTCACTGCACCTTCTTTCTTTTTGGCCATGCCAGGAGAACCACCTATTAAATGGCAAAAGTGGAAGAAGGTTTTTGAGAGATATGCAAAGGTGTGTGGCGCATCTTTAAGCATTGAAAGGAAGACTGCGCTACTTTTACATTGTTTAGGTTCAGAGGGTCAGGAAGTGTTTGACAATCTTCCAGACATTTTTGATGAGAACCTAAATGAATATGAGACATGCATAGAAAAACTAGATAGACATTACATTCCGAAAATTAGCACCATACTCGAAAGATATCATTTTGGCAGGAGGAATCAAGGAGAGTGTGAAACTGTGGAAGGCTATGTTACAGCTCTTAGAAAATTGGCTTCATCTTGCAAGTTTGGACCTTTGTCAGAGGAGAGGATCAGAGATCAATTTATGTTGGGCTGTAACATAGAAAGAGTTAGGGAGGAAATTTGGCAAAAGGATGATCCATCATTGGATGAAGTCTTAGTGTTAGCCAAGAAAATTGAACACTCACTCATGTGTGTTGAAACAATAAAGAAGGAAGAGAACAAGAGTGAGAATGTACAACTGGTCAAGGACAAACGAGAGATTTGTGTAAAAAGAAAGGGCATTTTGCTAGTGTGTGCAAGACTAAAAATAGTGTATATGGTGTTAATAATGATTCAGACACCAATGATGGGGATGAATTCGAGTGTGGCCAAAGTTATCCTCACTGACAATGGTGTGCAGTTAGTGTCTAGAGAGATGGAACAATTTTTAGCGGACTGTTCCATACGGCACAAGAAGTGTGCGCTTTATCATCTCGAAACCAACGGCATGGTAGAGCGTTTCAATAGGGTATTGAAGGAGACTATAGCTTTGGCCAAGGGTAGTGGATTGAATTGGAGGAAAGAAGTGACGAAAAGGGTTGAGGCTTACAGGGTCTCGCCTCACTCCACTACAGGTAAAACACCATTTGAATTACTCAGAGCCAGACACCCTAATACCTTTTTGTCTCCCAGGTGGGTGAATGATATGGAGTCAAGGACAGGTGTGATATTATCAGATGGATGTTGGAGAGAGAGGGAGCAAAAGAAAATAGAAGCTCGGAAAAAATATTTTGATTCAAGGAAGTCAACACAAACAACTAAAGTTAAAGTAGGTGATTGGGTACTTATTCGTGGACCTTTGAACAAAGGGAGAGGCATGAATAAATCTAAGCCTGTAAGAGTGGTTAAAGTGTTCAACAATGCGATAAGAACAGAAGATTCTAGGATGTGGAATCTTAATCGGGTGGTGGTTCTCAAATGTAATAAGTTTAGAAAGACTCTTAATGATAGTTTGGTTAATTCTGTTTCACCAATATGTTAATTAGAACAAATGCATGTAGCAATGTTGTTTTTCTTGATACTTATTCTTGAACAAATGTATATAGCAATTTTTGTTTAACTTTTAGTTCTTATTGTTTTTGTTTTGTTTGTTAGTTGATAAAAGGGGGAGGTGTGTAGTATGCATGAGATAATAGTAAGAGAATCCTTAGTAGTAGTGTAGAACTGGGTGAGGTCATAGAACTGTGGGATGCGATGTAAGAGGCTGGACAGTGAAGCTGGCAGTTGGATGCTGTTTGGATGGGACCTCTGTCATTGGAATAAACTTACATTGGATTACATCTTTGGCATCTTCCTTTCATCTTGGAGCAATTTACACGATATTACACTGTCCTCATGACTTGTCAAGTGATTTCAATTTGATATGTGGTCAAATTAATTTTGCCTTGTTATTTTGTTTCCGCGTCCTTCAACAATCACATTCATTTGGACATTGAAACGCTGTGACATTTGTTGTGATATGTTACTGTTTTGAAGTACAAAGTGTAAATGTGTTGATCCTGGGAAAGACACCCACTTGGGATGGACAGAACCTTTCAGAAAACAACTTGCACTGTGATAGCATGGAAGTTCTGAAGATTCTATGTGGCCTGTTTCCTGTGTGATGGTCCAATAAGGCAATATATGCCACTTGAGTTGTTCAAACCGCATGTGTATGTCAAGCCCTAGCATACTTTTCTCCTTTCACATTGGATAAATCTTCAGTTTGTAGACTGCAGAGGTAACTGTTGATATGTTTCCTCATAGGTGACAGGACAGGTGACATGGGCGACATCATAGGCGACAGGACTTTTAGTTAGCACACCACTGAATTGTGATTGTGTCGATGCACCAGATATTGCCACAGTGTCATATATTGTCAGTGCCATGATGTGGACTATTGATGTTATTGATCTAGGATTCATTTTGTGAGGGTAGGGTGTATGCTTCCAACTTAGGTCATGCATCAGTGATAGTTTACCTCTTCAATTTGTTACCATTGCATGCTTCCTGTCCTCCAAGGTGCCAAGGTAATGGAGCATATAATTCTGAATGTCACAGATATTGGGTTTAGGAGTAGCTTTTGTAACCCAGACTCAATTTCTACAAGGACCTGTTTGTAGTATTAGTATGTTACACATACATTCTCAGTCAAGTTTGTTTACTTTAAATAAATTTGTTGACACGTTTCCTCTTTGTAATTGCAGCGGTTTGGTAAATGGAGGTTCGATATTTTCCCCAACATGACGGTGGAAAATGGACATGAAAAAGGAAATGCCCCAAATAATCGAACACGAGTCTTCTACTCCGTGTCCATTACATTTATTCTGATGAAAAAAACATGTGTGAGGTAAAATAAACTAAGATGAAATAAACTAAGAAGGGACTATCATGGTGGATGGAAACATAGTAGTAGAGCCAAATGGAGTTTGAAGTGCAATGGTAAATGTGTCCTTGAAACAGTCCACAGAGTTATTGGTAAGCACACAAGGAGGACATTAGGCTCAGCGTCTCTTGGAGGTGATGGTGTTTGTCTTGCCATCCTCTGCTGCTAGTCCAGATGCCCATCCCCTCTGGGGAGGAGAGGGGGCACAGGTGCAAGGGCTAGGGTGGTAGGGGAGGCTTGCCCTGTGGCAGATGGAATTGGAACAGCCCTGTGCATGATATGATAAATGTGGTACATCACCCTAGTGAAGGAGCACAAATTGGAATTGATGTTCTGCATCTCCACATAGTTTTTCCTCTGCATCTGCTTAAGGCCCCACAGCTAATTTAGGACCTGGCCCAATCATGTCTTATGACTGTTGGACTGATCCCAAGACTTGGTCAAGGATGATCTGGCTAACTAACACTCCAGTGGCCTCCCTTGGCTGGCCCACACATTGTTCGACCCATGTAGCCTGATTTACACAGATGACAACTCCAATGGTGACATTGTAAAGATCTCCTGAAATGCCAAAGTGTTAGTTCAGATTTGTAGTTTAAATGCAACAGACATTGAACCCAACACAATGGTGAGTAAATTGGAGTAGTGGACTATTCCAAGGTCTAGCAGGCTGCAAAACATTAGACACAATGGCCCTCATTCTGACATTGGCAGTAAGTCCCGCTTACCGCCATGATGACTGTGGCCAACATACCGCCGCCGCAGCGGATTACCGATACCCATATTATGAGCCACACATAGCAATCCGTCACTATACAGCCACACACACAAGTCCGCCAGCCCAAAGGTCAGTGTTAATCTGGCGGTAGCAAAACCCACACCGTTATGCCAACAGAACTACAGCCACAGCATTATGACCCACGAATCACCACATTCAACCGCGGTAAACCATTGGCGGTACATACTGCTGCTCTCAAAATACACACACACTAACAAAGCAACACTACATTGGACACCTCAAACTACACACACCTGACACAAATACACACACCACACACCCACACCACTATAAAACACACACACACACACTACCCACAACCCTTTATGACTAAATGAAATTGACAACATAGAGAGAGAGACACCAAGAGCGCCCACAGAACCAGAGCCACAGAACACCATCACCCATACACCATCCAGGCACCTTACAGTACACACCCCAACACATCACCCCACACACCCTCACACACACCACACACATTACACCCATGGCACCACAATGACACCCCAGGTTCTCTGAGGAGGAGCTAAGGGTCATGGTGGAGGTAATCATCCGGGTAGAGCCACAGCTATTCGGATCACAGGTGCAGCAGACATCCATAGCTAGGAAGATGGAGCTATGGTGGAGGATCGTGGACAGGGTCAACACCGTGGAACAGCACCGCAGAACAAGGGATGACATCAGGAAGAGGTGGAACAACCTACGGGGGAAGGTGCGTTCCATCGTAGCAAGACACCAGCTCACTATCCAGAGGACTGGGGGTGGACTGCCACCTACTCCCACACATCTAACAATGTGGGAGGAGCAAATCTTGGCAATACTGTATCCTGAGGGCCTGGCAGGATTAGCAGGAGGACTGGGCCCTGGTAAGTCAACTCTTCATTACTTTCACCCCCCTACATGCATGCTATCACATACCCACTCCCCTCACCGCCATCACCCCACCACCTCACATACATCCCACCATCACAACCCACCCATCCCAATACCAAGCCCTGCATGCACCACCAATGCATGGCCATCACTCATAGCCCTGCATGGGCACCCATCACTAAAGCATGCACATTAGAGAGAATCACCTAGCCCACAAAATCACTTCTCACACAAGGCAAAGCTGACAGGGCAATCACAACCATACAGGGCAACACACCCATGCACAAGATGTCACACACAGAAACAATAACACTGCATTTACATCCCCACAGGTCTCCCACCAAATGTCACCGGAGAGGAGGTGCCAGCAGCATCCAGTTCCCCCCCGAGAAGAGTCCCACAATGATGACAGCAGCTCTGGTCACCTGGATCTGGATGACCAAGCTAGCCCATCAGGAATCTCTGGATAGTCGGTTACCCAGGCACAGTACCATAACACCACAGAGCCTCCCCCTCAGGAAATACCAGCACAGCACCCACCCAGTGGGCCTATAGCTCTGTCCCCAGGACATGTCAATCACCAGTGTGTCCACCAATACAGGGACCCCAGGCAACCCCACAAACCCAGGACGATCTGGGACCTGGTGTTAGTGGGCACACGGTTTAGTGGAGAGAGGCACAGGACAACAGTTAAGCTGGGAGGACTGCTGTGCGACAGGGGGAGGACAGGCCCAGGGAACCGACTCTGCAGGAGGCACTTACCAACATCCTGGGAGCATACCACCATTCCCAGGAGATGATGAGCCAGATACTGGAAAAGTTGCAGGAGACCCAGCGGCTGCAGGAGGGACAGCACCTGGGGATCAGGTAGGACCTGAAGGACATCCACACCACCCTGGTCACCATTGCAGGGGTACTGGCAGACATGGCCAACACCATGAGGTAGGCAGTGGCACACCACCGGGCCCCTGACACTAGCCACACTGATGAACAGCACTCCACCTCCGCTGCCGCTAGTGGACAGGAGGCCCCGCCACAGGAACAAAAGGCCACCAGCACCCCTTCCCGGCAGAAGGAGAACTACCCCGCAAACGTCCCCTGTGATCCAGGCAGAAGCCAGAGAACATTGCCAGGACCCCCGCAAGGAAATACAACTCTCCTGATTGTCAACCTTGTGTCCCACTCTGTCACCCTGTCCACCTTGAACTGCCATTGCTCCCCTTCCTATGCCCCCTTGGACAATGCACCTGTGATACAAATAGACTGGACTCTATCCTGGACTTTCCTCCACCATCACCCACTCCCATTGCACACACCCCTCTACTTATTAGCACTTAAATAAACACATTTTGAAAAAATACAAGTATGGAGTATGTCAAATGATTGAACTATGTATTTGTTTAACAAGGTTTAAACACTGCAATACAACTGTACAGTAATGTATACATAGGAATGACCTGTAGTTGGCTGCAGTCAACACACCAGGTGCCAGAGTGAGGCACAGATATCTGAAAACAGAGATGCCAAAGAGTACAGTAAATGGCCATAGAATTAGGAGAATCTTCCTGCCATGTACAATGTCAAATACAAAACTGTCAATGCAAAGTGAAAGCCTATGTTCTAATAAAGAGCATACATGAATTAAAGCTCATACAACATCACTTGATGGCACTCCAAGGTCAGGCCCAATGCTTCCCTTAATAAAAATATTGGGTGAACCCTCCCAGCCTAATGGTCTAAATTTAAAGGAGCAGGTGCTCCCAGACAAACGATCCCTGGAAAAAGTGTGACACCCTGCCATCTTACCATGAGGCCGGAGCTCCAGTAACTGAAATCTCGAATATAATAATGGGTACATGCCTTTAATTCTGCCCTCCAACCAATGTCATCCCTGGTGCATGGGGCAGCCCAGTTGGTGATGAGGGAAGTATTGCATCTGTGAATGATAACTTCTTGTATTTATGAATGACATTTTCTCCTCATGAATGATGTCTTCTCTCCAAGGACGTTTTTGGCTTGCTCTGGGAGAACATCTTGCCACTTGCTCATTTGATCATTTTTATTTCTGAAAGTAACAAGTTTCTGTCACATGATTAGGTCTCATAGACTCTTATTGAAAGCAAGCCTATATAACTGTACTAAAGTTTATAGATTTTAGTATACCCTTTTCTAGTGAGAGCCCTGGTCAGTTGAATCAACAGTCTTTAGTTAGTTTAATTATTTTGCTGTGCTGCTTGCTATTTTGCATTAAATGCAAGTTAGACTTTGGGCTTCCTAAAGTGTTCTGTTTTATTTTTAACAGTGAGAGAGCTAGCTTGGACCCTGTCAAGTGCGAAGATAGCAGGTGTAAAAAGGGGTGTGGCTAAGGCATTGAAGGCAGGCCGTATTGAAAAAGGGGCTCCTGAGTAAATAGATGAAGTGCTGCAGAAGGATATAGTGGGACTGTGAGAAAATAGGATTGGATGGCAAATGTTCTGCAGCCACTGTCTAGTGGATAGGATAAATGTGTAACCCTAACCCAAAACCTCTTCAGAATATTCCTGGATCTGGGGAAACTTCGCACTCCTGACTGCTCCTAGAAGAAGAGGAGTGGTTAACGTCCTGTTTGCCTGCTTAAGGGATACAAAAAGCAGAAGGGCTTTTGATGCCCAGAGGGCCCAATGAACAACAGAGAACTAAACCCTACAGGACACCTGAGAAAGACCTGGGCCCATATTTAAGAAAAAGTGGCGCATCAGAGCTGATGCGCCACTTTTTCTGCACCCTCACCAACCAGCACCTAACAACACCATGGTTTCAAAATTTTTGATGCTATTATGGCACTTTGCAATACTAGTGTCAAAACATTTTACACTAGTGTAGCAAAGTGCAAAGAGGCCCATAGATTTCTATGGGTGCATCTTTTTAATTCCTGCTCTGAGCAGGCATTAAAAGTGATGCCAAAAATGGTGCAGTGAAATCTGTTAAATTTAATTGAAACATTTTTGCAGGCCTCCTAGCACCAGAATGCCCCTCTTGCATACATTATGCCTGGTGCAAGCATAATGTGGCGCAAGGGTTTACAAAGTGGTGCAATGCATGCATTGCCCAACTTTGTAAATATGGCGTGTGGAAAAATACACTTGAGCACAACCTTAACATCAAAAACATGACTCTATGGCAGCGATAAGGTGGTGCTACGGGCTCTTAAATATGCTCCCAGGTGCCTAGAAGCTTGCTCTGAGAAATCAGGGGCTGCAGGACTGACTAGATAGAAATTTCCCAGAAGTGTGAAAAAAATGGGTTTAGTGATGTTTTCTACGTCTGGGCGGGGCTAGGAAACGGTCATAAGGCTTTCCTGTGGATGTTGCACTTGAGGCAGGAAAGAAAACCAGGCTCATCCTGCACAGCTTCTGCTATGCTGAAAACACGGTCAGCGGGACCTTGCAGTGTAGGTATCTGGTCACATTGAGCCCTGCTCGACAACAGGTTTTAGCCATACCCCAGACAAGGAAAACAAAATCTTGCACAGTGGTGAGGGGGCAAGTCTATCTGACCAGTGCAGCAACCTGGGTGGGTATGAAACCCAGATTAATCCCATCTAAAACTTTTGCAAGGAAAACAGCAACTTTAGTGGGAGCTCGGCTATGACATATCAATCTTTGAGGCACCCTTGCTGGCTACAGTCTTGGACCATGCCCTGCTGGAAGAATCTGACTTCCAAGATGAAGAACTTGATTAACGGTTTGGTGGTGAGGGTACTCCATCGTGAACGCTATGCAGTAACCTGTTTGCCAAACCCTCAATCTACCCATGTCATTTAAAGACAGGCGGATCTTGAGTTTTCCCTCAATGGAGAGACAATTGGCTCAGTTGATGGATATCTTCCTCTGATGTCCAGAGGGACTAGGGGCTGTTAGAGAAAGAACAATACACCACACTCCCTATTTTGGATGGATGGTTTAATGTATTTTTTTGGCCATTACCACCAGCAATAAACTAGTAGTAAGACACAGAAAAAAACAATATTGAGCCCTGCACCCTGAGAGAAAGCATCCAGGGTGTAGGGGTCATCAGTTTTATGTTTTTCAGAAACAAGTTCTGCTGTGGAAGTTTGTTCTGAATAACAAAATCTTTGGAAAACGTTGCAGAATGGCCATCCAAACTGACTGCGGATGTTCAAAACAATGTTATATATTGAAAGGAACTGCCCTGAAGGCGGTTTCTTTCAATGCACATAGATAATTACTGGGCTGGTGGTCATCTCTTAATTTGGCAGGTAACCCATCAGTGTGCTGAGGTAATGTCACCTGCAACCCTGATGAATGAAGTATTGTCTGCCAAACCTTAAATCAGGCCCGAAGTTAGAAGTTAAAGTTTTGACAAGGATAACTTGCTTGATGTATCTGACATCCACTCCATCAGCCTGAAATCTTGCCTTGGTCTTGATCAACTTTTTGATTGGGACTTTACTTTTTCTTGGTGCTTTTTTCCCCAACCATTTCAAAATTTACATCTTGGTTTTCCAGAACCTATTTTAATGTTCTCAGTGTAATTTACTCATTAACCTTTTCTGTATTTTTCTAAGTTAGTTTAAGAATTATATTGCATTGTGCTCTTTGCTTTGAAATTTTTGGTACTGCTTGAACTTAACACACACTTCTAGGTGGGTGGGCTGCTTCCTTTGCAATAGTAACAAGTGTATACTTATTAGGTTTGTAGGGGTACCTCCTCCAAATTAATAGTCACATTCCCAACAAAATTGAATCTGAAGCACAAAAGTACTATCAACCCAGTGTCATGCCCTTATCCCTTGTGCTGTCAGCTGTCATGGTGCCAGAGTGCCTCTCCAACACTCAATATGCAAAGCAAGTCACTAAAGAGGAGGAGGAATTTTATTGAGCAGAAGGAAGAATCTTTGAGAGCGTTATGATTGGTCACTATGCAGAACAACAAGGTCTCCCTCCACACAATCTCAATGGGGCGAAAATCAACCTATGTGGCAGAACCTCCCTAACAAGATGAATGGATTGGGGTGCAAGAAAGTGCTGTGGCTGAAATGAAAAATAAATAGGAAGATAAGAGGAGCTGTGTCAAACCAGTAACCTCCACCAGTTGCGTGGCCTGCCAGTTGCAGAGAACCACTATCATCAGATCAGGTAAGGTGAACCTATGACTTAAAGTAACAATATATATTAAGGTCTGCTGATTTCACTTCTTCCATAAAAAGCATGCATGTCACTCAGATACACGGGACCAAACCCAACACATAAAGAACAACACAAACACTCAAAGTAATGTAGCAACTGACTTGAATATCCATCCATATCTCCACACTGCACATCAAATTCAAATACACACAGCTATTTCCTTTACTCCTTTCAGACTCTGTGCATGCATTGTTGTAAGGATCTACAACAACACTCGCTCTTGGTATAGCGGGTTCACAATCTGCAAAGCGGAGTGTGATGAATCACAGCACTGTCAATCCTAATCACCCACAAAACTGCCACAAGATCTACCCACTGTTACTACTAGATCTTAAAAACTATTCAAGTCCATCTGTGCACATCTTATGAAGTACCATTACTGGAACATTATGGAAATATATAACCAAATACAATTATTCCCAGTCTGTCTCTGTGACCATTGCATATGTGTATTGCCACCCCCTTAGCTTTCTGCCAACACCTTCACTGCTATGCCCTTCCTGTAGTGCACTGTGGATTGGCAGCTCAAGATGGAAGAATGAATGACAAAGCCTGGAAGTGGTCTTCAAAATGTATTACTAAATTATACTGCAGCACATATTTGGTTTGTGGCACTAACTAAAGCACTATTATGTTTCTTTCCAACATAGCACCTCATGTAATACATGTTATGTTATGTTATGTTATGAGGTCTTGTACAGTGCATGGCTACCCGCAGGCCTCCCAGCACTGATGTCTCATCTGTGGTATTTTTATACTCATTATTGTCATTGCTACATCCTCCGAGCATAATACAACCTTGTCTAGCTTTGATCTGACCCAATGAGTGTCTTAAGTTGATCAAAATTTCTACTTTCCAACTTAGTGATGCAGGGTAAGGCCAACACAAGTCCCTGTAACTACATTTCTCAAAAGCAAGCACTGTTCTGATGTAGCACCACTAATGAGTGTGGAGATCTGATAACTGTATGTGATCAACAGCTAGGTAGCCTTCACAGCTTTTACTTTAGGACCTGGGAGTGTTATGTCACTGTTGGAAAATGGGTTATTGGTAAGGGCAGGTAAGTACCTACACTTAGCAATAATCCACTAACCTCCACTTAGGTCCAGCTAAACCTCAATAAATGAAACCTAGCTCAACCCTTGGTAGCTTGGCAACGAACGACAAGGCTTAACTTAGGAGACAAAGCATAAAGCATTCAAATATCACCAAACAGTAATTAAACCAAATGAAGGAAACAGTTTAAAAATCTGAAACCAATTTATAAATATAGGAAATATTTTAGCTTTAAAATTACACCAAAACAAATAAAATTGGATAAAGGGAACCAGAGATATGAATTTTTAAAGAATTAATGCTTTTTAGTGCTTAGAAACAAATAGCACCAATCAGGTCATCTGGTCGCACCTCGACCGGGGCAAAGTCAATGTTTAAGGTTAAGGCCGGCTGCGATGGAGCCCTGCTCAGCTACAGTCCGCGGGAGGCCTCGTCCAAAAGTTTACCTTCGGACTGAGTCTTTTTCTTGAAGATTTTCTTAAGCAGGACCAAGTCGCCAGTCCAATCCGACCTCCTGGAACTCTTCCTTGGATATACTTTTTGGGAGCCCTTGGTGGAGATTTTTACCTTTGGACTTAGTCGTTTTTTCGAGATGAAAATCCTTCGACCGGGTCAAACCTGAATCTTGATCCAACGTCCTTGGAACCCTCTTCGGATACACTGCCTGGGAGGTCCCATCAACTTTCTACATTTGAACGTAGTCACTTTTTCAGAGATTTCCCGGCCTGGTTGCGGTTGAGGCAAGCCGGCTAGAGTTGCTGTGGTAGGTCTGTCCCTTTATGGAGGTTTTTTCAAAAAGTTCTCCAAACTTCTCAAAGCTTCTGAATCTTCTCCCAGATGTAATTGTAGGGTTCGTTTGAGGTCCACAGCTCACCCAAAGGATCCAGAAGCTCTGGAATGCTCTTTGAGAGTGCGGACTACAACTCCCAAAATGCACCGGGCACAATTTCCAATTTGGCCACTGGACAGTGGTCAGCTACTCAGTTTCTTCAGGAGTTGGTGCAGGGGACTCTGGTTAGCAATTTTTCACCTGTAGCAAACAGGGTGTCACTCCTTAAACCAGCTGACACCAGGCAAAGTCCTTCTTGTGGTGAAGCCCAAGTGTGCAGCTGGTGCAGTCCTCCAGAACTCAGTGTCCAAGTGCAGGTCCGGGGTCTAGCATGGCAGTCCTTCTTCTCCTGTAGTTTTTCCTTGTAACGATCTGGGGTGTGGGTCCAGGTCTGCCAGTTTTATCTTTGCTCCTGGGTGAAAAACAGGGGGATCCTGGTTCTCCAATCAGGTGCAGGGCCATTCCCCCTGTGATGACCACTTCCTGGGAAGTGTGGCAAAAATGAATGCCAGAGAGCAACATTCCTCAAAACTCCGTCATGGCTGAACATGATTTTTGGAGGTTACATCTGGCTGAGCCTATCCACTAGTGTGGCTACAAATCTGCAACATACCCCTCTCCTGGCCTCTGCTAATCTAATAAAGGGGGCACCTAATTGTCTGGGGTTTCAGGATGTAAGGGATGTACTGAGTTGCTCCAAATGTCCTTCCCTTCCTTTGAAGACCAGTTTGGCAGCCCTGTTTCGTTCATGCTTCTCTATCTGCTGAGGGAAGTTCTCCTCCCCTAGGCACATCTGTTTGTGTTTAGCCCAGGCTACTTCACACTTCATAAAGGCAGCCTGGCCAGGCTGCCAGAGGCTGGCCAATCAGAACAAAGCAATACAGGGCTGAAGTTGGCAACTTTTTAGGTAGAGTTTAAAACTCTTTACCTGAACAAGTTATATTAAATCCAACAATTGTAAGATGTGGGATTTATTACAGCAATTCATTTGATACCACACTTAAGGTATCTGACACTTAAGGGGACTTTATAAATCAAAATAAAGTCTCCCCATTTTAGCCTATGGAGGCCATTCACTGCAATGAGGGGAAAAGGAATTGGATGTTTTACCTCACCAGGGCTTATAAAACTATTTTTATAAGGTCCCTGCTTATAGTTACATGGCACTCATATTTAGGGACACATAGGGCACACCTTAGGGGTGACTTATATGTAAAAATAAGCCAGTTTAAGACCTTGGAAGTACTTTTAATTCCAAAGTCGAATTTGCATGTTACTTTAGTTTAAAAGCAGCCAGCAAGGCAGGCCTGTCTTTAAAATGACACTGGGCATCTCAGCAGTGCACCTATAGGTGCAGCTATAGGTGTACTATGTATTCAGGGGTCCCTAAAAATACATGCCCTACCATACTCTAGTGACTTATAGGTAGGTTAATATTGCCAATTCTGATCAGGAAAATTTGCATATTCACTTTACACAGAGCACTGGCTCAGGGACTGGTAAGCAGTACCGAGGGCACAGCCAAGAGTCAGTAACCACCAGTATCTGTCCAAAATGTTTGGGGGTGACCAGGGCAAAAAGGAGGACTTTCCTACAGTCACCAAATATACCAGTGTTTTAAACCACATACAACAAAACAGTGAAGAAAATGGCTTCATTGTGCCACTATCAGTCACAGACTACTTTAAATTCTCCTCTCCTTCAGTCATCCAATGCCTCAACCACTGCTTGCGCATCAGACAGACCTGAATATCCAGCACCTTACTGGTGCTCATCTCAACCAAAAAAGCATTCCTGTTATTTGCTGAGATCAATAATCAAAGATACAATACAAAACTGTATCAATGCCATGAACCTTTGCAGATTTGAACCCAACTGTCAGTGAATGTTTTCACTCTGTACATCAGCCTCATGTTAAATTAACATATTGCCACCAAAAGAAAGATGTCTGGGTACCAACACTATCATCTAAAGAAAATCAAACAATTTATTCTGGAAAATTACTTTAGAACTACTATTCAAGCCTTCATGCTTTGCATCTGGTAGTGGTAATGCCCGACTCTGTGGCCTCAGAGACACCACACTGGCCTTCTATAACTTAGGAGCAGCCTATGTGCTACAGCACACCACCCCGAGCCTGAAGAAATATGGCCATATTACCCCAATCTTGATGGAGCTCCATGGCTCCCCTTGTCAGCCTGTGCCATCCTTAAAACCAGCTGCATCATTTACCAAGCTATAGACCAAGAAATGTAAGTTTGAAAAACAACACAGTAGGCCTTTTCCATCTATGCACCCAGGATCTGGAACAACAATCCTGTATTCATCAGTACCACCCCATCTCTGCACCAGTTTAGGAAAGACACACCTCTCTAAAGATCATCACATGATAAATTATTAACTGTCTCCACAATCCAGCTTTCTCTTCTCTTATTTGTTGAATGTATGCTTGCCTTTGACCTTGTAGAGAGCTTTGCTGCCTTTTGGCTAGGTTCATGCTGCAGAAATAACATATACATACATGTATACATGTATACATACATACATACATACAAACACAGCTAAGCACATAGTAAATGCAGATGACATCGCATCCTGTAACCATTGCTTCTTTATCCCCAATATGTATTATGTACTATCCAAATGTCACATGTTTTTCTACACAGTTGCAGTCATGTAACATGCCCTGGTACATCACTATGACCCATCTATTACGTTGTGTCAAGGGGCCCATTGCAAGCATGACAGCAGCCTTTGTCAGTCACTAGCAATGTCGGTTGGCCCTTGGCCTTAAGAGTGCTGTCTGATTTGATTTCACATAACATGAATTGAGAGCAAGTTTCACATGTTTGTATCAGGCATTTGTTTGCAGGACATGCATTATAGCAATATCCAGGTGCCAATAACAATGTGCACATATTCATTTCATCAATATCTGGAGTGAAATATTATTCCCTATATCTTCTAACTTACATATTTCTCTAATTCTAATACCCAAAGTTGTGCTTGTATCTTTATAGTGCAGCTGACACCAAGGGATTCAGCCATACACACAACCCATGACATTAGCACATAAGAGAACCTTCTGAGTAAAATAAATGTACCTGGTTCAAGCACCGGCTGACTCTATCTGCCATTTGAACTCTAGATGTGCTGTCTCACAGTTCTATTATTACTTCCCAAGTTGCATGTTTGTATGTATGACTTTGTTTACATCTCCACTCTATCAAAAGTCTGTGGACCAACACGTCTCTCCCTCTTATTTATTTTGGAAGGGGAGACCAATTGCTAGTTATTAGAGAGAATTCACTTCGCTTGACCCTTGCTAATGGATCCTATGTATGTTCTAAATATCCTAATGTATAAGCAAAATATTTCAGTATTCTCTACATCTCTAAGTATGCATCTTAAGGGCTTTGAGGTTGATTCTTACTGGTGTAGCCCTTTTCTGGTCCAGTTAGATATTCCGTGAGGTACTAGTTATTAAAGAAAATGCTAGCAATATGACTCACTGACATGAATAATGGACTCTGTAAAGTGTAATTGCACCAATGCATATTTATGTGCAAAAGACTCCAGAAACTCTAAAAATATGTTTTGTATGAGATTTCAAAATCTTGGTGGCCATCTTAGATAGGAGAGTATCAATACCTTGCCAAACCAAACATACCTTGCTATGCAATCGTAGGTGAAGACGAGAAAGACTTACCTGATTGGTAGCAGAAGCAGAAGCAGTAATCTACTGTGGTGCATCATGATCCCTTAGGTGTATCCAACTGCACCAGCCATCTCAATGGATCTGGAGATTCGGCCTCAGCAATTCATAAACCTTGAACAAAACAAGGAGGGGGAATTTGGGAATAAAACAAATAAGTGGAACATGATTTAATACCACAAAGTCTTATTGCGCAATAAAGATATAGACAATCATTGTAATTTGTAGCTTGAATTTCTTGAAAGGCATCATTTATGAACAACTTTCTGAAATCTGTTAGAACAAAGTGAATTTGTAAATGAGGACTACCATAAGACAATTGCAAGCTATTAGGGCAGAAAGAAAAGAATAAACTAGACAGGAAAAAATAAATCAGGTAAAATGTAAAAAATGTCGGCAAGTTGCTCAACTAAAGGTGGAGTTAAAGAATGCATCTCTAACCTAAAGTTATTTTTCTATCTAAGGTCAATTTAAGATTATGCCAATTGAATCTGAGAGTAGAAAATAGAAAAATCAAACTAAGATGCAAGAATCTGGATTGTGGAAGACACCAACAACAGTGGGCTCTGTGCACTGGTCTGGGGTAGAGTTAACTTATGACCACTCAGGTGTGCACGGGAAGAAGGTGGATATTCATCACTCTGGCTGGGCTAAGTGCTTCTGGTTAGCGCTGGAATTGTTGTTCTGTGACTTAGGCCACCATCACTAAAGCACATTACATTGAAGAGAACAGAGTTTGTTAACCCAACTTTGGATTGACACACCTATCACAATTTCACAATGACTACGGTGATTTGTCCCTACAATCCACTTTTCAAATATCCCAGATGTTTCTGCCCACATCCTATGGAACCAGGTTGCTGAGTAAGATAGCCATGCATGCATGGTGGGCTGGGAGTGGAAAGGGTGCTAGGAGAACATCTTCATCAAACAGGACTCATCTACCCACACTACCCTAAACTGCGATACCATGAGAAACCAGAAGTGAAAACACACCTGTTTGCTGGAAAGTCATAACCAGCTTATGCAGACCTAGAACCACCATTTGCAGGGTACATTGAAATTGTACGTGAAACATCTTCAAATGGCAGAGCCCTCATTAACCTGACCAGCCACCCGCCTACTTCTAGTGCAGATCCCAGTTTAGCCCCTATTCTGCATAGCCAGCTATCTTCTCCCATGGGTCCCAAGCCCCACCTATTAAACACATCAATGAACACTCATCATCACTACCATCAAATACACACACACACACTCACACCAACATGTACACATGTAAAACTACCACTGTGTATTTTAATAATTGTTTCTCAAATATATATAGATGTTGTTATTCTGCCAAATGTTGATGTGGTAATTATTGTGTCATTTACTTTACTTTTTGTTTTATGTATTTTCTTCCCAGCAACACTTTGTTTCTAAGTAATTTAGTTTTAATACCAAAGAGTGACCTAATGTGCTCTGTGACATATTTAAAGTTGGATGGATGTCCAGTTGACCTGTAGTGTTACTTGAAAAGGTTAAAGTATACATTTGTGATTTGGGGTTGGCTTTCATTTTTATAGGTATGGTAGTGGACTTGCATGAGCCTTCTTGTGCCCCCCCCCTTTGATTTGCCCTTTTCCACAGCCATTTTCTAAGAGATATTCCCAATTTTATGATCCCCTTTCTCACCCACTCCCACATTTACAACTCAGTTGTCCGTTTTCATGTGAAGGTTATTGCTACCACATGGCAGATGCAAAACACACACCATAAAGGCCATTGTGCATGGCCCTTGTAGAAACAATGGAGACATATGCTCAACAATCTATCCTGCACATAGGCAAATGTATTTGTGAATTTTGTATGAGTGGCCTGTTAACAAACATTCACTAAGGAATAGGTGTGGCTTACTCTTGTAGCTCTCCTAAGACAGAAGTACAACAATGAATACAATGGAACAAGTTACATAATTGTAAATCAGACCAATTAACTATATTTTAAATGAACAAATTTTGAGGTATTTTAGAAAATTTAGCCTACAAACTACTTTATTTATGACATTTCCCCATAATTTCAAATATGATATTATTAATTGAAACTTTGCATATTGTGTAGTATTAAGCAGGTCACTGTTTTAAGGGTTTATTCACTTGAATGAGGTTGATATCAGTAGTTTCCTTCTTGGTGCATTTTATGTGTGTGTGCTCACTTTTTTTCTTTATTTGCTAAATATAGCTCAGAAATTGTAACATAAAGCTAGGTGGAACGTTATGGGCCTGATTTAGAACTTGGTGGACAGGCTACTCTGTCACAATACTGACAGATATCCTGTCCCCTGAAATCTAAATCCCATTATATTCAATTGGAGTAACCTGTCCGCTGAGTTCTAAATCAGGCCCTAAGTCTTGTCCATACCAGAGGAAGATGACACCTGCCTCTTTGGACTTCTCCGTCTCTCAGCTGTGTGCAACACCCTAGGTCATTGCTTACTGCTTCATATCAAGAATGCCAGATTTATAATAACACAATATTTTAAAATAGTTTCAACCATTCCCCTCACAATATCTCAGTTTGAAAAACCGGACTATTTTGAATCAGACACATACCTTATAAAAATCAGCATTCCTCACGATTAATTCATCTTCCTTTAACCTTTCAGTTATATGTGGAGACACTTACCTCAACAGGGCAAATCAGTTTCACCCAACTACAACAATGCACTGATGATATCCAGCTGTTCCTTCGTGTCTTGGACGCTTCTCGCATCACAAACTTAAACATTTTGTTAAAGAAATTCATTGGATTTATTATTTCTCCCTACAAGTGAACCCCAACTTAACCCAATTCATTCTATTAGGTTGTATGACAGAATACTGTGAGAAACAATGCTGTGACCCCAGAAAAGCATAATAGCAGGTATAAGAATATGTAAGTTTGATAAACAAATATAATTCATATTATTTTTCAATAAAGGAAGAAATGACTTTCAATTTTGAAAGAACAATACTAAATTATGCTCATTTCATCACATCTTCCATATGTCACCTCTGCATACATGTTAAGATCATGATAATTTATAGTCGAAAGTCCCTTCCTATAAAGATTAAGCATAACCATAATTTCTCACAAGGAATATTGCTTGTAATGGTACAACTACTGAACTCTCACAGCATACTCCAACATGTATAAACTGCTATCATTTCAGTGGTGCATCTGTTTTAATAGTTGAATGCAATCTAGTACACAGTTAAATTTTGGAGTACAGTCTGTTGCATTACTTCAAGCTTCAGCAACCTAGTATGAACAATTTATTGAAGACTGGTCAGACAAGATATTTCAGAGTTTGGGCTACAAAGGAAACATGTCAGGTTGTAGTGAGTCTGGCCAGTTTCATACTTACAGTTGGGAGTCTGTAGGGAAGAATAGTATGGTGAATGACAAAAATACTGAATGATAAATATTGTGTGACCTGAATATTGTGTCAAAGGTATTGTCACTATAAAAATATGGAGGAAGAGAGTACAGAAGGTAAGCATATTGCTGTTTTATGTATATAATATCACTTTGAAATATTGTTGTATATAACATTGTTTACTTTAATATAATTGTAATAAATATTGTTTTAAATAATTTAATATATCTTATTTATATTATTTTAGGTGCTAATAATATTAGTGTAATTGTTCTAAATTTTGTTGAAGTACAGTTTGTCATTTTTCATGTTTAAATAATATTTTTTTACATTTAATTAGCAATTTATAATTTAGTAGTGGGATGTTGGGTTTGTAGGGGAAATGGTAGGAAGATGTTGAAACTATAAATTATTGTTTATTATCAACTGATTTCTTATGTTAAGTAAATATTCAACTGATGACTATGTATGTAAATTGATTAAATGTTGGTTATTTTAATAGTTGAAGTAAAATGTATTTCTAGATAGTTAAGTTAGTAATTTAGATTTTAGAAGTGAGTTGTTGGGAGTGTAGGGGACTAGGGAGTGATGTTATTTAAATTATATATTTTGTTTAGCAAATTAATGTTTATTTTAATTACATATGTAATTAGTTATTGTAGATTTTTTAAATTATTATTGTTTTATTTAAATGTTAATTTGTTATTATGTGTATTAAATAATAATGTATTGTATATGTATTCCTGGTTTGAAACTGATTTGGTTTATTCACTTAATAGTATAATTAATTATTGTTTTATTTATATTTTATAACTTTTGGGGTGTGTTGTAATTTGTGGGTAGTAGAAAGGGCATGCATAGAATGTTTAAATTTAATTATTTCTTTATTTGCTAAATTATTTTACATTATTTTGATTGAAAATGATTAGGATTTGATATGGAATAAAAAAACCTATAAGGAACAACAGTTTCCCTGTTTTTCTTACGGTGGAATAGGATTCGTATATCTAACCGTCCCAAAGTCCAACACTTTCCCGATTTTGGCTTGAATTGTGGTTAGATTAGTTAATCTGACTCCTTTGAAGGCCAACACTATTGCTAGCATTGTTTATTTTTGATTGTTGTTATTTTTTTAATATTGTGCATTCTTTCTTTAATGTTCAGATTATTTCAAAATATGTTATTATTTATAGTTTTGTTTCTTTTTAATTACCTTGTCTATGTTTTCTTCAATGTTTACATTATTCTAAAATGTGCCATTTTTATTAAAAGTTACTTGTTTTTAATTTACTGCTGGCTGATTGCAAGCTCGACTGCTGCCACCCCATCGGGATCTATGATCCTGGTGGGGACAACGATCTTCAGGTGGTCCGCTCACCAAAGTCACAATTTGGTGGTCGGATTGCCACAGCCACGGAGATCCAACTACCATCGCAAGTTTGGCAGTCTCATGACCGCCAAGCTCGTAATGAGGCCCGAAATTATTAAGCACTCATACGCACACACATAACCCCCTTTCTCTCTCTCTTTCTCTCTCACTGTAGATTAACAAAATAGATGCCACCCAATAAAGAGCTGTCATGTAATGGTTGCCTGCCCTTACAGGCTCCAGCAAACTCATGCATGCAACAAGTACTCAAATCTTCACTTACTTTTAAATGAAAATCTAATGACCAGCACACGTAGGACACAAGTAGGAAAAATATCCGTGGGTTCCCTAAAGCCACTACCAATACAGGTCACCAGCAGATAGAATGGGAAAACTTGTGAAAGATTTGGGAAAATGTATGTTGCCTAGAAAAGGTCCCAAACATGTCATGGAAAAGTAGGACATTTGAAAAAAATAATGAATATCTGGGGCAAAATATCTCCAGCACACTCCCCCCAAGAAATAGATTGCATTCACAACATGAGTATCTAATCTAGAAACAAATGCATGAATATAATAAAATACTGTGATATGACTGCAGATGCCGAAGCACGCCACCAAATGTGTGCAGCACAATGAATGCTCAAAAAATTCTCAGATGTTCCATAAACATGTACGGCTATTCCCAGGCATACCCAAAACTAGGTAAACTGGATACAAAAGAAAAATCTGCTCAAATACGCTTGGACCTAAACTCTACCCTTAGATCAAAACTTACCTGGATAAAGCAGAAAAAGTGAGAGTGAATCAAGAAAAGCAAATAACATATGTGCTGGCTCCACATGGCCCCTAACACACCCAAAACCCCAACCCCTTCATGAACTCACATGATTCACTAAATGACTCAAAAACAAATACAAAATACATTACAGGTGCATTATAAAATGGCTGACTGTCTTGGGACATCCAACCAAACCCAAGCACGAAAAGCATTCCAAAACAAATATTGAAATCTGGAAATATTTTGGATAATTCCAGGCCCACAGCACACCTAGTACACCATCATAAAGGTTACAAAATTTATGGAAAGTCATGGAAAGTAATCAGTTACCATACTCATGCAAACACACCCACCCTAAATTTATAAAATGGATGCCTAACTCAGGAACAAATCAATCACATTTACGAATGCAAATTATCATATAAGTGTGTGTCTTGAATCATCCAATGAAACACATGCAGAATATTTATTGTGCAAAATATCCCCAAAATTTGGGCAAAAAAGCTAGAATCATCCTCAGAACCTAGAGAACACCTGGGACAACAGCAGAGAGACTGTGAAAATTAAACAAAGTAAGAAAATATCTGTGAACTCTGAGGGACAGAGGCCTTTTCCTCCTGAGGTCTTCTTGAGAAGAACCCAGGCTCCACTGACAAGTGACCTTTCTAGAATTAAAGAGACTTTTTAAATTGAAGAAGAGAGTCTGTCTCTCCCTTTCTCCACAGGTCATCCTCCCATCTCTAAGGATTGTGGCAATACACAAATCTGTCTGAGAGGGCTGCTCCACCTTCGTATGCAGTCAGAGGCTTTGTAGTATATCAGCCTCACATGCTGATGCTCTTAGTCTACGTTCTTTCCCTCTTTGTTTTCAGCAGTGAGGGCTTCTGTGGATATGTTAACTGCTCATTGCTTTCCCAGTGCCAGAATGCTAAATGTAAAGAAAGGTTGGTCAAGATTGGGAGGGCTTGCTCTTAGCTATGGGAGAGACCTCTGTGAGACCCCTTGTCAGAGTTGTGGGTGAGACTAGTCTGGGCAGTGAGGTAACTCATGTGTGCTGGATGTGTGCAGCCACAATACACAAGGTCAATGTGCTAACGGTTCCCAAATGCTGTCTGGGGGATGGGTTTTCTGTTGCGAGGGTACTCGAGTTGGGACTCTCGCTTTGGCCAGGCTGGCACTCATATCTGCTTAGTGTTTGTTTGCTTGTCTATGTTCTTGCATTTGTGGTGTATACTTGCAAACTTATAGTTAGTAAAAATTGAAGAAAATTATAGGATGCTAGTGATGCACTTCTTGTGTGGGCTCATTTTGTATTATATTTAGTGTCCATTTCTGCAGATAACCAAACCCTAGCCTTCCATTAAATTGCTGACAAGGAGAAGGTGAGTGCTGAATTCGGACCCTCTTCTTTGTGTTGACGTAGGTAGAGTGCTCTCCTCACACTTCTCTTTTACATGGAAAATCAGTATAAAATATATATTTAGCATCACATATATTGAAAACTGCTGCTGATCCTGCTCTCTTGCCATGGCCCAGAACCCAAATGTATACAATGTCTGCAATGACTTTTTGGATGTCAGCCTTCCTGAAATCCCACTGATGCCATACAAGAGATGAGTGAAACACTAAAACTGCAGATCTGCCAGTTTGGAAGCCAGGGGTCTGGCGCACCTCTGTAAGGCCTGTTGGTCCAAACCAAAGGGTTTCCTTACCTTGGGAGCACCATGCAAAGGACAGGCCATCCAATGCCAGGATAGCCACTTACTCAAAGTTTCTTAATGTCTTGAATCTTGAATCTAAATTAAACACTACCATTTTGATTTGCAAGTCGATAACTCTAGGACTTGTATTGCTTCCCCTTATACTTTTAACTCAAGGTGCTGCATCTGTTCCCTTGAAATCTTTGCATACAGATCATGTAGGTCACACCAACATCAAGCTTTATATAATACAACACTATCTCTAAATCATGCCCTGCTCAAACCAATTTCTATTCTAGCATGATCATGATGATTTTAAATATACGTTCCACTCGGTTGGCCTCATGAGTTGACCTGGCCTCTCTGTTATTTGATTGACCACTCCCTCTGACTGAGGGCCTGATTTAGATCTCGGCGGAGGGGTTACTTCATTACAACAGTGACAGACATCCTGTCTGCCGAAATCTAAATAGCATAGAAAACAATGGTATATAGATTTCGGCAGATGGAATATCTGTCACTGGTGCGATGCAGTAACCCCACCGCAGATATCTAAATCAATCCCTGAGTCTAACATTTCACATGCATGTGCAGCCTCTTTGTTCAGAGCTTAGCTCATTTTGTTGGTTGATACAATACTCACTACCCCAAACACAATGCACCCTTCAGAACTGTGCGTCAGTGACAGTACCTGCCACATGTACTCATCACATTTCCAATAATAACCGTAATTTAGAATTCATTAAATATTCAACCACGTTCTTTATTCAACAAGATCATCAAGCACTATTCTACCAGCCAGACCTACAAATGTCCTTCCTCAAACAGCACAGGCTAGGCAGAACCCTCATGCCTTCATACAGACAATCTAGGACCAAAGCCCTTTAAGCAGTAAATTAGGATATACAATCTAGAACCATTGTGATAAAACAACACCTTCCATTGCGCGCCATTTCATCATATTTATTAAGCAGGGTTATGATGCACATGTAGAAAGTGCTTTTACTTTGGCAGAGGAAGGAACTTATAACCAACTAATGGAACGAAAAATGGAAAACATCTACAGCACACAGATTTGTACACATAAGGTGTTTTCGAAATCCGTCAAAGGTTGAACTCATTTTACCTTAACACTAGCATGCCATAACTGAATATTGCAAAACTGCTAACATTATCTAAAGGGCGTCAACAACAGGTGAACAATGGTTGGTGAAAGGTCTATGTACCAGATTCCACTGCCTCGATGACAAGTCATGACCAGATGTTTAGTAAATATTAGAAACAACCTGCAGGACTAAAAATGACTAGGAAAACCTTGACCTTCAAGCAAGGAGAATAGCACTTTACCCACAGCCTTTGCAAGGAGCATGGCAGCACAGAGAACAGATTGAATATTTTGCCATTATGGCATCCACAAATGCACATCACTTAAGAGCTGGTGAGGAGAATACAGTAGGAGGTAATGCCAACAACTACTATAAGAGGCCCTGAAACATGAGATCTCATGACCACCTGACCCCCCTCATGTGACAACTTGCAAAGTGATCATGTGGCTACTCTTGGCAATTTCCACAAGCACATCCATTTGCACAGACAGGACATTGTTCCAGAATGGGAGCAAGTGTGATCAGGAGCAAAGGTGAAGGATTGGATGAAAACATTTTGTGACGATCAGAAGATGCGCAAGACTGCCTCACCATGAAGCAGTCAAGCTGGGGGGACTGACCGGTGACGTGAATAACGTGAAGAGAAGCTTCTGTCCAGTTCACACTCATGCTCATATAGACAGCCCACTGTCACACCTTCATACACCACAAGAGATCATGTGATGGTGTTCACCACTATTCACACAACTACAGAGACACATCCCTTGTGGTAACTGCTGAGAACACAGTCAGCAACTTGAACTTCATCCTCAATCATACTGCACCACCGACTACAAATACCACACATCCCTGACACTTATTAACTAAAAACACCTGCTGTACCAACCAGTTCTGCCTTCTGCATTTCTATGTATACTGTGGTGTACGTGTATGTAAAATGTTCATTCAATGTACCTATATGACCAAATGAACCCTGACTCAGTTATTACATGTGTATGTGAATGCTCAGGTGCATCCTGGAAAACTGAAAATTAAAGAGTGTTTATCAGGAACAAAAGTATTTATGAAATGGTACAACGTCTTTAGAGACTATTGGAGGGGAATAAATAACTGTGGCATATGGACTTACAATTATGCTAAATACATGCATTACATGACAACCACAAAACTGTGTAGGTTAAATCATAAATCTCTGAAACATGAATGGCTCTCAATTGTTTATGACTAATTGACTTTCTGTTAATTGGGAAATCTTCATCTTCTGAAACCACACTTACAACCTAATAGCACTGAAATGTTCACATCTAATTGTATTATCTGTACATGATCATCATTGGGTGTCACCTTCACAGCTTGCACGTCTCTCTCAACCCACCCATTATGGAACCATAGACACTCAATGGAAAATACAGCAAAAACGAGGACCTTAGAAAGGTAAATGAAATAGCTGTTCCTTGTTGTCCCGTCATACAGAATCCAGCACTGATTTTGTTTCAAATTCCATGTGAAGCTGAGTGGTTCACTGTTATTGACCTGTGACAAGCATTTTTTCTCTATACCACTGCACGAGGAGAGTTAGTTTAATTTCGCGTTTCGGTTTGACAGTTATGTTTTGGCATGGTGTCGAGTCGCACAAGGGTATACTGAGAGTCTTTCAATTTTCAATGAGATCTTGAAAAAGAATCTGGAGTCCCTTAAGATACCCTACCACACAGTCTTGATACAATACGTTTAGGGCCTGTTAGTTGCATCAAATACCCAAGAAGCTTGCAAGAGAGACACAATTACCCTGATGAACCACTTAGCTGACAATGGGCATAAAGTTTCCCCGAAATAAATTGCAGTATTGTAAGAAAGTAGTCCTGTACCTAGGACATCACATTGAGAAAGGTGCTAGGAAGGTGTCACAAAATAGAATCTCAGCAATTCTGAAAATGAATCCCCCAACAAGTCAAGAAGAAGTCAGGATGTTTTGGCTAATGATTGACTACTGTCACCAGTGGATTCCAACCTTCTCCCTATTGGCCAAGCCTTTTCATAGGCTGGCACACAAGGATGTGTCTGATCTGGCACCATTGGATGACAACTGCATACATGGCTTGACAAAGCTGAGAGGAAATCTCTGTTGTGGTGTGCCTCTGCTCTGGCAATGTCTGATTACAACAACTGCTTTACTTGGCAGTGCTGCAAGAGGGATGGATGCATTCTCTCGGTTTTGACTCAATTATATGGAAATGTGAACAGACCTTTTGCTTATTTTTGTGCCACTATTGATCTAATGGCTTCTGCATTGCCCAGCTGTCTTAAAGCGGTCGCTGCAGCCAGTGTCAGCCTTGAGCAGTGCAAAAGCATTGTTGTGGGTCATCCGTTGAATGCTTTTGTGTCAAACTCATTAGACATTTTGTTAACTCGTACCAACACCCAGCACTTGACAAGTAACAGGATTACAAGGTATGAACAGACTGTTTTGGCTGCTCCCCATATCATGTTGAGCCATACTATTGCCTTTTGATGATAAAAAGGTTGATGATGCTGATGAAAGTGAGCATGACTATCTAGATGTCACTGAACTGTGCAATAAGCCAAGACCTGATATTCAAGATACCCCACTTTCTGATTTGATCGTGTAATATTTGTTGATGGCTCCTGTTTAAGAGACCATGAAGGAACTCTGAGTGCTGCCTATGCAGTTTGAACACTCTCATGTGTGGGCATAGACTCCTGGCTTCAATTAGTCTTTTCTGCCCAAGTAGCTGAATTAAATGCCCTTACAAGAGCATTCTGCATTTCTGAACAGCTGAAGGTGCCCATTTTGACCAATATGTCAGTATGGCTTTTTTGTCCCACTCAGTAGAAATGTTGTTAAGTCATACCAAGAATCGGCACTTGACAGGTAACAGGCTCACACAGTACAAAAAGACTATTTGGCTGTTCCCCACATCACGTTGAGGAGATGTCTTACGTTAAACCCAGCCACATTATTACCCTTGCTTGTTGATGATAAAAAGGTTGATGATGTTGATTAAATTGGGCACGACTGTCTAGATGTCATTGAACTGATCTACAAGCCAACACCTGAAATTCAAGATACTCCAATTTCTGAATGTGATCATGTAATGTTTGTTGATGGCTCCTGTTTGAGAGACCACGAAGAGACTCTGAAAGCTGCCTATGCAGTTTGTACTCTCACAGGTGTGGTCAAAGCCTCCTAGCTTCAAGGAGTCTTTTTTGCCCAAGTAGCTGAATGTATTGTCCTTACAAGAGCATGCTGCATTTCTGAACAGCTGAAGGTGCCTATTTTTACTGATAGGTCAGTATGGCTTTGGTGTTTTTAGAATGAATTTGGAGAGTTATGGTACCATAGAAGTTTTATAATCTTTTATAAATCCCCCACCCATAATGGAGAAAAGGTTCACAATTTGTTGGACACATTGAAGTAGCCTACCCAAATTGCAGTTGTGAAGTGTTCAATGCACCTCAAAGGAAATGAATATGTCACTCTTGGCAATACTTATGCTGATGAGGTAGCTAGATACTGTGCCCTACATTGTGCCACATTTAATGAGTATTATGTCAAGGAGGGCACCAAGGAGACAAATTACAATCTCTTGTTAACTCCTACAGATACAAGGGAGGAAGTCAAAAGATGGCATAAAGAAGTGCTGTAGGAAGAGCAGCAAAGTTGGATTACAGCAGGTTGTGTCAAAAGAGATGGGGATAAGTTGTGATGCCTAACAGTTTGCTAGCACCTATGTCAAGGTGTTACTACGGACCAGTTCATGTTGGTCGTGATCCCATAGTGAGAGGTTTCCGGCAGACATGGTTGAACCCCAGATTCAGATTGATTGCAAAAGCACTTTGTCAAAGGTGTATCACTTGTCAGCAGATGAATGAAGGCAAACAAACTGTAGTCACATTGAGTCACATAGGAAGGTCAGGAGGACTTTTGAACAGGTTGTAGCTCAATTTTATTTTATTTTATTTATTTATTTTATTTTATTATTTTATTTTATTATGCAGTGGACTGAGATACATCTTAGTTGTTGTATGCATTTTCTCTCATTGGGTTGAAGCTCACCCGACTAGGAGAAATGACAGTCTCACAGTAGCAAAGCTGTTGCTTAGGGAATTGATTCCTCATTTTGGCTTCCCATCTTCTCTAGAGTCAGACTGAAGGACTCACTTCAAAAGTGAGATTGTGACGTTATTGTGTGCGTCATTGCAAGTTGAGCAAAGACTACATTGCAGTTACAGACCAGAGGCTTCTGGGTTAGAGGACTGCAGTACTGCAGACAGAAAAACAGGATTATTACCCTGTGAGATAATTATGGGCCATGCCTTGAGATTACCAGCTGTGCCTGCAAATGCACTTGTGAACATTACAGTTGACATGGTACTGGATTATTGCAAAGGACTGGCTGATGTGGTTCCATCTGTGTCCCATAAGGTTGGAAAAGCTACAGTGCAGCAACTGCAGGAGCAGTGCCATGACCTGTGTCGAGGTAACTGGGTCATGATAAAGAAGCATGTATGGAAATCCTGCTTGGAACCTCAGTGGAAGGGACCTTACCAGATAATATTGGTAACGACAACAGATGTAAAGTGTGGTGGTCTCCCCAACTGGGTTTGTGTGGCACACACTCGCAAGGTTGCAGTTCCCCTTGAAGAAACAGCTCCTGTCCCTGAGGGGCTGGTAACAGTGAGATTAAGGGAGCAGGTTAGTCAACCTGTTGGGGATGCCCACATGACTAAAACAGCACACTTATGGTCTATGGGGGCATTTGAGTGACTCAACAGCTGCAGTTGGTACAGAAGGGTTTAGACAAGAAAGGTTGACTGCGCAAAATTTGGATGCTGATGAAGGACCTACAGCTGCAGCAAAAAGAGTTGTGCCAGGAGACCAGTGACCAAGTAAATAGACAGTGCCTGAAGTGCAAGTGTCACAAACTATTCCAGATGAAACTGAAGAATCTGGTCAAGGTGACAGTGACACAGAAGAACGAGTAGCCCGGAAATCAAAGCGAAGGAGAGTACCTTGTCAAAAGTGCGCAGTACCTGAATGGACATATTTGCAGCAAATGACTGGGAGAGAGAATTTGGAGCATTTTGTTTTAACAATTTTTATCCAGTTAAACTAGCTGTACTGAACTTTGAACTTACTTTGCCACTTGATAGACTGAGACATTATGTCCTGGATGTAATTATTAGTGATTTTGAACTGCCCTTTTATTAAAGACCTTTAAACATTTAGTTGAAACAGATGATGGAATAATTAAGATTACCTAAGACTGAGTATGCAACATTCACTGTAGGGTTGTCATTTATAAGAACACGGAGTAGGGTTAAGGAATACTATCGAAGATTTTTGCAATTAGCATTGAACTTTGTTGAAAGACAATTGCTTGCTGTATGCTTTGCTCACAATGAAAAGACAGAAAGAGACAGTTTTTTATTGCTGCCACTTACAATTTACATTTTTGCATTTTTTTATTTTAATTTTGATTACCGGTCTATAATTAGAGAATGTATGGAGTCTAATAGAAACAGAAGCAGTAAACATAGGTACATCTGTGTAGGAATGTTAGTTGCAATAGTCATCCTGATTATTCCATTGCGCCTTAGATTAAGCTTACCTACACCTTCTAGAGCAGTAAACATTAGATCCACAAATTCCCCTAGTTCCACAGTTCCTACTGATAGTAGTATACATATATTAGATGGGAAAGAATTGCATATAGATAGTTGCAGATGAGATATTTCTTCAAATGTTTATTATAAATTGCTTTATCAGTACAATGACACAATAGATGCAAAGAACTGTTACTTTTGTAAACAATTACTCACATCAGTTAGTGAGGAAATTGCAAATCACAGTCTTCACTTGATTTATGGTATTTCATTTAGTTTGTTGACGAGCATTTTGTATTATTTCTCAAACTATGACCTTGTCTTTTCAGAAGTCCCCATCATGAGACATCTGAAGAAAGTTTCCAAAGGAAAAAGTATAGAGACAGTAGGAGGATTCCTTGATCCTACCTTGACAGTTGGTACAGTTTAAGTCCATAGATATAATTTGACCTGTATTCTTACTCAAGTAGAAAAGGAATTTTCAGGACAATGTGAAAGTAGAAGAAGAGCAATGAAAACAAAGGTAGAGAGAGAAGTGGTTGTATGAAGTTGGGGAAAGGAAGAAGAAGCCCATTCAGAAGCAGGAAACCAAGCTGCCTTGGCACTAGATTGGCGACATATAGGGAGATTATGTACATATAGACCCATGCGTAAACTGACACAAAATCTGTAGGGACAAGTGAGTGTACACATGTTTAAATTTCAGAGTAGTTGGACATTCATGTCGAATGTACACAACCTTGCAATTCCAGGAGTTTATTTCATTTGTGGAAAGCATGCTTATTTTAGACTGCCGAAGGGATAGTATGGTACACGCTACTTAGGAATAGTTTTTCCAAAGATTTATCATGTGGAACATTTTGTTGATCCCCTATGAGATGAGAAGTGAAATGCCCGAATTAATATAGGTACCAGTGCTTCAGAGATTGTAGAAGATATTTTCGGAGCTATGACTCTCTGTAGGAGTGATCCTTAATAATCTGAAGATAAGGAAATTATCAACGATTGTAGATAAGTTGTCTACATATCTTCCTATTAGTTGATACTGAAATGGTTGCCATTAGATCAATGGTTTTGCAGAATTGTCTTGCTTTAGACATCCTTCTTCCGAAAGAGGAAGTTTGCAATATGCTGACACTTCAACAATGTTGCACTTTTTAAAAAAAAAACTTTTATTTATGCTTTTTAATAGTTCCACATACAAATATGCAACTGTAATCATGTACTGTATATATTGACAAATTTTACAAAATTATGAAATCTGGACATTGGTTTCAATAATCTGGTCCGGAATCCTCCACCTGCGTGTGATACCAAGGGACCAGCCACATGCACACAACTCCCAGCTCTCTCGTCTTCTATCACACAGGGCCACCTGCCTCTGGTTCACCCGTTTCCTTGCCAATCAAATACTGCTTATAGATATCCCAGTGTTTCACGGGCCTATTTGTTGGAGGGAGCAGTTCACTATAAATGTATGTTTGTGTATTACAGTACACCATGTCTCTATGCCAGTCTTGCACCGTTGGAACCGGACCCCTGTCCCATCGCATAGAGATACGTCTCTTGGCTAGTAGCAACCCAATCCCCAGTAACTTTCTGAATGTTTTCGGTAGCTGCCTATCCCATCCCAGGAGCAATATTATTGGTTCAAAATCTAGTCGTTGTCCAACTATTGCTTCCAGTTCACCAAACACTGCCCTCCAGAAGTGCTGCACCCCATCACAAGCCCAGGATATGTGCAAGAAACCAGCCTGTTTCTCCCTGCATCTAGGACGACTCGCAGTAGCTCGTAGTCCACATCCATAGAGTCTAAGGAGGGTGTAGTATATGCTATTTAAATACTTAAAGTGTATGAGGCGATGCCTGCCGTTCAGAGAGATCGTACGTGTTATGGCGCAGCAGTAATGCCACTAATCATCAGTTATCTGTGCCTCCAGTTCTCTTTGCCAGTCCAGTTGTGCTTTCACTAGCTCATGAGCGAGCGCGTGTCTTCTGTATTTGTATATATAAACAGAAGACCAATTGCAGAAGTTGGTCATTCGATACCACCATACAGAGAGCCTATACATCTGGGGGCTCCCGCATATCCTCACCTAATAGTGCAGCCATAGCATGACACACCCTGTGGTACTGATACCGAAGCAGCGCTGTGGGCTTGGCAACCCAGCTCCTGTACTGAGTCCCATTTCTTCATGTTGCCTTCCGCAAATAGTTCTCCCATAGTACTGATACCCAGGATGTTCATAGCCTGTATTAGTTTTCGATCTCGCCACAGTGCGAACCAAGCACACCACTCCAACAGCACATGTAGAGAGTACAGCAGGGCCAATCCTTGTTTGTGTAGGAGTTCGTGCCAGTCATGTGTAACCGAGTTCAAAGACGCAAACTCTCCATAGTGTCTGTTCGGGGTATGAAATATTTTACTCTGTAGCTGGATCGGGGAGGCCAGTTCTCCTACTGTTTTTAAAAATGGAGTGTCCCCATCTCCATGGAACCAGGCATGGGCCACCGCAGCATGCACCACCATACCGTAGGTCTCCAAGTCCGGAGCCACCAGTCCCCCAGCTCACACGGAAGAGTCAGAGTACGCTAGCTCACTCGCTGCTGCTTACCCACCCAGGGCAGTCTAACAAGCAATACTCTGTGGGCATTAAAATAGACTTTTGGCGGCATCCTCAGGATGTTCTGGAAAAGGAACAAAAATCGAGGAAGCACAACCATTTTCATGAGTGCTATACGGCCTATCAAGGACAACGGAAGCCTGATCCATCGTTCTATATCTCCTGCCAGCTTCTGAATTATCGACCACCACTATCTTAGGGTCTGTGTGGATTTTAATACCCAAATATCTTACTGACTCTACTTCCCACTTGAAAGGGAATCCCACTTCTACCTGTGCCATCTCCACTGTCAGGGGGAACATAACAGATTTACTCCAGTCGATCTTGAGTCCAGAGTGCGCACTGTATCTAGTGATCTCTCGGAGGATTGGAGCAACATTGCGCTGCAGGTCTTTGACATATAGTAGTGTGTCATCCATGTATGTCGATATCACAAGCGTATAATCTCTAAAGCAAAGGCCACGGTGTCCATGGTACTCCCTGAGGGCGCATGCCAGGGGCTCTACCACCAGCGCACATAGCAGGGGAGAGAGTGAACACCCCCGTCTAGTGCCTCTAGTGATCTCCAGTCACCACTCCATTGATGCGGAGCCTAGCTGATGGATGTCTGTACAATGTGGACACCAGGTGTAAAAAGATGTCCCCTATGCCAAACCTCTGTAGTACGGCTCTCATGAAACACCACTCCACTGAATCGAATGCCTTCTCTGCGTGTAAAAAAAACGCCACTGCTTTTAGCTTTGGGTTGACGTTCTGCATTGAAGCAAACAGCTTGTGGAGATTCATAGTCAGGCTACGGCCTGGAACGAATCTCACCTGTTCTGGCTGGATCAACGTGGCAGCACCGTGGCCAGACGGTCCAATAAAATCTTAGCATAGATCTTAACATCTACATTGAGTAGCAACTACAGACGATAGGATGAGCACTGCTCTGGGGGATTCCCTGGCTTAAGTAATGTGATCAGCATCGCTTCCCGCATTGATCGGGGCATGAGACCCCCTTCCACCATTTACTCGTAGACTTCTTTGAATTGCGGGAGCAGCTGGTTTTTGAGGGCTTTGGAAAAACGTACAGTTAGCCCATCAGGGCCCATGGCCTTGTCCTCCGCCATTCCCCCCAGTGCACCGTCCATCTCCTCCAGAGTCGAAGGAGCCATAAGGGTTTCCCTGTCTGCCAGCCGTGGCATAGAAATGTGTGTCAGATAGTCCAAGATCGCCTCCTGATCTGGGGTGACCCTGAGATTGATAATATTCCCGAAATCTAGCCACTGTACGTTCCGGATCTCTAAGCACACTGCTGTCCTCTGCCTGCACCGCTATGATTTCTCGATTGGGGCGTATTAAATTTGCCAGCACCGAGCTAGGTCTTTCACCTTCCCCGTACACACAGGCAGTAGCATATTTCTCTAAATGTTGAATTTCCGCTAGGGCTGTATCCTGAATCTCCAGTAATTTAGCATGCATGTGCCCCAGTGTCTGGTTGTCTGCTGAGGTCTGATGGTTCTGCTCTAGCTGTGCCAGGTCTTGCTCTAACAGTTGCAAGCACCCTCTAAATGATTTCAGAACCCAGGCATGTTTGGCTATGGTGATACCCCGTATATAAACCTTGAATGTCTCCCACACTACACCTACGCTAGCCACCGAACCTTTGTGAATCTGAAAATAGTCTTAAATTGCAATGGCTAGTTCGTCTCAAAAGACAGAGTGTAACAAAGAGTATGGGGGGAATGTCCACAAGAACAGCGGTATTGATGGTGCATCCAAGGTCATCGTCAATGGGACCGGGGAATGGTCAGACTAGGTCCTCGGCCAGGGAGCCTCGTGGTGCAAGCTGCCCAAAAGACTCCTGGCGACTAGCCACAAGCATGTGTACAGGTTATGTGCCGCTGAGTAATGCGTGTATCCACCTGTCCCTTGGTGCCTATCTCGCCAAATGTCCACCAACCCCAGCTCAGAAGCAATTCCATAACCGCTTTAGCAGGGGCTGCCGGTCTGCAGTTCCCTCCTCCTGATCTGTCTAGCACAGGGGCCATTGTACAATTAAAATTCCCACACCAACGTTGTGGAAGACCCCCCCCAGGCGCTCGCCCTAACAGCCAGATTGCGATAGAATTGGGGATATATGCCCACTAGTAAAAAGGGCGCAGTATTCCTTCACATTGCGCTACAATATATCGCCCCCCTGGGTCAACTGCCACCCCCGGAGATTAATGCCAGAGATCCTCGAGGCCCAAATCAATACACCCCTGGCATGTGAGGTGAACCCCACCTCCAGAAACTGCCCCTGGAACCTCCTAGTGGTGAGTACAGGGCTGCCCGGTGGCAAGTGTGTTTCTTGTAATATGGCAATATCTACTTTATGTCTGTGCAGGTATGCCACTATCTTACGGACCATCCTAGCATCATTGAGACCTCGCACATTCCACGTAACCAGTCGTATCTCACAAGGGCCCCCGAGTCCAATTGGAGGTGAGTGATTATGTGTCATCTACCATGGTAGGACTCCAGTGTTGTGTCCGCCTCACCTCATACATGAATCTGCAATCGCACTACACAAAGCACAAAATACAACACAAACAGAAAACCCCTGGCAGCCCCCCAAATCCCACCCAACACCCACACCAGGCAATACCTCAACACGCCCATCTGGTTACTACTTCTCGAAACCCCCTCTCACCCCCTCCCAACTTAGTCTACCTCTGTAATGGTTAGAAGTGGTGCACACGCAGAGGTGGATGTTGCCCAGTCACTACGCATTCCACTTGCGTGCTGGCCACCTATGCAGTGTTGCTAACGCACTCTGCCGAACATACATATTGCATATATGGTCAATAGAAACACTCAGACCTCCCATTACTCCCTTCTAAGCCTGCTATAAAGTATAATGATCTACAACTTCAGTTTCCATCAACAGTATATTAACTCTGGGACCCTGTGGCAGCGCAGAGTCATCCAGGAAGACCAGAGCTCCGGTGTCACCGCTATATTTAGCGACCTAGGTGGGCCCCCAGGACCGAGTACATATGGTCAGTGATCCACACCCATCTGACTAGGAGTCTGTGCTGTCCGCACCACAGTTTCCTTTACCTGCTGCCCTGTTAAACAACAAACTGCGCTAGTATCTTGTGATCTGTAAAAAAGAGCGAGTCCCCATCCACTTCTACTCTCAATTTAGCAGGGTATAGCATTCTGTATTCCAAGTGCAAATCTCTCAGTAGTTTCTTCCCGGGTACGAACTGCATCCTTGCCTCTTGGACCTGCAACGTGAAGTCCGGATACAGTGAGACTGTCATACCTTCATAGTGCAAATTTTTTTATTCCCTGGCGTGGTGCAGGGCCGCGTCGCGGTCTCTGTAGTTCAACAGTCTTGCTATAATAGGGCACTGAGGAGCACCCGGAAGCGGGCGGGTCGCCAAGAATCAATGGGCACTCTCCACAATGAAAAGATCAGAGACAGTGGTGCGTCCCAGCAACTGCACTATCAAGCGTTCAATAAAGCTCTCCATATTGTTGATATCTGTAGATTTCGCGACTCCCACTATACTCAGGTTGTTTCTCCGGGACCTGGCCTCTAAATCATCTACCTTGAGGTGTAAAGAGTTTAGCTCCTTGTTGAGCTTCACATGACTAGTGGCAAGCTGTGTTTGTCCGTCCTCCACTTCTGACACCCGCCTCTCTGATTGATCAAGACACTCCGCATGTTTATCTAGATGTTCAGTCATTCTGTCCATGCGATATGAGAGGAAGTCTATCTTGCCGTCAGTCTGGGTTAAGCTGTGCTGCATTGCCAACAATATTTGATGCAAATCTTGTTCCTCCCCTGAAGGCATACCTGGCTCCCTCTCTGATCCGAACTCCGCTCCATCACCCGCAGGGCCTCTCGACTTGCAGCTGTCGAACTGTAGCTTAGCCTGGTTCTTGTCTGTTTTACCCATTTTTCGCACCCTGGAGGACATATGTCATACACCAACCCGGGGTCGCCAGTGCACCAGATGCTCTCCCCTTGACCACCTCCAGAGTGACTGCCAGTTGAGAACAGCGCCACCCCTGGGGCGAATATGCGCACCCCACAGCTATCCACCCTGCGTCTCATCAGATGGGCAGCGCCGATCAGAACATCCTAAGCTTCCAGCCAAGATCACGTCACCATCCAAGTTGCTGGTGGGTGCAGGAGGGCCCTCGCACTCAGTTCCATGGCACCAAGAGCGTCCAACCCCAGGTCCGCCCAGTGCAAGCGATCAGAGCATAGGGGAGCACGGAGCCAGCTTCAATCAGCCAGCTGTCCAGTATCGGGGCTTATGAGTGCACTCTGTCCATGTCCACCAAGCAGCACCTGCACAATTCAAATGGGACACTTTGTCCCGGCCTCACGGTCTCGATCCCGGCCCAACAACTCCGCGACTCACCAGTAGGGCAGCCGCGACAGGCCCCTAGGGTGCACACTCCACCACTGTCAATGAGCGAGGCCTCACTGCGCGTCACCACTCTCTTCCAGGGCCGCTCCAGCTGCCATGCGCTCTCCTGTACATCCCCGTGCAGCTAGGCCTCGTGGATCACTTCGGGCCATGCTGCAGCCCCTCTGCAATGAAGTCGCGTCTGCCCTCCACCGTGCTCCTTCCGCAATCTCCAGCGCACCAGGCCCTGTCGTCTGGCATAGCACTCAACCGGGCCCTTCCTGCCGCCAGCCTCCTCTCCAACAGCGTCTCCTCACCGCCGGGCCCTGCATGTACCTCTAGTCCGTGCAGCAGCCAGGCCGCTCTGCTAGGCCCCACCCCTTTGCTTCCTCCTCTGCCCCGGTCTGGGGGCCGCGGCTCGCTCCATCTTGCTTCCCGGTCCCAGTCTAGGTCGGAGCACACCTCACAGCTCCAGAGTGTTATGGTTGGCAGTGGCTGTGGTTTTTCAGGTTTAAAAGGCGTTTGTTAGCAAAGGATTATGTTCGGATTTCAAGGCGGCCGGCGGAGCTCCAATACAGCGCGGCCATCTTGCGACCAGGCAAACTCTGCCTCCTCAACAATGTTGTACTTTTATTCCAGATAACAGTAAGGAGCTAAGAAAATATATTAAGAATATGACTGGCAAAAGTTGCTTGAGGAGCAAGGAGGAGTGGTTTCTCAGCAGTTGGAATGTGGTTTTGAAATCTAGGGAGTGAAATTTCTGGTAGCATCCTGAGACCTGTGCTGATAATAGCCTTGTCTGCTTTGGTTGCATTTGGTTCTTTTAAGCTATAGAAATGTATTCAAAAGAAGAGAGCAAAGAAGGGGGAAAGAAAAGAGGAAATCAAGCTTGAGAATGGGCTAAATATCTATGACAGTGACATTAAGCAATTAGAGGAGTCCAGAAGATCTTACCTGGTTCGACCTCAGAGATTTACATCTGTCTCATTGATATGAGAAATTGTAATCTGATGTGATGGCTTGATTTGCCATCCTAGGGCAAACTGGGGCAGCTGAGATTTGGCTGTCACCTTTGACTTCACAATGTTGATCTATACAATACCATATTGATACTATAATGTGTGATTGATAATAAGCTGATTGTGAAGTGGTGCACTAAAAGTACATTTGTGCATTCACTGTAGTGTAGAATCTAAATGTGTGTGGTATAACCATATTAATTGAAATATAATCATTTATTTTGAATTCATATGTTTCCTTATGATATTAGAGAATAGTTATAATTGAAACGATAATGGATTCCATAACCAATGTGCACCAAATGACATAGGCTAATGTTGAAAAATGTAGTTTTCCATTATCTTTACTGACATATTACCAAAGTTAATTTGTTTTATACTCTACTGCAACTTGAAGTTTAAAATAAATATTATTGATACATTTGTATTTGAAAGTGTATATGTACTGGGTAATCTGAATACAGTGTGCCATTTTAATTTTAATTCTGCTTTAGTTTAGCCTTCAAATCCTGCTAGGCCCCAGCTTCATAAAATGTGAGAAAACTGTTCTTTTCTGCTAAGATTTTGTTCACATGACATGTTAGTTTGGAAATAAAAGGGGTATTGTTTTATTCATAGAGAGTATGAGAAATTAACCGTGAAGACAATACATGGAAAAACAGAGAATCTGAAGACTAGTTCTATTCAGTATGTTGCAAAGTTGTACAGGACACCAAGGATAAATACCATCCCAAGATGGTCTTGGGAACTCACATGGATGTAGCAGATGCCTGTTGTATGATGGGAAGTGATTGGAAAATGAAATCTTCCGATCCATATAGTGTTACCAAGGGACAAATCATCATTCACATTGGATTTTAATTTATAATTTTCAGTCATTTGCAGAAAGAGAAATCCCTTGGTCTTTGAGAGGTACAGACTTGTTTGCCCTTGCCCTGCACTTTTCCCAGATGCTTGTTGAGAGAATTTAGGATTACTTTGAACCATGAGAAGACTTTTGACCGAGCTTCTGAGATAGGGAAACCTTTCCTTTTTACTTAATTGTTGCCTACATTAATTAGCTTAATTTTGCCCCAGATTTCATGTTTTCAACTTCTTTTTGTCCTTCATTTTCTTTTGACTTTTTGCCCCCATGTTTGACAGCCCAGCACATGTCAATTTGTGACTCGTTATCTTTGAGGGATCCCCATTGTATAGTTGGCTAATTAAATGATTGAATCTTGTATTAATGCTTCGGCGAGTTGGACAGAGCTTATTTACTGAACATCAAGTGCTGTTATTGTTCTGTTGTACAGCAGCTATTGAGTGTTTAGTTTGTTTAATGTTAGTCAGATTTCACTTTTGACAGAGGTTTGGACTCCCCATGGGTGTTACTGTACCTCTACAGCTTGTTTTTGAGAATTTTCTACATTAACCTGAGTAAACTCTTGTAATGAAACCTGTTAACTTAATTTCTGATTTGGGTCTTCACTGGGTGGCCAAATTTGGTCATACTGTAAATTAAATGTCGATTGATTGTTATTTTAATTTCTCTTACACCCTACTAGGGTGAAAAGATTTGTAAACCTCATTTAGAGAATACTGAAATGCTCCATCACTACATGCATTATGATAATCACAAAGCTGTGTATGTTAAATCATTAATCTCCAAGACATGAATGGCTCTCAGTTGTTCACGATTAAATGACTTTCTGTTAATCGGGAAATATTCATCTTCTGAAACCACACTTACAATTTGAATAACACTGAAATGTTCACATATAGTTGTTCTTTCTGCACATTAAATGATCGCACGTTGGGGATCATCCCCACAGCTTTCACATCTCTCTGATACCTCTCTAGGTCTGGAGATCGGGCAGCGTGGCTCCCTGAGCCAGTAGTGGTCAGGGGAACAGCATCCCCCAGGGTTAAAACAAGCACCTAAATTTGAGGGGGCATGCTGTCCACTCCCTGAACCTCAATGAGTCCTGGGGACATCAACTCCTGGAGCCTTTAAGGGGAGAGAAGCCTGAAGCACCGTCCCTGAGCCAATAGTGGCTCTGAGGCCCCCATTTCCCACAGCCTTATGTGGGTTTGCCATGTGCAAACCACAGAGGCACCCACAGCACACAATGCTGGGGGACACAGAGGGAGCCACTGGGGCCCCTACGCCCATTTGGCTCCCGGCATGTACCCATTCTGGGTGCTCTAGGAACCAGCATTACTCCCTCCAGGAGGAAGCAATCTGAGTTTCCCTGTCTGCAAGAGAATGGGCAGGGAAACAAAAGCCTGCTTCCACCTGGCAGGAGCATTTTGAAAGCTCCCGCCAGGTGGGAACAGATAAGCTCCCCTGCCCGCCCTCTTGTGGGCAGGGGAACTGTGGAAGTGGGTTCCCTGGGACACCATGGTGGGGTCAGCCCACTGGGACGGGGTCCGTGGGCCTTGGCAGTGGCCTTTACAGGTTCTGGAAGGGGACCAGGCACCCTCTTTCCCTATTAATACATATTTTGCCCCGGGTAATGAAGACCCAGGATCCTTAACAGGCCCAGGGTGGGGGCTGCATGGCCACCTCCTCTTTATGTTTTAACCATTCCTGGGGGATGGGGTCCTTGGGGCCTCAATGAGGCTCAGTGAAGGGGTTGGTGCGTCCCTCTCACCTTTAATATTGTGCCAGGCCCCGTGGAATGTGGTCCCTGGGGCCTTGAAGTGGCTCAGTAAGGGAGGGTGGAACTTGAATGCACCCTTGTTACAAACGAAGGGCCCACAGCGGCCATTTCATCTTTTATTTACTATGACGTATTCTCACATGAGTCCTGCGGGATCACAGCTTTTAAATTCTTTTTTTATTATTATTTTGGCTGTGGGGGGTCATGAGTGCAAGGGTGGAAGGATATGCCAATCCTAGCCCCTTAAATGTTTTTATTGATAACATTCAGGACGAAAGACTAAGGACCTGATTACAACTTTGGAGGAGGTGTTAATCCATCCCAAATGTGACGCATATACCACCAGCCGTATTACGAGTTCCATAGGATATAATGGACTCGTAATATGGCTGGTGGTATATCCGTCACATTTGGGACGGATTAACACCTTCCTCCAAAGTTGTAATCAGGCCCTAAGACCCTGAATCGTGTAATTGCTATCTACAATATGCTTTCTCGTGCTGCAGGAGCACTGGCTCACTCACACCTGCTCTTACTTACCTGTGAACAAGGCATGCTGTTGCCGAAACGCGTCAGGATTTTTTGTCTTGCTGCTCAGAAATGCTATTAAATGCTTGGATTTTAACATGGACTGGTGCCTGGGCTTTTCGTTTTTTGGAGATATTTTCTGTGGGATGCTTCGCCCCAGTAACCCAGGCCGCCCTGCAGGGTCTGTGGCCCCTTATGGAGCAGGAGTTGACAATGATATATATATATATATATATATATATATACTTATATATATATATATATATATATATATATATATATATATATACTTATATATATATATATATATATATATATATATATATATATATATATATATTTGTCTGAAGGATTTATATATGTTCTGTTGCTGCATTACAAAGGAAAGTAGAGTTCATCAAATTCAGGAGGTCATGTGATGTCACACGAATTGCCCTCTTCTTCCATGGTTGTGTCTTAAGGAGCGCTCATATTTTTTAGCATTATGTGTTTGTTCATTTTCATCATGGTCATTCTCTACACGTTTTAAGAAGAGAGACTGGTCCTTCTGATTGTGACAACTGTATCGACTGCACAGAACACATGCTCTGAAGGAACTTCTTCCCATGTCTCAGTAGGATCATCCAGATAGTCTTGGACCTTTTTTCTGAATTGTCATTGATGCAGCCACTTGCTGTGTCTGTATATCCTCCACCTGTGTATTGACTTAAATCTTGCCATATAACACCAGCCCATTGACGAGGTTGTAGTGAATATAAAGCTGTTGTTGCTGTGGGTTTAGTATCTGGTGATGGTGTTGGTTGCTACTGCAGAGACTGCAAGCCAACATCACTGATCTCTCAGAGGTTGAAGGCTAAACTCAAGATTGTTCTTTGGCAGTACTTCTTCTTCTAGATCACCCACATAAACGTTGAAGAGCGTGGGGCTGAGCGAAAATCCATGGGGAACGCCACAGATGATTCTGGAGGCTTCTGACAGGAACGGTGGGAGGCAGACTCTCTGGGTTCTGCCTGAGAGAAATGACAAGATCCAGTCGAGTGTCTTGTCGCGGATTCCAGTGTTGTGGAGGCGTGTGCGGAGAGTGTGATGACATACCGTGTCGAAAGCTGCGGAGAGGTCCAGGAGGATGAGTGCTGCTGTTTCTCCTTCGCCGAGCATGGTCCTAATGTCATCTGTGGCAGCAATGAGTGCAGTCCCAGTGCTGTGGTTTTTGCGGAATCCGGATTGGGAGGTGTCGAGTACCTTGCTGTCTTCCAGGAACCGGGATAGTTGGCTGTTTACAATTTTTTCGATGACCTTAGCTGGAAAGGGCTACAAGTGGAATAAAAGGACAGAAATACACCTACTGTGCAAAATGGTAGTTGTTATCTCAGCAGCTAGAGGGCAAAAGAAAAAGAAGGAATGGAGAACAAATATAAAATAGCCAACAAACACAAACCCACACACACTTCGCAAAGAGATGCAGCAGCAGGAAGGTGTAGTAGGCAGGTGGCAAAAGGACTGGAAAACAAGAGCTGCTGCATCCGTGCCCTGGTATTTGTGACAAGTCTGGAGTAACAAGTAGACCACATGGTATATACATTTGCCTATCAATATAACCATCTTGAAAGCGGCACTTAAAGGCAGGAGACGTTACCTGCTCTGCGTGTGGGTTGGGGAGAATTGTCGAATGAGGGTGTGTGCCACACCTGAACCCCACTGCTGCACCTCTGTTGATAGGTTAGTGAGATTACTGCTGCTGCACAGTGTCAAAACAGCAGACTGAAATGTTCAGCAATTTCCAATGGCTGCTTGTTAATGCTGCCCCACCCTACATGTGTGAGAGTTATCTTATCTAACTGCGGTATAAGAAATCCCGCTATTCAGCGAGCTGCTTAGTCGCTACTCTGGGTGTCCCACTTGTGCTTGTGATGATTATATTGATCAGCAGATGTATTTACATTTTGATCTGCTTGTTAGTCTAGATTTGCCGCATATACCACAATGCTATGAGGTAGAATAACCACAGAGGAGACAGCCCGTAGAGGCATATGCTCTCAACAGTTTCATTGTTGCCTTGTTCAGTAAGGTAATTTCTATGTCAGAGGTTATTTTGCTTGCCCTCTCATGGCAAAGCCACTTTGGGGATTCCTTCACTGAAGTGTGGATGTAGGAGCACTCCTTTTCTTGTCCTCTTTCCAACCGCCTACTACACCTTCCTGCTGCACCTCTTTGTAAACTAATTTGGGTGTAGACCGCTGAATTGACACTGATGGCCTTGGCATGGATGACTTGAGCGAGATAATCAATGCACCAAACTGAAGCTTTTAGTGTATAACCTGTGAATGTCACTAACAACGTGCTGTGCACTTCTGGTGATTTGGGACTAAAACAGGAAAGGTTGAGTTTATACAGTCAGTGTAGGAGGCTGGCCTGGCTTATAGTGGGTACCTTGTGGTACTTACACCTTGTGCCAGGTCCAGTTATCCCTTATTAGTAGATTAGTAGTGTTCTAGCAGCTTAGGCTGATAGAGGTAGCTATAGCAGAGCAGCTTAGGCTGAACTAGGAGACATGTAAAGCTCCTACTATACCACTTATATCACCTAGCACTATATCATAAGAAACACAAGACTCAAAGTTACTCAAAATAAAGGTACTTTATTTTAGTGACAATATGCCAAAAGTATCTCAGAGGATATACTCCCCTAGGAAGTAAGTAAAATACACAAAATATACACACAAACCAAAATCAGGTAAGTAAACAGTTAGCAAAGTAGTGCAAATACTGTAGAACACAATAGAATGCAATAGGAGACAATAGGCCTAGGGGGCAACACAAACCATATACTCCAAAAGTAGAATGTGAACCACGAATGGACCCCAGGCCTAGTGTAGTGTGTAGAGGGTTGCTGGGAGTGTAAGATAACACTAAGGGTGTCCAAGATACCCCACCCCAAGACCCTGAAAAGTAGGAGTAAAGTTACCTTACTAGCCCAGAAAGACAGTAAAGTCGAGATAGGGGATTCTGCAAAGACAACAACTGACTGCAAAGCACTGAAGATGGATTCCTGGAGCTGAGGACCTGCAAAGGAAGGTGACCAAGTCCAAGAGTCACGCAAGTGTCCAGGGGGGCAGGAGCCCACTAAACCCCGGATGAAGGTGCAAAAGGGCTGCCTCTGGGTGGAAGAAGCCAAAGATTCTGCAACAACGGAAGGTGCCAGGAACTTCTCCTTTGGTCAGAAGATGTCCCACGGCGTGCTGAAGGATGCAGAGTTGTTTTCATGCAGAAAGACTGCAAAAAAGCCTTGCTAGCTGCAAGAGTCGCAGTTAAAGGTTTTGGGTGCTGCCAGGGCCCAGGAAGGACCAGGAGGTCGCCCCTTGGAGGAGGAGACAGAGGAGGCGCTCAGCAACACAGAGAGCCCATGCAGAAGCAGGCAGCACCCGCAGAAGTACCTGAACAGGCATTAAGAATATCTGAGCATGGTAGTCATCTCAGCACAACAAAAGGGAGTCCCACGAAGTCGGAGTCCAACTCAGCGAGTTGGGCAATGCAGGATGGAGTGCTGGGGACCTGGGCTAGGGTGTGCACAAAGGAAGTCTTGAAAAAGTGCACAGAAGCCCTAGCAGCTGCAGTTCATGCAGTACACAGGATTAATGTCTGGCGTGGGGAGACAAGGACTTACCTCCACCAAATTTGGACAGAAGGGTCACTGGACTATCGGGGACACTTGGATCCAGCTCTTGTGTTCCAGGGACCACGCTCGTCAAGATGAGAGGGGACCCAGAGGACCGGTGATGCAGACGTTTGGTGCCTGCGTTGGCAGGGGGAAGATTTTGTCGACCCACAGGAGATTTCTTCTTGGCTTCCAGTGCAGGTTGAAGGCAGACAGCCCTCAGAGCATGCACCACCAGGAAACAGTCGAGAAAGCCGGCAGGATGAGGCACTACAATGTTGCTGGTAGCCTTCTTGCTACTTTGTAGCGGTTTTGCAGGCATCCTGGAGCAGTCAGCGGTCGATGCTTGGCAGAAGTCAAAGAGAGAAGTGCAGAGGAACTCTGGTGAGCTCTTGCATTTGTTATCTGGTGAAAAACCCACAGGAGAGACCCTAAATAGCCCTCAGAGGAGGTTTGGCTACAGAGAAAGGTAAGCACCTATCAGGAGGGGTTTCTGGCATCACCTGCTGGCAATGGCGACTCAGAGGTGTCCATTGTGCCCTCACACCTCTGCATCCAAGATGGCAGAGGTCTGGGACACACTGGAGGAGCTCTGGGCACCTCCCCTTGGAAGATGCTGGTCAGGGGAGTGGTCACTCCCCTTTCCTTTGTCCAGTTTTGCGCCAGAGCAGAGCTGGTGGATTCCTAAATCGGTGTAGACTGGCTTATGCAAGGAGGGCACCATCTGTGCCCTTCAAAGCATTTCCAGAGCCCAGGAGAGGCTACTCCTCTCAGGCCCTTAACACCTATTTCCAATGGGAGAGGGTGTAACACCCTCTCTCAGAGGAAATCCTTTGTTCTGCCTTCCTGGGACTGGGCTACCCAGGCCCCAGGGGGGAAGAAACCTGTCTGGAAGTTGGCAGCAGCGGTAGCTTCAGAGAAAACCCCAGAGAGTTAGTTTGGCAGTACCCAGGCTCTATGCTGGAGCCCCTGGGATGCATTGAATTGTCCCCCCAATACCAGAATGGTATTGGGGTGACAATTCCATGATCCTAGACATGTTACATGCCCATGTTCGGAGCTACCACTGTGACGCTACATATGGGTATTGACCTATGTGTAGTTCACGCGTGTAATGGTGTCCCCACACTCACAAAGTCCAGGGAATTAGCCCTGAACGATGTGGGGACACCTTGGCTAGTGCCAGGGTGCCCTCACACTAAGTAACTTTGCACCTAACCTTCACTAAGTGAGGGTTAGACATGTAGGTGACTTATAAGTTACTTAAATGCAGTGTAAAATGGCTGTGAAATAACGTGGATGTTATTTCACTCAGGCTGCAGTGGCAATCCTGTGTAAGAATTGTCTGAGCTCCCTATGGGTGGCAAAGGAAATGCTGCAGCCCATAGGGATCTCCTGGAACCACAATACCCTGGGTACCTAGGTACCATATACTAGGGAATTATAAAGGTGTTCCCGTGTGCCAATCAGAATTGGTAAAATTAGTCACTAGCCTGCAGTGACACTTTTAAAAGCAGAGAGAGCATAAACACTGAGTTTCTGGTTAGCAGAGCCTCAGTGATACAGTTAGGCACCACACAGGGAACACATACAGGGCACACTTTATGAGCACTGGGGTCCTGGCTAGCAGGATCCCGGTGACACAGGCAAAAACAACATACATACAGGTAAAAAATTGGGGTAACATGCCAGGCAAGATGGTACTTTCCTACAGTCAGTGACAGTACACTGTTTATATGTTCATCTTTCTTCCACTGTCCTGAAGAGGCCTAAACTTAGAAAGGCTGAAACGGAGCATGACTTACTTCGAGGAGCCTCTAGCAAATTAAAGGTTTGTCCTTGAAGTAAATAGAGTGCACAAACTAAAGTAGTTGAAGATGAAGGGGTCTTCAGTTTGTGCATCTTATACGAGGACTACCTCTGAATATAGGCTTTACACAAAAGAGACAGATATATAAGCAATGAAAGAGTGGAGAAAAAGTTGTTAAGTCACAATTTTTTGCGCCATTTTGTATATCCATGTTATAATTGTGTTAAACACAACAACGTTTTCTTGTGCATGCTTTTGGTTTGTCAGAATTGTGTTAGGAATACATTGCAGTTTCTTTAAGTATGTCAATAGGTATAGTATTGATGTGTTATATGTATAGTGAGCTACAAATTCTCTCCAGCCAGGAGCATTGTGAAATCAGGGTTTGTGCTTGTGTACAAAGATTTTAACAATTGTCTTGGTGATTAATATATATCACAATTTAAGAGTTTACTGTGTAAGTAATTGGGTTTATCAATTAGTTCTCAAATTACATTCCTTCTTTGTTTCTTTCCTGTCACCATTGCATGGTTAGCAAAGAAGGAGACCAGACGAACAAAGACATTTTTTGCCTTATTCTGTCTGAATCAGCTCTAAACAATGTTTTAACAGTGCAGGTAAAAGACTTTGTAGATACACAAAAATTGTGTCTTGGACCACACATGGTATTGGCCCTTTACCTACCCCTAGTAACTCCATGGACTGCTAATCACGCCTCATAATACATAGTTCATGATATCTTCTATTACATCATTGATAATATCACTGCTGATTTTCTGTGGCTGTGTGTGTGTAAAATCCGAACGTAGCTGTAACCTTTTCTTGCAGTAAGTTTATATTTATGTGTGTGTGTATGTGTGTGTAACAATTCACTAAAAAAAACAAAGGTTAAAGGAGCATTATAATGAGGTGAAAATGTGAGCTAAAACATACCGATTAAACTAACAAAACTACAGAAATGCACTGTACCAGCTATACATATTGCAAATGAATATAACTCATGCACTATAACTTCTACCCCTACCATGCACAGTGTTGTCATCAAGAACACTAGCCCTGGACGCCACAAGTTTTAGAAATATAAATACAAGTCGGGGTAATGCTCTAGCAAAACAGAATTGAAACGGATTTGTATCTGTAAGGCCTCCTTTAGTAACAACCCATAGTATCATAGGTGATCTACTTGCATCTTTCATTTCATTTCCATGTTCATTCACCAGTACAAAAGGAACAATTTTCAATAATCCGATCTCCCTTCATTTACACAATTCAATTTTCACTAAGGTATTTTCCTGACATCGTGATTGTTTTTCCAATACAACTCTCCAGAGCAACTTAAACTTGTAATGTGAAGCTGACTTTGAGTGAATTTGAAATGGTACAGCACCCGGGTACCTCTTTCAGCATAGGAGTAAGGCCTTGGCACAGACCACTGAGTCTTCCAGGAAACCCCTCGCTTGAAAAACAAAAATATATTGGTAGATCTCGAACAAGGTATGTTTGCCAAGTGTTTGCCTTCAGTAACACTGCCTTCAGTACAGCCAAATTCCATTAATCAAGATGAATTACTTCTATAATTCTTTTCATTTTCAGTCTTGAATTGAACAGTAAAATACTTGCAAATGTTTCATGAAGCAACCTGCTGTCAGTTAAACAGTTCAGTTATCACTAAGGTACTTTCCTGACATCGTAAAATTGCGCTTCCATTAAAGCTCATCTGAGGAACTCAAGATTGTTTGGCAGTGATAGCTTTGAGTGCTGCAGAACAATTCAAATGATAACACACTCATATAAATTCCAGCAAGGTATAGTGCCATTAATAACAGTTATTGCTCCATCAGAATAAGGAGCTCCTCAGGAACATCGTCAATCTATTTACCTTCATGGTTTGTGACGTTACCAGAATCCCTATATATACAAATATGCAAAATTGAGTGTGGAAAGGAGCTATGACTGATGGGAGGTGGATCATCAGGCGGTTAAAGAATGAAGACTCTCTTCTTCCTGAACAATGATACCATATTATTGTCGCAGATATGTACATATGGTTACTGAGGGCCACATGTACGAAGTTTCGGATTTGCGACCCGCAAATTGTGAGTCAGAGCGACACACAATTTGCGAGTCACAAATCTGAATGTAGGATGGTGTCCCTGACACCATCTGCGATTTGCAAGGGGGTCGCAAATGCCCACCTCATGAATAATCATGAGGTGGGCCACAATTTACGACCCCCTTGCGAATGGCGGCCCTCACAGGGATGGTGGCCTGCTGCAGACAGCAGAACACCTTGTCTGTGACTGTTTTTCAATAAAGCAATTTTTTTTTTTGTAATGCAGCCCGTTTTCCTTAAAGGAAAACGAGCTGCATTTCAAAAACAAAAGATGAAACGTTTTTGTTTCATTTTTTCAGAGCAGGCAGTGGTCCATAGGACCACTGCCTGCTCTGAAAAAATGTTTACAGTGACATTCACAATGGGGAAGGGGTCCTATAGGGACCCCTTCCCTTTTGCGAATGTGTTAGCACCCATTTGAAATGGGTGCAAATTGAGATTGGTTTGCGACCGTGTTCGCGGTCACAAAACAATCCTACATTGCACTGCGAGTCGCAATTGGGAAGGGAACACCCTTCCTAATTGCGAGTCGCAAACCCGTTTTGGGATTCGGTAACCAGGTTACTGATTTGCAAAACTGGGTTTGTGCATCACAATGTGCTTTTTGCACGTCGCAAACAGTGAAATTCGCTGTTTGCGACATGCAAGAAGCTACCTACATGTGGCCCTTAGTGCCATGCTGCTTTTTGAAGTGTGAAAGGTATATACAGAGGTATGTAGCCAGAACATGAGATACAGGGGTTTATACCATCATTAAATAGACCCTGAAAGTATGAAACATGTTGTTGACTTTAACAGTGATGTAACAATAGCCCCGCAGTCCCTGCTGTGTGGAGGGGGGCCCGATCTCCAGGACCATACCCCCAGGCACTGTACACAGGCCCCTAGCCTGAGAGGTCCTGACTGGGTCCAGGGAATGGGGGCAGGGCCGGCTTTGACTGTATTTAAAAATAGCTTATGGGTTTAGAAGCACTGAAGTTATATGTGCATCCAGCACTTTTCAGGCAACAATAAAATGTCAAGATAACTCTATTGATTAATGTTACTGGAAGTGAAAGATTCGTATTGTGTCTAGTGGCAGTTTTTACTCATCATAAAGTATTGCAGAGGGTTAATGTACCTGCTGCAAAGAACGCGTACCAAACATATCACAAAAAAGTGAGTGAACTATGAGTATTGCTTCAGAAAAGAAAAATAAGTGTATGAAGAAGTGACGGGCATTGTTGGAGAGTGGTAGTGAGGGAATTCATTGAGAAGGTGGTCACGGGGGGTGCGAAAAAAGACTGACACACCAGGCGCCACCAGCACTAAAGCCAGTCCTGCACGGGGGACCTCCTTCATGTATTTTGCAAGGGCACTCTCCCTTTTTGTTAGACCACCGGTCTTTAATTGTTTTTGCTAGCATGTGAAATGGTAAGAACTTTGAAACTGGCCTACACTTTAAAGTAATAAATGAATGAATACAAATGACTAGATTACTTGCTTTCAAAAGGTGCATTTTGCCATATTTATGTTCACTGGAATGGCATAAATATATGCATTATATACTTGTATTGTGGGTACCTTTATAGTCCCTGACTGAACTGTGTGCGAAATGTGAGTTCTGATTCTTGATCTAGATAATTTATTCTGTAGAACATAGTCCAATTCCTCTCATTTTTCACTACTGTCCAAAGAGTTCATATTCCATTCTTACTGAGGCACTCATTCTCTGATGACCAATGTTGGCAGAGGAAGATAACATTCCCTGCTGCTTTTTGGCTTTTGAGCTCAATCCACAGGTTATTGCTGTAGCCAGAGCACGTTCATGTTCTTCTTATTCTCTCAGGACTTCATATTGAATTCAGAATTGCCAGAACTCTCGAGCACTCCTTGTTCTTGCATGAACTCTGATCACTCAGACAAGCCCGTGCCAGAGCATGTTCACCATCTCTGTTCTCAGCTGGGTTCTGTTTGTGCATTTTGCATAATAGTAAAAAGAAATATTTCGGTGTATGATATAAAAATAAACTGAAACAATATGCATAGTGACAACAGGTGGATTTGAAGCTCGTCTTTTAATAAAAGTGTTTCTTAAAATGTGGAGGAGACACAATTTTCCGTCAGTCCAGTTTGGTGACTGTGTGCCTATAAGCTATGCATCGGTTATTTACAAAGCTTAGAATGGCTAGAACTGAAGTATGAAGCACCGCATAAAAAAATATTTATCTTCTTCTTGCAAGTAGTTTTCCACCATGAAACTCTTGCAAAATCACGACAATCAAGTGTATGAATAAGTACATCACATATCGTTCACCAGGAGAGACAGATCCCTCCTTAGAACCCAAAGTAACCATTGACCTACTGCCAACCTAAACTTCAAATATCCTTCTTAGCTACTTCAACCTATCACTAACCAACCAATTTCACTACATTGTCTTCTATTAACCTTTCTCCTTCATCTGCGTGTTTTTGCACAAACCCACCACCCTGGCAAACCTTTTTGCATCATGCTCATATTGGACACCTTATCCAGTCTGAACCCAACCAACGTCCACCAAAAACTGGTCATAACATGATGCATGATGTAAAAACCACTTTTACAGCCGCAAAAGTGAAATGTAAGCCTTCGCAGGTGTAAAATGGCTTTTCTAAATGTGCAGAACCCAAATTGCAATTCAGTAACACGTTACCAAGTCACAATTTGTGTTTCAGCAAAATATTGAGTCGGTATTTGGACGGAGCATGCAAATGGCGTAGCTTCCAAATATTGATTCTTTAGCCTCAGCATTAATGTTTTTCGATTGAAATCTGGGCTCATAACCTTAATATTTTCCAACCAAATCCAAATTGGTGGTAACTATTCGCAAACAGGAAGGGGCTTCAAAGGGACCACTTGGCCTTTGTGAAAGTCAACAAAAACATTGTTTAGGAACTGTTGCTAAAAAAGTTTATAAAATTATACATTTTCTTTTTCTTAAAGCATCCCATTTTCCTTTATAGAAAACTGGCTATATTTTTTTTTCAAAGATTGTTTTAGTTAAATGCAATCACAGACATGGTGGTTCGCTGACCCCAGTTGATCACCATGACAGTGACTCTAACCAATGACACATGCATCTTAATGAAGTAGTTCAAATTGCAACCCACCACAAATTGGTATTTTGTGAACCAACCTATTAATAAATAGGCTAATTCACAAAATACAAATACATTAGTTAGAAATCAGTGTCCAAATCACACCCACTTTTATCAAATCCATTTTAGGAGTTTATTAATATGAAATTGCAAATTGCAGATCATTATATGATACAGTTTATTATTTCCTATTAGGAATCTTTGTACATCATAACCATAATCCATATGAAGGTGAACATACCGCCAATGCTGACTGTCCCGTAATCCACCTCCATCTAATAGAAACTACGTTCCAGACTTTCTCATGGTATTCCTTCATCTAGCTCACAATGAACTCATTCCACTTTTGCACATCTGATCTATTGGCCACTTTAATTCCCCACTTAGGGCTAAATGTAGTAAACTGTTTGCATGGTGCAAACTGCGAAAATCGCAGTTTGCGCCATGCAAACAGCCTTCTGCGATGCACATTCACAATTTGCGAGTCGGTACCGACTAACAAATTGTGAATGCGACACACAAATAGGAAGGGGTGTTCCCTTCCTATTTGCGACTTGCATCGCAATTCGCAGTTACCACCAGTGTCACACTGGTGGTAACTAATTCTCAAAAGGGAAGGGGTCCCCAGGGGACCCCTTCCCCTTTGTGAATGTTGCCCAAAAGGTTTTTTCAGAGCAGGCAGTGGTCCAATGGACCACTGCCTACTCTGAATAAACAAAACCAAATGGTTTCGTTACTTTTTTTATTTTGCGACTCGTTTTCCTTTAAGGAAAACGGGCTGCAAAATAAAAAATAAAACTGCTTTATCTAAAAAGCAGCCATAGACATGGAGATCTGCTGACTTCAGCAGGCCACCATCCCTCTGAGTGCAGGGACTCGCTATGGGGTCGCAAAATGCGACCCAAACTCATTAATATTTATGAGGTGGGTCATTGCGACCCCATAGCGAGTCGCAGACGGTGTCTGAGACACCGTTCTGCATCCGCATTTGCGATTCGGAAATTACGAGTCGCACAGACTCGCAATTTCCGAATCGCAACTGCGGAAGTTGCTACATCTGGCCCTTAGTTACATCTTCAGTACTCACTACACCATGAATACCTGTACACCCAGTTCCCCAAGGTCATAGCCATAAATATAATGACTGAAAACTTACAGGAATAAAAATTATCTTTCAGAATGGGGACTAGAGGTGCCATTTACCATCATGTCTGGTTTCTGTAAGAGTAAGGAGCACCTCAAGATTCAGTTCAGTACAGAGTGTGGACTCTGACTGGATTCATGTTGTGTACGTGTTGGTGATGGGCCACATGGCAAAGCATCATCAGTGGACTATGTTTACATGTGAGTTGCAGACTTATTTGTCTGGTGAGACAAAGGTCAGCTTTGAACTCTCGTAGCATTTCATGTCCTTGTTAGGCACTTTGTGCCACAATGTTGCTTCCGTCAGACTTTGCTACATGATACTGGTATTCAAATATCTAGGTCTTTTGTTCATTAAGGATTGGACTATGGACATTTCAGCTCTCAGAATATTGTCTGTAATTGAAAATGAACTCTGAATTATTTGCACATTTCTTTGAACTCTAAAGACTATGGGCCCGATTCACGAATGTGAACTTAGACCAAAAGTCTAAGTTTAGACCTAAAGCCTGAACTTAGACCAAAAGTCTAACTAGTAAACTAGACTTTTGGTCTAAGGTTAGACTTTTGGTCCAAGTTTACCTTTGTGAATTTGGGCCTTCAGTTTATATGTTCTAATAAAACTCCTGTCAGGGAACAAGGCTGAATGTAAAAGGACAGTTCATGTGCATGTAAGTGTTAATGTGCGAATGTTTGAAGTGGTCAAGTAGAACCTACATTTATCTTCAACAAAAGAGAAAATAGGTACACAACTCACACCTTCCAGAATTCCAAGTACCCTGCCAAAGCATACAGAGTAAGTTATACAGAGATATTGCTATAAGATCACCACAACCAGCAACCTCCCTTGACACCAGGAGTGAAAAGGCAGAGTGTGGAGTCCAGTGTCTCTGCTTTCTCTTTTATGCCATTCCCTTTTCCCTGCCTCTAACACTGGCTCTCATGTTCTAGTATAAGCAATAACTAATGACAATAGTAAGGAGTACTTTGCTTCAATTGTACATGGTGCACAAGGTTAGTATAAAACCTGGTGGCAGCTACACATATTGTCCACTGATAGATATTCTAGATTTTCTTTCTAGACCATGGCCTAGAGTTCAGCTTTCTGGATCTCTGGCACTAAGGACTTAGTCAATGTGCCAACTTGAGACAGAAAACCAGTTGGACTGCAACCACCCCAGGCCCCACTGAGCAATATTTGACTTAGATATTTTTCAGGTGGTAGCCCATCCTACAAGAAATCACAGGGATCTTTAGTGGAACCCCCAAACCCTCTTCCATTAGGAAGGAACACATTCAAGAACACTAAGAAACTATAGATTCATTTGAAACTTATTGCACTCAATATGAATTGTTACTACAACAAAGACACATAGAATGTTAAAAGCAATGTTCACTAAAAGTGCGAAGAGTAAGAAATATTTTATCAGATTGGCAGGATAGTTTATAAGAACCCTAACCTCATTTCCTTGCTTGCTAAGCTCTCTTAGCACAAAATGAAGGACTCACTTGAGTTTCAGATGGCTCACACCCACATATCTGTTTGAACAATAAGGGCCTCATTACAGGTTTGGGGGTACATCAACCGCCATGGCAGTGGTGGCAATCCGACCACCGCTAGGATTGTGGTTGGTCCGCTGCATTAAGAGTCATGCTGGTCTATGGAGCAAAGACCCCTGCGGTTCCACTGCCTCCCCCAAGCAGCATAGACCGCTATGGTCACAAGGCACTGCAAACAGGCCGGATGATCCTGTGTTGTCATCGGACACATTACAAGGTTGTACACCGCCAATGTGACCGTGGCAGTCCAAACACCACATTTCCGAAGGCAGAAATGAAGAATGTAAAGGAAGACACTAACCTGTAGGCAGTCTCCCACGTTCAATGTCTCCAAGAGACCCATCATGCACGTCCTGCCACTGTTGTTGATCATCAAAGGAGCACAAAATCAATGCCGCTGTGGGCGCAACCAACCGTAAGCCCACACACCTACCTGTGTCATTAATCTTAACAACAGATCGTAGCACCGTTGTCCATATCCCTTGGGGGGTCATGCTACAGGCACCAAGTACACGTCTCATCATGTACACAGTCCAAATCATACATGAAGACAGACACATTCACAGTCACAATATGCCCCCTTTGGCAACTTATTGACACTGCACAGCAACACTATTCAAAAAATACACAGACACACATCTCAGGCACAGGGATAGTGAAGGCTACACAACATTGTCTAATCCATCACAAACAACACAAAACATCACATCTACCAATACAACTCACACACTCACATTCCTCAGAGACCAGAGACTGTCATCACATACAACACACAGATGTATCGATGTGACATGGAACACAAACAACACTCCCCATAAACAGCCCTGCAATGGACACACACATCACAGAATAATGGAAGGGCAGTTGCATACACAGCAGACAGAGAGACATATGGACAAACAGCTCTATGCCAACAATACCTTCACAGTAGGGATGGGGACACCAGGAGCATTCAGGGAAGGAGGCTGCACTGGGACACATATCACTTTGCACAGGCCCCTAAAACAATATGTGCAGAGGAAATGGCCCTATATGTGTCTCAGGGACAAATAGTACTAGACCCAAATGTCATGCCCATCTGCACAAAGTGGAAGTGGAAGTCAACAAAGCACATACAACTCCAACTGCATGGGGCATACCTCTACAAGAACTAGGTTCAAGGTACACACACCTAAATAGATACATGCACAGTCAAATGCAAACAAAGCTAGCACAACTGAACACACTCCATGTCTGCACAAACAAAACACATCAGATGTGTACATAAGCCATATCACGGGACAAATCTAACACTATACATGTGCACATTGGACAACACAAGATGAAATACTCACCAAAACAAATGTTGCACAAAGCCATGCCACCACAATTGCATTTGCACTCACATATTCATACAATCAACATATACCCTTCTCTTGGGGGGCACCAGCACTGCCCACAAAGTCAGATGCTGCAAACAAAAGCAAATGGAGCAGCAAGAAGGCTCAAAAACACACAACTGTAGCCACACAACACAAGTCACTCAGAAACAATATTGATCTAGAAAAGGGAATGCAGGATAAAAGTATAGCCCCAAAAAACAACTGGGTTTATTAACTAGAAAAACTATTAATGTACAAAGGCCATTGGCCAGTCCACATCCAAGTCCAGTAATAGCACAGTGCTGTGCTGAAACTTGACTCCCAACTGCCATGAATCTCCACAGGAAGGGGCATCAAGAAGGCAGGTAAGCACCTCAAGGATTATCCAGAAGGGTGGGGGGTGCGGATTTGGGATGGGGGTTGGGCTTAGGAATGGTCTTCTTTATGGGAAGGGTGGGCTTTTTCTTGAGGGAGTTATGGATGCTTGCAGAGGGGCAGGGAGGCCTTGGAGGTGGAAGGGATGGGGCTGGAAAGGGTCCTCTTGGGTTTGGGACATGGGTGGAGGGAACAGGGGAAAGGTTCAGGTCAAACAAAAAAGTTTCTTAGGGCCACGGGGATGGTCAGCAGAATGGGGTTGGGATTTGGAGGTCGAGGGAGTAGTTTTATGCTGTGTGGATGTTGTGGGTGCGTGTTTCTGGGAGGTATGCTTGTGTGTGGTTTGTGTCTGTTGGATAGGTGGGTGAGTGTGTTTGTGTGTCTTGGGGGACTAGGAGGTGGCAGTGCTCAGGGATAGAGTGCTTGATGTGTGTGTTGCTGTTGGGGTGGTGACTGCTTATTGGCTGGATGTGGTGGATGTCTGTGTGTCTGTAGTTATGGTGCCCACTGATGTGGTGCCTGTGGTGGATGTCTGGGGGTCCGCTGGGGTGTGTCTGGGGTGTGATGGTGTGGTAGGTATGTCAGTGACTGTTGGTGTTGTGCCTGTGGGTATGCCTAATCACATATGTGTGATGCTGGGGGTGGTAGGGGTGTTTTGGGAAAGTTGTGACTGTTGTGACTGTCGGCGGATTATATTTATTTGAGAGCTGCTGTGTTTTGTGGTGCTTGTTTTCGTGTGTGTGCCTGTTGTGTGTTGATGCGGATGCATGCGGATCTGTCTGTGTGCTTTGGGTAGGTAGGGGAAAGGGGAATTTGGATTGGGAAGAGGGAGGTGGAGGGGAGATGGAAATTGGGCGGGACTGGCTGCTGTCAGTGTGAAGGGCAGAGCCTCAAATATCTCTGTAGACCAACCATTGCACCATGAATGCCTTCCAGGAATGCATTAGTTTGTTGCTGTTGAGTAGCCAATCCCTGGATGGCATTCACAATGGCTGTCTGACCCACAGAGATCATCCAAAGGAGGTCAACAGCCTCCTTACTGAGGGCAGTAGGGGCAACAGGGGGTGGGTGGAAGTGTCTGCTGCGAAGGAGATGCCCACCCCCTTGTGAGCAGGCATGGCCAAATGGGTGGGGAGCAACAGGGAAGGTGGTGATAGAATGGGGGTGGCAGACAAGGATGATACTGGGGGATTCCTCGATGGGTCCACCACAACTAGGGAATGTGCGCTGGAGAAAGAATCCGATGATGATGAGGATGATGTTGCGGTCTCCCCCGTGGCACTCCCTTTGCCCTCGGGCCACTGGATCCCTCTGTGTCAGTGGTGTCTTGATCTGAGGTCCCATGGCCAGATGCTTCCCCACTCAGCTCTGCCCTGTCTCCTTCGCTTGCCAGTGCTGATGCTGCAAATATAAAGAAAAATATGGTCACACTTGAACAGCAGCTTTGATTAGCAAACATTACCATGATGTCAAGTTGGCCTCAGAAACGACTTCCACCTTAGTGGCCCATACATGTGCCTTACCATATGCATGCATGCCATCTGAACTGTCAAAAGTTACCCACAAGAAAATGAGGATCTCAGACAACTACAATTGCATGGCTGAAGTTGCGCAATCACAATGAGCATTCAACCATCAGGAGATATCATCACCCTCAAAGCTTTGGCTCATGGAGCAGGCCACCATCACCAATTGGCGTACAATAGTAGGCCAATATAAAATGCTTTTCCACAGATCCCACACAAGGTCATGCATACATCTCTTTGCCACATACATGATGACCCAATATTGAGGACTGATGATACAAAATCATGTCAAGTTGATGGCAACAGTACAATATCCTGGAGAAGGTGACATGGAAATACCCATGTCACACTGGAAACATATCAACAATGTATACTTCACCAAGTTATATTGGTCCCAATAGAGTCCAGGAAGTAGTATAAATGTTGCTCAGATTGGCCACACATGTGGCATGGAAATGAACACCGCCTCTCACCACAGACGCTAACATCTCAGCACAAAACTTCAACCAATAGATCTCCGAATGTGCCAAAAGCCTAGCACCGCTCCGTAAGACCTTAGATAAACACCATCTCAAGAAGGCCAGCTTGTTTTCCGCTGCACTCTAGGACTCCAGGGGCACCTGAAGATGGCTAGAGAAAAGATGGAGAAACAGCAAGTCCCCGGAAGACTTCCAGGCCTTCAAACCGGCCATCAAATCCCACCACCATCTCATCAGAGCCACCAGGAAAGCCGCCCCTCAGGACCGTATCAGTCCCACTGCTGGCCACACCAAAGGGTTCTTCACCCCGGTCAAACAGTCTGCCAAACCCCAATCTGAAACCCCAAACATCCCTCCATCTCAAGACCTCTGTGACAGACTAGCCAACTTTTTCCACCAACAAATCAAAGACATATACGACAGCTTCAGACCACAAGACCCTCCAAGCTCTCCAACAACCTCCGAACTCCAAGCCTGTGAACCTTCACAGATCCTGCATCGCTGGACCACTCTCAGCACAGACGAGACCCGCTCCATCATGAGCAGCATCCACTCCGGAGCCCTTATGGACCCCTGCCCTCACCAAATTTTCAACAAAGACAACACCTCCATGGCACCCAAGCTCCACCACACTTCCAACGGTTCTATAGATACAGCTACCTTCCCCAAGGACTGGAAGCACGCCGAGATCCTCCCACTCGTGAAGAAACCCATGGCAAACCCTCTGGACCTCAAGAACTACTGCCCCATCTCTCTGCTGCCTTTACCAGCCAAGATCATCGATGGGGCCATTAACACACAGCTCCGTAAGCACATCGAGGACAACAGCATCCTAGACATATTCCAATCAGGTTTCGGGAGCAACCGCAGCACGGAAATCGCCCTCCTCACCGTCACAGATGACATCCACTCACTCCTCAACTGCAGCCATACAGCAGCCCTCATCCTACTGGACCAAATGACCACCTTCGACACAGTTTTACACCTCACCCTCTGTTTCAGACTCCATGCAGCTGGCATCCATGGAAACAATGGATACGCTCCTTCCTGCCTGGCAGAACACAGAGAGTCATATTCCTGTCTTACCTGTCAGAACCTACGGAGATCAGCTGTGGAGTTTCACAGGGCTCCTCCCAGAGCCTCACACTCTTCAGCATCTGCATGGCCCTGCTTGCATCCATCATCAGGAACCACTGGTTGAACATCGTCTCCTATGCCGACAAAATCCAGCTGATCATCTCACTGACTGAAACCCCACATCTGCCAAGAAGAATTTCCACAACAGGATGGAATTCGTTGCTGCCTAGATGAAGGGCAACTGCCTCAACCTCCACTCTGACGAGGCAGAGATCCTCATCCTGGGACCCTCCACATCAGCCTGGGAGACTCCTGGTCACCACTGGCACCCCTCCCACCCCAACACACCAGGCACACAGCCTTGGTTTCATCCTGGATTCATGGCTCACCATGACCTGCCAAGTCAACTCAGTCACATCCTTCTGTTTTCACACACTCTGACTTCTCTGGAAGATCTACAAACAGATCTCAAAGGACTGCAGCAGAACTGTAACCCATGCCCTGGTTACCAGCAGACTCAACTATGGCAAAGCCCTCTATGCCGTCACCACCCAGAAGAACCTGGAGAAACAACAGCACATCCAGTACGCCTCCACCAGACTCATCCTGGATGTTCCCCGTCACAAATAAATCACCAATCACCTAAGAGACCTTTACTGGCTTTCCATTGAGAAAAGAATTAACTTCAAACTCCTCGTTCACTCATACAAGGCCCTCCACAACCTAGGGTCCACCTCCCTCATATACAGCATCACCTTCTACTTCCCACCAGGCCTCTCCACTCCACTCAACAGGCACTAGCCACAGTATCCCACACATGGAAGACCTTGGATGGAGGAAGATCCTTGCCCTACTTCGTGACAAAGAGCTGGAACATCCTGCCTCTGCACCTCAGGCAGTCACCATTGTTACCTCAATTCAGCAAGGACCTTAAAACCTGGCTCTTCAACTAAAGCACAGAGGACAAACCCCCTCAGCACCTTGAGACCATTATGGGTGAGCAGTTGCATTCTATAAATCCTGATTTTATTTGATTTGATTTAGACATCCTGTGCAAGATGTCAGGAAGAGATGTCCCCAAAATACACAGCACAATGAATCAACAGGCCCCAGGGCAATGACAACTAATTTCTGGCTCTCCTTACAATGAATATTCTGAATGCTTCAGTAGAAGTCATTACTCCATTGCATGTTGGAGAGACACAGCAATTTGCAAGGACTTGTAGAAGTCCCTTAACATGTTGCCCAATGGGAAGCTACATCACTGTCCCCATTTTGCTCATGCAAACCCTGATGTCTGTCTATGGATGAATGCCTGTACCTAAACCCATGTGATTTAAACATAACTGCAAGTCAATCCATGATGCATACCAACAGTCAGGATACAAACTTTAACCATCACACATGTGCAGTGCACTTTTCCACCTGATGCCACATCAAGGGCATAGGTATTCAGATTATGGCTCTAAACTCTAGACCTCCCTGGCATGTCCCCCATTGATACTGCAGTTGTACATGCCAACTGACATGCTATGCTGGGTGAGGGTATGTGTCAGCCAATAAACAATGGTGACACACTTCTGTCTGTGGTACAACATGAAATGTACCCCATTGTAAGTGTACTTTTTCACAAACAGTTTGCCATGCACATACATGTGAGGGAATACAGCTATCATCCCATCAACATAGGTAGATCATGCATGAAAGTGCAGCTTACATATGTATTCTAAAGAGAAAGAGACATATGTTGTCATGTAGGTACAAGGAATGTTAACAACAGTAATGGCACATAAATCATGTCAATGGACATTCCCCACTTACCAAGGGAACGTAGTGACCTATAACTGCATCCAAAGAACAATGTAAGCCCTGTCACATGTATTTTGACACTTTTACATTACAGACTGCAATGAGGCACCAGCACCCATCATATGCTGGTGAAAACTAGTTTCTGGGTGTCAGATGCCAGCATCAACATTTATCCATAGATATGACAGAGAACAGTGATCCATCACCTACTTACCTTTGGCCTGGAGAACTGAGAAATAGTGGTCTGTTGCATAGAAATTATACCCACTATAATAACAATCAGTACAACTGATCATTGTACACAGCCATATGTGGTCCCTGCAGAGCACGTGGTTTGTAGATTCCACCCAGTTGTATCCTAGGTCCCTGGTCCCATAGGCAAGGCACATCAGTATACAGCACATGAAATGTCAACACAAACAATCTCTCATCTACTGCGTGACACCTGGCTCATCCCTAATTGTCAGGGGGAGGTGTCAGAATGTCCCTCAATAACTTGGCAATGCGACAGGCAGGACTATGCATGTACTTACCCCCTTGTGGCTGCTGTGCTATCCGAAATGCCCATCAAGCTCTGGATAGGTGAACCGCTAGGATGAGGGCCATTAGGCGGGTCATGGTCTAAAGGGCACCCAATCCACATTGTGACGACAGCCCACACTGGGCCTCCATGATCTTCCCGACCCAGTGACTCAGGTCCTCCTACCTCCCACATTTTTCTGCAGTCGGTGCCTCATCAGCTGTGGACCCCAAGGGTCTGCACATTCATGGTGATGACTCTCCATTTCACCTTCTTTTAATGGGCGTTGACCTGCATGGGTGCAAAAGACACATCACAAGTTTCATCACAAATGGTTGAGTCATATACATGTCAGTAACATCAAGCTGGGACTTTCCGATTTGCCAATACTCTCCAAGAATGACACATACAAGCCAAGAAGCAGAGGGCCATGACTACAGGCATACATTTCCCAATCTGCAGACCAACCCACCACCCTGCTCAGGCCCTACAATGACTAAGCAAGAATATTGACATTGTTGTGTAGCCATTTTAGTTATAGTTCCATATATGTTATTTTAGCAAACTAGGCCTGCCGGTGTGCACTTTAACCTAGATGTATTTTATTCAGCTTCGTTTATTATTTTAACAATAGCCACATTTTGCGGTCTTGTTTTATCTCTCTCCATCTAGCTGTTCTTTGCCTAGGTCAGCACTGCGTTCTTAAACAAGACATTTCTTTCACTCTGTGCTTTTCTCAAGGCTGCAGTAAGATAGGTTGCTGGCAAATGTGGTAACGCTTTGTCTCTAGTTTTCATAGAAACATACACATCCTTATGCAGGGACATTTTCTCAGAACACCAGCTGTTTTAATATAAAGACACTTCTCTGTCCCATATACATTAGAGGGAGATTCCAGCCAGATGACCGCAACTGTATGCTGATTGCTGAACACTTCGCTACAGCTGCTTATGTAGATTACAGACCTCTTACTCAGGTATAAGGGATGATGTCTTCCCAGGGGAATCTGAAGGGCAGAACTAGAGCTTATCATGCTGTGCTCTAACATAGCCTAGGTAAGAATTACTTTAACGATTCTAGTGACACTATTGTAGCGTTATTTTTATGCTTTACCCTCCTCGTCACAATTTTAATTCTGTCATGCTTTATCGTCCTGGTTATTGCAGTAAATGCTTTATTATTTAAGATGCAGTTGCTTCATTAAAACCTTATTGAAACATACACTTCCTCTGATTGTCCTTGTATATCTGAGACTAATGTAAATGAGTGAAACATGCAATCTGAGTGACCACGATTTCCTTGAGGAGTCAATTGTGTCATGTGCTCGGCTGACCAATCATTCCTGCTCTTTGGTGGAGATGAGGCACTGCTAGTTGGCTGAAGAAAAACACGGATTAGGCCAACAGGTGTCACCTGTAGTGGGCTCAGACTCAGTCCCCCACAGTGCAAGTGATTCTGTGGCTCAAATCCAGTAGTTTCATTGGAATAATGAGAGCCTATGCAACAACATTATGTGGTACATGCTCTAGCACCCTGGCTAAGATGTGAGCCACTATGAGACACATCACACCCCTGTGGCTTCTGAAGTGTAAAATCCTTAGGCATGAATGGAACAACACATTCACAATCTGTGATGATGGCTCTCTGCATGATGTCCCTACATGCTACTGCAGAGTGCAAACTCAACATCACACATGGTTAACAATGAAGGGACTGGCATGGTGGGTACAGAAAGTGTCTTCCCTGTCAATGTGTGGACATGTTGAATAACAAATGGAGACTCATGCCACTTCATGGGATGGGGTTGTGTGGTAAGTAGGTGTAGCACAGAACCTTTGGACATATGTGTCCATCCTACAGAGATGACATCCAACAAACAAAGGCATGCGTTGTACAGTTTCTGCTATTTGACCAGACTACTGAGTCACATATCATGCCCCCCCAACCCTCCCAGGAATCAACACACTGGGGGTCATTCTGACCCTGGCGGTCAGTGTTAAAGCGGCGGCCAACCCGCCAACAGGCTGGCGGCCAAAAAAATTGAATTCTGACCCTGGCGGGAACCGCCAACACAGGCCGCCGCATTAACACTCCGACTGCCACGGCGGTACAAACAAACTGCCAACAGGCAGGCGGCAGACAATGTACCACCCACCCTATCACGACTCACCAATCCGCCACCTTTTCCGGGGCGGGAGCCCCGCCGATAAAAACACGGCGGAAACAGACATCTCCAATGGAAAACGCTTACCTCGACACACTCCACACGGAATCGGAACAGCATGGAACCCGAACTCCACATCCTCCCAGCCATTGCCTTCCTGCTCTTCTTCCAGGATCACGAACGTCGCCGCAGACGACTACGGTGAGTACTGCACCTACGACACAGGGGAGGGGGGAGGAGGAAAGGTTACGGGCACACACATACGCCACACACCCACCCCCACCCTCACCCCCACCGAAATACCTATACACCTATGCAGATTAAAAAGTCAGAGTGACACCCCCAACCCCCCCCCCCCAAAAACAAAGACAAAAGGCAATGAATGTAAAAGTAGAACTATATTATTGCAACAATAAAGTATAGCGACCTTAGCAATATATGAAGAATTAACACACATCTAGAACTATATCCATACAAGTAGGAAAAGTCCTGCCCAGTCTTTCAAAGTCCAAATGTCCGTGGGCCAATGTGCAGCAACACATGGGCAAAGCCCACACACGAGATCGAGTCCATTGGAGAGAACACTGCTGGGGCATCACTAAAATAAAAAACAGGCACCTCAGGGGGAAGGGAAAGGGGGGGCACCTCAGCCACATGAGTCCACGACGCCAGATCCACGAAGGCCCTCCATGCCCACTGTGCCATCCTGGGGAGTGCAAAGCCACAGTCTCTCAAGTCTCTACAGTGGGTGGATTGCCCACTGTGCCATCCTGGGGAGTGCAAAGCCACAGTCCATCAGGTGGATTACAGAGACCACTGGTCATGGAGGAGGCATGGTGGGCAGAGTGTGTCGTGAAGGCCTGCCCGACACAGAACCGGGACTGCCAATGGGCCAGCGGTGCTTGACAGGAAGGGCCCAGCGGAGCGGTGCTTGACAGGAAGGGCCCAGCGGAGCGGTGCTTGAGACGGCGGTGCCCAGCGGAGCGGTGCTTGAGACGGCGGTGCCCAGCGGAGCGGTGCTTGACAGGAAGGGCCCAGCGGAGCGGTGCTTGACAGGAAGGGCCCAGCGGAGCAGTGCTTGAGACGGCGGTGCCCAGCGGAGCGGTGCTTGACAGGAAGGGCCCAGCGGAGCGGTGCTTGACAGGAAGGGCCCAGCGGAGCAGTGCTTGACAGGAAGGGCCCAGCGGAGCGGTGCTTGACAGGAAGGGCCCTGTTCAGCGGTGCTTCTCACGGCGGTGCCCTGTTCAGCGGTGCTTGAGACGGCGGGGCCCTGTTCAGCGGTGCCTGTCTTGTGTTTCCAGTGAACCACACCTGGCCAATACTTGCCGCTCAGTCTGCATCGGACCTTTCCGTTGCGGGGCCCTCCTGTGATGGAGTCCTGGGGCCCTGGGTCTCCTCCGATACCCCCAGAATGGGGCTGGTGGGGCCCTCATGGCCAGGTCGGCTGCTCCCTGCCTTTTGCTCCTTGCTGCCCTTGCCCTCCTTGGCAGACTGTCCGTGGCCCTTGGCTCCCTTACCCGATATGGCAGGTGACGGGGCAAGGCTACCCTCCTTGGGGGCAGGCGTATCAGGCCTGTCGCGCCTGCCCTTCAGTTTTTTGCTCCTCTTCCCAGGGGGGGGGGGGCTGGCTGTGCCTTTGCTGCTGGACGATGTCCCAGCCCAAGGAAAGGGCGGACTCCAAAAACCAGGCACGACGTTCTTGGGAGTTGCTGGGCTGGTGGTGGCTGAGGTGTTTGTGGAACTCTTACGGGATGGAGGGGGTGGGTCAGGTGAGGAAAAGTGGTCCACTTTAGAGAGGAAAATTTTCTTTGGACCCATGGGAAGGGTAGCTGGAGTGGGTATGGGAGTGGAGGAAGAGGATGTGGTTGTAGGAGAGTCAAGTGTGCTGTCTTTGGGTGCAGGTGCTTGGGCAGGAGGCTGACGTGAGGTGGATGGCTGTTGTTTGGGTGCCTGCCTTCGTTTGTGTGGTTGGGAAGCGGGGGTGACAGACACACTGGGAGAGGACACAGGGGACGTGTACATGGCAGTGGGGGTGGTGACTGCACGTGTGCGGACTGGGCTGGAGGGTGTGCTGGTGATGGGTGCAATGGCTGATGGTGGTGTGCTTGCAGGTGTGTGTGGAGATGTCACAGGGATGGAGGAGGGAGACGAGGAGGTGGGGGACACAGAGGAGGTAGTGACTGTTGGCATGTCTGCATCTGGATGTTGCTTGGGTGACTGCTTGTGTGTCCTGTGGTGCTTATGTCTGGATGAGCTGCCCTTGGGTGTTGAGGTGTGTGCAGGCTGGTCTGTAGGTGTGGATGGCATAGGCAGAGGAACAGGGGAGTGGGACTGGGTGGAGGGAGTCAGAAGAGGGAGGCTGGAGACAGGGACAATGGCTGCCGTCAGTGCTGAGGCCAGAGCGTTGAACGATCGTTGATGGGCAGCCTGACCCGAATGAAGGCCCTCCAGGTATGCATTGCTTTGATGCACCTCCCTCTCCACACCCTGGATGGCATTCAAAAGGGTAGACTGCCCAACAATGATGGTCCTCAGGAGGTCAATGACCTCCTCACTGAGGGCAGCAGGGGTGACTGGGGCAGGGCCTGAGGTGCCTGGGGCGAAGGAGATGGCCGGCTTCCTGGCCTTGCGGGCACGGGCCGAAGGCCGAGGGGCTGCTGGGAGGGCGGAGCTGGTGCGCTGGGTGGCACGGATGTTGCCGCCACCGCAAGGGAGCTCCCTTCCGAGGACGTGTCGGTGTCGCTGAGGTCTCCACGGGTCCCCGTGGTGGAGCCCCCCTCGCCCTCCGTCTCACTGGTCATGTCGGAGTCCGTTGCATGGCCCTCCGGGGCCATGTGAGATGCAGCTCCCTCTTGCGCCGATGCCACTTCTCCTCCGCCTGATGATGCTAATGCACACATTCACAGAGAAACAAAGAAAATGGGGGGGTGGTGGAAAACATAAAGACAAGTTGAGTGCATGCATTGGGGACACCGTTGGCGGAGAGGACAGACACAGAAGCCCCCTGCACTACGCTGCGCACTTGGGGTACACTACTCATTCACTTGGACATGCCCTACAAGCCTATGGGCGACAACTGCCCACACAGTATACACTGGTACATGAATCGCGTTACTAGGCACCCTACAGAGGTGGGGGGCGGGGGCACAGGACCATACCTCACGGACGGGCCTATCCTACAGAAATCGCCTTGGCCTAGGGATACCCACAGCCCTCCTCCCCCACCCAGGCACCTCCACTGCGCGCAAAATAGCTGAATGTGCTGGTACTCACCCCCTTGTGTCTGCTGTGATGTCCTCAAGCGTCCATCTAAATCGGGGTAGGCCACAGCCAGGATTCGGGACATCAGGGGGGTCAAGGTACGACTGGCACCCCTCCTAGGTTGGGAGGCCAGCCCCAGCAGAGCCTCCGCGGTCTTCCTGCTCCAGCGGCGGATGTCCTCCCACCTCTTGCGGCAGTGGGTGCCCCTTCTGTTGTGGACCCCCAGGGCCCGGACGTCCTTGGCGATGGCACGCCAAATGTCAATCTTCTGATGGGCGCTGACCTATGTGACATGTACAGGGGGGGAAGAGAAACATCATCACTTTTCTGCATGCTCGATGTGAGTGGCCCCCCCTCCCCAACCTTGCCATGTGGCACATGCTCTCATCTGTCGTGCCATGCATTCGTCATTCGCTGCCCTCCCCTCCATCGTACATCCTCCCCACTCAACCCAGGCATTGGGCACTATGCATTGCCCCCCGTGTACTCACCTGTTGGTCTGGAGGCCCGTAGAGTAGCGCATACTGGGGGAGGACCCCGTCCACGAGCTTCTCCAACTCCTCGGAACTGAAGGCGGGGGCCCTTTCCCCAGTCGTAGCAGCCATTGTCACTTCCAGACCGAGGTCACAGCAGCACTTGCAGTATAGGTCCTCTCCTGTGGATGCTCAGGTCTCGTGTGATCAAGCAGAGAGAAAATGGCGGTTACGGCCGCCGCGGTGCGTACCGCGGCGGTGCGTACCGCGACCGCCGGCGCTCACCGCCATTGGCTCCTGAAACCCATAGGGTTCAATGTTGTCCAATGCGGCTTTGCGCCGCGGACTGCGACCGCCTACCGCCACGGTGTGCCACGCTTGCGCAATGACCTCACTTCACATTGTCACACTTCACAGGTCAGGCAGCCGCCATTTCAAGGGCCCACATGGCTTAATTCCTACTGCGTCACACATGGCTAGGCCTTGCACCGACAATCATACTAGCCATTCAATCCCGAGAGATTTGTGTACTGTGCATGCTGTGGGCACTTACCTGTGGGTTGCTTGACTCTGTGCTCCATGTTGTCCTTCCTAGGCATCGTCCGCTGGGACTTTCGAGGAGACGGAGGAATCTTCCCGTGTACAGACCGCTGGTGGACCTGTCGACAATGGAAGAAAGACACGTCATACTCACCTACAGACTCAACCGTGCCACTATACAGGAACTGTGTGCCCAGCTGGAGCCAGACCTGATGTCACCCATCCGCCAACCCACAGGGATTCCGCCTCTAGTGCAGGTGCTGTCAGTACTGCATTTTTTTGCCAGTGGATCATTTCAAACTACCGTGGCCATTTCATCTGGGATGTCTCAGCCTATGTTTTCAAAGGTGTTGTCCAGAGTGTTGTCTGCCCTGATGAAATACATGCGGAGCTACATCATTTTCCCTGAGGTGGGTGACTTGCCTACAGTGAAGGGTGATTTCTATGCCCTTGGACACATTCCCAATATCATTGGTGCCATTGATGGTACCCATGTGGCTTTGGTTCCCCCAAAAGACGATGAGCAGGTGTACAGGAACCGAAAAAGTTATCATTCGATGAATGTCCAGTTGATCTGTTTGGCTGACCAGTACATCTCCCATTTAAATGCCAAGTTCCCAGGGTCAGTGCATGACGCGTACATCATGCGAAATAGCAGCATCCCCTATGTGATGGAACTGCTACAGAGACACCGTGTGTGGCTAATTGGTGACTCTGGTTACCCAAACCTGCCTTGGCTATTGACCCCAGTGAGGAATCCCAGGACCAGGGCAGAGGAACGGTACAATGAGGCCCATGGGCGTACCAGGAGGGTGATTGAGCGGACCTTCGGCCTCCTGAAGGCCAGGTTTAGGTGCCTGCATATGACTGGTGGATCCCTAATGTACTCACCAAGGAAGGTGTGTCATATCATCGTGGCCTGCTGCATGCTTCACAACCTGGCTTTGCGACGCCAGGTGCCTTTCCTGCAGGAGGATGGTCCAGATGGTGGTGTTGTGGCCGCTGTGGAGCCTGCGGAGAGTGAAGAGGAGGAAGACGAAGAGGACGACACAGACAACAGGGACAGAGTGATACTGCAGTATTTAAAGTGACACACAGGTAATAATCTACTCCTGCATTGTATTATATCTGTAACTGTAGTGGCTCTCTACTGTCTGACCTTTCACCCCAATGTATGGTAACTTAGTTGTGTATATCACTTCCTATTTCAGTGATCTGATCCCCACGGAGTGCCCTCTGGTTTTTTTCCCCATGGACTACCGCTGTGTGACACTGGTATGTTGTCATCACAATGTAAATAGAAATGTTTTGTTGGTTATAATGAATACATTTGGTTTAAATAAATAGATAGCAGAATCCAGTTGGTTTTTGTGCAATATTAGTGTTTATTGAAGTTTTCAAATAGGTGTATAGTTCAAAAAGGGTGATGGGTGATGGTGGAGGCATGTCCATGGCAGTGTCCAGACTGTCGTTCCTACAGGTCCATTGTCCATATGCCTGTGGAAGGTGGAGCAGGGGCAGTTCAAGGTTGGACAGGGTGAACAAGTGGGACAGTGGGATGACATCCGGGGTTTTCCGTGCATGGCGGGGGTCTTGACATCCTACTCTGTCTTATTCCTAGATCTCAGGCCTTTCTTGCAGGGTGGTTCTTGTTCTGCAGGGGGTGGGGTCCGGGAGGGCCGTTGCTGTTGTGTCGGGGCCTTCTGACCACTAGCGCCGGCGGAGGTGGTGGGCTGTTCTTCCTCCATGCTAGTGGCAGGGGCCCTTTGGGGGGCCACATGGTCCCGCAAAGTGGTGACAATCTGGTTGAGTGCAACCACCATTGTACCCATTGCGGAACTGATGCTGCGCAGTTCTTCCCGGAACCCCATATTCTGTTGCTCATGCAGAAGCAGGATCTCCTGCAACCTGGCCAGGACCGTCGCCATCGTCTCTTGGGAGTGGTGGTACGCTCCCATGATGGTGGTGATGGCCTCTTGGACAGTGGGTTCCCTAGGCCTGTCCTCCCTCTGTCGCACAGCAGCCCTCCCAGTTCCTCTTTGTTCCTGGGCCTCTGTCCCCTGGACGGTGTGCCCACTACCAGTGCCCCCAGGTCCCTGTTGTTGTTGGGGTTGTGGGTTACCCTGGGAGCCCTGTACTGGTAGACACACCGCTGCTTGACCTGTCCTGGAGACAGAAGCATGGGCCCGCTGGGTGGGTGCTGTGCTGGTGTTTTCAGTGGGGGGTAGGTCTGCTGTGGACTGTGGCTGACTGAGGGTAACCGACTGTCCAGAGGTCCCCGATGGTCCGGGCTGGTCATCAGGTTCTAGGTTGACAGAGCTGCTGTCATCACTGGGGGCCTGTTCTGGGGGTGGGATGGACAAATCTGGACCCTCCTGGCCGGTGTGTTGGCGTTCGGGCCCTGCAGGGGTAAAATAGTATGGTTATTGATTTTGTGTGTGCCATGGCGTGCGATTTGTGGGTGCCCTTGTCCCCCAGTGCTGGCAGTCCCATGTGGGAGGAGTTGTGAGGATGGTTTGTGGGGGGGGATGGGTATGTGCAGTGGTCATGCTTAGGTGATGGGTGTCCATGGTTTGTGTTGGCATTCAGGGGTTGGGGTTGGATTGGGTGGGTTGTGCTGGTGAGACATTAACAGGGAGTATGTGTGCTGGGGGATTAGGGGTGAGGGTGGGGGTGTGGGTTGGCATGCTGGTGGTTGGGGGGGGTGAAGTAGTTGAGATTAGACTTACCAGAGTCCATTCCTCTGCCTACTCCAGCGAGGCCCTCAGTATGCAGGATGTTCAAGACCTCTTGCTCCCATGCTGTGAATTCGGGTGGAGTGGGTTGGGGTCCGCCGCCAGTCTTCTGCACAGCGATGTTGTGTCTTGACACCATCGACCGTACCTTCCCCCGTAGGTCGTTCCAGCGCTTTCGGATGTCTTCCCGATTTCTGGGATGCTGTCCCACAGCGTTGACCCTGTCGACGATCCTTTGCCATAGCTCCGCCTTCCTGGCTATTGTGGTGTGCTGCACCTGTGTGCCGAAGAGCTGGGGCTCTACCCTCATTATTTCCTCCACCATGACCCTGAGTTCTTGGTCCGAGAACCTGGGGTGTCTTTGGGGTGCCATGGGGTGGTGTGGATGAGGTGTGGGGTGGTGTTTGTGGTGATGAGTGTGGTGGTGTGTGGTGTTTTGTGCGTAGATGTGGTGTGGGTGATGATGTTGGGTTCCTGTGTGTGTTGTGCTTTGCGTTCCCTGTGCTCTCTCTCTGTGTATTGCGCCTTGTCTCTGAATTTCGAGTTGTGGGGGTTTGTGGGTGATGTGGGTGTGTGTTTTATATGGTGATGGGTGTGTGGGAGTGGTGTGTGTATGTGTATCAGGTGTGTGTATTTCGAATTGTCCAATGTGGCTGTGTTTTGTAAAGGTGTGTGTATTTTGAGCGCGGCGGTGTGTACCACCAATGGAATACTGCGGTTGAAAGACCGCCGCGTGGATTCGTGGGTAGAAATGGCATGGGCGTGTTTGTGTTGGCGTGACGGTGGAGGTTTGGTCATATCCTGTTTATCGCTGACCGCTGATGAGGCGGGCTTCAGTGGATGTCGGGTTTTTGGCGGTTTGGCAGTTGTGGGTCAGAATGACCATGGCGGTTTACCGCGGCCGCGGCGGTATGATGGCGGTCTTCTGACCGGCGGTAAGAGCCTTTTACCGCCAGGGTCAGAATGACCCCCACTGTCTGCACACAGAACAATCATTTATGCAATAAGCCTGTACAGGGCAAATATGACCTGTGGGAAGGTGACAACAGGGCTGTGGGAATAAGGGACCTGTCATAAGTCAAAGAGACACATTGACAATGAGGCAAAATGCACATATGGACTAGCTTAATGACTTACCTCTATACCTTTTCCTAATTTAATCAAAGGAATGAGGCATACTGGCAGGCACAAGAGTAGTCTATCTGGCACACATGGGCATAATCTAGCCTGGTGAAGTACAGAGAAAAATGTGCACATGAGACACTTAGATGCTCTTAAGGTGCACCATAGAGCTATCGATACAGGGATAGGACCACAGTCACCAGCCTCTCCAGATCCTCTGGTGAGAATGCAGGGGTCCTATCAGCTGCTGGGCATGGCATGATTGCTCCAAGTGGCAGTACATAGGCAGCTCGGTAGTGGATGTCTTGCTGGCAGCAGTGTCAGGAGTCAAGTGAGGGAATCTGCAGAAAATGGCGGTCACGTCTGCCACGTACACAGTCTTCAGCACCGGCCGACGCAGCCATTGGCCCATGACCGCCACTGGGAACAACGTTAGCCTAGGGCTGTGTCCACCATGGTTGCAACCGCCTACCACCATGACGACTTCCACCGGCGGTTCCTAATGTCAAGTGGAGTAGGTCAGGCAGCTACCATTTTAGAGGCCTGAAATGCAGTATTCAACTTCACAAATTGCATCACATCCCCAAAAATGTTGTTTTGACCTCACAAGCATGCTAATCTTGTCTTTTCATGTAGGTCCTACTACTCAAACACCATGGTAGGATGCTGCAGGGCATAGAGGACATCTTACAGTGGGGCACAGTCCACTCACATCAAAGGTGATTTTTGCGGTCTGGATATACAATCATATTTCAAGGGGCATTGCTGATGTACATCTTTGAGTTAGGTCCAGATACATGATGTGTACACATGTGTGGCAAACCATGGGTGCCAAATGTGATCCTTGTGTCATTAGCAGCTGTGATGTGTACTGTTTGCCATGTTCATCCCTTCTAAAATATCTAGTCACATGTTATCATTGACGTGCACCATGTATGTAGCTGGGGAGACAATGACTAATGTAAGAACTCATTTCTTGTCATATATAGGTACCCAGGAAGAGGGAGGATGTGTCAGCCACCTGTGTACCGTCTACTGCCAGACCTACAGACCATGGAAGAACGCCACATCATACTCCTATATCTTCTGAATCGTCAAACAACAGTGGACTTATATCATTATTTAGAGCCAGATCTGATGCCAGCTATTAGTTATCCAACCAGCATACCACCCATTGCACAAGTCATGTCAGTACTGCACTTTCTAGCCCCAGGGTCCTTCCAACATATAGTGGCCCTGTCAGCTAGTATGTCCCAACCTGTGTTCAGTCTGGTGTTGAACGATGTCCTGTCAGCAATGTTAAACCATATTGACAACTACATCCAGTTTGCCAGACATGAGTATTCAGTCCATGAGAAGGCTGACTTTTGTGGTTCTGCATGCCTCCCACATATGGTGGGGGCTAGTATTGGCACACATGTTGGCTTGGTCCCACCACATGTCAATGAACAACTATACTGCAACAGAAAGAACTTCCATTCCATCAACATACAAGTTGTATGTTTGGTAGGCCTATACATTTCACAGGTCTGTGCCCCTTATCTGGGTTCAGTCCATGAATCATTCATAATACAGAACAGCACTATCCCCCAGCTGACGTCACAACTGTATCAAGAGAGGACCTGGATGGTAAGTAAGTCACATCTGTCCTGTTTGTGTGTATGCAAGGTCTGGTGCCACAATACTTATAAGAGGGAATCATTGTTGCACAGATGCCCCATTCCTTAACAGGAGACTCTGCATATCTAAACCGCCCTTGGTTGCTGATGCCACTAAGGAATCCAACTATACCAGGGGAAGTCTGCTTCAATGAGGCCCATGGAAGAACAAGGCAAGAAGTGGAGCTGGATTTTGGGCTCCTGAAAACTTTATTTTGGGGTCTGGACCGCACTGGTGGAGCCCTCCTCTACTCACCAGAAAAGTGTGTCAGATCACTGTGACATGCTGCATGCTCCATAACATTGCCCTGCAGGGGAACATACCATACATCCCAGAGGAGTGGGAGCCTGCAGTGCCACTCTGTGAGCCACCTGAAATGCCAAGTGAGGAAGACAGTGGTGAAGAGGAAGGAGCTGACTTGCGGAAAGATCTCAACCATAGCTAGTTTTCATAAGTGTATGTCATGTGACGTATTGACTGTGACTGTAAGAAGAACTGTAGTTGTCAGAATATGTTGAGTAGAGTGTTTTGGCAAAAATTGGGGAGCGAATGCTCTTTAATATTCAGCCAAAGGGAACTTGAAGGATTAGCCTTTGACATATCCCCACCTTGAGGTAGCGACATTGTTTGTGTCAGTCTCATTGCAATGTACTTTCCTTTCCAGATGCTTGCCATGTGATTTTTTTAATAGCAATTTTCTAAAGCCTATACACCTTGTTTTGTCTTTGTCCAGGTACCTTCACCATAACCTTCTCATGTGGGCATTTCAGAGTTGTGACACTGGCAGGTACCTGATGAAGTTCTGACATAGTAAGTGGGCATTTATTGTTACAATTATTGTAGGTCGCAGATTTGGGGTTTATTGAGACCTGTGTCATGGCAGCTCGAACAGTGTTTGTGTGGAAAGTCTGAAGTGCACATTGTACTTGTTTATTCCGCTGTGTTGAGCCAATTGCATCATGTGTGTGACCATGTGCCCATGAAATATAGTGCCATCAAGTACAAGCAAGGCATTCATCCTTCACATAAGCTAAATACTCTTCTTGTATGACCTGTATGGAGCTGTAGGTGTGTTTCATCATTGCAGGCTACAGTGCCTGTGCAACAACACTGACATATGTTTATGTCATAGCACCAGATGCATGGTCATTGTCTTTTGATGGACATGTAATCCAGGACTGTTGTACTGCCCTCTGTCTGTACCTTGGTTTGTGTGATGTTGAATTACTTTGGCTTGGTATGTGATAAGGCTCAAGCTGGTGACACCATTCACTTTTCTGTTTGCCTAGTCTAAAGGGCAATGTCTGACAATACCCTTCCTTCTGTGGTCTGAGGGGGGGCTGTAGCTTAGTATATCTGCCTTGACACAATATGAGTCAGCCATTCTTGGCTCAGACAGTCCAGACTTATGGGTAGCCTATGTGCTGTACAGTGGAATAAAATGTTTTGTATGACCCGACACTTGTAGCAATGTGTTTGTGTGCGTTGGTAGTAATCCTTAGCAGGACACTGTACGTGTTACATAGCCCTCCTTGCATTAGTATCTTGTGTCTCCCTCATTTATTTCACACTATCTTGCATCTCTAGTTAGCAAAACATAGAACAAAAGCAAGCAGACAATGACTTTGTGATAGGTGGATTTATTGAAAAATTGTGCCATAGAAATGAATTGGTGATTGGTTAAAAAGAACAGTGAAGAGTTCAGTCATGATGGAGGAAATCATTGAAGTAGACGCCACACAATTGTCAATCGAAAGCCCAGTGTGCTCCTCCCATAGGAAATGGGAGGTGGTTGAACAACAGTCAACAGAGTGACTATGTGGCACACAAAGTAGGTCCTTTAGGAAGAGGTAATTTGCTGGCAGTGGTGAGTGTCTTGCCATTCGTACTTCCTGGAGCCTTTGCTGTATGTCTTGTTTAATGGGGGGTGGTCTGCAACTACAGTGGCAGGGGTGTCTGTGGTGGGTTCCTCACCTGACAGGGCCTCCCTTCCAGTGGCTAGCACCAATGAAGGGCCATGTGTTGCTGTGCCAAAGGAAAGGGTAGATGGTTCCTGACGATCCCTGATGAGGATAGTGTTAATGTCCCTCAATACCCCTGTTCGGGAAGCCATGTTGGTATTGTGAGCCTACAACTGTTGAAGCATATCCCCATAGAGGACCCTCTGCAGCTGTTTGATCTCCCAGAGTTCTGCAAGTGCCAGATCTTTCACACCTTGGGACTCCTGATAGACCACCCAAGATGCAGCTTATGGTGTCCTGGCCAGGAGAATCTCCAGTGGCCTCACCCCTCTGGCCCACAACATCCCTCCCACGCACCCTACCCCCACGGGCCTGCACCCTTGCCACAGGGTGCCCCTACCACTGGTTCCAGGACCACCATTGTCAAAGGTATGGTGCTGCGACTCAGGATCCTGGACTGGGAGACACAAGATGGTTGCCACTGTCCTAGGTACACAGGTTGGGGGGCTAATGGCTGCCTGTGATGTTGAGGCTACCGGGCTGCAAGGTGTTGATGTGGCCACACTGAGACTCACAGTTGGGGTCTGACCAGGTTGTCCAGATGGGCCTGAACCATCCCCCACATCCAGATGTCCAGGAGTGTCTTCTTTACTGAGGGCTTCAGCCATAGGGGTAGTGGAAGTCTCTTGTGTGGGCTCTGTGTGCCTAGTAGAAGCTCGACCTGTTTGTGTGAAAGATAAAATGTTACTGGCTGTATTGTTACATTTACCTACAAACTTTTACAGTGACATTTTGCAAAGCCCTTGTACATAATTGATTTGCTGGTTATCCTATTGTGACAGGTACCCATGGTATTGGCTATATTGACATGCATTTGTGAAGCATGCCAATTTAATTTAAGTCAAACAGCTGTTGAATGAATTTTGCAGGTCATTAGCACTTGGCAGGATGGGCAGAGGTTTACATCTTGTCATCAGTGCAGGCCAAACAGTGGCTGGGCAGGATGTTGCTTTGACCCTTTTGAGTCCTAGTTGATTGTTATGCAGACAGACAGGAGTTTCTTGTATATATGATTGGAGTCATCATGTGGTCAGTGCATTGTGAATGTGCCTGCTGCCAATACCACTCTGGTGATGCATCTTGAGTCCTTTGGGAACTTTCTTGTTGCACACTGGGTGAGCTGTCCTTCCTGTCCTCAATAGTTTCATTTTGACTTGGCAGTTTATGATAGAGCCAGGCAGCCAGACAAATCTCTGAGTTGAGCATGATCATTAACTTGGTCCCTCCCAGGTGAGCAAACTTCAATTGAGAATTAGCAGGCAAGGGTTTTGGACAAGTGACCACTGTTCAGCTATTTGGAGTCACCTGAACAACGCCTATTGGGCTTTAGAGTCATGTCACTTCCTCTACATCGCAACACTTGACAAATGGTATACTCCCAGGTGACTAACCTTTATTTGTGAGTTCACTAACAGGTGCATTGGGACAAGTGGACACTGGGCAGGTGGTTGGAGTTACAGTGACAGACCCTCCTGGGAGTTATAGTCATGTTACTCTCTGTACTACTACAGAATACAGAAGTTATCCTCCCCAGTGAGTATACATCATTGAGAGTTAACAAACAAGGGTATTATTATCCTCCCAGTGAGTACACTATAATTGGGAGTTAACATACAAGGATATTTGGAGTAGGAAACATCGTGCTGGTGGTTTGGTTAACAGTAGCAGTGCCTGCTGGGAGTTGTAGGCATGTAACTTCCTATAATACACACACTATACACAGATGTTGTTCTCGCATGTGAGTCTGCTTCAAATGTGAGACGCCAGACAAGGGTCTTTGGACAGGTGGACACTTGGCTGGTGAGTGGAGTGACAGTGAAGGTGGCAAAAAGTGAGTAGTGTGCATGCATGACATGCCCTTTTTTAGACTTTTTTCAGTGTTACGATTTACCAGACTCCACTCCCCAAGGAATTCATGTCAAGCCATCAGGATGCAGGATGGCCAAGACTTTCTCCTCTGAGGGATAGAGTTGTAAGGGAGGAGTGGTAGTGCCACAGCCAGTCTTTTTGGCCTGCAGCTGGTGCCTCGAGACCAGGGAATGGACCTTGCCCCTGAGGACATTCCACCTCTTCCTAATGTCCTCTCTTGTGCACAGGGTGATGCCTACAGCATTCACTCTGTTGACTATCCTGTCCCACATTTCCATTTTCCTACTGAGAGGAGTGTGCTGGTCTTGTGCTCCAAACAATTGTGGCTCTACTCTTATGATTTCATCCACCATGACTCTTAACTCTTCATCTGTGAAGTGGAGACTTTCAAAATGTGCCATGGTGGAAACAAAAATGTATTACAGTGACTTACTAACGGGGGGTAGTGCAAAAGAGTGTGCTTGGACAAAAGTGTGTACTGGGTGTGAAAAGAGATGGTGAGAAAAATTTGGTGCTTAGTATATGTGCTATGTGGTAAAGGTTTCACTCTGGCATGTGTGTGTTGCAGTTTAATTGCAAAGGATTGTGTTGTGCAAAGGGGTGTGTTTTATAATGTCCTTTGCAGGTGTGTACAGTATGGCAAAGTGTGTCAGCTGTGTTGTTTTCAAATCCATCCAATGTGTCATTGTGTATTACTTTGGTGACCCCGAACTGGCGTGGTTCAGACAGCCATTGGCTGACCGCCATGTGTGCCCGCCATTGAGATTTTGGGCTGGTAATACGGTGAGTGGTTAGTCTCTGTGCTGTCGGTGCTGGAGGTTGGACTGCCTATTTCCGGGCCTCTGTGCCACTGCCAGTCTTCCTTTTTTGTTTGGCAGTCAGTGGTCCTGCCTGTATAACTCGTAATAGGGCGGTCTGAAAGTCCCCCAACATGGTGGTCTTTTGGGGACTGCCAGCATGGCGTAGTGGCGGTCCAACCTCCAAACTTGTGATGCGGCCCTAAATCTTTATGTTAAATATAATAAAAGATCCTGCTATTCTCATCTTGTGTTCACAGCTGGCCTGACATTGAAACAAGCTTGACTATTACGTTGCACTAAGAAATTATGTAGAATAAACCTGCACGCTATACTAAGCATTTGCATTCACAGACAGGTGATTCACATTTGTCATATATAAAAGAGGAAAACTGAAGAGAAAGCGCATTAACCCTGACACCACTGCTCTTAATAATTCCAAATTCTTTTACTTTTAATTCCAAATCATTTTACAGTTGCACATTCTTTTAGTTCTAATTCTTTTACATCTAGACCCTGATCATATCTCTTCAATCACACCCTCAAAGACTTGCTCTGACTATTGGCACATTGCTCTCTACCCTACATGAACTGACCACAGCCCCTACCTTATGAGCAAAAATTGTGCATGAAAAATCAAAACCTAAAATAACTTGAAGACATTACTCTCTGCTGTACCCCTTCAGACTTGAAACTGAGCTATCCCTTCTCTCATCAAGCTTCTCTCTTATAATTAATGACATCCTCATGAGCTGAACTCACTTCTATAATCAATACTGCAAATACATTGTGTATACCATCTGACCATTACAGCCCTTAGATAACAAAACCTGTTTGCTAACTGATAGAAATTGGTGAGGAGGGGTTAACCCTTCTCAAGCAACAACCCCAATCCCTGTCAGGGTGAACCACAAAAAGTCACACCTGAGCTTAACCCTCTAGTAGATTGGCACAAACGTAATCAGGCTTAACTTAGAGGTAATGTAAAGTACTTGTGCAGCACTTAACAGTAATAAAGTGAAAGCACAACATAAGAAAAATTACGCCCAATAAAAAAAAAGAAAAATAGAATACAATTCAATGCATTATTTGACACCAAAACTACAAAAATGGCACCTACAAGATCGAAGCACCAACCATGGACATCTAGTTGTATGAGTCCAGGGCAAAGTCAAACGTTATGGCTGATCGAGATGGAGCCCTGTTCGGATACACAAAGTGGAATGGGCATGGTCTCAGCTTACCTTCGTACTTTGAAGAAATTTTGAACAAAACGGTTGGAGAAGGTAACATTTAGCTGTACAGGGCAGCTGGCGGTGTCCGAGGAGGAGGCGTCATCGTTCAGGAGCTATTGAATGAAGTCATGATGAAGATTTCTACGTTAGGATTTAGGCTCTTTTTTAGAACTAGAAAATCTTCAGTGGGATGAAGGTGCAGGCTGTAGCTAACAATGGCTCCACAATGCTGGGTTTTCTTCCTTGCTGCAGAAGAGTCAATATTACAAACATTTGACATTGCTTTTATCTAGAGAGTTTTTTTGATTAATTGCTTTAAAGGTAATGGTGTATCCTTTGAGCTGAGTTGCCCACCAATTGCAGCTGCCTCATTTCCTGGTGGCTAGTTTTTATTGGGTTCTCAACCTAAAGGCATGACAGCCTTTTCAAATCTCTTCCACACTTCAATTTTTAACTACAGCAATATTTGTCCTGCTTCGAATTTTTGTCCTGATCTGTTTTTGAAGACCCAGGAACTGTAAGGGAGGACTTGCCAAACAACCTTTTGTTCGTCTCAAAGTACTCCTCACCAAGGATTTCAAGGGCCAAATGTACAAACATTAGAATTACTGATTTCTTAACTGTGATTCTGTCCAAATTGCAATAAGGAAATTAGTATTCGTAATGCAAACTCATTGAGTTTTGTTTGGAGATTCCTTGTAGGTCACAAATCAACCTAGCTCCTTAATATTAATGAGGTAGGTCACAGTTTGCAATCCATTAGAAATCACAGCCATCACAGGGATGGTGGACTGCTGAGGTCAGCCGACCACTGTGTCTGTGATTACTTTTTAATAAAGAAATCTTTTCTTTTTTTCAAATGTTGCCTGTTTTCCTGAAAGGAAAAAGGGATGTTGTTGAAAAGAAAAAAATTAAACCTTGATTTTTCATATTTTAAGTGTAGGTAGTGTTATGTGCACGACTGCCTGCTTCTACAAAATATTTCTTACATTCTTAAAGGACATGGGGTCCCTTCCTCTTTGCAAATGGGTTATAACCAGTGCTAAACTGGTGGTAAAGTATTACTGTTTTACAACCAGAATCTGATCTCAAAACAGTTATAGATACCATATCAATTCGGTATTTGGAAAGGATGCCCTAAACATGCCCCTTCCAAATACTGAAACACAAATGTGAAATGCGATTCCAAATCACATTTTGGATTTTTGTACATTTGAAAAAGCATTTTTCTGGTTGCAAATGCCTGATTACTTAAATTTGTCCGTTTGTGGCAGGAAATATAGCTTGTACATCTGGCCCTAGAAGTCAAGAGTCACATGGAGAATACCTTCCATATCATGCCCTGCTGAAAGACAACGTGTCGATCTACTAGAACCAAATTATCACATTCTTTTGAAAAAAATAGGAAGAAATATGATAGGTATCATTATGTATGAAAATAGCATATTTTGTCTTATTGGTATTGTTAAATACCTACAATTTATTTTGTAAAATCCTAGTAAAAATATTGGAAAGGCAAATAATGTGGTATTTTTTTAAATACCTCAAACAAAAATATTAGTTACATCAATTCTGCATTGGCGACCTTGTTATGCTATCCTGATTTGTAGAGCGCAGCTAATTATCTTTGAGGTTATCCAGGTGCTGAGTAGAGCAGGCCTGAAGGGGGAGGAGGAAATCATTCTTGTTTTGTCTGGAAGAACCATTTCTTGAGGTTCCTTCGAACATCCATGACAGAGGGGTGGTTCTGGAGTGTTGTTCCAGGTCTTTGCTTTGAGGTGGGAGAAGGGGTGTCCTCTGCTTCTGGTCTTCTTGATGCGAGGGAGGTGTGTTCTTGCCTGGGGTGCAGATTAAATGTGTCTGGTGGGTTGGCAGAAGTTAAGGAGGTGGTTGAAGTATGCTGTTCTGGGTTTTGTGGAGAGCTCTATAGACTTGGGTGACCAGCTTGAACTCATATCTGTCCTGGACTGTGAAGCAGTGGAGATGTGTGGAGAGATATAGGGGGTCATTACAACCTTGGCGGTCGGCAACCACCGCCCGCCAAGTTGTAACCGCAGTGCGGCCGCCAATGCGGCTGCACTCCTGCAGTGCCCATTATGACATCCCCGCTGGGCCGGAGGGTGGAAATATGGGCCGCACCATTGGAGCCGGCGGTGTTGCGGCCGTGCGATGGGTGCAGTTGCACCCGTCATGCTTTTCACTGTCTGCTATGCAGACAGTGAAAAGCTGCACGGGGCCCTGTCAGGGGGCCCCGGGACTCCCCGTACCGCCAGCCTTCTCCTGGCGGTTAGACCGCCAGGAAAAGGCTAGCGGTACGGGGACTCGTAATCCCCTGGGCAGCGTTGCAAGCAGCGCTGCCCTGGCGGATTATCACCGCCGGGGCAAATGTGGCAGGAAACCACCAGCCCCGGCGGTGCTTCCGCGGCGCTACCACCGCGGTCGTAATCCCCTCTGAGGCACCGCCAGCCTGTTGGCGGTGCTTCAGCCAAAACAGCCCTGGCGGTCTCGGACAGCCAGGGTTGTAATGAGGGACATAGTTTTTTTGCTGGATGTTCAGGATGTGTCTGGCCTTAAGGAGCTATGGCAGCATCTTGTCTTTGGGGGAGAGACATCTGGTCACATGCAAATCCTCATTGCCAGTCATCAAATGCTATTTCTGAAGGCATGTCCCTTTGAAATACAATGTTATATAGCTTTCCGCGTGTAGCAATAATCCCATAACTTGTGGCTTGGTCATATTCTCATGCGCCACAAAACTTATGGAGACACCAAACCCTCCCCTTCGGTAATCTTACTTCCCTCAAATAACTGCTCTTGTTTGCTTGTGAGCATTATTGTGCCTCCTTTGTCATCCAAAGAAACATATAGCTATTTAATTTTTGGAAACATTTTATTATTTCAATAATCTTTAAATGTTAAATTATAAATGCATACTTACCAAGAATCATCCATCTCCAAACTCTCCAATAGCAACATGGTTATATAATGATCAATGTTTAAAAATATAGGACTCATAGGTTCCGCCTAGAAACCATGCCATAATATCAGGTAAGAGGCAGGCAAACCGCCCTATTCTGATGGTGCCAAATGAGGATATGTCTACAATCCACACATCCAATTACATTTGGGAAATCTGAGATTAAATAAAAAACAACCTTTGTGGCTTACATTTCAGCTGTGGTATGAGGTAAATAAATATTCCTATGTAATGTATTAAGCATAGCATCTAGAAAGCTGAGCAATGTTCTAGAAAGACCACTCTGACATATACTCCAACAACTGCTACTTAGTGCTTATAACTACGAGATGCAAGGAGGTGAAGGCAACAAAACACCTAAATATGTGTAAGGATAGCCATACAATGCTGGTTGGACCTTCCTAAAAGAGGATCCAATTCAGAAATTAAAAGTAAAATAACCTCCTTATTAAACCTGTACCTACTGTACATCTCCTCATCTATTTATTCATACCAAGTAACCATCTGACTAAAATCCTCTCTCCCCCTCTGCTGGGCTCCTAGAATTTATATTCTCCTCAACACAGCCTCAACTGTAGCCATTGTGAACTACTGAAATGCTTTTTATATGACCTTTTAATACCTTGTGTCTGGTTACCACCTATTTGAAGTTGGCGTTAATTAACACATGTAATGCTCTGATTTGTGACCATTTGCTAAATGTGAATGCTTAGTACATGCAATATGTGATTCGGTAATTATGATTTACAAAATAAAAATGTAAAAAGCAATTGAAAAGTACAAAATCAGTAACTATTAGAATCAGTATGTAATTGTTTTATCGAAACTAAGGGCCTCATTTCCAAGCTTTTGGTGCAGGGCAGTGCTGCAAGCCTTCTTTTTGCGCTGACCTGTGTCAAAAGAAAAGGGCAGGAATGCAGCATATCTACAAGATACGATGCATTCCTGCCCTTGTCCCCTGTGCTGATACACACATTGCTACCATGCGCCAACTAAGGCACGCTTGCATCATAGTGCAAGGATTACTGTGTTGTGGGGATGATTGTTTTTGTGCAGGAACGGACACCTTCCTGCACAAAAAAACATCAGGAAAGGCATTTTCCTCCCTCTATGTGTTGCACACATAGATATAAGAAAAAATGAGGAGCAATAATGTTATTTCTCACCACATGCATCACCCTTATGCCACTCGTGGGGAGGCATAAGCTTTTGATGCATTCCCAGGTTTTCCATACCTTGTAACTCTGGGAATGCATCAAAATCCATGGGTATTGTTGGGAACATCAACTGCAACACACATGGAACGCCTCCGTGATGCAAAGTAAGGCAACATGGCCACTTGTGCTTCATTGCCTTGTTCCATATCTACAAGGTCATGTAAAGCCACTCAAAGTGGCTTTGCATGGACTTATAGATAAGGGTCAGCAGCCTGCGCCGCCAGGGTGTCACAAAAAGTGATGCACTGGCAGCGCAGGCCGCTTGTAAATAAGCTGCTAGGTTTTCTGACTCATAGTAAACCTAAGGAGGCCTATTTAACAGTCACAACCCATTTTGCAAATGATTTAAAGTTAGTTAAGCCCTCCTACATCAAGCATGAACCCACTATAGTTACACCTACAAACATAGTTAAAAGAATAAAAGTAGTCACTATTGTCTATTTACATTGCTACATAGAGTCACACCAGAGAACCATGAACTAGCACACTCATCCCTTCTACTATGGGGCCAGCACTTCATTGTTTAATCCTAAAGTGATACATTTTGCCAGAAATGCAGTATTTGCCTCAGTGGAAAATCATCCCTTAACATGATAAACTCTCCCAGAAACAATGTATCTGACTCAGTGGAAACAAATAGCAGTGCAGCAGCAGAGCATGACACCTTTCTGGAATGAAACCAATAATGCTGTTGTCCAATTTAGTGGCTTTAGAACAGAACTGAAGGAAAATTTACCTCCTGATCAAGCTTATTAGCTGGCAGGACTCTAGGTACACTTCACTAGTTGGTGCTCATTGGTTGTCTGGTAGCACCACACTGTGCTCATAATGTGCACAACCACACCACAGCCTCTTGTGCTATGTCCGGTAATGGTGGAGCAGGGGTATGAAATAATGTGATGGGTCTGCCACATCACATATCTTTTATGGAATGGAAGTGTGAAAAAACAGGGCGGATTGCAGAGGTCCCCTGACTTTTTGCCCCCATTTTTCACTTTTTGCAGGTGTATTCCTGGCCATGATGGTGCCCTGGGTATTGCTAACCAGTCCCAGGGCCTGTGCTCTATGTAAAATGAGTATACAAATTAGGCTAATTATAATTGGCTATGTCAACCTACCTATCAGTCCCTAGAGTATTGTAGGGCATGTAGGTTTAGGGACTACCTATCAGTCCCTAGAGTATTGTAGGGCATGTAGGTTTAGGGACCCCTGCCTAGGTGGTGAGCCCATAGGTGCACTGCTGAGGTGCCAATGGCCATTTTAAAGACAGTTACTACCAAAAAGAGAGGGACTGGGAGGTTAATGGTCCAGTGTACGTTCTCTCTGAGCATGAACCTATAATAGAAATGAGTACACTGTTCCAGAAAAAGCTGTCAATGAGGACGAAACATAGACTGAAAGTGGTATTGTAGGAGTGCCTTCAAGCATCACAATAGGATGCTAAGCATCATCATCGGGCTGACTCCTCGTTAGACCGGCACTGCAACATCTGACGGGCCACCACACAAGTGGTGGTGGCACTAAACCGAAAAGTTGTATCGCAGATCCAATCGAGTCTGCAGTACGTGCTGACAAGGGAGGAAAGGAGAGTGAAGGGTATATAAAATTGGCTCTGAGCACCTAATGCCTCAATTTAATGCTCAAAGTAAGGGTCAGGCCAAGATTAAAAATGAATGCAGGAGTACTTGGGGGAAGTAATGTCCCCTGTACTCCTAAAAAACGGAAAGGAGGAAAAGTATTCACTCCTAACACTGGAGGGTCGACATGTTTCGCGCCTACACGGTCAGAAATGGATCCAATGGCGCTTCATCAGGACCGTAAATTGTAACTTCTCCTTAAAAAACAAAACGGTAAATGCTGGAAGGTCACTTACAGTCCGTGGACCAGTCGTCACAGTCAGTAAAGTTGTAGGTCGCCCATCCCATGTGGAGACAGGGCATCATAGGGACGCGTAAACCTCATACCAAAGGAGAGTTCATTCTACTCTCCCGGTAGTCCGCTGTGTGCCTACCTGAGGTCGCGTGCCTGACAACGCCATTGGATCAATTTCTGACTGTGTAGGCGCGAAACATGTCGACCCTCCAGTGTTAGGAGTGAATATTTTTCATCCTTTCCGTTTTTTAGGAGTACAGGGGACATTACTTCCCCCAAGTACTCCTGCATTCATTTTTAATCTTGGCCTGACCCTTACTTTGAGCATTAAATTGAGGCATTAGGTGCTCAGAGCCAATTTTATATACCCTTCACTCTCCTTTCCTCCCTTGTCAGCACGTACTGCAGACTCGATTGGATCTGCGATACAACTTTTCGGTTTAGTGCCACCACCACTTGTGTGGTGGACCGTCAGATGTTGCAGTGCCGGTCTGATGAGGAGTCAGCCCGATGATGATGCTTAGCATCCTATTGTGATGCTTGAGGGCACTCCTACAATACCACTTTCAGTCTATCTTTCGTCCTCATTGACAGCTTTTTCTGGAACAGTGTACACATTTTAAAGACAGGCCTGCCTTGCAGGCTGCTTTTAAATTAAAGTTATATGCAAATTCGACTTTGGAATTAAAAGTACTTCCCAAGTCTCAAACTACCTTATTTTTACATATAAGTCACCACTAAGGTGTGCCCTTAGGGTTGGGTGCCAAGTAACTATAAGCAGGGACCTTATCAAATAGTTTTATAAGCCCTGGTAAAGTAAAATAGGCAAATGTGTTTTTCCCTCATTGTAGTGAATGGCCTCCATCGGCTAAAATGGGGAGACTTTATTTTAATTAACAAAGTCCCCTTAAGTGTCAGATACCTCGAGTTTGGTATCAAATTAATTGTTATAATAATCCCCACAACTTACAATCGTTGGATTTAATATAACTAGTTCAGGTAAAGAGTTTTTAACTCTACCTGAAAAGTTGCCAACTTCCGCTCTGTAGTGCCCTTCTCTGATTGTCCAACCTCTGGCAGCCTGGCCAGGCTGCCTTGAAGAGGTGTGAAGTGGAGTGGGCTGAACACAAAGGATGTCCCTGGGGAAGGATATCTGCCTCAACAGATGGGGAAGAAGGAAGGAAGGAAGGGCTGCCAAACTGGTCGTCAAAGGCAGGGAAGGACATTTGGAGCAACCCAGCACCCCCCTCACATCCTGCAACCACCAAAAATTAGGTTCCTTTCTTGATTAGATTAGGAGAGGGCAGGAGAGGGTTGTGTTTTGGATTTCTTGCCACACCAGTAGGTGGGCTCAGCCGGATCTAACCTCCAAAAATCATTTTCAGCCATGATGGATTTTTGAAGAATGTTGCTCCTTAATATTGATTTTTGCCACACTTCCCAGGAAGTGGTCATCACAGGGGAAAGGACCCTGCCTCTGACTGGAGAACCAGGGCCCCCTGTTTTTCACCCGAGAGCAAGGATAAATATGGCAGAGCTACACTCACACCTCAAATACCTGCCAGATCCCTACAATGAAGAACACCAGGAGAAGAAGGACTGCCCTGCTGGACCCCTGACCTGCACCTGGACATTGCACTCTGAAGGACTGCACCAGCTGCACACTTGGGCTCCACCACAAGAAGGACTTTGCCGGGCTTCAACTGGTTCAAGGAGGGACTCCCTGTTTGCTACAAGTGAAAAATTGCTAACCAAAGTCCCCTGTCTCAAATCCTGAAGAAACTGACCAGCTGACCACTGTACCGTGGCTGTTTTGGAGGTTGAGTAAGGTGCATTCTGGAAGTTGTAGTCCACACCCTCAAGGAACCTTGGGGTGAGCTGTGGACTACTAAAAGATCTTAAAAGACCTTCTGGAAGAAGATCCAGAAGTTTGGAGAAGACTGGAGAACATTTTGGAAAAAGCTCCATAGAGGGACCGACCTGCCACGGCAACTCTAGCTGGCTTGCTTCAACCGCCACCCGGCCTGACTTGCAGGTTCGTCCAGCTGAATAAAATATCCCAAAAAGTGACTAAGTCTGAATGTAGAAAGTTGACCGGGACCTCCCACGCAGTATATCCGAAGAGGGCTCCAGGGATGTCAGATCAAGATTCATGTTCGGTCCGGTCAAAGTATTTTCATCTAGAAAAATCGTCTCAATCCAAACATTGAAATCTTTACTGAGGTCTTCCGTGGCGTGTATCCGAGGAGGGGATCCAGGGATGTCAGATCGGACAGGCGACTTCATCCCTCTAAATAAAATCTTCAAGAAAACGACTCAGTCCGAAGGTAAATATTTGACCGAGGCCTTCCGCTTGCTGTAGCCAAGCAGGGCGCCATCGCGATCGGCCTTCTACTTTGACTTTGCCCTGGTCGATGTGCGACCAGATGACCAGATTGGTGCTTTTTGTGTCTAGGCGCTAAAAATCACAAATTCTTTAGAAAATCATATCTCCTGTTCCCCTTATCCCAATCTATTTGTTTTGGTGTCATTGTAAAGATAAGAATATAATCTATCTTTATCAGTAGGTGTTGGATTTTTTATTGTGTTTTGTGTTTTACTTATTTACTATTTTGAGATTTTTAAATACTTTACACCTTTGTCTCCTAAGTTAAGCTTTGTCGCTCATTGCCAAACTACCAAGAATTAAGCTGGGTTTAATTTATTGAGACCTAAAAGGACCTAAGTGGAGGTTAGTGGCCTATTGCTAAGTGTAGGTACTTACCTGCCTTTACCATTAATCCACTTTTGTACAGGAAGGAATGCACAAGCAAACAAATTTGTGGGAGAACATGTCTGGCTGTGGTGGAAGTTGCATGCAAGTACTGCAACTTTTGAAAAATCAACAATGATTTTTGAAACTCCTGGCTCCCACATGCACTGGAAACAGGTTCCCAAAACCTGGTAATAGGTGAGTGCAGAGCAATATTACTGATCTGCAGAATAGTTCATAGTTTTTAAACTGTGATTGTCCAGAGAGATAGCAGTGTTGTAGCTAGTAGCTAGCCTAACCCTGCAGATCAACATGGATTTTTGAGTCTGACTTGCTGATACAATGTGGAATCTTTGGAAGGTCTCTGGTCCCTTGCTACTCCTTCTTTGTCCCCAAAGTTGGCATTCAAGCAACAACCTCAAGTGGCCTGACAAACACATATAAAACACAAACACTACTTTTTTTATTTCTATATTTTGTTAAAGCATCATTCTCTTCTTTCAACATCTGTGTGGTATATCTTGTTTTGGGTTTTGTAACTCTAAACCATGTCAATACGTTATATGTTACGTATGTTCCACATAGAATATAGTGATTCTGCCTTACAAGTAAATTGAAGTCACTGCTGTATTGGTTGAGGTACTAATGAAGACGTTCTGCTGTTGAACTATTTTCCACAAATAATTCATTTCACCCAGATAAGAGGTACACCATCACATTGGCGACAAGCTGGCTTTACAGAAGAAGACATTTTAACAAAGCAAAATCATTGTGGAGATTTTATGTGGCAAAAAATAATGTAGAGCTTTTGTTGATGGAGGAGAAGCAATCTCAGGTGATCCGGCATGTCTGTAGAATTCTGTGTGAACCCAAACAGACATGAAATCTTTGCAATTCATGGATCACTTCTGCAACAAGAGGTGGCAATAACAATACGGAACACATGTGATCAATGGGCCAAGAGCATCTAGAGGCCATGGAAGACAAAACATCAAGTGTCACTGACATCAGAAGGTTAGAAGAAATAAGTAGAGAATGTGTGGGACACAGGTGTATGACAACAGTGACAGGCATATCAGCATGACCTGATGCATTGGAATGTATGTGCCACTCTCTTGAAAGCAGAGGCATGTGTTTCACACATTGGTCTTTATGTGTCACTATCTTGTAGAAGTTGAAGTGAAATTGTGTTTTAAATTATTCCAATCAATGAGAGAAAATAGATATGACGCACAGGGATGCAAGTTGCCTAGTTAGCCCATATGGCGGGGTACTTTGTAATTAAAAGGTCGTACTTATAAGTTTAAGTTTTACATGACCTGGTAGTGAAAAAGTCCTAAATTTGTCACCACTGGGAGGCCTACTCTTCCTCTAGGATAACATTGGAGATTCCATATTACATTCAATAAGCTATAATTTCCAACTGGGAGCAGGTGGCCATGTCATGTTTGGTATATTTTAAATTGTAATGATAAACCCTCTTTAATGGTAAAGTCATATTTTTCATTACAATTTTCAAACCTGTACTTTCAGAAAGTTGGCATTTTGTCACCCTTAGTCCTTTGTGCCTGCAGTCTGTCTTGGGTTACATGTTTGGGTGCACCTGACAGTTAGACTTTGACAGAGGGATTAAGGCCCTCATTACAACCCTGGCGGTCATTGTTAAAGCGGCGGTAATACTGTCAACAGGCCGGCTGTAAAAAAAATGGAATCATGACCATGGCGGAAACCGCTAACACAGACAGCCACAGCGGTAGAAACAAACACCGTGGCGGTAACCGCAAACAGACAGGCGGAAGACAATGTACCGCCCACTGTATTACAAGGCACCAATCCGCCTGCTTTTCCGGGGCGGTACCAACACCATCAAAGGCACGGCAGAAACAGTACTTGGAACGGAAACCACTCATCTCTCGACACCCAACGAGGAACCAGGACGCCATGGAGCCCGAGTTACAGGTGCTACCAATGTTGGTTTACCTCCTCTTCTATCAGGAGCAGCAAAGACGGTGGCAACGACCACAGTGAGTACTGCACCTAGCACACAGGGGAGTGGGGGAGGAAAAAGAGAGTGACACATACACGCAAAATGCAACACCTCCACCCCCACCCTCACCCACAACACCATACACACAAACACATGCTGCAACATTACATATACACCCCGTAACCCTCAGGAAGAATGCAAGGACAAAAAGAAATTATTGCAACGAGTGTAATCATCTAAAATTCAGATATGAAAACAGGTCTGTAACAGATCAGTATATACAAACATGTAGAGCAACTACACAAGTCTGGATAGTGTTCCATTCATTGTCCGTGGACCAGTGGTCCCAAAATGCATGGGCGAAGCCTACACATGATACCTGCCTCTAAAGGGAGAGAACACTGCAGGAGCATCAGGTCGAAAAAAACAGGCACCTCAGCCGGATGAAGGGACAACTCCACTGCTCCATGAGGAGGCTCCATGCCCACTGTTTGGTCCTGGGGAGTGCAAAGCCACAGTGTCACAAGTCTCTCAAGTGGGTGGTTTGCCCACTGTTTGGTCCTGGGGAGTGCAAAGCCACAGTCTCACAAGTCTCTAAAGTGGGTGGTTTGCCCACTGTTTGGTCCTGGGGAGTGCAAAGCCACAGTCTTACAAGTCTCTCAAGTGGGTGGTTTGCCCACTGCTCGGTCCTGGGGAGTGCAAAGCCACAGTCTCTCTAGTGGATCCTTTTCTCCACTGGTTCTGGAGGGGGCTTTGTGCCCATACTGCTTCATCCTGCAAAGGAACTGGTGAGTGGATGCTTTTCTCTACTGGTTCTGGAGGGGGCTTAGTGCCCAGAGTGCTTCATCCTGCCAAGGACTGGGTGAGTGGATGCTTTTCTCCACTGGTTCTGGAGGGGGCTTAGTGCCCAGAGTGCTTCACATGGTGTGTGGCAGTTCCCATTCCAGCACCTGGGTGTCAGAGCCACGAGATTTCCTGGGAACAGGTAGCATGATACTCCATGGAGGAGAAGACACCCTCCACCCTGCGGCGACTCAGCCTGCCAACTGCTGGTCCTGCCAGTGCAGGTTGTGGTGCCTCATGTATGCTGTGCAGGAACCCGGACGTCTCCTGCAGCCCCGGACGACTGCCCACTGGGGATGATGTCCATGTCGGCTGTGGTGGCACAGTCTGAATATGTTGCGGGGCAGGTGGCAGTGGTTGCGCCGGTGTCAGCGGCAGACATGCTGGCGGTGGTGCCTGTGTCAGCACCTGTGGAGGGAGACACCAGGCCGTCTCCTGCAGCCTCGGATGGCTGCCCACTAGGGATGATGCTGGGGACTGGATCAGAGGCAGCAGACGTGCAGGTAGCCGTGCAGGTGACGTTGCAGGTGGTGCTGATTGCGGCGGTGTCCACCGTAGTACAGGTTGCTGTTCTGACCTGCAGAAGGGGTGTCACCATTCCCTCACCCTGAGGCTCCGTGCCCTGAGCTGACTTCCCTTTAGCCTTGTGTCCCTTCCCCACCTTGGAACTCGCTGCTGGGACCTTGTCACTGTCCTCTTTTGTCTCGGAGGAGGCCTTGCTGCTTGGTTGGTCCTGCTTGTCCTTACGGCATGTTGTCCCCTTCTTCACCTTGGCAGGTGGCAGAATAGGGTGATCCTTGGCCTCATTAGGTGGCACACTGGCAGCCCTGATGGGTGCGGCCCGCGATGTTACAGGACTTGCAGGGACCACAGTGCTGGATGATTTCGTGGCTGAGGTGCTGGGCTGGGATCTGGATATCCTGGCCCTAGGGAAAGGATGGGGGGGGATGTGTAGGGAAGAGGTAAAAGTTAGCGAGGAAAATATTTTTAGACTGGCACTGAGCCTGCCTAACAATGGATCTACCCTGGCACGCTTGCCCTGCCCTAGGGGAACAAGCAGTCCTCTTCCCACACCCAGAAACCTCTAATAGCACGCAGAGTCAGCTGCATGAGAAAGCACTCACCCCCTTGTGGCTGCTGTGATGCCCTCAAGTGCCCATCCAACTCCGGATATGCCACCACCAGGATCCGGTACTTCAGGGGGGTCATGGTGCGACGGGCACCCTTCCATGTTGGGAGGCCATGCCCAGCTGGGCCTCCGCCGTCTTCTTGGTCCAGCGGCGCAGGTCGTCCCATCTTTTGCGGCACTGGGTGCGCCGTCTATGGTGGACCCTCAGGGTCCGCACTTCCTTGGCGATGGCACGCCACATACCCTTCTTCTGATGGGTGCTGACCTAGAGGAAATGTAAAGTAGGAATGGATTTTACTCCCCCGTCTGGTTATTCTTACTCATTGACCACAACCACCCACCCTGGCCCACAAACACATACACAGACCATCCTCACATGCTGGCCTCTGCCCACCCCCCACCTGTACCTTCCATCAACGCCACTCCATACATTCATATCCCATCTGTCATGCTCACAGTGTACTCACCTGTTTGTCTGGTGGACCGTAGAGTTGCGTGCACTGGGGGAGGACCCCATCCACCAGTTTGTCCAACTCCTCCGCAGTGAAGGCAGGGGCCCTTTCCCCAGACACTGTAGCCATTGTCGCTTCCAGACACAGGTCACAGCAGCACTTGCAGTGTAGGTCCTCTCCTGTTGAAGGTCAGGTATCAAGTGAGTGAACAGATAGAAAATGACGGTCACATCCGTGATGGTGCGCACCATCACCGCCGGCGTACATCGTCATTGGCTCCTGGAACCCATAGGGCCCAATGATAACAAATGCTGAATTGCGCCGTAGTCTTCGTCTGCCTACCGCAACAGTATACAACTCCAGCGCAGTTACCTCATTTCCCCTTGTCCCTCCTTACAGGTCAGGCAGACCCCATCTCAGGTGGCCACGTGGCAGACCAACTAACTGCATCACAGCAGTTTTGTGCAGGAATACAGACATACAGCGCTAAACACAGATTAAATCACATTTGTTCTAAACAGCCTTGTGCAAGCAATGTGGTGTATGACCCTCTGCTCACCCTTCTCCTCCACAGGCCATGTCCGCTGGGGCAGATGATGAGATGACGTCATCCTCTGGTATACAGACCCCTGGTGGACCTGTCGACAATGAAGACAGACACATCATCATCACCTACAGACTTGATCGTGCCACAATCCATGAACTGTGTGCCCAGTTGGAGCCAGACCTGATGTCAGCTATTTGCCATCCCACAGGAATCCCCCCTCTAGTGCAGGTCCTGTCAGTACTCCATTTCCTGGACAGTGGGTCCTTTCAAACAACAGTGGCTATGACATCAGGGATGTCACAGCCAATGTTCTCTAAAGTGTTGTCCCGATTGTTGTCTGCCTTGCTGAAACACATGCGCAGCTACATCGTATTCCCCCAGGTGGAGGATTTGCCCACAGTGAAAGCTGACTTAAATGCCCTGGGACATATCCCCAACATCATTGGTGCCATTGATGGTACACATGTGGCATTTGTCCCCCCCGCAGGAATGAACAGGTGTGCAGAAACCGCAAAAGCTACCATTCTATGAATGTGCACATGGTGTGTTTGGCAGACCAGTACATCTCCCATGTGAATGCCAAGTATCCTGGCTCAGTGCATGACGCTTACATGTTGAGAAATAGCAGCATCCCTTATGTGATGGGGCAACTCCAGAGGCACCGGGTGTGGCTAATAGGTGAGCCCAAGGTCCCAACACAGATTACATAGGTGTCTGGCTATGGGAGAGTCCCGAATGGTTACTGTATGTCTCACAGCTGTCCCTCTATATTTGCAGGTGACTCTGGTTATCCCAACCTGTCATGGCTACTTACCCCAGTTAGGAATCCTAGGACAAGAGCAGAGGAATGCTACAATGAGGCACATGGGCAGACTAGGAGGATAATTGAGCATACTTTCGGGCTCATGAAGGCCAGATTCCGGTGCCTCTATCTAACAGGTGGCTCCCTATACTACTCACCAAAGAAGGTGTTCCCGATCATCGTGGCATGCTGTATGTTGCACAACCTGGCTTTGCGATGCCAGGTGCCTTTGCTGCAGGAGGATGAGCCTAATGTTGGTCTTGTGGCAGCTGTGGAGCCTGTGGACAGTGAAGAAGAGGAGGCAGAAGAAGAAGATATAGACAAATGAAACAAGATCATTATGCAATACTTCCAGTGAGACACAGGTAAGTGACTGGCACTGTTCCTCTCATATCAGAATACTGTAGGACATTGCATGATTATGCCTTTTTGCCTCTTTGTATGGACCCTGACAGTTCACATTGGCTTTCCATATTACAGATCTGTGTACCACTTTCTGCCTTCTGTTATGTTTACTGCTGCCCAACAACTGTCTAACATTGGTATGTGGAAATGACCATTGACATTGCTATTATTCTGAAAGTTTGCAATAACACATTTGTGAAAGTACAGACTGACTCCAGATTGATTTGTGATTTAAGGGTGTTTATTTCTGTGCTAATAAGTGCAGAGGGCTGTGCAATGGGCTGGGGTGATGGTGGAGGAATGTCCATGGTAGAGTCCAGTCTATTGGCATCACAGATGCATTGTCCAAGGGGGCATAGGAAGTGGAGTAATGGCAGTTGAAAGTGGACAGGCTAACTGAGTGGGATAGAAGGGTGACTATCAGGAGAGTCCTATTTCCTGGCGGGGGTCTTGGCAATGTCCTTGGTCTTGTGCCTGGATCGCAGGGACCATTTGCAGGGTGGTTCTCCTTCTGCAGGGGGTGGGGTGCTGGTGGCCTGTTGGTCCTGTGGCAGGACCTCCTGTCCACTAGCGCCGGCAGAGGCCCGTTGGTGTGCTACTGTGTCCCTCTTGGTGTTGGCCATGTCTGCCACCACCCCTGCAATGGTGACCAGGGTGTTATTAATGGACTTCAAGTCCTCCCTGATCACCAGGTAGTGTTCCTCCTGCAGCCGCTGGGTCTCCTGAAACTTGTCCAGTACCGTGCCCATGGTTTCCTGGGAATGATGGTATGCTCCCATGATGTTGAAGAGTTCCTCGTGGAGAGTTGATTCCCTGGGCCTGTCCTCCCCCAGTCGCACAGCAGTCCTCCCAGCTTCCCTGTTATCCTGTGCCTCTGTTCCCTGAACCGTGTGCCCACTGCCACTGACCCCAGGTCCCTGATTGTCTTGGGTTAGTGGGGTTGCCTGCGGTCCCTGTAGTGGTGGACACACTGCTGATTGACGTGTCCTGGGGACAGTGATATGGGCCCGCTGGGTGGGTGCTGTGGGGGTGTTTCCTGAGGGGGGAGGTTCTGTGGTTGTTTGTGACAGTGGCAGGGGAACCGACTGTCCTGAGGTCCCAGATGGGCCGGGCTGATCATCTTGATCCAGGCGTGCAGAGCTGCTGTCGTCACTGTGGGCCTCTTCTGTGGGGGGACTGGATATGTCTGGCACCTCCTGTCCGGTGTCGTTGGGTAGGGGTCCTGTTGGGGGGTAAATGCAGAGTTATTGTATCTGTATGTTCCCTCTTGTCCAAAGTGTGAGTTACGCTCTACTCCTGTGCTTGGCTTATTGTCTTTGGCCTTGTGTGATTGTTAATTTTGGGGCCTGGGTGAGTGTCTGGACATGCTTTGGTGATGCGTGACCATGCATTGGTGTGACATGCAGGCCTTGGAATTGGGATGTGTGGGTTGTGATAGTGGGGTATCTGTGGGGTGTTGGGGTAATGGGTGTGAGGGTAGGGGTAGGAGTTTGTGATGGCATGCAGGTAGGGTGGGGGAATAAAGTAGTAAAGGGTTGACTTACCAGAGTCCAGTCCTCCTGCTACTCCTGCGAGGCCCTCAGGATGCATGATTGCATGACTTGCTCCTCCCATGTTGTTAGTTGTGGGGAGGAGGTGGGGGTCCGCTGTCAGTCCTCTGTACTGCTACCTGGTGTCTGGATACCACAGAACGCACCTTCCCCTGTAGGTCGTTCCACCTCTTCCTGATGTCATCCCGTGTTCTTGGATGCTGTCCCACTGCGTTGACCCTGTCGACAATTCTCCGCCATAGCTCCATCTTCCTAGCAATGGATGTCTGCTGCACCTGTGATCGGAATAGCTGTGGCTCTACCCGGATGATTTTCTCCACCATGACCCTCAGCTCCTCCTCAGAAAACCTGGGGTGTCTTTGAGGTGCCATGATGTGGTGTGGGTGATGTGTGAGGTGCTGTTTGTTGTGATGTGTGGGGGGATGTGTTGGTGTATGATCTTTGAGGTGCATGGATGTTGTATGAGTGATGGTATTGTGTGCCTGTGGATGCTGTTGTTGTGTTTGCTATTCTCTCTCTCTCTGCTTCTTCCAAAAATGTCATTGTAAGGGTTTGTGGGTAATGTGGGTTTGTGTTTTATATTGAATTCGGTGTGTGGGTGTGGTGTGTGTATGTGTATCAGGTGTGTGTATTTTGAATTGTCCAATGTGGTTGTGTTTTGTAAATGTGTGTGTATTTTGAGCACGACGGTGTGTACCACCAATGGATTACCGCAGTTGAATGACCACCTCGTTGATTCATGGGTCATGATAGTGTGGGCGTAGTTCTGTTGGTGTGACGGTGTAGGTTTTGCTGTCGCCAGTTTATCACTGACCTTTGGTGTGGCGGACTTGTGTGGGTGTCTGTATTGTGGCGGATTACGAGATGTGGGTTGTTATACCTGTAGCAGATTTCCGCAGCGGCCTCGGTATCTTGACGGCCATCAGCACGGCGGTAAGCGGGATTTACCTCCAGGGTTGTAATGAGGGCCTAAGTGTGCCTCAATGAACCATCTGCTGGCAGGAGATGGTTCATTGAGGCACACTTAATCCCTCTTGCAACTGAATAGTCCGTGCTCTGCCTGCACACAAAGGGCCTCATGAACATACATTGTCACTGCAGCCAAATTAGAGCTAGGGCAGGCTAGTCATACAATTCCATGTACTTCAAAGAACCTTTCCGGAGGCTTCACCTCACTTCCAGAAGAAGTACACCAGTTTAAAAAATACAACCTTCAGACCCACATTTTGTTCTTTACTGGACCTGCAGAAGGGATCTCAGAGGGACTGTCTACTACTGTGACCTGCTGTGCATTCTGCAAGACTGCTGCTGTACCTCAAAGGAGCTTGCCTTCAACCCTCAGAGGCCAGTCCTGCTGTTGAGCACTGCATCTTCGCCTGAACCAGGGAACTACTAGAGTGACTTCAGCGGCTAGTTTGCTGGCCTCCTGTTCAGAGCCACAGGGACACAAAAGGCTCCTACCATCGTGAACCTGCACCTGGACTTGGCCTGAGTGAGTCCTGAATGTCCAAGAGGTATCCCACCAGTGTTGGACCATTGGTTGTAGTTCTGTAGGTGTCCAGGTGGTCAAATCACAAAACTGAGGACTTAAAAAAAAATTGGGCAAAAACTGCTCTGAGAACCAGGAGGGGACCAGGGCCAACTTGCTTGCCTATCTCCCTGAGGTGCACAACCGGTCAGATTGACTTTGCTGTTTCTCCTGCTGTGTTCTTCTCTGCAGCAACACATCCTTTTCAGTGGCCCTTGGTCAAGGATGTATCCAGCCTTGTGGCAATGTCTTTGGCTACAGCCCTCTGTCTCATCCTGCTGGAGATTTTTGACTTCCATTGTGGAGTCTAATGGCCTCATTACAAGTTTGGTAGTCCTGAGGTCCGATCACCGGATTACAATCCTGGCAGTCGGACCGTCACAAGACCGCCGCCACCACCAGGATCAGGGTTCTCCAAGGGTTGGCAGCAGTGAAAGTTGTGGTCAGCCACGGCTGACAGAGAGGCAAAGTTGGGGCCACAGGGGCCCCCTGTTAGCACCCTCGGAACGCACAGTGTCGGCTATGGTAAACAGTGCGCATTCCGAGGGTGCTGTATGCAATGGTATTGACCCGGCTCCCTGAGGGAGTCGCAGCCAATGCCGCTGCACTATTTCCGCCAGTCAGCCAGGCGGAAACATCATAATACGATGATTCCGCCGGTCAGTCCAGTGGAAATATTGGAGTTCGGGTGGTTCAACCGCCAGACTGATAATCAGCCCCTAAGTCCAAACAAATTTTCACTGCGGCTTCCTTGTCAATTTGACAAAGACGCTCCCTCTTCTGACACCTCCTGCAGACTTACCTTGCTGAACTTTACCTTCTCAAACACTTTTCTCAGAATTTGTTTTAAGTCTGAAGGTAAGCACTGACTGATCCCAATCCACCTCTGGTTTCCAGTTCCCTCTCCCGGGCCCTACCTGCCAAGAATCTACTTGAGAACCAGTATTTTTCTCCTTCCTGAGGTCCCAGGGGTTGAAAAAGAAAAATGGCCCTCCCAATTTCAAAGAAGGAGTCTGGATATAATGCAGCCATGGAATTTTGGGACCCAGTGCACTTGCCAGACAATCCTCAAAAATTCCCCTACTTAAGGAGGCCTGATCATTACACGAGATTGAAGCAAGCAGTAAGGATGCCAATTTAACATACACCACAATGTATTCCAAGCCAAATCTTTAATTGGTCAAGAAGTGTGGGGTACATGGTGGATGCTGAAAATCCATCAATATCCAACAATATACGTTCCTCAACCTGGAGGCTTTTTAGTATTACTATAGCCCAAGACCGCTGCACCGTAAGTCAAAACAAGAATATACTTCCTATTATAAGTCTCCAAAAGAGACCAAATAAGCTTTTTCATAATTTTAAAGAAGAAACTAAAGGTGGAGCCAATCAGCCATAAAAGGCATGCTCCCCTACTCAACATGCAAGAAGCCCATGTATTACAGTGATCAAATCTTACCCGCAAATAGGGAAACTGGCTCTTTCCCTCTCTAAACACTTGGCCCTGATGGAAAGAAAAGAAGTTTTTTTATTCCTTAGGCCACATTCCATAATATAGGTTTAGGACCTGTTGGTCTCCAAATTTAAGTTTTCCATAAAACCCACAAAAGTGTCAAGTAAGACGGTAAGCCTCTTTGGAGTTTTGGCTCTTAGGACAGCATCACCAGCATAAAGAAGAGCAGCCACTTGCCTAACCTCAATGGGCAAATCCTTCACTACATGTAAAAAGGGCAGTCTCCAGACCATTAACATATAACAAAAATACAATAGGGGGTAGTACTCAGCCCTGCCATAATCCATGATTTTGTTTTGAGGAATCCGTCCCTTCTCCCTTACCCTAAACTCTTACAGAAGCAGAAAGGTCAACTTGAAGAGCATATAAAATATGCATTAATCTCCATTCGACCCCCCCCGTAGACAGCAAAAGGGGTCAAATATCGATCTATTCACACTGTCAAAGGTGCTAGATCCATAAAAGCAAAGTAAAGGGCACTCTGCTTTGGATTTTTATATTCACTGATTAGTAGGTGTAAATTAAGCATTGCTCTATTGTCTCCAGCCCTGAGAGCAAACCATGCTGTATTTCGGACAATAGTTTAGGATTCAAGGTCTGTCTATCAACCTATTGAGGATGGCTCAGCCCACAATTTTTACAAATTAATCCAACAAGGAAATTGTGCAGTAACATGAAGAGTCCTATTTGTTATCCTTTTTTCAACCAATACTATTATCACTATCCACCAAGACTAAGGCAATCCTACCTTACATGCACAATTAATTGAATCAGTTAAGACTGGGTGCCCAAAATTCAACATTTCCTGTCTATAGGTACATAGGAACCACATCTGGACCAGATGCTTTATGAGATGGACTCATGGTAATTGCTGCTGTTACCTCTTCCAAGTAAAATGAGATGTTAATTGGAAATTGAAATGGTTCGGTACCACCCAGTCTGCCCCACTATTAACAGGGCTATATTTCTTGCTAAAATGCATCACCCATGTGTCCAGGGCAATATAATAACCCAAATAGGGATTGGGGGAGTTAGATAAAACGGTTGGAATTTACAATATTCTTAGAGGCCTGGATACCTTTCAACAAAGAGGATTGCATTCATTTTTCCATCAAGTCATTCTTCACCGCATCTTTCCTTTCTACCAGAGCCCATTTATTATCATTTCATCCTTATTCCTCTGGGATCTCCTCAAGGCATGGTGTAGCTTTCTATTCACCAAACTGTAAGTTTTATCAGACCGGGGGCTACAGTAGGCTCTATTGGCATCATGGGTTTCATCAGTAACAGCTTCACGGAAAATACTAGTGTTTCAGTTAGTGAGGCAACAACCTGCCCAGTCCTAATCTCCCTTCTGGTTACTAGATGTAGGATCATGAAAAACTGCAGGTATGTTAACATTCTTCCAAACCAACTTTCTCATATTATCTTTAGTGGATAGGTGGGAGTATTCCTCATTACCTCTTATTCTTTTCCCTTGGGAATTCTCAATAATGAAACAGTAGGAGGATTATGGTCACTAAAGATACTAGTTTAGATAGCTCAATCAATAATAAAATTGGATAGATCCCACGTAGCTTTAAGATCACTGCACCTCATAACAATGAAAGCATTTACAAAGTTGTGACTTATTAAAAGAGGAAAAAGCACTAGGCCCTAGCATCCCGGCTCTGGCTGGAACATATACAGTGGATCCCATCATAAGGATTATAGACTATTTGGGGTGAAGGTATCTCCCTACATGGTGTTAAAGTCACCTGCTAACAACACATTTAGACTCCTCTATTAAAAAACTGGCTGTTTCCTAACACCACAATAAAAGAAAGATGGAATTAAAATTAACATTATTATAAACTGAAGGTTTAGATGAGTGTGAGACAAATGGATATTTTGGAGTGGTTCCCCTTTGACATTTAGAAAAAGAAAATCTATATTTTTATTTGTGCCTGGAAGTCTAAAGAAAATACAGTGACTGGACCATATTAATTGATTCTGATTGGGGATAAAAATACTAGGTTTTCTTAAGGGAGAATTTGTTTTCATATTTGAAACTGGAAGTCACTCAGTGCTAAATGCAGTCTGACACTCCTCCCCCTTTGTCTTATTGAACAATGAAGACCCACTGGATGGAGATACTGGAATAAAATGTATTTATGAATTATGCAACAGTGCGTTGTACATTGATGACTTGAGGAGAATATACTGCTTAGGTGGTGAATGGAAGGAGATACTAGAGATTTTGCGAGAGCTGACTTAAGATGAAGTGACAACATTAAATGAGAATGAGATTTATATTGAACAAATGTATTTACCCTATTTGCCGAGAGCAATGAATAGCCTTGAAAAATATAATTTGGTTTAGTGATACAATGAAAGTAGAGTAAGTAGAAAGCACAAGTATAAAGAAAGTAGCATAAACCTGCACATTTGGGGGCATAATAGAGGAAATAATATGTGGGCAGTTTGTTTTAAAATGCAATACTGATAAAAACAGGTAGAATTATGATTCAAAGATGAATCTCCATTAGAAGTAATACTGGGGGTTTCTACATGGGTAGAGCACATGCTGAAATGTGTGAGTGAACTATGTAAAGACATAGAAGTGAAACTATATGTGTGGAGGACGTTAAAAAGTCAATGTACATGGGTAAATAGAAAACATACTCCCATATGAACAAACATCAAATTGAAGTAATGTATTTTGGATGTTGTAATGTGCAACATAAAATTAATGCAAAAGATTGTCCAGCTATAAATGTGGCCTGCAATGGATGTGGGAGGAAAGATCACTGCTGCAATTGTTGAAGGTTAAAGAATAAGACAAACACATTTAAAAATATAATAGAATTGAACAAAAAAATGGTGTTGCAAATCGCTAGTTGGGGAAAGATCATCCAGTAGACCTTATGCAAATTGATGGAGTAAACGTTAAGATGAAGTTTCATTCATTTTCAAACTTAACAACTACATCTACTTACACAGAATGATTTAAAATAAGAGAAAAACTTTGCAAGATGTATGTGTCTCGTGAAGGATATGGAGATGTTCCCATACAAATATTAGGGTATTTCAATAGATGTTTGGAACTCAAGTTTAGTTGGTAAGGTATATGATTCATATAAGGTTGGTGATATTACTGGATGCCATGAGCAAAGATGGTTAGGCGTTAGGCTTAGTATGAATGCCACTCCTTAAATGCAAATAAAAGAGGTGTCAGATGGTAAAGCTGTATCATTTGAAGAAGAGTACCTAAATCACCTCATTCATGATGTTTGAATGGTTCTAAGCACACACCTTTATTAAAAAAAAAGGGGTGCTAACAGGCTCCAAGATGAGCTACATTCATTTGAGTGCAGAAGATGAGGAGAACAATGAATTAGAACATCGGTATGCTTCAACAGTAAATGTGCCTATAGAAGCTACTGAGTGGCATATTCCAAATGTAGCCAGAAAGGCTCCTGCAATAATTTGACTGTGACTCTACTGGAGATCTTCAAATAGAGAGGTAGTTGTAGATTATTATTTTAAGATCGATGCAATTGCTATAACACTTGATGGGGCAGCATATTTTACAGATCTAGATCTAACTGCTGTATACCATCAGATTTTGTTAGATGAGAGGTCACAAGATTTGACAGTGTTCATTACCCCAAGTTCTTCTTAATTTAAGAGAAAGCCTTTTGGGTTAGTGTTGTGGTTCCCAGAACACTGACGCTGAGAACAGGTGCTGGTAACAGGTTTATTCGCATATAAGTCCAAAGATGTACAGAGCCACCTCACAGCGTATTGCCGGCATCTTCCCCAACCGCCTTCCTTCTCTCCACCCAACCTTCCACATTCCACCCCACGAGCCCGCATTCTACTCCCCACATTCTACCCACAGACACTGCATATTAATTAACATACTTCAAACCCTGGATTAAGATACTACAACATAACATACCATCTCCCCCATTTATAAAACAATAAACAAATAAAAAACTAAACAAACACAACAAAGGACCAAGAGGACATTATCGATCAGGTCTCAGTTTCCATGGCAAAAACCTTTCACGAGAGGATCTGCGAGGAAATTTCTCCTTACAATTTGAAGCAGACCTTTGTGTAATCATATCACCTGAATTTTGGGCACGTGTTAAAGAGCTTTGATCCTTCCCTCCGTCACAGTCATCACACGCTCCCGACACAGAAACCTGAGAAAGTTTTACCACTTTGGATAAGTTCCACCAACGACCATCTTCAACCATGACAGCACTCCCACAAATTTTCTTTACCCTGACAGGTTTACCAAAACAATCATCACCTTTTTTAACAGGGACAGTTTTCTTAATACGCACCAAATCTCCAGGGCAAACTACATGCAACTTGGTTGCTTTAACAACATCATATCTTCTTTTCATACGTTGCTGGCCCAACCACACCTTTTCCCACTCTACCCTTTTCCTTTCACACAAACCCTTGGGTTTCAAAGAATTAGATAACCATGAAGGAAAGAGAACAGTGGTTGGCTTACGACCCTTTAGAGCTTCAAAAGGAGACACATTCGTCAGTGAATGGGGTGTTGAACGATAAACCCACAACATGGTGCTCACGGCCTCAAAAATGTCAAAATTGTTGTGCCTAGCTCATTTTATGCAATCCCCAATCACCCTATTCATTCTTTCTACTAGCCCATTCGTCTGGGGATGATATAGAGAGCTTTTCAAGTGCTTAATGTCAGATTGATGCAAGAAATTCTCCATTTCCGCATTAACAAATTGCACCCCATTATCTGAAATAATGGTCTCTGGTAAACCCTCTCTCATGAATATCTCTTTAAGGAAGTTAACAGCATTAGATGCAGAGGGAACAGCATAAAACCGAACTTCAGGCCATCTACTGTGATAATCCATGAGAACAAACGCGTATCTTAAATTATAAGGAAGGAAATTAAACGGTCCAATCATATCGATCCCCACCTTAGACCAAGGTTTTGCAGGGATCTCAATAGGATGTAAAGGTGGAATACATGTTTTCAATCCTTTCTCAGCCGAATTGCAAACCAGACACCCTTTGACCGCAAGATCAACTTCTTTGTCCATAGATGGCCACCAATAACTCTCCCTCAGCCTTCTCTTTGTCATAGTGGCACCAAAATGTCCATCATGTGCTAAATTTATTAGGCCCAAACGTAAACTATATGGAGGTATACACCTGTCCCCTCTCAACAATATATCATCTTCTATTGTGATCTCATTTGCAATTTTACAAAAAGGTTGCACTGGTAGTGAAACATTCCATTCCTTAGGCCAGCCATTGATCACAAATTCTCTAACCTGAGCCAGAATGGGATCTCTCAAAGAAGCCTCTTCCCAATCAGTTTTGTTGTAGGCTTTGGATTTTGGGAGATCTATAGAAGCAACAAAACAATCCTCTCTATCCTCCTCACCGTCAAAATCATCTAACCCATCTATAGGTAATCTCGAAAGAAAATCCGCTCTCACATTGAGCTTCCCCGGCAAAAACCTAGCTTCCATGTTATATTGTAATAGTTTAGTGGTGAGACGGGCAATACGTGGGGTAGTATAGTTGGTTTTATCCCCACTGAGAATGTAGAGTAATGGTTTATGATCAGTGATGATGACAAATCTTCTGCCCCAAACATAACTCCTAAATTTTTCACTTGCCCAAACACAGGCCAACAATGCTTTCTCTATTACAGAATAATTCACTTCAGCCTCCCTCAATACTCTAGAAGCATAGCTTATCGTGGCTTCACCTCGTTGAGTGTCCTGGACTAGAACCGCACCCAAACCATACTTGCTCGCATCAACCATAATCTTGCATGTTAATGCAGGATCGTAAGAGCGTAGAGCTTTAGCATCCGTCATTTCAGATTTTATCAACTCAAACGTGTCTTGACAATCCTCATCCCATGAGAATTCAACACTCTTCTTCAACATGTTAGACAAACATTTCATCTTAGATGCATAATTTGGGATAAACCTCGAATAAAACTCACACAATCCTACAAAAGAGCGCAACTCATCCTTATTTTTAGGAGGAAGACAATGACTAACGGCATCCACCAAACCAGGTCTCGGTTTTACACCCTCCGAGGACACAACATGTCCCAAGAATTCTATCTCTTTTTTCCAAAATTCACACTTATCTTCTTTAACTACCACTCCATTCTCCTGAAAAATTTGTAATACCATCTTGAGAATCGTGTTGTGATCAAGCAACTGTTTGGCAAAAATCAATACATCATCCTGGAACACCAGGACACCTTCCAAATCTTTCAGCAAATGGGGATTAATACGTTGGAAAACCAAAGCAGCCGAAGCAAGACCGAAAGGCATACGACAAAACTGGAAAGTGCCAAACGGTGTATTGAAGGCAGTTAAATGTTTAGAGTCTTTCTCCAGGACAACCTGATGATAGGCTGAAGCCAAGTCAATTTTAGAAAACCAGACTGCGCCACTAAGTTTCTCAAGCAAGTCATTAATCCTAGGTAATGGAAAAGAATCTACCCAAATTTCTTTGTTGAGACTTCTTAAGTCAACACATAAGCGGATTTCACCATTACGTTTGCGAGCAACGACAATAGGAGATAACCATAAACTAGATTCAATCGGTTCAATTACACCAGACACCTGTAATCTCTCCAACTCTGATTTTAGGTCGTCCCTCAAACTGAATGGAATCGCTCTTAATTTGTGCTTTATAGGAATAGCATTGTTTTTAATTTTAATAGCATGCTTAAAAACTTTAATACATCCCAACTTTTTCTCAAACACATTGGGGAACATCGTATGGAGAGTAGGCAGATCCACGTCACGATAGTCAGTAACCACCATCACTTGCTCAGTAGTCCCTGGCCTCAGAACCATACCAAAAAGACCTTGATGGAACCAACCTAGGATATTGAGACCCTTGACAGCAACATATACCTTTCCTCTAATCTTGCGCCCCTTGAACTCCATTACATCTTCAATAAAACCTTCTAGCTCAATCCTCTTTCCCTCATAGGAAACCGGAGCTCTGTCGGGTGGAAACAATTTTCTGGGACCCCACGTCCTCTTGAACAAGTCTAAAGTTATCATCGTAATTCGTGCGCCTGAATCCACCAGTAAATGTAGAGTTTCCCACCCACACAAATATCTACATATGGATCCACACACTCTTCAACATCACTTGAACGGGATTGCTCATCAGTGACAACAAGAATCATGTCACGCAATTCACTTTCTAAACTTTGACTAGGCATATCACTGGTATTAGCCACAGTGCTGACATGAACATTCTTGTCATTCCTAATACTCTGGCACACTCTAGCAAAGTGGCCTGTTCGGCCACACCTGTGACACACTACATTCCTAGCAGGACAACCCTTAGAGTCCTTAGAGTGTGGTAAATTGCCACATCTAAAACAAACATTACTGCGTTTGAAAAATTGATTATTGTTAGTCTTGAGTTCTTTATGCGAAGAGACAACATTGACAGTAATTTTCTCTTCCTCCTTGCGTTGGTACGAAAGTTCCTTAAGAGAAGCTTGAGCAAGCTCAAAACTCTTCGCCTGTTTTACTACATCCTCAAGAGAAGGATCCCCCACCATTAGTAGTCTCTGTTGGATGTGTTTGTCGAAGCAATTGCCAATGAGTTGATCCCTGATGAGTTGATCACGAAATGCACCAAACTGACATTGAGCACACAACTTACGAAGTGCACTGATAAACTCATCAATAGATTCACTTTGAAGCTGGACTCTCTTAAAAAATTTGTGGCGTAGTACAACCAGACTAGGTTGTTTATCAAATCTCAAAATGAGTTTTTTTACAGTCTCCTGATACTCATCCAATTCTTCATCTTCTAACACATCAATTTCAGGAAGGTGTTTTAACGTCTCACGGCCCTCAAATCCCAGTGAATGTAACAATAAAAACTTTTTCCTTTCAGGTCTGAAACGTGATGCACCAATGGCCCCTAAATAAGTTTCAAAGGCGTCAAACCACTGAGACCACGGCACAGGTGGCTCCCCAGGTGTTTCAAGAAAAGGAGGAGGAGCCAAAACGGATTGCATAGTTCAGAATACAAATGTGTCCCACAGCAAAGCACCTGCAAAATAATGTTCAGTGACAATTCTGAGTAAGATTGATACACCGTAGTCAGTGACCTGAATAAGAACTAATATCCAAGAACACGCCAGCACAGAAACGCGTGTCTCGCCGTAGAAATCCATATATAAAGAAATGGTTGGTAAGATACACGTTGGTTGCCAAGGTACGCGCTGGTTGCTAGCGTACCATTTGTGAAAAGAGAATGCGTGCGCATGCACGTCTTGCTGGCGTTTGTTGATTGACGTGAAACTACGCCCACGTTGAAAGCACAAAGAGAAAGACGCGCGTGAGGACCGCGCGCCGGCCGTCGTCTCCCGTCGTCTTCAGGGAGTGCTAGAAACAAGAAATAATTCCCGGAACAAATCCACGATGAACAGCGGCACAACGAGCAGTCTCACCTTTAAGCTGGGTAATGTATTCATCAAAGACGTATCGTCTGTTTGCCGAACATGGATGAATAATATGCGTAGATTCAGAGGTGGCTCGCCCCCTCGTCGCCAAAATTATGTTGTGGTTCCCAGAACACTGACGCTGAGAACAGGTGCTGGTAACAGGTTTATTCGCATATAAGTCCAAAGATGTACAGAGCCACCTCACAGCGTATTGCCGGCATCTTCCCCAACCGCCTTCCTTCTCTCCACCCAACCTTCCACATTCCACCCCACGAGCCCGCATTCTACTCCCCACATTCTACCCACAGACACTGCATATTAATTAACATACTTCAAACCCTGGATTAAGATACTACAACATAACAGTTAGTCTCAGCTACAGTTGGATTTTAGATAGCTATAATGTCTTTACTGAAAGGAATAAATGGAGTTACGTGCTATCAATGTGAGATTTCTGAAAACTGTAGGAGACAAAACATGAACGTTATAGTGATGGAGGCCAGGTTATCTTTCAAACTTAAAAAGTATAGATTTTGAGTGAAAGACATGACTTATGTGGATTATTGCATTTCTGGAGATGGACTTGGTCAAAGTAGGATTTGGTTCACATCCCCACGGAATTAAAGGGCTTTGTAATAGCTGTATGAAAAAATAACTGTGACAAAAATCTCATCAGCAAAAGTATCGGCAAAACATATTGAAGACTTTACATATTTTGTAAGTAAAGTCAAAAATATTGTCAACAGAAAAATAGAATATCATACATTTGTCTTAAAATAGTTAAGTGTAACCAATTTTAATGGAAATACACTATATTGATTTAAAAGCATATATTAACATATGTTAACGTAAAAAAAATCATTAAAAAAAATATACTTATAATGTAAAAAATATATAAATATTGTAAAATTCACAAATAGAACATGTAAAATATATACTGTAAAGTAACCATGTAATAAACATAATGTGTAAGCATATACAATTATTATTGAAACATGAATAATAAAAAATAAAAATAAATACTTATGATTAAAAACACCCCATGACTGCATGACATGGTGGCTGTGGACAAACTTCCTGTGTAACTTCAAAAGAGGATTCCCATGTCACAGGCAGATGTAGTTTGCATATGGTCCTGGCTTCTCTTTTCATAATCTACTCTGGGCAGCTCCACTCCCAATAGCATTGCAATCTACACCAAATATGGATTATATTATCTACTACAGAGTTGGTGGCTATTATCAGACACACACTTCTGGGTGGTCCCAGTGATGTATGACTAATTATAGAGAGTATAACTATGTAACCACTCCCATTAAAACACAAAAGAAGCGTTGGTAAATTATATAGTGTTAACCATGATAACTTGGCACATTCCCACAGGCTGGAAGTGGTCATCACTGTTTAATCCCCAGTACCACCCTCAGAAAAATACAGGTCCTGTGGAAAGAGACAGATGAAGGACTTGCAGTTTGTACGAAGATATGATACAGAAAAGATTTGTTCCCCTAGTGCCCAGGAGCACCGAAAAAAGCAATGGGCAGTTGCTTGAAATCCTGTTTGATCTATTGTGATACAGTAAGGTTCAAACCTTTTGTAGAGGATTTTCCTGCTGAACCATTAAAAGTAAACTTCAACTGCTATCATTTGACTTGAGTAAGTCATGACCCACCAAGGGCTGTGGCCAAGTTCATGAACCCTGTGCTGGTGATAGAGTTTATTCCTCCCTGCTTAAACATAAAACCTTATACTTAGAATACTGTGTAAAATGTATTACAATGGTAACTGGTCATGTAATGTTTTATCACAAATCTAGCAAGCAGATCTGATAAGGGAGCATTGGCACAATGAGAGAAATGTCTGCTGCTCTTGCTAGGTTTTTCAATACAACATAAAGTCAGAATACATTTGCCTGCCCTCAGCTGCCATCTGAAGACGTAGCACATTCTTACAATAAAGCCTGCAGCTGTACATGCCAAACAAAAAACATCAATACTTTTATATAAATATATAAAAAAATAAACATAACATACAAAAAGAGAAAACTATTTTAATTACATCAAACAAATAATTATTGTTACGAAAAGGTATAAAAAAATTAAATATAAAATATATAAAACCGGCGTTTGGATGAAATACCGATTTAAAAATATCGGGAGACAGAAAAATTGCAAATTAAATATCATGACACACAAACGTTGTGATGCACAAATATTGTTGACAAGAATTTCATTTTTTAGGTAAGTAATAGCATTGTAAATATCAATGTCATTAGTAACATTTTCATTAATATAGTGCTTAAAAATGTTGTTTTGTTTTTACATTATTTTAATGTATTTTAGTTGATACATTAATTTTATGTGTTACCATTGTTAATCAAAATTTTATAATTTATTTTGCTTATATTTTAGTTGTGTGCTAATAGGTTTGTAGTGGTGAAGGGTGGGAAGTTAATTAAGTGATAATTAATTAACAATGAATTATAAAAATTTACTAATCTTTGTTAATTAATTACATAATTTTCAATATGTAAATTGTGGACTGCTTAATCAATTTTATTTTATTTTAGCAGCGGGAAGCCAGGTTTGTGGGTGTCTAGTGTGGGAAGTAAATTAGATAATTATTAATCAACAATTAAGTACTACTTATTTGTTGTATTTTAAATATCTAAGTTATGGAATAGATACTTTTCAATTTAATGTTAGGTGAGAGGTTTGTATGGGTACAGGGTGTGAAATTAATTAATTAATAATTGAATAACGATTATGTATTAACCTATATATATATTTTACTAAGTAGTCCATATATAAATTGATTAATTGTTTTAAGGTTTTTAAACACACACATATATATATCTTTTTTGTTGAGTACTTTTTTAAGAGCTTAATATTTTTTCTACATTAGTGGGGTTACTCATATATGTAATGTGTTTCAAGTGAAGAATTTTCCCTAATCCTTCTTAGGCTGCAGTCAACACGCCCCCTACAGTTGCGCTGTTTATAATGAGAAAAGTAAATTTTACCTCTCTGAAAGCCAATGCTTTCCATACTTTTGCCCTGTTTAGAGTGGGTATAGTGAATGTTACTCTTCGGAAATTCAGCACATTCCCTACTTTTGCACAGAGTGGAGTGGCAATAGCACATTTTGCCCCTCCAAAGTACAATATCTTCCCTACTGTTACACTGACTTCAGTGGGAATAGTACATTTTACCCCTCTGAAATACAACACTTTTCCTACTATTGCCTTTTTGGGAGTGAGGATACTAAATGTAACCCCTCTGAAGTTCAACACTTTCCCTGTTGCTGATTAGACTGGGGTGGGAATAGTAAATTTCACCCTTCTGAAGTCCAATGCTTGTCCTACTCTTGCACTGAGTGGAATATGAGATACTTGAGACCCGCACGGGTGAGTAGCGCGCTTTATAAAATGTTAAATGTTTAATATGAATAGCAAATCTAACTCTTCTGAATTTCAACACTTTCATTATCATTGTGGTGACTAGAGCAGGAATAGTAAATCTAGCCCCTTCGAAGTCCAACACTTTCCCTACTGTCACATAAACTAGAGGATACTAGTATATTTACTATTCGGAGAGTTCAATAGTTTTCATAATATTGGATAAATATAATTTATAGAATAAATTGTTTTATGTTTTATATTTTATATTTATGGTTTTTATTTTGAAATTTATTTTAATGTTAATAGTATTTCTTATAAATGTGTCTTAGGGATTTTTTAATTTTTAACATTTTGTTTATTGCTTATATTAATTAATATATTTTTCCTTATACAACTGTTTATATTTTTTATGGTTTTATTGTGTATGTTGACTGTACGGTGAAGTGGCCATCGAGCCCATGAATAAACACTCTCCTCCTGCTGTAAGGAAGACAGGCACTTCAAGAGCAAATGAGATTATGCTATTTATTTACTCCAAACAGGAGCGCATTTTAGCATGTTACTGCCTTTGTTAACCTGTTCGCCACCATATTTGTTTATCATTTATATAGTCACCTGACTGCATTGCCGCACATTTTCAACCATGATTTGTTTTTTGTAAATATCTAACATATTATCACAAAGCTGACACACATTGTATCTAATGCCTATATTTGGCAACGTTCCGCATTACACTGATATGTTTTTAATTTTGCTTGCGTGAAACTGCCCAAATATCACCAAACAAGGTTGATAGGTATACAATTAACTCATTGCAAACAATAAAGTATCAAAAATCACACTGTATTTTAATTCATCTGGTTCCCCAGCATGTACCTCATGAATGTGACATGCTACCGGATAGGTATCGTCTTTGTTTTAAATGGCTCTTAGATGTTGTAGAATGCATTTGTGAACCTGTAGCTTTGTATCCCCTACATAGATTTTGAGCCAACTACATCTCAAAATATATTCTGCATATTCACTTTTGCAATTATAGAGCCCTTTAATTCTGTGAACTGTTCTGCCACCCAACACCACAGTTTTCTTTTCACCTTTTTTGCATGCGTTGCGTCTCATGCATTTGAAAAAAACATTCCTTGGGTTGAGCCAGATATTACTGCTCTCTCTTTGTCTAATGTCACTACTCACTAACACTTAGTAGAATTCATTATTAAAGAACTGATTTTGACAGAAGTATTATTTTACTTCACTATATTTAATTTTGTTATTGTGATATATGTTTTTCATGGATACACAAAGGCTAAAAACCTATTCTAAGATGTCTGCCACAATAATCTAGACAAGATAGTCCTTTGTTTTTTTTTCTGTTTGTTATCACAAGGGTTTAAATGGGTTTGACAATAGGGTGAATTTATGTGAACAAGCCCAAGTGTTGGGGGAAAAGTGTCATGTACAGCAGTAAACTTTGTGCTTCACCTTCTTGAGAGAGCGTTGTGAATAATTTTGTATTTTACAAATGTTTTCTTTTGTGATCTATCTATCTATCTATCTATCTATCTATCTATCTATCTATCTATCTATCTATCTATCTATCTATCTATCTATCTATCTATCTACATCTATCTATGTATATATATGTATGCTGTGCTCAGCCCCACTTGTATAGATTCCACTCCCGTTGATGGGTGGAGTGCACGACCAGATGAGTACACTGGTCAAACATATAAACAGTCCCAAAAATAATAGCACTCACTCGGGCGTAGATTTGATGACTAAGAAAAGATCTTATTCTCCTTCATGACGAATTTCGTCCGAACCAATGGCCTTGCTTACATAATCACCCAGCTGTAAATATCACATACATATACTGCAGAATGTGCATAAATGTTGCAAACTAACTTTCGTTTCACCTAAAACACGTTTTAGATGTATCACTGGTACCATTTTTGTTTGCATATCCATATATTCAATTATATTGCTAATCCCTATTATTGTACTTCTTCTCTTGAAACCACTATACACATATTGGGCAAACTTCTTCATAGGTTGCATCTCCTATCCATCTGACTTGACCACTTTGACACTATAAACAGTATGATGCTTCATTGCACCCTCACGTCACAACTTGATCTTCCTATGGATATTGTAGTACCCCTGCCATTTACAGGATAAAGCCCTAACATACTAGCAAACACCTTCATAGTAAACACATTCTTCCTATACTGCTACATATTACAACAGCAATTTGATATTTGCCCTGAGTTAGACATTTTGCCCTGATGCACATGGACCCCTAAAAATACCTAAATAGCTTTGGTGATTTGAAGGAAATCTAAAATACACCACAAAACCTATTCACCAACAAAAGATTAGAGAGGCATAACACCAGCCTCTTTGTCCTTTCTAAAAGTAGATACCACAACACCCTATCCATACTAGTGATTGGACTTCAATACAGATTCCTATATAAGTGGAGAAAATGTTGCTCGACAATACTCTATTCTCTATAGAGATGTGCACTTAGTCCCTTGTCAAGGTTGAGTCCACTAGGCATCAAGGTCCGGAGGTCAATAATATATTCAGATTTTCTCTTTTGCACTTGGGCAACCTGATTCCGCCCTCTAGGGTTGATATTAATCTAGTCAATGGCGTAAAACAACAGTTTTGTGCGATCTCTAAAATAATATTTCTCAAACTGCCTTGCTGCTGGGTATTTCTGATCCCTGTGGTCTAATGCCCGCATGTGTCCCAAAACACATTTCTTCACTGTACATGTTGTGCTCCCCACATATCTCAGGGGGCCAGGACATTTTGCACATACATTACAAATTGTGTGCTACAGGCCATAAACAGTTTTAAACCAATCATCCTATATTCCTGTTGGAAAACCCCTTTTTGCAGGGTCACCCCCAATCTTTTTGCCTCCTTCCTCCTATTTCTTCTGACCTATTTTTGTTGGCTTTTGAACCCTGAGCACCTTACCACTGCTAACCAGTGCTAAAGTGCATATGCTCTCTGTGTAAATTATATTGTAATTGGTTCATCCATGTTTGGCATATTTGATTTACTGGTAAGTCCCTAGTACAGTGCACTAGAGGTGACCAGGGCCTGTAAATCAAATGCTACTAGTGGGCCTGCAGCACTGGTTGTACCACCCACAATAGTAGCTCTGTAAACATGGCTCAGGCGTGCCACTGCAGTGTCTGTGTGTGCAGTTTTAAACTGCCAATTCGACTTGGCAAGTGAACCCACTTGCCAGGCCTAAACCTTCCCTTTTCTTACATGTAAGACACCCCTAAGGTAGGCCCTAGATAGCCCCATGAGCAGGGAGCAGTGTATGTTTAAGGTAGGACATATACTAATGTGTTTTATATGTCCTAACAGTGAAATACTGCTACATTTGTTTTTTAACTGTTGCAAGGCCTATGCCTCACACAGGTTAACATAAGGGTTGCCTTTAAATATGATTAAAGTGTAGATTCCCTTTGGGACTGGATAGACATGTGGAGTTTGGGGTCTCTGAGCTGACAATTTAAAAATACATCTTTTAGTTAAGTTGATTTTGAGATTGTGTGTTTGAAAATGCCACTTTTAGAAAGTGAGCATTTTCTTGATTAAACCATTCTGTGACTCTGCCTGTTTGTGGATTCCCTGTCTGGGTCAGTTTGACAGTTGGGCTGTTTGCACCTCTCTCTAGACAGTGACACAAAGGGAGCTGGGGTGAGGCCTGCATATCCTGATGAGCCATCTGTGCTAGGAGGAAGGGGAGGAGTGGTCACTCACACCTGTAAGGGCTGTGCCTGCCCTCACACAATGCAGTCTCCAACCACCTTGTGTGTGTCTGGGGCCTGGTCTGGATTTCACCAACAAGAGAGACTTTTCTTTGAAGTAAGCCTACTTCAAAGGACAAAATGGGTATAAGAAGGGCACCCAAAACCACAGACTTTAGATCACTTCTGGAAACCAAGAGGAACCTCTGCCTGGAGAAGCGCTGAAAAGCTGAGGAAGAAGAGCGGCCCAACCTGTGACTGTGCTTTGTGGAGCTATCCTGTAGTTGCTGCTTCTGCCTGTGCAAGAGGACAAAAACTGGAATTTGTGTGCCTTCCTTCTTGTAAAGAACTCTCCAAGGGCTTGAAATTGATCTTGCCTCCTGTTGTTGAAGTCTCAGGGCCACAAAGACTTCTCTCTGCCAGCACCTGGAACCTCTGCTAAGACTCCTGCCCTGCCAAGTGGTGCCCTATCCAGTTCCTGGGGCCTTGAAAGGAGAAGCTGACAGGCCAAGTTTGAGAAATCCACGCACAGACCGTCGTGCAGGGAAAATTTCAATGCAACCTCTGGAAAAACAACGCACTGCCAGCTTTGCAGCTAAAATTGATGCTCTGCCTGCAGCGCGGCTGGGAGATCGAGGCACTGGGCTGGGGAAACGACGTGCAGCATCGCTGACGGAGGCTGGTGAGATCGCAACCCACACCGCATGGTTTTTGGATCACTGTGTAGCAGGATTTCTGACGTAAACATCGCTGGGTGTGTAAAAACGACGCAAAGCCTGGCCGGACCTGAGAGTGTGTGTCCGGATCGATGCATTGCTCTCCTGCAGAGAGAAGAAATGATGCACGCCGACCCGACCAAAGGAGAAATGACGCACAGTCTCGCTCGTGGGTGATATCGATGCATCGCAGGCTTCTTTCGACTCACACTCACCCATGCGGGTTATTTTTTATGCAACCCAGGTACATTTTCAAGCTAACAGCGTTAGCGTTGTGTTTAAAAGAACATGTAGACTCTTTTTTCTTTTTAATTAATAACTTGACTTGTGCATGTTGGATTTTTGTCGTTTTTGTCTAGTTTTGTTTAGATAAATATTCTCTATTTTTCTAAACCTGTGTTGTGTCATTTTGTAGTATTTTGATGAAGTTACTGTGTGTGTTGGTAGAAATACTTTACACCTATCACTCTGAAGTTAAGCCTGCCTGCTCATGCCAAGCTACCAAGGGGTTGAGCGGGGGTTAGCTGAGGGTGATTCTCTTCTACCCTGCCTAGAGTGAGGGTCCTTGCTTGGGCAGCCAACCAAAGACCCTAACAATTCCTTTTTCACATAACTTGATTTGCATGCTTTATAGCATCCACAGGGGAAAAAACCTTGTAGGCCAAATTTCGCATCCATTTGTTTTATAGTGATGTCACTGTGTACCAGAGCATACCGCAATGTTCTCACTTTACTGAACCTGATGCTCGGGATGTCCTGTACTCTATTTCCCATTACACTGTCACTTTTTAGAATATCCCAATGTTTCGATATACTCTTTCTCACTGCCCCAACATTGTTTTTGTATATAAGAATGAGTCTAGTGATTGAATTATCTTTTGGTACCCCAGGTTTGGAAAATAAGATCTTTTCTCTTGAGATTCCGTCCACCTTTTTACAGGCTTCCCGCAATACCCAGTTGGGATATCCTCGATATCTAAATCTCTGTATCATCTTCTGTTTTTCAGTTCTAAACTCTTTGTCAGTACATCAGTTCCTTTTTGCTCTAAAGCGTTCCCCAAAAGGTATACTCCATTTGAACTGAGTCAAATTCATGGAATGTCCACTCATAGCATGCAATGGACTATTACCCACCGTAGAGTTCCTAAACAGACGGGTTTCTATTTGCCCTTGTTGTATTTCAACGATCACATCTAGGAATTCAATGTTAGGAAGGTAAGGTTGTTGACATTATTGTTTAAGATTCTCACAAACTCATTCAGTTCTTCTGCAGAGCCTCTCCAAATGACAAACACATCATTAATATAACATAGCCCTAAAGCTACTTTATTGCAGTATGTCTGCATCTCGCTGTTACTGAACATCTGTTCCTCCCACCAGCCCAGAAAAAGATTTGCAAAGCTGGGAGCGAAACATGTGCCCATTGCTGTTCCGAGAACTTGTCGGTACAGCTGACCATGGAATAAGAAAATATTGTTCTCACGGCATAGTCTCATCATGTCTAAGACCATGTTTGTGTGCTCTAGTAGCCTAATCGGTGTAGCTCGTAAAAAATGATAGCATGCATTAATCCCTTGGTTATGGTCTATAACCATGTACAGGGACTTTACATCCATGGTGGCTGAGAGAAAATCATCTTCCCAGTTAATACCTGTATTCTTCCCCAGAAAGTCTTTTGTACCTCTCACATGGGAAAGGAGGGTTTTCTACAAAGTCCTGCAAAATGTGATCAACATATCTAGATACATTTTTGAACGCACTCTCCCTAGATGAGAATATTGGTATACCTGGGGGATTGCTACTATTTTTGTGGATTGTTAGCAAAAAATATAAGACTGGTAGTTTAGCATATTCCTTCTTTAAATAACTGTACTCCTCCCACTTAAGATAAGAATGCCCTTGTCACACCTTTCCATAAGTTTGTCCCATAGAAAACATTATACTGTATGTATACGCCTCTCTGTCAGAAAGTGCGTACGCTTTCTTGTCATCCAATTGTCGATTGGCTTCAGCTATATATTGTTCACAACTCAGAATCACAATATTATCCCCTTTGGCAGAAGGACATAAAATAATACTTGTATCCTCAGCTAATGACTTTAAACTTCTTCTTGTTTCACAGTGATATTGTGATATAGTTCTGTCTTATTCGTCGTCCTGAGTTTTTTCATATCTTTGATGACCATCTCCTGAAAAGTGTCTATACTGTTGTATGGCATAGCTGGCAGGAGGTTAAGGGGGGTTTACATATGCTGGGAAAGGGGTCATCATACGCCAATCCTAGAGTAGTAAGTAGAGCTCGGAGGTCATTTGAATCTGTTTCAAAACCTTGTAATTCAAATAGAATTGTTAAAGTTTCCATGTCTTTGATCTGAATCTTGTTTGATAAATTGTTAAGTTCGATGCCACTGGCCCTCATAGTTACAGGGCTGTTTCTTAAAGAGTGCCACTTCATCGGTTTAAGTTTCCTACTGAATTTGAACAGATCAACTTGCATCACCACATAATCAAAGTTCTTTTGTTGACAAAATGATAGTCCAAAACATAGCAGTTCTTTCTCGGTCTCAGTTAGTATCCTGTCAGATTTATAATCATCTTATCAGTCATCTCTTGATCCATTATATTTCCATGTTCGGACTTGCCCTGGTTCCCATACGACCTGTTAACTCTACGCCCATTTCTTGTGGTTCTGTGCCAAAACCTTTGTTTCCTCTGCTTGCTCGCCCCTTCCTCTGCCGTGGGGCCTTTGGCCCTTGTCCCGATTCATCATATTTATTGCTTCCTGGGTGTTCTGTCGGCACCTTCAGAGGAGCCGATAATACTCTAAAAAAGTTGTTGATCTAGGATTACGTTAATTTCCTGAGCAAGTACTATCTGTCAAGGAAGAGCTATCTGAATCACTCTCCGACACCCTGCTTTTTTCCGATTGATCTAAACATTTTGGTGTCACAATTGTGGATTTCACAAAACTCTTGTCAAATTCATTATCATACTTGAGACTAAAGGTCAGTGTTCTACCACTCTCAATCCTTAATATCTCTTACCCACTTAGTTTGTGTTCATATTTTTATCTCATCTTGATGTTTTTTTAATCGAACATCCATCTCTGATTTAAATTTCAGCACATTAACTTTTTTCTGAATATGCTCTATGATCTGTCTCTATGATTTCAGTTTTTTTGAGGAGGATTTCTCTATCAAGCTAGGCATATTTAATTAATATTTCTAGCATTCTTCGTGAACTCGCAGCGGCATTGTCTGCCCACTCCTCTAACATTTGTTGATTCGGGGATTCAAATGCTGGTATTATATAGATCTATATATAGAGAGAGATAAATATAGATGTAGATATAAATACATACACACACACACACACACACACACATATATATAAATATGTATTACCTACTGGCAGTCACCAGTAGGTAGTTACAGTTAGGACCTTATTTCCATGGGGAAATCATTTTTTGTTTTCCTAATAACTTTGGGGACGTTTGATGATTCTTCATTAAATTATCAATACTAGTGTGCTAGTCAATTCAGATTCTATCTCAAAAGTTTCAGGGTGATTCATGAAGTAGGGGCCCAGAAATAGACAGGGTCCCCATTTTCCCACAGGGATTTTAGACACCACTACCACCCAAACCGCTGAATGGAATTACACCAAATTTACACCAAATTTGACAGGAAGCGAGATATTAGTCCAGAAATATCCCTTTTTGGAATGTGGCATTAATTCCCTCAGTAGTTTATAAGTAATTTAAAAAAAAAAACAGATGCTTAAGTCCGCGTTTGATCTTGTTCCAAGGCAGAAATTGTGGGAAGTCCTAAAGAAAACTGGCGTCCCGCTGAACCTGGTGCATCTAATCCAAAGATTACACAAGAACACCTATGCTCGAGTAAGATGGGGCAGCCAGGGGGAACTCACTGATCGCATTAACATCAGACGGGGAGTACGCCGGGGCTGTATCCTGGCTCCTACCCTCTTCTCATTGTTTATTAATGAAGTAGTGCAAGTTGTAACTGACTGTCGAAACGACGCCCCTACTTTGAATATTATAAAAGTTCCAATCCTTTTATTTGCAGATGACTCCCTCCTGATCTCTAAAACACCTATGGGCCTCCAGGCCCTCCTGGATAGGGTTAGTGTGTTTTGTGCGGATCATGGATTGGAACTTAACTCCAGCAAAACAAAACTTATGATCTTTGGTCCTGGTAGCTCAAAGCGATGCAACATTTTGTATAATAAGGTTCCCTTGAGTAAGGTATGCTCTATCGATTACTTAGGGGTAAGAATCAGTAATGATATGACCTGGCAGGCCCAGGTAGGGAAAAGCTCAGCCCTCTTAGCACATAGGGCAGGGGCAATTTTGTGTTTTCAAATGTCTAATATTGAGAAAGTTGTTTCCCCTGCTATTAAAATGTATTTAGCTAAGGCTCAGAGTGCCGCGGTCTATGGTGCTGAGGTCTGGGGTTGCTCTAAATCCAGCAAGTTATCCGTGGGGGAAAATAATTTTGCAAGATCACTCTTGGCATGTCCTCGTAGTACGCCCCTGGTCCCAGTGTTTTTGGATCTAGGGTTCCCTCGCATTTCCGATGTAATAGCCTTAAGGCCTTTAATTTTTTGGGTTCATATTTGGACTACCACTGAACTAGACACTTACAAGGAATCCTTGCAAGACTTATTGGATAGACCAAATGTACTCTCTATCCCCTGGTTCAAGCACATTTCAGAATGGTTCCATACTTTGGGACTCAGTCACTTTTGGAGCCAGCCCAAAAAGTCAAGGAGGGCTCACAAGGACCACCTGAAATCTGCTTACTGGTCCCATGTTAGGGAAAAATATCTGCTTTGCACTTCACATGGTAGGCTGACATCGCTCTTCCTCGATTATAAATGGTTTCCCCAGTTCGAACCCTTTCTGGACCTAATTACAGATCAACTAAGCAAAAGTTTGTTTGTTCGACTTAGGTATGGATGTCTCCTTCTGAAGTCTTTTTCCAGTTCATGGAGCTCCACCCTGCTATCCGACAAATGTCCGTGTTGTAATGACTCTGTGGAAACAGTAGTGCACTTTTTGTTCATTTGTCCTGCCTATGGAACTGCCCGGCGGAAATGGCTTTGTCTCGTTTGTAGAAACATGGGGTTGAGAACATGTAGAGATGCCCTTAGGCTGATGTTGAGAGATTGCTCCTCTCCTTTAATTTGTGCGGTCAGCAAGTTCCTTGCGTCCGCTTGGTATATACGTACATACTTTTAAAAATAAAATAGGACTATAAGTGATTTGTTATTGTTTTCTGATTTTACCTTATTTTACTTATTTGTTTTATAAATGTACTTTTTATAAATTACCGTTGTGGAAGCTAAAAGCAGTCAATCAAAGGATCTTTTATATTTCCCTTTTATCTACAGGCCGGGGCATATATGTGAAGATATATCTGACTTCTTTTTCTCTTTGTACACTACAGATTCCTCATTTTTCATTATTCTTATCTCTCTTTTATCACCTATTTTTTAACTTTGGTGTTATATATTTATTATGTATAGATCTTGATTTTATTGTTGTAAATTATTGCTTTGATGGTTATTTAGACAGAATAAAGCTTGTTTGAACTTGAACAGATGCTTGTATACCGAGAGACACAGAGGATCCACAGATATGACAGAGCTCATACTTAGATCTGATTGGCTGCCACTACTTCAATCAGGAAGTGCTGGAAGTCATCTTGGGACTTAGAACTTGGGATGTGGCCAGAGTCCTAACAAAAATTTAAAAAAACACAAAGGGGCAGGGTAGGAATACCCTGACCCTCTAGGCCAGGTGATGGGCCCTTACAGGGTCCCGCCAGGGAACAAAAATAAATATTTTTTTTATTTTGCCAGAAATTTGTGGAGGATCTGCAGCAAAATTATAAAAAAGCATTTGTGGTCTCTCGTACTTGTTTTATTATGTCCCCCTGGTGGTATTTATATATATAGTTGGGAGATGGGGGCCACATGTGACACCTCTCCCCAGGCTGAATTTGGGCCTGGTACCCCATCCCCAGCGGCCAGGCCTTTAATATAAATTCGGAGGGGGTACATGTCCTCCCTCCTGGGCCACCCATCCGCGGGGCCCATCCCTAATTAAAAAGGGGGAGGGAGGCTGCATGGTCCCTGGGTATATTACAGCCCTGGAGACCCCATCCTGCAGAACCCAACAGAAATTAGAAAAGAGAGGGGGTTGTGAGGCCCCTCCCGGAGCCATTATTGGCCCTGAGGACCACATCTCCCAGGTCCAGCTGCCATCATTTCAACCAGGACGTGTTGACAGCCATCTTGGGACTTGGCCAGAATCCCAAAGAAAAATGCAAAAAAAAATACAAGGGGCAGGGTAGGAATTCCCTGATCCCCTAGGTTGGCTCTGGCTATGTACCAGGGTGCCCACTTCGGGGCATAGCGGTTTCCCTGTCCACACTGGCATGGGCAGGGAAACCATCAGCGACACTCTGAATCTGCTCACCTCAAATGTCTGTTTTTAAGCATAGAATTCCCATAGTGCCATCCACACCAAGCTGGAAAGTGACAAAGCCTTTTGCCATCTTTATGGCAAAGTCTTGGAAAACAGAATTTGCAAGTGCCATCCTTGCTGAGTTGAAAAATTGACAAGAGCCTTTGACTACTCCAGGCACAATATTACAGCTTTGGATTGATAAAATATCATCCAATCCAACACATATTTTGGTAACTCTCATTACAGCTCTTCAGAGAGGTTTAGCTTTGTCTGGATACAACAGTGCAACCAATATGAGTAAACAAAATACCCTTTCAGGCTTAGAGTGCTACATGCATTGTACAGTGTGGATGGCACTGTGCTAATCCTATGTTTAAAAAACTTTGCTAGAAAAACCGATATGTTATATCACCAGACACCCTGAGTTAATATCACTCTGAAGCAATTCTATCACATATCTTGATTAATTCCAATTGGCCAAATAAATGATTGCACTGTAAAATTGATTAATCATAAATGAAGATTACTATATATAACATGTTGCAGTATTATCACTAATATCAATTCCATGAGATAGCTATCACAAACCTTATAAGAAAACATTATTTGTGATACAGGAAACAGTAATTGATCACTGCCTAAGTGGCCTGAAACTATCAGGCCTCAGTGGTCAAATAACATCAATATAAGTCTCAGTCCAGGAGTTCTATTGATTGTAGTTTTGATATGAATAATAACATCACATGGGTTTTTGTTAGGTTGTAACAAGTTGTTCTATTGGAATTGAAGTCAAGCAGGTTCATAAGTATGCATGTAGTTCAGCATTATTTAACCCCACCGGGTTGTTTAGTTTTTAGTCTTATGATTTATGGGGATTCAAGTTTTCTAAGTCACTTGATTCTGTCACCACCTCTTTAATGTTTTGTTAGCAAGTCAATACCATAGTAGGTTAATGTTTTCCAGTTACTATCATGCAGCTTCCATTGATGTTTAGCAACTGCTCTTAAATGTTCCATATTCATTTTTGAGTGCACAACTGATGCTTCCAACATAACTGAGCCCACATTTACATTCAATAATGTAACCCACAAATTGTGATTTGCACATTATCCAATGTTTAGTTGGTATGGGTTGATTGTCACCAGTTTCACTTTTATTCATATTTCCCCAATTTAGCAGGCTTTACAGCTGTGACATTCTACAACTCCTTTTTGGGAATTCTTCAACCAATCTCTCTTAGGTTTAGTGGAGAAGTGCCATTTCACTAGTATATATTTCAATGAAGATGCTCTCTTGTATGTGACGTTTAGTGTACTACCAACTCTGTCACCTACATCAGGATCATTTTTTTATAAGATGCTAATGTTTCTTGGAGGGCCTATTGGTGTCTGATCTACCCTTACTGTAGCCTAAAATTAGTCTTACAAGACTTACTGTTTCCGTGGGGTTTGATTCTTGTTTAGTAATTAGAGTTTGCCTTCATGTTTTGCAAATTTTTTTTTTGCTCCAGACTACTTTTGACTTCTTTCTATTTCTATCCTCTGCTGATAAATCAGTTATACTGTCTTACACTCTTTAGCCAATTCAGCACCATTTGAGCAAATTCTCCTCATTCTTAATAGCTCAGCATATGGAATGTGCTTCATCAATGGGTTGGAATGGACGCTTTCTCCATGTAGAATGCTGTTGGTAGCTGTTGGCTTTCTGAATACAGTAGTTTCAATCATGTTGTTTTGTATGTACACTGTTACATCGAGGAAAACTATTTGATCTTCTCTGGAGTATATGTAAATCTCAAGCCATTGTCATTGCTGTTCAAGATGTTGTAGTAATCTATGAATTCCTGCTGTGTGCCATGCCATATAATGAACAAATCATCAATGTACCTTGACTATAAGATCATTTTTTTCAGCTATTGTTCATTATGTGCGTGTAAAATACTTTAATGAACAAAAATGATCACATTGTATTACATTAATATTTTTAACTTTGATTCAATATGGTACTAATTTACAGTGACAGTAGATAATGTATAATAATTTTAGCAAATTATTTGCTTACAAAGAGGACCAGCAACCTCAGTACCAAGATGGTGCAGCGGGTTTTCCTCTTGTTAAATGACACCATCCCAGAGATGCTAAACCTGCAGCACTCTCCAATCATAGTTGTCCACTTCTGCAAGTCACAATCAGACCATCTCTCACTGTTGCTTCTTCTCAACAAATGAATATCACTGCCATATTCAGACTCCCAGAGCAAGAATTCTAGGAAGATATTATAATACCAACCACGATAAACCCCCAATAACGTTCTCATCTATATTTCCCTTACAATCAGACATTCTTATTAGTATTCTTAAAAATTAACTAAACACCTGTGAAATACCGAAAAACCAGTAAAACACAGCAAAATCTAAAATATATCTATATAATGATTAGATAACTGACAAAAAGACACACAATACATCACTTTACAAATACAAACTAATAAAACAAGAACTAAAAGAAAAGTTGACAGCAATAAAGACACAAAGTAAAACAAAAACATAATAAAACCTCTCTTCAACACAGAGAAAAAAACACCATCCAAAAATGCCCCCAACTTGCAATCACACTAAAGAGAAAGTGAAAGCAACAAAGGAAAACATACAGAAACGTGTTCCAGCATTTTTCATCATTTCAGTTTGTGTGACTTTTCCTACGCAATATCACACAAACAATAGATGCAGAAGAATGAGTGGGAAATAGTTATGAATCACTACACATAAGATTGCAAAAATCAGGCAATGTAGTATAACTCGTATATTGTTTCGATGATAGTTTAAGTTTTATTGCATCGTGAATAAAAACCATGGCAAACCGATAAAATGCTAGTGATTCATGCAGCTGTAGTGTCTAAGCATTCAACTAAAACCACACTGAAACCATGCAACTTAATACATGTAAAAGAAGTACAAATCAATTGGCCAACTGTTTAAATGTCGTGATTTGACTCTAAAGTCCATTAACTTTGTGTGAAATCACATACAAATGCTAATGATTTGCACAGTTGTCTGACAATTTTAAATTATTAAAAACATTTACAACATGTCATGCTTACCTGGTGTGAGGCAAAGCAGGATGAGCGTGTTTCTGCATCCCAGCAGAACTACGGGTTAGCGGCCATACTAAAAAGCAGGGTTACATCAGCTATAAGGCCATGATCGACCCAGGGGAAGTTGCTTGACGTTCTAGTGGATGAGTCGGCTTGCAACTTCCTGTTCTGCACTTACGGCATCTTTGTTGCCTCTTGGGATTCTCTGAGTCTCTGCGGCTTTGGCAACTTCGGCTGGGAGGGGGGACTTCTTTTGGATATTGACGTGAGATTAACGTGCAAATAAAAAAGAAGAAACAGTAGAAGAAGCTCAACAGTTGGATAATGTGCAGAGCACTCAAACTCAAAAGGCTTCTCTTGTGTTCTAGGCACTATTTGTGAATTTCATTTGTTGTGGAATCATCTTTTTGTATGATACTATCAAAAGAAAAGGACATTTTATATCAAGCTCATTATAGCATTTACTTCTGGTTGAAAGTGGACTTTAAAAATAGACAGTATTGGTACCACAATATTTGTAAGAAATTGTACAAGCATAATGTAATTCTAAATGTCTATGCATTTGACAACTGTTTTTTGTTATGCTCTCCTCTATTGATTTCTTTTCCCTTGCTATACATACATGTGCATTTTGGCAATCCACTGGTTACCTACTTCAAAGCAGACATATGTTCAAGTGTTACTGTGATTCTTCATGCACATAGGTGTTTGTGCATGACATATAGTTAAATGCAAACTAGAAAAGAATAAGTGATGATTAATTGATATCCTTTGTATTTCATAAGTAGGCATAATCAATTCCAGAAGTCTTGTCTCCTGCTCCTTTAAAGTCCTGCAATACACTCATTCTCTAGGACAATCACGAGGAGAGAGAAAGGAATATTCAGGTAGGTAGGTGATGTTTGGGCATCATGTAACTTTCAGGAAAAAACAATGTTTGATATATACAAGATTTTTTTCCTTCATTTATTTACTTTATTTTATAGGCACAGAATAAGGAACCAATAAGAGTGCCAGATGTACCTCAAGAAAACTGTTGAAGACAGAATCACTGTTTTAGTCCCATTCCCCTCTCCCCTGTTGGACTGATGTGGCTTTCAATGTTGTTGGGCCCCTGTGTCTAGCAGTGGAGATGGGACATAGCTTCGGTTCATCCACTCACTCCCGCAGAAATCCAGGTGAGATCCTGAACCAACATTCTTTAAATAAAAATTAAATCTAACAAATATTTAAATAAATATTACAAAAGTAATAATTATTTACAATGTGTCTGTTGGACTTTTGCTTATGCAGGGTCATCCCCAGTCTTTTTGCCTCCTGCCTCCTATTTTTTTCTGACCTGTTGCTGTAGGCTTTTCAACTCTGAGCACTTTACCACTGCTAAGCAGTGCTAAAGTGCATATGCCCTCCGTGTAAATTGTATGTAATTGGTTTATCCATGATTGGCATATTTGATTTACTAGTAAGTCGCTAGTAAAGTGCACTAGAGGTGCCCAGGGCCTGTAAATCAAATGTTACTAGTGAGCCTGCAGCACTGGTTGTGCCACCCACACAAGTAACCCTGTAATCATGTCTCAGACCTGCCACTGCAGTGTCTGTAAGTGTAATTTTACACTGTAAATTCGACTTGGCAAGTGTATCCACTTGCCAGGCCTAAACCTTCCCTTTTCTTACATGTAAGGCACCCCTAAGGTAGGCCCTAGGTAGCCCCAAGGGCAGGGTACAGTGTATGGATAAGGTAGGACATATAGTAATGTGGTTTATATGTCCTGACAGTGAAATACTGCCAATTTCGTTTTTCACTGTTGCAAGGCCTGTCTCTCTCACAGGATAATATGGGGCCTACCTTTAAATATGATTAAAGCGTAGATTCTCCTAGAGAGTAGATGGACATGTGGAGTTTGGGGTCCCTGAACTCACAATTTAAAAATACATCTTTTAGTAAAGTTGATTTTGAGATTGTGCGTTTGAAAATGCCACTTTTAGAAAGTGAGCATTTTCTTGCTTAAACCATTTTGTGACTCTGCCTTGTTTGTGGATTCCCTGTCTGGGTCAGTTTGACAGTTGGGTTGTTTTTCACCTCACACTAGACAGGGACACAAAGGGGGCTGGGGTGTAACCTGCATTTCCTGATTAGCCATCTCTGCTAGGAGGGAGGGGTGGAGTGGTCACTCTCATCTGAAAGGACTGTGCCTGCCTCTGACAATGCCGGCTCCAACCCCCTGCTGTGTGTCTGTAGCCTTGCCTGGGCAAGGCAGGATTTCACAAGTAGGTGTGAGTCCCCTTTGAAGAAAGGTGAATTCAAAGACTAAAATGGGTATAAGAAGGGCACCCAAATCTACAGACTTCCGAAACACTTCTGGAACCAAGAGGAACCTCTGCCTGGAGAAGAGCTGATAGCTGAGGAAGAAGTGCTGCCCTGCCTGTGACTGTGCTTTGTGGAACTTTTCTGCAGTGCTGATTCTGCCAGAGTAAGAGGGCAAAGACTGGACTTTGTGTGCCTTCCATCTTGTGAAGAAATCTCCAAGGGCTTGATTCAGAACTTGCCTCCTGTTGTTTGAAGTCTCAGGGACAGCAAAGACTTCTCTCTGCCAGCACCTGGAGTCTCTGGAGAGACTCCTGCTCTGACAAGTGGTGCCCTATCCAGTCCCTGGGCCCTTGAAAGGAAATCTGGTGGAAATCCAAGGAAATCGACTTCGGACGACTCCGGACCGATGCCGCTGCTGAATCCGGTAACGCCGCCTGCACCCGACGCCGTGACCTTTGCTGGAACGCGATGCTCTTCGCAGCCCCGACGCCGCAGCAGCCCCGCTGAAGTCCGCGACTCCGTGGAAGTCGCCGCACCACGTCGTGACCGACCCACTCGAAGTGCACGGATTCAACGTTTCGCACAGATGTCGCGATTCCCAACTTCGCGCATCGGCTTGTTTTCACTCTTCACCAAAGGTACTGTACTTGGGGGTCTACACGACTCCGTGTCCGGCGCCGCTGGTGTCGGCTTGTTGGGAACGACTCCGTTACAACGCCGTGTTAACATCTCATCGAAGCATTTTTGTTTCTAAGCGCTATTTTTGAGCTTAATCTTTAAAAATTCATAACTTGACTTGTGTATGTCGGATGTTTGTCGTTTTGGTCTTGTTTTGTTTAGATAAATATTTCCTATGTTTCTAAACCGGTGTTGTGTCATTTTGTAGTGTTTTCATTAAGTTACTGTGTGTGTTGGTACAAATACTTTACACCTAGCACTCTGAGGTTAAGCCTACTGCTCTGCCAAGCTACCAAGGGGGTAAGCAGGGGTTAGCTGAGCGTGATTCTCTTTTACCCTGACTAGAGTGAGGGTCCTTGCTTGAACAGGGGGTAACCTGACTGTCAACCAAAGACCCCATTTCTAACATTGGTGGCAGCGGTGGGATTTGGACTTGTATTTGTACTTGACATACAGTGATTAAGTGTACACTACTGTTTTGATCTCAGACCACTACGTGACCACATACTACGTGTTTGGTGATCTTTCATTTTTCTCTTTGGGACTCCTTTTTTTGTTCTACTTCCATGATTTTGCTGATCCCTTGACTGATTCTCTTTACTTCATTGGGAACTTGTTTTCTGCCGTTGGAACTTTGCACTTGTTGCCATCATGTCTCAATCTGGAGATGCAACAGCTGGAGCTGTGTTTGAATTAGGAAAACTGAAGAGGTACTCAGTTGCTCAATTGAATCAGTTCTGTGAAGATCTTGCCTGTCACTTTAAGAGCTCTGCCAGGAAGGGGGAGCTGCAAGAGGCATTGATGACCTGGGTGACAGCCAAGGAAGCTGGGGGGCACACAGAAGATATGGATGGGAAAGTGCAGAGTCTACACCGTGGTGTATTAGAGGTACCTGTTACACCTGGGGGGAGGTTCTCCAGGAGTGGTAGCGGTAGGTCCTCTAAGGGTCTGACTCCTAAAGATGTGCCAGACAGACAGGCAGAAAGGGCTCGCCGGTTGGAGGCAGAAAAGTTGAGGATGCAAAGGGAGTACGACAAGTGGGAAAGGGACTTAGAGATAAAAAGGATGATTAATGCTTACGAGCTTAAATTGAAAGAGCTGGAAGTCATGAGGGCTGAGTCCAGCTGGAATGGTGGCAGCAACAATTGTATATCCAGTGCGGCTGAAGAAGTGCACATGCCCAGAGATGTGGTGCCCTACTTGAAGGAGGGAGTTAACACATGCCAGGAGGTTCAGGGGTATGAGGTAGCTCCAGTGATGCACAGGGTCCCTGGGGTGGATTGGGGAACTGGCATGGGGAGTCATATTCCTACTAGTGGGAGGGACACTCTACTGACTCTAGGTGAGAGTAACAGGGAGAGGGGTTCCCCACAGGTAGACGTCCTGGTTATGGAGCGTGAAGACATCCCAGAAGAGTGTGGGTTGAGTGTCAGGGACAGTCAGGTACTGTCTCACCAGTCTCAGGAGGGTGATGTGGGGTGCTTTTTCAAAGCAGAGTCACTGGATGGTTGGGTGAAGGGTACTTTGGTTAATTCATGTGAGGGGCTGAGTGATGTAATTGCTGGAGAGCAAATGTCTAGTCCTTATTTTCCAGAGCTACGCCAACACCAGGTGGAGTGTGAGTTCTCTGACCCCAGGGAGCTTACAATGGAGGAAGACTTCTGGGTGAGTACCAGAGAGTCTGAAGAGGCATTTGGGGGTGCTCCTGAGAGGAGTGGTCTAGGTAGTTCCCAACCAGGTGAGGTAGGGAAGGATTGTAGTGTCCCAGGTAGGTCCCAGTGTAGTGGGGTGGGTGAGGGACCCCATGTCCAGTCTCAGAGGAGAGGGAATGGGGATGGGTTTAGGCCCAAGGTGCCTGAGATCCGGTCCCAGGTCCTGGAGGATTCCATGAGGGAACACCAGGAGGGGATCCTAGCCTGTACCATAGGGCCATCTGTTGAGGGAGACCCCACAGTGTCAGGAGAACTTGGGGGGGGTGGCTGTAGCCAGCGTCCCACCAGTTCAGGTGTCTGGCAGTACCACTCCTAGTGAGGGGGTGCAGAAGTCCAGACAGAGGGTTGAGAGGGGGTTGCGGACCCCAGTGGAGAACCTGGAGGGTCAGGGGTCAGCTCTGAGAGCAGAGCCCCCCATGAATGACCTTGGTGAGACCATTTCTGGGTTGGGGGGAATCCAGACTCTGTCAGATGGCCAGAGGTCAGGAGACCTGCGCCAGCCAGACTCTTGTGTGGCCCTTCGGGACAGTGTGTCTCTTGAGGGGGGTAAGTGTGCCCCCCTGGAAGTCCTGGTGTGCCAGGCAATGGTTCAACTGCAGGGTGGTGACTCTGAGTTGAATGATCAGGTTCAGGGTGTAAACTCTGACCTGATGGGGGGTAAGTGTGCTCCCAAGGAAGTCCTGGTGCGCCAGGCAGTGGTTCAACCGCAGGGTGGTGACCCTGGGTTGGATGACCAGGTTCAGAGGGTAAACTCTGACCTGGTGGGGGGTAGGTATGCCCCCCAGGAAGTCCTGGGTTGCCAGGCAGTGGTCCAGTCTGTGGGTACAGACCCTGGACTGGAGGATCAGGTGCAGGAGGTAAACCCTGACCTGAAGGGGTGGGCGGTTTGCCCAATCATTCCCCCTGGTGTGATTTCAGGGGGTACTCTCCCTGAGGGGGGGATGCAGAACCCTGAGAGTAGGGGCAGGGGAGAAAGAGCCTCACCCCTGGCCCCAGTGCAATCTAAGGGTACAGACCCTGGATTGGAAGGCCAGGTTCAGGGTGGAGAAGGGTTCCCCATGGGTTAGCTTAGTGGGCCCTGAGAGTATGGACAGATGGATCCAACTGGAGTCAGGAAGGCGCAGAACTGGAACATGTCCCTGCTGTTGTGGGCCTTGGTCCTTGTTCTATCGCCCCAATCAGGGAAGTACATCAAGGTATTGCTTGTTCTCCCCTGGCTTTAGGCTGGTAGGGGGTTGTGTTGGACTTTTGCTTATGCAGGGTCATCCCCAGTCTTTTTGCCTCCTGCCTCCTATTTTTTTCTGACCTGTTGCTGTTGGCTTTTCAACTCTGAGCACTTTACCACTGCTAACCAGTGCTAAAGTGCATATGCTCTCCGTGTAAATTGTATGTAATTGGTTTATCCATGATTGGCATATTTGATTTACTAGTAAGTCCCTGGTAAAGTGCACTAGAGGTGCCCACGGCCTGTAAATCAAATGTTACTAGTGGGCCTGCAGCACTGGTTGTGCCACCCACACAAGTAACCTGTAATCATGTCTCAGACCTGCCACTGCAGTGTCTGTAAGTGTATTTTTACACTGTAAATTCGACTTGGCAAGTGTATCCACTTGCCAGGCCTAAACCTTCCCTTTTCTTACATGTAAGGCACCCCTAAGGTAGGCCCTAGGTAGGCCCAAGGGCAGGGTGCAGTGTATCGATAAGGTAGGACATATAGTAATGTGGTTAATATGTCCTGACAGTGAAATACTGCCAGTTTCGTTTTTCACTGTTGCAAGGCCTGTCTCTCTCATAGGATAATATGGGGGCTACCTTTAAATATGATTAAAGCGTAGATTCCCCTAGAGCGTAGATGGACATGTGGAGTTTGGGGTCCCTGAACTCACAATTTAAAAATACTTATTTTCGTAAAGTTGATTTTGAGATTGTGCGTTTGAAAATGCCACTTTTAGAAAGTGAGCATTTTCTTGCTTAAACCATTTTGTGACTCTGCCTTGTTTGTGGATTCCCTGTCTGGGTCAGTTTGACAGTTGGGTTGTTTTTCACCTCACACTAGACAGGGACACAAAGGGGGCTGGGTTGTAACCTGCATTTCCTGATTAGTCATCTCTGCTAGGAGGGGGGGTGGAGTGGTCACTCTCATCTGAAAGGACTGTACCTGCCTCTGACAATGCCGGCTCCAACTCCCTGCTGTGTGTCTGATGCCTTGCCTGTTCAAGGCAGGATTTCACAAGTAGGTGTGAGTCCCCTTTGAAGAAAGGTGACTTCAAAGACTAAAATGGGTATAAGAAGGGCACCCAAATCTACAGACTTCAGAAACACTTCTGGAACCAAGAGGAACCTCTGCCTGGAGAAGAGCTGATAGCTGAGGAAGAAGTGCTGCCCTGCCTGTGACTGTGCTTTGTGGAACTTTCCTGCAGTGCTGATTCTGCCAGAGTAAGAGGGCAAATACTGGACTTTGTGTGCCTTCCATCTTGTGAAGAAATCTCCAAGGGCTTGATTCAGAACTTGCCTCCTGTTGTTTGAAGTCTCAGGGACAGCAAAGACTTCTCTCTGCCAGCACCTGGAGTCTCTGGAGAGACTCCTGCTCTGACAAGTGGTGCCCTATCCAGTCCCTGGGCCCTTGAAAGGAAAGCTGGTGGAAATCCAAGGAAATCGACTTCGGACGACTCCGGACCGACGCCGCTGCTGAATCCGGTAACGCCGCCTGCACCTGACACCGTGACCTTCGCTGGAACGCGACGCTCTTCGCAGCCCCGACGCCGCAGCAGCCCCGCTGAAGTCCGCGACTCCATGGAAGGCGCCGCACCACGTCGTGACCGACCCACTCGAAGTGCACGGATTCAACGTTTCGCACAGACGCCGCGATTCCCAACTTCGTGCATCGGCTTGTTTTCACTCTTCACCAAAGGTACTGTACTTGGGGGTCTACACGACTCCGTGTCCGGCGCCGCTGGTGTCGGCTTGTTGGGAACGACTCCGTCACGACGCCGTGTTAACATCTCATCGAAGCATTTTTGTTTCTAAGTGCTATTTTTTAGCTTAATCTTTAAAAATTCATAACTTGACTTGTGTATGTCGGATTTTTGTCGTTTTGGTCTTGTTTTGTTTAGATAAACATTTCCTATTTTTCTAAACCGGTGTTGTGTCATTTTGTAGTGTTTTCATTAAGTTACTGTGTGTGTTGGTACAAATACTTTACACCAAGCACTCTGAGGTTAAGCCTACTGCTCTGCCAAGCTACCAAGGGGGTAAGCAGGGGTTAGCTGAGGGTGATTCTCTTTTACCCTGACTAGAGTGAGGGTCCTTGCTTGAATAGGGGGTAACCTGACTGTCAACCAAAGACCCCATTTCTAACAGTGTCAATATGTGAATTACATATAAAATAGTTTAAATATAATGCGAGATGGTCTGTACACATTAAACAAATGTAATAATTCTTTAAGAAAAAAACAATTGACCTCATTACAACTTTGGCAGTTGGACGACCTGACTGGCAAAGCTATGGGGAGGAGGCTGTCATCATATCGGGAGCTTCCCCCAGTCGTAATACAATGGTTCCACCTGGCTGACGGGTGGAAACATCTTATTAAGATGTTTCTGCTGGTCAGACTGGTAGGAACAGTGCAGAGCAGACAGTGCACATTCCAAGGGTGCTGGCAGGGGGGGCCCTGCACTGTCCATGCCCATGGGCATGGGCAGTGCAGGGCCCCCCCCGGTGTGGCTTCCAGCACTGGTTTTCCGCCAGCCTTTTCATGGCGGGGACCCCAAAATGAAAAGACTGGCAGAAAGAGGACTTGTGATCAGCACAACAACGCTGAACTCAGTGCCACCGTGGCTGACCACGACTCCGATGCCGCACCCCATCAGAATCCATGATTCTGGCGGTGGCCGTGGTCCCCTGGCAATATGACCACTAGGGTCTTAATCTGGCAGTCGAGGTACCAGGAGTGCAGCGGTCCGACTACCACCGTGGGTTTGGCTGTCCTCGGACTGCCAAACTCGTAATTTGGCCCTATAACTTTAAATTTACATTAAATTTGTACTTAAGTATTGTTCAGGAATAACATCCTTTCAAAGTTATATATTTATTATTGTAAATAAAATTGCTATATATTGTGTACCACTGAAGCTCAGCTGTCCTAACAAAATTACATTAATATTGTATTGAGGACATATTCTTATGATATGCAATACATATCTCCATTTTCAACATTAATATATACATTGCATATGTAAAATAATACATTAATTTCACTGTAACATATTGCTGGATCATTAAAAAAAACATGCAAAGGTAGTAGACAAAACAGCACCCCTGTGTGGGCTAGCTTCAGGGATATGCAGAACTGTGAAAAATAAGCATGAGTCAGAAACAAGGAACAATTATGTGTGCACAACAAGACCTAGGCTTTTATCGAAGATTATGGTCTAGTTGCTGTTGAAGGGACACACCATGTGCTAGACTCATAGTGGTTGAGGACTACTGCCGTTACCTGGTGCCGAGGAGCATGTGTGCATTTGTGCGATTGTGGCATCAGAGTGATTTCATATTTAGTAATCAATGAAGATGCCTGTGTCGTGTAAGCGTTGCCTACTGGACTACTCTTAAAAATATAAACCTTTGTCTACATAACAACAGATGTGAGGCAGACTCTACAAGCATATTTGAAGACATTGTGCAAAAATGTTTGTACTCAGGTTTTATACATTACATGAATGCCTACACACATGCTTATGTGCTGCAGAGTGTTCTATGACTGAATTCCAGAGAGATTGGTGGGACACACACTGGAGGAAGAAAGAGCATGGCTCTTCAACACTCTCCAAAATGTCTCTTGGATTATGAAAGAGGTCACTTGGCAAACAATGCCGAATACATCTCAGAAAGGAGATGTGACTGAAATTGTTAGACTTGGCATCATTGACATGGTCTCCTCTAACTTTTTGCCTCTACTTCCCAGGTTGCTTCTGAGTGCTGGGTTTTTGCTGTTATGTGTGCTCTGGACACTTTACCACTGCTGACCACTGCTAAAGTATAAATGTTCCCTGTATAAATTGTATGTGTACATTGGTTTATCCATGATTGGCATATTTGATTTACTATTAAGTCCCTACCAAATTGCACTAGAAGTGCCCAGAGCCTGTAAATAAAATGCTACTAGTGGGCCTGCAGCACTGATTGTGCCACCCACATTAGTAGCCATGTAAATATGACTCAGATCTGCCACTGCAGTGTCTGTAAGTGCAGTTTTAAATGGCCAATTTGACTTGGCAAGTGTACCCACTTACCAGGCCTAAACCTTACCTTTTTATACATTTTAGGCACCCCAAGGTAGCCCCTAGGTAGCCCCATGGGCAGGGTGCAGTGTATGTTAAAGGTAGGACATGTACTTATGTGTTTTAAATGTTGTGACAGTGAAATACTGCCAAATTCGGTTTTCACTGTTGCAAGGCCTATCTCTCTCATAGGTTAACATGGGGGCTGCATCGAAATATGATTAAACATGAATTCCCTTTGGGAGAAGATAGACATGTGGAGTTTGGGGTCTCTGAAATCACAATTTAGGAAAGCTGGTTTTTAGATTGTGTGTTTGAAAGTGCCACTTTTAGAAAGTAGGCATTTTCTTGCTTAAACCAGTCTGTGACTCTGCTTGCTTGTGGATTCCATGTCTGGGTCAGTTTGACAGTTGGGCTGTTTGCAGCTCTCCTCTAGACAGTGACACAAAGGGAGCTGGGCTGTAGCCTGCATATCCTGATCGGCCATCTGGGCTGAGGGGAGGAGAGAAGTGGTCACTTACATCTGAAAGGGCTGTGCCTGCCCTCAGACAATACAGTCTCCAACCCCCTGGTGTGTGTCTGGAGCCTGGCAAGGCAAGATCTTTAAAACAACAGAGACTTCTCTTTGAAGAACACATGCAGTGTGGTTTCTTGACACCATGGGCCCGGATTTCAACGCAACATCGATGGGTGCGGAAAATCAACACAAAGATTGCCTGGACCCAAGGTGCCTGTCTGGATCGGCGCATCACTCTCTTGCAGGAGAGAAGAAAGAACGTATGACGACCGACTGTAGGAGGAATGATGCACACTCTCACCTGCGAGTGAGAAATCAACACTTCTCTGGCCTTTTCCAATGCACATTAGCCTATGTGGCTTTATTTTGACGCTACCCATGTACTTTTGTACGCTAACAACTGTTTTCTAGAGGATTTTAGACTCTTTCACTTTTTTCATTCATAACTTGACTAGTGTATGTCGGATTTGTGTCTTATTTGTCTTGTTTTGTTTAGATAAATATTATCTATGTGTCTAAACCTGTGTTGTGTCATTTTGTAGTGTTTTACTGTGTGTCTTTGTACAAATACTTTACACATTGCTTCTGAAGTTAAACCTGTCTGCTTGTGCCAAGCTACCAAGGGGATGAGAGGGGGTTAACTGAGGGTGAGTCTCCTTTACCCTGAGTAGAGTGAGGGTCCTTGCTTGGACAGGGGGTAACCTGACTGCCAACCAAAAACCCCATTTCTAACAGAAACGATAATCATATAGAGTATGAACAAAGTCATTTTCGAAATGTTGATTCATATCTCAGTGAAACTGACATCCTGGTGTGAGCCTCCATATACTCACATGACCTGTTGTATACCCTGTCAGATTTGTATAATGTCCTGCTATATTACACTGGTCTCTGGCGTAAAAGCATAACTGAGGATGATAGCTTCCAAAGTGGAGAAAGAAATTAAAAAGATAACAAAGACAGACACATTTCCAAAAATGTATCTGCTGAAATGGCTTATAAAAAGCAGAGACAGAAATTCCAAAATAATAAATACAAAGGTGTATAAGTGTGTTGAGAAGCTGATAGCAAGCTCTGCATGTTGCGATCATGGCTGGGGAGTAAGGGTGTCATCGTAAAGCAAAAACCTTGGTAATCATACATACTTATACCTTTATACTCATACATGGCTCACACAGAAGTATTTCTTTTAATAACAAATTCTTTATTTTTCTATTCTTTTGTTATATTTAATTCAATTTACATCATGTTCTGAATAAAATCTAGTCAGCTTTCACTAACCATTCACTGCCACATCCTTTCCCTATAACATTCATACTCCCCTCACAACTTACATTAAATCTGTCTTAATATGTTTTCCTTCATGGATACCTAAACCATACAATCACTAGTGTATCAATCATGGTGCAGGATTATAATTTCACCACCTGTAGATCATTATTTCATGGGAAATGGTGCAACACATAGGTTGTATTGAATACATATGTTTCACAATCTCTCAATTTAAATGAAAAATCCTTAATATTGTTTAATCAGATCATATTTTTCAATCCAACCACTCTGGAAAGCCATGTCCAAAAACTCAGTCCCTCATTACGACTTCAGCAGTCTTTTACAAAGACCGCCGAAGCCGCGGGCGCCAGAAGACCGCCAGTGCTGGTGGTCTTCCTACCCCCATTTTATGACTACTGCAGGTTTTCTGCCACAATTTGGGTGGAAATCTGTCAGCAGTCATTCTGGCGGTTGGTGGCGCAGAGGCGGTTCCACAGCCATCACTGCCACACCAAAAGGACTCTGCCATATTACAAGCAGTAATATGGCGTGGCGGTGTCCTGATGGCGGGGCACTGCCGGCAGTGGAAGCGCAGGGTCCTGTTCCCTGGCGGACGACCTCTCTGCCGGACACAGTAAGTGGATCATCCAACAGGGGAAGAGGGTGGGAGGGTGGGGGGTGTTGTGTGTGCGTGTGTGAGTGGGTGTATGTCTGCTTGTGTGAATGTAAGTGTGTGTGCGTGTGTGAATGTGTGTATGATTGTTGAAGTGAGTGCATGTTGGTATGTTTGTGTGAATGCGTGTCTGTTGGTGAGAGTGAATGTGTGTATGTAAGTGTTGGTTAATGCGTGTATCTAAGTGTTGGTGAATGCATGTATGTAAGTTTTGGTGAATGAGTGTACGTACGTTTTGGTGAATGCTTGTATGCGGGGTGCATGTGGGGGTGTGTGTGTCCGTGTATGCAGGGAGGGGGTAGCTGTCATGGAAGTGGCGTGCTGTTGTGGAAGGGGATGGGGAAGGGGGTGCTGTCATGGAAAAGGGTGTGGGGGGATCAAGGAATCAAAGGCGGGGTTGGAGGAGTCTGTCGCCAGCAGCCTTTCCACCAGGGTTTTTGTGGAGGTGCTACCGCCACGGAAACTCTGGCGGAAAGGTGACTCGTAATACCGCTGGCAGTCTTCAGTGGACAGCCAGCCCGCAGGTGCTGTCCTCCAGCCCGGCAGTCCTACCACTCTGGCGGTACCAGTGGAGATGTGGTGGTTTGGCAGAGGCCAAACCGCAACACTTATTATGTGGAGGTCTTCACCGCTAGCCCATCGGTGGTGAGATCCCCACTGTAGCCCTGGCGGTCTTCAGACCTCCAGGGTCATAATCAGGGCCTCAGTCTCTAAGTCTTAAATTTCTTCACAATTCTCAATACTCCACATTCATTTGGAGTTTGGTCTTTGTGCTTTTTGCTTTTTTCCAGGCGTGTTTCACGAACTCATGCTTTCTTCAGGAAACCCACTTTCCAATTACCACATATATATTTTTCCTTGACTCAATAAGAATTTGACGCTGGTATGTAGCGAAACCAGTAACTCTTTCTAAACTTATAGCCGAATGGACCACAGATAATGGAGTTATACTTTAGGAGGGGGAGCATCTTAGCTTGAAAATGGTGACCAATAATATGTAAGGACCTTATAATTTAAGGCCTCCAACAGATACCAATATTATAAAGGAGGCTACTCCATGAAACCAGAGTCATTTCAGGAGTAAGGGTGTGCCCCTCTCACATGATTTTTGAGGGGACATCACCCAGGATAATCATGATAACTTGCTTGGCACTGGTGCAGCACCTTATGCATGATCCAGTTACAAATGAGTATTTGAGTAAAAGGAGATTGCCTTGATGGAGCAATGTTCAATGTGCATTCTGACAAGGGAATCCTGGGTGCAGAGCTTTATATTTAGGAACATTAGGATTACTACAGCAGTTGGACCATCTGCCCATGTATGCAACCCAAAACACCCTTGCCAGGCATGCCGCACATTGCAGATTTATGGCTGTCAACCTGGTGCTGCTCTAGAGCAAGAAGAAGACTCGTGACCTGTGCAGAGAGTTAACCTGATTAAGTAAATGTAACTTTATATGCCCCTGTATTTTTGGAGGGGGCGGTGGATTAAAAAAAGTGTTGTTGGCTTGAGCCAGCACACATATGACAATGGAGTAATTACTCAAGTATCCCAATCCAGGAGTAACCAAGATCTGTTGACAGTGGCCAAGAGAGACTTACACCATGCCCTGGGGACCATCATGGACCCCTGCTACCTCAATTGCAGCATGCATACCCCTGTTCACTGCTGGGCAAAAGATGCACATACATCAAGCTTTATAGACATTTATTTTGTGAGGGGGCACACAAACAACCACATCATCACTGACTTGTGAATAAGTGTTTAGTTAAATAAATATTAATAACTAAGATGGGGTAAGGCAGAACATTCATTTTCTTACTCACAATATTATTTCTAAAGTCCATATGTGATGCATAATTTAGTACACATAGTAAGAAGGAATAAGTTCAATGTTTAGTATGTGGTGAATCAAACATCTTTATAGCTGAACACAACACTGGGACCATGTCCCTAGGGTGTCTGCATTGGCACTGGAAAACCTAAAACGTTGCATTGTAAAGACACAAATGATATACACCACTGGTTCCCAACCTTTTGACTTCCTTAGACTCTCACTTTATCATTACTGGAACCCAGGAACCCCCACTGAATCATTATTGGAATCCGGGGACTCCCCTTCCACTGCGTCATTACTGAAAACTGGGGACCTAACCTGTTAATATTATTTAATTTTCTGAGCAGTCGAGGACACCCTGAGGAGGCTTCGCAAATCCCCAGGGGTCCCCAGACTACAGGTTGGGAACCATTGATATACACAATATGTTTGCCTGGAAGGTCCATTTCATATCTTTACTTTTGCCACAACAACTACTGTTTTGGTGGCCTACAGGTCTACACAGGTTTGAAATAATTTTGCCAATCTGCAACAAAACTTAGTAACACCATATACCCTTATGATAAAGATTTCTAACATTACATTAAGAATTACAAGCATAATAGGTATCATCTTGGTTAAAACAATTAGCATTATCGTGAAAGACAAATCAAGAAAGTAGGTCTCGGTAGGAAAAAATGATAACTTCGGAAGAATGACTTTGGCAATTACTATTACCAATAGGAAATTACTCAAGGTCAATGTCTGTTGAGATGAGTGATGCCACCTGCTCCTTCATTGGTGTCAACCCCCCTGGAGTTCTCGTCCTCCTCCTATGGCCATTGTAGCCTTCATGTTCCTGGCTAGTTTTTCCCTATTACTGCATTAACAATCATGCCACCTTTTGCTGCATTCCACCACAGTCCTTCTGGCGGGTGCTATTGCATTAATGGATCCACTTTTGTTTGCCACAAATCATCCTTCTTAGATAAGAGTACGTTGAATGTGACAAACAAATATTTTTCCAGTTCTTTCACCTCTAAAATCAAAAATTGGCTCTCATTTTCTGTAAAGGGTGTTTGGTGTTATGAGTGTTTTTTTTTCCTTTCCCTCTCCAGGAGAGTACCTTTATCTCTTTTTGGACCCTCCTGGCTGGTAGCTCAATCTACATTTGCCATGTAAAAAAGAAAAATAAACAGGAAAATGTGTGGCTTTTTCAGTGTGAAAGGACTCAACGAGCTCCTGCGTGACACAAAGCAAAGTCGCGCAAGGTAGAGGTAGTAATCTTTAGAACCACAGAAGTAGTGATTTCAATTTTAACGAAGATATTGATGAACATGATGAAGCACAGACAGAGGCCTGACCATTCAGTGGAAAGAACTGGGCATCAAATACTTACAGCTAAACTTTGTCCAGTGTGTGTAGCACCAAGATGATCAACATTCAAGTCCTGAATGATACTATGAGCATATGTTTTTTGGCTTTCCTTTTCCTCTGCTTTTATTCCAACTTTGAAAAACTCATGTTTCTTCTTTTCCAGATATTTTATGTTCTTAGTTATATGCAAAATGTATTCACAGTCTGTTTGCAAAAAAGGTGATCTTGAATTGCACACTGACTTTTTGCAAAGAGACTCTGATTTTGTGAAAGCATCTACGTACTAATAGGTCCCGCTACGAAAATCACCATTCTCAGGGGGATATGGGCTGACCTGCATAATGAATAATAATTAGGCAAACTGCAATTTGCAGCCTTGTTTGATTGGTTTGAAGTACAGGGATGGTAACCTGCAGGGGACAGCAGATCATCCTTCCAGTGTTTGCATTCCAAAATTGATTTTTTGTAAGCAGCCCATGTCCCCTAAACCAACGCTGACTGCTGAAAAAACAAAGCTTTCCATTTGGGAAAACATTGGGTGTGCAGACAGTAGTCCTCTGGAACATTGCTTAATTCTCCTAAGGCTGTCGCTAAAATTCCTTAAAGTTTCTCATCGCAAAATCCTTTCATCTATCTGGCTCGACATTGCAGAGTATTAGTTTTTTCTATAATTATTGTCCAATCCAATGGTTTGCTTCAATTATCTTAAAATAAATACAAATTAAATTCAATCCAGGTACACCGAAATTAACTAATACAATATCACTTCATACACAATTGTTACAGTCTATAAAAAAATCTCATTACAAAACAATTATTTTTCTTAAAATGTATCTGATATTTGTCAAAATTTAATAAAATTATTCCACAAACCATACATTTGTCTTTTCTTTAATGAAAAATAGAAGGCCAAATAAATGGGTCACTCCTAGCAGGTCATCAGTTCTAAAGGTCCACTTTGCAATGAGAACTAAATGGTCCACCAGTTAAATCACTACATTCTATATTTTGTTAGGACAACAACACACCATTGTCCTGCTCACGAAGTCTATTTATCAATAAAAAATCTAACCGATTATACTAGCCTCAGTACAGATCAAAGTTGTTTATGAAGAGTTTCCATGAACAGTAGAATGTACTAACCTTTTCATGCTCTACAGTTACACTAGCATCCAGGGGAAGAAGAGGCTAGTGATATACAGAGAGTGTTGGCACTGCTTGGAAGGAGGCTTTGCATCCTCAAAGGACCCATTAGAAGAGTCGCCTCTGTATAGTCAAGGAAACTTCAAAATACACAGAACTCTCATGAAGTTTGCCAAATGCCACTAGCCATTTTAAAGTTAATGAGTATAAGTAGCTTGTGGTACAGTGCATCCTTGCAATGCAAGTGAGATACAGTGTTGGTGTATTCTGGGTCTTGCATCCAGAGTTCATAGAAACTCTTGAAAAGTGTTAGTGAAAATATTTGAAGCTACCCATAAAAACTTTTATTTTTCTCTGCATAGCATTCTTCTCTACATGAGGAAAGAGAGGGATCGTCATCACTATCAAAGACTGATATTTTTCTCATGATGCACATAGTATATTTGTTGGAAAATGGGTTATTGGTAAGGGCAGGTAAGTACCTACACTTAGAAATAGGCCACTAACCACCACTTGGGTCCAGTTAGGTCTCAATAAATTAAACCCAGCTCAACCCTTGGTAGCTTGGCAATGAGCGACAAGGCTTAACTTAGGAGACATATGTGTAAAGCATTTAAAAATCATAAAACAGTAAATATGTAAAACACAAAACACAATAAAAATCCAACACCAATTTATAAAGATAGATTATATTTGTATTGTTAAAATGACACCAAAACGATTAAAATCGGACACGGGGAACCTGATATATGAATTTTTAAAGAATTAATGCTTTTTAGTGCATAGAAACGAATAGCGCCAATCTGGTCATCTGGCCACACCTCGACCGAGGCAAAGTCAAAGTTTGAGGCCGACCGGGATGGAGCCCTGCTCGGCTACAGCTCGTGGGAGGCCTCGGTCAAACGTTTACCTTCAGACTTAGTCATTTTTCTGGAGATTTTCTCCCGCGGGACCAAGTTGCCTGTCAAATCTGACCTCCTGGAACTCTTCCTCAGATACGCGTCACAGGAGCCCTCAGTGGAGATTTTTACCTTCAGACTTGTTTTTTCAAGATGAAATCCTTCGACCGGGGCACACCTAGATCTTGATCCGATGTACCTGTAGCCCTCTTCGGATACACTGCCTGGGAAGTCCCGGTCAACTTCCTACATTCAGACTTAGTCACTTTTTTGGAGACTTTCTTCACTGGGACGAACCTGCAAGTCAGGGCGGGTCGAGGTTGAGGCAAGCCGGCTACAGTTGCCGCAGCAGGTTGATCCCTTTATGGAGCTTTTTTCCAAAAGTTCTCCAAACTTCTTCAAACTTCTGGATTTTCTTCCAGATGTTCCTTCAAGGTCCTTTTAAGGTCCACAACTCACGCCAAGGTTGCAGAAGCTCTGAGATGCTCCTTGAGGGTGCGGACTACAACTTCCAGAATGCACCTAGCGCAAACTCCTTTTTGGCCACAGGACAATGGTCAGCTGGTCAGTTTCTTCAGAAGTTGGTGCAGGGGACTCTGGTTAGCACATTTTCACCTGTAGGAAATAGGGAGTGCCTCCTTGAACCAGTTGAAGCCAGGCAAAGTGGTGAAGCCCAAATGTGCAGCTGGTGCAGTCCTCCAGAGTGCAGTGTACAGGTGCAGGTCAGGGGTCCCGCAGGGCAGTCCTTCTTCTTCTGACGTTCTTCCTTGATGGAATCTGCTAGGGATTTGAGGTGTGGGTGCAGGTCTGCCAGTTTTATCCTTGCTCCTGGGTGAAAAACAGGGGGGTCCTGGTTCTCCAATCAGGTGCAGGGTCCTTCCCGTGTGATGACCACTTCCTGGGAAGTGTGGCAAAAATCAATCCCAGGGAGCAACATTCCTCAAAAATCCATCATGGCTGAAAATTAATTTTGGAGGTTACATTTGGCTGAGCCCACACACTGGTGTGGCTAAAAATTCTAAACACCCCCCTCCTGCTCTCTCCTAATCTAATCTAGGGGGCACCTACTTGTCTGGGTTTCCAGGATGTGAGGGAGGTGCTGGGTTGCTCCAAATGCCCTTCCCTGCCTTTGAAGACCAGTTTGGCAGCCCTCCCCCATTCCTGCTTCCCCTTCTGCTGAGGGAAGATATCCTCCCCCAGACACATTCCATTGTGCTGAGCCCAGGCTACATCACAACTCATCAATGTAGCCTGGCCAGGCTGCCAGAGGTTGGCCAATCAGAGCAAAGCTCTACAGGGCTGAAGTTTGCAACTTTTTAGATAAAGTTTAAAACTCTTTACCTGCACAAGTTATATTAAATCCAACAATTGAACGTTGTGGGAATAATTATAATAATTCATTTGATACCAAACTTAAGGGATCTGTGACTTAAGGAGACTTTATAAATTAAAATACAATCTCCCATTCTAGCCTAAGGAGACCATTCACTACAATGAGGGAAAAACAAATGTTGCTGTTTTACCTCACCATGGCTTACAAAACTATTTTTATAGGGTCCCTGCTTATAGTGACATGGCACCCGGTCATAGGGGCACATAGGGCACACCTTAGGGGTGACTTAAGTGTAAAAATAAGGTAGTTTAAGACTTTGGAACTACTTTTAATTCCAAGGTCAAATTTTCATGTATTTTTAATATAAAACCAGTCAGCAAGGCAGGCCTGCTTTTAAGATGACACTGGGCACCTCCGCAGTGCACCTAATGGGGCACCACCTATGCTGGGGTCCTTAAACCTACATGCCCTACCATATACCAGAGACTTACAGGTAGGTTCACTTAGCCAATTGTAATTAGCCTTATTTGTATACTGATTTTACACAGAGCACAGGCCTTGGGACTGGTTAGCAGTACTTAGGGCACAATTAGAGTCAGGAAAACGCCAGCAAAAAGTAAAAAATTGAGGCGAAAAGTCACTGGGCCTCTGCAATCAACCCTGTTTTCTCACAATATTAAAGTAGGATTATAGGTTAGCGAAGTGTTTGTTTAGTATCCATGTGAACTTGTGTGACTCTGATGAATGTGATTATATTGCAGTCTGTTTGCACAGAAGAGAATGTACTCACTTTGTCAGTGAAAGAAGTTCGATAATTCTGAATCCTTATGACCTTAGTTTCAAAGATAATATTTATACTTTAGTTTTTGAGAAATGTAATAAGTCCACTATAACAAAGAGAGTTAGAAACAGAGATATTATGGATATATATATTGTTTTCAATAAAACGTATTAGATGCTTCAACATGTTAATAAGGTAGTAAAGATTATAATGTTGTCTTCAGAAATCCACTATTAACCAGCAGAAGTCCCTGTCCAGATGAGGACCAAGTCAGAATAGTAATATCCAGTGCCTCGGTTTACTCTTTTACCCAATTCCCCTGTCTCTGCTGCAATCCCACACATTCATTGTTGGATTTGGAGAGAGAGGTAGGGCAACGTTTATTGCTACTATTGGATCCAGACTGAAAGGTTTATGTTTTCTCACACATTTAGATGGTTCATACTTTAAAGATACAGTTTTGCAAAGACAATTTGTACATCTTGCTTGTTTCAGAACACTGGGCCTAATTCTCAAATATTGGTATAAGAATAGATGTGAAAAACTCTGGAAGTACCCATGCCTTACTCCTGAATTCTAGTGAATTCTAGGAACAAGCCAAAAGAACTCCTAGCACAATCCTAAAATTCACTCACTAGTACTAGTCGTTAAAGTCACAACAAATTCTTTGTGGTTCGGGCCCTTTGTGGAAGCATTCAGCTTTTTTAAATGTTATTTTTAAAATATACCTTAGTGAACTAATGTTAACAGTAAATTACAAGCAAATTAAATATGACATAGCGCAACGAATGGCAAGGATGTGTAAAATGTAACTAGTATTAACAATAAAGTCAAAGATGGGTAAGAATTACCAGTCACAAATTAAATTGACCCTTGATTGCACATACTTGACATTCTTGTGAAAAAGTCCAACCCATGGTGATATCCCTATTCTGCTAGTATACAACATATCGGCCCACTATCCTCTCATATTCCTGGATTAAGTCTATGGCAGTTTTATATTTTATGGCGTGTAGCACAGCTGCATCCTACTGAAGATGCCTCCTGGCCGCCTTTGGTAAAATTAAAAATCAATTTTCCTCAATGGGTGACAGAAAACAATGGAGTGAATGTGCAATAGAGAGTGGCTGTGATTAAAACGTGATCAGAAGATTCTCAGACTTAATACCCGTATAAAGGAACTCAGCCTTCCACCACGTTCCTCAATATGTTTATGGAATTCTTCCATGACATGTAATATCTTTATAATGAACGGCGTTGAGGGTACATTATCTTATATGTGATTAAGTTTTATTGCGAAATATTACTAATGCCCAGTGCTTAAATTTGATACGGTGGTTGCTGGTGGGGGCCACCTGCACTTATTTTTGGGGACTGGCACCTTTTTTTCTGCATCCCACATTTACCAATAGCAAAAAATTGAAAAAACACAAAGCGGAAAGACTGAGGAAGAGAAAGACGGAAAAAACAACACAAGGGGAGTAAGCAGGAATCTGCATGAGTGAGATAAAGGCCGCTGGAGTGTGTGCTAGAGAATTAAAGATGCCGGAGGTGATTTGATGTTTATTTGCACCGACCAATTACTTCCGACCTGAGCTTTAGCCACCGGCACTCACTTAATTTAAAAATTAAGCACCGTTAATGCCAATTTTAGTTCTCAGAGGATGTAAGGTTCCTTTATCATCAAACAAAGAGCATCAGGGATACCATGGGTACATGAATATTAATTTATTGCCTCTGAATGTCGGTCCCAGCCTCAGCCTTAACAACAACACGATGCACCTAGAATTTTGGGCTACGTTCTTCTAGTTGCACCGGAGGTCCCATGGATATTTTGCAGTCAAGCCTTTCACTAAATGGAGAAGTGGACAGACATTGCCTTTGTACAAGTGCAACATACAATACTGTTCACCGGCTCACCAACTACAATCCAACAAAAAAGTATTACTCTCTTCAATAATACGCAGGGTGTGCATATTCCATTTCCAGCCCAGTGTGCCCGATGTAATTAGAAGTATGACTGTTAAAAAAAAAAAATGTTTAAAAACTTATATACAAAGAAGGGCTTTCAGTCAGATATTCGAACGTAATTATCAGTTCATTATTTGTATTTTTTAAAACAGTTGGGTTGGAGGAGTATTTTATTCACATGAAAACTCTATATTTTGTTAGCTCATTCTTGTTGGCAGACAATGTCGCTTTTAGCATTTGGCAACTACTTTTTATATTGAAGAGTTATAGTTCTCCTTGGATTTACTTGATATATGATCTCCAGGCCCATGCTGATTCATGGGGCATCTGGACATGTACTTAACATATGTCATGATTTTAGAGATATTGTGCGTTGTTTTATATGACTGATATTTCAGGTTGAGTAAAGAAGTATTTTTTCGCCAACAATAGCTAATTTGAAGTTTTAATTTCACGTTTAGAAAAGTTCTCATTTAATACATATTGTTTACTTTGCGTTCTAAAGGAAGGGCATGAAGATCACTTTTAGTGCTCCATATTTACAAGTTCATACATGACATAATGTAAAGAAAGCTGCTCACAAAAAACCTTGTGGTTCTGCCTCCTCGCAGCAATATGAATCAGATGAAATCTTCAAACAAATAACACAGCTTTAGAAAAGACCCACTGTGGCCTTCCTCTAACAATAAAAAAAAAGATTTGTTCAAAATTGTCAGAGAACAGAAATTCAGCACCCTCCACTCACTTGCAAATGTAGGGCCTGATTATGAGTTTCGAGGTTGGACTGCCAGTCCCAAAAAGACCGCTGCACTGGCAGTCCCCAGGATGCCATATTACGATGCAAACTGGCACAACTGCTGCCTACTAAGAAAAAAAGGCAGACCATCAATGGCGCAGCGGGCTTGATTGTAGGCGGTCTGACTTCCAGCACCTTCAGTGTCACAGCCAACCACTGAGCCCATTACAAACAAACAGTCACCGTGGTAGTTTCCTCATGGCGGTTAGCCAATGGCAGTCGGCCACTGCGGTACGTGTCCATCAATGTAGCGAACAAGTGCACATTGGGTGACTTCAAAAACAACACAGCTGACACGCATTGGTCCAGTGGACACACCAGCAAATCACACTATAGAACACATGCCTTCACAGACCACAACCTTTTTCATTTCTACAGGAAGCCAAAGAACCCAGAACAGCTTTTTTGTATATTACATAGATTGAGCACCCATTTTTTCACCATCCTTTAGAACATCCTGCATGCACACTGTCTATTCACTCCATATTGCACTTCCTCTGTTAAGTAAGTCCCTGTCACCCATGTTAGTTGTCCACCATTTCATGTTCCAAAAATCTCTGTTTTTCTGAAGATGAGTTGAGAGTCATGGTGGACACTCCTCTCAGTAGGAGAGCACACTCCTCTCAGTAGGAGAATGGAGATATGGGACAGGATAGTTGGCAGAGTGAATGCTGTAGGCACCACCCTGCACACAAAGGAGGACATAAGGAAGAGATGGAATGACCGCAGGGGCATGGTCCATTCCCTCATCTCCAGCCAGCAGCTGGAGGCTGGGAAGACTGGTGGTGGCCCTCTCAGTGCCCTGTTAAGACTCTTTCCTTGGGAGGAGAAGGTCTTGACCATCCCAAATCCTGAGGGTTTGACAGGAATACATGGAGAAGTAGAATCTGGTAAGTTACAACATAAAAACTATCACAAAACTGCAATGTTATGCGTGCTCACAGCTCAGCCACTGCCTTGTTCGTGTACATCAACAACATTCAATACCCAGAGTATCTGAGTTTTAAGACTGTCATTGTGTATTATTGGACCCAACATCACAGCTACCAAGGACCATCACATGTCCAGATGGTGCCTGTAAATCTCACAATATCAAACAAGTTCCAGGATTCATTGTATGTCCCAAAATGTAAATGTATGCTCAAACCTAAAAGCAGCCTGCATACAGATAAGTAATACCCAGCATTTGTCAAGAGTTGGGAAGTTGAGGGAATGACCTCACTGCATCTTCCAGGAGGCCCTGTTTCAGTAACTTTAACCACCAGCCCAGTGTTCATGCGCCTCAATACATCTATTAGTGAACTCTCAAATGAAGCCTACTTACCGGGGTGGATTCCATTTGTCAAGTGTTGGGAAGTAGAGGGAATGATCTGAAAACTAAGGCCAGGAGGCCCTGTTTCAGTAACTCCAACTATCAGCTCAGTGTTCAGTTGTCCAATTACCCCTGTGTCTTAACTCTCAACTGAAGTGCACTCACCATGGAGGATACCATGTGTATAGTGTGTGTAGTAGAGAGTGACCTGACACCAACTCCCAGGAGGCCTTGTGTCTGTAACTCCACACACTAGCCTAGTGGTCACTTCCCCAAATACAATTGTTTGGTAACTCTCAATTTAGGTGTACTCACCTGAGAGGATACCATATTTCAAGTGTTATGAAGTAGAGGTGGTGACCTGACTGCTAAGGTCAGGAGGCCATGTTTCAGTAACTCCAACCACCAACCTAGTGTGCACTTGTCCAAATAGCCTTGTTTGGTCACTCTCAATTGAAGTGTACTCACCTAGGAGGATTCCATATGTCAAGAGTTATGAAGTAGAGGTAGTGAAATGGCTGCTAAGGCCAGTAGGCCCGGCTTCAGTAACTCCAACCACCAACAACTGTTTAATTGCCCAATTACACATGTGCCTTAACTCTCAATTGAAGTGTACTCACCTGGGAGTATACCATTTGTATAGTGCTTGCAGCCGAGAGAGTGACATGACCACAGCTCCCAGGAGGCTTTGTGTCTGTAACTCCAAATACCAGCCCAGTGGTCACTTGTCCAAGTAACCTGTTTGGTAACTCTCAATTGAATTGCACTCACCTGGGAGGATACCATATTTCATGTGTTATTAAGTAGAGGTTGTGACCTGACTGCTACTGCTAGGAGGCCTTGTTTCAGTAACTCCAACCATTAGCCCAGTGTGCACTTTCCAAATACCCCTGTTTGGTAACTCTCAAGTTAAATATACTCACCTGGGAGGATACCATTTGTATTGTATGTGTAGTAGAGAGAGTGATCTCCCAGGAGACTTTGTGCCTGTAACTCCAAACACCATCCCAGTGAGCACTTGTTCAAATACCATTGTTTGGTAACTCTCAATTGAAGTTTACTCGCCTGGGTGTGACTAAGAATCACATCATGCTCAACACAGAGATGTGTCTGTCTATCTAGCTCCATATTGACCTGCTAACCCAAGATGAAACTATTGATGACAGGAATAATACCTTACCAATGTGTACAAGTAGTCCTAAGGCCTCAGGCTGCATCATCCAGATTGGTATTGGCAGCAGACACATTGAAATAGCACTGTGAGCATGATGACTCCAGTCATATATAGAACACATTTCTGTGTTTGCCTGCAACTCACTCAACTAGACCTACAAGTGGTCAAAGCTATATGTTGTCTCTCCACTATGTTGGTGTCACTAGTGGTAAGATGTCATTTTCAGGCCATCTTCCAAAGCACAACTGATCTGCCCATCTTATCAGCTGCTTGAATCAAATAGGTTAGGCATGCTTCTCACATGTCATGTCAAATACTCCAATACCATGGTAACTTGGCACAATAGGATTACCTACAACTTAATTATGCCCAATGTCTCTGCTTATTGTAACACAAAACCTTTGAAGGTAGATGTCACAATTCAACCAGTAACAATGTATGTTCTTCATCAACAGTTCGAGCTGCCACTTCGCACATGGAGGCCACATACCAAACTATCACTGCGCCCCTAATGAAGCCCTCAGTGACAACACCACTCCTGGACTTGTGGACATGGAGAAAGGTCCCAGCCCATCTGGGCAACCTGGTCAGACAGCAACAGTGAGCAACAGTGAGTCTCACTGTAGCCACAACGTCACCTCCCAGTCCTCTTGCTTCAACATCCCAGTCAATGATGAGCCCCCCAACCTATGTACCCAGCACAGTTTCAACTATCTTGTTCCGCCCTGTCCTGGATCCTGAGGTGCTATCTCAACACTTCAGACACTGAGGGTCCAGTTAGAGAGAGCACCCTGTGCCAAGGGCATATGCATGGGAGGGATGCTGTGGGCCAGCATAGTGAGGCCACTGGGGCTTCTGTCAGCCAGGACACCATCAGCCATGCCTTGGGGGTCTATCAGAAGTCCCAAGTCATGATGGACCAGGTGTTGACTGAACTCCAGGACATTAGCCAGCTGCAGAGGATCATGATTGAGAAAAATGGATGCCCATAATACCGAAATAGGCACCTTAACATAGGTGCTGCGAGAAATAACACCTCATTGATCAGGGCTTTACTCCCAACATCTACCCCTTCCTGTGTGGCAAGTACTTCATACCAAAATACATCTGTAGCAGACACAGGAAGGCAGGGGAACAAACAGCTGCAGACACCCCTGCCTCTGCAGCAGCTGATCTCCCGCCCTCTCGCAAGTGGGGACATCCACCAAAGAATCCAGGAGGTGTGGATGACAGGGCTCCCACCAATGCCAGTTATAATCCTTTCCCTTAAGGTCCTCCTTTGTATGTTGCACATTCACCACGTGGACTGATACAGAACCACCTTCCATTTGCAATGGGAGGAGTACTCTGGATTTCCAATGGTGTGGCATCTACTCCAATGGTTTCATTCACCATGACTGACCCCTGCACAGTTGTTTTTTTGTTGAGTCATGTCACATATATTTTCTGTTAGTCGTAGCTTCCCAATAAGATCACCTGTCACTGACTTTTATTATAATTTCACATTTAGCCATGTAGATATGTCAGACCATGTGGACTCTACGATGATGATCCAAGGTACTTGTTCAAGATGGAATATGTTGCATGTACACAGTGTCCGGCTCAGGATTGCAACCATTCCACACAAACTCATACATACAAGTGTCTAGGCAAAAAAGAAATGTTGTTACAGTGTTCAGCATATAGGCTGTGAAGATGTCTATAACATCGAAAATTATAAATGATTGAATCATACTGAGTAAATGAACATATTTACAGGTACAGACCTTCAGACCATGGAAGGGAGGGATTTGTTAGACATTGTCCGGTAGAATAGGCAAACATTAAAGTGTTTGATGTCATCAATTGGAGCCATATCACCTACCACACCAAAGGAATCCAACATCACATAATGTAAGACTCAGACAAACAGCAGTACAACCGATTCTGATCACAGGGACACAACCATATCTCAGTGATTTGGCACAGGCACTTTGGCCTACAATGATGAAACACATCAACAACTACATACAGGGCATACAAAAAGAGTGTTTAGCCAACTTGAAGGATAACTGACATGGTCATGACCTAGGACTACATATTTTCTGACCATATTATGACACACATGATGCATCAAGGCCACCACAGGACACAAAACAAGTCCAATGGAGTCTTCTAAACTTCCATCCTAACACTGTGCAAGCTGTCTCGGCATAGGTCCCCTACACCCAAAGCCTGTGCCCTACATTCCCTGGAACAATCCATGTCCACTTAGTATGTCAGACAACACCACATCCCTGCCAATGTCACAACTTTGAAATGCATACATAAAGATGTCATGGTGAATGTACCTGTAAAAAGAACAAAACAAGGAGTAAAGGCATGAAACCATACATAGGACACAAGTCACATAGCAATCATCTGGAAAACAAAGTACGTTGCAATAAATCTGACACAAACAAAGCAACATTATCAAGGTGGGGCTGTGTAAAAAGCTATCTCATCAAACAAACTTTGTCTGTTTCTGGCTGAGTATCAGCTCCCTAACTATTTCAAAAAATCTCATACATTCTCACTACTACAGTACTTTGTACAGCCACAGTCATGACATTACATGACATGCTCTCATGAGAAGAAGCTGTCAATGAGATCTTGTTGCAAGTCAGCTTCTTCCTCTTCACAACTGTCATCTTCAGTTGACATTTCAGGATTCTCACCCAGTGGCACTGCAGGCTCCTCCTCCTCTGGGATGTATGGGCATTCCTTTGCACTGTGATGTTGTGGAGCATGCACAGTGATCTGACACACTTTACCGGGTGAGTAGAGGAGGGCTCCACCAGTCCTGTCCAGACAGCAAAATCTGGCCTTTATTAGTCCAAATGTCCACTCCACTGCCTGCAATGTTCTTCCATAGGCCTCATTTAAGTGGACTTCCCCTGGTGTAGTTGGATCCCTCAGCGGTGTCAATAACCAAGGATGGTTTAGATATGCTGAGTCTTCAGTTAAGGAATGGGATATAAGTGCATCAGTGAGTCACTGGCTTCATGATTGTAGCACCTGACATTGCTCACATACAATAAAGACGTGACTTACCAACCAGCCAGGCCCTCTCTGGTTGCAGTTGTGACATCAGTTGGGGTATAGTGCTGTTCCGCATTATAAAGGAATCATGGGCTGATCAAGGAAAACATGCACAGACATTTGAGATGTAGCAATCAGATAAATAGACAACCTCCAAGTTGATAGCATGGAAGTTTTTTTCAGTTGCCATAGACTTGGTCAGGGGCCTGCAGTAGCACCAAACCAACATGTGTGCCATCAATGACTCCCACTACATGTGGGAGGCAAGCAAATCCATATAAGTCAGTCTTCACATTGAAGAAATCCTCACTTCAGGGGAATCTGATATATTTGTCAATGTGTTTCAACATTGCTGAGAGGAAATATCTCAACACCAGACTGAACATAGGTTGCGACATGCCACCAAATAGGCCCACTGTATGTTGAATGGACTCTCTTGTCAGAGAGTGCTATACTGCAATGACATAGACATTGGGTGGTATGCGGTTTGGATTACTGTTTGCTAGCATCATATCTTTCCCCAACTGATGGAATAAATTCACTATTGTTTGCCTATTTAGATGGTACAGCGATGGACAGTACACAGGAGATTATCACATCCTCCCTCTCCAAGGGTAAGTATGGGCCTGATTTAAGGAAAGTGGCGCTGCGCCTAGTGCAGCATCACTTTCCTTGTGCCCCTGAGTGCCCCTCCTAATGCCACAATGTTTGTGTTGTATCTAAGATATGGCACACCATGGTGGTAGTTAGGGAACTAGCGTCAAAAGTTTTGATGCTAGTTCAGAGTTTTTGCAGGATTAGCATCAACCCTACAAAGCCCATTGAGGCCATTTGTGAACAATGGTGTGCCCTCTTTCAACACCTGCTTTGAGAAGGCGTTAAAGGTACCAAATCTCTTAGATTTCTTTGCACCATTTGTTTGGCCCCCCTTCTGGGAGAACACTCCCTTTGCATATATAATGCCTGGTGCAGGCAGAATGTAGCGCAAAGGGTTATAAAGTAGCACAAAGCATGCATTGCGTCACTTTGTAAATTTGGCGCAACGATTTTGGCCTTGTTTGGCCACCTTAGCGTAAAAATAAAATGACGCTAATGTGGCGCAAGCAGGCGTTAGGGGCTCCAAAATCTGCCCCATGTGTGAAAATACATGAGTTGGAGCATTATTCACTTTGTGCACACCAACATACATGAGGCATACCAGCAAAATCATGTAAGAAAGCATTTCTGACTGGAAATACATTACACCAAGTATACATCACAGCTGTCAACTACACAAGGGTCAAATGTGACCCCAATGATTGTCAACACGTGTCCACAACATGAATTTGGGTGAGATCCAACTATCTGCTACTCAATTGCCTCTCAAAATGTGACAGTTTTTTCTGACCACCAAAAGTACCTCCATTGGTGGTAGACAGTGCACCACCATCATATGCCATCTGTGCTCTGCAACACACTACACTGATGATTGCACAGTAGGACCTATACAACAGGACTGATTTAGGATGTATGTGATTATCTGACATATATGTTGTTGTTCTGATGCATTTAACAGGGCCATATGCCATACTTTCAACCGTCAAAATGGCGGATGTCTGACCTACTCCACTAGATATGAAGAACCACCCACGGCTGCTGGCAGAAGTCCGTCTGCGTGGTGGGTGATACCAACAGCAGCAGACACAGCCATAGGCTAAAGTGGTTGCCTGTGGCAGTCGCTGGCCAAAGGCTGTGGCCATTGGTGATGATGACTCCATATGTGGCATACATCTACGCCACGTTTTGCAAAATCAGTCACTTGATTGCTGACACCCGTGCCATCACTTCAGCTGCTGTGTGCCGCCCCTGGGAGTAATCATCCCATGGCCAGCAGGTGAAAGGGCCCATGCCTTCCTTCCAGAGGAGCGGGAGAAGCTTGTGGATGAGGTGCTTCCCCTGTATGGTCAGCTCTATTGCTCACCAGAGAAGCAGGTAAGAGTCTCATAGACAATAGGCACAATTGAATCTGTCACATACCATCATTTTCCTCCTAAAAGGCTACAATGTGCCCCTGTGTGCCAGTTAGACTTCTTGTATGCCTGTTGTTGCAGTTTGTGTGGCATCAATGGGATGTACATAGTGCAGGTATTGGAGATATGTACTAAATGTTTTGGACATTCACATTGCATTGTGTGATGTATTTTGAAGCTTAGAGCCTCCCTTTGGTGGATGCATCTATCTAGGCATGGAGACTATACTGCCATACGATGGTATTTCTTTGAATATGATGGTTGAAAATGTCAGACAATATGTATGTGTATGACAGCATTAGCTGTGGATGCATCTTTTTTTATGTTTGGCAATCTTGTAAGCAATGTGTATTGTGCTACAAATCTTTCACCGCACATCTGACCATGCCAAACTGTTGTTTTGCGGGCATATCATGACTCACTGTGCCTTTCAGGTTGCCACACAAGCCACAAGCTACATTGATGGTGGCCACATGATGTACTGTCATGCATGGAAGTGATGGAAATGCAAGTGTCATGTAGGTTCTGTATCCTTAGCTTGCAGAGACCAGGGCCTGTCAAATGTATCTCCCAGTGTGGGACGTACTCCAGGCTGTGGGAGAGTCACTGGCTATACAACTGTGGCACTGTACTCACTCCCTGTAGAACTTCAGATATGGTCAATATGAGCTCTAATGGCAATACTTGCCCTGAATGCCGCAGTCCATTGACTAGATTAGGAATGGGTACTGAGGTAAATCCATGAACTAGTCATTATGTGCATTTCTCATCATTGTTATTCTGTGTCTTTGACTCATGACAGGTCCCTTACTCTCACACCACTGTTGTAACCTTCACAAGTCATATTTGCCCCATACAGGTGTATTGCAGAATTAACAAACCTATTGTGCAGGTAGTGTGTAGATTCCAGGGAGGCCATGACATGTGACTCAGTAGCTTGGTTACATAGCAGAAATTGAACCAAACATACCTTTGTATGTTTGATGCCATTTCTGTAGGTTTGCCATATATGTTCAAAGGTGTTTTATGTGGTACAGGTACATATCAAAGACACTCACCGTGAAGTGGCATGAGTCGGCATTTGGTGGGCCACATGTCCACACATTCACAGGGTAGAGATTTTCCGTACCCACCATTTCAGCCCTTTCCTTGTCACTCAAGTCTTAGGGTGAAGTCTGTACTATGGTATTTGCCTGTAGGGACTGTATGCTTTGAGTCACTGTTGCAGAGTGTAAATGTGTGGGCCCAATCAGGCCTAAGGGGTTTACTCTTTAGAAGCCAGAATGGCGTGCAGTGTTTCACTGTGGCTCACATCACAGTGCATTTTGCTTAAGCCTGGGCTACCTGATGTCAGTAGGCTTGCTTAGTCATTGTAGGCCATGAGCAGGCTAGTGGGTTAGTCTGCAGATAATTCTATAAGTGTGTTGTCATGTCCCTATACCTATCAGCATGTATGTTGAAAAGTAGCAATTTTTGCGCTTGGTGTTTCTGACATGTGTGTGACACAACCATTTGTGCATAAACTTGTGTTTGTAATCTTTTGATTTGTCTCTTGCATCCATACAGGTCAACGCCCATCAGAAGAAGGAGATTTGGAGACCATTGCCCAGAAGACGCAGACCCTGGGGGTCCATAGCTGGCAGAGCACCCACTGTCGGAAGAGTTGGGAGGACCTGAGACACTGGGCCCAGAAGATCACTGAGGTCCAGCTGGGGCTGTCCTCCTAATGTGGGGGGGATACACATCGGAACCTGACCTCCCTAAATGCCAGCATTCTGGTGGTGGCCTACCCGAAGCTTGATGGGTATTTGAGAGGAGAACAGCAGCTACAAGGTGGTGAGTCCAGGGCATATTCCTGCCTGTCAAATTGCCAAGTTGATGTGTTAGGTTCAGCCACCTCCCCCTGAAGATTGGGGATTGTTCATGTGTGACACACAAGATGAGTAATTGTTTGTGTAGGTTTGGAAGTTGGTTCAGCTGATGTACTTTGCATATTGGCCCAGGGACCTAGGACACAACCAAGTACAGCCCACAAACAATTTGCTCTCCAGGGTCCACACATGGCTGTGTATAGTGATCAATCAAGTAAAGTCTGTTGTTGTAGGTCTATTTTGTACACAGCAGTCCACTACTGTTCAGTGTGACAGCCAAAACAAAATGAAATGATGCATCAGTGTCCTAAGCCATGTGTCTGCTCAACTGTGTAAATTGGCATCTACCCCCCCCATGCCGCTTGTTTGCAGTGTGTCATGAATGCTGATGCTTCACTACTGTCTGTCATGTGAAGGTGGGCATCATACATGTGTCCAAGCATATATTGTTCTCTGGGTGCAGCTACAGATCATTACTTTTTCTTGGTAAGTGGGGTATGTCCATTGACATGATTTGTGTGACATCACTGTTGCCAAAAGTCTTTGTGCCTACATGTTAGCACGTGTTCCTTTCACTTTTGACAAATTACTCTCACTGCTGTTTCATGCATGGTCTGCCTGTCTTCATGGGATGATTTCTGTAGTGTGCATGCCAACATGTATTTGCAATTGGACATATGTCATGGGGCTACATTACATGTGGTGCCACAGACAAGAGTGTGTCACCATTGATTTTTGGCTCACACATGCCCTCACCCGTCATTGCATGTCATTTGGCATGTAAAACTGCAGTAGCAATGAAGGACGTGGCATGTTGGACTACAGTTTTTAGCTACAATGTACATTTCCATGCCATTGATGTAGCATCATGTAGCAAAACTCTCTCCGTATGCGAAATGGGTAAGGTTCATTACCTGACTATTGGCATGTATCATGGAGTGACTTGCAGGTATGTGGGAATCATATGTGGTTGTGTACAACCATTCATCCATGGAAATCTGGGTTTGCAGGACCAAAATGGAGACATTGGTGTAGCTTCCCATTGGGCAACATGTTGAGGGCCTTCTATAAGTATTTGATAATCGCTGGGCTTCTCCAACATTCAAAGGGCTATTAGCTTCTACTGATGCAATCAAAGTATGTCATTGTCAGGGGTGCTATCTCCCTGGGACTAGCTGATTCATTCTGTTGTAGATTTTGGAGACACATCTCGCTGACATTTTGCACAACTTGTCTACAGTCTACATTTTCATGCTAGATGTGTAGTATATTTGAGCAACATTAGTACAACCTTCATGACTCCATTAGGAAAATTTACTCAAGACGAAGTGAGCATTGTTGATTTGTTTGCAGGGTGATATGGGTATTTCCATGTCACCTTCTTCAGGCTACTGTACTTCTGTCAGCAACATGCCAGGATTTTGGACTATCAATTCTTAATATTGTGGGTATTGTGTATGTGACAAATAGATGTATGCATGACCTTGTGTGGGATCCGTGGGAATGAACTTGGCATTGCCCTACTATTGTATGACAACAGGTAACTGAGGTATGCTACGGGAGGCAAACCATTGAAGGTGATGAGGTCTCCTATTTGTTTAATGGTTATTGTGTTGCACAACTCTATCCAGGCAATTGGAGCAGTCTGAGATTTTGATTTTCTGTGAGCAACGGTTGACAATTCAAGTGGCATGCATGTATATGGTGCAGTAAATATAGGAGTCAACTTGATGGAGTTTGTTTCTGGGGCCTACTTTACATCATGGTAATGTTTGCTAATTACAGCTGTTGTTCAAGTGTGATCAGGAACATAAAGCGACCCTATTTCTCTTTGCATTTTCAGCATCATCCCAGGCAAGCAAAGGAGACAGGGCAAAACCAAGTGCATCTGGCCACGGAACCTCCAGTCATGACACCAATGACACAGAGGGATCCAGTGGCTTCAATGGTGAGGGGGAATGCCAGGGAACACACAGGATCAACCTCATTATCATCTGATTCTACCTCCAGTGGCAACTGCCTAGTAGTGGCAGATTCATCAGAACCTGCTCCTGTACCATCCTTTTCTGCCACCCTCAGCTCTATGGTCACCCTCACTGTTGCTCCCCACCCAGTTGGCTGTACCCGCTCACCCAAGAGGCTGGGAGTCTCCTTCACCACAGGCACCTCACCCCCAGCCCCTGTTACCCCTGCTGCCCTGAGTGAGGAGGCTATTGACCTCCTGATGAGTATCTCTGTGGGGCAGACTGCCCTTGTGAATGTCATCAAGGGTTTGGTCAACCCAGTTTCAACAGGCAAATGCTTACCCGGAAGACATTCATAGTGACAGAGAACTTTTCAGGATTTGGCCTCCTCACTGACAGCAGCCATTCAACCCCCACAATCCTCCCCTACCACCTCCCTCTTCCCAATCCAAATTCCCTATTCCACTACCTGTCCCAAGCACATGGACCCATCCATGTGCAGCCACCTCAACCCACACAAGCAGCACACATAGACACAAGCACCACAAGACACACTGGCATGCAAGGACTCAACAGTCACTCAGAGACACCACAACTGCCACCATTCCCACATGCACTCCACCACCCCCACTGACCCACACACCACAACCATCATACCCACAGATACCACCACAACAGCCAGTGACACATCCACCACACCCACCATAAACCTAGACAACACCTCACAATCCACAGACCCACACACCTCAGATACCTCACACCCAGGCACCACCACAACAGCCATAGGCACATCCACCACATCCACAAATCCCAAACACCACCCCAACACACACACACACATCCACCACATCCACCATACCCAAGGACACCCCCTCAAAACACATAGACACATTCACTACATCTACCATACCCCAGACACCCCCCAAAAGCCACACATGCATTTACCACTGCCACATCACCCAGCACCTCTGCCTCCCAGCCCTCCAAGACTTGCAAGTGCCCATGTTCACACATGCAACAGACACCATCCAAACCCAAGCATACCTCACACATGCACACAAAAGAGGCATCAACACCCACAGGCAAGACCACCACTCCCTCAACCTCCAAATTTCCCATCCCTCCTGATGACCCTACCCATTTTCCCAACAAAAGTTTCCTTTTTGACCTTGCCCTTTCCCCTGTTACCTCCACCCCCTCTCAAACCCAAGAGCCCCTACCCACTTCTCAACCCATCCCTTCCTCATTTAAGTCCTCCCCTGTTACACCTTCCCCTCTGCAAGCATCCATACCCCTCACCCAAGGAAGAAGCCCACCCCTCCAAAGAAACAGTCCACCCATCCCAAACTCAAACCCACCCATCCCAAATCTTATACCACCCCACCCCACCCAAGCATGATCCCTGGGGTGCCTGCATGCCCGCTTGCCCGCTTGATGCCCCTTCCGGTGGAGGTTCCCTGGCAGTTATTGAAGTCAAACGTGGACACAGTTATGTGCATGGACTCGTATTTGTACTGGCCAATGGCCTTTGCTTTTCAGCATTTGATGTTAATAAACCCAGGTTGTTGTTTTGTTGGGTACACATTTGTCCTGCCATTACTTTTCTACCTTTTAGTTGTTCCCAAATAATGTGTGTTGTATGCCTACAGTTTTATGTGTGTTTCACTCTGATTGCTGATCCAATTTCTGCTGTTGGCAAAATCTGACTTTGTGGGAAGTACTGGTGTCACCTAGGACAAGGGTGGATGTTCACTGTATGGATATGTGTTTGTTAATATAATTGGGGTGTCATTGCATTGTGTTATGTTTCATATGGTAAGTATTTCATCATGGGTTGGCCAATGTCAGCATGTATACTGTTGGAAATGTCCCCCTGATATAGACTGGACATTTGTCTCATGTGTGCAAGGTAGAGTTTTGTTTGTCCACACATTAATTGTGTTCAATTGTGCTACCTTCCTTTACATTTGACTGACCATGTGTCTATTTAAATGTACTTTTCAGCTACTTTGTGTACATATATGGCCAATATTTTTGCTGTTGTATTTGCTTCTTTGACTTGTAATTACACATTTGGCAGATAGGCATGTCACTTGGCTCCACTATTGTTTGTCCCTAAGATACATAGAGGGCCAGTTCCTGTGCAAATGGTGTTTTGGGGCATGTGCAAAGTGAAATGTGTCCCAAGGCACCATCCTTCCAGGAGTGCTCTTGATGCCCCCATCCCTATTGTGCAGGTATTGTTTGCATTATGAGCTGTGAATATTTGTCTCACAAAATATGTGCATCCCATTGACCTTCCATAGTGTTGCAATGTGGGTGATATGTGTGGGTCCATTACAGGGATGTTTCATGCAAGCGGTATTTGTGTTAAATGACACATCCATACATATGTGTCTTCATTCTGAAGACAGTCCATTGCATGTGAAAAAAGAGAGAGTGTCAGTTGAATTATGTGTGATGTTAATGTGGTGTTGGTGCTGTGTGACACAATGTTCTCTACACTTCACTGGCCGTTTGAATAAGATGAGTGGACATGTATTTTTGTGTAGTGTGGCAGTGCAGTGTCAATTACCTTCCCAAAGGGGTCATTTTATGGGTGTGAATGTGTCATTTGTTGTGAATGACTCTGACCGGGGAGACAATGACAAGTGTACTTGGTCCACATAGCGTGACCCCCCATATTATGTAGATGACGGTGTGACGATCTGTTGTTGAGCTTAATGACACAGGTAGGCGTCTCTTCTTACCTTTGCTTGTGTCCACGGCGGCATGGATTTTGGGCTCCATCTATGAGCAGCAGCCGGATGTTTGTGATCGGCTGCATGGCAGCACAAGATGTGTGACGCTGCCTGCCGGTGAGTTCCTTTATGTCTCCATTTCTGCCTACTGGAATGTGGTGGTTGGACCGCCATTGTTATGTTGGTGGAAGGCAGCATCATGATGTGTCTGGCAGAAACACTGCCTCCGACAGCCTCATTGGCCTGTCTCACCACTACAATGACTTGCGCTGCCTGGTGGTGCCGGCAGGATCACAGCAGTCTTTCCTCTATGGAAACGCATGCATCGTAATATGGTGGTCCAACCTCCAAGACAATGGCAGTCAGACCGTCTCTGCCTCCAAAGCAGTCCATGGACCGCCAAACTAGTAATGAGGCCGTAAAAAATAACACATCAGAAAATATCTTCTGTAAACAAAATACACAAAAAAGCACAATAACAAAATACAATTTTTTTTATATTTATATATATATATATATATATATATATATATATATATATATATATATATATATACAGTGTGGCTAATGTAAATTAACTTAACAGGACCAGTGTGAACATCATAGACAAACAAACAGTGAGAACACAGTCATCTTGCCTGCTGACTAAATATTGAGAAGGGAAAATAAAATAAACTAATTTAGCTTGGAGGTCAGCTATTGCAGCGAATAATCAGTGGTATTTAAATCTGCAATGGACATCTCCAGACAATTTCCTGAAAAAGAGAGGATGCCTGCCTCTCATTCTTTGCCTAACCTTGCTGTCCAGTGCTCAGTTGTAAGTGAAAATGCAAAGGACTGCACATCTTCTGTTTATCACTTATATGAAAAATATATATATATAGATAGGTACGAGGACACCAGACTTGGAACAGGTAATGTGCACCAATGAATGCCAAATGATGATTCATGAGGAGAATGTGAGTGGCTTTGCCTAGGTAATCTTGGTATTTCATGCTTTGCTGGCCATTTTATTCAGGATGAATTCTATGATTGTGACTTGGCTGGTGTTTTGGCAATTGCAGTCCACAGTCTCTAGAGTCTTCATATTTTCTCACTCAACAGGTCTGTCTCTTTTTTGGAAGAAATAAAATCTGCACATCCAGTCAACAACACCCAGGATAAGGACCAAATTCTAATATATGTTGCCTATCCATGTCTGTGGGAAACAAGAGGACTCAAACTGAAAGCCAAAGAGGCCTAACCCTGTGGACTGAAAAGGGGTGGGATATGTATAACTATGCAGACTAGTGGCTCAAAAAGCAAACACTAAATGGATGTGGTGAACATTATGATGGACAAAGCAAATCTTTATTGTTTGGGTGATCTATCATTCATCTATCATTCATCTAGTCGTGATGGATCAGTGGTTCTAGATAGTCCCTCAATTAATGGTAGGCCAGCTTATGCTTTGCACTCCGATTCCTCATACACCACTGTTTAACTTGATTCCTAAATATTGTCTTTTTTTTCTTCTTTTTGCATACTTCAGACCTTTTCTTCTGAAAGGAAGCGTAACCTTCATGGCACTCCTGCTGACACTAATGCAAAACAATATTTTACTCAAATGAAAGAAAACAAAAAAAATAACAATTTAAATAAATGATACTGGGGTGACACTTTCTTTCTCTGGACAGTTGATATTTGAAGTTTGCTTTAACACACATCTTATTTTACCCATTGACCTAAAAGGCATGGATGGAGAAACAGAAACACAAGAGGATAATTTAAAAAAGGATTTGGCAAGGATGGAATATCTTTGCAGATGCAGCAGTTGTCATTGATTAAAAAGATTTACTTACCACTCATCTCAGCAACCAAGTCCTGTCCATCCCATGCATCATCCACATGATTTTTGCCCTGGTCCTGTTCTTTAAATGTCAACCAGGGCAGGCTCTAGAAAAAGAACAAAAGGCACCTGTTTAGTAATATGTCACTATCAATAACAGAATTTGCACAAGTAAAACAAGCCTAACAAATCTGAACTTATTGTGAGCCAGAGTATCAACAAATGATCAAAAAATCAATGCTAGGAAATGGCTAGGAAAAGTTCAGGAAATGTCTCAAAAAGGAACAGGAAAACAATGGTTAAAGAAAGGAGTCATGGTGGAACGACTTTGAAAGGATTCCACTAACACTGATCAAAGGCAGGCTATGTGATTAAAGGCTGGCTGAGGGAAGGGAGAGGAAAAACATAAGAGGGTAGAATAGAGGCTAGTGATACAGTAAGAATAAAGAGAAGAACAAAGATAACAGGAATGTAGCCTGTGGAAAACGGGAGTATATAAGAAGACGTACAGAGGTTTGCAGGGTGTATGGACACTAATTAAACTAAATAAAAGACATCCACCACTATTGACATCTTCCCACAGTCCTTCTCATTTCCTCCCATTGACCTAAGCAAACCTGGTTCCCACACTGTCTGCAGTGCTGACGTTCTAGGTGACCTCCACACAACAAGGAACATATTTGAAAAACAAAAATGCCTGGAACTATGACACCATTCACTTCACTCAAAGTCCTAATGACACCCTGCTTGTCTTATTGCACTAGTTTTAGTCTGATGCAAGCATTTCCTACCCCCACCCACAAAGTCTAAAGAAACCATAATGTAATGTTTCCTAAACCGGACACTGATTTAGGTACATATAAAGAGAAACATTTGCGTATATAATTATAGACAATGTTATTTAAACTTTAAATGTGCTTTAGCTCTGCTGAAAAGGATGTCTATATCAGTACTAACTCTTAATTAATTTCTATTTATATGTACATGCAAATACATGAATGGATGAGAAAGATTCTAAGACAACTGAAAAGCCTTGGTGTTCCTGTACTTCTCTGATCAACTATGCATTTTAAATAAAGCATAAATCTTGAATGCATGTCTTGAACTTTGTTCTATCACACAATTCCTAAAGGGACCGCTTGCTTCTATGTGCGAGCATCCACCCGCACACACACACACACACAAACACACACACACACACACACACACACATTATTAGTTAGGTTACACACACACACACAAACAGACACACATTATAGTGAGGTGAAAGTAACAGTTAAAATTGAACATTTTAAACTAAACAAACACTGAAATACAACAGCTATCGTTAACTGAAGTAAAAATTTTATCAATGATCTCATAGAACATGTCATGAGTGTAGTATGTAAGGTCATTCACATGTAAGACTTACTATGAGTTTTCTTAAAAAGTTTCTGGGGGCTTGTTGTACTCCTTATAGCCTCCCTCAACAACATTTAAGTAAATTATTTGCAGTGTGTACACCCCTTCTGGCGGTATCTCAGCAAATACAAAATGGAGAAATAAAGCCCTCACAGGGCATTATGTTGTGCTGTTCGTAAGAGCAATCAATATTTTGTGAGCTGCTAAGGATTTTATTTCCCTTTATGCAACCTTGTGCCACGCATGCCAGATGTTTATAAAATGTAAACCTTAATTTCCTAAAATTAGTGAATGGATTTACACCAAATCATAAAAAGCTCACTTTCTGGGTGAAGATCAAACTTTCTGCCAAATTTGGTATAGTTCCGTTCTGCTCGTTTCAGCTCTAGTGCTGTCTAAAAGTCCTATGGGAAAATGAATAAGAGAAACGTGTTTTGGGACTCCTTTACTTTTTTTGTTGGCCTCATGTAAAATAGTATCCCAAAATTTTCCAGGAATGTGGAGGATTTTGTTTTAAGAGAAAGTTTTCTGAAGATTCATCACATGGCTCAAAAGTTATTAGCAAAGGAAACCTCCTATAGAAAGTCTGACCTACCTGTAACTACAGAGTGGGAACCATCAATGTACTATTTGCATTAAGTGGCCCTGCAGCAACACACTTAGGCTGATGTAAGGGGGAAGTGTCCATTGGGCCACTACCTGCCTCTGCCTTAACTTAGAGGGTAGCTGGGTGACAAAACATAGAGCAGAAAGACACTGTAAAAACTGAAAAATAAACCTATGAGGTAGAGAAAATAGCCACAAAGTGAAAATAAGGGTGCAACAATGGGAGAAGTGAATAGGAATGAATGAGATGAAGTGTGATATCCAGAGGAACACGAGGGAGCAACTAAGCAGGAGTAGGCTATAGTTCAGAGTGCCAGGCCCTATTCAAAATGCCTACTTGTGTGCATTGTGTATTCTGCCATTTCATGCTGGTTTTTACCATGTCATTCATGTCATTTTTATGCACAAGAGCCATTTTGTGTAATCATGTCTACTTTCACAAATTCTTTTGAGAACTTTATGGAACTACACTACCCTTCACTTCTCAAATTTCACACACAACTACAAAGAAGGATGTGTTGCCAAAAATCCACTAACTTTCCTGCTTTTGGAAAGCTCTTCGCGAGGCACTAGGACTTTTGGAATTGATCTATCTCTCTCTTCTGTGCACCACCCTCAGTCCAATGGGCAAACAGAGTGAGCTAATCAAATACCTCTAATGTTACTGCAGTGCAATCCAAGATGACAGGGCTTCTTTTCTGCCAATAGCTAATTTTTTGACTGATGGTGCCACTTATGTTTTGCAACTTTTCTGCTTCCAAGGTAACCTCCAAGATTTTTTCCTTCTTTCCCTTTTTCCCCTTACATGAATTCTCTGGTTATAGCATTAACTGACTACATGAACCTTTTACAGAAAAAAGACAACTAGTCTCTGACATTATACATTATTCTAAGGTCAAGCTGAAAGAATATACTGAGAAGTAAAGGTCAAACTCTTCTTTTTCTCCTGGTTCCAAGCTTTTGTTTTCTTAATGTTTTTTTCCTGTTCATACTTTACCAGTCAAATTTTGACTATGATATTTTGGTCTATTAATCATTTCTCCTCGGATTAATCCTATAGCCTTTACTTGGAAGTTGTTTCACTTATGGGGAACTCACCCTGTTTTCCACACTTTGCAATTGAAACCCTGTGTTTCTGATCCACATCCTCATCAAACTTCAGAGCCACCTCCTAGAATGGTGTGAAGTCAACCTGAATATGAGGTTCAAGAAATTTTTGATTCCTACATTTTCAGAGGTTGTTGGATGTCACACGCATAATGCAGCAGCCCCTTTAAGGTCGAGGGAATAGCCTTTTAAGGCTACGCGCTGCACCATTATGACTGCTCGTTGTCAGCTCCGCTTCCCCCATACTCACCTGTGTGGAGGCATTGTCCTCCTTTCATTTCATTTCCTCCAAGTGCTCAGCATCCTCTCATGGTGGATTCTTGCTCTCTGTCGTAGTCGGTGGGTTCCTTTTCTTCTGGGCCGCTTTCCACTGCCAAAACCCTGAAAAAGACAAGACAGAGGCATTATTCAAGCTGCAACCTTTACAGATCAGTAACATTTACAGTTTATACTTAAAATAATGTAGGACTACTTATCTGAAGAAATCCTGTTGTAAAGTCAACCATTATTTTGTTGTTGTTGTATCTGCCTAATGAAAGAAAAGACAAATATTATTATTTTTCAGCACCGTTTGTTATACATATATCAAGGACTCTCAATAAGGTTTCTATTTGTACTTGTTTAGACAGTATGGGGGTCATTCTGACCCTGGCGGTCATCGACCGCCAGGGCCAACGCCGCGGAAGCACCACCAACAGGCTGGCGGTGCTTCCTGGCCAATTCTGACCACGGCGGTAAAGCCGCGGTCAGAAAAGGGAAACCAGCGGTTTGCCGCCGGTTTTCCCCTGGCCATAGGAATCCAGCGCCGCCATGGGGATTCTGACCCCCTTCCCGCCATCCTGTTCCTGGCGGTTCTTACCGCCAGGAACAGGATGGCGGGAACTGGTGTCCTGGGGCCCCTGGGGGCCCCTGCACTGCCCATGCCACTGGCATGGGCAGTGCAGGGGCCCCCTAACAGGGCCCCATTAAGATTTTCAGTGTCTGCTTTGCAGACACTGAAAATCGCGACGGGTGCCACTGCACCCGTCGCACCCCTTCAACTCCGCCGGCTCCATTCGGAGCCGGCTTCATTGTTGAAGGGGCTTTCCCGCTGGGCCGGCGGGCGGCCTTCTGGCGGTCGCCCGCCGGCCCAGCGGGAAAGTCAGAATGACCGCTGCGGTCATTTGACCGCGGTACGGTCTTCTGGCGGAATGACCCCCTATGTAATGCAGAGTGACTTTTAGTTAGATTAAATGAGACACTGTGTTTATGATTTCAGGAGACGAAAGACTATCATGCCTAAGAATCATTATTTGAACGCTTACCAATTATAAGGGATATATGTTTGATTACCTAGGTGCGTAAAGCATCTGTACTTCAGTAGATGCTAGCATGAAATCTTATTTTCTTGCCAAAGCCTGAGAAAATTACTTGTGGAATTCATCATCTTGAATTTGCTTTTAGAAGTATTGCATAGCCAATTCAGCCTACAGGAGCCAGCACTTAAAAGAAAGGGCAAAGGGACATTAGGTAAATCAAGCATGGATAACTTCAAATTAGGAAGAAATTTAACTGAGTATTCTAGGTACTATAGGTTGTTCTTATGGTTACAGAAACTTGAAAAGGCACCTGACATCGCACAGTGGAAGTCTGGTCTGGTACTGGTCAAGGTTCGTCCCTTCATCTTGGTGGGTCAGGCGTGATTTCTTTTGGAGTCTGGGAACCATGTTATGTCCATTTCAATCCTGCGAAGGGTACATGCCTGACAGAGCTGACCGTCAATTTTGGTTACATTGGAAAACTTATTCAGTCAGTGAGAGCTCCTACTAAGATGTTTCTTCAGTCTATGCCCCATAGTTGGTTTATCATTTTTTTCTAGCAGTATCCCAATAAACCTAGGGCTTCACGAGGGGGGCATACAGCTGTACCTGGGAACAAGTCTCATCAGAGGTAGCAGTGTGGCCATTTTGCCTCACATCTGCAGAGGAGAAGGCAGAAAACATTTGGCTCTAATGCTCCATATAGTGTGTGGATTCTGGTCCCAGTCCACGTAGTCCTCATCAGCATTCTCATGCCTGCAGCAGTTTGAAGGGCACCCTCTGGTGTCAGGCTCTTATATATGCTGCATGGAGTGGCACTTGAAGAGGAGGCTAGGCAGATGCAGGAGCATGGAGAAGAGGAATAATAATAAACATTAGTCTTTTCTTACACTGGCTGTTTTGGGGAAACACCATTATCCAAGAAGTAGGCATTTATAGCCTTTAATCTATTCCTGACCATGATAGTCATCTTGCTGGAATTTTGTATCTTACTTTTCAGTTCAAGGTGGTGCCAATCTTTTCTGCGATTGTAATTTCCTGCCTAAACCATGTGCAGGAGGCCTTTGTCAGTAAAGGTTGCTTTACATCACTTCTGTGTTCCTATTTTCTGCCAAGTTCATCACATGTGTGGATGCCTTTTTGTGCCTGATTTGCCTACTTTTTTCTAGAGAGCATTCCTGATTGAAGTCTTACATTTAGAAGACTATTAAATAGGCTCTTTCCCAACCTTACTGTAGGGTAGTGCTGGTGACTTGCTCATTAACTCTACTTCCATTGATCTTCGACAATCAACAATTACCAATGTTGCAAAGAACTTTTTTCTGACCTCTTGTTGTATTTTCTCCTATCTAGGACACTCTTAAGGAGACACTTGTCATCTTTCACAAGTATATTAAGTACAAGGTGGATCCGTGGTCACTGGACGGGGTCTCTTCTTTCTTCCCGGCAGACAAAAATGAAATTAAGAGACCTTCCCAGTGAAGAGTCTTTAATGTACACACCTTAAGAACATTGTGCCAGATGTATCATTTTTTTCAAATAGCGATTACCTAATTGCAATTATCTGTGAATCGCAATTACGTAATCGCTATCTGAATGTATGAAACTCCAGGTGTTTCATTTAGCAATTCCCAATGGCTTGCAAATTGACCTACCTCATTAATATTCATGAAGTAGTTCGCAATTTGCGACCCATTGTGAATGGCGATGATCACAGGGATGGTGGCCTGCTGGGCTCATTAGACCACCATGTCTGTGATTTCTTTTAAATAAAGTAATATTTTTTTAACGCAGCCAGTTTTTCCTAAAGGAAAATGGGATGCATTTAAAAAAGAAAAATTCAAAGTTTTCTTTTTATTTTTTAAGAGCAGGCAGTGGTCCATTGGACCACTTCCTGCTCTTAAAAAATGTTTTTGCATGCATTCACAAAGGGGAAAGGTTACTTGAAGTAGGTGGTAAAATGCGAATGTTTTGCAACCGCATTTCGGTCATAAAACATTCCTACATACCACTGCGATTCGGTATGAGGAAGGGACGTCCTAGGCACGCCCCTTCCTTATTCAGAATCAGTATGTAGTCGCAATTCCAATTTGTGATTTGGTAACAAGTTACCGAATCGCAAATTGAAATTCATACATACCAAAATGCAGTTTTGCGATTGCAAACGGCCCAGATCGCAAAAATGCATAATAGATCTAGGGCCAGATGTAGCAAAATCCGATTTTGCGACTTGCAAATTGCGAGTCTGAGCGACTCGCAATTTGCAAGTCGCAAAATCGGATGCAGAATGGTGTATCACACACCTTCTGCGACTCGCTATGGGGTCGCAAAGACCCACCTCATCAATATTCATGAGGTGGGTCGCATTTTGCGACCCCATAGCGTGTCCTTGCACTCACAGGGATGGTGGCCTGCTGTAGTCAGCAGACCTCCGTGTCTGTGACTGCTTTTTAAATATAGCAGTTTTTTTTTTCATTTTGCAGCCCGTTTTCCTTAAAGGAAAACGAGTTGCAAAATGAAAAGAATACCGAAACCATTTGGTTTCGTATTTTCAGAGTAGGCAGTGGTCTATAGGACCACTGCCTGCTCTGAAAAAATATTTTTGTCGACATTCACAAAGGGGAAGGGGTCCCATAGGGACCCCTTCCCTTTTGCGAATGAGTTGCCACCAGTGTGACACTGGTGGTAACTGCGAGTTGGTTTGCGACCGCATTCGTGGTTATAAAGCAACTCTGAATTGCGATGCGAGTCGGAAATAGGAAGGGAACACCCCTTCCTATTTTCAAGTCACATTCCCAAATTGCGAGTCGGTACCGACTCGCAATTTGGGAATGAGCATCACGGGAGGCCGTTTGCATGGCGCAAACTGCGTTTTTCGCAGTTTGCGACATGCAAACGGCTTGCTACATCTGGCCCCTAGTCCATTATGCACTTGCTGAAAAGTAGAAGTATGCCGCTGTTGCACATGAATGCTATTATTACATGCATTGAACATGTACGTTATGCATCAGCTCCAAGGGAATTAATGCAACTAAGACATTCCGGACATTCTGAAATTAAGTATATGAATACACGAGGATTTGCGAGATTTGGGTACACTTACAAGTGGTCTATTAATTTGGATGCAACAAGTAGCAAGCACTAACAGCCACGAAATGGGAAAACACTTTATATTTGATGCGAGGCTTCGTCCAACCAGACATTTCAGCTCAAAAATAGAGGAAATGACTGGTAGGGAAACATGCTGAAAGGCTGCCGAAATCGCTGAAGTTTCCAAATTATTCCCCATTTCTCAGGTTCTACTTATAAGTTCGCATCCTACAATTACCAGTGAGCCTGGAATGTACTTGTAATCTGACTCATTGTGGCTTGCCCATTTAAAAATGTAACCCTGGAAAAAGGTTAAATTGTGCCTCCTGTCTTGTTAGGTCACTTGATGGATATCACAGTGCTGACTAGGAAAGGATTTGAAAGCGGCCAAGACATTTTTCAAAAAAATACATATGAAAATGCATTACGAAGGCGAAGGAATCTGTCTTACCTTTAACTTGACCACACAAACGCACAGCTCAGCAGTTGACAGATGCCATCAGGAGACACCTCTTGCACACTGGCTGCTGCCTCAGTCTCAAATTTAGGAAGAGATCAAGTAATCCCCAGTTCGCCCAAAAAAGGCCTGTGGTTTAATTTTATCTTCCATCGACTGTGATATTTAATAAAAGGAAGCACGTTTCAAGCACTGGTAGCTCAAATGACAGGACCAGCGCTGTACTCTGTCACGATGAAGACAAAACATCTCTATTTTAAAAGATGTGGCTACCAACTAAACAAAACCTAAAACCATAGTGTAATAAGAGATGTTGGATAAATTGAAACTGAAAGGTGGCATGACATCATTTATAGTAGACATCCGGGAATATGAATTAATTTTACTTTTTTGTATTTTTGGACTTTATATTGTCTCTTAATAACACTAGTGTGCACTGTAGTAAATGTATTAGATTATCCCTTAAAACCCAGACGCAAAGTCAGTGAGGAAATACTGCTTACTCCCCGAAATTGCGCTTTCCAGATTGGCTATTTAGAATCATCTAGTCCAGCTGCAGTGCTACCGAGAGATACCAGGGGCCAGATGTAGGAAAAATCCAAATTGCGACTTGCAATTTGCGAGTCCCTGCGACTCGCAAATTGCAAGTCGCAATTTGGTATGCAGAAAGGTGTCTCAGACACCTTCTGCAACTCGCAATGGGGTCGCAAAGACCCACCTCATTAATATTAATGAGGTGGGTCGCAGTTTGCGACCCCATTGCAAGTATGGGCACTCATGGGGATGGTGGCCTGCTGGAGACAGCAGACCACCATGTCCGTGACTGCTTTTTAATAAAGCAGTTTTTTTTTTTCAAAGTGCAACCCGTTTTCCTTAAAGGAAAACAAGCTGCACTTTGAAAAAATAACCGAAACCTTTAGTTTCGGATTTTTTCAGGGCAGGTAGTGGTCCATTGGACCACTGCCTCCTCTGAAAAATTATTTTCTATTCCAGTCACAAAAGGGAAGGGGTCCCACTTCAAGTGGATGGTAACTGCGATTACATAGGAAGGGAACACCCCTTCCTATTTGCGAGTCGGAAATGCATTTTGCGAGTCAGATCCGACTCGCAAAATGCATTTCTACATAGCAAAGAGGCATTTGCGCCTCGCAAACGGCGATTTTTGATATTTGCGAGGCGCAATCTCTTTGCTACATCTGGCCCCAGGTGAGCTATTACCGTACCTTGTTGTCAGGCCAAGCGTCTTGGTTCCCTTAGTGCGGACTGCAAATTTTGTTCACTAGATTGAATACTTTTTCTGTTGCGCATTTAGGGCCAGATGTAGGTAGGTCCGAGATTGCGACTCGGAAATTGCGAGTCTGTCCGACTCGCAATTTCCGAGTCGCAATCTCGGATGCAGTACGGTGTCTCAGACAACGTCTGCGACTCGCTATGGGGTCGCAAAGACCCACCTCATCCATATTCATGAGGTGGGTCGCAGTTTGCGACCCCATAGCGAGTCCCTGCACTCACAGGGATGGTGGCCTGCTGAAGTCAGCAGACCACCATGTCTGAGACTGCTTTTTAAATAAAGCAGTTTTTTTTTTCATTTTGCAGCCCGTTTTCCTTAAAGGAAAACGAGTTGCAAAATGAAAAAAATACTGAAACCATTTGGTTTCATTTTTTCAGGGTAGGCAGTGGTCCATAGGACCACTGCCTGCTCTGAAAAAATATTTTTGTCGACATTCACAAAGGGGAAGGGGTCCCACGGGGACCCCTTCCCTTTTGCGAATGAGTTACCACCAGTGTGACACTGGTGGTAACTGCGAGTTGCTTTGCGACCGCATTCGCGGTCACAAAGCAATTCTGAATTGCGATGCGAGTCGCAAATAGGAAGGGAACACCCCTTCCTATTTGCGAGTCGCATTCCCAAATTGCGAGTCGGTACCGACTCGCAATTTGGGAATGAGCATTGCGTTAGGCCGTTTGCATGGCGCAAACTGCGATTTGCACAGTTTGCAACATGCAAACGGCTTGCTACATCTGGCCCTTAGTTATCACCTGCTCCTAGAGGTTTTTGAGTGCGAGCGCATAATGTATTAATAATGTGTGCCAAACTGGAAAAAAAAAAACCTGTTCTTCGCGTTATTCCCCATTGTGCAGTTCTGAAAATTATGTATCATCTGTGCAAAATTTCAGACGTCAGGTGAGCGCAGGTGCTATTACCACACCATGGGCCAGATGTAGCAAAATCCGATTTTGCGACTTGCAAATTGCGAGTCTCAGTGACTCGCAATTTGCAAGTCGCAAAATCTGATGCAGAATGGTGTCTCAGACACCTTCTGCGACTCGCTATGGGGTCGCAAAGACCCACCTCATCAATATTCATGAGGTGGGTCGCATTTTGCGACCCCATAGCGAGTCCCTGCACTCACATGGATGGTGGCCTGCTGTAGTCAGCAGACCTGCGTGTCTGTGACTGCTTTTTAAATAAAGCAGTTTTTTTTTTTCATTTTGCAGCCCGTTTTCCTTAAAGGAAAACGAGTTGCAAAATGAAAAAAATACCGAAACCATTTGATTTCGTTTTTTTCAGAGTAGGCAGTGGTCCACAGGACCACTGCCTGCTCTGAAAAAATATTTTTTTCGACATTCACAAAGGGGAAGGGGTCCCATGGGGACCCCTTCCCTTTTGCGAATGAGTTACCACCAGTGTGACACTGGTGGTAACTGCGAGTTGGTTTGCGACCGCATTCGCGGTCACAAAGCAACTCTGAATTGCGATGCGAGTCGCAAATAGGAAGGGAACACCCCTTCCTATTTGCGAGTCGCATTTCCAAATTGCGAGTCGGTACCGACTCGCAATTTGGGAATGAGCATCGCGTGAGGCCGTTTGCCTGTCGCAAACAGCGTTTTTCGCAGTTTGCGCCATGTAAACGGCATGCTACATCTGGCCCCATATTCCATACACATCTTTTTTCAGATTTTCTGAGCATATCTCGTTCCCTTAATCTGTGCGGGTGGATATGGGTGCAGAAATACTGGGGCACTTGTAACCCTTTTTTGTCGGCAAACAGGAGTTTTCGGCTGCAAATTAGATTACCAGCGCAGGACCCTAAGTAAGCATATTTGCATAAATGGACACTAATACCATCTGCACCTTTCGAGCAGAATTGCTTGGACCTAAACGTCCCCAAATTATGTTGATGTGTGGGCATACATAAAGGTGATTTGCTATGCAATCATTCTGGGTAGTGATGTACTCCTGTGCCACTCCATATGCTGCTTGATTTATCGTACCAGCATCGTTTGCATAAAAGGGAACAATGGTCTCGTTGAGAGGTTAGCGGATGTGGTCAACTACGAAACATGGCTGATATCCCATTAACCAGCCCCGTTGTTCCAACACCCCATTTAGAGCATTTAGGGCCAAATATATCAAACCATTTTGCATTAGCAAACGGTGCGAATTGGAAAATTTGGCCGTTTGCGAATGCTAAAACGTGGTCTGCGATGCATGAAAGGCATTCGCAGCCCAAAACTAAGGAATCGCAAAAATTGCAATTTTTGGCGAAGCAACATGGTTTTGCGTGTCGCATTTTGTGTCTCGCAATTTGCGACATGAAATACAGAATCGCAATTAGCGATTCAGTATTTCAACTCAGAACTTGCGAGACACAAAATGCGACACGCAAAACCATGTCGCGATTTGATGCATCAAAAATTCACGAATTGTGTTCTTTTCACAGAATGGCCTTTTGCACATGCAAATTACCACTAGGTGAAACCAGGTAGTAACCAGGTGCAACCTATATAAAAGGCCCAGAATGCCTCAGACTCTTTTACACAATGGCTGCACTCTACGTCATGGCGAGGAGAATGAGGATCTTGGCAGGTTTGAGGAGAGGGAGGAGGAGACAGGAGCGCATTTTCAGAGTGCGCATTACCCTTTTTGACCAGACTGAGGAGGAGATATTTGAGAAGTACGGGTTGAACTCAGCCATGATACTTGACCTGATAGCTGAGCTACAACCCATACTGCAGCACACAACACATAGGACTAATAGCATACCCACCCATGTGCAGGTATTATGCTCCCTGCACCTACTTGCCTCAGGGAGCTATCAAGGGTTCATAGCAGCAGCTGGAGGAGTATCACAGAGTGCCCTCTCTAGATTTTTCAATGCATTTATCAACGCCATGCTGAGTAGGATACACCAATACATCAGATTCCCCCACACCCCACAGGAAACACAGCAGACAAAAATAGATTTCTACCAGATAGCACAGTTTCCCCACGTCGTAGGTGCCATAGATGGGACACATGTTGCAATCTGTCCACCATCGGCCACACAGTATGTGTACCGCAACCATAAATACCAACATTCAATGAATATACAGGTGATATGCTATGCCTCCTACATCATAACTGATCTTGTGGCCAGGTACCCAGGGAGCACACATGATTCATACATCTTTCTTCACAGCGGGATTCACACAAGACTGCTAGCTGGGCAGTTTGGTGAAGGACATCTACTAGGTATTTTCCCTCTGTACACTGGTTCATTGATGGCGTTGTGACGTCAGATGGCTCACTTACTCATTATACCCTCTGTCCCTCCAGGAGACAGTGCCTACGCAGTGCGCACCTACATGATGACGCCCTACCTAAATCCTACAACACCAGCAGAACGGAGATACAATTCAGCACACAGGACAACCAGCAAAGTGGTGGAGCACACCTTTGGCCTGCTGAAGAGTCACTTCCGGTGCATCCACAAAAGTGGAGGGGCACTACAGTACAGCCCGGACACGACCTGTAGAATAGTGGCCACAGGTGCTATCCTGCACAATATAGCTACCACCAGGGGCATACCTGTGGAAATATCTGATTCAGATTCAGATGAGGATGATGATCCCACCCCCCCCCTACAGCCAGCAGACAGGACCAGTGCGGCAGAGGCCAGGCAAAGGCGTGCAGACATCACGCACAACCATTTCACATGTGAGTAATAACAACACAACTTCACTGACATTTGTACTGGTAATTAGAACCTTTAGGCCCATATTTATACTTTTTGACGCTAAACTGCGCTAACGCAGTTTAGCGTCAAAAAATTTTGCGCCGTCTAACGCCATTCTGAAGCGCCATGCGGGCGCCGTATTTATGGAATGGCGTTAGCCGGCGCAAGCAGACCGGCGCTGCCTGGTTTGCGTGGAAAAAAACCACGTACACCAGACAGCGCCGGCGTAGGGGGAAAATGGCGTATGGGCGTCTTAAAATGGGGCAAGTCAGGTTACGTCGAAAAAATCGTCGTAACCCGACTTGCGCCATTTTTTTTCGACGCCCATCCCCCATCAACATGACTCCTATCATTGTAAAGATAGGAGTCATGCCCCCTTGCCCAATGGCCATGCCCAGGGGACTTATGTCCCCTGGGCATGGTCATTGGGCATAGTGGCATGTAGGGGGGCACAAATAAGGCCCCCCTATGCCACAAAAAATAAAAAATAAAATACTTACCTGAACTTACCTTAATGTCCATGGGATGGGTCCCTCCGTCCTTGGGTGTCCTCCTGGGGTGGGCAAGGGTGGCAGGGGGGGTCCCTGGGGGCAGGGGAGGGCACTCTGGGCTCATTTTGAGCCCACTTGTCCCTTAACGCCATCCCTGACCCAGGCGTTAAAAAGCGGCGCAAATGCGCCGTTTTTGGCCACGCCCACTCCCGGGCGTCATTTTTGCCCGGGAGTATAAATTCCACGTAAAGGCCTGGGAGTCATTTTTTAAGACGGGAACGCCTCCCTTGCATATCATTAACGCAAGGAAGGGGTTCACGCTAAAAAATGACGCTCACTCCGGGCACTTTGGCGCCCGAAGCGTCTAACGCCATAGTATAAATATGGCGTTGGTTGGCGTTAGTTTAGCGTCGAATTTGCGTCGAAAAAAACGACGCAAATTCGGCGCAACCAGAGTATAAATATGGCCCTAATTACCTTAACATCAGGTAACATAAGTGTCAGTAGCAAATAAAATAAAATGTGTCATAAAATAAGCAGTTAACAGTTTCTCACTATTTATTCATAGTTAACTGTATGACAAAAAAAGCAGACAGTCCCCTGTGGCCATTACAGTCACTTTTTACGGCCATGCAAGCCACTTGAGTGCGCAGTGGCCTCACCGGTGCCTCTGGTATCTGCCTCAGTGGCAGTGCTGTGCCTGGCACTGCGACGCCTAGGATCTGTAGTGGCCACTGCTACGCTGCTGAGGCTAGATGAGTCCTCAGTCTCCCCTAGTCCAAGTTCACTGGGAGTAGCAGAGCGGTGACCCAGCATATTATCCAGCACATTAGTTATCTGGACCAGTCCCTGGGCTACATCCCTACTGCTGTGCGCTGCCTCCACCTGTGCGGCCACGGCATGCCGCGATATGAGGGCCGTTGATGTTGCAAGGCAATTGACCAATCAACAGAGTCCACTAAACATGCCCATGAATCGCCTCTCCTGCCTGCGGTGGCTGACTCTGTCGTGCCTTAGCTCTGTGCAGAGTTCCCTCACTACACTTGTCATCTCCGTGGTGTTCTCGGAAGCTGTGATCTGTCCCTCATGCAGCTTTGAAATGTTAGAATTAAGGCACTCCAACTGCTGATGCAGCCCCCCCATGTTGGCATTGTGTGCCTGCATCTGCCTATGCATTGCCGTTATCTTCTTGTTTTGCAGGTGCTGCAGTTTTAGCATAGAGGATTCCAGGCCACCGAAGACTGATGGGCCCTCTCCTGCTTCCATGTGCTGTGTGTATGCATACTGAGGCCTCCTGCGGGGTGTGGAGTTATGCTGGGGCTGGGGCTCCTGCATTACAGTGGATCTGCCGTCTGGGGAAGGAGTGTGGCCGTCATCCCGCATGTCATCTGAGTCCTGGCTCAATTCGGGGAGCAGTACAGCCCTTGCCCTGCTTCTGAAAGGTGCAATATTCAGTGACTCACTGGTGTTGGAGTCTGATGGAGGGTGGGTTTCAGCATCCCCCACAACGGCACATGCTGATGCTGCTGGGCCTGGGCCATCTGCAACGACAATGTGCAGCATGTCATTTATGTATGTATCACCAAAGGTTACACAATGGTAATAAATGTACAGTTACATCATATCACTATGTAGTGGGTGTTGTGTTCTTCTGGGTGTTGCTCTACTTAATTACATTCTATGTACTACTTTCAGCTCTGGGTTGTGGACTACCACTCCCATAAGGCATTGTTGTGCCGCTTCTAAAATGTGGAATGGACAACTTATCACAATGCTTTGCACTAATTGCTAATTCCTAAGGGGCATTAGTACATACACATATGGGGTTACATTTCAATATTGCACTTACCTTTACTGGTGTTTGGTGTTCCGGATGTGTCTATGTCAGTGACCCCACTGACAGCTTCTGGGAGGAGTGTCGACTCAACCAGGTCTTCCATCTGGGTGGAGGGTGTCTCATTGGATGGTCCTCCTCCTGTGCTCCTTGCCTCCTGTAGTCTTCTTGCCACCCTCTCCTTGGCACGGGAATGCAGGTCGTACCACCTCTTTTTGATCTCCTCCACTGAGCGCTGCGCAACCCCCACAGCGCAGATTTTTGTTTGGATGTCCGCCCAGAGTTTGCGCTTCTCACTCTCAGGGACCTGGAGTGAGCTCTTCCCGAACAGCCGGTCATGGCTTCTCACCACCTTCTCATTGAGCACCTCCAGTTCCTGCTCACTGAACTTGAGTTTTCTTTTCCTCTCTCCCTTCTCCTTTCCATGTGCAGAGTTGTCCATGGTGATGTGCAGTCCTGCCTTGTTCACAGACTTGCTCCCTGTGGCTGGGCTGCATCTCTCTCACTGCTCCTTTGTGTGTGGCACCTGCAAACTGCCTGGGATGACTCACTTCCTGCTTGTGATGTCATCAGGCTCTGCCAGGTGTGTGTTCTTGCAATTTGCGATTTTCAAATACTGAATCGCAATTTTTTTGCGATTCAGTATTTGGGCCTCGCAAATCGCAAATAGCGATTTTTAAGAAATCGCTAATTCCGAATCGCAAATATGTTACATAGCATATTGCGACTCAGAAATAGCGATTTCTTTAAAATCGCTATTTGTGATTTGCAGAGGGGTTTGTTCATACATCTGGCCCTTGGTGGTGAAAGATATGCAGGGCTCTCACAGAGCCTCAGTTTGTTCGGCCAGTGAAAACTTGCCTGCCACACGTTCGCCTATTTAGGGCATGGCAACTCTTTCTAGAATTTTCTGCCCATGGCAGGGACAACAAACAATAGCCCTGACACCTTCACTTTAGGACTATTGGTTTTGATTGTTTGCGTCAGTAAACCGAACAGGTGTGACAGGCAAGGCCAAATAATATGTTACCCGTTCAGGAAGCTGCTCTGTGTTCAGTGAATTCACCATGCCTGCAGATGCACCGAAAGCAGAGAAATCACTACCAGGCAAGTAGGGACCTCTAATTGTAGGAGAGGAGGTAGAAGCCATGTTCTGAGAGGCTTTGGCCTGAAAATAGCCAAAGCTGTCTGGTAGGTGAGACTTAAAAATGAACAACCTGGCTGTCTTTATAAATTGAAGTGTTAGATGCCCTGAGTTTTTTTTATCATTTAGAACAGATGATTTTGAAATTAGTGAGTAATTTTGCATATCTTGTGAAGTATGCAGAATGAGGGAGAAAAGATTTGCAAAATGGGGTTGTTTGGCAATAAAACTGGCAAATTACTGTTATGCAGACCTACATATCAGCAAAATAAGTGAAACATCCTTAAGAGTTGGTGCAGTACAATTTAACTATTCATGCACTTGTGAGCCTACTGAATGAGGCTGGCGTCAGTCATATCCGTGCTATTCTTGCATCGTGCTGTGGTGCATTATTTTCATAGCTTTTTACTGATGCTGTACAACACTGCCAAAAGCACTGCCATTGTTCCTAAAGGCAAGATATGTCATCTTTGTCAATGCTTGTTTAATAATTTTAAGCTGGTCATCACAGACTCTAGGTTTATTGGTGAGAAAACTAAGATACACAGAAAGTGTAACAACAATTACCTAGAAAAGAGGGTATGCTGACACCCCCCGTACAGAGAATGTATAAAATACAGTATCTGTTCCAAACAAGCACGTACCCCTCGTCTCATTAGAAGAGTCTACTCAGGATCACATACAGGACTTAAAATTCCTTCTAACGACGTCGCCCTTGGTAGTATAGGGGACAGCAGAAAGTAGGTAGTATTCACTAAGAAAGACTAACCCTCATTGAATAAAGTATTGGAAATAATGCTTCACAATATATGCTTGAACTCAGAAATAGGTTTGAGACCTAATGACAAACCATATAGGGATTCAAAAAACAATGTAGAGCATGAATACTATAATCCACTTTAGATAAATTAAAAATGTATATAGAAAGAAATACACAGGAGATTGGACAGCTGAAAATACAAGATAAAATTCTAGTTGGGAATTTGGAAAGATTATACAATAAAGGAAGGTGAACAATCCTAGGATCTTAAATGTTCTTACGGGAGTAGAAGGAAGTGATCTTAAAAAAATGGTGATAACTCCATTACATGACAGAGGCCCTCATTACGAGACTGGTGGCCAGAGTACCGCTGCGGTGGAGTTGGCGGCTGCACCGCCGCGGGCCCAGCGGTGAAGACCGACACATTACAAGTTCCGGAAAGGTACCTGCAGAATACAGGCAAGTTACTGTCTGGACAACGACAGCGGAAGTGCAGGCGCGCCAGGCAGCAGCAACCTCTAGCCTGTCAGTCAGGCAGCATCCCATGACCATATTACGAAGTTGCACACCGCCATGATTTCCTGGGCGGAACCACCGCCACCAAAACCCTGTTGGAAACGAACAATATAAAAGGGAACAGCCACCTCAGGAACACAGGCACATCCATAGGCGCCAAGGTACGCAAAATGCAACTCCTTCCAATCCTCTACCTGGCCCTGCAACTCCCGGACCAGCGACAGCGACCACGACACCAACTGTAAGTACACCAGCCTAGCACTCACTGGAGGGAACGATGTTAGTACACACACACACAACACACACACACAACACGGGAAGCCATGCCCACGCACACACGCAAACACCCATACCAACACACACACCAATACTCACAACCACCACACGTACATGGAGAATGAAAGCCAGGACTAGGTAGGTAACAATGACACCAACAGTGTAGTGCCGCATAAGAACCATACATTAAAAATCTGGTAAAATGTATGTACATACAGGCCAAGGGCCAGTCCAGATACCAAAGTCTCCGAGCACACTGGGCACAAGATGATGCCCCAACTTGCCTGCTGACTGCAAAGTACAGACCTCCACAGGGTAGGGGCATCAATGGGGAATGCAGGCACCACAGGGGTGAGGGGGAGGTGGGGTTGGCGGGGTCCTCGGACTTGGAGGGTGGTCCTTCCATCTGGTCCTGGAGGGGGGACCTCTAGGAGTACCCTTAGATGGGGGGTCCCTGGGCTTACCCTTGGATGGTGGAGGCTTAGCAGTGGGCTGCAGTTTGGGCTTGCCCTTGGATGGCAGGGGCTTAGCACCGGGGGTGGGCATGGGCTTGGCCTTGGAGGTGGAAGGAGTAAGCCTGGCCTGGGACGAGGATGGAGTGGGCTTGGGTTTGGCAGCAGGAGCAGTGGACGTCATTGGAGCAGAAGTGGCAGGTGGTGGAGGGGCATTGGCAGGGGCAGTGGCAGACTGGGATACAGAAGACTCGGCCAGAGGAAGGGTTGCAGGGTGCTTAGGGGGGACAGGGATTGGGTCGTGCGCAGGAAACATTTATTTGGGAACACATGGGAGGTCACTGGAAAGACGGTTGGGAGTGGAAGGAGTTGGTATGGTTGTGAGGTGTGTACGTGGATGTACCATGGGTGCAGGTGTGTGGGTGGATGAATTGTGTGTGCTGGGGGACTGTTACGTGGGTGAGTGTGTGCGTGTAGATGTACTGGCAGGAGGTGGGGAGGAGATGCAGGGAGATGGCAGGGGGGAAGTGTGAGTGCATGTTGGGGTGGTGTCTGCAGGTAAAGTGGATATGCTGCATGTGGGTGTGTTGATAGTTGTGGTGTCTGCGCCATTGGTGTATGGGGTGCATTAATGGGGGGTCAGTAGATGTGGTGACTGTGGCAGTGAGGGCAGCTGTGGCAGGAACAGTGACTGATGTGAGGTTGACTGCAGGTGTGAGTGTAGAGTCGACTGTGAGGGGGGAGGTGGTTGGGGAGTCGGTGCAGGGTGTGGATGTTGACATGTCTGCATGGGTGTGTTGAGTGTGTGCATGGCAGTGGTGGCGTCTGTGGTGCCTATGTTTGTCCTTGTATACTGTGTCTGTTGATGTGGATGCATGTGGGTCAGAAGGTGTGCCTTGGATGGGTGAGGCGAGAGGGATGTGGGATTGGGAACAGGTAGCTGGAGGGGGGACGGAAGAAGAAGGGACACTGGCTGCTGTCAACGAGGAGGCCAGAGCCTGAAACGATCTCTGTAGGCCATACAAAGGCTCCTTACTGTCAGAGAAAGTGATGCTAACAATTACAAAGTTTTGAAGGATGCACTCTTGGATGGATTTGGCTTAACCACTGAACAATACAGGATTAAGGGCCGGATGCAGGAAACGATTAGCGAGTCGCAAACGGCAAAAATTGCAGTTTGCGACTCGCTAATCGCATTTCCCTATGCAGAAATGCATATTGCGAGTCGGACCGACTCGCAATATGCATTTCAGAATCGCAAATAGGAAGGGGTGTTCCCTTCCTATTATCGATTTGGAGTGGCAAGCAATACCATTTGCGACCGCATATGCGGTCGCAAATGGTATCGCAGTTACCATCCACTTCAAGGGGATGGTAACCCACTCGCAAATTTGAAGGGGTCCCCATGGGACCCCTTCCCCTTTGCGAAGGAACCCAAAACAATTTTTTCAGGGCAGGTAGTGGTCCAAGGGACCACTACCTGCCCTGAAAAAATACCGAAACTAAAAGTTTCGTTTTTTTTTAAAGTGCAGCTCGTTTTCCTTTAAGGAAAATGGGCTACACTTAAAAAAAAAAACTGCTTTATTGATAAAGCAGTCACAAACATGGAGGTCTGCTGACGATAGCAGGCCTCCATGTTTGCGAGTGCCTAGACTCGCTATGGGGCCGCAATTTGCGACCTACCTCATTAATATTAATGAGGTGGGTCATTGCGACCCCATAGCGACTCGCAGACGGTGTCTGAGACACCGTTCTGCATACCAATTTGCGAGTTGCAAATTGCGAGTCGCAGGGACTCGCAATTTGCAAGTCGCAAATTGGCATTTTCCTACATCTGGCCCTAAGTTCAGAGACACCAGAAAATAATCCTCTCAAGACTGTACAGACTTTGTAGACTGTTCAGTAAAGGCCTTGGAGGGTTGGTTACATGGCAGTAAGGTGACTGACTATGAAAGCCTATATAATCTAATCCTGAGGGAGCATATTTTGAACAATTGTGTGTCAGATTTGTTGCACCAGTACTTGGTAGACTCAGATCTGACCTCTCCCCAAGAATTGGGAAAGAAGGCAGACAAATGGGTCAGAACAAGAGTGAACAGAAAAGTTCATACAGGGGGTGACAAGGATGGCAAGAAGAAGGATGGTAAGTCTTCTGGCAAGGGTTGGGACAAAGATAAAAAACATTCTGAGTCTTCATCAGGCCCACAAAAACCCTCTGGGGTGGTGGGACCAAATCCTCTTCTCACAATCAGAAAAAGCCATGGTGTTATTTATGTAAAGTAAAAGGCCATTGGGCAAGTGATGCCACTTGTCCAAAGAAAAACACCAATGCTCCCACTACCACAACCCCAACTGCACCCTCTAGTGCCCCTAGTAATAGCAGTGGTGATGGGAAGTCTACTACAAATAGCCAATCCAAGGGTGTAGCTGGGCTCACTATTGGCAGTGTAGTTGGGGTTGGTCTTGTTAGGGAGACCACAGAGGTTGTTTTAGTCTCTGATGGTGGCATTGACTTTGCCACCTTGGTTGCTTGTCCTCTTAATATGGGTAAGTACAAGTAACTACCCCTAATTAATGTTGTTGAGGTTGAGGCCTATAGGGACACAGGAGCCAGTGTAACCATGGTTATAGAGAAACAGGTTCACCCTGATCAACACCTACTTGGTCAGCAGTACCAAGGGACTGATGCTCACAATAACACACTTACCCACCCCATGGCTGTTGTGAATCTCAACTGGGGGGGGGGGGGGTTACCGGTCCAAAGAAAGTTGTGGTAGCCACTGAATTACTTATAGGTTGCTTACTAGGCAATGATTTGGAGACATCAGCTTGGGCTGAAGTGGAGTTGGAGGCTCAGGCAGCAATGCTGGGGATTCCTGGGCATATTTTTGCTTTAACAAGGGCTCAGGCCAAAAAGCAAAAATAACAGGGAAACTTGGATCCTGAAAGAATGGACCAAGTGCTCCCAAAACCTAAGGGTAGGAAGGGTAAATCCTTGCCCACTATGCCTCCCTCACCAGAAGATTCCCCTTTTGAGGAAGAGGAGTCCTCTCCCTGTGCAGAACCTACACCAGATGAGCTGGCAGCAGACACTGCTGAGCTTTTGGGTGCAGGGGGGGCCTGCTAGGGAAGAGCTGAGTGTGGCACAGCAAACCTGTCCAACATTAGAGGGTTTGAGACAGCAAGATGTCAAACAGCAGAATGGGGATGTGAGTGATAGCCATAAGGTATATTGGGAAGACAACCTCCTGTATACTGAATCAAGGGACCCTAAACCTGGAGCTGCCAGGAGATTGGTCATACCTTTGTAATACAGAGAGTTTCTTCTTACCTTGGCACATGACATTCCTTTGGCTGGGCATTTGGGCCAAAGTAAAACTTGGGACAGACATGTTCCCCTGTTTCACTGGCCTCATATGTCAGAGGACACCAACGAGTTTTGTCGCTCTTGTGTGACCTGCCAAGCCAGTGGCAAGACTGGTGGCACTCCAAAGGCCCCCTTAATTCCACTTCCTGTGGTTGGGGTGCCCTTTGAAAGGGTAGGGGTTGACATAGTTGGCCCCCTTGACCCTCCAACAGCTTCAGACAATGGGTTTATCCTGGTGGTAGTGGACCATGCCACTAGGTATCCTGAAGCAATTCCCTTAAGGATCACTACAGCTCCTGCAGTGGCAAAGGCCCTCCTGGGAATCTTTTCCAGAGTGGGTTTCCCTAAGGAAGTGGTGTCAGACAGAGGTAGTAACTTTGGCCCTCATTCTGACCTTGGCGGGCGGCGGAGGCCGCCCGCCAAAGTCCCGCCGTCAGGTTACCGTTCCGCGGTCGAAAGACCGCGGCGGTAATTCTGACTTTCCCGCTGGGCTGGCGGGCGGTCGCCTTCAGACCGCCAGCCAGCCCAGCGGGAAAGAGGCTTCCACGATGAAGCCGGCTCGGAATCGAGCCGGCGGAGTGGAAGCTGTGCGACGGGTGCAGTTGCACCCGTCGCGTATTTCACTGTCTGCGCAGCAGACAGTGAAATACATGTAGGGGCCCTCTTACGGGGGCCCCTGCAATGCCCATGCCAGTGGCATGGGCACTGCAGGGGCCCCCAGGGGCCCCGCGACCCCCCCTACCGCCATCCGGATCTCGGCGGTCCGACCGCCGGGATCTGGATGGCGGTAGTGGGGGTCGGAATCCCCGCGGCGGTGCAGCAAGCTGCGCCGCCGCGGAGGATTCAATGGGGCCGCGGTACACTGGCGAGACCCCGCCAGTGGTGCCGGTCCGACCGCGGCTTTACCGCCGCGGTCGGAATCCCCATTGGAGCACCGCCGGCCTGTCGGCGGTGCTCCCGCGGTCCTCCGCCCTGGCGGTCAAAGACCGCCAGGGTCAGAATGACCACCTTTATGTCTGCATACCTCAAAGCAATGTGGAAGGAGTGTGGTGTAACATACAAGTTCGCTACTTCTTATCATCCACAAACAAATGGTCTGGTTGAGAGGTTTAATAAAACTCTCAAAGGTATGATAATGGGACTCCCTGAAAAACTCAGAAGGAGAGGGGATGTCCTCTTACCTTGCCTCCTTTTTGCTTACAGAGAGAGATACCCCAAAAAGGAGTGGGCTTTAGCCCCTTTGAGCTCCTCTTTGGACACTCTGTGAGAGGTCCCCTTGCACTTGTTAAGGAGGGTTGGGAACAACCTTTAAAAGCTCCTAAACAAGACATTGTGGATTATGTGCTTGACCTAAGATCAAGAATGGCTGAGTACATGAAAAAGGCCAGTAAAAACCTTCAGGCCAGCCAGGAGCTGCAAAAGCAATGGTATGACCAGAAGGCTGCGCTGACCCAGTACAACCCAGGGCAGAAGGTGTGGGTATTGGAGCCTGTGGCCCCAAGAGAACTCCAGGACAAATGGAGTAGACCCCATCTAATTGTTGAGAAAAAGGGTGAGGTTACCTACTTGGTAGACCAGGGCACTGCCAAGAGTCCCCTTAGGGTGCTCCATGTCAACCGCCTAAAACCCTACTATGACAGGGCTGATCCCACCCTGCTCATGGCAACAGATGAGGGACAGGAAGAAGAGAGTGACCCTCTCCTTGATGTCTTCCCCACCACTGAAGCAGATGGCTTAGTGGAGGGAGTAGTACTTGCAGATTGTCTTAATGCTGAGCAGAAAGACAACTGTGTAAATCTTTTAAGTCAGTTTTCTGAACTCTTCTCATTGATACCAGGTACTACTACTTGGTGTGCGCATACAATCAATACTGGAGACAGTTTACCTGTCAAAAGTAAGATTTATAGGCAGCCTGACCATGTCAGGGACTGCATTAAACAAAAGGTTCAGAAAAGACTTAGGAGTGATTGAGCTTTCAGAAAGCCCATGGGCTAGCCCGGTGGTGCTTGTCCCAAATCCTCCTCACAGTAAGGATGGAAAAAGAGAGATGAGGTTTTGTGTTGACTATAGAGGGCTCAACCAAGAAACCAAGACAGATGCTCACCCTATACTCAGGGCAGATGAGCTAATAGATACACTGGCTTCTGTCAAGTATCTAAGCACTTTTGATTTAACTGCAGAGTATTGGCAGATTAAATTATCAGAAGATGCTAAACCCAAGACTGCATTTTCAACCATTGGAGGGCACTATCAATTCACTGTGATGCCCTTTGGTCTGAAGAATGCACCTGCCACTTTTCAAAGGTTGGTGAACACAGTCCTGGAAGGGTTGGAAGCTTTTAGTGCCACATATCTGGATGATATAACTGTCATAAGCTCCACCAGGATGATCACCTGGTCCACCTGTGGAAAGTTTTGGAGGCCCTGCAAAAGGCAGGCCTCACTATCAAGGCCTCAAAGTGCCGATAGGGCAGGGGAAAGTGGTTTATCTGGGCCACCTGGTAGGTGGGGAACAGATTGCACCACTACAGGGGAAGATCCAGACCATTATTGAATGGGCTCTCACTACAACTCAACCCCAGGTGAGAGCCTTTTTAGGCCTCACAGGGTACTATAGGAGGATCATCAAGAATTATGGCTCCATTGCGGCTCCTCTTAATGACCTCACTAGTAAGAAGATGCCTAAAAAGGAATTGTGGACAGCTAGCTGTCAAAAAGCGTGTGATGAGCTCAAACAGGCCATGTGCTCTGCATCTGGCCTTAAAAGCCCTTGCTACTTCAAAAAGTTCATAGTCCAGACTGATGCTTCTGAATTGGGGGTTGGGGCAGTGCTATAACAGCTTAATACTGAGGGCCAGGATCAACCTGTTGTTTTTATCAGCAGGAGGTTGACCCCTAGAGAAAAGCGCTGGTCTGCCATAGAGAGGGAGGCCTTTGCTGTGGTCTGGGCACTGAAAAAGTTGAGACCATACCTGTTTGGTACTCACTTTATTGTCAGACAGACCATAAACCTCCACTTTGTCTAAAACAAATGAAAGGTGAAAACCCTAAATTGTTGTGGTGGTCCATATCCCTACAGGGAATGGACTATACAGTGGAACATAGACCTGGGAGTACCCACACCAATGCAGATGGACTCTCCAGATATTTCCACTTAGACAATGAAGACTCATCTGGGCAAGGTTGGCCTTATTGTCCCTCGTTTTGGGGGGGGAGGGTTGTGTAGGAAAGTATCATCTTGCCTGGCATGTTACCCCCATTTTTCACTTGTATGTATGTTTGTTTTTGTCTGTGTCACTGGGATCCTGCTAGCCATGACCCCAGTGCTCATAAGTTGTGCCCTGTATGTGTTCCCTGTGTGGTGCCTAACTGTATCACTGAGGCTCTGCTAACCAGAACCTCAGTGTTTATGCTTTTTCTGCTTTTAAAATTGTCACTGTAGGCTAGTGACTAATTTTACCAATTCTGATTGGCACACTGGAACACCCTTATAATTCCCTAGTATATGGTACTTAGGTACCCAGGGTATTGGGGTTCCAGGAGATCCCTATGGGCTGCAGCATTTCTTTTGCCACCCATAGGGAGCTCAGACAATTCTTACACAGGACTGCCACTGCAGCCTGAGTGAAATAACGTCCACGTTATTTCACAGCCATTTTACACTGCACTTCAGTAACTTATAGGTCAGCTATATGTCTAACCCTCACTTAGTGAAGGTTAGGTGCAAAGTTACTAAGTGTGAGGGCACCCTGGCACTAGCCAAGGTGCCCCCACATTGTTCAGGGCAATTTCCCCAGACTTTGTGAGTGTGGAGACACCATTACACGTGTGAACTACATATAGGTCAATACCTATGTTTAGCTTCACAATGGTAACTCCGAACATGGCCATGTAATATGTCTAAGATCATGGAATTGTCCCCCCAAGCCAAATCTGGTATTGGGGTGCCAATCCCATGCATCCCCGGGGCTCCAGCATGGACCCCGGGTACTGCCAAACTAGTTCTCTGGGGTTTTCTCTGCAGCTACCGCTGTTGCCAACCCTCAGACAAGTTTCTGCCCTCTTGGGGTCTGGGCAGCCCAGTCCCAGGAAGGCAGAACAAAGGATTTCCTCTGAGAGAGGGTGTTACACCCTCTCCCTTTGGAAATAGGTGTTAAGGGCCTGAGAGGAGTAGCCTCTCCTGGCCTCAGGGAATGCTTTGAAGGGCACAGATGGTGCCCTCCTTGCATAAACCAGTCTACACCGGTTCAGGGATCCCCCAGCCCCTGCTCTGGCACGAAACTGGACAAAGGAAAGGGTAGTGACCACTCCCTTGTCCATCACCACCCCAGGGGTGGTGCCCAGAGCTCCTCCAGTGTGTCTCAGACCTCTGCCATCTTGAATGCAGAGGTGTGAGGGCACAATGGAGACCTCTGAGTGGCCAGTGCCAGCGGGTGATGTCAGAGACCCCTCCTGATAGACTCTTACCTGGTTAGGCAGCCAATCCTCCTCTGAGGGCTATTTAGGGTCTCACCTATGGGTTTCTTCCCAGATAACGAATGCAAGAGCTCACCAGAGTTCCTCTGCACTTCTCTCTTCAACTTCTGCCAAGGATCGACCACTGACTGCTCCAGGATGCCTGCAAATCTGCAACAAAGTAGCAAGATGACTACCAGCAACATTGTAGCGCCTAATACTGCCGGCTTTCTCGACTGTTTCCTTATGGTGCATGCTCTGAGGGCTGTCTGCCTTCAGCCTGCACTGGAAGCCATGAAGAAATCTCCCGTTGGTCAACGGAATCTTCCCCCTGCTAACGCAGGCACCAAACTTCTGCATCACCAGTCCTCTGGGTCCCCTCTCATCTTGGCGAGCGTGGTCCCTGGAACACAGGAGCTGGATTCAATTGACCCCGACAGTCCAGTGGTCCTTCTGTCTAAATTTGGTGGAGGTAAGTCCTTGCCTCCCCACGCCAGACAATAATCCTGTGTACTGCGTGATCTGCAGCTGCTAGGGCTTCTGTGCACTTTTGAAAGACTTCCTTTGTGCACAGCACAGCCCAGGTCCCCAGCACTCCGTCCTGCATTGCTCAACTCGCTGAGTTGACCTCCGACTTTGTGGGACCCTCTTTTGTTGTGCTGAGATGACCGCTGTGCTCAGAATTTTTGAATGCCTGTTCAGGTACTTTTGCGGGTGCTGCCTGCTTCTGCATGGGCTCTCTCTGTTGCTGAGTGCCCCCTCTGTCTCCTCCTCGAAGGGGCGACCTCCTGGTCCTTCCTGGGCCCTGGCAGCACCCAAAACCTTCAACCGTGAATCTTGCAGCTAGCAAGGCTTGTTTGTGGTCTTTCTGCGTGGAAATGACTCTGCATTCTCCAGCACACTGTGGGACATCTTCTGACCAAAGGACAAGTTCCTGGCACCTTCCGTTGTTGCAGAATCTTTGACTTCTTCCACCTGGAGGCAGCCCTTTTGCACCTTCATCTGGGGTTTAGTGGGCTCCTTCCCCCCCGGACACTTGCGTGACTCTTGGACTTGGTCCCCTTCCTTTGCAGGTCCTCAGGTCCAGGAATCTGTCTTCAGTGCTTTGGAGTCAGTTGTTGCCTTTGCAGAATCCCCTATTTCGACTTTACTGTCTTTCTGGGATAGTAGGGTAACTTTCCTCCTACTTTTCAGGGTTTTGGGGTGGGGTATCTTGGACACCCATAGTGTTTTCTTACACTCCAAGCGACCCTCTACACACTACACTAGGCCTAGGGTCCATTCGTGTTTCGCATTCCACTTTTGGAGTATATGGTTTGTGTTGCCCCTAGGCCTATTTTCTCCTATTGCATTCTGTTGTGTTCTACAGTGTTTGCACTACTTTTGTAAGTGTTTTACTTACCTGATTTTTGGTTTGTGTGTATATTTGGTGTATTTTACTTACCTCCTAAGGGAGTATATCCTCTGAGATACTTTTGGCATATTGTCACTGAAATAAAGTACCTTTATTTTTAGTAACTCTGAGTATTGTGTTTATTATGATATAGTGCTATATGATATAAGTGGTATAGTAGGAGCTTTGCATTTCTCCTAGTTCAGCCTAAGCTGCTCTGCTATAGCTACCTCTATCAGCCTAAGCTGCTAGAACACTACTAATCTACTAATAAGGGATAACTGGACCTGGCACAAGGTGTAAGTACCACAAGGTACCCACTATAAGCCAGGCCAGCCTCCTACAGTGTCACATACAAGGGAGTATGTTTAGGAGAGGGACACTTCCTGGTGGTGGTCTTGGTCTGGGCATCATGTCCAGCTGGATGTATAGTTGGACGTCCTTGCTTGCATGCCGATTCCTCAGCTACAGGGGTAGGGGTGGTGGTGTCCTGCGAGACCTGTGGCGGGGCCTCCATACCACTGGCTGCCGCTGATGTGGAGGGCTGTGATGGGATGTGGTCAGTGCTAGGGGACTGTTGGTGGGTAGTGGACTCACGCATGACAGCAGTCAGGTCCTTGATCACCCCTACAATGGAGGCCATGGTGGTGTTGTTGGCCTGCCACTGTTGCATGGCCTCCAGATGGTATTGGCTCTGCAGCCACTGGGTCTCCTGCGTGGTGCGAGGATCTGGGCCACTGTGTCCTGGGTGTGCTGGTATACATCCAGGACTTGGTTGGGGGCCCCTTGCGCAGTCAATTGGTGTGGCTTTGCCAACCCTTGGGTCACTTTTCCCCTCCCACTAGCCCTGGCCCCCTAGCCCTGGCCCTCTGGCACAGTGTACCCACTCCCAGTATCAGCAGGGTCATCATTGTCTGGGGTGGGTGCCCTTCACTCTGCCGCTGTACTACTGGGCACACCTATGATTGTTGGGTCCCTGGGGCACAGGTTTGGGGTTCAGGGTCTGGCTGTGGTGTTGTTGCCACCTGGGTAGGGTCTTCTGGGGTGTCCAGGGTGGGAATGCCGTTGGTGGACTTCCCAGTGGCCCCAGATGGGCCAGACAAGTTGTCCTCATCCAGACTTCCATTGGGACTTTCATCCTGGGGGGGTGTCTGATCCTGGCATCCTCAGCAGGATGTCAGTGCCAGGAGAACCTGTGGATGGATACGGTAGATGTTAGTTGTGTGACTGTTGTTGTAGCGTCCCTGTTGTGATACATGCAGTGGCTCAACTTATTGCCCAGTGATTGCAATGACAGCTGCTGCACTGCAGACATTGGTTTGGACTGGATTGTGGGAGTTGTGGTTCTTCCATATTGTGCTTGACATCCATGCATTTGGGGTTTGTGAGTAAGGATGGTAGGAGTAGAGTGGTGTGTAATGCAGAGGAGAGGTGTGGGGTATTTTGCACGGGGTCAGTGGGGTGGGTTTCAGTGGTTTGGAGTGTGGTGGGTAGGTATGCTGGGAAAGGGTGGTTGGTGCTTGGGGGGTATTGCTGACTTACCGGTGTCGAGCCCTCCGCTGATGCCAGTCAGGCCCTCCGGATACATGATGTCTAGGACTTTCTCCTCACAGGTTGTCAGCTGGAGGAGAGGAGGTGGGGGCCTACCGACAGTCTTATTACTGGCTATCCTCTGCCTGGATGCCATGGACTGGATCTTCCCCCTGAGATCGTTCCACCTCTTTCTGATATCCTCCCTTGTGCGTGGCTATGTGTCAACTGTGTTGACCCTGTCGACGATCCTCTGCCATAACTCTGTCTTTTTGGCTATTGATGTTTGGGGTGGGTATGTGTAGTGCGTGTTGGGTGCAGTACGGGGTGTGTGGTGATGTGCGGGTGTTTGGCTGTGTGTGCTGGTAGGCTGCGGTGTTGATTTGTGCAATGTGTGCTGTGTGATGTTTGTTAGCTGTGTTTAGGGTATGCTTCTCGTTTTTGGCTGTGGCTGCTCGGATATGACGTAAGGGATTGTAGGTGGATGGGGGTAGTCATATGGTGGCGTGGTCAGGTGTCTTGTTTTCTGTCCATCAGATAATTCTATAGATGTTTTGTATCGTATTTGTAGAGTGTCTGGTGCCTTTGAAGTTAGTTCGCCTGAACCTGTTTAGTCGCCTTGGTCAACCCTTGGTGATACTGTATCTTTACAATTTTGTCATAAGAAATGTCTGCATGTCCCTGAGCTTAAGTTTGTAATAAAACTGTAGGAAAGTGCCCCTTTTCACATAGTCCCCCCCACACTTTTTGCTTGTCAATTGATGCAATTGTGACTGAAAGTGCACTAGGTTCCTGCTATCCAGGTCCCCAGTGCCAGATTTCTTTCCCTAAAACAGGTTATCAGGTGTGAGTTATTTGAACTGGCCAATGTGGTGTTGGGTACTTTCTGCGGTGCCTTTTTGTTCTGCCGTGGTGAGTACTGCCGATGTTTTCCACTGTGCATGTTCTGCTGTGCTGGAGGTTGATTCATAATATGACAGTCAGAATGGTGTCGACATGGCAGGCCAGAAGTTGCTCAGTCACTCTTTCACCCCGGGTTGACCTGGCGGTTTTGTGTCTGTATTTAGGTGGTTTGTGTTTTGTGACTCGTAATACGGCGGTCGCTTTACCGCCACCACTGCCGGGCTGGTGGTGGCATTTCGCATGGCGGTCTTGCCCGAAGACCGCCAGACTCGTAATGAGGCCAGAGTCTTTAAAGGAAATATGATGGTTGATTTTGTGAGTGAGATTAAAAAAATCCATTGTGATCCTTTCTTACTATATCTCATTTGTAAAAAAAGGCAGAGGAATCATAGAAAACCTTCTTTCCAACGTGGCAAAAGAACGGATACCAGCTATTTTATTAAAAGCTTAAAGAAACTTGGGAGCAAAAAAGTGTTTATATAGTTAGATCTGATATTTTCTGCTTCACGGAAGAACATCATTGGAAACTTGGGAAACAGATGGAAGAACCCAAAATCCTATGTGCCACAGTGCAGATGAAATTTCTAGTGATGTTTAGGATTATGTAGATGAAAACATGCAAACTATGTGCTATTGTTGGACTTTTCCCCTTTTGCAGGGTCATCTCCAATCTTTTTGCCTCCTTCCTCTTATTTTTTCTGACCTGTTGTTCTTGGCTTTAAGACTATGGGCACTTTACAACTGCTAACCATGGCTAAAGTCCATATGCTCTCTGTGTAAATTGTATTTTAGATTGGTTTATCCATGATTGGCATATTTGGTCTACTAGTAAGTCCCTAGTTCAGTGCACTAGAGGTGCCCAGGGCCTGTAAATCAAATACTACTAGTGGGCCTGCAGCACTGGCTGTGCCACCCACATTAGTAGCCATGTAAACATGGCTCAGACTCGCCACTGCAGTGTCTGTGTGTGCAGTCTTGCACTTCCAATTCAACTTGGAAAGAGGACTCACTTGCCAGGCCTAAACCTTCCCTTTTTATACATGTAAGGCACCCCTAAGGCAGGCCCTAGGTAGCCCCATGGGCAGGGTGGCGTGTATGATAAAGGTAGGACATGGACAGTGTTTTACATGTCCAGACAGTGTAATACTGGCACATTTGGTGTTCACTGGGTCAAGGCCTATCCCTCTCATAGGTTAACATGGGGGCTGCCTTTAAGTATTATTAAAGTGCAGATTCCCTTTGGGAGCCAATAGAAATATGGAGTTTAGGGTCTCTGAACTCACAATTTAACAATACATCTTATGGTAAAGTTTGTTTTCAGATTGCATGTTTGAAAATGCCACTTTTAAAAAGTATGCATTTTCTTGCTCAAACCATTCACTGACTCTGCCTGTTTGTGGATTCCCTGTCTGGGTCAGTTTGACAGTTGGGCTGTTTGCACCTCTCTCTAGACAGTGACACAAAGAGAGCTGGGGTGTAGCCTGCATATCCTGATGAGCCATCTGTGCTGGGAGGGAGGGGCGGAGTGGTCACTTACACCTGAAAGGGCTGTGCCTGCCCTCACATAATGCAGTCTCCAACCCCCTGGTGTGTGTCTGGGGCCTGGCCTGGGCAAGGCAGGATTTTACAAGCAAGAGAGACTTTTCTTTGAAGTTTGCCTACTTCAAAGGCAGAAAGGAGTATAAGTAGTGGAACCAAAACCCCTGAAAATTAGATCACTTCTGGAGTCAAGAGGAACCTCTGCCAAGGAGAAGAGCTGAGGAGTAGTACTGCCCCTGCCTGTGACTGTGCTTTGTTGAGCTATCATGCAGTTGCTGCTTCTGCCTGTGAAAGAGGACACAGACTGGACTTTGTTGTGCATTCCTGGTTGAGAAGAATCTCCAAGGGCTTGAACGGAGCTTGCCTCCTGTTGTAGAAGTCTCAGGACAATCAAAGACTTCCCCTGCCAGCACCTTGACTCTCTGCTGAGACTACTGCCCTGTCAAGTGGTGCCGTATCCAGTTCCTGGGCTCTTGAAAAGTGAAGCTGGCAGACAAGAAATGAAAATCCACAAACAGCTCGCCATTCGCTGAAATTTTCAATGCACATTTCGTGAAGCAGCTGATAAACGAGACGCTGCCAGCTTCATGGCTGGAATGAATGCTCCACCTGCATCGCGGCTGGAAGAGACATGCAACGCGACTGGAGAAACGATCCACAACACCCGCTAAAGGGTCTGGGCTGGTGAGCTATGCTCAGGAACTTGATAACGATGCAAACCCAACGTAGTGCGGTTTTGTGATTCCCTGCAACTGGATTTTCAACGCAACATCACTGGGCATGGAAAATCAACGCAAAGCCTGCCCCGGACCTGAGGTGCCTGTCCAGATCGACGCATCACTCTCTTGGGGGAGAGAAGAGACGACGCACGCCGACCTACCGGAGGAGGAACGACGAATGGTCTCGCTTGCGAGTGAGAAATCAACACATCGCTGGCCTTTTTCGATGCATATTCGCCCGTGTGGCTTTATTTTGACGCTACCCAGGTACTTTTGTGAAAAAACAGCATTCTCACTGTTTTCTAATGGATTTAAGACTCTGGTTCATTTTAAATTCATAACTCAACTTATGTATGTTGGATGTTTGTTGTTTTGGTCTTGTTTTGTTTAGATAAATATTACCTATTTTTCTAAACCTGTGATGTGTCATTTTGTAGTGTTTTCACTGAGTTACTGTGTGTGTTGGTACAACTATTTTACACATTGCTTCTGAAGTTAAGCCTGCCCGCTCGTGCTAAGCTGCCAATGGGATGAGCAGGGGTTAACTGAAGGTGATTCTCCTTTATTCTGACTAGAGTGAGGGTCCTTGCTTCGACAGGGGGTAACCTGACTGTCAACCAAGGACCCCATTTCTAACAGTTATGTAGAAAAAGTAGATGAATTAATTTATAAGATATAAACTCTAATGCTACATAATTGAATTTCTTGCTGGGGGGTTGGTTATGCTAAATTAGTGGACATGATCAAGTTGGGTGGGCATCATCTTGCTTTTCTAAAAACAAAGAAACATGCTTAACTAAAAAAAGCAATGATTTAACAGTTTTCAATGGCTGCTACATGAGAATTTTGATGCCTAACTGTTGAAAATTACCACATTTTGTGTAGAGTACCCCCAGAGGTTTGTCTTGGCTGTAGAAATCTGTGTCCTTTAACCCTGCTAACCAGTGGTAAACTACCTGTGCTCCCCCTTTTAATATGGTGAATTGACCTAATTGGTCTATTTAACTTACCTATAATTCTTTAGTGTATTGTACAAAGTGTATCTGGGACATGTAAATTAATTGTTGCACGTGGACTACAGCAGCCATTGTGCCACTCACTGCATTGACAATGCAAACATGATTGTATGCCTACCCTTTCGACAGACCTGCACATTCCTTTTAAATATTAACAAGTCACCCCTCAGTAGACCTAACTGTTCACAAGGCAGGTTGGATGGTTTTTAAAAGTAGGGTTATAAAATATTAATGTTAAAAATATCATTAGATTGAAGAAGCACCGGAAAGCTATTTTTTCTGAAGCTGGATAGCTGTTCCATAGGAAAGCACTAGGTTACAATAGTAAATGTAATACTGTTATCTTCGGCTAGAAAACAGCTACAAACTTTGCACTTTGGACTTTTGCAAACATTGATTACAAGCCCAATTCACTAGCAAAGTCAGACTTACAATAAACATTTTGGAAAAGGTACTTTGAGAGGGTTACCTATTTCCTGCCTAAAGCATCTGGAGGCCCATTTGCATGTGTGTCAACTGTCTCCTTGTCAGATGAATAGGCCCTTTGATGAGGTGTGAGCTTGCTAACCAGAGCAGGACAAAAGTTCTTCGGGAGGGGAGGTGGTGTGTCTTCCTAATAGGATGGCTGGTGAGCTATGCTCAGGAACTTGAAAAGTGGCCTCCACTGAAATAATCAAATATTAACTGCCCCCTTCCTTTGTTCCCCCAGCCAGGCAGGCACCAATACCAGAGAGTGGGGTGAGGTCCCGAGAACTTGTTTAGAGTGGCCAAGAGGAGGGGCCACACCTCTGCACAGGGGAAAAAAGATTATTGGTTTTAGAGAGAGAGGGGAACTGTGGGATTGTTTGAATAGGGCACACAGAAAATACTGTAAATGTGAGTAGGATCACCCCTGAGCACCTTTGCCACTTTGATTGGGAAGTGGCCAGACATTTCCCCTACTCACACGTTGGTGCGAGGAATAAATGTGGCATCCAGTAGCCTCCTCAGAACACATTCTCGACCTATGGAAGGACATCTGAGGCCTAGACATGCTTTATGTGACTTGAGAGGAGCCTGCAAGACTGGACTTGCTCTCCTTCTTGAACACAGGACAAAGAAGTGAACTCCAAGGGTCATATGGCTGACCTCCTGTTGAAGCTACAGGAATGGACCAAGCTACAAGAGGCCTTTCCTGCAACTGCCCAGCTGACCACTTGCAACTTGGCTTGCCTTGGACCCTGCTTCTGGCCTCTCCTGGGGCTTACTTGACCTGGAATTGTTGTCCACAGGGTCCTGCACCCTTGGCTGGTATTAAGGTGTATTCCTCCTAAATTTTCCCAAAACCTGAGACTAAGAAATGTTTTGGCTTCGAGGATCTCTGAAGAATTGGGACCAGACAACCAAGCCGATCTAGCAAAGGAGAGTTGCCACTGGACCAAAGATTGCTGTAGCTTCAGTTAGAGCTTTTCCGCAACAGCAAATCATTTTTAACTGGACCTCCTGAAAACAGTATGCAGCCTCTTAATGTGCTATTCAGCTACAGCCTGCAGTGCTGCTTCCCTGAAGAAATCTGGGATCCAAACAAGTGAATGCTGATGGTATCTGTATTCTATCCCAATGGTGAGTGAGTATATATACCCCTGACGTGAAGGTCAACCAGCCCAATTTAAATGCAGGTGGACCTTCAGGTTGGCTACACCTGTGACTACTCCCTGACGGCCATAACCAGGCCTCTCAGACTGAGTGAGGGGCCAATGGAGAAATGGCTATCTGTCTGTCCACCCAATCGGGATGGGCAAACATGTTGCTATTTCCATTTTTTTACTGCCCATCACCACCTGGCAAATCATGTGACTCCTATGGTGAGGAGAGTATTACTTTTTTTATTTTCAAAAAGAAAATCCTGTTATGGGAATAACAAAAGAATACTGTTTGGTGTAAGTTGTGTCATGGTAAAGCACTCCTGCACCAAATTGCGTATTGCATTGACAGGAACAGCTGTGACCAGCTTGGTGGACATTTATAGATTTTGCATCGGGACCTCTGCCAGGGCAACAAAGGAAGTCACCTTGGAATAACAACGGCCTGACTGTCCAGATTAAAATCAGGGCCTAAGTTCGAACATGGAAATCTTCATCTGGCAAAGGCACCAAAAGTGTCTGGCCAGTGAGGGACCTTCCTTGGGCATGAAATTCAAACTTATCCCACTCATAGCATTCCTTGTAGAAGTCAACGGCTTCTCTGACACCTTGTACAGTAGCTATTCAACTATGTGGATCCCTCTTCGACAACAGCCTGCTACCTTGCCCTGATGAAGATTTTTGACTTCACTTTTTGAGACTAAGGCCCAAATTTAAGGATGGCTTGTGCCACATAATGCCATATTAGTGTCATTTTTCTGACATCAATGCGGCGTTAGACTGACAAAAACACTGAGCCACAGCTGAAAAGTGACACGATACAGGCATTGCACCACTTTGCAACCCTTTACGCCACATCATGCGCCATGCATAATGTATGCAAAGGGGGGATTCCGGCGCAGGGAGGCCCACAAAAATGGTGCAATGAAATCTACAAGAATTCATTGGCCCATTTTTTGAGTCATTTTTATCACCTGTCAAAAGGACGCACCCAGTGGAATCAATGGGCCTCCTTGCACTTTCAGAATAATTTACGCTAGTGGAGCCAGGTGCCACAATGGCGTCAAAGTTTTTTACGCTATTATTTTTAATACCGTCATGGTGCTAGGGGGGTACAGGGAGGTGGAAGAAAAGTGGCACTTCACTATGTGGATCTTGACAGGAGTTGCGTAATCCCTCTGTAGCAGTGATTCTAAGTACTCCATCAAGCTGACGGAGTTCCAACCGCTAAACCACCATCCACGTTGACAGAGTGTAGTCCAACGCATACACGGTTTCCTGCAGCCGATGGGGCGGACTCCTATGCTGGCTAACAGTACTCTGTCACCTTCATGATGGCAGGATTACACTGAGCATATTTCGATATCACTGTTGTGCTGCCTTTGTACTAGCGGCAGGTTCCTGATGGTGGAGTCAATGGCGGACTGGCTCAACATCAAACTATGGCTATTGGATGGATGCTAGCAGCACACACCTGATGTCTTTTGGCTAATTGTGAACAGCTGCATACCACACTCTAAAACACACTCCATTTCTGACCATGATCCTTTGAATACAGTTTTGCTGCTGAATTAGCTACACAGAAGTCAGGTTATTTTCTTTTTTTTCTCCCTTTGCTAATTTTTCACTTGTTTATTTTTTTCCTTTGCTTGTGGGTCCTCTATTACATCCAATTTTATTTACTCATAATGGCAGTGAGGGGAAATCCCCAGTCATGGTGAATGAAATCTTTAGAGTAGAGCCACAATTACAAAATACAACCATAACTCAGAAAATGCAAATGTGGTCCAGAATAGTTGGCAGAGCGAATGCTGTAGCCAACAACCTGCGTACAGAAGAGAATAATAGGAAGAGGTGGAATGACCTGTGGAGGTGAGTGTATTCCCTGACCTCCAAGCATCACCTGAAAGACTAGAGGATGGGTGGTGATTCTCCCAGCTCCCCATTACAACTACTTCCCTGGGAGGAGAAGGTCTTGTGGATCCTACATCCTGAAGGCTTGACATGAATCCATGGTTGAGTTGAGATTGGCAAGTTAGACATTGGGGGTCATTCTGACCCCGGCGGTCCCCCACAGGGCATTCTGACCGCGGTGGTTTGGCCGCGGTCAGATGCGGAAAACCGGCGGTCTCCCGCCGGTTTTCCGCTGCCCATTAGAATCCTCCATGGCGGCGCAGCTCGCTGCACCGCCATGGGGATTCTGACAGCCCATACCGCCATCCTGTTCCTGGCGGTTCTCCCGCCAGGAACAGGATGGCAGTATGGGTTGTCGTGGGGCCCCTGGGGGCCCCTGCAGTGCCCATGCCAATGGCATGGGCACTGCAGGGGCCCCCGTAAGAGGGCCCCACTTTGTATTTCAGTGTCTGCTTTGCAGACACTGAAATACGCGACAGGTGCCACTGCACCCGTCGCACCTTCCCACTCCGCCAGCTCAATTCTAAGCCGGCGTCCTCGTGGGAAGGGTCTTTTGCACTGGGCTGGTGGGCGGCCTTTTGGCGGTCGCCCGCCAGCCCAGTGCAAAAGACAAAATACCCTCAGCGGTCTTTCGACCGCGGAGCGGTATTTTGGAGGGGGGAACTCTGGCGGGTGGCCTCCACCGCCCGCCAGGGTGAGAATCACCCCCTTAATGTATGTCTCTCTAAACATAAATTTTGTTTTTGCTCTTAAGTTAGCCATTGGTAATGTGTTTTCCACCTTTGTAAAACATATAAGCACAATTTTAAAAATCACAAATCTATTGTCATCATCAAATTAGTAGCATTATGCTGCAAGCACTCCTTTTAGAACTGGGCAATATGTGTGGTAGATATGTGTGTTGTTCTTCATGGATCATTTATTATATTTGCTTGGTTGTTTGTTTGAATTTATTTTGTTACAGTTAAGATAACAGGTTCAAAACCTTGTCTATTGACCATGAAGGTATGGTGCTTGTAAGTCTTTTTGATCTTTTAACATATTTCACATATGTCAAAATTTAGTAAATGTGTGTGTACATCTTCACTGCATATAATTTACTAGGAATTGTCCAGTTACAATTTCCAAGTGTTGGCAATGTCATATTGAAAGGAATACAACTGCCATGATGCCTTGTTTTTGTATATGGAAAATATGTTTGCAATGTGATGTTGGTCATTCTCTCTTTTCGTCCATATATGCACATATGTCAACATGTCAGGCATTTCCCAAACCCAATTTAATGCAATGAATACTAATTAGATTATTTCATGTAAGTTGGTATGTTTCTACTTTCTTGTCATTTCATTGAAGTGATGTAATTGGGTAAACTACTAAAGGTATGTTGACTTAAAGATTTTATATCATGTTATGAATATGAGTTATATTGATGATAAATTAACTTAATAAAGTTCATACAATAACCAATGCCTATTAAATTGTATAATAGTCTGAATTTTAGCCTACTAGGCCTTGGAATGGTTTACTTCTCATTTCTCCTCTATATTGAGTTGGGTTGAATGTGTGGCATAATTTATGTACACTTCTTAAGTAATCTACTTTTCAGGACATCTAATCACATGCCTTTTTTTCAAAGATTGCATGTGTGTAATTTATAATGTTTGGGTAATTAGCAAAAACACCCTGAAAGGTCTAAACATACTATTAATACTTTTTTGAAAATTTTAGTTTACTCACTTTTTAGCACAAAACACATTTGATGCATAATCCAGACTTTTGTTTTCTTATAATTCATATTGGGCCCTACACCCACAGCCTTCACTGAGGTTCCCACTCCTGCAAGCCTGGATATTATAGAGCAACCTGGTCCATCTGGTCTTTCTGGGTGGACAGCTCCAGGGAGTCTCACGTGACCCATACCTACACCTGCCACCCCAGCTGTTTCAACATCTCAGCCAAAGGACACCTCCACATCCTGTGTACGAAAGCGCATCAAACCAATCTTGTGGCAACCAGTCCTGGCTGCTGCTGATCCAAACCACCACCACCTCTAGTTCAGCCAGGACCCTTTTTTTTTTTTTTGCTTTGGGATTCCTATTGTGAGGCAGAAGATGAGGCTCATTCTGATGACAGAAATCAAGAATAGTTTTCTAATTCAATCTTACTTTTTTGATAGTATCCCATTCTTCCATGGTGGCAATGTCTGGAAATGGTCCAAACATTTGAGGCTGTGCTCTTCTACCTCTCCCTGTGTCTACATTTAAGAAAAAAAAGGAAATATATTTTCAAATAGACAAACATATCTTTGATAATCAACACAAATCTCTTGTCTCTGTAAAATTCCATATTTTTGTGATATTTATTCACATCATTCGTTAGTGATGCTGTAACTTAAAATACCAATTTTGTATATGTCTGATATTTTTTTGGAATAATGTATAAATAATACATTTTAAGTGTATTCTTTACAAATGTTTTATATTTTTTCAAAAATTCCATCAATAGAAGTATAAAATAAACTGTCACTATCGCATTTAGAAACAGAAAGGCATTACATTGTACTGTTTCTATAAAAGAAAAACAGTAATGTATGCATTTGCATATGTAAACAAAATAGAGACCATTGTGAGTGGTGGTGACACACTTAACATTTAAAAATCCAGTGGTTCACATTCTAAAAAGGCAGCCACCTGACCTTGCCGTCAGGGCATTTGCAATTTGATGACAGTCGGTGGAAGTTGACCACGTTGTGGGTCGTTAACTCCACGACAGACACAGCCAAAGGCTAACATGTGTGACAATAATGTACAAAAGCCAATGGTTGTGTCTGTCTTCATTGACGATTGCGTATACCTTTTAGATGTACGAGTCATTACAAAAAAAATTTGCTTGCCTCATAACACTGCAGCCAACATCTCCTCCACTTTTGCTCCTGTTACCGATCTCTGAGAGCCACGATGCCCGGCAATGACAGCGCCCCTAACCTCTTGGCAGAGGAATTGGAACTGACAACCATGGAGGTTCTATCCCTGTACAGTCATTTGTCTGGGAACATGTTTGAATGAAAAATGTATTTCTAACTACTTTTGTTTAAAAAAAACACTTGCTAAATTGGCCCTATTAGTTCCTGAGTGAAGTGCTGTGATTGGAGTGAAATCAGATCAATAAGTTGGCTGTGAACAAAATGATGTATAACAATGTTTTTAATTGTCTGTAAATTGAAATGAAAAGTGATCTGGATAAATAACGTGACCTTTCATTTCCATTTACTCACAATTCAAAAATGTCTATTTAGAAACTGCATGCCCCTTTCTTCCAGTGGCCAGTACACACTGTGCGATAAGTATTAGTGAGAAACACAGTCATATATAAAAATGAGAGAAATGTGAAGGGCAGGAAAAAAATCAAGTTATTACCTTGTCTGAATATTTGTTTTACACTTTGAATTCATCCCATTTTCAGAATAATGAGTATCTGTATGTAGTACACATGTAATGATGCCACATATGGTGAAAGGTGTGCATTGTGCTGCAAATGCATATGACCTAAGCTCATAGTCACCCTCACAAATATATCCCATTTCTACACACACACATGTTCATACATCACCAAAAACTGCGCTATCACTGACACACATGGCAGCTTTTCCATATTTCCATAGTACCTGTTTCTAAAAACATTAGGCATTAAGTCAATAAAGCTGGGCATAGGTGTGTGTGCTAACAATGTGCAAGTTCTTTAGCCTTCAGTAGCTCACAATGATTTGCACTGATCAGAAGTAGCCCTCACTACAGGAAATATTTCAGACCCCTAACTTAGATGATATAAGTGGCCTGGATTTGTAAAATGAGAACATGAAAAGTGATGAGGGTACTCAACACGTCATTACAAATTAGTATTTTCAAGAAACTAACACATTTTACAAAATAATCTGTACTCATTTTTTTAGAAATTCTTGTGATAGATTTTTAAAATTGTGTTACAGCAATACAAACAAACAAAACCTCACAAAACATTTTTTCTTTCTTTTTTTCGTATCCATACAGTCAACGCCGATCAGAAAAAGGCCATATAGAAGGCCATCGCCAAGAAGGTGTGGGCCCTGGGGGTTTACAAGTGGCACAGCATTCACTATCAAAAGAGGTGGGAGGACCAAAGATGCTGGACCCAAAAGTCATCTCAAGTCCAGCTCTGCCAGTCCTTTCAATGTGGGAAGTGTGTGGCTGCACCATGCCCCCCCCTATTTGCCCACATCCTGATTTTGATGGGCAGTTGAGAGCCCAACAGCAGCATCAAGGGGGTAAGTTAGTTTTTGAGTTCTTATTGTTGGTTAAGTGTTTTTTTTACAGAAATCATTTATGGCATTGTAGGAAAGTCCCATCTTGTCTGGCATATTACCCCCATTTTTCACTGTATGTATGTTGTTTTAGCCCTTGTGTCACTGGGATCATGCCAGGCAGGACCCCAGTGCTCATAGTATGTGCCCTGTATGTCTTCCCTGTGTGGTGCCTAACTGTATCACTGAGGCTCTGCTAACCAGAACCTCAGTGTTTATGCTCTCTCTGCTTTCCAAAATTGTTACTGCAGGCTAGTGACTAAAGTTACCAATTCTCATTGGCACACTGGTACACCCATATAATTCCATTGTATATGGTACTTAGGTACTCAGGTTATTTGGGTTCCAGGAGATCCCTATGGGCTGCATCATTTCTTTTGCCACCCATAGGGAGCTCAGACTATTCTTACACAGGCCTGCCACTGCATCCTGCGTGAAATACCGTCCACGTTATTTCACAGCCATTTTACACTGCACATAAGAAACTTATAAGTCACCTATATGTCTAACCTTCACCTGGTGAAGGTTGGGTGCCAAGTTACTTAGTGTGTGGGCACCCTGGCACTAGCCAAGGTGCCCCCACATCGTTCAGGGCAAATTCCCCGGACTTTGTGAGTGCAGGGACACCATTACACGCGTGCACTATACCTAGGTCACTACCTATGTATAGCGTCACAATGGTAACTCCGAACATGGCCATGTAACATGTCTAAGATCATGGAATTGCCACCCCAATACCATTCTGGTAGTGGGGGGACAATTCCATGATCCCACGGGTCTCTAGCACAGAACCCGGGTACTGCCAAACTGCCTTTCCGGGGTTTCCACTGTAGCTGCTGCCAACCCCTCAGACAGGTTTCTGCCCTCCTAGGGTCCAGGCAGCCCTGGCCCAGGAAGGCAGAACAAAGGATTTCCTCTGAGAGAGGGTGTTACAACCTCACCCTTTGGAAATAGGTATGAAGGGCTGGGGAGGAGTAGCCTCCCCCAGCCTCTGGAAATGCTTTGATGGGCACAAATGGTACCTATCTCTGCATAAGCCAGTCTACACCGGTTCAGGGATCCTCCAGCCCTGCTCTTGCGCGAAACTGGACAAAGGAAAGGGGAGTGACCACTCACCTGACCAGTACCTCCCAGGGGAGGTGCCCAGAGCTCCTCCAGTGTGTCCCACACCTCTGCCATCTTGGAAACAGAGGTGTTGGGGGCACACTGGACTGCTCTGAGTGGCCAGTGCCAGCAGGTGATGTCAGAGACCCCCTCTGATAGGCTCTTACCTTTCTGCTGCAACCATTGCAGCTAGCAAGGCTTGTTTGCGGTATTTCTGCATGGGAACACTTCTGCAGCCTTCATCGAGACGTGGGACAACTTCCATCCAAAGGAGAAGTTCCTAGTCCTCTTTGTTCTTGCAGAATTCTAAGCTTCTTCCATCCAGAGGCAGCTTCCTTGCACCTTCATCCGGGGTTTCCTGGGCTCCTGCCCCCCCCAGGACACTGTAGCGACTATTGGACGTGGTCCCCTTGCTTTGCAGGTCCTCAGATCCAGGAATCCGTTGTCAGTGCACTGCTGGTGTTTGTTGTTCTTGCAGAATCCCCCTATCACGACTATTGTGCTCTTTTGGGGTAGTAGGTGTACTTTACTCCTACTTTTCAGGGTCTTGGGGTGGGGTATCTTGGACACCCTGACTGTTTTCTTACAGTCCCAGCGACCCTCTACAAGCTCCCATAGGTCTGGGGCCCATTCGTGATTCGCATTCCACTTTTGGAGTGTATGGTTTATGTTGCCCCTAGACCTATGCTTGCCTATTGCAACCTATTGTAATTCTACACTGTTTGCATTACTTTTCTGACTCTTTCTTACCTATTTGTGGTTTGTGTACATATAACTTGTGTATATTACTTACCTTCTTACTGAGGGTACTCACTGAAATACTTGTGGCATATTGTCATAAAAATAAAGTACCTTTATTTTTAGTAACTGTGTATTGTGTTTTCTTATGATATTGTGCATATGATATAAATGGTATAGTAGGAGCTTTGCATGTCTCCTAGTTCAGCCTAAGCTGCTTTGCCATAGCTACCTTCTATCAGCCTAAGCTGCTAGAAACACCTCTATTCTACTAATAAGGGATAACTGGACCTGGCACAAGGTGTAAGTACCTTTGGTACCCACTACAAGCCAGGCCAGCCTCCTACATTGGTGGTGCAGTGGTGGGATAAGTACTTGTAACTGCTTCACCACTTTGTCATTTTGTACTTTTCATAAGAGAATCATATACCAAACAGTTCAGTGTATGTACACTTAACCCAAAAAAGTTTGCTTTTCTATCAAAAAACTTTTTACAAAGTTCTGGAAAGTTTCTTAAAACTTCTAAAGGTTTTCTAAAAGTTAGAAAAAGTTTTTTTTCTCTGTGCTTTCAAAAGTTCTAAAACTTTTTCTCTCTTCTCCCTATCCCTAAACCTTCTACTATCATGTCTATTGTAGATTCCACTCTCAAAACTGTCAATGCTTTTTTTGAACTACAAATGTTTAAGGAGTCTCTGCCTAGATAGAGGTTTAGTTATAGTAAAGAACCCTACAAAAGAGTTTCTTTTTAACGTGCTTGTTGTGGGTGACCAGAACCAGTCTGGCCCATCAAATGAGAGGTAAGAAAATGTAGAAGCTTCCCAGTCTGACTCAGGAGAGTTCCCTGAGAAGGGCTGGGAGGGTTCTGATCAGGGCCTGCCCCCTAGCAAGGCACCTAGTGATGCTGGTAGTGATAAGGGTTCCCATATCAGTAGGGCATCCTTTATCCCTAGAGGCCAGGTCACCAGGGTCCAGACATTTGGGGACAGGTCCCCCTCTGAAGTTTCCAATTTGTCATCTGTGTCAAAGCATTACCAACCCACCCATCCTGAGGATAACTTGTTAGAAAGGGAACTCAAAAAGTTGAGGGTTGAAGAGACCAGACTGAAGCTTAAACAGCAGCAGCTGGCCTTAGATAGGGAATCCCTAGACATTGAGAAGGAAAGACAGAGGATGGAGTTAGTTCCCCATGGTGGCAGCAGCAGTATTCCTGATAGTAATCCTGTTAGAGAGCAAGATTCCAGGAATCTGGACAAGATATTCCCCCCTTTCAAGGAGGGGGATGACATCAATAAGTGGTGTGCTGCACTTGAGAGGGCCTGTATGGTACAGTGGGTCCCTCAAAGGCAGTGGGCTGCTATTTTGTGGCCATCTTTCACTGGAAAGGGTAGGGATAGGCTCCTTACTGTTAGAGAAAGTGAAGCTAACAACTACACAGTATTGAAAGATGCACTCTTGGATGGATTTGGCTTAACCACTGAACAATACAGGATTAAGTTCAGAGACACCAGAAAAGAGTCTTCTCAAGACTGGACAGATTTTGTGGACTGTTCAGTGAAGGCCTTGGAAGGGTGGTTACATGGCAGTAAGGTAACTGACTATGAAAGCCTGTATAATCTTATTCTGAAAGAGCATATTCTGAACAACTGTGTGTCTGACTTGTTGCACCAATACCTAGTGGACTTGGATCTGACGTCTCCCCAAGAATTGGGAAAGAAGGCAGACAAGTGGGTCAGAACGAAGGTGAACAGAAACGTTCATACAGGGGGTGACAAGGATGGCAAGAAGAAGGATGGTAAGTCTTCTGACAAGGGTGGGGATGAAAGTAAACATTCTGAGTCTTCACCAGGCAAACAAAAAATTCCTCTGGGGGTGGTGGGTCCAAATCCTCTTCCAATAATCAACCTAAAAAGCCTTGGTGTTATTTGTGTAAAGTCAAAGACCACTGGGCAACTGATTCCAGTTGTCCAAAGAAAAACACCAAACCTCCCACCACCACAACCCCTGCTGCAAATTCTAGTGACAATAGTAATAGCAGTGGTGGTGGGAAATCTAATACTAATAGCCAATCCAAGGGTGTAGCTGGTCTCACTATTGGCAATGTAGTTGGGGTTGGTCTTGTTAGTGAGTCCACAGAGGCTATTTTAGTCTCTGAAGGTGCCATTGATTTGGCCACCTTGGTTGCTTGTCCCCTTAATATGGATAAGTACAAGCAACTTCCCCTAATAAATGGTGTTGAGTTTCAGGCCTACAGGGACACAGGAGCCAGTGTAACTATGGTGATAGAAACACTGTTCCACCCTTAACAACACCTACTTGGTCAGCAGTACCAAGTGACAGACGCTCATAACAACACTCTTAGCCAGCCCATGGCTGTTGTGAATCTCAACTTGGGGGGGGGTTTACTGGTCCAAAGAAAGTTGTGGTTGCCTCAGATTTACCTGTAGACTGTCTACTAGGGAATGATTTAGAGACATCAGCTTGGGCAGAAGTGGAGTTGGAGGCTCATGCAGCAATGCTGGGCATTCCTGGGCATATTTTTGCTTTAATCAGGGCTCAGGCCAAAAAGCAAAAAGGACAGGGTAACTTGGATCCTGGAACAATGGACCAAGTGCTCCCTAAAGCTAAGGGTAGCAAGGGTAAATCCCTACCCACTATCCCTCCCTCTACAGATGATTCCCCTTCTGAGGTAGAGGAATTTCCTCCTTGTGCAGAACCTACACCAGAGGAGCTGGCAGCAGACACTGCTGAGCTTTTGGGTGGATGGGGGCCTGCCAGGGAAGAGCTGAGTGTGGCACAGCAAACCTGTCCCACATTAGAGGGTCTCAGACAGCAAGCTGTCAAACAGCAAGATGGGGATGTCAGTGACAGTCATAGAGTATATTGGGAAGATAACCTCTTGTACACAGAGGCGGCAAGGGACCCAAAACCTGGAGCAGCCAGGAGATTAGCCATTCCCCAGCAGTACAGAGAGTTTCTTCTCACTCTAGCACATGAAATTCCTTTTGCTGGGCATTTGGGCCAGAACAAAACTTGGGAAAGACTTGTCCCCTTGTTTCACTGGCTTCATATGTCAGAGGACGCCAAAGATTTTTGCAAGTCTTGTGTGACCTGCCAAGCCAGTGGCAAGACTGGTGACACTCCAAAGGCCCCTCTAATTCCACTACCAGTGGTTGGGGTGCCCTTTGAAAGGGTAGGGGTTGACATAGTTGCCCCCCTTGGCCCTCCTACTGCTTCAGGCAATAGATTTATCTTGGTGGTTGTGGACCATGCCACAAGATATCCTGAAGCCATACCTTTAAGGACCACTACAGCTCCTGCAGTGGCAAAGGCCCTCCTGGGAATCCTTTCCAGGGTGGGTTTTCCTAAAGAGGTAGTATCAGACAGAGGTAGCAACTTCATGTCTGCATACTTGAAAGCAATGTGGAAGGAGTGTGGTGTTACCTACAAGTTCACCACCCCTTACCATCCACAGACTAATGGACTGGTAGAGCGGTTTAATGAAACTCTCAAAGGAATGATAATGGGACTCCCTGAAAAAATCAGGAGGAGATGGGATGTCCTGTTACCTTGCCTCCTTTTTGCTTACAGGGAGGTACCCCAGAAAGGAGTGGGCTTCAGCCCCTTTGAACTCCTCTTTGGGCACCCTGTAAGAGGTCCACTCACTCTTGTGAAGGAGGGTTGGGAACAACCTTTAAAGGCTCCTAAACAGGACATAGTGGATTATGTACTTGGCCTAAGATCCAGAATGGCTGAGTACATGAAAAAGGCCAGTAAAAACCTTCAGGCCAGCCAGGAGCTGCAAAAGCAATGGCATGACCAGAAGGCTGTTCTGATCCAGTACCAACCAGGACAGAAGGTGTGGGTATTGGAGCCTGTGGCCCCAAGAGCACTCCAAGACAAATGGAGTGGACCCCATCTAATTGTTGAGAAAAAGGGTGAGGTTACCCATATGGTAGGCCTGGGCACTGCCAGGAGTCCCCTTACGGTGATTCATGTCAACCGCCTGAAACCATACTATGACAGGGCTGATCTCACCCTGCTCATGGCAACAGATGAGGGACAGGAAGAAGAGGGTGACCCTCTCCCTGATCTCTTCTCCACCACTGAAGCAGATGCTTTAGTGGAGGGAGTAGTTTTAGCAGATTGTCTGACTGCAGAACAGAAAGACAACTGCATCAATCTCCTAGGCCAATTTTCAGACCTCTTTTTAATTGTACCAGGTACAACATCCTGGTGTGAACACACAATTGACACTGGAGACAGCCTGCCTGTCAAAAGCAAAATTTATAGGTAGCCTGACCATGTCAGAGACTTCATTAAACAAGAGGTGCAGAAAATGTTGGATTCGGGGGTGATTGAACCTTCTGAAAGCCCATGGGCTAGCCCCGTGGTGCTCGTACCAAAACCTCACACCAATGATGGAAAGAGAGAGATGAGGTTTTGTGTAGATTACAGAGGGCTCAATCAGGTAACACAAACTGATGTTCACCCTATACCCAGGGCAGATGAGCTCATTGATACACTGGCTTCTGCCAAGTATCTTAGCACTTTTGATCTGACTGCAGGGTATTGGCAGATCAGATTGGCAGAAGATGCTAAACCAAAGACTGCATTTTCAACTATAGGAGGGCACTACCAATTCACAGTGATGCCCTTTGGTTTGAAAAATGCACCTGCCACTTTTCAGAGGTTGGTGAACACAGTCCTGTAAGGGTTGGAGGCTTTCAGTGCAGCATATCTTGATGATATTGCTGTCTTTAGCTCAACTGGGATGAGCACCTGGTCCACCTTTGGAAAGTTTTGGAGGCCCTGCAAAAGGCAGGCCTCACTATCAAGGCCTCAAAATGCCAGAAAGGGCAGGGGAGAGTGGTTTATCTGGGCCACCTGGTAGGTGGAGAACAGATTGCACCACTACAGGGGAAAATCCAGACAATCATGATTGGGTTCCCCCTACAACTCAGACCCAGGTGAGAGCCTTTTTAGGCCTCACAGGGTACTACAGGAGATTTGTTCAAAATGATGGCTCCATAGCAGCCCCTCTTAATGATCTCACAAGTAAGAAAATGCCTAAGAAGGTATTATGGACAGCTAGCAGTCAGAAAGCTTTTGAGGAGCTCAAACAGGCGATGTGCTCTGCACCTGTCCTAAAAAGCCCATGTTACTCCAAGAAATTCATTGTTCAAACTGATGCATCTGAATTAGGGGTAGGGGCAGTCTTATCACAACTGAATTCTGAGGGCTAGGATCAACCAGTTGCTTTTATCAGCAGAAGGTTGACCCCTAGAGAAAAGTGTTGGTTTGCCATAGAGAGGGAGGCCTTTGATGTGGTCTGGGCACTGACAAAGTTGAGGGCATACCTGTTTGGCACTCACTTTATTGTTCAGACAGACCACAAACCTCTACTTTGACTAAAACAAATGAAAGGTGAAAACCCTAAATTGTTGAGGTGGTCCATATCTCTACAGGGAATGGACTATACAGTGGAACATAGACCTGGGAGTACCCACTCCAATGAAGATGGACTCTCCAGATATTTCCACTTAGATAATGAAGACTCATCAGGTCATGGCTAGTCTTATTGTCCTTCGTTTGGGGGGGGTTGTGTAGGAAAGTACCATCTTGCCTGGCATGTTACCCCCATATTTTACTGTATGTATCTTGTTTTAGCCCTTGTGTTACGGGGATCCTGCCAGGCAGGACCCCAGTGCTTATAGTATGTGCCCTGTATGTGTTCCCTGTGTGGTGCCTAACTGTATCACTGAGGCTCTGCTAACCAGAACCTCAGTGTTTATGCTCTCTCTCCTTTCCAAATTTGTCACTGAAGGCTAGTGACTAAATTTACCAATTCTCATTGGCACACTGGTACACCCATATAATTCCCTTGTATATGGTACTTAGGTACCCAGGGTATTGGGGTTCCAGGAGATCCCTATGGGCTGCAGCATTTTTATTGCCACCCATAGGGAGCTCAGACAATTCTTACACAGGCCTGCCACTGCAGCCTGCGTGAAATAACGTCCACGTTATTTCACAGCCATTTTACACTGCACATAAGTAACTTATAAGTCACCTATATGTCTAACTTTCACCTGGTGAAGGTTGGGTGCCAGGTTACTTAGTGTGTGGGCACCCTGGCACTAGCCAAGGTTCCCCTGCATCGTTCAGGGCAAATTCCCCAGACTTTGTGAGTGCGGGGACACCATTACACGTGTGCACTATACATAGGTCACTACCTATGTATAGCGTCACAATCGTAACTCCGAACATGGCCATGTAACATGTCTAAGATCATGGAATTGTCCCCCCAATACCATTCTGGTATTGGGGGGACAATTCCATGATCCCCCGGGTCTCTGGCACAGAACCCGGGTTTTGCCAAACTGCCTTTCTGGGGTTTCCACTGCAGCTGCTGCTGCTGCCAACCCCTCAGACAGGTTTCTGCCCTCCTGGGGTCCAGGCAGCCCTGGCCCAGGAAGGCAGAACAAAGGATTTCCTCTGAGAGAGGGTGTTAACCCCTCTCCCTTTGGAAATAGGTGTGAAGGGCTGGGGAGGAGTAGCCTCCCCCAGCCCCTGGAAATGCTTTGATGGGCACAGATGGTGTCCATCTCTGCATAAGCCAGTCTACACCGGTTCAGGGATCCTCCAGCCCTGCTCTGGCGTGAAACTAGACTAAGAAAAAGGGGAGTGACCACTCCCCTGACCAGTACCTCCCAGGGGAGGTGCCCAGAGCTCCTCCAGTGTGTCCCAGACCTCTGCCATCTTGGAAACAGAGGTGTTGGGGGCATGCTGGACTGCTCTGAGTGACCAGTGCCAGCAGGTGATGTCAGAGACTCCGTCTGATAGGCTCTTACCTTTCTTGGTAGCCAATCCTCCTTTCTTGGTAGCCAAACCTCCTTTTCTGGCTATTTAGGCTCTCTGCTTTGGGGAATTCTTCAGATAACAAATGCAAGAGCTCACCAGAGTTCCTCTGCATCTCCCTCTTCGACTTCTACCAAGGATCGACCGCTGAATGCTCCAGGACGCCTGCAAAACCGTAACAAAGTAGCAAGACGACTACCAGCAACATTGTAGCGCCTAATCCTGCCGGCTTTCTTGACTGTTTCCTGGTGGTGCATGCTCTCGGGGTCACCTGCCTTCACCCTGCACCAGAAGCACAGAAGAAATCTCCTGTGGGTCGACGGAATCTTCCCCCTGCTAATGCAGGCACCAAAAGACTACATCACCAGTCCTCTGGGTCCCATCTCATCCTGACGAGCGTGGTCCCTGGAACACAGGATCTCTATCCAAGTGACTCCCACAGTCCAGTGACTCTTCAGTCCAAGTTTGGTGGAGGTAAGTCCTTGCCTCCCCATGCTAGACTGCAAACCTGTGTACTGCGTGATTTGCAGCTGCTCCGGCTTCTGTGCACTCTGCCAGGATTTTCTTTGTGCACACCCTAGCCTGGGTCCCCGGCACTCCGTCCTGCAGTGCTCAACCCGCTGAGTTGTCCTCCGACGTCGTGGGATCCTCTTTTGTAACTCTGCATGGACTCTGGTTCACAAATCTTCCAAGTGCCTGTTCAGGTACTTTTGTGGGTGCTGCCTGCTTTTGTGAGGGCTCTCTGAGTTGCTGAGTGCCCCCTCTGTCTCCTCCTCCAAGGGGCAACATCCTGTTCCTTCCTGGTCCTCAGCAGCACCCAAAAACTTCTACTGCAACCCTTACAGCTAGCAAGTCTTGTTTGTGGTATTTCTGCATGGAAACACTTCTGCAACCTTCAGCGCAACGTGGGACATCTTCCATCCAAAGGAAAAGTTCCTAGTCCTCTTCGTTCTTGCAGAATTCAAAACTTCTTCCATCTGGAGGCAGCTTCCTTGCACCTTCATCCGGGGTTTCCTGGGCTCCTGCCCCCCCTGGACACTGTAGCGACTATTGGACTTGGTCTCCTTGCTTTGCAGGTCCTCAGGTCCAGGAATCCATTGTCAGTGCACTGCTGGTGTTTGCTGTTCTTGCAGAATCCCCCTATCACGACTATTGTGCTCTTTTGGGGTAGTAGGTGTACTTTACTCCTACTTTTCAGGGTCTTGGGGTGGGGTATCTTGGACACCCTGACTGTTTTCTTACAGTCCCAGCGACCCTCTACAAGCTCCCATAGGTCTGGGGCCCATTTGTGATTCGCAGTCCACTTTTGGAGTATATGGTTTGTGTTGCCCCTAGACCTATGATTGCCTATTGTAACCTATTGTAATTCTACACTGTTTGCATTACTTTTCTGACTCTTACTTACCTATTTGTGGTTTGTGTACATATAACTTGTGTATATTACTCACCTTCTTACTGAGGGTACTCACAGAGATACTTGTGGCATATTGTCATAAAAATAAAGTACCTCTATTTTAGTAACTCTGTGTATTGTGTTTTCTTATGATATTGTGCATATGATATAAGTGGTATAGTAGGAGCTTTGCATGTCTCCTAGTTCAGCCTAAGCTGCTTTGCCATAGATACCTACTATCATCCTAAGCTTCTAGAAACACCTCTATTCTACTAATAAGGGATAACTGGACCTGGCACAAGGTGTAAGTACCTTTGGTACCCACTACAAGCCAGGCTAGCCTCCTACAGGCGTCAACAGATGACATACATTTAACACACAAGAAGAGTCGTGGAAGGTGTATGTTTTGCACAGTGTATATGATGATGTGTTTTGTGTAATGATTTGTGTTAAATGTTGCCACTGGATTCCGTAACACTACCAAAGGACTGTTTTGAGCAGACACATGCCTGCCTAAGAAAAAAGTGGTACCTAGATTGTGTCTATGTTATGAAGGACAGTTGTATCAAACAGGCCACAATTTATGATTCTGTCGGGTGTGATGCTCCATCACAATTGTGGGGAGGTTATGATGGCCATAATACAGATGACATAGCATATAGGCACTTATGATACAGTGGAGGTTCCAAACTTCACATTGGTGAGTTGGTATGATGACCAAACAATATTGAGCAATATTGATCCAAAATTATTAGGAACATGAGAACAATGGCATAATTTCTTAGCAAAAACATTAAATAATTGTGTTTTCACTGCATAATTCAAGTCAGTTTATGTTAACATTTGCAGATTGGCATGAAGTCTTACTTATTCACAGACGTGCATGTAAGCCAGTCTGTTTCAACAAACATAAATTTAGTAGGCAAACACTTTTAAATGAAACAGACAGGAATGTGTACACATTAGTGATTGAGTAACACATACCCAAAACAGATGATAGATCAATACTGAAGCAAATGAGTTACTGAAAGGGACTTTTACAGATGGACAATGTACATGGTACAAAGGTTTCTTGACAGATATTTGTTTTTGTGGCATGAGTTCACTATTCAGAACAACCAATCTGTACCATTCAGAGGTGATGTGTTAAACAATTCCATGAGAAATGTGAAGTGTTTAAGAGAAATTAGCTAAAATGAAATGAGATTAATGATGGTAATTTACAAACCTGTGAGAAAATGGGCCTATAATATGTTCCCTACATGCATGGGGTACTAGTAAAGTATACCTACGTTTTATGGCCTTGATGCAGGTGAAATATTAAAATTAGGAAATGTTTTGTTAAAGAACATTTTGATCAATTTTATTTGCATAGATATAATAACAAGTGTTGCATGTGCCATTTCAGCATCTTCAGAACCATGCAAAGGCCACGAAGGTGGGGAAGCAGCTGGCCACAGTGTGTTGGGTGGAGAACCATCAGACACCGATGGGCACAGTGGCATGGAGGGTGGCGGGACAGGCATGAAGGCCACAAGCTCGACATCTTCTTCACAAGTGACCAGTCCCTAGAAGTGGCAACCCTACAGGACCTGTTCTATCTTCATTCTTGGCCACCACCCAGATTCCCATCTGTACCCTTGCTCCCACCAGTTGGCCAAACCCACCCCCCTAAAAGGGCTGGGTCTCCTTTGCTGCAGTCACCTCCCCCATGCTTCTGTCCCCTAGCTGCACTCACTGAAGAGGCTATTCACCTCTTACGCACCATCTCCAAAAGCCAGACAGTGATCGTAAATAGCGTCAAGGGGCTTAGTTCCTAAATGTAGCAAATGGTTGCATTCCTGGATACCATTCACAGTTCAATGTCTGGCAAGCAGGGATCAAATGTAAAAGTAGCCTCTGCACTGACTGCAGCCCCCCAACCAGCCCAACCTTGTGCTCCTACTTCAGTCCTTTTCTTATGCCAAATCCCACCTCCCACCAAATCCCAAGCACACTCTCTTCTTTGCATGCTCCCACTCCAACATACACATGCAGCACAACCACACAAACACACCAAGAAACACAAACATACACCTGTCCAACATACACACACTGCTGACAATGCATCCATATGTACCACACCCACCAATACAATCACAACACCCACCACAACACACACCACCACACCCACAACCACAACACACACCACCACACCCACAACCACAACACACACCACCACAGACACAAGCACCAACACCACACATACGACCACCAGCATACTCATGATCACCACAATGACAAACACATCCATAACCACCAGCACACCCACAGCATCACAACCATAACATCTACTGCAACACAATCCCACACACGCACATCTACACACAAAACAATACCCACCATACCCACACACTCACAGTCACTTGAATACAAAACACCTACAAACCCGCACACATTCAAACATTCACCAGACATATGTGTATCTACACATACAGACACATGCACCACAGCCACACCAGCCACCTCAACAGCACACTCAGCCAAACACATGTACTCACAGAAAACCACATCCACAACACCCACCAAACTCACACACTCACCCGAACACCACACACCTACCAGAAAATACATACCCAAACATATATCACATACACCAATCCCGCATGCACCAGTAAAGCATAAAGATGCACACACATCACCCACTCCAGCTCCCTCTACCCCCCAAACCCACTCCTCTCCCACCTCTTCTACTCCTCCTCCTCCCCCAGATTTCACTTCTTACCTGTCCCTGACATGTGTGAAACCCAAGCCCCCACTCCGAAGAAGGATCCTTGAGGTGCCTACTCTGTGCCCACTAGTTTCCCCTTCCTGAGAGGTTGTCCCTTGGCAGTGTAATTAGGAGGCAAGTTCTTGGCATAAACCCAAAGAATAATGCAGTGCAGTGCATAATTTTGTTATGGTTTCTTAATAAAACTTGAGAGCAGGATCTCATTAAAAAATAACAATATATTTTCACACATTTTGCCCTGACATTATTTAGTAATGAAAAGGTTGTTTATTGATGACAGTGTTTTTTATTGAAATGTGAGTGATACAAACTAAATTGCGTTTATGACAGTACATAAAACAGGTTTTTATTTTTGATTTACTTGTATAGTGCATACATTAGCGTTGGTACCCTTCAAGCACAGCCAGAGGACTGCAGTTGGTGCTTTGGTGCTATTTTTATATTTAAGCTTTACAAATTCATAACCCTGGTTTACCTTATTGGATTTTTGTCTTGTTTTGGTGTCATTTTATTTACTAAAATATTCTCTATTTTTTAAATTGGTTTGTTTGGGATTTTGCTTGTATTGTGTTTTGACTTTTAACATTTTGATACTGCATTAATACTTTACATATGGCCTCTTAGTTAAGCCTCCCTGCTCTGCCACGGTTACCATGAGATAAGCTCAGATTTCTTTTAGTGGTTCACCCTCCCAAGGATTGTGGGTATTACCTGAAGTGGGTACCTAGCCCCATCAACTAATACCCAATTTCTTACACTGACCTTCTTGCTGATTTGATTTAACTATTTTCATTGGTTATCCATTATTCGATAAATCCCTTATATATAACCACATTACCAAATTTAAATAATTTTCACATGTGGTAACACAATATGTTGAGATACAGTTTTTTATGGGGGGTGCACCACTGAGAAGACGTCCAAAAATCACAATAAATACAAGCAGTCCAATGTCGTAGAGAAAATATACGAAGATCTTTTCAGATTGTATTCCCAAAGTGTTTTATTGTTGTCAAACGGGGCTTGTTGTGGCAAAAGATGCATAAACACGGAAGCAGCCAACGCGTTTCGCCCCATACAGAAGGGGCTTCCTCAGGGCTGCAAGGTAACATATAATCATAAGACCAACAATGAATAATACTACATACTAATAGATAATAATAGAATGTGATAAAGCCCATACACCATCAAAAACAAGGGAGTAGGGGGCAAATATTAACAATAAAAATAATAATAATGTTTGTGTTTTAGATACTAACATTAAGATAAACGCATTATGTAGTAATGAGTCCAAAATATGATGCACCAAGAAGATATTGAGTATTTACAAACATTTTCTAAATTATTTTACTTTCTAAACTATTTACATCTAGTATTAGTCAGGAACAGCGAGGAGATAGTGCATGAACCAAAGAACCGGCAAGAGAGTCAAGACAAACACCAACGGCGTCCAAACAGTGCAAACGTGAGTTAATTAAAGATTGAAAAAAAATTGAAAAAACATTTTTAAATATTTTTTCGTGATAGGGCCAGGTAAGTCATAGGAAATAGATATACAAAAAATGTGTTGAAAGTTAAGACCAAGAAAGGTTCCCTGCCTAGGGGCACCGTTCACATAGATAAAGGAAGGAAGTAAAACAGATATCTAAAAGAGTAATATGAAAGAAGGGGATAAGTCAAAAAAAGGGGGCACACATACCAATGTGATATTCCTGATGATGTAGAAATGAAAAAGTACAAAACGACCACGTAAAGGCATAAAGTAAGCCTGTTAGGGAGAAAATATATATAAAGAAGTATATATAACGATTGGCCTGATGCACATATGAGAAAGTACATAATGAAAAGAGAGAAGAAGAACACCCGACAGGTTTGTCGTGTTTTACCTGTAAAGTTCGTGGGGAAGACTTGTTGTCTTCTAATTAGTTTGCTCCAGAGAGTATCAAGGCCGGTAGGTCGGAAAAGGTCTACGGGCCCGGCCGTGTGCCGCCCGTATTGTTAATTGTGTCAGCGCGTATCCCGTGCGCCGAGCCATATTTAAAGGAAGGAGAGAGAGAAGGAAGTTACCAAGAGGAACTTCCGTCAGGCCAGAGGGAGCGCATGGTAGTAGAGAGCGGACTGCACTTGCCCATATGGGGCCGGTAGTCATTGTTGATATAGACGAGCTTCATGTGCATGAAAAAATAGAAATAAAGAAAGGACCGCGTTTCCCATTCGACATGTAAAAGTATATAAGCTATTTAGTAAGGAAAAACAGAGAATTGTACTAGGGCGGCCATTTTGAGAAAGTGGAGACGAGCAACAACCGTGTTCAGAGATCTGAGACTTACCCCTTATACCCAGAAAGTGTTATTACAATATGTTAGCAAAGTAAAAAGATAAAAAGATAACAGAAGAGTGTAAAGTCCATAAAGATCAAGGAGAAAAGAAAAAAGGTTTGGTAAGTAAAAGGAAAGGAGAAAACAATACCCAAGAAAGTGATTAGTGTTGCTACTTCGAAGCAGATTATGGATGAAAAGTCAAAACAACACATGAAATAACATAACAAAGTCAATAAGAAAAACATTATGATGAGTTATACATTTAACAACAAAGAAGGTTGTATAAATTGCAATCAAAAACTTGACACCGGAAGGAAGGTATATCAAGCAGAAGGAGAGATACAAAATAATAAAAATAAAAAACTTCCAAATCAATTCTATTCGTCAATTCAGTGAAAGTACATGTGATTGGTCAAAACGAATACAAAGAATATCTCTTTCTTATCCATTTAGTTGTGATGAAGGCCTGTGGCAAGACATCATAACATTTTATAAATGAAATTTAAACACAAGAGCGCTTATTTATACAAATGTACACATAAGCAAAAAGAAGATTTTGGGGGAAAAATTCCACAAAGAAAAGAAGAAGATTCTCATGAGTACACATCATTATGTGAAGAAGCAAAATGTTTAGTACAATAAATCATAAAAAGAAATGGTATTCGTGATCGGTATTAAGTCCAAGTTCTACTGCTCGTAATCGACATATCCATGCGGCCGCCTTTTTGCGTAGTTGTAATTCCCTATTTCCTCCCCTAGGATTTAAGGGGATATGATCGATTCCTTGGAACCGTATAGAGCCGTCATGGGGATGGGCCAACGCTATATGTGATGTCAATGGGTATCTACTATCATTATTCCTAATGGCCCGCACATGTTCTTGTATTCTTAGTTTGAGGGACCTTATAGTGCTACCCACATATATCTTGTTACATACACATCGTAAAATATAAATCACAAATTTGGTATTGCAATTGATAAAGCTAGTAATAGTATGTGTCCCTGTACCATTATAACAGAAAGTCTTTGTTTTATCTAAACCAAAGGAACACATATTACATTCACGACAGGTGTAAAAACCCGAGGGTTTCGTAGGTAGCCATGTGGTAATGTTGGACACAGGTGTGTAACTGGGACAAAGGTAGTCCCTGAGTGTCTTGCCCCTCCGGTAAGTAATCTTAGGAGTTTTAGGGAGGAACCCTTTAAGTCCAGGTACATCATTTAGCAAGTGCCAATGTCGTTTAAGTATTTTGTAAATGCCCTGACTGAGTATTGAGAATGTAGTAACAAAAGACAGGTGTTCTGAACATTTTTTATTTTTGCCACGGGTGCAGGGATCAAAGTGTCCTGTCTTGGTATGTTCCTAATACGTTGTTCTGCTTTGGAAAGGATCATATGGTCATATGGCCATAACCTCTATTGGAAAATCTTTGCTAATTTATACATTAATTAGGTGAATATGGTGTGCAACTCCACCCTGGTCCTTGCTGCAAAAAAGGACCAATAGGGCAAAAAGCCCCAATACTACAATACAGTTTTTTATGGGGGGTGCACCACTGAGAAGACGTCCAAAAATCACAATAAATACAAGCAGTCCAATGTCGTAGAGAAAATATACGAAGATCTTTTCAGATTGTATTCCCAAAGTGTTTTATTGTTGTCAAACGGGGCTTGTTGTGGCAAAAGATGCATAAACACGGAAGCAGCCAACGCGTTTCGCCCCATACAGAAGGGGCTTCCTCAGGGCTGCAAGGTAACATATAATCATAAGACCAACAATGAATAATACTACATACTAATAGATAATAATAGAATGTGATAAAGCCCATACACCATCAAAAACAAGGGAGTAGGGGGCAAATATTAACAATAAAAATTATAATAATGTTTGTGTTTTAGATACTAACATTAAGATAAACGCATTATGTAGTAATGAGTCCAAAATATGATGCACCAAGAAGATATTGAGTATTTACAAACATTTTCTAAATTATTTTACTTTCTAAACTATTTACATCTAGTATTAGTCAGGAACAGCGAGGAGATAGTGTTTGAACCAAAGAACCGGCAAGAGAGTCAAGACAAACACCAACGGCGTCCAAACAGTGCAAACGTGAGTTAATTAAAGGTTGAAAAAAAATTGACAACAATTTTTTTAATATTTTTTCGTGCAAGTAGCGTGATAGGGCCAGGTAAGTCATAGGAAATAGATATACAAAAAATGTGTTGAAAGTTAAGACCAAGAAAGGTTCCCTGCCTAGGGGCACCGTTCACATAGATAAAGGAAGGAAGTAAAACAGATATCTAAAAGAGTAATATGAAAGAAGGGGATAAGTCAAAAAAAGGGGGCACACATACCAATGTGATATTCCTGATGATGTAGAAATGAAAAAGTACAAAACGACCACGTAAAGGCATAAAGTAAGCCTGTTAGGGAGAAAATATATATAAAGAAGTATATAACGATTGGCCTGATGCACATATGAGAAAGTACATAATGAAAAGAGAGAAGAAGAACACCTGACAGGTTTGTCGTGTTTTACCTGAAAAGTTCGCGGGGAAGACTTGTTGTCTTCTAATTAGTTCGCTCCAGAGAGTATCAAGGCCGGTAGGTCGGAAAAGGTCTACGGGCCCGGCCGTGTGCCGCCCGTATTGTTAATTGTGTCAGCGCGTATCCCGTGCGCCGAGCCATATTTAAAGGAAGGAGAGAGAAAAGGAAGTTACCAAGAGGAACTTCCGTCAGGCCAGAGGGAGCGCATGGTAGTAGAGAGCGGACTGCACGTGCCCATATGGGGCCGGTAGTCATTGTTGATATAGACGAGCTTCATGTGCATGAAAAAATAGAAATAAAGAAAGGACCGCGTTTCCCATTCGACATGTAAAAGTATATAAGCTATTTAGTAAGGAAAAACAGAGAATTGTACTAGGGCGGCCATTTTGAGAAAGTGGAGACGAGCAACAACCGTGTTCAGAGATATGAGACTTACCCCTTATACCCAGAAAGCGTTATTACAATATGTTAGCAAAGTAAAAAGATAAAAAGATAACAGAAGAGGGTAAAGTCCATAAAGATCAAGGAGAAAAGAAAAAAGGTTTGGTAAGTAAAAGGAAAGGAGAAAACAATACCCAAGAAAGTGATTAGTGTTGCTACGTCGAAGCAGATTATGGATGAAAAGTCAAAACAACACATGAAATAACATAACAAAGTCAATAAGAAAAACATTATGATGAGTTATACATTTAACAACAAAGAAGGTTGTATAAATTGCAATCAAAAACTTGAGACCGGAAGGAAGGTATATCAAGCAGAAGGAGAGATACAAAATAATAAAAATAAAAAACTTCCAAATCAATTCTATTCGTCAATTCAGTGAAAGTACATGTGATTGGTCAAAACGAATACAAAGAATATCTCTTTCTTATCCATTTAGTTGTGATGAAGGCCTGTGGCAAGACATCATAAACATTTTATAAATGAAATTTAAACACAAGAGCGCTTATTTATACAAATGTACACATAAGCAAAAAGAAGATTTTTGGGGAAAAATTCCACAAAGAAAAGAAGAAGATTCTCATGAGTACACATCATTATGTGAAGAAGCAAAATGTTTAGTACAATAAATCATAAAAAGAAATGGAATTCGTGATCGGTATTAAGTCCAAGTTCTACTGCTCGTAATCGACATATCCATGCGGCCTCCTTTTTGCGTAGTTGTAATTCCCTATTACCTCCCCTAGGATTTAAGGGGATATGATCGATTCCTTGGAACCGTATAGAGCCGTCATGGGGATGGGCCAACGCTATATGTGATGTCAATGGGTATCTACTATCATTATTCCTAATGGCCCGCACATGTTCTTTTATTCTTAGTTTGAGGGATCTTATAGTGCTACCCACATATATCTTGTTACATGCACATCGTAAAATATAAATCACAAATTTGGTATTGCAATTGATAAAGCTAGTAATAGTATGTGTCCCTGTACCATTATAACAGAAAGTCTTTGTTTTATCTAAACCAAAGGAACACATATTACATTCACGACAGGTGTAAAAACCCGAGGGTTTCGTAGGTAGCCATGTGGTAATGTTGGACACAGGTGTGTAACTGGGACAAAGGTAGTCCCTGAGTGTCTTGCCCCTCCGGTAAGTAATCTTAGGAGTTTTAGGGAGGAACCCTTTAAGTCCAGGTACATCATTTAGCAAGTGCCAATGTCGTTTAAGTATTTTGTAAATGCCCTGACTGAGTATTGAGAATGTAGTAACAAAAGACAGGTGTTCTGAACATTTTTTATTTTTGCCACGGGGTGCAGGGATCAAAGTGTCCTGTCTTGGTATGTTCCTAATACGTTGTTCTGCTTTGGAAAGGATCATATGGTCATAACCTCTATTGGAAAATCTTTGCTTAACCGTACCTATATGTTCCAGAAATTTGTTATCCGTGCTACAATTGCGTCGTACGCGTGTCATTTCACCAAAGGGAATGTTGTTGATAACAGAAGAAGGGTGTGCACTAGTCGCATGAAGAAGACTGTTACAAGAAGTGGATTTCCTATATAGAACACTTTGTACAGAATTATGTTGTATGAAAAATCGTATATCAAGAAAGTCAATAGAAACCTTACTGTGTTGAAGACTAAATTTGACATTGTACGAATTATCGTTGAGGAAGGCATGGTACTGGGTAAGCTGTTCAGTAGTGCCATTCCATATCAGAATAATGTCATCGATATACCTCCCCCAAAATACAATACATTCAGTCCAGGGGGAGGCTAGTTTACGCCAGGCATGTATTCTCTCGAACCATCCCATAAAGAGACAGGCGTAGGACGGGGCAAATTTAGAACCCATCGCCGTCCCCTGTGTTTGTTGGAACCACTTAGTATTGTGTAAAAAGTAGTTCCTGGATAGGATGATATCAATCATTTCCAAAAGCATCTGGTTGTGAGCAAAATGATCGCCAGTACGAGTGTTGAGAAAAGAGGTGACCGCCAGTATACCAAAAGATTTCTGAATACACGTGTAAAGGCTATTCACATCCATGGTCACAAACATAAGATCTTCAGACCACGGAAAGTCCTCGAACTTATTGAGGATGTCTTTACTGTCCTGAATATATGACGGTAAGTTGGAAACAAATTTTTGTAGAAAAAAATCTACAAACTCTGATAATCTCTCTGTGGGAGAGTCAATCCCTGATATAATGGGTCTCCCAGGGGGGAACATACCTTCTTTATGTATTTTCGGGAGAATATATATACAAGGATATCTTGGAGATTTTACTAGTAGATACTTGTATTCGTGATCAGAAAGAAGGCCCAGTTCATGCCATCCACACAATTTATGATTAATGTACTCTGTCAATGTCATGATTGGATTACCAGTGAGGCATCTGTAACACGCAGAGTCTGCCAATTGTCTATCTATTTCTTGCATGTAGTCGACCTTGTTCATAATAACTACATTCCCACCTTAGACCTTAATTTAAGGCCACTAGATGTGTGGATATCCTCCTTAATTTCTAGATCAGTTCTAATGTCTTCAATACTAGTTCCACCATCATCCTGTAGGGACATCAAAAGTTGAATCCCATAGAGGTCCGATACTGATTCAACATGTGTGTGAGTATTCCCATATGTGTGATCAGTGGACTGTGGAATAGGAGTGCCACCACTGGAGAGCCCTCCATGCCTGGAAAGGAAGTGATTCTTCAACTTGAGTTGGCGAGTAAATTTGAAAAGATCAACAAAGGTCTCTACCTGATCATTGATCTGTGTAGGCCAAATCCCAGACCTCTACTCAAAAGATTACATTCTGTTTTACTCAGGAGACGGTCAGATAGATTGACAATTGTCAAATCATCTCCGGATTCACTAGTGTGGGGGATGTTGGATTTTAGTCCTTTTTGGAACGAGTGCGGACCCCCTGTTTTTCTGAACCTCTTTCTCCACTGTCTACCACCCCTTCTGGTCTTATTTCTCTCCGGTTTGTTTTTGTACCGAGGCGTAATCGTTCCATTTCTACTAAAAAAATTTAGACAATAACAAGATACCAAGAGGTCTCAGAATCTTGATCTTTCCAACTTATGAGGACTTAGATGCAGAGTCACTTAAGGACTGGGAGGACAACTTGCAAAATGCATCATTTAACATGATGCGTATTCTCATCAAACATACTGATAAAAAGGTTACCAAGTTGCAGAGTGACATAGAAACACTTGAGAAAGAGATCGATGAAATTCCTCAGAAAGATCTTATAAAAAAGAATTATGAGATTTTGGAAAGGATTGTAGAAGATTATCAAATTTACCTTAGGGATAAAAAACTACGTAAAGTAAAACGCGACGACCTTGATTACAAATTGGGCAGAATCTACACCTTTGCGCGCAAATTTGATAATATAAAGGTCTCCGAGAGTATGGCCAAAAGAGGTGGCTTTACAAATGATACTGATCTCTCGAGCGGTAGCTCTATGTCCTCCCTTGAAAGTAGTTCGTCCAAAACAAGCGGCCCTTCTGAGCCAAATCTCCACGGTGCCTCTAACAATTTTTTAGTAGAAATGGAACGATTACGCCTCGGTACAAAAACAAACCGGAGAGAAATAAGACCAGAAGGGGTGGTAGACAGTGGAGAAAGAGGTTCAGAAAAACAGGGGGTCCGCACTCGTTCCAAAAAGGACTAAAATCCAACATCCCCCACACTAGTGAATCCGGAGATGATTTGACAATTGTCAATCTATCTGACCGTCTCCTGAGTAAAACAGAATGTAATCTTTTGAGTAGAGGTCTGGGATTTTGTCCTACACAGATCAATGATCAGGTAGAGACCTTTGTTGATCTTTTCAAATTTACTTGCCAACTCAAGTTGAAGAATCACTTCCTTTCCAGGCATGGAGGGCTCTCCAGTGGTGGCACTCCTATTCCACAGTCCACTGATTACACATATGGGAATACTCACACACATGTTGAATCAGTATCGGACCTCTATGGGATTCAACTTTTGATGTCCCTACAGGATGATGGTGGAACTAGTATTGAAGACATTAGAACTGATCTAGAAATTAAGGAGGATATCCACACATCTAGTGGCCTTAAATTAAGGTCTAAATTTATACCTTCTAACACACATATCAATATTGATTTATTTTCAACAAATGTCTCATCTGAGTTATATAAGTATTTCAGCACTCTCAAGATTAACTGGCGATATACAGACAATCTCTCTGTACTAGAACGCAAGGCTCTTACTTGCCTTAAAAATGATCAATCCATCGTAATTCGCGAGGCGGACAAAGGTGGGAATGTAGTTATTATGAACAAGGTCGACTACATGCAAGAAATAGACAGACAATTGGCAGACTCTGCATGTTACAGATGCCTCACTGGTAATCCAATCACGACATTGACAGAGTACATTAATCATAAATTGTGTGGATGGCATGAACTGGGCCTTCTTTCTGATCACGAATACAAGTATCTACTAGTAAAATCTCCAAGATATCCTTGTATATATATTCTCCCGAAAATACATAAAGAAGGTATGTTCCCCCCTGGGAGACCCATTATATCAGGGATTGACTCTCCCACAGAGAGATTATCAGAGTTTGTAGATTTTTTTCTACAAAAATTTGTTTCCAATTTACCGTCATATATTCAGGACAGTAAAGACATCCTCAATAAGTTCGAGGACTTTCCGTGGTCTGAAGATCTTATGTTTGTGACCATGGATGTGAATAGCCTTTACACGTGTATTCAGAAATCTTTTGGTATACTGGCGGTCACCTCTTTTCTCAACACTCGTACTGGCGATCATTTTGCTCACAACCAGATGCTTTTGGAAATGATTGATATCATCCTATCCAGGAACTACTTTTTACACAATACTAAGTGGTTCCAACAAACACAGGGGACGGCGATGGGTTCTAAATTTGCCCCGTCCTACGCCTGTCTCTTTATGGGATGGTTCGAGAGAATACATGCCTGGGGTAAACTAGCCTCCCCCTGGACTGAATGTATTGTATTTTGGGGGAGGTATATCGATGACATTATTCTGATATGGAATGGCACTACTGAACAGTTTACCCAGTACCATGCCTTCCTCAACGATAATCCGTACAATGTCAAACTTAGTCTTCAACACAGTAAGGTTTCTATTGACTTTCTTGATATACGATTTTTCATACAACATAATTCTGTACAAAGTGTTCTATATAGGAAATCCACTTCTTGTAACAGTCTTCTTCATGCGACCAGTGCACACCCTTCTTCTGTTATCAACAACATTCCCTTTGGTGAAATGACACGCGTACGACGCAATTGTAGCACGGATGACAAATTTCTGGAACATATAGGTACGGTTAAGCAAAGATTTTCCAATAGAGGTTATGACCATATGATCCTTTCCAAAGCAGAACAACGTATTAGGAACATACCAAGACAGGACACTTTGATCCCTGCACCCTGTGGCAAAAATTAAAAATGTTCAGAACACCTGTCTTTTGTTACTAGATTCTCAATATTCAGTCAGGGCATTTACAAAATACTTAAACGACATTGGCACTTGCTAAATGATGTACCTGGACTTAAAGGGTTCCTCCCTAAAACTCCTAAGATTACTTACCGGAGGGGCAAGACACTCAGGGACTACCTTTGTCCCAGTTACACACCTGTGTCCAACATTACCACATGGCTACCTACGAAACCCTCGGGTTTTTACACCTGTCGTGAATGTAATATGTGTTCCTTTGGTTTAGATAAAACAAAGACTTTCTGTTATAATGGTACAGGGACACATACTATTACTAGCTTTATCAATTGCAATACCAAATTTGTGATTTATATTTTACGATGTGCATGTAACAAGATATATGTGGGTAGCACTATAAGATCCCTCAAACTAAGAATACAAGAACATGTGCGGGCCATTAGGAATAATGATAGTAGATACCCATTGACATCACATATAGCGTTGGCCCATCCCCATGACGGCTCTATACGGTTCCAAGGAATCGATCATATCCCCTTAAATCCTAGGGGAGGTAATAGGGAATTACAACTATGTAAAAAGGAGGCCGCATGGATATGTCGATTACGAGCAGTAGAACTTGGACTTAATACCGATCACGAATTCCATTTCTTTTTATGATTTATTGTACTAAACATTTTGCTTCTTCACATAATGATGTGTACTCATGAGAATCTTCTTCTTTTCTTTGTGGAATTTTTCCCCCAAAATCTTCTTTTTGCTTATGTGTACATTTGTATAAATAAGCGCTCTTGTGTTTAAATTTCATTCTTAAAATGTTTATGATGTCTTGCCACAGACCTTCATCACAACTAAATGGATAAGAAAGAGATATTCTTTGTATTCGTTTTGACCAATCACATGTACTTTCACTGAATTGACGAATAGAATTGATTTGGAAGTTTTTTTTTTTTATTATTTTGTATCTCTCCTTCTGCTTGATATACCTTCCTTCCGGTCTCAAGTTTTTGATTGCAATTTATACAACCTTCTTTGTTGTTAAATGTATAACTCATCATAATGTTTTTCTTATTGACTTTGTTATGTTATTTCATGTGTTGTTTTGACTTTTCATCCATAATCTGCTTCGACGTAGCAACACTAATCACTTTCTTGGGTATTGTTTTCTCCTTTCCTTTTACTTACCAAACCTTTTTTCTTTTCTCCTTGATCTTTATGGACTTTACCCTCTTCTGTTATCTTTTTATCTTTTTACTTTGCTAACATATTGTAATAACACTTTCTGGGTATAATGGTAAGTCTCATATCTCTGAACACGGTTGTTGCTCGTCTCCACTTTCTCAAAATGGCCGCCCTAGTACAATTCTCTGTTTTTCCTTACTAAATAGCTTATATACTTTTACATGTCGAATGGGAAACGCGGTCCTTTCTTTATTTCTATTTTTTCATGCACATGAAGCTCGTCTATATCAACAATGACTACCGGCCCCATATGGGCACGTGCAGTCCGCTCTCTACTACCATGCGCTCCCTCTGGCCTGACGGAAGTTCCTCTTGGTAACTTCCTTCTCTCTCTCCTTCCTTTAAATATGGCTCGGCGCACGGGATACGCGCTGACACAATTAACAATACGGGCGGCACACGGCCGGGCCCATAGACCTTTTCCGACCTACTGGCCTTGATACTCTCTGGAGCGAACTAATTAGAAGACAACAAGTCTTCCCCACGAACTTTTCAGGTAAAACACGACAAACCTGTCGGGTGTTCTTCTTCTCTCTTTTCATTATGTACTTTCTCATATGTGCATCAGGCCAATCGTTATATATACTTCTTTATATATATTTTCTCCCTAACAGACTTACTTTATGCCTTTACGTGGTCGTTTTGTACTTTTTCATTTCTACATCATCAGGAATATCACATTGGTATGTGTGCCCCTTTTTTTTGACTGATCCCCTTCTTTCATATTACTCTTTTAGATATCTGTTTTACTTCCTTCCTTTATCTATGTGAACGGTGCCCCTAGGCAGGGAACCTTTCTTGGTCTTAACTTTCAACACATTTTTTGTATATCTATTTCCTATGACTTACCTGGCCCTATCACGCTCTTTGCACGAAAAAATATTTGTAAAAAAATGTTCAATTTTTTTTCAATCTTTAATTAACTCACGTTTGCACTGTTTGGACGCCGTTGGTGTTTGTCTTGACTCTCTTGCCGGTTCTTTGGTTCATGCACTATCTCCTCGCTGTTCCTGACTAATACTAGATGTAAATAGTTTAGAAAGTAAAATAATTTAGAAAATGTTTGTAAATACTCAATATCTTCTTGGTGCATCATATTTTGGACTCATTACTACATAATGCGTTTATCTTAATGTTAGTATCTAAAACACAAACATTATTATTATTTTTATTGTTAATATTTGCCCCCTACTCCCTTGTTTTTGATGGTGTATGGGCTTTATCACAATTTATTATTATCTATTAGTATGTAGTATTATTCATTGTTGGTCTTATGATTATATGTTACCTTGCAGCCCTGAGGAAGCCCCTTCTGTATGGGGCGAAACGCGTTGGCTGCTTCCGTGTTTATGCATCTTTTGCCACAACAAGCCCCGTTTGACAACAATAAAACACTTTGGGAATACAATCTGAAAAGATCTTCGTATATTTTCTCTACGACATTGGACTGCTTGTATTTATTGTGATTTTTGGACATCTTCTCAGTGGTGCGCCCCCCATAAAAAACTGTATTGTAGTATTGGGGCTTTTTGCCCTATTGGTCCTTTTTTGCAGCAAGGACCAGGGTGGAGTTGCACACCATATTCACCTAATTAATGTTATTTCACGGTTGGATACTTCTAGGGATTGATGCGTGCTCTTTCCAGGCCTGCTGCATTTTTGTTCTTGTAATTTACAATATGTTGAGATTTAAGCTTTTAGTTTACAAATCACCATCAATATCACTGATATGACATGGAGAGCTGAAGTGAAAACCTGTGAACTCTCCTGTTTAGTCAGATGTCTAAGACTGCAGGAGAGATTCAGCCTCCGGAAGCCAAAGTTCATGACTTGCACGACTGGGAGAGTCTAACAAACTAGAATCTGGTTAGATCCTTTTTTTGTTTCACTAAATACTACAGAAGCATTGTGGTCAACTATGAGTTCCTACTTGGTCCCTTAATAGCCTAAATGACCTCAAAGAAGTAGTTCCCAAAGGTTATCTGGATTTGCTGGTGTTAAGATGCCTATGAAAACGTTGATTAGGAATTGTGTAAAGCGCCTGTACAGAAGGCTCCTGGCAAGAGTCAGCCCTTCAGTACAGATGAATGCTTCTAACAAGGAAATTGGAGCTATCCAGTGTATATGTTTTAAAAAAAAAAAAAATCCAGGGCCCAAAATTGTGCTCAGACGTCTGCTGCCGGAGCTATTGAAGATAAGGGTTCTATATACCAGTGCTGCATAGTTGGGTTCCACCTCATGGTAAAGACCGCCATATTATGACTTTGAAACCGCTGTGGCGGTGGCTGCAATACCACCATCAGCATTACGACTCGGCAGATTGCCAGTAAAATGCTGGTGCTGATGCACCCTGCAACAGGAATCTCCATTTCTGTCGCCGGTAGACACACGACCACACACCTACATTCACGCACCCCTACTCACCCACACATTCACTTACAAACACCTCCACACACTTGCACCCAAACACCCACCCAGATACACCCATTCACTTGCACACACGCACTCAAACATATACATCCACTTGCATGCATGCACTCAGACATACATATCCACTTGCATGCATGCACGCAGACATAAACATTCACTTGCATGCAGGCACACAGACATACACCCCTTCCCCCCTCATTCACAGAAATATACACGCACTCATACACACACACAACGCCCCCTTCCCTCCCTCAGCATACATGCACTTACACACACACACACAGACACCCCATTCCCCCACTTGGCATACACACACGCACACCCACAACACCCCCTCCCTCCCTCTGCATACACATACTCACACCCACAACACCTCCCTCAACCCTTGGCATACATGCACTTACACCCACAACACCCCACTCAGCATACACGCACTCACAAACGCACACACAGACATCCCCTCCCGCCCTGCATTCATGCACACATGCAGACACCACACACATTCACACAACACCCCCCTGCCCTTCCACCCCCTCCCCTTTCAGACAATCAACTTACCTGCTTTGTCGAGGTAGCCATCCGGAAGGGGATGGGTCCCTGCGCCTTCCACTGCCAGCACCACACCGCAGTGCAGGAAACCTCTGCGCCATCTTACGGGTCGTAGTACGGCGGGTGAAGTCCTGTTGGTGTGGCAGTGCTGGCGGTGGAAACTGCCTCTATTACATCGGCCAGGCCGACGATGTCAGATTTCCACCCGAAGTTGGGCAGAAATTTGCATGACGTTGTAATATGGCAGACTTCAGACCGCCAGCTGAAGGTCTTTTGGCACTCGTGCCTTCGGCGGTCTTACAAATAGACTGTAAAGTCGAAATGAGCACCAGACTGCCAAGCGTTTCCAATCATAGAGTAACCATTTGTTTTTCTAAGCTTAGAGGGTTGTGCTATTGAGTGAAAGTTACCTTCATGGCTTGGAAAAGCAGTGCAGAGCTCTTTCCTTTTTTTTTTTTAGCTAAAACGGTGTTTTCCTCGAGTGATCCTGAAAACCATGTGAGCCCACAGAAGGTTCTCCAACGTTTGTTGTTCAATGGCGCTATGCTTAGAAAAATCAGGGATCACCAAACTGCAGTCCCATTCTGAGTGAAGGTGGCTACTTCCCCCACAGCCCATTCTAGGAAGCGGCTGGTAGTGGCCACGATTTGATGTTAAAAAGCACAGGACGTTTATCTGTACCCTTGTGTGGAGACTGACTTTCCAGTTTAAAGACTCTGCCCTCCCCAAATCTGTCTTCAGTTGTGCGAACAACAATGTTGCCTTCGGGTCACTTCACTGTGCTTCGTTAGTTTGAAAAATAACAACGTTATCAATTAATCTTCGTAGTGCTATGAAATTGTAAAATGAGTTTAGCATATGTTTAACAATAACGAGCTATCAAGAGGTAACGGAGCAGGGTATATCTGTTACCTGGGATACTATAACCAGGGCAACAAAGGTGCACCACAGCTGAAGGTGCTTCAGAACGCTTCCCCACGTGAGTGGACGGAGGTGCGAACCCAAACCTAAAAGACCGCGGCAGCAACTCAGCATCTGTGGGTTCAGCAAAATCGAAAGCCAACAAGTGCAAGCAAGGCTTCATCACTCCCTCCCTCCGGTGAACAAACCGATGCTGGAAAAGTTATAAATGTATAGCTACGTTTAGCTGCTTCAGCTGTTTTATGAAGCTAATCGTGATTTTCTGAAAGTCTGGCCTCGGGGCTTGGGATACACTTCCAAATAACATTTAATGCTACCATTGTGTAACTCAATACGTGCTGTTAGTGATGTGGGAATATTATAAAACACTAATTCATTTTACTGTCTTCTTGTTTTTAGACCCGTAAGTCCCCGCTGGGAGTGCCATACGTGCATTTTAAGAAGCATTCCTAATACATGCAAACACCTCTCTCGGCCAGATATTTTTCCACCAACTGGAATTAACAGCTCCTTTATCACACTTGTGCTGATTTTCCTTAATTTTAACTCCATGAGCTCATGTGTTGACGGCTTTGCGCATTTGAAGTGACAAACGCACATTTTTTTTCATAGTCTCGCTGTCCCTCCCCAAGAGACCTGTCCTAACCGAGCATTTATGATAAGATAATTGCCGTTTGTCAGGGATTTTATTTTTACATGGTTTTCCCCTTTGCAGGAAGTAAATGGCTGGGCGCCAGCTGCCTGGCGCCCGCCACCAATCTGACTAGTAGCCATGTTATTATTGAAACCACATGTTCATTAGCGGGGCTGGCACCGGCCCAGCAACCACCGTCCGGAGCTAACATTATATTCCATTAAGTTCCAGACAACAGGACAGCGTAAGGCACAGATCAAGCACCAGAACAAACAGTGTCGTTTCACAAAATCCGAACCTTAAATTGCTGGAAAAGACACCAGTTCATGTCCGCTGCTTGCACATGATGCAACTCTTCGGTTTCAAGGTCGTGTTCAAAGGATGGATGTTTGGGAAGAAAACATAACGACTTAATTGCATCTATCTGTTTGGGAAGGACACCGGCCATTTTCAGTAACAAGTGGACCTAGGAGTTTTTCTTTCTTTAGGATGTCTTTCATTGAAAATAAGGTACTGACTCAAGGCAATTGTTTTCAATTACAGTTGTCCCGAGAGAATGGTGGGAACGTAGTCCTTTCCAAATGAGGAGGGGGGGGGAAAGAGTGCCCTTGACCGAAGTTCCGGAAGAGGAAGTCTTCTGTCCTGAAAGGTTCCCAGGACTGTAAAAGCTCTCTCTTAAGTTTCCTAACCTACACAAATCAGTTGCCTCATCAGTGGTATATAATTGTGCCTTTTAATTGGAGGTATTGTGAAGAGATAACATAGAGTTCAGAAAATAGTTCTAAAGCCAGCAAGTCTGTCGTCAATGTGCAAAAACCATGCTAACCTGCTGCTTGGAGAATTAAAACTGGTGCACAGAGAGAGACTTTAAACGCCTGGCTCAACATGCCTGCATCTACAAATATTTGCATATTAAAGCCAGAACTGCTGACCTTGCTAATGTTTGTTTTTCTGAGTGAGATACCGTAATTGCAAGAGTATACCCAGACATGGAAACTGTGCTCACTGTGCATTGGACTCAAGTTGTATCTCAATAATGAGGCGAAACGAGCCAAACCTGATCGAGGATTGCTAGTGCTCCATTTCACCCAGAACATAGCTTAATAGTAGTTGCACGGGGCTTGAATGCTTCTCAGGGTTATTATTATTGACTGAGAACAGCTCAAGCATTCCACTCAAGTTTTTGTTTTTCCCAATGGTTATAACTGTGGTTGCTGCTGGTGTCCATTAATTGCTAGCGGTTGTTGCAGTTGTTGTCCCTGCTGTAGTTCCTGTTGTTGTGGTGGCTGTTGTTACAATTGTGGTCAATTATTTTTTTCCTTGTCTCATTGTCAGCTATTGTTTTTGCTGTTATCTCTGCTATAGTGACATTTGTGGTCGCTGCTGGGTCCAACCTATGCTCATCACCTCACCACAGGTGTTGCAGCTGTGGTCACTGCTGTTATGACTGTTGTTGCTGCTGTTTTGTTTCAGTTGTTCCTGCTGTGGATGAAAATGTGATTATTGTCATGCTCCCTGTTAAAGTTATTATGAATGGTTATTGCTGTGGTCCAGGATGTTGTGGCAGATCTTGTCGCTACTGTGGGCCATGCCATGCTCATCTCCAATGCTGCTGCAATGGTTGAAACTATCCTTGCCCCTACCATGGTGCCTTCTGTTGTATTTGCAGAGGTTTTAATTGCAGTCTCTGTTCTTGTACCTGCCATGGTTGCAGCTATGGTCACAGATGTGGCCCCTGCTGTGTTCACATTTGTGGTGGAAACTGTTGTTGATGCTGTAATTGGTCCTTCTGTGCTATCAACTATAGCTGTAGTTGGGGTTCAGGTGGTGGCAGCTGTGGTCACTGTTGTTTTTAATGTTGAGACTCATTGTGATTGGAGCTATTGTCCTTGGTATTGTTGCTTTTCTGCTGACAGTTCTGTTTGACGGCGTGGTCCCTGTTGTGGGGACAGCTGTGATCCCGGCTCTAGTCTCTGACACTGCAGCTGATGTGTACCCCATTTCAATTAGTCACTGTTGAGCTCCCAGGTGCGAATGCTATGCCATCTGTCAGTGCTGCAATGGTGGTGCCTGTTGTGGTAACATTTCTTGCTGCTATTGTCCCTTCTGTGGTAACAGCTGATCCAGCTGGTATGGTTCCAACTGTTGTGGGAGCCCTTATTGCTTTTTTCCCTGCTGTGGATTTATTTGTATATTTTGCATTGTAATAAAGCAGTATCGGCACACTGTACAACTGACATAACCAGAAATGCTTTGCATCCATTAAAAGAGCCAGAACATGAAGATAACATAATGCAACCATTTCACACAGTCATATACAATTTGCCAACTGATGTCATTGCTGTTGTCCCTGCTGTGCTGCGCTGCATGAACTGGAGAGAGCAGCACTGTGCCCTATCTACAAGGAAAGAAAGCAGCCTTGCACGAATGAAGACGCACTGGAACGATAGTGCATAGATATGTAAACATATATATGTGGGTATATTGTACATACAATATCAGTAACTGGAGTATTACCCAAAAATAATTATAATCTTTGTTAGGGTGAACAATTGAAATCTCTAAATATACTTTTGCTTAACCCTCTGTGTGAGAAACTGGGGCTGATTGCAGAGGCCCCCTAACTTTTTGCCCCCATTTTCCACTTTATGCTGGTGTTTTCCTGACTCTGATGGTGCCCTGGGTACTGCTAACCAGTCCCAGGGCCTGTGCTCTGTATAAAATGGATATGCAAATTAGGCTAATTATAATTGGCTAAGTTAACCTACCTATAAGTCCCTAGTATATGGAAGGGCATGTAGGTTTAGGGACCACAGCATAGGTGGTGCACACCTAGGTGCATTGCTGAGGTGCCCAGTGTCATTTTAAAAGCAAGCCTGCCTTGCTGGCTGCTTTTAAATTAAAGTTATATGCAAATTCGACTTTGGAGTTAAAGGTACTTCCAAAGTTTTAAACTACCTTATTTTTACATATAAGTCACCCCTAAGGTGTGCCCTATGTGCCCCTAGGGCTGGGTGCCATGTAACTATAAGCAGGGACTTTATAAAAATAGATTTATAAGCCCTGGTGAGGTAAAAACAGCCAAATTCGTTTTTCCCTCATTGAAGTAAATGGCCTTCATAGGCTAGAATGGGCAGACTTTATTTTAAATTTTAAAGTCTCCTTAAATGTTACATACCAAGAATTTGGTATCAAATTGATTGTTATAATAAATCCCACAACTTCCAGTTGTTGGATTTAATATAACTAGTGCAGGTAAAAAGTTTAGACTTTACCTAAAAAGTTGCCAATTTCAGCTCTGCATTGTTTTTACTGCTGTGCTCTGATTGGCCAGCCTGCAGCAGCTTCTGCCAGGCCACTTTAATGAGGTGTGAAGTGGCCTGGCTTTACACAAAGGAATGTGCTTGGGGGAGAGAATCTCCCCTCAGCAGATGGGAAGCAGGAAGGGGGAGGGCTGCCAAACTGGTCTTCAAAGGCAGAGAAGGACATCTGGAGCACCCAGCAACACCCCCACATCCTGCAACCCCAGACAGCTAGGTGCCCCCTTGATTAGATTAGGAGAGGGCAGGAGAGGGGTGTGTTTATGATTTTTAGCCACACCAGTGGGTGGGCTCAGCCAGATCTCTCCTCCAAAAATCAGATTCATCCATTTTGGATTTTTAGAGACTATTGCCTTCTGGGATGGATTTTTGCCACACTTCCCAGGAAGTGGTCATCACAGGGGGACGACCCTGTCCCTGATTGGAGGACCAGGGCCCCCCTGCTTTTCACCCAGGAGCAAGGATAAAACTGGCAGACCTGCACCCACGCCTCAGATCCCCACCAAATTTCAAGAAGAAAGAACTACAAGGAGAAGAAGGACTGCCCTGCTGGACCCCTGGCCTGCACCTGGACCCTGCACTCAGAAAGACTGCACCAGCTGCACACTTGGGCTTCACACAAGAAGGACTTTGCCTGGCTTCCACTGGTTCAAGGAGGGACTCCCTGTTTGCTACAGGTGAAAAATTGCTAACCAGAGTCCCCTGCACCAACTCCTGAAAAAGTGACCAGCTGACCACTGCCCAGTGGCCAAAAAGGAGTTTGCGCCAGGTGTACTCTGGGAGTTGAAGTCCGCACTTCCCAAGGACCATCACAGAACTTCTGGACCCTTGGGGTGAGCTGTGGACCCCAAAAGAACCTTAAAAGAACATCTGGGTGAAGCCCCAGAAGTTTGGAAAAGATTGGAGAAATTTTGGAAAAAAGCTCCATAAAGTGACCGACCCGACGCGGAAATTCTAGCCGGCTTGCCTCAACCGCGACCCGGCCTGACTTCGTGGTTCGTCCCGGTAAAGAAAAACATCCGAAAAAAAGACTAAGTCCGAACGTAAAAAGTTGACCGGGACCTTCCAGCCATCGTATCCGAGAAGGGCTCCACGGACGTCGGATCAAGATCCAGGTTTACCCCGGTCGAAGGATTTTCATCTCGAAAAAACGACTAAGTCCGAAGGTAAAAATCACCACCGAGGAAACCGACTTCGCGTATCCGGACAAGGGCTCCAGGAGGTCGGATCCAACTGGCAGGTTCGTCCCGGTGAAGAAAAACTTCAAAATAGAGACTAAGTCAGAAGGTAACTTTTTAACCGAGGCCTCCCGCGACTTGTAGCCGAGCAGGGCTCCATCGCGGTCGGCCTGAAATTTGACTTTGCCCCGGTCCTGGTGCAACCAGATGACCCGATTGGCGCTTTTTGTTTCTAAGCGCTAGAAAATAATAATACTTTAAAAATTCATATCTCCGGTTCCCCTGAACCGATTTTAATCGTTTTTGTGTCATTTTAAAGATAAAAATATAAGCTATTTTTATAAATTGGTTTTGGATTTTTAAACTGTTTCCTGTGTTTTATTTAATTACTGTTTTGTGATATTTGAATGCTTTACACTTTGTCTCCTAAGTTAAGCCTTGACGCTCGATGCCAAGCTACCAAGGGTAGAGCTGGGATTAATTTACTGAGACCTAACTGTACTTTTGTGGAGGTTTGTGGCTTGTTGCTAGGTGTAGGTACCTACCTGCCCTACCAATAACCCATTTTCCAACATAATTGGAAGCAGCGACGGGATCCTGTACTTGTGTTCAATATCACGTTACAGTTTTAGATAAAACAAATTAAAAATCCTTTAAATTGTACTAGTGCAAAAATTGTTTTTAATTTTTAATTTTAATTTTTTTTTTTAATTAATTTGGATTAATTTCAATTATTGAATTTTTGTAATTTTTCTAAATTCTTGTTACCAATTTTTGCAAAAAGTTTTTGTTGACACAAAACTAGGGAACCATGGAGCTTGATCTGGCTAGCCTACCCACACTGACAGTAGTCCAGCTTAGGGGGTTGTGTATTGAGAGGGGGTTGCCTGCAACCCCTGATCTCAGGAAGCAAATCCTGATTAAATCCCTGACAGCATGGGCTGAGGCCCAAGAGGTAGAGACAGAGGAAGCTCCAGAGGAGGAAGAAAAAGAGGAAGATGCTAACTCTAACCACTCAGGGGAGGGAAGGCATCAGACCCCAAGTGAGGGAGAGGAGGAACGGTCCTCAATGGATACAGTCACTAGGGGCAGACCCAAAGCTAGTGGTAGGAAGAGGGTCCTTTCAGGAGGAGAGAACCCATCCATCAGGGAAAGAGAGCTGGAAGCCCAGCTAGCCTACATAGCTTTGGAAGCAGAGAAGCTGGCCCTAGAAAAGAAAAAGTGGGCATACAAAGAAAAAAGAGATGGAAGCAGCGATAAAGAAGCTGAGGTGTCCATGGGTGGGGGAGTTTGCCCCAGATTACCCAAGGGGGTGGTCCCTGCTTATGTAGAGGGGGATGACATAGATAAGTGGCTGGAGGCCTTTGAGAGGGCACTCCAAATGAGAAGGGTTAGGCCTCAATACTGGGGTTCCCTTTTGTGGGAGTTGGTCCCCAACTCAGGGAGGGATAGGCTTCTGACCTTAAGGGGGGAGGAGGCAGATTCATACCCTAGTATGAAAAGGTGCTTAGCCAAGAAGTTTGGTCTGACCCCAGAGCAATATAGAATGAAGTTCAGGGACACCCAGAAGGTCAGTACCCAGTCTTGGGTTGACTTTGTGGACACCTCACTAAAGGCACTAGAGGGCTGGATTATTGGCAACAAAGTAAATACTTATGAGGGGTTATACAATCTGATCATGAGAGAGCACATCTTGACCAATTGTATCCAAGAAAGGTTACGCCAGCATCTAGTGGACTCTAAGCTGACCAACCCTAGAGAGCTAGGGGAGGCAGCTGATGAGTGGTTGAGAACCAGGGTGGTTGTCAAGTCCCAGGGGGGAGACTCCAAGAAGGGGGGGACAGGTCCCCAAAAACCTAAGGAGGGAGGTGGTAAGCCCACCACAGAGACTCCCTCTGTACCCCAGAACCCTAAGAAGGAGGAGAGTAAATCCCACTCCCAATCTGACATGCAGAGACAGGGAGACCCAGGGTTAAAAAAGCTCTTGGACAGTAGGGCTTGCTTTGACTGTCAGCAGACAGGTCACTTCAGAGGAGATGCAGCCTGTCCAAAGAAAGTGGTTAGCACTGGGCTGTCCAGTGTAGCCATAGAGGAGGATTCCTCAGATGATGAAGTCCTCCTAGCATTGTGCTGGGAGACAGGACCAGATGGTAAGCTGGTGATCCCTGAGGGTGGGAGTAGGCACTTCCACCACATTCAAGTGAATGGGATCCCTACCACTGGCCTGAGAGACACCTGTGCAAGTCACACTGTAGTGAGTGACCGGTTAGTGACCCCAGACATGTATGTCCCAGGAAAGACAAAGAAAGTCAGGATAGCCACAGGGGAGGTCACCTCCAAACCTGTAGCCATAGTGCCCCTAGAGAGGGAGGGTATCCTTGACTGGATTAGGGTGGTAGTCAGTGCTGACCTTCCCCTAGATTGTATCCTGGGCAATGACCTCCCAGAGGTGAGTCTGGTCCCAGATGGGGCGGTCGCCCAGGGCGCCCCCCCAACCCAAAGTCCTGGGGAGTCAGTCCCTACAGTTAGGAGACAGGGGTCCCCAAGAAAAGGAAAGAAGAAATGGAAGGGTAGGCCACTCTTAAAGAGAGTTCCAGGGAGCCAAAGGCCTTCTGCCCCAGTAGGGGGGGAGCCCAGAGTTGGCACTGGTGAGGCCTCACCTGACCCCAAGGAAGTCCTGAGTAGTCAGGCAGCTGTCCAGATGCAAGGTGTTGCCCCTGCACTGACAGAAGGGAGAGTGGAAGGAGGGTGTCTGCCACAGGAGGTGGTAGCCCCCCACTCTAGACAGCAAGAGGGGTGCCAGGACCCCAAAGATGCCCCTAAAGCAGCTCAGCCACCTGTCAGTGGAGAGCTTAGGGTGTGGTTCTGGGTACTGACAGCTGTCAGTAGCCTCTGCTGGGTGCTAGCCTTCCTGGCAGCACTGTACTTGGCCTGGGAGGCAGACCCCAAGGCCAATAGCAAAGTAGGCCCCCTGACCCTGTTGGTCATGGTGGGGTTGCTCAAGTGTTGGGTGACCTCTTTGGGTAAGCTAGGTCTTGCCCTAGCAAAGTTTGGAGTAGGGGAGGTGGGCACCTCACTACCCAAGTTGGCAGAGAGAGAGGAGGAAGACCCCCCTAGAGGGAAGTTTCAGTTTGACTTGGGTCCTTTTACTGTTGGGATGGCTTCACTACCCAGAGGGAGTGACCCTGACAGGAGGATATAAGGCAGAGTAGGCCCTGCAAAGGGACAGCCAGTTTTCTTCACTGTCTTCCTCGCCTAACAAGCCAGGAAGACTCTCCCAGGGTTGGGCTGAGTCTCCTGGGCGTGTGGGCTGGGGGGGGTTGTGTGAGAAACTGGGGCTGATTGCAGAGGCCCCCTAACTTTTTGCCCCCATTTTCCACTTTATGCTGGTGTTTTCCTGACTCTGATGGTGCCCTGGGTACTGCTAACCAGTCCCAGGGCCTGTGCTCTGTATAAAATGGATATGCAAATTAGGCTAATTATAATTGGCTAAGTTAACCTACCTATAAGTCCCTAGTATATGGTAGGGCATGTAGGTTTAGGGACCACAGCATAGGTGGTGCACACCTAGGTGCATTGCTGAGGTGCCCAGTGTCATTTTAAAAGCAAGCCTGCCTTGCTGGCTGCTTTTAAATTAAAGTTATATGCAAATTCGACTTTGGAATTAAAGGTACTTCCAAAGTTTTAAACTACCTTATTTTTACATATAAGTCACCCCCAAGGTGTGCCCTATGTGCCCCTAGGGCTGGGTGCCATGTAACTATAAGCAGGGACTTTATAAAAATAGATTTATAAGCCCTGGTGAGGTAAAAACAGCCAAATTCGTTTTTCCCTCATTGAAGTAAATGGCCTTCATAGGCTAGAATGGGCAGACTTTATTTTAAATTTTAAAGTCTCCTTAAATGTTACATACCAAGAATTTGGTATCAAATTGATTGTTATAATAAATCCCACAACTTCCAGTTGTTGGATTTAATATAACTAGTGCAGGTAAAAAGTTTAGACTTTACCTAAAAAGTTGCCAATTTCAGCTCTGCATTGTTTTTACTGCTGTGCTCTGATTGGCCAGCCTGCAGCAGCTTCTGCCAGGCCACTTTAATGAGGTGTGAAGTGGCCTGGCTTTACACAAAGGAATGTGCTTGGGGGAGAGAATCTCCCCTCAGCAGATGGGGAAGCAGGAAGGGGGAGGGCTGCCAAACTGGTCTTCAAAGGCAGAGAAGGACATCTGGAGCACCCAGCAACACCCCCACATCCTGCAACCCCAGACAGCTAGGTGCCCCCTTGATTAGATTAGGAGAGGGCAGGAGAGGGGTGTGTTTATGATTTTTAGCCACACCAGTGGGTGGGCTCAGCCAGATCTCTCCTCCAAAAATCAGATTCATCCATTTTGGATTTTTAGAGACTATTGCCTTCTGGGATGGATTTTTGCCACACTTCCCAGGAAGTGGTCATCACAGGGGGACGACCCTGTCCCTGATTGGAGGACCAGGGCCCCCCTGCTTTTCACCCAGGAGCAAGGATAAAACTGGCAGACCTGCACCCACGCCTCAGATCCCCACCAAATTTCAAGAAGAAAGAACTACAAGGAGAAGAAGGACTGCCCTGCTGGACCCCTGGCCTGCACCTGGACCCTGCACTCAGAAAGACTGCACCAGCTGCACACTTGGGCTTCACCACAAGAAGGACTTTGCCTGGCTTCCACTGGTTCAAGGAGGGACTCCCTGTTTGCTACAGGTGAAAAATTGCTAACCAGAGTCCCCTGCACCAACTCCTGAAAAAGTGACCAGCTGACCACTGCCCAGTGGCCAAAAAGGAGTTTGCGCCAGGTGTACTCTGGGAGTTGAAGTCCGCACTTCCCAAGGACCATCACAGAACTTCTGGACCCTTGGGGTGAGCTGTGGACCCCAAAAGAACCTTAAAAGAACATCTGGGTGAAGCCCCAGAAGTTTGGAAAAGATTGGAGAAATTTTGGAAAAAAGCTCCATAAAGTGACCGACCCGACGTGGAAATTCTAGCCGGCTTGCCTCAACCGCGACCCGGCCTGACTTCGTGGTTCGTCCCGGTAAAGAAAAACATCCGAAAAAAAGACTAAGTCCGAACGTAAAAAGTTGACCGGGACCTTCCAGCCATCGTATCCGAGAAGGGCTCCACGGACGTCGGATCAAGATCCAGGTTTACCCCGGTCGAAGGATTTTCATCTCGAAAAAACGACTAAGTCCGAAGGTAAAAATCACCACCGAGGAAACCGACTTCGCGTATCCGGACAAGGGCTCCAGGAGGTCGGATCCAACTGGCAGGTTCGTCCCGGTGAAGAAAAACTTCAAAATAGAGACTAAGTCAGAAGGTAACTTTTTAACCGAGGCCTCCCGCGACTTGTAGCCGAGCAGGGCTCCATCGCGGTCGGCCTGAAATTTGACTTTGCCCCGGTCCTGGTGCAACCAGATGACCCGATTGGCGCTTTTTGTTTCTAAGCGCTAGAAAATAATAATACTTTAAAAATTCATATCTCCGGTTCCCCTGAACCGATTTTAATCGTTTTTGTGTCATTTTAAAGATAAAAATATAAGCTATTTTTATAAATTGGTTTTGGATTTTTAAACTGTTTCCTGTGTTTTATTTAATTACTGTTTTGTGATATTTGAATGCTTTACACTTTGTCTCCTAAGTTAAGCCTTGACGCTCGATGCCAAGCTACCAAGGGTAGAGCTGGGATTAATTTACTGAGACCTAACTGTACTTTTGTGGAGGTTTGTGGCTTGTTGCTAGGTGTAGGTACCTACCTGCCCTACCAATAACCCATTTTCCAACACTCTGGTAATAACAAAAATGCAACCAGTAAAACCAGAGATATCAATTTTAAAATTCAAAATTAAAACAGCACAAGAAAGCACACAGTGCTAAACCTGGGTATTTGGTTGAGCTAGACCAAAAGTCAAAAGTTAAGGCTGACCGCAATGGATCACAAGTCGGACACAAGGACTAGGTTTGTCCCAATGGAAAGTTTATCTTCTGACTTAAAAACTGTTATGGAGAAAAACTGGTCGTCGAGGAGTCGGTGGCGAGGCAAACTATAAGCTGTAGCTGAAGCAGGGCTCGATTTTGGTGGGCTGCTGAAGTCCGAGGTCCCAGGGCGGTTGTCAACAAAAGCAGAAAGCACAGAGCAGGCAGAGTCTGAAGTCCATGCCACAAAGACCTCAATGTTGATCAAATGCTGCTCAGCACCAGGCCTGGTGAAGTCCTCTACATTTGGACTTAAAAACTTTCCTGGAAGTTGAATCTTCTTCAGCAGCACAAACCAGCAAATTGAGGCTGACTTGTAATTCAATGTTGATGGCTGTGGCATCTATGGGGACCTCTATTTCCATCGGTTCTCCATGCAGAAAGTTGGGAAAATGCCTCTAATTCCTTCCTTTTGTGGTTTGGGGACAGGAGAATTACACTGTAACACCAGTCAAGGGTTCAGAACCTGGGAGGTGGGCCAAAACATAGGGATTAGGACTCACAACAGAGGTCACCAGCAGGGTCTAGGACAGGTCTAGGTGGAACTAGTCAACTGGGTAGTTTCAGGGACAGTAGTCTCTGGAAGCCTGTTGCGTCCCTGTAGCTCAAACAGGAGGTCAGACTTTGGATGCACTTCTTTAGCCCTGGGTTCACAGCAAAAATGTTTAGTCTTCCTTCAGGTTCTCCAGAAAGCAGGGCAGTCCTCCTTCTGATTCTTCTCAGCTCCAGGAGTGTTCTGAGAAGAGGTCTGTGGGGTCCACAGTTCTGTGCAGTGGCAGTCAGTGGGTGGAAGGCAATCCTTTGTCCACCCACTAAACCAGTTCTGGTCAGTTCCTCCCCTCCCACTGGGTATGGAGCAAACCTGACTAGAGAGACAGAAGGGAGGCAGGCTTAGGTATGAGGAGGTATCCTTTGACACTTGAGGAAGCTGGGCACAGCCTTATGCCACTCTGTCAAGAAAGGAGACCCTCTCCCCACACAGAGAGCCCTTTGTTCACTGTCTAGGAGCAATAGCCATCTCATCACAGGGGAACCATGAAGGGTTAGGTAACAGCTAATCACTGGCAGGAAGTCCTTTGGTTTTAGACAGGAAAATGACAACTTTCTAAAACTGTCATTTTCAGAAAAGTAATATCAAATTTGACTTGACTAATATGGTGGGTTTTAAACTACTATTAAAATGAGTCCTTGAAATATTTTTGTAGCTATTACCACACTGAATTGAGCACTTATTAAAAGTAATAGTCTAAATCAGTGTTAACTTATAGGAAAGCCAGCCTTGCCACAGTGAAAAATAACTTTGGAGTTTTCTTTGTGGCAAGGACATATAAACTATTGCATATACATACCCTACTTTTAAATACTGTGCACCCTGCACTCTGAGCTTTTAAGGACTACTTTTGGGGAGACTTATAAGTACTAGGCATCATGAGAAAAATGGTGCTAGCAGCTATTACAGGATTCCGAGACATGGAGACAGATGTACGAAAAAGTAATTTTGTGATTTCCTAATTGTGTTTTTTTTGGTGAATCGCAATTAGAAAATCACAAAATGGCATGTACGGTAGCTGGCCACCGAGGGATTGTGACTCAGAATTTAGTAGGTTTGCAAAATAAGGAATCACAATTTGTGATTACCTATTTGGTCACAAATAGCAAAGATGGTCACAATCAATGACTGCAATAAAATATAGCGATTCTGCTTCCTGGTTCATGGAGATGACCCCTGAAACAGGGATTTCATGATCCCAGCAGACAAAAAGGGAGGCAGAGAGAGGCTGGATAGCTGCACAGCACAGATATATATCTAACTCCTGTCAATTAACATCAGGAATGGCCTGCCAGGACCATAGGAAGGAGGCATGGGAATGAAGAGAAAACCTAAGTTCTCAGAGAAGGAACTGGAGATTCTCACTAAGGAGTGTTGCAACACCCATGACCTCCTGTTTGGCTGGGCATCCAGGAAGGATCCAGAGGCTCCGTAGCACAAGATATGTAAGGGGTGCAGAAAATAAATGCTGTCGGTGTGGCACAACAGCTTGTCATTGAGAATCACAGGAGGTGGTACGACCTCCATTCCTGTATAAAGGAATAGGTGCCAACACGCCTGAGCAAGTCCCATGCCACAGGAGGCAGACCCTCTACTGCACCCTCACCCACCACACTGGAAGCAAGAGTGGAAAGCAGCCTGCAGCCAGAGACTGTTGTTGGATTTGCCAACCTAGACACGTCTGTGCCTGTACCATCGCAAAGTAAATGCAAAACATAAATTATGGCAGCATTTCTGGGCTTGAACTTGGTGTCCACGTGCATGTAAGACAAACCTGCTTTAAATTTTCTTTATTGATCTTAATTGATCAGTGATAGCAATAAAATACTAAATGCATCATCAGTTATGCTGAAAATTCATTACACATGCAGTGTAAACATCTCACCTCAACTCGCTCCTCCTCCTTACCCTCCATAACTATAGAGCTTAACAAACAAATCACAAAGGAAAGCTGTGACCCTCATCACAACAAAACATGGCAGAGTCAGAAAATCATTGACATTGTTGCATTGGCTCTCATTGTACCAATGATGCTGCTAGATTGGGGAGGCAGCATCACCTGAGTTGTGGGAAACTCAGTTCCATCCCACTCGATACGACAACTGTCAGCCTAATCAGTTTCTGGCCTGCTGGCAGAACGTCACCTATGTCCAAGAGCAGGGGTAATTTTTGGCAACTGGGCACATGACATTGTGACTTCTCAGGGAAATTGTGGTGGATCAGATCTCATTCTTTTCTCTCAGTTACATTTGTTTCCCACAAACAGAAGCAGGAAATGGTTCAGTAAGATTTATTGAATAAACTGTGCCCTAGATAAAATAACATAAACTGTAATAATTAGGATGATAAAACATACTAGAAGCATAATAGTGACAAGAAAAGTGAAACACAAAAAAGTCCCCCATGCTGTCACTATGCAATACATGTGATTCCTATCTACACCACTAATGCTCTATCTTAGAACACAGCAGGATAAGCCCTAATCCACCCTTCAGGACACTCTGGAAAGGCATCATCCCCCATACCTGAGTATGGCAGTAGTGAAGAAGCCTATTGTCTATTGAGACACCTTCCCCATGAAGGCCAGGGAATCAGCAGTCTCAACAAACAGCTGCAGCGAAGTCAGATAGCATGCAGTAACGGTCATCTGGCTGTAACCTCCCTCTAACATGCAAGGGACAGAGAGATGTGTTTATAATAAAACAGGTAGTGTTCTGAGAAAAGTGTCCCCTTGTAAAAATATGTATGTTTCTGTGAAATGTTAGAGACACAGGCCCTCATTCCAACCCTGGCGGTCTGTGACCGCCAGGGCGGAGGGCAGCGGAAGCACCGCCAACAGGCTGGCGGTGCTTCCTGGGCTATTCTGACCGCGGCGGTAAAGCCACGGTCAGAAAAGGGAAACTGGCGGTTTCTCGCCGGTTTTCCCCTGGCCCAGGGAATCCTCCATAGCACCGCCATGGGGATTCCGACCCCCTTCCCGCCAACCTGTTTCTGGCGTTTTTCACCGCCAGAACCAGGATGGCGGGAACGGGTGTCGTGGGGCCCCTGGGGGCCCTTGCACTGCCCATGCCGCTGGCATGGGCAGTGCAGGGGCCCCCTAACAGGGCCCCATACAGATTTTCACTGTCTGCTTTGCAGACAGTGAAAATCGCGACGGATGCCACTGCACCCGTCGCACCCCTGCAACTCCGCCGGCTCCATTCGGAGCCGGCTTCCTCGTCGCAGGGGCTTTCCCGCTGGGCCGGCGGGCGGCCTTTTGGCGGTCGCCCGCCGGCCCAGCGGTAAAGTTGGAATGGCCGCCGCGGTCTTTTGACCGCTGGGCGGTCATTCGGCGGTAACCGCATGGCGGGCGGCAACCGCCGCCCGCCGCGGTCAGAATGACCGCCACAGTGTACCACTTTGTGCTGGCAATCCTATCTTGTTGCATCCTTGATGAAAGTACAGAGTGAAAAAATGTGCACTAAGAAAAGTAAATGCCTTCTTAAGTGAAAGGAGAGCAAGGCAAAGGAAAATAAAACATCTAAAAGAATTAAAGGAAATAAAAGGAATCATTACTAGACTAAAGGGCACAGACAGCAGGCCTAATTGCAAAAATAGCGAGCCAACAGACATCACTAAAATGACTTCACTTCAACATTACACTGTGAGAGACTAAGGGCATCCTGTGGTTTCCAATAAGGTCATTTGGAAATTATTGTGCAGATGATATATTTATACAGAAAAATAATGGTAAATTGAACACAGAGTTGTAATCTTCACAGAATGTGCACATGGCGTCACAGCACTGATTCCACCTGAACATCAGATAGAGAATTATGAAGAAGCAATTAATTATGCAGCAAATCCCAAAAGTCGTGTGGTCTTGACTGAGGAGGCAACAGATCAGCAGACAAGGATAGTTGTTCATTGCAATAGATAAGATCTGAGAGCCAATCCTTGAACTTCGGTGCTCCCAAACATCCCCATCAGCAGGCAATCCTATGCATCACCAATAGGAGAGTGTAGGAAAATGGCTCCTTGTTGCAAATACCCCCACCACCTTTTGCCTGATACTGTTGCGGACTTGACTGAGAGTGTGCTGGGACCCTACTAACCAGGCCCGAACACCAGTGTTCTTTCACTAATAATGTACCATTGTTTCCACAATTGGCACAACCCTGGCACACAGATAAGTCCCTTGTAAAAGGTACCAGTGGTACCAAGGGCTCTGTGACCAGGGAAGGTCCCTAAGGTCTGCAGCATGTGTTGTGCCACCCTAAGGGACCCCTCACCTAACACATGCACACTGCCATTGCAGAATGTGTGTGTTGGTGGGGAGAAAAAGGCAAAATCGACAAGGCATCCTCCTCAGGGTGCCATGCACACAAAACACTGCCTGTGGCATAGGCAAGTCACCTCCTAGCAGGCCCTACGGCAGGGTGCACTATACCACAGGTGAGGGCATAGCTGCATGAGCAATATGTCCATACAGTGTCTACGTCCATTCTTAGACATTGTAAGCACAGTGTGGCCATATTAAGTATATGGTCTGGGAGTTTGTCAAAATGAACTCCACAGTTCCATAATGGCTACACTGAATCCTGGGAAGTTTGGTATCAAACTTCTCAGAATAATAAACCCTCACTGATGCCAGTGTTGGATTTATAAAAAAATGCACACAAAGGGTATCTTAGAGATGCCCCCTGTATTTTACCCAATCCTTCAGTGCAGGACTGACTGGTCTGTGCCAGCCTGCCACTGAGAGACACAATTTCTGACCCCCCTGGGGTGAAAGCCTTTGTGCACTCTGGGGCCAGAAACAAAGCCTGCACTGGGTGGATGTCCGTCACACCTCCCCCCCTGCAGGAACTGTAACACCTGGCAGTGAACCTCGAAGGCTCCGGCCTGGTGTAACAATTCCCCCAGGGCACTCCAGCCAGTGGAGATGCCTACCCCCTGGACGAGCCCCCACTTTTGGTGGCACGTCCTGGGGGATAATGAAAAAACCAAGGAGGAGTCACCCCCTCAGCCAGGTCCACCCCTAAGGTGACCAGAGCTGAAGTGACCCCGTCCTTGGAAAATTCTCCAACTTGTTTGGGAGGATTTAGCCCAATAGGGATAGGGATAGGGATGTGCTCCCCTCCCCAAAGGGAGGGAGCACAAGGAGGGTGTAGCCACCCTCAAGGACAGTAGCCATTGGCCACTGCCCTCCAGCCCTAACACACCCCTACATTCAGTATTTAGGGGCGACCCTGAACCCAGGAAATCAGATTCCTGATGACCTAACAAGAATAAGGACTGCTGACCTGAAACCCAGCAGAGAAGAGGGAAGACGACAAGAACCTGCAACAGCGACACATCCTTTGGGCCCAGTGACCTCTGCCGACTCTGAGGACTGCCCTGCAACTCCAAAGGACCAAGAAACTCCTGTCGACAGTGGCTCTGTCCAAAGCAACAAGAAGAAACCATCTTTAAAGGGACTCTCACCTCACTCCAGAAGCGTGAGTCCCCACCACTCTGCACACGACGCCTCCGGCCCGTGTCCAGAGAAACCAACACTGCAGAGAGGACCCCCAGGTGACTCCAACAATGTGTCTACCCTGAGACGACCTCCCTGCACCCCCACGACAACGCCTGCTCAGGGAATCCAGAGGACCCCCTGACCGCTACTGCCAGGTAACAAAGAACCCGACGCCTAGAAGAAGCGCTGCACCCGCAGCCCCCAGGCCCGTGAAGAGTCAACCACCAGTGCATCAGTGACCAGCAGGTGGCCCTCACCCTTGCCCTGTCAGTGGCTGGCCTGAGAAGCCCCCCTGTGCCCTGCCTGCATCATAAGAGTGAGCCCCGGGTCCCTCCATTGATTTCAATACAAAACCCGATGCCTTGTTTACACACTGCACCTGGCAGACCCTGTGTCACGGAGGGTGTATTTTGTGTGCCTGTTTGGGACCCCCCCAATGCTCAACAAAACCCCGCTGGTCTGTTCTCTGAGGACGCGGGTACTTACTTGCTAGCAGACTGGAACCGCAGCACCTCTAGTCTTCATGGGTACCTATGTTATTTGAGCCCCTCTTTGACCTCTGCACCTGACTGGCCCTGTGTTGCTGATGCTGGGTGTTTGGGGTTGACTTGAACTCCCAACGGTGGGCTGCCTAAGAAGTGCTTTACTTACTGCAGAAACTAACCTGTACTTACCTGCCCCAGGAACTGTAGAATTCTGTACTGTGTCCACTTTTAAAATAGCTTATTGCCATTTAATGCCAAACTGTGTACATTACTGTTTTAATTCAAAGTCCTATCTTTACCTATGCAAAGTACCTTACACTTAATGTACTTACCTGCAATTTGACTCTTGTGGTTCTAAAATAAATTTGTCTATAAAAAAAACCTATTGGCCTGGAGTTAAGTCATTGAGTGTGTGTTCTCATTTATTGCCTGTGTGTGTACAACAAATGCTTAACACTACCCTCTGATAAGCCTACCTGCTCAGCCACACTACCCCAAATAGAGCATTAGTATTATCTATTATTGCCTCTGTCAAGCCTCTTGGGGAACCGCTGGACTCTGTGTACACTATCTCTCACTTTGAGGCAGTATATTCAGAGCCAGCTTCCTACAGAGAGCAAGAGCCAAGTATATTTTATAAATCCTATATCAATGTCACCTGTGTACCCCAACAGAGCCAAAGTGGAGTAAGTGTCAATGTCTGTCTTATCATGAAGGTGGGTGCTGTGAATACCTCACACCAAAAAGCATGAGTTGGCTCACATGACCAAGCAAGGTTGTGAATGTCTGCCCAATCCAACCCAATCTAGTGCATTTAGCATATGGAAGGAGCTGATAGCAAATAAGTCAGGTAGGTGTGTAGTAAAGCCTGTGAAGGACTTTATAGTGAATAATGCAGAGATGACTGCTGGGGGCTATCCGCCCAGTATGGGCACAGCATTATGTCCATTTGTCATTTGTAAGGTTAGCACCTAGGTCTGTTTCCCACAGTGTATGAGCCGTCCCCAGATGCATGGAGCCTCGATCTGTGCAGTGAGATATAAAAGTGAGACTAAGGCCCTCATTATGATCTCGGCAGTCCAAACAGTGGACCGCCGAGATCACTGCCGCAGCATGACCGCCAGTGCTGGCGGTCCTATAAGTGCCATTTAATGATGCCTGGTGGCATACCGCCATTGATGGCGGTGTGAACCGCCAGACGCTATACTAGTGGTCGGTGGCAGAGGTGGATGCTGCTCCAACCTCACCGCCACGCCAGCCAGACATTGCCACACCTATTATGATGCAATTATAGGTGTGGCGGTGTATGGAGACAAAGTGCTGCCAGCAGAGCAGCATCCAGGGAGCCCGTTCCCTCCTGGAGCAGCACCACAGGAAAGTTAAGTGCTGTCTGAGAGGGAACGGGGTGTGGGGGATGGGGTGTGTGGAGTGATTGAGTGTGTGCATGGGGTTGGTCGTGTGTGTGTGAAGGGGGCATGTGTGTATGTATGCGTGTGTACATGTCTGTGAATGGGTGCGTGTGTGACTGAGGGTGCTGGTGCGTGTATGTGCATGTGTATGCATGTGTGTGGATGTGTGCATGTATGCTTGGGGGTGGAGGGAGTGTGGGAGTGTCGGTATGTGTGAAAGTGAGTCTGTGCATGTGTGGATGCATGCATTGTTTTGGGGTGGAGGGCGGTGGGGGGTCCTGAACAGATATGGGGGTGGGGGATAGTGAGGGGGGGTTGGGGAGGGCCTACAGGGAGATCAGGGGATGGAGGGGTGGGGTTTGATTTTCAGGGTTCCGGGTGTGGGGTCTAGGGGCTTGGGTGGGTGGGGGCTGTGGCAGTGGGGGCTGCCTGGCGTGTCACATACTGGTGACAGGAATTCTCTGGTGACAGGAATGTCACCAGTATGCATTCTTCCAGGGATTACCTGCAGGATATCCCGCCAGAAAATCCCTTGTGGAAATGGGATCATTACATCACCGGCGGTCTATGGTCGACCACCAGGTCGAAAGTGGCTACCTTCGGCACGGCGGTCGACTCAGCCTGGCGGGGGGTGGTAGTGAACTGCATCATTATATGGCGGTCGAGCACCTCCATGCCGGTCGGCGGTCATACCGCCACCGCCGGAGTGTCGATGCTTGACTGCCAAGATCATAATGAGGGCCTAAGTGTTAGACCTGTCAGCTCTTGGTGTGGTTTCCCACACCGTCTTTTTGCTTCGGGACTCCTACTTTTGACACTGTGCTGAACTTTGTTTTTGCTGGTGTTAGTACTCTGGGCATTCTATCACTGCTGACCAGTGCTAGAGTACAAGTGCTCTCTGTCTAAATTGGATTGTTGATTGGTTTCTCCATGTTTGGCATATTTGTCCCTACCATCGTGCACCCTGTGTGCCCAGGGCCTGTAAGTCAAACAGTCAACCAGTGGGTCTGAAGCACTGATTGTGCCACCCACATGAGTATCTCTGTAAACATCTCAGGCCTGCCATTGCAGTTTTACACTGCCATGTCGACCTCACCCACTTGCCAGGCACAAACTTTCCCCATTACTACATGAAAGTCACTCCTAAAGTAGGCCCAGGGCAGCCCCATGAGCAGTGTGCAGTGTATTTGAAAGGTAAGACATGTACTTGTGTGTTTTGCATGTCTGATAGTGAAATATGACTTAATTCAGTTCTCACTATTGCAAGGGCTTTCGCTCCCATAGCGTGACAAGGGGATTGCCTTGAAACATATTTTAAGTGTCATTTCCAATTGGAAGCAAATAAAGATCCGGAGTTTGGGGTCTCTGAACTCAGAATTTAAAAATACATATTTTGGTGAAGTTATTTTTTTAATTGAAAGTTTAACCCCTTAGCTGCTGGGCCCCTCCCCCCACAAAAAGCCAAAATACAGCTACCATTTTGTTTTTTTCAGAAAAATGGGAAAAAGGGCTGCAGAAGAAAGCATGTGTTTTTTCCCTGACAATGACATCAACAAAGGGTTTGCAGTGCTAAAATCACCATCTTCCCAGCTTTCAGGAACAGGCAGACTTCAATCATAAAATCACATTTTTCAACATAATTTTGGCATTTTACTGGGACATACCTCATTTTTACTAGTTTTTGTGCTGCTTTTAGCCTCCTTCCAGTTAGTGACAGAAATGGATGTGAAACCAATGCTGGATCCTGGACAGCTATACATTTCTGAAAAATGTAGACAACATTTTGAATTCAGCAAGGGGTCATTTGTGTAGATCATACAAGGTTTTCCTACAGAAAATAACAGCTAAAATAAAAATATATTGAAATTGAGGTGAAAAATGAGCCATTTTTCTCCATGTTTTACTCAGTAACTTCTTCCTGTGAGATCATATTCTCCAAAGTAATATACCATTCCGTCTGCAAGACTCGTCTGGTTGTGGAGATATTTAGGGCTTGTAGGTTCATCAAGAACCCTAGGTACCCAGAGCCAATAAAGGAGCTGCACCTTGCAATGGGTTTTCATTGTATAGCGGGTGTACAGCAATTCATTTTGTGAAATATAAAGAGTGAAAAATAGGTATCAAGGAAACCTTCGTATTTCCAAAATGGGCACAAGATAAGGTGTTGAGAAGCAGTGGTTATTTGCACATATCTGAATTCCGGGGTACCCATACTAATATGTGAATTACAGGGCATTACTCAAATAGATGTATTTTTTACAAACTTTTTTACATTTGGGAGGACAAAATGTAGAGAAAGACAAGGGGCAATAACACTAGTTCTGCTATTCTGTGTTACTCCAAGTCTCCTGATAAAAATGGTACCTCACTTGTGTAGGTAGGCCTAGTGCCTGCGACAGGAAATGCCCCAAAACGCAGCATGGACACATCAAGTCTTTATATTGAAAACTGACGTGTTTTTTGGAAAGTGCCTAGCTGTGAATTTTGGTCTCTAGCTCAGTCGGTACCTAGGAAAACCTACCAAACCTGTGCATTTTGTAAAACTAGACACCTAGGGGAACCCAGGATGGGGTAACTTGTGGTGCTCTCACCAGGTTCTGTTACCCAGAATTCTTTGCAAACCTCAATATTTGGCAAAATAAACGCAACAGGAATAGATCACACAACAGTCAATGTTGGGCCTTACATGAGGGCAACTGTTGACACTGGGGTGATCCGTTCCTGATGCAGGCACTAGGTACAGGCACTCAAATGGGGTTAGTGTTTTTATCAGGACAGGTGGGGAAACACCGGGTGGTAGGAATTTTGTGGCTCCTAGCATATTCCTGTAGTTTGTGTGACAGAAATGCAAGAAAAATAGTTTTTATTCAACATTTCACGTTTGCAGGGTATTCTGGGTAAGAAAACTTTTGAGGGATCCACACAAGTCACACCTCTGTGGACTCCCCTAGATATCTAGTTTCCAGAAATGTCTGGGTTTGGTAGGTTTCCCTATATGGCCGCCGAGCCCAGGATCAAAAACTCAGGTGCCTGCCTTACAAAACCAGGTTGTTTTCTGATAGATAATTTTGATGTCCCTACAATACGATTTGGGCAGTAGAAATTGGGGCTGAACTAAATTGGGGAGCTCCCAAGAGAGCACTCTCTCTGTGCTTGCAGCCGCAAGCTCTCTGGTGAGCTCGCAACCCAGAAAGCTCCCTGCTCTTTGGGTTGGGCTAACTCGCCATTGTCCTGTTGAACAGACTGTGCTTGCAAAGGGACAGCAGGACTGTCCTTATCACCTCCCTCATAATCAATGGAAGAGGAGTTATCGAATTGGACTCCTCCGACTGAAAAATCACTCCCAGAGTCTGCGCCATTGTCCTATCCCTCAGATACTGTCTCAGTATCTGCTGTCTCAGTATCTGATCCTACGTCAGAGCTGTCCTCTAAAACCCGAGTGAGGGCTTGAACAGCAGTCATCCAGTGAAATGCCATCTCTGCTACTGGCTAAACTGTCACTCTGAAACACTAGCCTACATGGACAGTCACAAAACTGCTGGTGTGTGTGTGTGTGTGATACGTGCAACAGTAGAGGTCACCTTACCTTCGCTTCTTCCCTCAATCAGCATGTTCTTTCAAGACACTCAAAAAAAGGCACACTATTACTTCACCTTGTTACATATCAATCATCACAGTCTTTAGAGCCTCTAGCACCCAGTGCAACAATCATTATTGGTGCTCCCACTCCCATGTCCTCCTCCTGGAATTCCCGCACTACCACCCAGCAAAAGTGCCCTTCATCTCTCCATATCCCCCTGCACATACATTTCATTTGTATTATAGCGCAGGTAATGGCTGACTTTACTAATCTACTCAGCTATTTAGATAAAATGCAGATTTGATCTTTGCAGTAGGCATATAACCTTCTGCGCTACTTTCAGATCCTTTTATAGCAGAAACATAGTCACAAGACTTACTTGACTTTTTTATTGCTGCCTAAAAGCTACAGTTGAAACGCATCAATTGAAGTATGTGCATTGCTTTGGAGACACAAGCTGCAACTGTATGTATATATATATATATATATATATATATATCACTTTCATATGTGGGTGTGGTTTTCTTGGGGGCCGATCGCAGCCCCCAGGGAAACCACACACACACTTACAAAAGTGATTGCTATTTATATCTATATCTATCTATAGATATATTTATATATATATATATATATAGATAGATAGATAGATAGATAGATAGATAGATATATAGATATATAGATCTATATAGATCTATATATAGAAATCTATATATAGATATATCTATCTATATAGATATATCTACATAGATATGCATATATATATATATATATATATATATATATATATATATATATATATATATATTTGTAATAGCTGTATGGTTTTTTGGGGGGCCTTAGTGGCCCCCAGGTTAACCATACAACTTTTAAAAAAAATATTGTCCCCACAGTGCAGTCGCCCTGCTCACGGGCGACCCCCTGTCATTTAAAAAAAAATATATATATATATTTTACATTTTCAAACCCCTGGAGGGGCTCCGTTGCACCCCTCAGGGGTAAACCTACCTTTTAAAAAAAACTATATACTCCTGGGGGGCGCCCGTTTTCTGAGGGGGCCGACCCTCCCAAGTGAAATCCCTGGTGTCTAGTGGGGTTTCCTTGCCCTCGATCGCAGAAACCGGTTCAGCAAGGCCTCGTTTGAAAGGGAAGATCTTCTGTGTCTCCCGGGTTTTCTTTTTTTTTTAAAAACCCTCAGGTGCAACGCACCAGAGGATTTTTTAACCCCCTCCCTGGTGTCGGCCACTGGTCATGACCCGCACCAGGGAGGTAGTGCGGGCATCGGCCGGTGGCCGATGCCCGCACTGGAGCGGTTAAAAATACCACTTTTAGAAAATGGGCATTTTCTTGCTTAACCATTCTGTTCCTCTGCTTGTCTGCTGAATACATGTCTGGGTCGGGATGGCAGTTGTGCATTCACTCTAAACAGTCACACAAAGGGAGCTGAGGTGTGCCCTGCATATCCTGATGGCCAGGCTGATGGGTCTTCCTGTGATATAGTGGTGGGAGGAGCTGACACTAGCACCTGAATAGGACTGTGTCTGTCCTTACACAAAGCAGTCTCCATACCCCTGGAGTGGGTCTCGGGCCAGTGCAGAGAAGGCAGGCACTTGTGCACTACACTACAAAGACTTGTCTTTGAAGTTTACCTACTTCAAATACAGAAATAGGTATAAGTCCTGAGCCTTTGACACCACAGAGTTAGAATACTTCTGGACTGAGGACATTCTGCCAGGAAGAAGAACTGGGTGTTGTAGGAGGGACTGACACTCTGCCTGTTGTTTTGATGTGCTGGCCTGCAGCTTGTGGCTTCTGTCCTGGGAGGGAAAGGACTGGACTTGGGTTTTTACATCCTGCTTCCAAAGTTTCTCCAAGGGCTTGGACCGCCGAACTTGCCTCCTGTTAAGAATTCCCAGGGACATCAATGACTTCACCTGCCAACGCCTGTGCATTCTCGCTGAGAGTCCTGACTTGCCGAGCGATTTTGGAACCGGTGCCGCTCTCTGACTCCACTCCGTGACCTGCACCGAAGCTGTGGTCCCCGCTGAGTGCAACGACCACAGCCTGCAACACAGGCCTGACACTGCCACAGTGCCTCCAAAGTCCTGCCACAATGTGAGACCCCGGGTTCCATGTCACATGATATCCTTCTCTGTCGCTGAACCTGTGGTCCCGTGGTGTGACTGCAACACTGCAAAGTCGACACCTTGCATCTTGACCTGCTGACCTGCTGGATTCATTGATCCCGCCTTGTCATAAGGAGCGAACACCTTGCCACCACATCACCTCCCCATCAACCATAAGAAACCAACGCCTCGGCTCCCCTGTCAAGCAGTAAGGAAGCAGCGCCTTAATTCCCCTGTAGCAGTAAGGAAAACACTGCACCAGCTCCAGCGACGTCTCACATCCCTGACTCCATGCAACATCTTTGTTTCCTCATTGTTTCCCAAGGTACTGTACCCAGGGTGTGACTCCATGACCATCCCTCACACAAGTGGCTTTGGACAGTTAGAAGTGACTCCGTTAAGACACTGTGATAGCCCCAGCTGTCCATGTGCTATACTAAGATTTAATCTCTGGAAATTCATAACTTAACTTGTCATTTTCTTCTTGTTTTAGTCAGATAAATATTGGCTATTTTTCTAAACTGGTGTCAAATACTTTTGTGGTGTTTTCACTCTGTTACTGTGTGTGTTTGTACAAATACTTAACACATTGCCTCTGAGATAAGCCTACCTGCTTGAGCCAAGCTACTAAGGGAGTGAGCCGGGGTTATCAAAGCTGTGTGACTCCCTTACCCTGAATAGAGTGAGGGTCCCTACTTGGACAGGGTGCAAACGATTGCCATCTAGAGACCCCCATTGCTAATACTAAGTGACGTGAAGTATTCACTTGAAGCATTGTATGTAGAGTATTGAAGATGGGCTGTTCATTAGGAAAGTCCAAATTGATTGCCTTGGCATTGTAACACAGGCTAACGTAAAGAATGTCTAATGGGGATGTTGGTATACCTTCGAATAAATCAGCGCAGGATAAAATGTGGCCCGCTCCATACAGATCCTCCCATTGTTAAAGCCATACTTCTGAGGCATCAGCCAGCCGGCATGCAGCCTTATATGTCACTGGGAACAAAGGGAAGTGGTATGAGTGGAGAATAAATGAAGGGCTTGATCTCATCACTAGTAATGTCATGGGCTAGGAAATTTCTTTGGGCATTGCTCAACAACCCCAAGGAGAAAGGAGTTCGTGTCTGTGGGCTCCAACCTACGAGTAGTATAGAGGCAGCAATAAATGATGACAAAGTATGGATTATATCTGGGGAATTTCTGTGTGGTTGTCCCATATCATCCTTAACCTCCAAAATAGCATTGGCGGAAGGTGGTTTTCTGGTCAAGGTGGCAAGAGTATGTCCCAGGAGCTCTCCTTCTCCATAAGGCTGCACCTTGGCGTACGTGCCTAGATATAGGCATTCTCTTTCAGCTACCTTTTGGAATTCAGCTAATGATGTCCTAATTTACAGAGTCACAGTGGGATCATCGGAACCTCCAGCTGAGCTTCAGGCTGTTTCAATTATCCCTCAAGTTGCTCAAATTATTATATAGTGAGTGCAGAACAACACTACTCTTGGCTAGGCCAATTTCATGGATAGTAACTTTAAATGCCTCCCAAACAGTGCTCCTCTTAGACACTGAGTACTTATTTCTAAAAAAAATCAAAAACCTCTTCATAAAATAGGGTATCTAGGAGTACACATGGGAGAGTTGCCAGTTCAATCTTGGGATATCCTAGGCAGGAATGGAGAGGACAAAGAGGACTGGGGAGTGGTAAGAATATGTACGTACCAAATGAGAGACCTCTTGTACCCAAAGTCCTACACCCCTTGAAATAAGCCAAAAGTCCAGTCGAGGCCTACTGCCATGAACCACTGAATGGAAGGTACCCTCTCTCTCCAAAGGATGGAGAGTCCTCCAGCCATCAAGTAAATCATGCTCTTCCATGATATCCCAAGGGTGACGAGCAGCGCTGTTGCGATAAGTGGATGGGACATGAAAGCAACCAATTTCTGCCTCTTGAAGGATGTTAAAATCACCTCCTCACAATAGTAGGGACTACACTGTATCTAACACATGGTCCCATAAGCAGTCAATAAAAGTCTGCAACCCATTGAGTGCTGGTGAAATCTGGATATAGGGTCACCTCATAGCCATTGAATTGTAGAGTAGGTTTTTCTATGGTGAGGCGTAGCGCAGTATCATGATCACTGTAATTGAGGATTCTTGCAGTAATCGGTCTGGCAGGAGGTGGATGGGCCATTAAAGCATGGTGTGCTCATTCAACAATGAGGAGTTTGGAGAAGAAATCCGTGCCAAAAAGGATGGTAAGTAACCTCTCGACATAGTCATCCATTTTGCCATATTTGCAGAGTCTGACACTCCTAGGATGGAAATATTATTGCAGCATGACCTCGCCTTGAGATCTTCGTTTTTTAACGCAATGAGTTTCAAAACTTTTTCCACATTGAGCAGTGTATCACCTCGGGGTGAAACAGTGTCTTCTACTGTGGAGAGGTGTTCTTCTGTCTCCTGGAGGCACCCATCATGTTTCTCGAGTTTATGTGTAATAGAGTCCATTCTGCTACAGATGGTGTCCATTTTAATCACAATAGAATTCAGACTTTGTTAAATCGCTACTTGCAGTGTTTTCATATCCACTTAGTGAGAAGTCTCCTCTAAAGATGGAACCCCGGTTGCTCCAATCCACTCTCGAGTGCACGCAGGCCACAACTGGAATCAAATTGTAGCCTGTCAGCCATCAGTCTAGCCCACAGTGCTTACAGTGAGTTAACACCTGAATTGACGAGTGGAGAATGCAGGTGCAGCTAAGCCTGTCACACTGTATGTAAGTGATTGCATCCGGGAGCTTCTCAAATCCAGGGCAAAGTAAGGAGTGATGAAGATAGGATTCTCAAGAATGCATGAATGAGGTGCCATAAGAAGACATGGAGAAACCATGTTGCTTGCTAACTGACCTTGCTACCTGACCAACAAAAGGCACCAAACAATGCCTCAATAACACAATGATTTTGTGTAATGCAGCTGTGTGAAGCACCATGCAGCACTCTCTTCGGGGGTTCACAAAGTCTTCCCCACAAACCACAGCAAAATGGCTTTAATCATTTATATGAGTGGTATGGTGGAGAGAAGGCAGCATTTTTGTGGTAGAAGCTTATAGAACCCTCATAGGTCAGTCATACATGGTTTATCATAAGACTGGTCCCACCTCACCCCTATACGTCCATTACAGGATGGACATAAGCAGACTCAGGACTCTCCTGTGATCTCCAGTAAACATTTGTTTAGGAGGCTATGAAGGTTGAGCCCCCAAATATCACAGGCCTCTCAGCCACCACCACAGCTAATGCAGGTACACCCTCTGTAATTGTAGGGGTTATAATGAGGGTTGGCATCTCAGTCACTCACCTTGGTGGACAGTGTATCAAGGGAGATTCAAGCATCACAGAAACCATCAGCAGCGGTCATTAACCCCATCAAAAGGCCATGCGTCCCCTGAGGGCCTGAGTCAGGTAGAGGAGTATATGGCACAAATATAGGATTTCTACAGCAGTATACACTGGTTTTGCATCCCCTGTCCTCAGTTAGTGATCTCTGCTGGTTTGTTGCAGTTATCAGAGCACCCCAGTGCAGACTTGTGATCACAATGCTTCCAATGACCTGGGCGGTAAGTCCCGTAGCTATTTAAACAATCCCCTCAGCTGCCCATAAAACGAGGATGAATAAGGCGTGAGTTGCACACACTCAACCGCTGCAGTTTCACACATAACGTTTTTATTAATATCTCTATTATACAATTGGATGCACTTGGGAAAGACATTGAAGGCCTAACAGATGAGGGTGAAAAACAGGCACAGATGGAGGAAGAAGAAACAGTAGTGCTTGGGTGCCTACTCATTACAACTCATGGCCACTCCAATAGTGTGCATTCTCCTGACAGCCACCATCAGTAGGGGGTGAGGATACCATACAGCCACCCACTCCAACCCTGCAGCTAGTCGTCAGGTCCCGACAGCAGCACCTCACTCTGCAATCCTGTAGGTGCCATCACACATTGCAGGTTTCTGGGTCTCAGGTGACTCCCAAACAGCAGTCGCTGTTTGCTGGGCTTTAGGCATTGATGCTGCAGGTTCATCAGCTGCAGCACAAACAGATGAGAATGGCAAACCACAAATTACAGTGGGGTTCAGCACAGTGGCCAATCAGTTGGCAGTCAATCAGGCTCACATATACACAAAAATGGACCAACTTACAGGTGCCCTACAGAAACCCAGCACTGAATTGTCAGAGGACAGGAGCCCTCAAAGGCAAAGGGCGGGAAGCAGGGCACTGTGCATAGCTTCCCGGGCCACTGGGAGACTGCCACCATTACATCATACAAGCAGTGGCTAATGTAATGGTGCCATCTACAGGTGGAGATGGGCAACTTCAGCGGGGATGTCTCAAGGGGCCTTGGGCAGATAAAAGCTGCAGTGGAGGCAATCCAAACTGCACATATGGCTAGTGGTCTGGATGCAGAGGTTCCTGACGATGAGTTGTCCAGCGTCAGTAGCATCTCTGCCACAGATGGACCTGTGCTGCAGAGCAGTACCAGTTGCACTCCCACCCCTCAAGATGGTGGCACTTCACTTATCGGAGGCACTCCCTAAAAATAAATTGGGTGCACCAATCAGGGAGTGCATATATTTGTTTGCCTTTTGTTGTTGGTGCTGTAACCAAAGTACATGTTGACTACATGGTCTCAGAATTATTGAGAATGACAGCTTGTCTGATAACTGTTTGGTAACACTTGCCATTAAAGGTACCTTTACTTTGAGCAATCAATCAAGTGTGGTGACCTTTTTTAACCGTATTGTGGATTTGAGAATGTCTTACCTTGTGAAGTAAGGTGTAGCAATGTGGTCGCTGTACCTTCCCTCCTCTACTACTCTCCTCTCCTCTGTTGGCTGCTGAACAGGTGGGCCAGGTGCCCTCTCTTATGAATTCAGACACTGCAATGTGTAGGCTTCTCCTGCAGGCAATATTGTGTAAGATGGCACATGTTGAACAAACCTTACAAGCGGTTCCAGGTCTGTATTGCAAACCACCCCCACTCTTATGGAGGCATTGGAAATGAGATTTCAGAAGGTCGAATGTCTTCTCTATCACACTCGTGGTGCATCAATGTGCAGTGTTGTATCACCTTTCATTTTGGGTGGTGAGAGAGAAAGGTAGGGAGTGAGGACCCAGGGCCATAGGGCATACACACTGTCACCTGAAACACATATAGACATGTCAGTCAACATTCATTTTGTGAGAATTGGGCACTTACATATCAGCATTTACATTATTTGTCAGTACCTAATAAGTATCCATCATCAAACTCCCCACGTTCCAGTCATTTGTATATTTCACTGTGCCTGAACATGTAAAAGTCATGGGTGCTACCCGGATATTGTGATACAATATCAGTGATTATGTTGTGGGCATTGCAAACCGCTTGTACATTAAGGAAATGTGTGTTTCTATGGTTCCTAAATAAGTATTGAAGAAGGGAAGGGGGCATATGGGCACATGTGTCACAGCTATACACTCTATGACTAGGGAATTTTGCAATCCGGTAAAATTGCAATTTGTTAATTCACATTTCCTCATCACTCCTCAGCATATATGTGTGGTGCTGGATATTGAGAAGCATGGCATTGAGGAAAGAGCAGACAAAACGTAAAAAGGTACTTTGAGACAACCCACCTGCAACAGCTGCCATATCCTGGTAACTTCCACCGGCTAATAGGTGTAACAAGCACAGCACCTGGACGTGGGTTGAGATGGAATTGCTGGACAGAGTCCTGCTTTCTAGGTCTGCCTTATAGAGTCAATTAATTCCAAAATGACAGTACTACTTAACCTTTATTGTTTCATATATCTCCCCCTCTGTTTGGTCAAAAATGGTCAGCCTGACTCAGAATATCCTCTCTTGCCTCTGCCTCCTACTCTGCTGAGTAGCCAGTCTGTGCATCCTCTTTGCTACCACTTACAAGACAGCCATTATGGACAGCTATGGTGCATTCTGGGCCAGCTTTTTATAATTTTCACCGAATTACCACCTGGTTTGAATTGGTGGCAAACTGCATGTGCAAATGTGCCAAATAGCAACTATTGGCTATTTTCTAATTCCTCACAGATCCCGTTTACGTATCTCTATTAGTGATTTCCTAATATTGACTCACTGTTTCCCTCTGCAAAAAAATAGCAATTCACAATTTGGTTGCATCACTATATTTGGTTTGTGAATGGCTTCTCTACATGGCAAACAGCTGTTTTTGTGACCCGTTTGCGAGTTGCAATTCTGTTTCGTTTTTAAGTGAATTTCTATGTTTTTAAAAAATTCTGTCTCCTACCTATAACATCCCTGTAACCTCTTTTTTTCAGTGAATTTATATGATTTTTTACCTTAAAATAGTTTAAACTACTATGTTAATCCAACCCATGCCACCTGCAGCCAGACCCTGCAGCCAACACCCTATTATCACTAACCCGGCGTAATGCAAGACCTTCAACTGTGCGTGTCAGAAGTTGGGTCTCAGCAGCAGTTGACAAGAAAGAACCCAGTGGTCACAGTCACTACATGAGATATTTCACTCAAAAAAAGCAAGGATGCAAACACCTCCTTCAAGATGTACAGGCAACGTTTTGCAGAGAAAAGCATTTGCTATTTCTTCAATGTGTGCAAGAAATGTGGATGATTAGTACTTTACAGAAGTGGAGCTTCAACTTGAGCACTTGCTTTATTTATACCTGCAAATGCTTCCCATTGAGGTTTTATTTCTGTGAAGTGAATATTGTGTCAGAATGAATCCTTACTATGCATATTTATCCCAGAAGAGGGCACCCTCTTGTTAAGAATGCCCACCCAACTAGAGTTCTTTCTAGTAGGTAATTAATAAGTGCTACCTCGTTGGGTAAATGTACAGTGCATCTCTTACAATACTGCTGCGTAAAGGATGCCCAGGTAATGTTCCCAATGAAGATGTGGCTGCAATTTTGCCATTATAACATTATGATTGTTCCTCAAGTGTCTTCTTCGGATACATTTTTTGGGTGGTAATACAAAGAAAATACACTTGGATGACTTGTAGTTAACAGAAGCAAGTGCTTCAGTTATTTTTTGTTTTGCTTTTCAAGGGACCGTGGGGGGTAGGGAGCTTCAAGGCCCCTGCGGTCACAGCAGACTCCCTGGCTTCTGTGGGAGCCGGCATGCAACAGCAATACTTCTATCTCTTTCCCTTCCCGTATGTTTGCGGGTAGGGAAAGTGATGAAATCTCCACTTTCACCACTGTCACAGCCCCCACCAAGCAAAAGCAAACCGCTACCTCCTGAAGGTGGGCAGGTAGCAGGAGCCTGACCAGGGGGCTGGGTGGCTCTCCCCAGGGCCAAATATGGCTCCAGGATGGGGACATGCCGCCCCCACTTTAATCTTCATGGGCTGATCCTGGGGAGGTGGTGGTCCCTGGGGCCCAGGGAGGCCTGAGTGGCAGCCCCCACATTTTTATTTCCATTTTTGCCCTGGTGAGACGGTGGTCCTTGGGGCCTGGGGAGCTCTGTATGGCCCAACCGCATAATTTGTTTTAGACCCAGGGCGGTGGTAGTTCCCGGGGCCCAGAGGGGGTCCATGCGGCCCCCCAAAATATTATTATAAGGCCTGGGATGGTGATGTCATTGACCATGTCATGAGTGATGTCATATGTGAGATCATAAGCAGTGCATTGTGGGGCGAATGTTATAGATAGCTCAAGTAACTATAACTGCAGAATTTCACTGGTTTTGTATGAGTGACATATGAGCCTAACTATGACATGACATCCTTATAACCTTTTGTTTTTTCAGTGAATTTCGAAGTTTTTTTAAATTTTATTTCCTAACTATTATGTCCCTGTAATGTTTAGTTTTTTCAGTGAATTCCTAAGCTTTTTTTAATTGTATTTACTAACTGTAACCACTAACCTTTGACAATGAGTGAGTGCATAAGTGTTTGAGTGTTTGAGTGTCTGAGTGTTTTTTGAGTGGGTGTAGAGTGTCTGAGTGGGTCTATGAGTGGGTGTGCGGGTGTCTGAGTAGGTCTGTGAGTGTGTCCATGAGTCTCTAAGTGGGTCTGTGAGTGGGTACATGTGTGTCTAAGTGAGTCTGTGAGAGGCTGCATGAGTGTCTGAGTAGGTCTATTAGTGCGTACGATTCTCTGAGTGCATCTATGAGTGAGTGGATGAGTTTCTGACTGGGTCTGTGGGTGAGTGCATGAGTTTCTGAGTAGGTCTGCAAGCAGGTGCGTGAGCTTGAGTGGGTCTGTGAGTGGGTGCATGAGTGTCTGAGAGGGTCAGTGAGTGGGTGTGTGAATATCTGAGTGGGTGTGTGAGTGGGTGCATGAGTGTTTCTTAATGGGTCTACAAGTGGATGCGAGAGTGTGTGAGTGGATCTGTGAGTGAGTACATGAGTCTCTGAGTGGGTCTGTGAGTGGGTGTGTGAGTGTCTGTCTGGGTGTGTCAGTAACTGCATGACATTGCCAGAAAGGAACCACACCTGTCTGTTTATCAAACAAGAGTCCACAGTCTTGCTCAAAATGTCTACTCAACTGTGTACTTTCTACTGGTTAGTTAGTAAGTGCTACATTGGGTAAATGTCCGGTGTGTTTTATACACTACAGCTGCGTAATGGACCACGAAGAAATGTCTCCAGTGATCATGTGTGTGTTTGGCAATGTCCTCGTATTCCTCAGAATCAAGAACACACCACCAAAACCAGTGGGAAAGTGAGGGTCCGTTTGGTAAGCTATCCATCATCCAAGCAAGAGGTGGGAAGACCTTGGCAAACTATTAAGGTGGACGGGGTAGGGCCCAGCAGGCGGAACTTCCAGGTGATTCACACATTTGCACACACTTTAAGCAGTTTAAAGGGACAATCCTGGACTCTGCTCTCACCAGGAGAGGGCAAGAAAAAGCTCACTCATCACAATTAGATACTGATTGTGGGTCAATAGTTCATAGATACATTCACTTCCACTAAGGATTTCAGATCGTTTTTCAATACATAATTACTTGAGTAAACATACTTGCTTTGCCTTTGCCAAGCCCAGGAGTTAGGATCATTTGTCCTTTCCAGACATGAATTTTCAACTGGGGCACCTACTACTATTATATTTGTTAGTGCTTACTGCTGAGTTTGAATTTCTGTGAAGTGAGCGTCATGGCCAGAACGGAAGCTCACCTGCTTGTTTATCCAACAAGAGTCAACAGTTCTGCACAAAACGTCTATCCAACTGGAATAGGTTCCACTGCTTAATTAGTAAGTGTACCTCATTGGGTAAATATCCAGTGTGTATTCTATACTACAGCTGCCTAGTGGGTTACACAGAAATGTCTCCAGTGACCTTGTGTGTGTTTGCCAATGTGATTTTTCCTTGTACGTCTTACTCCAGAATTCTGTGATAACATGAATCCTCCTATAGAGAGGACAATGAAACTACAAAGACGTAAATCACCCCCAAACCAGGGTCCTTCCTCTTAGCTATATGAGGTAAGTGTGTTTTTGTTTGCTGGGGATGTCCTCATATTCCTTGCCATCAAGAAGGCACCAATAAATCATCAGGAAATGCACCAGGGAACCCTTTGGTAAGCTGTCCATCATCATGGCAAAAGGTAGGAAGACCTTTATATACTACTAAGGTGGACGGTGTGGGGCCAATTCAATTGGGAAGGGGGATCAGGTGGATCCCGTCTCTGGGTGGATTTCATTCCTGGAGACCTCATCCCCAAGGGCCCACCACATTTCATTAGGGGAGGGGGGCTGTGTGGTCACCCTCCCTCAAGCCAATTTTTCCCCCAGGGCCCCCATTCACCAGGTCCTGGCGTTCATTCAATAGGGGAGAGGGGGCCCCCTCCCCAGGCTTTTTCACTCCCAGGGAGCCCATCCCCGGGGCCAGGCCACGTCTCCTGTGCCCAATATGGGCACCCAGTGTACAATGAGACCATGGAGGGAGCCTCAAGGCCCCCACAAATCCAGATGGCTCTCCGCCTCCTGCAGAAGCTGGCATTGCTATTGCACAAAGGGAGCTGCTAAACATGCAGCTTCCAGTGTGCAAGAGCAACTATTTCATGTGGGCAGGGAAAGAGATGAAACCTTTGCTTCCAGCGGGCGAGGGTGTTTGCTGGAGTATTTGTTCTGGCATGTCTGGAGCTGTCAAAGCTCCCGCCAAGACAGAGGAAACACCTATGTCCCCGGGGTGGGTACAGCAGAACAGAGCAGGACCCAGCCCTGGGGGTGTGGGGTGGTGGTCCCCATGGACAATATTGGCTCCAGGAGGGGGGCCACATGGCCCCACCCCAGGGTTCACAATTTGCCCCAGGGAGGGGGTGGTCCCCCCATTATTATTAACAAATATTGCCTTGGGGTCTCTGGGACATGGCCCCCCTGCATACTATTTACTTTATGCCTTGGGGGGCCCATACTCCCCCTTCCATTTTTTTAAAAGCACTGCATGCCACCAGGACCTGGCCCACCCAGGGGCTTGATTTAAAACAAGTGCAGGAGACAGTGCATATTTTTTTTTTCAATTTTTGCTGCATGTTTTGTGGTAAATTTTGTTTACAAAAAAAAACTTTTTTGCCTTGGTGGAATCCCTCTGGGACCCCTAGACCAATGCTAGAGGATCAGGGTATTCCTACCTCACCCTTTTAATTTTTTCTGCATTTCTTTGGGATTACACCAAATAACAAAAAGCACAATCTGTAGAACAAAATTTGCCTTTCTGCCAATCCTGGTGTAATTCTGTCAAGCAATTCGTGCTGAAGTCATGTTCAAAACTCCTATGGGAAGTAACATGGGAAATGCACTTTTTCTGACCCCCCTCCCTTTTTCTCTGCCCCCGCTTGATGAATCACCCCAAAACTTTCCATGCACAGCAAGAATTATCAGCACACTTTTTTCTGGAAACTTTTGTGAAGATACATTAAACGGTTCCAAAGATATAGGCAAGTAAAAAATAAATGCTTTTACTAAGGAAATGTGGTCACCAGAAGGTAGTTATAGCTAGGTCTGCTTTTCTGTAGACTGGGTGTTTTTTTTGTTTGCTAATAACTTTTGACCTGTTTGATGAATCTTCATGAAATTTTCCAAAACAAAAGTTCATCTACTTCAGCTCCTTTCTGGAGAGTTGTGGGGTGATCCATCAAGCAAGGCATCAGCAAGGCTGTGAATCTTGTAGAAGTCTGACAACCCTGTAGGCCTCGCATCGCTGCAGCCGCTGATCCCGTCCGACTTCCCTGACACCAGAGTGTCGTAAGTCCAATATCCATGATGACCTGATGCCAACACAGCGCCTGGGGCCCTTTGATGCCATCGCGACCTCTTGAAGTTGCCCGCAGCATCGTTACTCTGCCAGTCTTTGCATCTGCCAGAACAAATGGACGAATTTCCCATCTAACGCCTATTCACCTCCACCACCCTGTAGTGAGGACGCGACACTGCTGTGCGACGCCTCAGTCCTTCTGCCCCGTGGCACCAGAACTGATGCCGCATTGGACCCAGTGAAGCCGCTCTCCCCAACTCCGTGCACTGGCCTGTTTTCTACTCGTTTCTTAAGGTACTGTACCTGGGGGTCGAACAACTTCATAAACAGCACCATTGGTGTTCGCATTGTAGGAAAGGACTCCGTCACGCAGCATAATATCAACTTGCAGTATTTGTGCCTCAAGGCACGGTTTTCATACTTTTAACTGTATATTGTCAATTTTTATCATATTTGGTCTTGTTTATTTAGATAAAATATCTACTATTTTTCTAAACCTGTGTTGTGTCATGGGGCAGGCAACATCATGGTACTGGGGTAGCAGTGTCATCTCATAGGGTCATCGGATTCGTCACACTCAGCGAGGGCCACAACCTTGGGGCAAACGGCATTGCGGTTCCGGGCAGCAGCATCCTTTTCTAAGTCGCCCGGCATCATTATACAGTTTATTTCTCCCGAAATTCACTTCTAGGGTTCCAGGAACTGGAATGGCACCCTCTAGCAAGATAAAATCCACAGCAAGTAGACTCAGGTCTGGTTGGTAAAGCCTTTGCTGTCCCAGAGGCTTCAAAACATGAGGCAAGCTCTACTCCAAGCCCTTAGAGTCACTTCTCAAGTAGGAATGCAACAAAGTCCAGTCTCTGTCCCCTTACACAGGCAGAAGCAGCAACTGCAGGATAACCAAACACAGCACAGTCACAGGCCAGGGCAACACTTCTCCTCAGCTCTTCTGGAGGCAGAGGCTCCTCTTGAATCCTTGAAGCAATCTAAAGTCTTGGGTTTTGGGTCCAACACTTATACCCCTTTTACCTTTGAAGTTGGGAAACTTCAAAGTAAAGTCTCAAGCGTATGTAAGATACTTCTTTGTCCGGGCAGGCCCCAGCCACACACCAGGAGGTTGGGAACTGCAGTGTGTGAGGGCAGGCACACCCCATTCAGGTGTTAGTGACCACTTCACCCCTCCCAGCACAGATGGCTCATAAAGATATGCGGGTTACACCCCAGCTCCCTTTGTGTCACCGTCTAGACAGAGGGGCCATCAGCCCAACTGTCAAACTGACCCAGACAGGGAATCCACAAACAGACAGAGTCACAGAATGGTTTAAGTAAGAAAATGCTCACTTTCTAAAAGTGGCATTTTCAAACACACAATCTAAAACCAACTTCGCTAAAAGATGTATTTTTAAATTGTGAGCTCAGAGACCCTAAACTCCACATTTCTATCTGCTCCCAAAAGGAATCTGCACTTTAATAACATTTAAAGACAGCCCTGATGTTAACCTTTGAGAGAGATAGGCCTTGCAACAGAGAAAACTCAAATTTGGCAGTACTTCACTGTCAGGACATGTAAAACACATAAGTACATGTCCCACCTTTAACATTCACTGAACCCTGCCCATGGGGCTACCTAGGGCCTACGTTAGGGGTGCCTTACTTGTATAAAAAGGTCAAATTGGCAGTGCAAGACTCCACACACAGGCACTGAAGTGCAGGTCTGAGACATGTTTACAGGGCTACTCATGTGGGTGGCACAATCAGTGCTACAGGCCCACTAGTAGCACTTGACTTACAGTCCCTGGGCACCTCTAGTATTGTAATTGTAATTGTATTGTATTGTAATCATATTTATATAGCGCTTACTACCCCTGACGAGGCGTCGAAGCGCTTTTCGATGAGTAGCACGCTACTCCGGTATCCAACAAGAATTAGTGATGGATTAGTATAATTTAATAAGGAGTACAGTTTTAGTATTATTATGAGTTAATTTGAGTTGCGGATATGAGAGTTTGTTAGTTAGATTGACTGGAGTAATGGAGGGGTGGAGGAGGAAAGAAATCCAGAAGTGTTAATTGGGAGTATATCCTTCATTTACTCAATCCAAAGGCTTGGGATGAATAAAAGGGGGACGGAGGGGAAAGAGGATGTGGAAGGGTTAGGGAGAGCATAGTAGCAGGGTGAGATGAATGCAGGAGAATTTAGTAGGGTTGTGTGGGAGGTCACAGAGGTAGAGTGAGGTTTGGTGAGTTAGATGTGGAGGTGGAGGGAAGAGCTTAGGCAGAGGTATTTAGGAGATGAAAGTGGTCGAAGGGATTTGGGATGAGATAGAGTGAGAATGGAGGATAGTTTGATAGAGACATGACATAAGAGTGATGAGTAGATAAGTGTGATAAAATGAGAGCAGAAATTCATAGATATCTAGTATAACAACCCAAAAACCAGGAGCCATAGTACACTGTATTAGAGACTTACTAGTAAATCAAATATGCCAATCAAGGAAAGCTGTTTATGCATACATTTTTCATAGGAGCACTTGCACTTTAGCATTGGATAGCAGTGGTAAAGTACCCAGAGTAACAAAAACAACACACATTAGCAACTTGGGAAACAGAGGCAAAAAGTTAGGAGAGACCACGCCAAGGAAGTCAAGTCTAACACGTATCCCCTGAGCTGAAAGTGGGGAGCAACTACTCAACCTCAACAGAGTTCTTATCACGATTGTGGAGCAATCTGGACAGAACATCAGCGTTGGCGTGTTCTGTGCAAGGGCTGTGTTCCACCATAAAGTCCATCCCCTGTAGGGAAATGGACCACCTCAACAATTTTAGATTCTCAACTCTTATCTGCATTATCCATCTGAGGAGGCTGTGGTCGGTCTGAACCCGGAAGTGAGTCCCAAACAAGTTGGGTCCTAGCTTCTTCAGCGCCCGGACCACAGCAAAAGCTTCTCGATCTATTGCCCTCCACCTATATTCCCTGGGAAGTATCCTCCTGCTAATGAAGGACACAGGTTGATCTAGGCCCTCTTCATTAAGCTATGTGAGTACTGCTCCTATTCCACGCTCAGAGCCATCTGTTTGCACAGCAACCTCCTTGGAGTAGTCAGATGCCTTCAGCTTAGGTTCTGTGCCCAGGGCATCAATGCGGTCTGGCAAGCCTCTGTCCAGATCACCTTCTTTGGTTGCTTCTTGGAGGTGAACTCATTCAAAGGGGCAACAATGGTGCCATATCCCTTGACAAACCTCCTCTAATAGCCAGTGAGGCCTAAAAAGGCCCTCACCTCAGTCTGGGTCTTGGGAGGCTCCCAAGCCAGAATGGTGTCAATTTTTGTCTGCAGGTGTGCCACCTGGCCACTTCCTAACTGGTGTCCCAAATACACCACTGAGCCCTGCCCTATTTGGCACTTACTGGCCTTAGTAGTGAGGCCTGCCTTCCGCAGGGCCTCCAACACTCTGCAGAGGTGCTGCAAGTATTCCTCCCAAGTGGAACTGAACACTGAAATGTCATCCAGGTATGCTGCGCTGAAGTCATCCAGCCAACACCTGGTTGACCAACCTCTGAAATGTAGCAGGTGGGGTTTATCCCAAATGGCATAACTTTAAATTGGAAGTGTCCATCTGGGATAGACAATGCTGACCTCTCCTTGGCCTCCTCAGTAAGGGCAGTCTGCCAATACCCAGACATCAAATCAAATGTGCTGAGGTATTTGGCAGCTCCCAACTGATCGATGAGCTCATCAGCTTGGTGGATGGGGTATGCATCAGTTTTAGTGACCGCAATGAGACCCCAGTAGTCCACACAGAACTGGAGTTCTGGGGTGGCACCAGGAGCAGCAGCCTTTGGGACCAAGACCACAGGGCTGGCCCAAGGGCTGCTAGAAGACTCAATTATCCCTAGGAACAACATCTTAGACACCTCATCTTTGATGCTAGCCCTGACCTTATCAGTCACCCTGTAAACCTTCTATTTAATGGGTGGACTGTCCCCAGTGTCCACATCATGTGTACACAAATGTGTGACCCCTGGTATCAAGGAGAACAGGGAGGCAAACAGACCAAATACCTGGCGACAGTCCCTCTGTTGTGCTGAGGTCAGGCAGGGGGAGAGGTTCACTCCCTCCACAGACCCATCCTTCTCTCGAGCAGACAGGAGGTCAGGAAGAGGCTCGCTCTCTTCCTCCACCCCGTCATCTGTCGCTGGGAGCATGGACAATTCAGTCTGTTCAAAGTGTGGCTTGAGACTGTTCACATGCAGGACCCTTAGAGGGTTCCTGGGAGTCCGCAAGTCCACCAGGTAGGTGACTTCGCTCTTCCACTCCACCACCTCGAATGGTCCAGTCCACTTGTCCTGGAGCACTGTAGGCTCCACTGGCGCCATCACCCCCACTTTTTATCCAGGCTGAAACTCGACCAGAGTGGCATTCTGGCCATGCCACTGTTTCATATCTTCCTAGCTTGCTTCCATGTTCTCTTGTACGAGAGGTCTGAAGCGGGCAGCCTGGTTTATGAAGGCCAGCATGTAGCTAAATACTTCCTTCTGAGGTTTACTGGGGACTTTCTCTAAGCCCTCCTTCACCAGACTCAAAGATCCCTTAACAGGGTGGCCATCCAGTAACTCAAAAGGACTAAATCCAAACCCTTTTTGAGGTACCGCCCTGTAGGCAAACAGAAGGCATTTCAAGAGGACGTCCCACTTCTGCCTCAAGGGCTCTGACAGACCCATGATCATGCCTTTTAAGGTGCGGTTGAATCTCTCAACCAAACCATTGCTTTGGGGGTGGTAAGGAGTGGTGAACTTATGCATTGCCCCACACTCCTTCCACAGAGACTTTATATTAGTAGATATGGAGTTGGTACCCCTATCAGATACCACTTCGTTGGAGAACCCTATGCAGGTACAAACCCCCATCAACGCACGTCCTACCAGAGAGGAAGTGATTGATCTCAGAGGAATGGCTTCTGGGTACCGGGTGGCATGGTCCACCAAGACCAGGATGAACCTGTAGCCCATGGCTGTCTTGGGATACAGAGGCCCCACAATGTCAATACCAACCATTTCAAATGGGGTACTAACCACTGGAAAAGGTTGGAGGGGAGCCTTACATTTCCCCCTACTCTTGCCACTTGCCTGACAAGTTGGGCAAGACCTACAATGAGCATCAGAATACCTGCGCATGGCGGGCCACTAAAAGTGGGTGGCAAGCAGTTCAAAGGTCTTGTCCTGCCCCAAATGTCCAGCTAAAGGCACATCATGAGCCAGACCCAGTAGGAAAGCTCTGAAGCACTGGTGTACCACCAGCACATGGGCTGACCCAGGTTCAGCAACCTTAGGCTCACTATACAGAAGCCCGTCCTTCCAATAAATAAGGTGAGGTGCTGGCTCCTTGCTAGCCACCTGGTCTGCAGCCTGCTGCCGCAAACCCACTAGAGAAAGGCACGTCCTCTGTGCCTCACATAATGCCTCCCTGGTAGGTCCTCCTACCTGCTATCCCTGTGACAGCTCAGGGACCTCCCTCACCTCAGCCACCTGTTCCCCTGTAGGCTCTGGGGAGTCACCCTCAGGCTCCGCCTCCTCCCGGACCGTGGGAACTTCTGGGGCCGGTTTTGCATGCCCCTTGCCCTTCCTCTTTTTGTCTGTCCCCTGGGCCACTGTTTCAGGCTCCAGGGGCTTCTGACCACCCTGACGGGCTGCCATCGACCTGGTGGATACGCATACCCATCCAGGCAGACTCAACATCTCCAAGTGTGATCCAGGTCATTGCCAAGCAAAGAATCCACAGGCTTGGTTGGACTCACAGCTATCTTCAAGGAACCTGAGACCCCCCATTCAAAAGGAACCTGTGCCACTCTGCACAGGCACTCTGAGTTGTCCACTGCAACTACTTGGTGAAGTACAAGAGGATCTATCTGCTCTTCAAACACTAGGTTACTATTCAGTGTAGTCACACTGGCTCCTGTGTCTCTCAGAGCCTCCACCTTCTGTTCATTAGTGGTCACCCATTGCCTGTACTTCTTAGCGTTCTCACGCACTAGGGTTCTCTGGACCATATCACTGTCCCCTAGCGAGACCTGGGTGATCTCAGCTGGCTCCCTCCTACCCAGAACCAACTCCTCCCCAAGTGCTACACTAGCTAAACCATCGGACTGAGCACCAGTGGGTGCTGGTGTATTCTTGGGGCATTTGGAGTCCCCCATCACTGACCCACCTGGTCACATGCAAAGCACTTGTGAGGACTCCCTTCCGCAGGTTTCTCTTTGGAGAACCATGTTTTTTTTCACGGGGCTAGGAATCCTTACCCAGAGAACTAGGTTGGGGACCTATTGAGAACATCCTGTTTACCCTTATTCCCCCCTTCTTCTGAGAGGGACCCTGCCCATCCTTGGCGTGGTCTCCCCCATACCTCTTTTATACCCTGGTGCTCTCCTAATGGTCTGCTTCCTCACAAGGTTCCTGGGTCAGTCAGCTGTCAGCTGTCAAACAGGTGCTGGCACAGCTCTGGAAAACAAACTGTACATGTGCTCCCAAGGAATTAAATTGTAAAGCCCTTCATACGTTGTCACCTTACTGCCCTTCACCCAACCATCCAGTGACCTGTAAAAAGAATCAACACATTCCAATCATGTTTGGGATTCTTTCTTATTATAGAACCTAAACTTGTCCTTATACTGCTCAGGGGTGAGACCATACCATGTGAGTAGGGCGTCCCTCATGATATAGTAAGTGAGCCCCTGAGGATCCCCTAAGGATGTCAGAGTATCCCTCCTCTCTACCTCAAAGTGCTTCCACCGACCCGTCCCCCAATGATCTTCAGGGACCAGATTCATACGGAGAGCAGACTCATACCCCTTGAACCACAAGAATATGTCATCCTCCCTTTTGTAATCCTTCACAAGATCCTTAGGAATGTGCACCCTCCTTTCACGCTGCACTGTGATATTGCTGCCACTATCCCTACTGGACTGGCTCCTCTTATCGAGCTCCCTCAAGCTGAGTTCTTGAGCCAGCAGTATCTTCTTCTCCTTTATGGCCATCCTCCTTTCTTCCATCACCGTTTGCATCCTAAACTTTTCCAACTCCAGCTAGTGAGCCCTCTCTGCCTGTCTGTCCTGTAACTCTTCAGGAGTCAGACCCTTAGATGACACACTGCTACTTGCCCTGGAGACCCTCTCCCTGGAAATAACAGGCCCACCCACTATACCATTGTGTATGGATTGCACCTCCTCATCCTCATCTTCCTCCTCCTCTGTATGCCCCTCAGCTTTATTGGCTGTGACCCAGGCTCTCAGTGCCTTCTGCAGCTCCTCCTTCCTGATGGAGCCCTTAATGGGACAGGCAAGATTTTTGCGGAACTGCTTCAACTGAGCCAGTGTATAGCTCCCAAGTTTTCCTAAGTCAACAGCAGCTCCCGCTGATGCATCTCCAGATTGAGACATGATGAAGAATCAACAAAAGTGCAAAGTTCCAAAGGCAGAAAAACGAGTTCCCACTGAAGTAGGGAAAAAGTCTAAAGTAGAGCATAAGCAAAAAAAACTGTGTGGTCATGTAATGATCTGCACTGAAAACAGCAGTGTACACTTAGGCCCTCATTACAACCCTGGCGGTAAATCCCGCTTACCGCCGTGCTGACGGCTGCCAACATACCGTGGCCGCGGTGGAAATCCACTACAGGTATTACGACCCACATCTCGTAATCCTCCACAATACAGATACCCACACAAGTCCGCCACACCAAAGGTCAGTGATAAACGGGCGATACCAAAACCTACACCGTCACGCCAACAGGAATACGCGCACACTATCACGACCCACGAATCAACGCAGCAGTCTTTCAACCACGAAATCCATTGGCGGTACACACCACTGCGCTCAAAATACACACACACTTACGAAACACACCCACATTGGACAATCCAAAATACACACACCTGATACAGATACACACACAACACCCACACACTCACACCACGATAAAACACACACCCACATTACCCACAACCCCTTGGATAAGCAGAAAGACAGAATAGCAAGCACAACACCAGCATCCACAGGCACACAACACCATCACTCATACAACATCCACGCACCTCAAACAACACACACCAACACAACGCATCACACAGCACAACAAACAGCACCTCACACATTACCCACACCACATCATGGCACCTCAAAGACACCCCAGGGGGAGCTCAGGGTCATGGTGGAGGAAATCATCCGGGTAGAGCCACAGCTTTTTGGATCACAGGTGCAGCACACCTCCATAGCCAGGAAGATGGAGCTATGGCAAAGAATAGTGGACAGGGTCAACGCAGTGGGACAGCACCCAAGAAATTGGGAGGACATCAGGAAGAGGTGGAACGACCCACGGGGGAAGGTGCGTTCAACGGTATCCAGGCACCACATCGCGGTACAGCGGACTGACGGCGGACCCCCACCTCCTCCCCCTCAACTAACAACATGGGAGGAGCAAGTCTTGACCATCTTGCCTCCTGAGGGCCTCGGAGGAGTCGTTGGAGGAACGGACACTGGTAAGTCAAATCTTAACTATCACATCCCCCACCCTACCTGCATGCTATCACACACCCCCACCCTCACCCCCTCCCCCCTCCCCTATCACCCAAACTCCTCACTAATGTACCCATAACACAAACCACCCATCCCAACACCAAGCCCTGCATGACACAACTAAGCATGGTCAACCCTCACTAAAGCATGCCCACTGCACATACCCAGAACACTCCCCAACCATCACCACACAAGCCCCCACACAGGAATGCCTGCACTGGGGTTCACACACACCCAACCATTGCACACCATGACACACACACATGCAATAATCATGTACTTATACCCCCGCAGGAACCCGAAGGAACGTCACCACACCAGAGGGTCCAGACAACACCACTCCACCCCCAGAAGAGGCCCACAGTGACGACAGCAGCTCTGCCCTACTGGATCTTGATGACCAGCCCGGACCATCGTGGGCATCAGGACAGTCGGTTCCCCTTGCCCAGCCACAGCCCAACACCGAACTTCCACCCTCTGGTAACATCAGCACAGCACCCACCCAGCGGGCCCAAACCTCCCTACCCAGGACAGTTCAATCAGTGGTGTGTCCACCACTACAGGGCACCCAGGTTAACCCACCACCCCAACAACAACAGGGACCTGGGGGCAGTGGTAGTGGGCACACGGTCCAGGGGACGGAGGCACAGGAACACAGGGGAACTGGCAGGGCTGCTGTGCGACAGAGGGAGGACAGGCCAAGGGAACCAACTCTCCACGAGGCCCTCTCCTCCATCATGGGAGCATACCACCACTCCCAGGAGACGATGGCCACGGTCCTGGACAAGTTGCAGGAGACCCTGCGTCTGAAGGAGGAGCAGTATTTGGGGTTCAGGGAGGAGCTCAGGACCATCGGCTCCGCCCTGGGCACCATCGTAGGGGTGCTGACGGACATTCAAAAGACCTTGAGAGACACCGTGGCACTCCAAGGGGCCCCTGACACTAGCTAGGACGATTAACTGCCCACCACCTCCGCCGGCGCTAGTGGACAGGACGCCCCGCCACAGGACCACCACACCAGCACCCTACCCCGTGCAGACAGACAACCACCAAGCAAGCGGTCCCTGAGATCCAGGAACAGGACAGAGCAAGATGGCAAGACCCCAGCCAGGAAATAAGACCACCCTGATTGTCCCCCCACTATCCCACTTTGTTACCCTGTCCACATCGGAACTGCCCAAGCTCCACTTCCAATGGGCAGATGTGCAATGTACATGTGAGACTAATAGACTGGACTCTGCCATGGACATTCCTCCACCATCACCCATCACCATTTTACAACCCCCCTTCATTTTTTAGCACTTAAATAAACACCCTTGAAACACAAAAAAAATTTGAGTCAGTCTATGATTTGTAATTTTGTATTATCAATGACAGTGTCATAATGGGTTACCCATTGGAAGGCTAACATACCAATGTCACACATCACAAGCCCATCAAGGATGCAAGTAGTTGACACGTAGGTTACCACATTTGTGAAACTGAAATGGAAGGGGACAACTCAGTTAACAAATAGTGAGTGAAATGTCGGTACAGGATAGAGGTAGACGTGTGAAAGTTAATGTAATGTTAATCCTGAAAATGCACTCACCTGAGTTTCACTGGAAATATTGCTGTATGACTGACTCCCTGTTGTCGTTTTCTTCTTCCTCAGCTTCATCCTCATCACTTTCCACAGGCTCCACAGACTCCACAGCTGCAACAACACCGTCATCTGGATCATCCTCCTGCAGAAAAAGCACCTGGCGTCGCAATGCCAAATTATGGAGCTTGGAGCAGGCGATGATGATGTCGCACACCTTCTTCGGTGAGTAGAATAGGGACCCACCTGTCATATGTAGGCACCTGAACCTGGCCTTAAGGAGGTCGAAGGTGCGTTCGATAACCCTCCTAGTCCGCCCATGGGCATCATTGTAGCGTTCTTCTGCCCTGGTCCTGGGATTCCTCACTGGGGTCAATAGCCAGGAAAGGTTGGGGTAACCAGACTCCCTCAATAGCCATACACGGTGCCTCTGGAGTTGACCCATCATATCAGGGATGCTGCTATTCCGCAGGATGTAGGCGTCATGCACAGAGCCAGGGAACATAGCATTTACCTGCGAGATGTACTGGTCTGCCAAACAGACCATCTGGACAATCATCGAATGATAACTCTTCCTGTTCCTGTACACCTGTTCACTCCTGCGGGGGGGACCAGAGCTACATGGGTCCCATCAATGGCACCTATGACGTTGGGGATATGTCCAAGGGCATAGAAGTCACCTTTCACTGTAGGCAAATCCTCCACCTCAGGGAAAATGATGTATCTCCTTACGTGTTTCAGCAGGGCAGACAACACTCTGGACAACACGTTGGAAAACATAGGCTGGGACATCCCTGATGCCATGGCCACTGTTGTCTGAAAAGACCCACTTGCAAGGAAATGGAGCACTGACAGCACCTGCACGTCAGGGGGGATTCCAGTTGGATGGCGGATTGGTGACATCAGGTCTGGCTCCAACTGGGTACATAGTTCCTGGATTGTGGCACGGTCAAACCTGTAGGTCACGATTAAATGTCTCTCTTCCATTGTCAACAGGTCCACCAGCGGTCGGTACACCGGAGGATTCCGCCATCTTCTCATATGTCCCAGCTGACGGTGCCTAGGAAGGACAACAGCGAAGAAACAGTCACTATTACTCCAGGTATGTACCCACAGTCACACACAAGACTACACCAGACAATAAACCCTTCCTGTATGTGTGTTGAGTGTAGGCCTCGGTATGTGTGACGCAGTTGAAAATGAATCCATGTGGGCCCCTGAAATGGCGGCTGCCTGACCTCTAAACTGGGACAATGGGATTGTGGGGTAACAGCGCTGGCGTTGCACACCGTCGCGGTAGGCGGTCATAGACCGCGGCGCAATGCTGCATTGGTTAACATTGGACCCTATGGGTCCCAGGAGCCAATGAACAGTTGCGCCGGCGGTGATGATGCGCACCGCCGCGGACGTCACCGCCATTTTCTATCTGTTCAATCACTAGATACCTGACCTTCGACAGGAGAGGACCTACACTGCTAGTGCTGCTGTGACCTCGGTCTGGAAGCGACGATGGCTGCTGCGTCTGGGGAAAGGGCCCCTGCCTTCACTGCACAGGAGTTGGAGAAACTTGTGGATGGGATCCTCCCCCAGTACATGCTACTCTACGTTCCTCCAGACCAACAGGTTAGTACACAGGGAGCACGTTGTATGGGCTAGGCCTGGGTGGACAGGGCTGGGTGGAAGAGGGAAGGGGGCAGAGTTCATACTACAGTAAAGCATGGGAATAAACGGGCCACATGGTCATAGTAGGGAGGGGGCCACTCACATTGATGGTGCAGTTGGTAATGACTGTTCCTCTTCCCTTGTGCATGTCATGTAGGTCAGCGCCCACCAGAAGAGGGATATTTGGCGTGCCATCGCCAAGGACGTCCGGGCCCTGGGGGCCCACCAGAGACGGGGCACCCACTGCCAGAAGAGATGGGAGGACATTCGCCGCTGCAGCAAGAAGACGGCGGAGGCTCAGCTGGGGATGGCCTCCCAACGTGGGAGGGGTGTCCATCGCACCATGGCCCCCCTGATGTTCCGGATCCTGGCGGTGGCCTACCCGGAGTTGGATGGGCACTTAAGGACATCACAGCAGACACAAGGGGGTGAGGACAACCTCATTCTGCGGACTTTGCACGCAGTGGAGGGGTCTGGGTGGGGAAGGTGGGCTGTGGATGTCCCTGGGCCAGGGCGAGTTAGGTAGGCAAGGCCCCTCCGTAATGTAGGCCATGTGGCACTCTACCCCACCTCAGAAGAGTGGCAAGTTGAGGTATAGTTGCCCCTGTGGCATCCATGTGCGCAGATTTCCACCATTGCCATGTAGGCCATATCCCAGAAATTGCATGTGCAGAGGCCAGGAGCACGGCGTTATGCATGGGGCTGCTGCGTCTGTCTTGTCCTCCAACGGTAGCGGTATGCCATGCACTAAAACTCTCTCACTTCTGTCTCCCCCCCCCCTTTTCCTGCTCTCCCTGTCCTTTTGTACATCAGCATCATCAGGCGGAGGTATAGTGGCACCGGAGCACGAGGGAGCTGCATCCCACATGGCCATGGAGGGCCACACCACAGACTCTGAATGCACCAGTGGGACGGAGGGCGAGGGGAGCTTCACGTCGGCCACCGGATCAGCAACCAGCAACACTGACTCATCTGACGATGGGAGCTCCCTTGTGGTGGCGGCACCATCTGTGCGCCCCACTTCTACAGGTACAGCAGCCACCTCCCCTACCAGCACCGCCCTCCCAGCAGCCCCTCAGCATTCGCCCCGTGCCCGCTCACCCAGGAGGGTGGGCATCACCTTCGCCCCAGGCACCTCAGGCCCTGCCCCAGTCACCCCTGCTGCCCTCAGTGAGGAGGCCATTGACCTCCTCAGGTCACTCACTGTTGGGCAGTCTACCATTGTGAATGCCATCCAGGGTGTAGAAAGGGAGTTGCAACACGGTAATGCATTCCTGGAGGGCATTCATTCTGGTCAGGCTGCCCTTCAGCGAACCCTGCAATCTCTGGCCTCAGCACTGATGGCAGCCATTGTCCCTGTGTCTAGCCTCCCCCCTCCAACTTCTTCCACCCAGACCCAATCCCCTGTACCCCAGCCCATCCCAAGCACACCTACCGACCAGCATGCACACAAGTCAACACACACAAGTAGCTCAAGAAAGCATAGGCACCACACACACCACAGGCACTCACACAAGCATCACACCCATACAGATACAGCAACATCCACTGTCTCCACTGTGTCCCCCTCCTCCTCTTCTCCCTCCTCCCTCCCAGTCTTGTCTACACACACACCTGCATGCCCCACATCTACAGGCACTAGGACTCGCACCAGGACACCCAGCACCACAAGCCGCTCACCTGCACTCACCACCTCCACTGCCATTTACACGTCCCCTGTGTCCTCTCCCAGTGTGTCTGTGACGCCCCCTCCCAAAGTACCCAAACGCCGGCAATCACTCACCCAACATCCATCCACCTCACGATAGCCTCCAGCTACCCATCCCAGTGTCCGTCAGAAACTGTCCCTATGTAAAATTGACCTTTTTGCCCCCAAGCCCCCCTCCAATTCATCAGTCCCGTCGTAGCGCCTCAGCCAAAAAGCCTCCAGTACCAGTGGTGCGTGTTCCATGTTTTTGGAGTGCACCGTCCACTAGGGCAGGCAGTAGGACCCGGAGCCAAGGCACTGGCAGCCCACCCCCTGTAAAGGCTCTGAAACTGGAGAGTGGACGACGGGACCGTGTGAAGACTCCTGGTGGGACAACAAGTGAAATGCGATCGAAGGCGATTGGTGAGTCAGCTGTAACTCCAAAAAAGGTGGGGAAGGTCCAGAGGGAGTCTGCCCAGCCTGTTGTGAGTGTCACGGCGGAGAAGTGCGCAATCTTTTCCGGCGGTCCAGACACAACCACCAGCACCGTCGTCACTGGTCCAGAGACCACCGCCGGAGTCACAGCCCAGGAGGGCCCAAGTATCGTTACTGGTCAGGAGACCACCGCCGGAGTCACAGCCCAGGAGGGCCCAAGTATCGTTACTGGTCAGGAGACCACCGCCGGAGTCACAGCCCAGGAGGGCACAAGTATCGTCACTGGTCCAGAGACCACCGCCAGAGTCACAGCCCAGGAGGGCCCAAGTATCATCACTGGTCCAGAGACCACCACCGGAGTCACAGCCCAGGAGGGCCCAAGTATCATTACTGGTCAGGAGACCACCGCCGGAGCCACAGCCACAGCCCAGGAGGGAACAAGTATCGTCACTGGTCCAGAGACCACCGCCAGAGTCACAGCCCAGGAGGGCCCAAGTATCATTACTGGTCAGGAGACCACCGCCGGAGCCACAGCCCAGGAGGGCCCAAGTATCGTCACTGGTCCAGAGACCACCGCCAGAGTCACAGCCCAGGAGGGCCCAAGTATCGTTACTGGTCCAGAGACCACCGCCAGAGTCACAGCCCAGGAGGGGACAGGATGCTACAGCCCCGCTGGCCAATGATGGAACGTCATGCTACACACCTATGTCCAGAATGGAGATCGTCATGCCACACACCACTGTCCAGTATGGAGATCGTCATGCCACACATCAATGTCCAGTATGGAGATCGTCATGCCACACACCAATGTCCAGTGTGGAGATCGTCATGCCACACACCAATGTCCAGTGTGGAGATCGTCATGCCACACACCAATGTCAGTATCTGAACCGCCATGTCAAAGCACCGCTGAACACGGCAAAGACCGCCATGTCAAAGCACCGCTGAACAGGGCAAAGACCGCCATGTCAAAGCACCGCTGAACAGTCCTGAACCGCCATGGCAAAGCACCGCTGAACAGTCCTGAACCGCCATGGCAAAGCACCGCTGAACAGGGCATGCACCATGTAGGAATGAAAGGACCGCCACATCAGGCATCCTTATGCCATGTGCAGCTGGGACAGTGACAGGACAGGAACTTTCACGGGGAGACTCATCCAGTCTGGGCACCAGGCACCCTCCAGAACCAGTGGAGACCTGCATCTACTTGAGAGACTGTGGCTTTGCACTCCCCAGGATTGAACAGTGGGCAACCCACCCACTGTATAGACTTGAGAGACTGTGGCTTTGCACTCCCCAGGATGGTACAGTGGGCAACCCACCCACTGTAGAGACTTGAGAGACTGTGGCTTTGCACTCCCCAGGATGGCACAGTGGGCAAACCACCCACTGTAGAGACTTGAGAGACTGTGGCTTTGCACTCCCCAGGATGGCACAGTGGGCAACCCACCCACTGTAGAGACTTGAGAGACTGTGGCTTTGCACTCCCCAGGATGGCACAGTGGGCAACCCACCCACTGTAGAGACTTGAGAGACTGTGGCTTTGCACTCCCCAGGATGGCACAGTGGGCATGGAGCTCCGTCGTGGATCTGGCTTCGCATTCATGTGGCTGAGGTGCCCCCCCTTCCCTTCCCCCTGAGGTGCCTGTAGTGTTTCTATCTGATGCCCCGGCAGTGTTCTCTCCGATTTTGGTCCGGTATCTATTGTGGGCCTCGCCCATGCATTTTTGGACTGTTGGTGCACGGACATTGTTGTGTACATATCTGCACTACTTCTTGTATTGTATATATAATTATGAGTGATTTAGAGATATATATCTGTATATTTTTGTATGACATGTATATTGGCACATTACAATGTTTGACCGAAATTCGCTTTGTCTTTGCATTCTTCCGTGGGGATTGTGGGTTGTTAATGTGATATTTTTGACTGCATTGGTGTGTATGTTGTGATATGCGAGGGTGGGGATGGGGGTATTTGGTGGGTGTCCCCCTAACTTTTGCCTCCCTGTGTCATAGATGCAGTACTCACCGGTATCTTCTGCGCCTACGTCGCTGTTGGTCGTAAAGGAGCAGAAAGACAAGGGCAGGTAGTATTTGGAGTTCCGGGTCCATGGAGTCGTCGTTACTAGTGGGATGTGTAGAAGGTGAGCGTTTTCCTATTGCAAAAGCTGTTTCCGCCGTGTTTTTATCCACGGTGAATCCGCCCCGGAAAAGGTGGCGGATTGGCGGGTTGTAATGGTGTGGGCGGTACATTGTCTTCCGCCTGTCTGTTGGCGGTAACCGCCGCGCTGCTTGTCTGTACCACTGTGGCGGGCGGTGTGTTAAAGTGGCTGTCTTTGTTGGCGGTTTCCGCCAGGGTCATGATTCCCTTTTTTTGTCCATCGGCCTGTTTGCGGTATTACTGCACCTTTTACACCGTCCGCCAGGGTCGTAATGACCCCCATAATTTTCATATTGTGTGTTCTAACCTTTTACTTACTACAAGTCTCCTTCCCAGTTGTTCCCTTCCTAATCCCCTCTTTCCCTCTTGAACTCTCTCAGTCTCTGTGATTTATCCATCAGAGTCTTGGAGCTGTTCAGTAGTGGACCTGTTGGGAACGTGCACAGACCCCGAGGATCTGGTGACTCTGACAGAATAGTGAGCCCACAAATTTTTATCCTCCTGGCTTGTGTATGTTATCAGCATGGCCACGCTAGACGAGTTAGTCAGGGCTATCACCCATCTCCAAGCAGAGGTGGTGTCATCCAAAGAATTGACAACTAGCATAGCAGAGAGAGTGAGTCAGTTGCAAGATAAGGTAGAGAAGAAGGAACAAAGTCCCACAGGTGTGTCTTGGCCAGGTACTTCTTCTCAGACTTCTGGAAGTAATCTGATTTCCCTAAATGTTCCTTCTGCAATTCCTTTAGCTACCCCAGAACGTTTCTCAGGTAACCCTTTGAAAGCGCAATCTTTCCTGGTTCAAGTGGAACTACACTTCACTTGCAGACCAAATACTTTCCCCGATGCCCAGTCCAAAGTAGCTTTCTTGTTGTCATATCTGTCTGGGGATGCAGCTACTTGGGCAATTCTTCTTGTGCGTAAAAATAGTCCCTTGTTGTACAACTGGAGAAATTTTGTTTGTGAATTTGAGAGAGTTTTTGATCGTAGAACTGTAACACAGTCAGCAGATCGTGAATTATAAGATTTACGCCACGGGAATCAAGACCTAGTGTCGTATTTAGCAAACTTTAACCAGCTGGTTGCCGAGACATCCTGGCCTGAAGAAAAACAAGCGGTCTTGTTTTACAAGGGACTCAAAGAGGAACTAAAAGATATCTTAGCGCAAATCGACCCACAACCTACAGACTGTCAAGAATTAATAAATTGTGTCTTGAGACTTGATCATCGTTTAGCAGAACGTAAAGGAATGCGCAAAAAGATTGAAAAATATTCATGGCGCATTCATGATAACAGAGACTCAAGAACTCCGAAAGAAAGAACGCTGGAACCAATGGAAATTGGAACCATCAGAAGACCTTTGACCAAAGATGAAAAGGACCTACGCAGAAAAAATGGACAATGTCTTTATTGTGGGCGAAAAGGTCATTTTGCCAAAAATTGTCCAATCAAACCAAATAACAAGCAAGGTCCAGTTCAGAAGGTCGCAGCCAATGCACCAGTTGAGTTGGAAAACTAAAACACCCAAGATGTAGAAAAAGGGTTGCTCTCGCGTGTCACTGTGGACCCTTCACAATCTAGACATCTTAAACTGGAAATAAGAGTTCAGGTCAAGAAAAATATCCATTTAAAAAAGCTCTAGTCGATTCTGGGGATACTGGGAACTTTGTTGATGTCCAATTGGTGCGTGCATGGGGGATCCCATGCATTGAAAAGAAGACCCCAGAAATCATCGAAGCAGTCGATGGAAAACTCTTGACTGGAGGTCTGGTAACTCTTCAGACTATCCCCTTGTTGATGATTTGTGAAGATAAGAATCAAAGAAAGAAACATAAAGAGAAAATCATCCTTTACGTGATCCATGCTCCCCAATATGGGATTATCCTCGGCTTGCCATGGTTAACTCATCACAATCTGGAGATCAATAGGGCAGAACGAAAAATCGTGTTCTCATCTGCGCTATGTAACAAACAATGGGGGTTATTCTAACTTTGGAGGAGTGTTAATCCGTCCCAAAAGTGACGGTAAAGTGACGGATATACCACCAGCCGTATTACGAGTTCCATAGGATATATTGGACTCGTAATACGGCTGGTGGTAAATCCGTCACTTTTCCGTCACTTTTGGGACGGATTAACACCTCCTCCAAAGTTAGAATAACCCCCAATGTCTCCAAAAGATTAAAGTACCAAAAGTTTGCAACTCTTACATAGCTACTGCCGCGGAGAAAGAAATTCAGCTGCCCAAACAGTATTCATCTTACAAAGATGTATTTGATGAGAAAGGAGCAGAGACTCTACCTCCTCATAGATCTTATGACTGTCAAATTGATCTAGCCCCAGGTGCGATACTTCTCAACTGTCGTGTATATGCCCTGTCAGAACATGAAAATCAACATTTACGAAAATACCTAGATACATTTTTGGAGAATGGCTTCATTTGCCCCTCTAAGTCTCCTGCAGCTTCGCCTTTGTTTTTTGTTCCAAAAGCTAATGGAGAACTTTGAACTTGCATTGACTATAGGGGTTTGAACAAAGTCACCATCAAGAATAAATATCCTTTATCCCTAATTCCGGTCTTATTGGAACAAGTAAAAAGAGCATAAATCTACACGAAGCTTGACCTTCGAGGTGCTTTTCATTTGGTCAGAATGAGAGAGGGTGACGAATGGAAAACAGCGTTCAAGACAAGATATGGCCTTTTTGAATACACTGTCATGCTTTTGGTCTGTGTAATGCTCCAGCAGCATTTCAATTTTTCTTGAATGACGTTCTTAGAGAGTACCTCAACATATTTGCCATAGTCTACATCGATGACATTTTGATCTACTCAGACAATGAAAATGAACATGTCCAACATGTCAAGAAAATTCTTGCAGCCCTTCGAAAACACCATTTATATTGCAAACTAACCAAGTGTGAGTTTCATGTTACCACAGTTGAGTTTTTAGGGGTTATTCGTACCCCTCAAGGTATTGTGATGGCAGAAAAGAAAGTAAAAGCCGTATCTGATTGGCCCACCCCAAAGACTGTTCGTGATGTACAATGTTTCTTGGGGTTTGCAAATTTTTACCGGAGGTTCATAAATCATTTCTCCCAGACAGTGGCTCCAATCACTAAGCTACTAAGAAAGAAAGAAAAGTTTGTATGGTCCCCAGAAGCTGATCAAGCCTTCTCGACTTTGAAGGAAGCTTTCTCCACTGCCCCAGTCTTGACTCATCCTGATGCGAATCAACCTTTCATAGTGGAAGCTGATGCTTCAGATTTAGCAATAGGAGCCGTCTTATCACAACGAAATAAAGACACTGGTCAACTTCATCCTGTAGCTTATATGTCTCGGAAGTTGAACGAAGCTGAACAGAACTATGTCATTGCTGAAAAAGAGCTTCTGGCGATTCGTGGCCCTCACTATACCGGCGGCAGTATTTTGACCCGGCTTACCGCTGTGAATTTCCTGCGGTTGGAACCCCCATGAAATCCATGGTGGTAAGCACTATCAGTGACAGGGAATTCCTTCCCTGATAGGGGTCTTGTCCACCCCCCACCCCCACCCCGACTCCCTCCCCTACACCCCCCCACACCCCCCACCACCCCTGCCACCCCCCAAAGGTGGCAGGGCCCCCCTCCCCACCCCGACCCCCAACATCACAGAAACTCACACACACACGACACGCATGCAGGTACCACCAACACACACACATACACCTACATCCACACACACAGTCAGACACGCACACCCACATACAAACATACACGCACACATCCATACAGACATACCCACAGACATACACGCACTCATTCCCAAAACACGCAACACCCCTGCAAGCATACACGCACTCACACACCCCCTCTACATACACAGACGCACACCCCCATGCACCCACACAACACCCCCCCACCCACCTCCCCTAACGGACGATCGACTTACTTGTTCCCTCGATCCTCCGGGAGGGGACGGGAGCCATGGGGGCAGCTCCGCCGACACCACACCGTCAACAGAACACCGCTGCGGCGAATCACAGGACGTGATTCGCTGGGCAGTGTTCTGTTGGCGTGGTGGTGGAGGTGGAGCAACCTCCACTTCCCTGCCTCCCGCCAGTATGGCTGTTGGCGGCTCTCTGTCCGTAAAAGGACGGAGAGCTGCCAGCAGTCATAATAGGCCGAGCGGCAAACCGCCACCAATGGCGGTCTTCCGCACGGCGGTCCCTCGGCGGTCTTGTAAAAAGACCGCCGAGGTTGTAATGACCACCATAGACTTCAAGAAGAAGCACATGTTTAACCCCAAGTTCATAGGTCCTTATACTGTCCTTCAGCAAATCAATCCGGTGACCTATAAACTACAATTGCCCAGATCCTTACGGATTCATCCAGTGTTCCACACTTCCCTCTTGAAAAAGTCAGTCCAAAAGGTCCACCCTCATCCAGCTTCTGTTCTAGTACAAGGGGAAGAAAAATATGAAGTCAAGAAAGTGTTGGATTCTAAACTGAGAGGGTGTAATCTATGGTACCCAATCTCATGGAAAGGTTATGGTCCTGAAAGTAACTCATGGGTTTCAGCATCTGATGTTCATGCTCCAGTACTTGTGAGACGCTTTCATCATCTTAATCCAAGCAAACCAGGACCTAGAGCGCGTCTGGGAGAGGGGAGTACTGTCAACACCAGAGCAGTACGCGCTCTATTGGCGACAAAAATGCAAAAACCCAGCACTGTCAGAACAACGTAATTTATGCATTGTGCTGATATGTTGTGGTTTAACATTTTGCATTGCAGAGTTCAATCCTGAAAACTTATTTTTAATATGCTTACAAATACTGCTCCTTTGCAATGTATTGCTGCAGGTTTTCAGAGTGTGTTAGGGTAGGGCCCCTTTCCAGGGCCTTCCAGAGACTTTCCCTGCAAGATGCCTGGGCGTGGTTCTGGGCTGGGCCAAGACTCTATAAAAGAGAGCCAGCTCATCTCCCAGTGCTCACTATTCAGAGGTCCCGGTGCAGAGCAGCAGCTTCTTCCTGAGCTCCTGTCCCAGCGGCCTATTTGGATCTTCCAGTCTTCTGCCCTTCATCCTTCATTGGTGATCATTGTTCCAGGTGGTAAGACGGTGGTTGGACTGTTCCGACACCGTTATTGAGAATTTTCATATTCTTGGTTTAATTCTTAAATGAGGAACAGATTACTTGCGCGCTACCATTTCTTGACATTTATATGGTAGTTTACAAATATGCAAGACGCGCGATTTGTTTCATAAAGGTTTGACTTTGTTATTCAGTGCGTGCTACCATTTCTTGACATTGGCATGGTGTCTTAAGAATCGGCAAGACGCGCGATTCGTTTTATGGTGTTTAAACATTGTTGTCCATTGCGCGCTACTATTTCTTGACATTTACATGATGTTTTACGAATTGGAAAGACGCGCAACTCGTTTCATGAGGATTTACCTTTGTTGTTCATTGCGCGCTACCATTTCTTGACATTTCCATGTTGGCTTATGATTCGGCAAAAGAAGCGCGATTCGTTTCATTGTACTTTGATCTTGTTATTTATTGTGAGCTGTTATTTCTTGACATTTACATCGTGTTTCACGAATCGGCAAGACGCGCGATTCGATTAATGATGATTTGACTTTGATATTCATTGCGTGCTGCCATTTCTTGGTATTTTACATGGTGACACTCGAATCGGCAAGACGCATGATTCTCTCCTCAAGTTTATTTCATGTTGTTTATTGTATGCCACTATTGTAAGATATTTATTATGTAATATTCAAGTTGACAAGTTATGTGATTTGTTTCCTGAATCCATATTGTGTTATTCTTGGTGCACAATCCTTTTATGGTGTTTACTATATATATATATATATATATATATATATATATATCTGCAATATGCGCAATTTGTATGGAAACATTTCAAAAGTACACAGAAGGCCAGAGTTTCTAGATGCAATATTGTATGGTCCTAATATGCATTATCAAGACAGGATTTATATGACTGGTTTAAAATTTAGTCTGAATGTTTTTTCGGATTCTCATGTAAAGGAAAGTACTTGAATAAGAAAGTTTTCATTTCATTCATCTTGATTCCCTTGCAGGTATCCGGCCATCTTGAAACTTAGTCATTTTAAACTTAACTCTCAGATTGTTCATGTTTTCAGAGTGACTAGGCTTAGAATCATAGTCTAGTATTGATTTCAGGAGATATAATTTTCATATCGTGTGTTCTAACCTTTTTCTTACTACAGGTCTCCTTCCCAGCTGTTCCCTTCCTAATCCCCTCTTCCCCTCTTGAACTCTCTCAGTCTCTGTGATTTATCTATCAGAGTCTTGGAGCTGTTCAGTGGTGGACGTGTTGGGAACGTGCACAGACCCCGAGGATCTGTTGACTCTGACAGTAGGGTAGTAATGGTGACTTACTACCCTACCTCCAGCCCAGACCTTCTCCTCCCATGCTGTCAACTGTGGGGGGGAGGCAGGGGTCCACCACAAGTCTTCATGATGGCAACTTGAGGCCTGGAGGCCACTGCACGCACCTTCCCCCGTAGGCCATTCCACCTCTTGAGAATGACGTCCCTTGTACGTGAATACACTCTCATGGAGTTCACCCGGTCCATAATTCTCTGTCATAGCTCCATCTTCCTGGCAATGGATATCTGCTGGACCTGTGCACCAAACAGCTGTAGCTCTACCCTGATGATTTCCTCCACCATCACCCACAACTCATCATCTGTGAAACAGGGATTCTTCTGTGGGTACATGCCTATTGTGTGGTGGATGTAGTGTCTGTGTTGTGCAGAGTGTGATAGGTGTTGGGGTATTGTGTGTTATGTGTGTAATGTGAATAGGAGGCTGTGGTTTGTGTATGCAGTTCTTGTATTATCTTTTGCTGGCAAGGTGTAGTTAGTTTTTCATGTTTGCAAAGGATTGTGGGTTGTGTGGGGGGGTGTTTTATGGTGCTGGTAGTGGGTGTGTACAGTGTGTATATATGGGTCAGGTGTGGGTTTTTCAATCAGGCCAATGTTGGCTTCAGTCAATGTTGGGTGCCCAATTCTACCGAGGCGGTCTGCACCACCAATGGCTGACCACAATTGAGTGTCCGCTGTGGTGATTTGATATCCATAATTTGGAGGGCGATGTATTGCTGGCGTAGTGGGGAGGGTGGTGGGTCCGACAGTTTTTCACCTCCGTTGGGTCTGACAGAATTGTTGTTGTGACTGGTTTCTGTCGGTTTTGTGTTTGTGTATCATAATCTGGGGGGTGGATTTCTTTGTCCCCGGTGGTCTGTTGGTGGCTGTCACCACAGAGGTCTTCAGAAGAGACCACCAATGTCATAATGATCATCTGTATGCCAAGTACAAATACAAGTTCAATCCTGACCGCTGATCACCAATGTTAGAAATTGAGTCTTTGGTTGGCAGTCAGGTTACCCCCTGTCCAAGCAAGTACCCTCACTCTAGTCAGGGTAAAGGAGAATCACACTCAGTTAACCCCCGCTCACCCCCTTGGTAGCTTGACACGAGGAGGCAGGCTTAGATCAGACACAATGTGTTAAGTATTTGTACAAACACACACAGTAATACAGTGATCCACTACAAAATGACACAACATAGGTTTAGAACAATAGTAAATATTTTATCCAAATAAATACGACAAAAAATGATAAAAATCAACACTATACAGTTAAAAATACAAATTTAGCACTTAAAAGTATGAAAACAGTGCCTTGAGGTACAAATACTGCAAGTTGATATTATGCATCATTGTGACAGAGTCGTTTCCTACAATTCGATGCCAATGCTGCCATTTACAGACCCAGTAATACTCTTTCCAACAGTAGCAAGTATGCTAATTACAGTGTATTCAAAGACCACCTACTCCATTCTACTTTTCACAATCCTGAGAGAGTTCCATATGATCTTAACTTTTTTTGAAAATAAGAATTAACTATGTACTCATCACAGTACTTATCTCTGCGGCATGGGCAGTGCAGGGGCCCCCAGGGGCCCCACGGCACCCGTTCCCGCCATCCTGGTTCTGGCGGTGGACACCGCCAGAAACAGGCTGGCGGGAAGGGGGTCGGAATCCCCATGGCGGTGCTGCAAGCAGCGCCGCCATGGCGGATTCCCTGGGCCAGGGGAAAACCGACGGGAAACTGCCAGTTCCCCTTTTCTGACTGCGGCTTTACCGCCGCGGTCAGAATTGCCCAGGAAGCACCGCCAGCCTGTTGGCGGTGCTTCCGCCGCCCTCCGCCATGGCGGTCATGGACCGCCAGGGTCAGAATGACCCCCTCTATTATAAGAAGGAAGATCTTGCAAGACGCTTGCTAGAGCCAACCAGGAAGCACTGCCCAATCAGACAGCACATACGGCATTGCCTCTCTGGCTCTCGCAATTCTTGCTGGAGGCTTGTGAGAGCTGAAAGTTATGATGGGCTTCTTTGGCTCTCATGTGAGTCTTATGAGTTATTTTAAGAACAAAAAAAAGGGAAACAGTACTAAACAACATACATGATAACACTAGAATGTAGCTTTGTAAAAAGCTGTTTTAGTTAACAATTTAGAGGCTCTTGTGAGAGTAAGGACACCTTAAAAATAGATTGCTTGCATCATGTATCCATTTGAAAGTTATAAGAACTGAGAAAATACAACCACTACTGACATAATGAATATTTATCTGTTTAATACCCTGTAATGTTACAAGAAAAAAACATCATATTTACAAAATAATAATACCTAAGTACAATATATGTAACAAAATCATTCCCCCATACACACACCTAAATAATTAATTTACTTTAAAACAAAGCCTTAAAAATTTGCTGTGAAAAACAAAGGTAAAAGTAATGTTTTAGTTAAGTGAATTGCTCAGTGACGACATCCGCTTTTTAAACAACAAAAAAACATAGAAACTCACCAGCTGTAGTTAGCAGCACTAACTATACCTTGCACTCCTGCCATGCGCTGCTTCTGATCTCATATGTGACATCACTCATGACATGTTCTATGACATCATTTATGACATCACTGATGAGATCTAATATTACATAATTGATGACATCACTGATGGCATCTCAAATGACATAATTGTTGACGTCACTGATGGTGTCACTCTTGACATCATTCAATCTCTGTTTTCTTGTGTACAGGTGTCTAAGGGCCAGATGTAGCAAAGGGTTTGCGCCTCGCAAACAGCGAAAAACGCCGTTTGCGAGGCGCAAAAGCCTCTTTGCTATGCAGAAATGCATTTTGCGAGTCGGATCCGACTCGCAAAATGCATTTCCGACTCGCAAATAGGAAGGGGTGTTCCCTTCCTATTTGCGACTCGCAGTGGGATGCAATTCCATTTGCGACCGCGTACGCGGTCGCAAATGGAGTCGCAGTTACCATCCATTTGAAGTGGATGGTAACCCACTCGCAAATTGGAAGGGGTCCCCATGGGACCCCTTCCACTTTGTGAATGGACCCAAAAATATTTTTTCAGGGCAGGGAGTGGTCCAAGGGACCACTCCCTGCCCTGAAAAAATACCGAAACTAAAGGTTTCGTTTTTTTTTTTAAGCTCGTTTTCCTTTAAGGAAAACGGGCTACACTTAAAAAAAAAAAAAACTGCTTTATTTAAAGCAGTCACGAACATGGAGGTCTGCTGACGACAGCAGGCCTCCATGTTTGCGAGTGCCTATACTCGCTATGGGGCCGCAATTTGCGACCCACCTCATGAATATTAATGAGGTGGGTCATTGCGACCCCATAGCGAGTTGCAGTCGGTGTCTGAGACACCGTACTGCATACCAATTTGCGAGGTGCAAATTGCGAGTCGCATGGACTCGCACTTTGCACCTCGCAAATTTTTTATTTGCTACATCTGGCACTAAATTACTATAGCATTAGAAACCTGACAGTAAGTATAAACTAGCTCAAGAGAAGATCAGATATATTTTCTAACAACCCAGAAACAACTCCTTTAGGTATTGAAAACAAGCATTATGTACACCACAGACCTTAGACCATACGTTTTACACAAAGCATAGTTCACATTATCAGTCAACCACAGATATATGGGAAACTCTCATTGCACCAGGTGTTCAAGTTGTTCAATATGTATTCAACTGTTCAAATTGAGAATGCCAATCCCAAAACAACTGCCCTACTAGGTACAGCTTTAATCTGCATCAAACCTCAGACATAGACCAAACCTACATTAAGAAATAAAGTTGATATTAGTAAAGAACTGAGTAGTGTAAACAGTGTTTACTCTATGAACAGAGTTGATTCTATACCACACTCTTTGCAAACAGTGGAACTCTCATGGGAAATACATCACTGAGTATTCAAAAGAATCTACTAAGAACAGTGTACACTCTATGCAACAGTTGTAAACAAACACTCTACTTGTTAAAAAACGAGATCTGAAGATGCTAATGATCATACTAACTTCACCATTCATACTGCATACTTTACAGATAGACCATCTTCTGAAGCAAAACAAGCAAATATCATACTATTCTATGTTAAGTATAACTTATTATGCTGACACAATTGTCTCTAATAACTTGAGGATCCTTACAAAGGTTTGTGTCTACTATGTAGGGTGTTTTTCTGTTTGAAAGGTTTTCTGCAGGACCAACAAGTTGTGGATACTAAATTAAATGAACTCAGCTGTTCCTTGCACACAGAATTACTCTTCACTGCAAAGATTTATAATGTGTTAATTACCACTACACAGCTATAGTGCATTAGGTGCACATGTGTTTTGTACACACTTACAACCATTAGCTGGGCCTGGGCTGTACAAAATTGGTTAGAAAAGTATAATTATAGTCTCCTCCCTCCATTTAAACTGTAAAATAAACTAGGACTCTCATTAAATGATGTTCTCAATAATGTCATTTGAGATGTCATTAGTGATACAATCTGTGATGTCATTTGAGATGTCAAACATGATGTCCTAGATCATGCCATGAGTGATGTCATGTGAGGTAATAAGCAGTGCATGGGGGCCACAAGTTATAGTTAGTGCTGCTAGCTATAACTGGTGAATTTCTGTGCTTTTTTAGTTCAAAACTTTAACATTGTCCTTGATAAATTCACGTAACTATAATGTTACTTAAACTTGTTTTTTTATATAAAAATGTGTTTGAAATCATAGAGTTTTCTTTCATCCAGTGGAGTGCCATCAAGTGGAGTGTGTTAGAGTGGAATGGAAGAGAGTATCATGCAGTGTACTGTTGTAGAGTATATTGTCATATGGTGGAGTGGAGTACAGTGAAATGAGGTACAATGGAATAGTATACAGTTGAATAGCATACAATGGAGTGGTGTACAGCTCAATGTTGTACAGTAGGGTAGAGTGGAGTGGGGTAGAGTGGAGTAAAGTGGAGTGGAGTAGAGTAGAGTAGAGTAGAGTAGAGTAGAGTAGAGTAGAGTAGAGTAGAGTAGAGTAGAGTAGAGTAGAGGAAAGTAGAGTGGTATAGCATACAGTGGAGTAAATTGTTATATAGTGTAGTGGCATGTTGTATAGTGCAGCAGCGTAGAGTGCACTAAAGTGGCCAAACATAGTGTGCAGCTGAGTAAATTAAATTGTTATAAATTTGAGTGGTGTTTTGTACAGTATAATGGAGTGGTGTGTCATAGTGTGTTGAAAAGTGTCAGAATGAAAAAGAGTGTTGCACACTGTGGTCGTGTGGCATACAGTGGTGTAGAATGTTGTGTAGTGCAGTGGAGTCTAGGGGCATAGAGTGGAGAATAGTGTTGTGTAGTGATACATCGTGTAGTAAAGTCTTGTAGAGTGGAGTTGAGTGTGGTACAGTAGCGAGATGTACGTTGGAGTGTTGTACAGTGTGATAGATTAGGAGAAAGTATTGTGGAGTAGAGTGTAGTGGAGCCTAGTGGTGTGGTGTGGCTTACAAAGGAGGAGCATGCTCTAGAGTTGAGCGGCATGGAGTAAAAGAAGAATTGAGTGGTGTAGTATACAGTGGGGTAAAGTGTTGTAGAATGGAATGGTGTGTGGTAAACTGGAGTGCACTGGTGTGTTGTAGAGTACTGGAAAATGCTGTACAGTGGAGTAGAGTGGAGCATCACAAAGAGGATAAAGTGTTGTAACTGGAGTGTTTACAGTAGAGTGTGGTGCATTATTGTAAAGTTTAGAGTAACAGACTGTCATAAAGTTGAGTGGCATAGAGTAGAATACAGTGGAGTGGAGTAGAATGCAGTACAGTGGAGTAGTGTCTTAATAGAGCAGAGTATTTCAGCTGCAGTTGAGTGGCATAGAAGGATCTGTGTATAAGGTTGTAAAGTGGAGTACAGTGATGTAAAGAGTTATTGAGTAAACTAGAGTGCATTGTGAGGAGTACATTGCTGTAAAGTGTAGTACTACGCAGTGGTGTATAGTGGCATAGTGGAGGGGCCTATACTCTTGTTGAGTGGAGTATAGTGTTGTTGAGCAGAGCATAGTGGAGTGGTGTGAAATACAGTTGGTTAGAGTGGAGTGGTGTGGACCAGTTTAGCATACAGTGGGGTGGCATACATCAGAGTTGCATAACGTGGAGTGGCATAGAGTGGAGTTGGTAGAGTGGAGTTGCTTATAGTGCAATAGCGTAGAGTACTGTGTCATGGACTGTAGTGGTATGCAATAAAGTGGCATTGACTGCAGTGGCATAGAGTGAAGTGGCATAGAGTGGAGCCGAATAGATTGGAGTGCTGTAAAGTGGGACAGCATACAGTGGAGTTTTGTAGAGGGGAGTGGCATGGAAGCAGAGTGTCATACAGTAAAATAGCATACAGTATAGTAGCATGCAATGAAATAGCATACAGTGGGGGCACATAGAGTGGAGTGGAGTAGTGTATAGTGGAGTGCCATAAAGTTGAGTGGTGTAGACTGTACTAATATATAGTGGAGTGGTATAGAGTGGAGTGCTGTATAGTGGAGTGGCATAATGGTGAGTGGAGTATAGTGGAGTAGCATACAATGGAGTGGCACACAGTGAAGTGTGGCAAAGTGGAGTGGCACAGAGTTGAATAACATAGAGTTGAGTGGCATAAAGTGTAGTTGCGTCCAGGGGATTATCTTATAGTGGAGTGGGAAAGAGTAGAGTGGGGTAAAAGAGTGGGGTAAAGTGGAGTGGCATAGATGGAATAGCATACACTGTATTGGTGTGGAGTGGGGTGGGATAGAATGGAGTGGCATGCAGTGGATTAGTATAGAGTGGAGTGGTATATAGTGGAGTGGCATAGAGTAGAATGGTGTAGAGTATAGTAGCCTAGAGTAGACTGGCAGAGAGTGGAGTGTTGTAGAGTGGAGTGGGATAATTGAAATAGGAATAGTGTGAAAGTGTATGAACAGGTGTATATGTAATGTGCCAAGAAAATAGGTTAGTAGGTGTAAATGGTAATTTCTGGTAGTATGTGTGAATAGTATAAGTACTGTTAAGTTTTAAAATACATGGGGCCGAATTTAAGACAAGTGGTGATGCATCCAATGCAGTGCCACTTTTCTTGCACCACCCCGCACCAAGTGTCAGCCGTATTTAAGATATGGTGCACCATGCTGGTAGTTAAAACAATAACGTCAAAATTGTTTACGCTTTTGTGGGCTTTACTACACTAGCATCAAAAATATTGACAGTAGTTCATCAAAGTGCAAAGACGCCCATCGATTTAAATGGGTGCGTCATTTTAACGCCTGCACTGACCAGGTGTTAAAAATTACAGAAAAAATATTGCAGTGAAATCTTTTAAATTTCACTGCGTCATTTTTTGGGGCCCCCCCGGTGCAGGCATAATGTGGCGCAAGGGGTTGGAAAGTGGCACAATGCAAACATTGCGCCACTTTGTAAATTTGGTGCAGGGAAAAAAGCCACCTTAGCGCTGCCTTAGAATAAAACAAATGATGCCCAGATGGCAATAAAGTGGCGCAATGGGCTCTTAGGTCTGCCCCTTAGTTATATATTGCCCTACGTATACCGCAGTAAGGGCCAGATGTAGCAAGATTCCAAATTGCGAGTTGCAATTTGCGAGTCCCAGCGACTCGCAAATTGCAACTCGCAATTTGGAATGCAGAACGGTGTCCCAGACACCTCCTGCGGGTCGCTATGGGGTCGCAAAGACCCACCTCATTAATATGCAATCGCGGTCGCAAATGAAAATGCATAGCATTGCGAGTCGCAAATAGGAAGGGAACACCCCTCGGATCCGACTCGCAAAATGCATTTCTACATAGCAAAGTGGCTTTTGCGACTCGCAAATGGCGTTTTTCGCCGTTTGCGACTCGCAAAACCCTTGCTACATCTGGCCCTAAATTCCATGGTAAGGCAGTATGTGATTGGCTAACGGCTGTGTATACCAAATGTATAAGGCAGCCGTGTTTCAGCACAGTTTGGCTGGGTTCTAAATTCTGTATGCTGCGTTTTGCTGCCTCCTGGATTAGAGTCTTAGATATATGTGAGCGGTAATAGGTAGAGAAATTAAGCTATACTTTTATATATATTTTTACAGCAGTTTAGGTAGAACTGAGTGTTTTGTAAAAAAGAACTTTGAAGTAGTGCGATAATTTGTAGGTATTACCGGGGTACTGTGTCACATGTTTTCTGAAGATTTAAATATAGTAAAAATAGAAAATACACTGTGTTAGAAATGGGGTCTTTGGTTGACAGTCAGGTTACCCCCTGTTCAAGCAAGGACCCTCACTCTAGCCAGGGTAAAAGAGAATCACCCTCAGCTAACCCCTGCTTACCTCCTTGGTAGCTTGGCAGAGCAGTAAGCTTAACTTCAGAGTGCTAGGTGTAAAGTATGTGTACCAACACATACAGTAACTTAATGAAAACACTACAATACGACACAACACCAGTTTAGAAAAATAGGAAATATTTATCTAAACAAAACAAGACCAAAACGCAAAATTCTGACATACACAAGTCAAGTTATGAATTTGTAAGGATTAAACTCAAAAATAGCGCTTAGAAGCATAAAATGCTTTAATTAGGTGTTAACTCGGCGTTGTGACGGAGTCGTTCCTAACAAGCCAACACCAGCGGCACCAGACACGGAATCACGTAGACCCCCAACTACAGGACCTTTGGTGAAGAGTGAAAACAAGTCGATGCGCGAAGTCGGGGATCGCGGTGTTTGTGTGAAAAGTTTAATCTGCGCACTTTGAGCAGCGTCAGTCACGACATGGTGCGGCGACTTCCACGGAGTCGCGGTGTAGTGTGGTTAGTTTTACGTATTCATTGCGCTTTAGCTTCAGGCTTTAGGCCTTTGTGCACTTTGCCCTGAATATATTTTATTCATTTGCTGACAGCTTAGAGCCTCTGTGCACTTTGCTCTACATGCTTTTTATTAGGCTTCGTACTGTTATTTTTCAAATAGCCAGTTCTACGGTGTTGTTTTTTATTCATATCACACTGTTTTGCCTACTTCAGCATTGGAGTTCTCCATAACATATTTACTCTGTGCTTCAGTCAAGGATACAGTCTGGTACATTGCCGATAGACGTGGTAGGAGTTTAGACTTGGCATTCCTGCGTAGGGACATTTTGTGATCACAATGACATGTTAGTTATAAAATCACTTCCTTGTCCCAATACACGCAAGAGGGAGATTCCGACCAGGGAACCACAACTAGACGCTGACTGCCTTGTTGCAGATGCTGAACCAAGATCACAGGTCTTTGCTCAGGTATGAGGGCTGATGTCTCCACAGTGATTCTAATAGGCAAGCTAGAAGCTTAACATGCTGTGCTCTAAATAGAACAAGCAGAGGGAGAGTAGAAACTGTTAGACAATATGATAGCTTTGTTCTTATGTTTTACTATCCTGGTGACTATTTCAATCCTACTGTGTTGTATCATTCTGGTTATTGCGGCTCACGCCTTAATATCTAAAATACAGTTGTTTTATTAAAAACATTATATAAAACTTATACTGTCTTTGTCATTTGTATATGAGATCATATTGGAAATAAGAGAGTTGGTTTGGATCTGAGTAACCACGACTTCCCTGAGAAGTTCCAAAGATGTCATGCGCTCGGCTGCCGAATCATTCCTTCCACATGGGAGAAATGAGGCACTGCTAGTTAGCCGGAGCAAAAACCGGATTTAGGGTGACAGAGTTCTTTACACATGGGTCAGACTCAGTCCCCCACACCGTTATAGATCCTGCTACCTAGAAATCCAGTAGTCTCATTTAGAATAATGAGAGCCCACGCGACAGCGGACTTCAGCTGGGCTGCAGCGGCGTCAGGCCTGAGAAGGTTGTTGTGTTCCAGCGAAAATCACAGAGTCGGTTGCAGGCGGCGTCACCGGATTCAGCAGTGGCGTTGGTCCGACGGCGTCCAAAGTCGATTTCCTTGGATTTCCACCAGATTTCTTTATAAGGGCCCAGGGACCGGATAGGGCACCACTTGTCAGAGCAGGAGTCTCTCCAGGGACTCCAGGTGCTGGCAGAGAGAAGTCTTTGCTGTCCCTGAGAGTTCAAACAACAGGAGGCAAGCTCTAAATCAAGCCCTTGGAGATTTCTTCACAAGACAGAAGGCACACAAAGTCCAGTCTTTGCCCTCCTACTCTGGCAGAAGCAGCAACTGCAGGATAGCTCCACAAAGCATAGTCACAGGAAGGGCAGCACTCCTCCTCAGCTCTTCAGCTCTTCTCCAGGCAGAGGTTCCTCTTGTTTCCAGAAGTGTTCTAAAGTCTGTGGTTTTGGGTGCCCTTCTTATACCCAATTTCTCCTTTGAAGTAGGCCTACTTCAAAGTAAAGTCTCTTTTGAATGTGAAATCCTGCCTTTCCCAGGCCAGGCCCCAGACACTCATCAGGGGGTCGGAGACTGCATTGTGTGAGGACAGGCACAGCCCTTTCAGGTGTAAGTGACCACTCCTCCCCCCTCATAGCACAGATGGCTCATCAGGAAATGCAGACTACACCCCATATCCCTTTGTGTCACTGTCTAGTGTGAGGTGCAACCAGCCAAACTGTCAAACTGACCCAGACAGGGAATCCACAAACAGGCAGAGTCACAGAAATGGTGTAAGCAAGAAAAGGCTCACTTTCTAAAAGTGCCATTTTCAAACACACAATCTTAAAATAAATTTTACTAAAAGATGTATTTTTAAATTGTGAGCTCAGAGACCCCAAACTCCACATTTCCATCCGCTCCCAAAGGGAATCTACACTTTAATCAGATTTAAATGTAGCCCCCATGTTAACCTATGAGAGGGACAGGTCTTGCAACAGTGAAAAAGGAATTTAGCAATATTTCACTGTAAGGACACATTACTATATGGCCTACCTTAACCATACACTGCACCCTGCACTTGGGGATACCTAGGGCCTACCTTAGGGGCGTCTGGCATGTAAGAAAAGGGAAGGTTTAGGCCTGGCAAGTGGGTACACTTGCCAAGTCGAATTTACAGTTAAAACTGCACACACAGACACTCCAATGGCAGGTCTGAGACATGATCACAGAGCTACCTATTTGGGTGGCACCACCAGTGCTGAAGTCCCACTAGTGGCATTTGATTTACAGGCCCTGGCACCTCCAGTGCACTTTACTAGGGACTTACTAGTAAATCAAATGTGCCAATCATGGATAAACCAATCAACAATACAATTTACACAGAGAGCATATGTACTTTAGCACTGGTTAGCAGTGGTAAAGTGCTCAGAGTCCAAAAGGCAACAGCAACAGGTCAGAAAAAATAGGAGGCAGGAGGCAAAAAGATTGGGGATGACCCTGCATAAGCAAAAAAGTCCAACACACTGCAATACCCTAAATTTGTAACATATAGAGTAGTACAGTATATTTTACATTTGTTAACATGTTTTTTTTAAAATGTCTTTTAGGTACTGGGGTACTCCTGAGGCAGTACCACTGTACTGGGGACATTTTATTTTACATACATAGAAACTTGTAAATATTTTTCCCTAACTATTATCTCAATAATACCGTGGTAATAGGTAGGGGAAAAATACATATCAAACCTACTATTTATCTATACCTCAGTGTGAAACGCTGAACACAGCCAAAGTGCACCTAAAACCAAGATGACTGATTTTAACTTTTGTAAATCCGCTGATATTTTTAAAATACAGTGACAACAGATAGCACTAATTTTATACTGTATACCTTATAACTTAAATCATAATTACGCCGTAGCACCCACAAGGATCATCTGGATGCCATAATGTGTAGTCATGACACATTTTATGTAAATCAGTTCAGCTGTTTTCATGCTATGTGAGATACACAAGTCTATGGAGAGTGCATCAGTGGAATAACGCCTTTTACCTTTACACTCCCTTAAAAAAAAACAGCAAAACTTCCCATCCTCTGCCAATGTACAAAAATCAAAAGGTCTGGAAAGTTTTGTGGAGACACATCAAATGAGGGCAAAGTTATTAGTGACCTAGAGTTCCATGAATTTCTATATCAGGGAATCCTAATTACTGACAATGTATAAATATATATGTATATATTTATATATTATCTAGTGTAGGTAGTTATAGTTAGGACCATTGGTTCCATAGAAAAAAAACATTTTTTGACTTGCCTCTATCTTTGGCACTATTTGACCGATCTTCACAACATTTTCCGAAAAGGGTGGTGTGGTGATTTTTGCTGTACACAGAATGTTTCGGGGTGATCCTTGAAGAGGGGACCAAGAAAAAGAGGGGGTCAACATTTTTTTGTTTCCCATGTTAATTCCCATAGGACCTTGTTAGAACTGCCATCCTTGGCGTGATCTCCCCTGATTTTTTTGCCTCTGCTTCCCATGTTTTGACTGTGTGCTGGACACTGTTTTTGCTGTTTTTGGTACTCTGGGCACTTTACACTGCTGACCAGTGCTAAAGATGGAGTGCTCCCTGTGTAAAATGATTGTGTAAATGGCTTTTCCATGATTGGCACATTTGATTTACTAGTAAGTCCCTAGTAAAGAGCACTAGACGTGCCCAGGGCCTGCAAATCAAATGCTACCAGTGGATCTGCAGCACTGGTTGTGCAACCAACATGAGTAGTCCTGTAAACATGGCTCAGACCTGCCACTGCAGTGTCTGTGTGTACAGTTTTAACCTGCCAATTCGACCTGAAAAGTGCACCCACTTACCAGGCCCAAACCTTCACTTTTTATACATCTAAGACACCCCTAAGGTAGGCTCTAGGTAGCCCCATGGGCAAGTTGTAGTGCATTTTAAAGGTGGGACATGTACTGATGTGTTTTACATGCCCTAACAGTGAATTACTGCCAAATTTGTTTTTCACTGTTGCAAGGCCTATTTCTCTCATAGGTTAACATGGGGGATGCCTTTAAATAACGTTTAAGTTCAGTTTCCCTTTGGGAGCAGATAGAAATTTAGAGTTTGGTGTCTCTGAACTCACAATTTAAAAATACATCTTTTGGTAAAATTGTTTTTTAAATTGTCAGTTTGAAAATGCCACTTTTAGAAAGTATGCATTTTCTTGCTTAAACCATTATGTAACTCTGGCTGCTTGTGTATTCCCTGTCTGGGTCAGACTGACAGTTGGGCTGTATGTGAACCCCCTCTAGACAGTGATATAAAGGGAGCTGGGGTGTAGCCTGCATGACCTGATGAGCCATCTGAGCTAGAGCGGTGGGAGGAGTGGTCACTTCCACCTGAATGGGCTGTGCCTGCCCTCACACAATGCAGTCTCCAACTCCCTGGTGTGTGTCTGGGGCCTGGCCTGGGCAAGGAAGGATCTTGTGAACAACAGAGACATTCCTTTGAAGTTTGCCTACTTCAAAGGCAGAAAGGGGTATAAGTAGTGGACCCAAAACCCCAGATTTTTAGATTACTTCTGGAATCAAGAGGAACCTCTGCCAAGAAGAAGAGCAGGGGGAGGAGTACTGCCCCTTTCCCTGTGACTGTGCTTTGCTGGTTTGGCCTTCAGTTGCTGCTTCTGCTTAAAAAAGGACAAAGACTGGACTTTGTGGTATATTCCTGCTTGTGAAGAATCTCCAAGGGCTTGGATTGAGCTTGCCTCCTGTTTTGAAGTCTCAGGGACATCAAAGACTTCCTCTGTCAGTACCTGGATTCTCTGCTGAGACTCTTGCCCTGCCAATTGGTGCCCGATCCAATCCCTGGGCCCTTGAGAGGTGAAGTTGACAGAACAAGGACTGAAATCCATGCACAGAACACTGTGCAGGGAAAATTTTGATGCACCACCTGCAGCGTGGCTGAAAAAACACGTGCCACCCACTTCACGGCTAAAATCGTCGCTCCACCTGCATCACGGCTGGGAGATCAATGCATTGCTGTTGGAGAAGCAACAGAACACCTGCTTGCAGCTACTGATAATGATGCAAACCCCACATAGCACTGTTTTCCAACACCGTGCGGCCAGATTTCTCATACATCATTGCTGGGCATCACAAACCAAAGCAAGCCAGCACGAATCCAAGGTGCCCATCTGGAATTGACAAATTGCTCTCTTGTGGGAGAGAAAAACAAGGCATCGCCGACTCGACCATTGAAGAAATGACACACGGCCTCACTTACGAGTAAGGAATCGATGCATCGCTGACTTTTCTGACGCACGCTCACCTGTGAGGCTTTATTTTTTACTCACTCCAGGTACTTTGTGTAAAATCAACCTTTCCATTGTTTTCTATGGAGTAAGACTCTTAGGGGCATATTTATACTCTGTTTGCGCCGAATGTGCGTCAAAAATTTTGACGCACTTTCAGCGCAAACGTTGCCCCATATTTAAACCCTGACGCCCGATCCGGCGCACCAGGAAAATGGCGCTATGTGCGCCAGTTTTTGGAAGCGCCACCCCGCCCTGCGTTATTGACATGCAGGGTAGGCGTTCCCGTCCAAAAACAGACGCACATAGCGGTGCGTGGTATTTATGCTCCAGGGCAAAAATCACTTCCGCGCGGCAGGCGGCGCAAAAAAATGGCGCAAAGCACGAATAGCGTGAAATTTTAACGCCTGGGTCAGGGCAGGCGTTAAAATGGGGCAAACACACCTGTACTTAAATAGAACACACAGAACAAACAACAGAGCAGCAGAGCAGCAGAGCAGCAACAGAGAGACATGGAGGTGCTTTTTCTTCAACGTGCACGTAGACGCAGAGCCCTGCAGCAACAACAGCAGCCACAACAACAACAGCAGGGACCCCAAAGACAGCGCAGAAGGCAGGAGAGGATATTCCGCCCACGAACAACCCTGCATGGCCTCAGGGAACGAGACATCATCCAGAGGTACCGGTTGAACTGGCAGGCCATTCAGCAGCTGCTGACAAATATTGAACAGCAATTGGCCCCCACTTTAGTGACTCCACGCACTATCCCAACCGAAACAAAGCTGCTTGCCGTACTTCACCTGCTGGCAAGTGGCTCCTTTCAGACAACTGGTGCCCTGGTTGGTGGAATCTCACAACCATCTTTCTCCGCATGCCTGCCTAAAGTACTGGATGCCATCATTGGACTGACACCCCGCCACATCTGCTTCCCTAACACAGTGCAGAAGCAGCAGGAAACAAAACAGGGGTTCTACGCCATCAGTGGCTTTCCGCACGTCCTTGGTGCAATCGACTGCACACACGTACGCCTTGTGCCACCTGCTGCGAGTGAACACCTCTCCCGCAACAGGAAGCACACACATTCCATCAACGTGCAGGCCATAGTCGATCACCAAGGACTGATCAGCAACATTGTGGCTAAATATCCTGGGAGTGTACATGACGCATTCATCTTCCGTCACTGCACCATCAACCAACACTTCCAGGATGGACGGTATGGCAATGGACTACTTGTTGGTAAGGTAAAATCTACTTATATACTCACTGCACAGAAACCCTCTAGGATAAACAACACATACACCACAATAGCAACACCTAGACAGGAACACACTGAGGTACTCACATCACTAGCCATGTGTCACAAGTCACCATTGAACCTCTCACACATTTGAATTTACTCCACAGCTTAGTGTGAAGACATTCATGACTGTGGTTGCCTAAATGTCACCTTGCAAACTGGAAGTCTCACAATAACCTGTACACTAATACAATGCATAACTTTTAAGGGATGGGATGGCCTGGCTATGTTCATATGAACGTTTCTAATACCCTTTCATGTTTCAACTCTGCATGGAACTATCATCACACCCCCAGGGAGGACACACGGACACCTGTGTCACAAGTCACAATGCAAGGGAGGGCACACTGTACTTGAGAAACCAATACATCCTGCTGACAAACAGTTAGACAACAAACACTTGATCAGCCAAGGGAAAAAAACAATGCCAAAGTTTCCACCAACAACCATAGGTTGTCACATTAGTACACAAAATAGTCACAGACAACACAACACAACTACTGCCATCAAAGATACGTACAACAGTGCCTCCTACATCTAATTGATACCATTCTGTGTTTCTCTTTCAGCTGATCAGGGGTATGGCATCCAGCCTTGGCTAATGACACCATATGGGAACCCAAATACTGCTGCTGAGCGGGCATACAATGACGCCCACAAGAGGACCCGCAGCATTGTGGAGAGGACCTTTGGGATCCTAAAGTCAAGGTTCCGCTGCCTTGACATCACTGGCGGAAGCCTACTCTACTCCCCAGAGATGGTCTGCAAAATCATACTCACTTGTGCCATATTACACAATATTTGTGTACAAAGAAACATTCCCCTCCTTGAACCGGACCCAGACATGCCTGAGGATGATGATGAGGAGGATGCTGGCCTGCAACAGGAGGGGGAACAACCTAACACCGCAGCAGGAGTGCGTAGGCGCCAACAGCTTGTGAACAATTTTTTTACTTAAGTTATTATAATCACTTGTATTCCACACTTGTAAATAAACACAGATAACAAACACCACATCATGCTTTGGCCTATTCATTTCTGACCACCTTTAGTTTGAAATAGCTGAAGATGAATGTCGTCTCATTGATCAAGAATGCCATTAAAATTCATCACACCAAAAATAAACATCACAACTGTATGCACAGAGGGTAGGATGTGACATGTTACATTACCATACACAGAGCCCAACAAGAGTACAAATGTGACAATTACACATGCCGGATCCAAACAACTGAAACAGTCTCTCATCCAGCCCAAAATTGGAGATCATTTGAAAGTCACATCACACGTGTTCAGAGACAGGGTGGGACCATCCATGTGTACGTGAACATGTCATCAATGGCTTCTCTCAAGTGTATGATGTGAGCAATACACAATTGCAACAACATCAGCTGCCACTAACTCAGGAGGAGACCTTGAAGTTACAGTGACAACATACACACAGACAGGTCATACTGGATCCACATTCCCACACACATGTACACATATGTCATACAACCAACCTAATATTTGAAAGTAGACCATCACAGTTGTGTCCCAGTTTGAACCTAGCAGGAAGATTGTAACATGACACTAAACCAGTTTATGCAGAAAGGGACACAGACAAGCAAAACAATCTTCGCATTATCACATCGTGAACGCTGAGAGTCTTGCAAACTTAGGGGGTCATTCTGACCCTGGCGGTAATTACCGCCATGGCGGAGGTCGGCGGTAGCACCGCCAACAGGCTGGCGGTGCACCGATGGGCATTCTGACCGCGGCGGTTCAGCCGCGGCCAGAAACGGGAAGTCGGCGGTGTACCACCGACTTCCCGCTGCCCTTGAGAATCCGCCATGGCGGCGGAGCGCGCTCCGCTGCCATGGGGACTCTGACACCCCCTACCGCCATCCTGTTCCTGGCGGGTCTCCCGCCAGGAACAGGATGGCGGTAGGGGGTGCCGCGGGGCCCCTGGGGGCCCCTGCAGTGCCCATGCCAATGGCATGGGCACTGCAGGGGCCCCCGTAAGAGGGCCCCACAAAGAATTTCAGTGTCTGCTTTGCAGACACTGAAATTCGCGACGGGTGCAACTGCACCCGTCGCACCTTCCCACTCCGCCGGCTCCATTCTGAGCCGGCGTCCTCGTGGGAAGGGTGTTTCCCGCTGGGCTGGCGGGCGGACTTTTGGCGGTCGCCCGCCAGCCCAGTGGGAAAGCCAGAATGACCGCCGCGGTCTTTCGGCGGGAACCGCTTGGGGGGCGGCGACCGCCGACCGCCGCGGTCAGAATGACCCCCTTAGTCATATGAAAATGGTATGCAACTTAGCTCCAAATCATCATTACTGCAAACGTCAAATGGGCTAATGAGATGAATGAATGGTCAACAGTCATTCATACCATATGGCCTTACATTCGCCCGCTGCTGCAGGTTTGCCAGGATATGATAAAAATACTCCATGGATACAGTAGCTATTCTGGATGGTCAAATCCTAGGGTGCTGGGGGCCTAACTCCACCTCTACCACCCCCAAAACATACAAGAATCATGTACTTGTGAACTAAACACATGCATAAGGCACATGTGTGGCCTCCATGTCACAAGTCCTACACAAATATGAAACACAAAATCATAATGGGACATGGTCAGCCCCATAAAAACTGAAAGTGACTCTCCCACTCCCTGTTAGGACTACAGATAAAAGCATCCCCATCATAAAGGTGGGGACATTTTGGAGACGGAATACATAATGGTATCAAAAACATCATTTCAAAATAGCCATCAGCAATTACACCAAATATGTTGTCAAATATGGTCAATACATTAGTTAACGTATCCCAAACATCACAGTGTGAAGGCCGTCTATACATAAAAGTACGGACATTTGTCATATACAAACAAAAATGTGTCTCACATCGCACCGTTTGACCATGACAAATCACCTTTCCAAAGCTAAACACATGAAGACATTTGGATAAATTTTCTCCATATTCTACGCATACAGCATGGCCGTCATAATTTGTTCACGTACATGAGTGCACACAATGCAGAGTCAGATACAAATGTATCCAAAAGTGTCTTGATATTTCACCTTCAAATTATTATTTACATCCACAATATTTTTGACTCTGCATCATGTGCACTACTGTACGTGTAAAAAAAACGACGCCCATGATGTATGCGTGGTGAAATTGACGCTACATGCACAATATGTTGGTCATTTCATGTACTGTAATAATTATTAATATTCATATCATATTTTTTCACTCGGCATCATGTGCACCACTGTACGTGTAAAAAAAACGACGCCCATGATGTATGCGTGGTGAAATTGACGCTACATGCACAATATGTTGGTCATTTCATGTACAGTATTAATTATTAATATTCATATCATATTTTTTCACTCCGCATCATGTGCACCACTGTACGTGTAAAAAAAACGACGCCCATGATGTATGCGTGGTGAAATTGACGGTACATGCACAATATGTTGGTCATTTCATGTACAGTATTAATTATTAATATTCATATCATATTTTTTCACTCCGCATCATGTGCACCACTGTACGTGTAAAAAAAACGACGCCCATTATGTATGCGTGGTGAAATTGACGCTACATGCACAATATATTGGTCATTTCATGTACAGTATTAATTATTAATATTCATATTTTTTCACTCCGCATCATGTGCACTGTAATGCGTCATAAAAAATTGACGCACAACCGTGTATGCGTGAAAATATGACGCATAACGGGAAAATAAAAACGGCGGCCATTTTATGCAGGAAGTGATGTAATAGGATATCCTGTTTACAAAATCTGTACTGGGAGGTAACTTTCACTTTCACTTTGCAGTCTCAGATTTCTCTAGACTGTGTGGTTGTGTGAAAGGTGTTGTCCTGTGTTTTACTGCTCTAGTGTCCTGTGTGCCTTGTATTTTGTCTTAGTGTCAATCTATTATTGTTGTATCACATTGTCTCAGTCTGTTTAGTGCTATTTTGTCTATACCTGTGATAGTTTGTATTGTCTGTGGGAGTCTGTTGTGGGTAGCATAGTTTGGGGGGTTAGTTGGGCTATTTTTCTACTTCTCCTTTTTCTTTCACACCTCTACCTTTCCCCATTTCCCCCTTTATATTTTATATTTTGTTGGTACATTCTTATCCCTCTCAATATGTCAGGTAGGCCTCGCCTGTCCAGGATGGGGGAAGACGAATTGGGGGGGTTCATATGGCTCGTAAGCCATTTCCTCCCACTAATGCTGGAAGCTGGGGGCCGTGTGATACAGGGGTATCACACGGAGGCCAGGAAAATCCGGTGGGAGAAGGTGCGCCATCACCTGGTCCGGGTCTATGGGAGTCTCAGGAATGTACACCAACTCAAGCACCGCTGGGCAGATCTGATCACCAGGGAACAGGACCTGCTGGACCACCTGGGACTCCAGATTGGTGGCCATGTTGGTGAGTAAAAAACAATTACATGGGAATGACAGAAATCGGTGTGTGAACATGTGATGATTGTTAGCGAATCTGCAAAATAAGTAGCTGAGTGTGTGTAATGCCAGGGAAACCTAGGCCCATGGTTATACACATTAATCCCCATTCTTGCAACACATGTACACGCAATGACAGCTTTATAAATTCAACATCTATTTGTATTATGCTAAGTCGCCCCCTCTCTGCGTCCCAAAATGTTTCAAATGCTGCGCTACAAAGGTATACATATGTGTCCTAATGTGTATTTGTTGCAGAATGTGTATGAAAACCTATGCTACCAGTCCGATGGATCATTTTTGCAACACATACCAGATGCCTGTAGCTGCATGTAATGTAGTGTTGCCTTTGTGTCAGAAATGCAACACGTGAACGGCTCCATTTGTACTCCACTGGTCATAATGGCCAGTGAGTACGTCATGTAGAAACAACATACCTACAGATGCAGACGCCATAGCTAGACAGAAAATTGGAAACACATGATGATGCTATACATGTGTGTTGCCGTCACGTCACATGAAGTCAGTCATGTTGTTCACACATATGTCACATGTGTGTCTGGTTGCTGTCTGTTGACCCTGTCCAAATAGCCTGTTTTATTGTGAGTGGTCATGCAGTCCTCATGGAACCAGTTTTGGAATGTCTCTCGGGGATGCACATGCTGAGATGTATGGATAACATTATTGTTGGGGCATACTAATGGAGGATTAACTTGGACGACACCTGACTGTCCTGACCACTGCATGAGTGTAGTAGGGTGTGACACTGGAGCAGGAGACTCATCCAATGTTAATGTTGAATACAAAGTGATCCATGCAGGATGAGCATGTGTGAAAGTCTTTCATTACCATGTCATTTTCACACAGTGTCATTGTAACAGAAATCTTTTGTCCGTTCACCCAGTCTGAGTATAATCTTTGTTTCATGCTTTACAGGTGGACCAGCCCCGTACACCGTGGGAGAGGTGGCCCATTTTGACGACCCCGATACCTACAGTGAGTGTCGCCTGAGTGCTATTTACATTGTTTGGTAATGACGCATGATGGATTACTGTGTGTTCAAGAGAATTCATGATTTGATGTGCTGGCCGTTCATTTGCTTTGTTCTTTTAGTGTGATATCAAATTAGAATTATGTTTCTGCCAAGCAATACGTAGTCATCTCTCAGATTGAGGGGCTGTAGCCCATTCAATTAGGGCGGCAATTGGGAATGGTATGACTCATTTCGAATAGACTGGTCAATGTTAGATTTGGTCAGGGACTTGCCATGAACTGAGTCTGCATATCAGACTGACAGTCTCCCAGATAGCTTAGGCACATGGCATTGATGACAAGTGCTTCTTCCTAGTTGAGGATGGACTGTGTACACTGTAGGTTGGATCTTCCATGGGCATGTACTTCCACAAGGTGAACTCGAAGTGTGTGTGACTTGAGTGCAATGCCCTAGGTGTTCAGTTGAATCATGTGAATGGGTGTGCTACCTCCCCTGTGTGTGTTGTTAAACATGCCTCACTAATAGTATGTTATGTTGGGCTAAGTCATAACATTTTGACATGTGTGGACCTGGGATGTGACAAGGTTGGGCTGACTACAACGTGTTGCTAGCCCTTCATAGGTGTTGTGTGTGAAGGCACATAATTGTTGCACTTTCTGTACACTCCTGGGTGTGCATTGAACATGGGATTGTTGGTTGTTCTTCCCACACCACCCACAAAGACTGGGATGTTACTGTGAAACAGGGTACCTAGGACTGTAGCAACCAGTATGTTACACGTACTTAACACCTTTTGTGACTTGAGTTAGTACCTTGGGCCAGAGTGAGAAAAATGTCTACACGTTGCAAATGGCATAAATATCTGTGTGGGATTTGCAAACGTCTGTTTCCTAATCCAAAATGTCTTTGGTGGTCATGTACATATGAGTAAAATGCTTTTCAAAATTGATGTAATGAAGGGTTTTACCAGACCTACTTGCAAATCACAGTGGTAGGCAATCCCATTTGCAACCGAGTACGTGGTTGCAAAGTGAGTAGCTGTTATCATCCACTTGAAGTGGATGGTAACCACCTTGCTGACTGGAAGGGGTCCTCATTGTAAAGCTTCAGCCTTTGTGAGTGGACTAAAAGAATCCTGTGCAAAAAAGCCAGTGGTCTAAGGGACCAATAATTACCGTGAAAATTTCCAAGTACAATTGTTGTGATTTCAAAATAATTGCTGCTCATTTTTCTTTCCGGTAAACGGCCTACACTTGGGGAGAAATAACTTGCTTAATTTAAAAACAGTCACGTCTATGGAGTTCTGCTGGTCCCAGCAGGCCACCATCCCCGTGAGTGCCCATGTTGCTAAGGTGGGGCAACTTGGAACCCACATCATTGATGTTCATGAGGTGGGTTTTATGGACCCCATAGCGACTCGCAGACGGTGTCAGAGACACCGTTCTGCTTTGCAATTTGCTAGTTGATTTTCCTAATTTCCTACATCTGACACCTAGTGTGGACACATGATTCTGGGCCAGGGGTTCAATCTTAGCACACAACTAATTAAAAATGCTATTGAGTGAGGAGTGTGAGTGTAATCACATAGAATGACATATGGACTGAAGTCAGTATGCGGAAGAGCTGGTGCCATAATGTCAAATGCCTTAGGTATGATTTGGATGAGTAGTTTAGGGTGATGTCATCCATCATGTAGAGACATGGATATGCTAGGTGTGATATGACCTTAGGGATGCATGATTCACATGTACTTCCTCTGAGCATTTCCGTGAACTATGTTGTAACAATTGCTGCATACAATATATTTCTAGTAATGGACAAATGAGCCATTGTGGGATTCAACCCACTGTAAATTCAATGCTCAATATTTCCCTTTTCTCTTCACAGCTGCAAACCTGAGTGCCGCAGAGCGCAACCATTTTGAGCACAGGGCAATGAGGTACAGGCACATCCTGCAGGTGCAGTGTGAGTATCGGAGGATGGCCCGCAGATACAATTCCGATCGGGCCTCCGGGGCGTGGTATGCCACACCACAGGCTCCACCAACAGTGCCACCTACAACCACCAGGTCTGCCCAAGGGGACCCAGCGACGGACCAGCCATCTTCCTCAAGACCTGGACCCAGCCGTGTGTTGGGAGCAGGGCTGTCCCGTGGCCACTCCACTCCAGCGACAATCTCCACCTCCACCGGCACGCAGACCAGCAGTGACCCTCCAATTGACCCTGCAGCCTTCCAGGCATTGTCTAGGAAACTGGACAGGTTAATTCAAAAGGTGGACAACCTGACGGAGGACATGGCGGAGGTTAAAAAGAAGGTGCGCTCCATCCGGCGCACACTTCAGAGGGCAAATCTTAAGTTCTTTTGCCCTCCTGAACTTTTACCCCTCCCCTCTCCCCTCTTTCCTCTTTTCATACTGTTAGTTGGGTTTGGGGGGTTAGTTATAGGATAAGTATAGGTAATTAGCTTAGTTAGTGTTAGGTAAGAGGGTGGGGGGTCCTTATACTTTCTATCTAATATTTTTGTGTGGGTGGGTGGGTGGGGGGCAATGTTGGGATTCCTGTTTAATAAAAAAAAATATATATATATATAAAAAAAATATATATATGTTTGTTTAGGATAGTATAGTATGTGTGTAGGTTAGTAAGTGTTGTCCTGCATGTGTCTTGTCTCTTAATGGTGGGTGGGGGGTTGATGTTTAGATCGTTTCGTTACATGTGTAGAGTAAGTTTAGCTTAGGTTAGTTAGGGACAGTTGTGGGTTAGTAGTAGTCAGGTTAGATTAGTGTAGGTTTACCTTTCCCTTAGTTGCCTCTTTTATTACTACTTTTAAATACAAATTTTGTTAACCCTTTACCTGATGCGTTAGGTGCTACCTTTTCATGGCCTTGACATCAGTGTAGCAGAAATGTTAAGTATGACATTTGTGTTCCATGCTCCCTATCCCCAGGCTTATGAGGTTTAACATGCCAGCTACCCGTGTGCTAACTTGGTAAGTATCCACAATGTTGGAGAGCCACCATTGGTAGTGTGCATTGATCATCAAGGTTTGGGGTTGGTTTGTATCCTACTTCACAAAGAGTGCTTCCAGACTTGTTATTGTAGGTAAATAGATAGGTCGGACAGCATTGTGAAGTTCAGGGAGAGCTTTATAGATGATGATTTGTTCACACTCTTGTCTTGTTGCTATCATTGCTGACCTACATCATGTGTGTACTGATTCAGCATGACTTTCCTTCATGGAAGTATACGCCGTAAGGGTGATTGATGCAGTGTAATTTGTTTATCATTCCTTTCATTCTACAGCATAATTTCAAATTTTAGTATTGCATGGTGCCTACATTTCTCAGCCACCATTAGTTGTGTAGAATAGCTATAGATGGTGCATCATTCTGTCCAACACAGCATGATTGTGTGTGCTTAGTCCCTTCATCAGTTATTTTCCTCAGTATAGTAAAGCTATGATGCAATCCTGGCCACTGCACAGATGATTCAGTATACATGTAATCAGGACAGTAGTACAGAGAATCGACATGGTTTCCACACAGCCACTTTGGAGTTATCTACTGCACAGTTGAATTTTGAAATGACACAGAGACACAATAGGTGTGCAAGTGATATTTATTTATAAGTGGTGTTGTGCAAAATGTCCATTCACCATGTTTGCTGACTCCTTTCTGGTGCATTATTACATGGTGATCCTACAGAAGGGGTGTGGATGATGCTCCTGACATGCTGGGGTGATGTCACAGACAGTGCAGAGGAACACGAAATGCCAAATGGTAGGAGAGAAACATTCACTGGCAAGGTGGACAAGTCAGACAGTGGATTGCCGAACAGTCATTGAGGTTAGTTGTAGTGAGACTGGCATGTGTCAAAACGTAGGACCTTGGTCAGAGTAGGGCATGGTGCAGGGACTAGGGCTTCCGGGTACTCTTGCGTGTGAATGTTATCTGTTCCATGTCTTCTTCTTCTGATGTGTGTGTTGCCTGGTGTGTCCTTGTTGTTGTTGGTTGTGAAGGGGCAACACACACCTCAGTGTTAGAAGACATGGAGGCAGACATCCCGGGGGCTGATCCCTGTTGAGTAAGGAAGGGCAGTACTGCAGCAAGGAGGGCCTGCTGGTTTTTCAGAATGGCAGCCACATCCCGATGGTAGGCAGCCAGGTCGGCCCTGAGGGGTTCTATGTTGCATTCGTGCACACGTTGAGTGGCTTGCAGTTTGAGTTGTTGTGTCAACTGGATGACAGCTGTGCCAATTTCCTTCAGTGTTTTTGAAATGTCCTAGGCTAGGCAGCAGGATAGCTAATGGTGTGGGGGACTAAGTTTGACCCACTTGAAAATAACTCTGTCACCCAGATATTCAATTTAGCTAAGACTAACTAGCAGTGCCTCTGGTCTCCCACATCAAAGGAATGTTTAGACATCCGAGCGCATGACATCTTTGGAACTTCTCAGGGAAGTGGTGGTCACTCAGGTCCTACACATTTGTATCTTTTCCGGTAGGTTCCCATACACAAATGACATAGACAGTATTAGTTTGATATGAAGTTTCATTGTACAACTGACTTGTAGGAATTTAGGTGTGAGCCCCATTTACACAAACAATACACACTGTTAGAATTGAAATAGTCCGCAGGAGAGTAATACATTAGTACACAGCTTTCATGGTGCCTAACTGTTTCTACTCTCCCCCTGCATGTTCTATGTATAGCACAGCTTGTTAAGTTTGGAGGTTGCCTGTCAGAATCACAGGGGAGACATCATCCCTCATATCAGAGGAATGGGCTAGGATCTGGTTGTGCATCAGCAGCAAGGCAGGCAGCATCTAGTTGTTATTTTCTGTTTGGAAACTCCCCCATGCGTGTCTTGGGACAAGGGAGTGAATGTAAAAGACATATGTCATGGTGATGACAAAGTTTCCATAAGCAGGAATGCCAAACCTTGACCCCTACCACATCTATCAGCAACGTACCAGACGGTATCCTTGACTGGGGCACAGAGTGAATATGTTCTGGCAAACTCCAATGCAGAAGTAGGCAAAACAGTGTGATTTGACTAATTGACAACACCTTAGGACTGACTATTTGCTACATTAACTGATAGGAAGGGCAATGAGAATCATTTAGTGCAAATTGCTCTGAGGCACTTAGATGTGAGCAAATGAGTATAAGTACATTCAGGGTAAGATGCACAAAGGCCTCCAGCCTGAGGCTAATGCGCAAAGTATACGTTTCACTTGCCACACTACACTTTGACTGACTGTGGGTGTTGTGACTGCCCTGCCAGCACACTTGCCTCTCAGGCCCTGCCCCATACACTTTTTATTCACATTGCATGATCTGTACATGTAACGTGGCATTACCTATGCATGTCAATGTTAGGATGTGGTATGGATGTAAACATTCTTGATGTTTTGAGATGGTGTTGGGTGATGTGTTTTGAATTGGATTGGCCTGTTTATCGTATGAAGGTCCTATTTGTTTGTCCGACTTTGCAGGTGTGTTTCAGTGACCAGTTGCCTGTGTCCCCTCCTCAATGTTGTTGTCTGAGCAGTATGACATTAGTGATGTAGCCTTGTTAGCCAGGCACGTGAGGGACCCTGACGTATGCAGCATGTGTGTATCGTTAGTGCTGTGTGGCTCCTATTGCTGTTTACTTAGGCTTATGTATGTGTCAGTTATGGACATTCGGCATTTGAGTGTACTGGTACCTTTGTCTTATTTCTAGGAGTAATTGCAGATGTCATCCTCACCCCCTAATTTAGGTATGTATGTTCCAGGGTGGGGTTTCTGCCATTTGGTACTATAGCTGCACAGAGATGAGAGGTGTTATTGTCAACTGTGTTTGCAGTTAAGTTACAGTTGTTGTATTTGCTACTGCATTACAGATAGGGACCTAGTTGATGTAGAATAGATTTTGCAATACAAGTGCCTGGATGTGGATTTGAGGTAGTGTCCTTCCCACCTGTCACTGCTTTCCCTTGGCTCTCTTGTTGTAATTGCAGGATGTCCCCGTGGGACTGTTGTGGTTGCTGTATTTTGTCGTGCCCCAGCTTCGGTCAGTACTGGGCATGCCCCCCTGCTGTGCCCCTTTCCCCATGCCACTTCATATATGTGCTGACTTACATGCATTGTGTAGTAGGTATCCCCCCCTGCTTACAGTCCCCATTATTGTATTATGATTCTCCATGCGACTTACCCTGCATGTGCGTTGTGTCGTGGTAGTCTGCGCTGTCCAGTCATTGAATCCCTGTGACGATCTCCTCCGGGATGACGGCTGCGACCATCTCCTCCATGTGGTCCAGGGCCTCCTGTTGTGCTGGACTCCCCCCTCCAGTCTGCATTGCTGCCTTCCTGTTCCTGGCCATTTTCTCTTTGGTCCTACGTTTGCAGTCATGCCAGCGTTTCTTACACTCGGTGACTGTCCGGCGTTCTTCAGCCACACTGTTAATCTTGTCCACAATTTGTTTCCAGATGGCCTCTCTCCTACTGAGTGGCAATTTTGAGGAGATGAAAAGTTGGTGCTGGTGTTCCGTCACCTCTTTCACCAGGATTTCCTGCTCCTCTGCACTGAAGCGACACTTTCTTTTTTTTTTTTAAATGTCCTGGGTCCTGTATGCTTCCTCCTGGCTGGTTCCTGGTCTGCTCTCATCCTCCTGGGGTCTGTTGGGGCATCTAGGATCCATTTTGGGTCTCCTCTCCTGAAAGGGCAGTTTTCGCGCAAAAATGTGACGCTATTGCGTGAAAAAAAATGGCGTTTTCACGATTGCGCTGTCGTAAATCGACCCACAGTGATGTGCGTCGCATTTACGTTGGTTTCCTTTACGACAGACCGACGCTATGTGTGTCACGAAATAATGACTCCCACCTGTTGGTTGCGCCGCCGTACGTCAAAGTATAAATTTGACGCCCGCATGGCGCATCCAAATGGCGTTAGACGGCGCAAATTGTTTTGACGCAAAATTGCGTTAGCGCAATTTTGCGTCAAAAAGTATAAATATGGCCCTTATTCTTTTGAAAATTCATATCTTGACTTGTGTATGTTGGATTTTTGTCCTTTGGTCTTGTTTGATTTAGATAAATATTGCCTGTTTTTCTAAACTGGTGTAATGTCCATATTGTAGTGTTTTCACACTGTATTACTGTGTGTGTTGGTACAAATACTTTACACATTGCTTTTGAGATAAGCTTGACTGCTTGTGCCAAGCTACCAAGGGGGTGAGCACGGGTTATCTTAAGTGTAATTCTCCATTGCCCTGACTAGAGTGAGGGTCCCTGCTTGGACAGAGGGCAAACTGACTGCCAAACAGAGACCCCATTTCTAACAGACATTAAGACAGGTCTACAGCCCAAACCACTGGACGGAATTACAACAAATTTGGCAGAAAGCTAGCTTTCAGTACGCAGATTGAGCTTTTGCTTATTTGGAGTAAATACGTTCATTAGTTTTTGAGAAACTTAGGGAACTCCAAATGTGTATATCTCTGGCATCAAAGTATTTGTAAACAAAGATGAGCTTGTGCAAGAAAATGCACAGCTCCGATTGGTTGCTAACACTTTGAACCAGGAAGTATTGGTGGCCAGCTTAGGACTCTGCTGCAGCCAAGTCCCACTAAAAAAGTTTAAAAAAAGAAAAGGGGCCAGGGACATCCTGACCCCTTAGCTTTGGTAGAGGGGCCCAGAGCAAAAAAAGCATTTTGTAATTTTTTTTTTGCTGTGAAATTGCGATATTCGCTGCTAATTTGTGTTAGAAATTAACCGGATCCTGCGCTTGTTTTTGATAGGTCTTCAGGTGGGCAAGGTCTTGGGCCTCCCCACAGCCCTGGGGACCACCACCTCCTCGGGCGACTTTTTCTGATATATGTGGGCAAGCCAACAGTGCCCTGCACCCCTAGGGAGCACCACCTCCCTGGGGCAAACTGGTTTAAGTGCATGGGGGAGGCCCCTCACCTTGCTCACAGGCCCGTGGACCGCCACCTCCCTGGGGCTTTAATTATAATAAGTGCAGGGGGCATGTGGCCCACCCTTTGCCCCGGGGACCACCACCTCCCTGGGGCAATGTGAATGTTGGATGGGGCTGCGTGGCCTCCCTCATGGAGACACTAATGGCCCTGGGGACCTCCACCTCCGGGGCAGGCTCCTGGTATGTCCTGGGGTGTCCACCCCTGAGACTCAGCTGTTTGCTGTGGCTTGGTGCAACTGTCAAAAACTGGAGCTTTTATCTCTGTCCCCTGCATGCATGCAGGGAATAGAGATGAAATGCTTCAACAAACACGGAGCTGCTGTTAAAGCAGGTCCTTGCTTGCTGAAACAATGGCACTGAGAGGGAAGCCTTAACGATTCCCCTGCAGTGCCAGATAGCCCATAAAGGGCATTTTATTAACATTTGAAAAAAAAACATTTAGGGACTGCAGGGAAGGAAGTGAGGGTCCCCTTGTGGTCCCAGATGGTCCATAAAGGGCTAAAAAAAAGCTTTAAAAAAAAAATGAAAAGCAGTGGCTCTGTGTGAAGGTCGCAGACCTTTATACCGAGCATTGAGGGTTCAAGTCCAGCTGGATTCGTTTCCCTCCTTTTATTTAAATTCTTTTAATAAAGAACATTTTTTATTTTTAAATGACACATAAATTTTTTATTTTCAATTGTACACAAATATCTCATTCTAAGAATGTCAGAGATCAAAACCGAAAAAACTCTATCTCTCTCCCTCTAACTTTCTTTCTCTCGGTCTCTCTTTCAATCAATTTCTCCCATTCACACACCCACTCAGACACTTATGCACCCACTCACAGACCCACTCAGACACTCACGCACCCACTCAGGCCCTCATACACTCACTCATATCCCCAGTCAGACCCTCACACACCAACTCACAAACCCACTGACACTCGCATGCACTCACTCACAGACCTGGGCACATACTGACATACCCACTAAAATACTGATGTACACACTCTCACATGAGACAGACACTCTGACAGCCACTCTCACCCTAGATAAAACCTCTCACCCTCTCAGGGCCTGGCCGCAGCTGTGGTTGGATAAACGTGTAGGAATGAAAATCACTATACATTAAAAATAACATAGAAATTCACTGAAAAAAACAAAGATTACAGGGACCTTATAGTTAGGTTCTGAATTTACTTGTACAAAACCATAGAAATTCAGCAGTTATAGTTAAGTTATTTCAAGTATTGGAAGAATTGAAACAGCAAACACACATGACCTCATTTGCAGCGTTGCTTGATCTCATTATGCACTATCATCTGTTTGGCTGACATCATTTTTGAGCCTTCTAACACTTGTTCTTTTTTTCAATCCCATGTCTGGACATCATTTGCAGTCCTTAGTGTCCTCATTTTCCACCCCCTCTGCCGGGCTGGAACCTGTTTGTGGTTATGCATGACCTGATTTTGCACTCCTGTTGTCCTGATGACTTCATAAACTCTGACAAAGATGTCATCAATATGTTTTCTAATGGAAGATAACCTGTGGAGAAACTACAGTGAATCGCAATGTAACTGCTCCATTACACTGAACTATAATTTACCATACTTTTTTTATATAGTCAACTTCTCTGTAGCAAGTCCTTTGTTTTGTGTTCTTTGTAGATTATATTGACTTCAGCAGAGTTGAACTTTGTTGCTTCCTTTTAATGACTATTTTAAAACATTTTTTCAGGTATGCCCTTGTCATCTGTAAGGCGTTAATGCAGCCAAATCTGGTGGCGCTCAGACAGTGCTCTCTTCTGAGTCCATTAAAATGCCGCTGTACCCACATGCCTGGTATTGTATCATCATCACCTTGCTATTATGGTGATCTTGTGGACAACTTTTCTTGATACTAGAGCCAGGCTTGCACTAGTTTGCTTAACGTCTGCAGCCTTCGTGATCCTTTCCAACACTATTGCTGGTCAATTCATTGAGATGGTTCCACACTAATTGGCTGGACGTTTGCTGAAAAAGTGGCCTTTTCCTAACAGCCATATAAATGAGGCACATAAGTAACAGTGACTGTGACGTTTCATCAGCATTTTCTACACACTCTGTTTCGTTGCCCTCATGTTTCCAAGGCGACATTTGAAATTTTAGAGCAGGTAGTTTAGTATGCAATAAATATTTCAAAGGAAGAATCCTGAGATTGATTATTGCCAAAATTATGAGAGCTGGAGCTGCAAGTGTAAAATAAATTACTTTAGTCTAAATGATTGCCTCTCTCACAATAAGCAGGATGAAGCATCTTGCAGTTTGCGACAGGGCAAACACACAATGGTCCTGGCTCCTAGGAAGAAAACCCATGGTGTGATCTAACTGGCGTCGATGAGTTAAATGTGCCTTTTATAGGTCTATTTGACGTCTGGCAGGCATGTTTGTGGTTGAGGCATTACAAAATGCAGGAAATTGCAAAAAAAGAATGCCTGAGCATAAAAGTACTTTAACTTTTCTGTCTCAGTCACATTATTTTGAAAAACAGGCAATCCAGTTGCACAGTTACATTTCTGAGACTCAACAACAGTAGTGCTATGCACCTACAGTTCAATGTCAATTAGCTGACAGTAAACAACTCTGTGGCCTCAGGGTCATTCCGGACTCAACAAAAAGCTGCGGGACCAGCACAACACCAAGGGCCGTATTTATACTCTGGTTGCGCCGAATTTGCGTCGTTTTTTTCGACGCTAAACTAACGCCAACTAACGCCATATTTATACTATGGCGTTAGACGCTTCGGGCGCCAAAGTGCCCGGAGTGAGCGTCATTTTTTAGCGTGAACCCCTTCCTTGCGTTAATGAGATGCAAGGGAGGCGTTCCCGTCTTAAAAAATGACTCCCAGGCCTTTACGTGGTATTTATACTCCCGGGCAAAAATGACGCCCGGGAGTGGGCGTGGCCAAAAACGGCGCATTTGCGCCGCTTTTTAACGCCTGGGTCAGGGATGGCGTTAAGGGACAAGTGGGCTCAAAATGAGCCCACAGTGCCCTCCCCTGCCCCCAGGGACCCCCCCTGCCACCCCTGCCCACCCCAGGAGGACACCCAAGGATGGAGGGACCCATCCCAGTAAAGTACAGGTAAGTTCAGGTAAGTATAATTTTTGTTATTTTTCAATTTTTTTTTGTGGCATAGGGGGGCCTTATTTGTGCCCCCCTACATGCCACTATGCCCAATGGCCATGCCCAGGGGACATAAGTCCCCTGGGCATGGCCATTGGGCAAGGGGGCATGACTCCTATCTTTACAATGATAGGAGTCATGTTGATGGGGGATGGGCGTCGAAAAAAAATGGCGCAAGTCGAGTTACGACGATTTTTTCGACGTAACCTGACTTGCCCCATTTTAAGACGCCCATACGCCATTTTCCCCCTACGCCGGCGCTGTCTGGTGTACGTGGTTTTTTTCCACGCAAACCAGGCAGCGCCGGTCTGCTTGCGCCGGCTAACGCCATTCCATAAATACGGCGCCCGCATGGCGCTTCAGAATGGCGTTAGACGGCGCAAAAATTTTTGACGCTAAACTGCGTTAGCGCAGTTTAGCGTCAAAAAGTATAAATATGGGCCCATATGTAGTCGTTGACCTGCTTCTGTCAGAAAGTACCTATAACTGGTTTGAGATTTTTTGGACCCTGACAAGAACAACGACCAGCCACATTGCATACTTTTTGTAACCAAAATAGAAATTCACAGAAAGCTGACTCACATGGTACTGGTGGTCAATTGAGTCATCTGGGCAGTAGTCAAAACAGAAACATGGTGGCTATTGAGAGAAGTGGCAACTGCTGACTCTTCTGCTGAAGGTTTTGATTCAGATGCCTACAAACTACACCCTTTTCCTAATATCAAGACACCGATCCTCTGTGCAAACTAAACTGGCAGCACTTGTAGCAAGGGCAAAAAAAGCCCAGACTGAATGCTCTGTAGGTTAAGGATACAAAGTTGCACCAAATCCTTCGACACCTGAACTTCTTAGATTCAAAGAGGTTGTGTAAATGTTTGTGGAAAATGGCAAGGGCTAAAACACTCCTACATCTCCATAGCTGCTATTCTACTTCGACGGAGTGTGCATTGCTGACCCCTACCTAATAAGGTGGCTAATGAGGAATAGGGTAGCCTCAGTTTACATGCACATTAGTGCTTAATTTGAGCCTGTGGTTTACGATGGGGGGCATTGGCACTTATTTTTGATGGCCGACATTTACTGCGAGCAAAAGACACATATGGGAAAGAGGGAGGAAGAGAAAAACAAAAAAGCGTCACAAAGGGAAAAAGCAGCAAGCTGCAGGATAGCCATAGTTGGCTTTAGGAATCTGCTTCCTGAGTACTCACTGCTCGCACATTTAATTGCAGCAGCAGCGTGTTTCAAAGAAGAGCTTTGGGCACCGGCACGTTTTTATTTATAAATTAAGCACTTATGTGCATCACAACAAATTATGTTAATTTCTTGGCACCGAGCACCAGGTCGACTACTCCCTCCACTGCCAAATATAGAGCTTACCAGCATGCAACTATTGTGCTTCTCAGCATGAAGAAGTCACATGCAGATCTCAAGTTTCTGAAGTAAATCAACACCTTCATGTTGAATGGGTTACATCAATGTCTTCGCGGTTTTCGTGTGTCTGACAGTAGCAGTAACAAAGGTTCCCAGCATCATGACAATGTCACAAAATGCGTGGATATTCCAGGCACTCTTTTTTATCGTGCAAGTTCATAGTGAGCTTGAGACCCTTTGAAGCATGAGCTTGTAGTACATGCTGAAGCCTGGCCGAACAATATAAAACCATCATTCATTCCTTAGTTTGTAAGAGAATGAACACGGAGGCCCAAAGCTTTGTGGGCCGCGGCTGGCGATGGCAGCCGGATACAAAGGTTGTGGAGTCTGGAATCCACCTCATACATCTTTAATGCACTACTATTCACCTCTTTTCCCTTTATGTAGCTGTTACAGTGCTTTTTCACTCTTAAACGCGTCTTTCTCTCCCTCCTCTTTCCGTTTTGCGTGCTTGCAGTTGGTAAATATCTGGTGTAGAAAAATAAGTGCCGTCCACAAAAACGAGAGCCGGTACAGCCCCCAACTCCCCCGCCGCAACAACCAGCTTAAGTTAAGCACTGCTGTCAGTGATCTATAATGCAGGGCATAGGCCAGGAAGGGACATCCCTGCATTTCACTACCTAGTAACAGGATATAATACAGAAATTTCCCTTTATCCTCACTTTGCAAGAAAATACATTACAGTAAGCAATCAGAGAATGCTCGTATGAGCCATGTAATCTGTTTGTTCATATAGTGCTTTAAAAACAGTCTGGATTTTTTTCCAGTTTTATATAGCGCTAATTCGACCTGAAAGTATTGGGGCACTTTATATAAGCACCAGTCACATTACACAAGGACACGTTCATATTTTGTAGGCACAGGAAGATTAAGTAATTTGCCTAGAATCACAGGATGTTGTGGCGATAATCAAACCTGGTTTCCCATCTCCAAAGTCTGCTGCTGTGGTCCATAATACCACATCCCCCTGCACAAAAACATACATAGAAAGAGGAAAGAGCAAGAGAAATAAAGATATTTCTCTTCATTATGCCTCACCTAGGGGAGGAGTAGGATTTTAGTGCATTTCCATGTCTACCACTTCTGGTAAAAATTGGAATGCATCAAAATCCATAGATGTTGCATGGAAACACCCATGCAAAACCCATGGAAGCACCTCCCTGGCACAGAGTAATGCAACATAGCTAATTGTGCTCCATTGCCTTACTCAATATTTATGAAGCCATGCAAGGTGGTCTTGAATGGTTTAAAAAATCTCACTTAAGGTTTGCGTTGTGCATGTATAATGTTGTGGGGTGTAATCACAATGCAAACCGGGTTATAAATATGGCCACCAATTTAGAGTAAACTTAACATAGGAGTTTATTCATTACATTTTCTAGAGAGGGCCAAGGGCATGAGCACTGTTCGCATGCAATAAATTTAATATACTAAAAGGGGGGTTGGCTGGAGTGAATTTGTCTTTTCACTGTCTGCTAACAAGATGAATGCTGAACTGTGCTGCAACATGGTTGGGAGGCCTCAACAGCATGGAAGAGGTGAATCCCTAACATCACAGCACATTAAGCTGGTTTCTGTTGCCCGGAGATGAAGCACTGGATTGCTGCAGATCAAAGATGGGTCCCCCGTGAGTGGTACACAACCTAAAATACCTAAGAATCTTGGGCAAGAGCTAGACACTGATCCACGTGGAGGCACTGAGCCTAGCTGGTGTCCTTGTCAGGAATACTGCTCCTGAAACAATCAGGTCTGTAGGCAGTAAGACCCCTTTGGTCAGAGATACTTCAACCAGCTTTAGATCATCATGTGGCCAATCTGCTCAGGGTGGTGGCCCTTGTGCCTCAGCATTCTGTCTGTTTCAGGGTCTTCAGGCCACTGATGAGAGGACATTGTTGTCTGGAGAGACACTGACCCCTACAGAAGGCTGAAATCTCTCTCTCTGGTAATGAAGAGGCTCTGTGGGCTGGAAAGGCATCTTTACAGTTGATCATCTATGTAAGGAAATGCCTCCTTGGCATGGTTACCTCCTGACTTTTTGCCTTTGCTGATGCCAAGTTATGATTTGAAAGTGTGCTGAGGCCTGCTAACCAGGCCCCAGCACCAGTGTTCTTTCCCTAAACCTGTACCTTTGTTTACACAATTGGCACACCCTGGCATCCAGGTAAGTCCCTTGTAACTGGTACCCCTGGTACCAAGGGCCCTGATGCCAGGGAAGGTCTCTAAGGGCTGCAGCATGTCTTATGCCACCCTGGGGACCCCTCACTCAGCACAGACACACTGCTGGCCAGCTTGTGTGTGCTGGTGGGGAGAAAATGACTAAGTCGACATGGCACTCCCCTCAGAGTGCCCTGCCAACCTCACACTGCCTATGGCATAGATGTCACCCCTCTAGCAGGCCTTACAGCCCTAAGGCAGGGTGCACTATACCATAGGTGAGGGCATAGGTGCATGAGCACTATGCCCCCACAGTGTCTAAGCAAAACCTTAGACATTGTAAGTGCAGGGTAGCCATAAGAGTATATGGTCTGGGAGTCTGTCATACACGAACTCCACAGCACCATAATGGCTACACTGAAAACTGGGAAGCTTGGTATCAAACTTCTCAGCACAATAAATGCACACTGATGCCAGTGTACATTTTATTGTGAAATACACCCCAGAGGGCATCTTAGAGATGCCCCCTGAAAACATACCCAACTTCCAGTGTGGGCTGACTAGTTTTGCCAGCATGCCACACACCAGACATGTTGCTGGCCACATGGGGAGAGTGACTTTGTCACTCTGTGGCTAGTAACAAAGCCTGTACTGGGTGGAGGTGCTTCTCACCTCCCCCTGAAGGAACTGCAACCTGAAGATGAAGAAGGACTGCTGGCCTGAAAGCCCTGCAGAGAAGACGGAGACACCAACTGCTTTGGCCCCAGCCCTACCTGCCTGTCTCCCCACTTCAAGAAAAACTGCAACAGCGACGCGTTCCCCAGGGTCCAGCGACCTCTGAAGCCTCAGAGGACTACCCTGCATCTAAAAGGACCAAGAACTCCTGAGGATAGTGGCTCTGCTCCAAAGAAGAAACAACTTTGCAACAAAGAAACAACTTTTAAAGGACTGCATGTTTCCCGCCGGAAGTGTGAGACTTTCCACTCTGCACCCGACGCCCCCGGCTCGACCTGCGGAGAAACAACACTACAGGGAGGACTCCCCGGTGACTGCGACCCTGTGAGTAGCCAGAGTTGACCCCCCTGAACCCTCCCAGCGATGCCTGCAGAGGCAATCCAGAGGCTCCCCCTGACCGCGACTGCCTGCTTCAAAGAACCCAACGCCTGGTAAAGACACTGCACCCGCAGCCCCCAGGACCTGAAGGATCCGACATCCAGTGCAAAAGCGACCCCCAGGTGGACCTCTCCCTTACCTAGGTGGTGGCTACCCCGAGGAGCCCCCCCTTGCCTGCCTGCTTCGTTGAAGAGACCCCTGGGTCTCCCATTGAACTCCATTGCAAACCCGATGCCTGTTTGTACTCTGCACCCAGCCGCCTGTGCCGCTGAGGGTGTACTGTTTGTGCTGACTTGACCTACAAAACCCCCCTGGTCTGCCCTCCAAAGACGCGGGTACCTACCTGCTGGCAGACTGGAACCGGGGCAGCCCCTTCTCCATTGAAGCCTTTGTGTTTTGGGCAACACTTTGACCTCTGCACCTGACCGGCCCTGAACTGCTGGTGTGGTAACTTTGGGGTTGCCCAGAACCCCCAACAGTGGGCTACCTTGGACCCAACTTTGAACCCTGTAGGTGGTTTACTTACCTGCAAAACTAACAAATACTTACCTCCCCAAGGAACTGTTGAAATTTGCAGTGTCTAGTTTTAAAATAGCTTATTGCCATTTTTGCCAAAACTGTACATGCTATTGTGATGATTCAAAGTTCCTAAGATACCTGAGTGAAATACCTTTCATTTAAAGTATTGTTTGTAAATCTTGAACCTGTGGTTCTTAAAATAAACTAAGAAAATATATTTTTCTATATAAAAACCTATTGGCCTGGAATTGTCTTTGAGTGTGTGTTCCTCATTTATTGCCTGTGTGTGTACAACAAATGCATAACACTAACCTCTGATAAGCCTACTGCTCGACCACACTACCACAAAATAGAGCATTAGAATTATCTCTTTTTGCCACTGTCTTACCTCCAAGGGGAACCCTTGGACTCTGTGAATGCTATTTCTTACTTTGAAATAGTGCATACAGAGCCAACTTCCTACAATCTAAAAGTAACTGAGATTGATAAAATGCACGACACAGGTGTAGACCTAATTTATAACTGCTAAGCTAGAATACTGGACAAGTGTACACATCGCTACTGTAGGTATACCCCAGGCTCAGAAGCAGGTATGATTTCTAGCCCAATGACCTTGCAAAACAATTCTGAGCAAGATGAGACTGTCATGAGCCTGTTGTGACTGGGATTCATAAAGGTAAAATCAGGTGTGTTGGCACACATATAATCCCTCATTGAATAATTGACATTGACAGATGGTTAAGAATTTATCCTCTCTACTGTAATAGTGGAATGTACCTGTATAACGCCTGCCTGTAGTGAAGCAGCCAGTGATGGACTCTCCTTTTATGTAGGGCTACCATGTGATAGACATATTGAACTTAATCTTCTTTACAGATAAGGATAAGTGTGATGGAAACCCAAGGATATCTGCAGCGAGCAAAACCATCATCTTTATTCCACTCCTGACCTCAACTGCAGCCTTTGGATAGTACATGACCATCTGTAATGCATGTCCTAAATAGTCCAACATTGCTGCCTGTCACATCTGGACCATCTGTAAATATTGGCAAGGGTGATCACAAACATTTTAATTTATCCTTTCAACTGAAGCATACTTTGAAGATGCCCGATAGACAAATACAAGTGTCATCGACACCGGAGATGCAGATTTTGAGACAAAGAGAAAGTGAATATCAGAACACACTTCTCATTAAGCAGAAATGTCTAAGCAACACAAATGATAAGATAGACTCCTTCACAAGGTGAATGGGTCCATGAAGGAATTACTAGACAGGCAAAGATTTTGTCTTCACCTAGCTGAGTTAAATTCAGACATGGGTGATATTTATTTTACAGTGGCATAATTTCAGGAATTTCATGTTACACTTTTTACATAAACTTCAAAATTTACAACATTACAACACTTTGTGCAATTATTCACCATTTGTGCTAAAGATTTACAGTGAACCTGTTAATCATGGTAAAGATTTACCGCAAACACACTGAAAAATTAGGTACGTATATTAAGAGAATAGTAATAGTACAATGCAAAAACATAATGCATCTGATTAAATAATAGGGATAGAAAGGAAAAGTGAAAGATAAGCATATAATTCATATCAAAGACTGTCTGATTAAAATCACAATATAAATCTGAAAATGAGTAACAAGGAATATATAGCAATATAGTAGTATGGTAGAAGTGAAAATGCAAGGGAGGTGCTATAGCTTCTTGCATGTTGGGTGGAGGGACAAATAACTCTTTTGCAGATTTATCAATAAACTGTGTAACAGGTGACCATGTATCTTTTCATTTTATTTTTTTGATAAAGATTTTTATTGATTTTGCAAAATAAGAAATAAAGGAGAGACTTAGAACAAAAGATACATAATAACGAACACAAAGTAAATAATAAGACACAATAACGTGTCTAGGGACGGTTGTAACGTAGCATCGGCCCGAGGAGCTCTACAATCATCGAATACATGTGCATTGTCACCACCTGGGGTTGACCGATAAAGCAGCAACCAGCTAACATTTAACATTGGTATCATGTCAAGTTGGCTCTGGGCCCCTACGACGGGTGGACTGAATGGTCCAACTGCCAAGTCCATGCAAACGTTGGCGCCCATGAGAGACTCCGCCTCCTGACAGGCCACCCATTCTACACATCTCCCCACCTCCCCCATATCTTACTGTACTTGTTTAAGCATCCCCTGGCTTCATATACCAGCTTTTCACATTGCGCGCACCAGTCTACGCCCCTTCTTCATTTGGCAATTGCGGGTGCTGCTCTGGTTTTCCACTCCACCATGATGTCTCTTTTGGCCACCAGGCAGACCACACCTAATAAGATACGGTCCGTCCTTCTCAGCCCCGTCTCCCCCATAGCCCCTAAGAGGAGCGGTATTGGAGCCACCTCCAACCCTGATTGCATAACCCTCGACACCTCCAGCATGACCATCCTCCAATAAGTTGCTATGACTGGGCAAGCCCAGACCATGTGGAAAAAGTCGGCGTTAGGCGAGGAACAACGGGGGCAGTCGGGGGATGGTCAGAGACCTGCTTTAAAGAGTCTCTCTGGGGTAAGGTATGCTATGTGCAGATAGAGGGCCTGGAGCACTCGAAATTTGGATGACATGGTCAGGGTCCTAAGAGCCATTAATGCGTCCCTCCAGTCCTCCTCCTCTATGGGGCCCACCCATTCCTCCCATTTCCTGCTTAAGCCATCAAGAGAGGGGGTGGTGTTAGCCATTAGAGAGCGGTACATTTGGGAGACTCCCTTCCCACCTAGGCCCCCCATCAAGATCTTTGCTTCCATGGGGCTACTTTCTGGGAGGCTAGTTCCCGGTCGAACGTGTACCAGCAGGGCATGTCTGAGCTGTAGATACTTGTGGAATTGGGGTTGATTTAATGAGTAGGCCTCTTGGATCTCTCCGAAGGACCGCATGTGTGACCCACCCCAGATGTCCCCAAGAGTAGATATCCCAATGGTTTCCCACTTCCGGAATCCCTCTAAGGTTGAGACCTCCAACAGCTGTCTCCCCTGTCACAAGGGGGTCTGCTGTGTGAGACGGCCCCACCAGCCGGTTGCTCTCTGGGCAGCACGCCAACCCAGCAGAACCACTCCGGTGACTTCCGGAGTAACTCTTGGAATAGGGCCGCCGTATAGTGCATCGAAAACCCCCGTCCAGTCTAACATCTGTAGCTCGAGTCTGTAAGCAGGGTCCGCCCAGCCTCCTCCCAACCAATCATTAATGACTAATAAATGCATTGCGAGGTGAAAGAGGTAGATATTGGACATCCCTAATCCTCCATCATAAGTGTCTCTCTGACAAGTACTGGGAGGCCACCCCAGCCCAACAAAGATAAAATAAACATAAAGAAAATGAAAATGAAAATGGAAGAAAAGGAAACTTATCAAAACAGCACTACTAAATCCCATAACTAGATTCACTCCCCTCAACTCCCCCCACCCCATACTTCTACCCGGGAAGCATCTGTCGCCCAACTACCCAAACATGGTGATGCAGCCAGATGGACTGTCACTGAGATAAAGTGATGGACCCCTCCATTCTTGCGGATCATATGCAATTGCTCGGAAGGAGCCGAGTCCCGTGTAGTGACCGGCGGTCACCACAATAAGTGATGCATCTGGATGCATCGCATTCGGCGCCTGCCAGGATCAGTGGCACTAGATGAGTCACTAGGAAGCCTCTTGACTCCAGTTTATTGTTATCGTCAGCCAAGCACTGGGGACTGACTGACTGACTTAGTCTTTGGCTATCCAGTGATTGTTCTGGTGGGCGGGCCCCGGGAGCGTCCACGGGGGCCGCACCTGTCTGCGGCCCAGGTCCGGGCCCACAGTCACCTCCAGGTGGATCGTTAGTGTCTCTTTTCCTCCCTTGATGAGACCTGGTGCGCCTGCGGCCCCTACGAGTGTCCGGCTGGGACCCAGGCGCACCCCCAGCAGAGGCTCAGGTTGAGCAAGGGGGCCCCTCTGATGTCCAACGCCCTCCTCCGTTACCCAGTCCCAAGCCTCCTCAGGTGAATCAAAAAAATATGCTTTGTCAGCCATGATGACCTTTAGTCGGGCCGAAAAGAGAAGCATGTGCGACAGCTGCATTGCCCGGAGTTTTTGTTTAACTTGTTCATATGATCGACGCCGGGCTCGGACTTCGCGGGTGTAGTCAGGAAATATTAGAATTTTGTGATTGTCCCAGCAAAGGTCAGTGGCTTTTCTACCTTCTTTGAGGATGTTATCTCAGTCGCTGAAGTTGAGGAAGCATGCAATCACAGATCTTCTCGGCCCGACCAGGGGGGGGTCGTGGGGCCAGGGCTCAATGTGCTCGCTCGATTGCGAACCAGGGTGAGAGAGCCTGGTCCGACATCCAGGTCTTAATCCACTGTTCCAGGAAATCAGAGGTCCTGCCTTCCTCCACTCCCTCCGGAAAACCAAAGAAATTTTTGCGCCTGGAGCGATTTTCTGCATCTTCAGAACGCTGGTGTAGTTCTCCGGTACGAGTTTGTAGTTGGGCCACCTTGGTCCTGAGCTCAGCCAGATCGTCTTCAGTTTGCGAGACACGTGTTTTCACTGCTGTGATACGACCCACTGCGTTCCTGAGATCTTGTTGTATGAGGGCCACGTCCTCCTTTACCTCCCCAATATTGGTCTCCATGGCTAGTTGTGATGCTTGGATGGCTTGGAGGATAGCGTCGACCCCATCAGGAGCAGGGCCACCAGCTGGGCCATCCCCGTTACCCCGGGAGGCCGCCTGTGTAGTGAACTGGTCGATCATTTGTTGGGACGCAGGTGGCTGTTTGGTTGTTTTTTCTTTCCCCATATTTCTTCGGGGGCCCACTTTAGTGAGTGGGTTGTACAACGGGACTTCGACGCCTATCACCCACTACCCTCCGGGGTATCAGTGTCTTTCTCCGTCCAGGGAAGGAGCTGTTTGGTCGATCGCTGGGGGGAGGGAGTGCGCCGGGGAGCCACCCCTACCCGCTGGTCACCGAACCCTCCACGGCTTCAACCCCGATCCGGGACACCCACTGGATTGCACGTCAGCCCCCAGAGCTGGATCCGAACACGCCAGGCTCTCCAGTTGGTGCAGGGTCAAGCATTCGGGCTGGAGCGCCCTCCCTCGCCACCTCGTCCCGCCTCGTCCCACAAGGGGGGTCGCCGCACCTCGCTCAACGAAACCGGGACACAACCCCGGGAGGGCGCGCGTTGTCCTCTCACCTCTGGGTCAGGGCCACGGCCCACCTTACGGCCACGAGAACAGGCCTGATCAATTAGTGCATACCTTCAGTCACATGGGGCGGGGGCGCCGGTCTCACCTCACCCATCCAAAGCCTGCTGCTTCTCCTGTTGTTCTTCTGGTCCCCAATGTCCGCCCCTCAGTCTGGGCCACCAACGCCCAGCCCAGTCAGCAAGGGGCCCACGGGGTCCCAGGCCGGGCCCCCAGGAGCAGACCCGCACAGGCCAGTCCGTCCAGATGTGACCCAGGGCCAAGGCGACCCACCAGTATGCCCCTCCTCGTCACTCCGTCTCTGAAGGCAGTCCACCGCACCACTGCACACGGGGCTCGCTGCTCACCTGCCCCCGGGCCTGGACCGCCTGCACACGCCTCAATCCGGAGGCCGGGTGACCTCTCAGTCCGCGCTCCTCAGCAGCTCTCCTTCACCGGAGGGGCCGCCACTGCCCGTTCCCAAAGCCGGTCCGATCCGGCAGGGCGCCCCCACCGCCAGCAGCACATCGCGAGCCAGCTCGCGATCCAGGCGGAGGTCCCTACTCCAGGGGTCGTCTCCTCCGCGGCTCGGGAGTCAGTTTCAGCCAGCCCGGGCCAGCGATAGAGGGCCTCACGCCCCTGCCCTGGGCCGACGCCAGGCGTCCACGCCCTCCGCTCCTGGGGGATCCCGCTCCAGGTAGGCGCGAGGCCTCTGCCCGACCCAGGGAGCGGGCCGGACGGGTCCCACCAGGTTTCTCCCCCGCTCGGAGCCCCGTCCGAGGGCACACCGCAGCAGGGCCTCTGCCAGTCCCCGCAGGCCCCAGCTGCGATATTGGCCGCGAAGTTGGCTTCTCTCCAGGCGGCCCTAAAGGCGCCGCCGCGACGGCACCCACAGCGCCCCGAAGAGCCTCGATCCCCGCATCTCCGGTGGCGGTTGAGAGCACGGGACAGGGCTCGAAAAAGGAATTAAATCAGGCGGATGACGGAGGGGTCCAGAGCACTTTAAAAGTGCGACCGCCATCTTGACGCCTGAAGCCACACCCTGTATCTTTTCATTTTAAATCAAGGGATACAGAGTTTCTAAAACAATGATTATGACAAACCACCATGGTTTGACTGACAGCTCTGTAGAATCTTTCCAGTTTTGGGTGATTTGCTGAAAGGCAATTGCTATTAAAATGTCTAGTGTTTTCACATTAAATGAAGCGTTTACTCATATATCTCATACATTTCCTAGAATTATATGAGGAATAGAATAAGGCACATTGGAAAGAAAAAAAGTTAATGTGGCACCAAATTTGTAATCAAAAAGCAGAGACATAGGAACAAGTGAATAGTAGGTGTTTCAAATCAGCTGATAGTGCTGAGCAAGTCCAGCAAGTATCTGATATATCTGAGTTAATCTTGCGTAGTAATGCTGGTGTCATGAATAGTCTATTGTATGTGAAAAAAGTGATTGTGTTGTGTTAGCTGCATAGGAGGATTTTCAAATTTTAATCCAAATCTGTTTCCAAGTGGATATTGGCACTGTTATAAGGAAATCTTTCTCCCATGCCAATTCTATATTATATTTGGGTCTATCAGTGTAGATGTCCAATAATTTTCTATATATAGTGGAAGCCTTAGGATGTATATGCAAAATATCTGGTAGAGGTTTAGGCTGTGGTTCAATAGGTGAAGAAATTGATTTGAAATTAGTATATGCTTGTGATATTGAGTCTTGTAGAATTGTAAATCTATTTTAAAGGTAGATAGTAGATCAAAGTGTACCTGAGTTTGAGGGAAAGTAATAAGAGAATCCTGTTGAAATAATTTATTTACATAGATTAGCCCCTTAATTCTCCAGGAATGTCAATAGATTGGTCTTGATTATATCAAATAGTGGAACTGAGCAAATAACTTAGGTCTTTGGGTGAGCTTGAGATAAGAGAGGCTATTCATTTACAGATATTCTTAAATATCGGAGTGGAAAATTTGGAAGGGTTACGTGAAGGTCAAAAATTCTTGAAATGAGAAAGGGGATAGAAATGCACATTTCAAATCAACTTGCAGAGGAGTACATGATAAAGAAGGCTTAATCCAGTATGCAGATAGTTTTAATATAATATATTGATGATATTTTGAGAAAACCTGGAAAATTCACTCCACCTTCAGCCTTGGGATGTTTTAAATTGAGTAACGACATACAAGATGTTATTTTATTCCAGAGAAAGGGAGATAATATTGAGTATATTTTTGTGTAGAATGTTAGGGAATATTTAAAGAAATATTAGATAAAGTAAAAAGAATAATGGGGACTAGCATCATCCTATTAGTGTCAAGCCGACCTCACCAAGACAAATGAAGAGGCTGCCATCTACTAATTAAGGAAGTTAGTTTATTAATGTATGCATCAATATTGATAGAGATGGAAGAAGTGAGGGACTGATTACATTGACGACCACGATATTTAAGTTGTTTAGGTTGCCATTTAAAATTACATAAGAAGAAATCATGTTTAAAGGTAAATTCATTAAGAGGTAAAGTTTCACAGTTATTAGTGTTTAATTTATATCCTGATACAGATGTATAGGAGGACACTTCTGAAATACAAGCGGGACTAGATGAATGAGGTTGGGACATAAATAGTAGAATACCATCTGCATAAGCAGCTAATTTGAGTTGTTGAGGCTTGCAAGTGAGGCCGTGAATATCTACATTTTATCTAATCTTAGACAAGAAAGGCTCTAGTGCTAAGTTAAAAAGAAATGCGGATATGGGGCAGCCTTCACAAACCCCTCTGTGAAGAGTGAAATAAGAAAATGTCATCCCATAAGTACATATGGCTGCTTGAGAAGCAATATGTAAGAGAGAAATTAAAGTCATTATTCTGGGACCAAATCCAAACCAGACGAGAGTATGAAACAGGAAAGACCAATTTACACAATCAAAAGCCTTTTTTGCATGTAAGGCAATCACCACCAGAGGTTTGGACATGTTCAATGATTTGGAGATAATATCAAAGAACAAGTGAGTATTATCTGAAAGATATCTTCCTTTGACAAAACCCAATTGTTCCTTTCCCAGAAGGTCAGGGAGAAATGGCTCTAATCTGGAGGCCAATACTTTAGAGAAAACTTTGTAATCTAAATTAATTAAAAAGATGGACCTGTAATTTTTGCAGTATTGTGCCTAGGAAACACACAAGTGAATGAAGGATTGAACGAGAGTCCACAATTTAGGAAGGAGGAATTTGGAGAAGTGTAAGTAAAATTCAGCTGTAACGCCATCCGGACCTGGAGCTTTATCTTTCCTAAAGGATGACAATGCAAGAAGAAATTCTGTTTGGGTAATTTCTGTCTCTAAAGATGAAAAGTTAATTTGGTAAAAATCTGTTTTAGAACAGAAGACATGCATTATAAAATGTTCTGATTCGAGAGATACTATTTTGGTGTATACAGATTAGAATAACATTTTTGAAATTGAGCTAGGATATCAGGGTCCTTATTATAAACCGAGCCATTAGATCAGGAAAAGGTTCAATGGATAGTTTGTTCTGCTTAATTTTAAGATAGTTTGCTAATAGTTTTCCAGATTTATTTTGGTCCCCATAGTATGTAGTGCTAGATTTGACTAAATAAGATGCTGCATTATTAGAAGAAAACCTTTTTAATCTGAAGCATGGCATTGATTTGTTGTTGTAATGTTTATTGTGAATGGGAAGTGTAGTAGGAATGTTCTAGGAACTTAATTTCTTCAAGAATTTGCTTAGATTGTGCTTGGGAGAATCATATTTTCTTAGAAACAAAATCAATTATGAAGTCTTTGGCAGAAACTTTGAATGTGTCCCATACAGTGTGAAAGAGTGTTTCATCTATCTGAATGAAGGTAAAGAATTCTTGAAAAAATGAAGTGAAAGAGGTAAAAGTGTTATTCAAAAGTAAGGAGTTATTAAATCTTCATCTTTTAGGAGATGCAGACTTAGGTAGGATATCTAAGTGAATTGAAACTGGGCCATGATCTGAGATTAAAATGGAACCTATCTCTGCTGAATGTGAAGACTGAGTAAGGTGATGTGAAAAGAAAAAGCAATCAATTTGTGATTGTGCGTGGTGCACTGGGGAGAAATAATGGAGAAAATCTCGTAAAGTGTGATTACATAATCTCCAAGTGTCTGTTAGACACTGCTTTTGAATAGCGTTGTGAATGTTTTTTGCAATTTATTCAGAATGTAAGGAGATAAAGAATGTCTGTCAAGAAATGAGTCAGGGGGTAAGTTGCAGTCTCCTGCAAAAAACAGGTGGTCATCTGAATACTGTAAGAGCTTCTGGGAAATCTGGGAGCAGAATTGATAATCAGGTACATTAGGACCATAAACATTGAAAAAAACTTTTAGAATCTTAATAATGCACAATTTAAGCAACATCCATCTTCCTTTATCATCTTTTTCTTGCAATATCAACTGAACATTTAAAGACTTGTGACATAAAGTGATAACTCTATGTTTTTTCCAGGTGTAGATGAAAAGAAAACCTCACATACCCACCCTTTTTCAAATTTCATAGACTCATGTTAAAAAAAATGAGATTCTTGCAAAAAAGCCATTTGAGCATTACGTTTTGATAAATGAGTTAAAACTCGTTGTCTTTTGATTGGAAAGTTCAAACCTCTGAATTTCTATTAAATCATTGTCAAAAACATTGAGCTAAATCAAGGAAGGAATTGTAATCAGACATATTTTCAAGAAATATAAAAGAAAACCATGTGTGTGATGAAGGAACTATGACCATAAGAAAGAAAAACAATCCATAGCAGCGAGATTGAGAGAGGAAAGAGAAAATTGAGAGAAAAGGAAAAGGAGGGAAAGGAACGGGAGTAAAACTAGTGCTAGACCATAGGAAAGAAAAACAAACCAATAACAAAAACAAGGGGAACATACCCAACTATACATTGATGAAGGTGAGGGGGAGCCACATGGAGAAGACAGCACATCCAATCCGGAGGAGGTGATCTGGTGCATGAGCGACGGTGGGTTATGGAGTGGAACATGAATACAATCACAACAAAGAAAAACCTCTGTCATAAAATAAGAACAATGGAATAAATTAACTGGGAATAAGAATATCTCCTGGTGAGAACAACATCAGAACAAACTAGACAAGGATAAAACAGGAACTATAGGAATAAAGAGGTATAGTAACATTTGAACATTTGTCAAATGGGGAACAAGTAAATTTGCCAACAACAAATTATCACAATAAGCTGGTTGATGCAATAGCGTCAATAGTCTCTGTTTTACAAGTTGCGAGGAAATCCTTTAAACGAGATGGATCTTCGTATGACGTTGTTATATTGTTATACGTAACTTTAAAAAGACATGGATGAAAAATTACAAAGCAAGCTCCAATAGAGTGAAGTGCAAGTCTCATATTCAAAATTTCTCTTCGGAGATCTGCTGTATTTTTAGGGTAATCTTGAGAGAAGTATATATTATGATCTTACCAAAGTATACATTTAAGGTATTTAGCAGGAGATATGGCCATTCATTCTGTGAATTCCCAAAAATGTAAGATGACACCTCTAGGCTTATTAGGGGTTACTGAGTCCAAGGGAAGGTAACCTCACCTGTGTGCTCTGTGAGTATTAAGTGGTCACCCCTCAGGTAAATTCAAAAGCTGTGGTAAAAAGTCTTGAAAAAAGTTATAGAATTTGTCCTTTCTGAAACTTCAGGAAGGCCATAAATTCATAGGTTGTTTCGTCTTTTGCGGTTTTCAAAGTCTCAAACCTGTTTCTGAAGGAAGCAACTTGCTTTTAAGTGTATTCACTGTGATGGGGGTTGCATTGAAAGTGGTGAGTAGCTGCTCTGCATTAGATAAATATTCTTCCTTAAGTGACCATCTATCACTCAGAGTCTCCAGCTTGATTTTATTATCTTCTATAAACAGGGGCAGAACTCTTAACTCTTCCAATAGAAGATCCAATGAAGACTCAGGAAGAGACTTTGTGAGTGATGGTGGTTATTTTTTTAGTCTTTTAGTCAGTGTTTTACCTGTGCTAGGTTGCATGAGCATGATAGCCGAAGTAGAGGAAAAGGTGGTGGGAGAGACTTTCTGAGAGGTATTTTCATCCATTGCTATAGGTGTCAATAACAAAGGAGAGCATTTGAAAGATTTATTTGAGGAAGACATGAAGGGTTTTTCAGAACATTCAATCTGCCCATTAACTGAATAGATATATTGTTTTGAATAGAAAAGTACATTTAGTGCATAAATGCAGTTATTTGAGGAAGCACTAGGCCATATTAGCTAAACAAAGCATCCATGACAGAAGGTATAAATGAGGATGTGCTGAGCACAAAGATTCAAATACTACTTTATTAATAGCACATGTAGGAGAATTATGGCAATTCCATTAACACACAGTCACCATTTCTGAGAAAACATGTACTGTAATGAAGTACATATCTGTTTTGTGCATGGAGAGCTTTTCTCTAACAGTTCATCCGACATTCAAAATGGTAGCCGCTTCTGAGGCAATGAAGCACATCACCATTATTGTTAAAGTACTGCTTCCCGAGCATTAAAAAGTACATGTGCAGCCTCAGCTACACATTACTCCTTCATTTTGATCCTCGCCAGGGCTTCAAGAGTCGTGAAGCCGATGTAGCACCGCCACTACCAGTGTCGTTCTCCAGAGCCTTATGGAGATGCCACCATCCTGGCCTAGCGCCAAGCCGTGCCCCCCACCACAAACACACTGGGACAGTAGAGCGCAAGTGACTGTTCACAGTGCTTTCATTTCTTTGCACAACAGTGATGGAGTTCCCTCCTTGCCAAGGCTATAGTCCACCCACCAGATTTGAATGCAGGCATACTTTGCTTGATGACAGTGGAGACTACTCTGTCTCCACAGTGACCAAACGTCTCTGATGGCACGATGGAGAAAGGGGCGTCAGAGGTTTGGCTATATGTCCACCCACCTAATTTAGAGGGACAGACATACAGCTGTCTTTCAATGCCCAGCACTGTCAGGAAAAACTTGGCAGTAAGGAGCCCTAAAAAAATGCAAAGACTATCAATCAATCAAGTATTTGTAGAGCACGGCTATTCACTCGTTAGGATCTCGTTAGGATCTGGGGTGGCAGTAAGGTCAGAGGGGATCAGATGAAGAGCCAGGTTTTGAGGTCCTTTCTGAATTGTGATAGAGTGGGAGATCTTCTGAGGTGGATAGGAAGGGAGTTCCAGATCTTGGCGGCATGGTGGGAGAAGGGCCTTCCTCCGGCTGTGGCCTTAAAGACATGTGGGATGGCGGCCAGGGTGAGGTCGGCGGAGCAGAGTTGCCTGGTGGGTGTGTAGAAGTGGAGTCTTTGGTTGAGGTATTCTGATCCGGCGTTGTGGAAGCATTTGTATGCGTGCGTGAGAAGTTTGAATGTGATTCTCTTTTCTATTGGGAGCCACTGCAGGTCTCTCAGTAGGGCAGAGGTGTGGCTGTGTTTGGGGGTGTTCTTGATGAGACGGGCGGAGGCGTTCTGGATGGTGGTGGTTTCGGCGTAGAGTGCGTTGCTGTAGTACAAGCAACTGCTGCGAGGGCCTGGGTGACTGTTCTTTTGGATTCGGTTGGGATCCATTTGAAGATCTTCCGGAGAATGCGCATGGTGTTGAAACAGGCGGAGGAGACTGCTCTTACTTGACAGTTCATCGAGAGTGCTGAGTCGAGGATGAAACCGAGGTTGTGGGCGTCGTAGGTGGGGGCCGGAGCGCTTCAGAGGGCAGTGGGCAACCAGGAGATGTCCCAGGCTGAGGGGTTATTGCCGATGATGAGGACTTCTGTTTTTCTGGTATTTAGCTTTGAGGCAGCTCTCCTGCATCCAGACTGCGACTGCCCTCATTCCGTTGTGGAAGTTGGCTTTTGTTGTGAGTGGGTCGTTGGTGAGGGAGATGATTAGCTGAGTGTCGTCGGCGTATGAGATGATGTTGAGTGCGGGGTGTCTGGCGATAGTGGCTGAGGGGCCATGTAGAGGTTGAAGAGAGTGGGGCTCAGAGAGGGGCCTTGTGGGATGCCACCAATGATCCTTGTGGCCTCTGAGTAGAAGGGGGGAGATGGACTTTTTGGGTCCTGTCGGAGACGAAGGGGGTGATCCATTCTAGTGCCTTGTCTCGGATGACAGTGTTGTGGAGACGAGCCTGTAGGGTGCGGTGGGAGATGGTGTTGAAGGCGGCGGACAGGTTGAGGAGGATGAGAGCCGCAGCCTCACCCCTGTTAAGGAGGAAGCTAAGGTTTTGGCGCAGTGTGAGATCCAGTTGATGAGGTCCCAGGCAGCTGAGTCAGTGTCGAGGTCATCTGGGGGGAGGTGAATTGTTGAGGCTGGTGAGTAGCTGGTCCTTGGTGATCTTGTTCCAGCTCCAGTGGGGTGGTAAGTGAGCGAGGTGTCAGTCAGGGGATTTGCTGAAGGTGAAGTGGAGACAGTGGTGGTCAGTCCATTGGAGTTCAGTGTTGTGGCTAATGAAGATGTGGTTGCTGGCACTGAAGATGGGGTTGAGTGTGTGTCCGGCGGAGTGGGTGGGCAATGTGAAGAGTTGCTTGAGTCTGAGGTTGGCAAGGTTTTCGAGTAGCGTTGTGAAGTTGAGTTGTTGTCATTAGCGTTCTCCAGGTGGAAATTGAGGTCCCCAAGGAGTATGTAGTCCTTGGAAGTGAGCCTTCCTGTTCACAGCTGGCCAAGTTGGCTTTGGCGTGCCCGCTGCGCGTGGCCACCATTAAGTAAGGAGTCGGGAGGAGAGGACAGCTGGGAGGCGGGAGCGAGAAATGGTGCAAAAAATGGGGACGGGCATGGGGGCAGCAGTGGTGGGGAGAGAGAGTGAGAGACAGGAGGGGGCGGGGGCAAAGGGGCAGCAGCGGCGGGGAGAGCGAGGAGAGAGAGAAAGAGAAAGAGAGAGAGAGAGAGAGAGAGAGAGAGAGAGAGAGAGAGAGAGAGAGAGAGAGAGAGAGAGAAGTAAGAATGAGAGGAGTGATAGAAAAAACGAGAACAACGAGGGAAAAGGATAGAGGAAAGTGCAGAAAGCAAAAGGCACAATAAAAGCAGCACACTCAGAAAACAAGGAGAGAGAACGGAGAAAGAGAAGGAGTAGAGGGCAGCCCAGCAGGATAGCAGAGCTCTCCCACTAGACACCAGGGATGAGGCGCAGGAAGAGCCTGCGGGTGGAGGAGGGCCTTGAACCACTGACAGGGGACAGAAGGGCTTCACTTACCAGTGGAGCTACTCGGTGGTAGAGCAGTTCACTGACCAGGTCAGTGAGGTTGCTCTTCCTAGCATGCATTGGCTGCCATTAAGTAGGGAGGTGGGGAGGAGAGGACAGCTGGCAAGCGGGAGAGGGAAACAGTGCGAAAACGAGGTGCGGGCCATGGGGGCAGCAGCAGGGAGAGAGAGTGAGAGAGAGGAGGGGGCAGGGCTGCGGGAGCAGCAGCGGTGGGGAGAGCAAGGAGAGAGAGAGAGAAGTGAGAATAAGAGGAGTGATAGAAAAAACGAGAACAACAAGGTAAAAGGATAGAGGAAAGAGCAGAAAGCGAAAGGCACAATAAAAACAGCACACTCTGAAAATGAGGAGAAAGGATGGAGAAAGAGAAGGGGCAGAGGGCAGCCCAGTAGAAGAGCATGGCTCTCCCACTAGACACCAGGGATGTCCACTGGGCTGGCAGACATTTCTATATTTGCCTATCAGTACCTCTGCCTGGGCAACAGAGTAGTTTACTCCATCTCCCTGGTGGAGGACTGGCTGGCCACTTACAAATATATCAGGCCCTTAGTATCAAAGGCTGAGAATGGCCCTAATATTTGGGGCACACCTAGCATAGGAGGTTATTAAGGCAATTTGATGATGTGTTTTTCTCCAGTTAGTGATATTTCTGTTCATGCACGACCAAATGTTATAATTGTGTTCAATAGGGTACAAATCTAAGAGTTTGCAGCAATAGGACACTGACGTTTTCATTTTTTAGGCAGGCCCCAGTTTCAGGCCTGTTTACATGCGCACGAAATGAGATCACCCAGAGATGTAATTAACTGTTAAAGACTAGTACAGGTAATATCACTGTCACTCTGCCCCTAACATTATATCAGTTAAAAGGGATGAGAAATTCAGGGTTGTTAATAGCTACTGATAGCTGCTTCAAGAAAGAATGGGTCTGGTCAACTTGTCTCTACAAAGTGGGGTGTGAGGTCAAATCATAATACAGTACCATGTTCACTTCTACCTTACGGTGCTTGGACATTCTGTGTCCTCAATGCTTCCATGTGCACACCTTTGATCTTGTAGTCACTATTATGCTACTATCTACTCACAATTTAGGGAAGAAGGTTAATTATACAATGTTGGGTTGTGACAAATCAATCACTGACTGTTTAGGGGTCAGTGTGGATGGAGTGTATGTACTAAGGAAGTTGGTTCTGCAGTCTAGAGGCCCTCCATACTATGTCAGAGCTCTAAAACTATCTACAAAACCCTCTGTTTAACATTCAAACATGTGAGTAAAAACATAATATGGCCGAATGGAAGATGCAAAATAAACGTGCTCAGTTGGAATGAGAGCAGCCTTAGCAACCCCCATCTGTTCAAGCAAGGTCATGCCTATTTGGACAGACACAACATAGGCAAGGCACATCTTCAAGAGACACACCAGAAAAAATGCTAAGACAAACACTTTGCACATAAATCTTTTGCCTCATAAAAGGCACACTTTTTTGAAGACTAAGGGGGGGTTGTAGACATTGAGGACAGGCATTTGATACTGCATGGTCTCCTCAGCAGTACACATATCATCATTATTAACATGCATGGCCACAACATAGACTGTCAGTCTTTCTTTCGACATGTGATGGTAAAATGTTTTCCTTTACCTCCATGTGCATCACTTTGGGGAGGAAACTGTAATATTACCTTAGATCCTAAGTTAGGTAAACAAAATACAGGCCCAAGACCCCCTTCTGGACTCTCATCCAAGTTAATACATTTATTGAACTTGCATGACCTCATAGGCATAGGGCACTCTAGGCACTCCATAGTATGGGAATATACATTTTATTAGACAGTTCATAATATGCCATTCAGGAATGACCACTGGCTTGATTCTAAAGACGTTATTGTTAATGCACAACAGAAGTTGAGTATCTGACTAGATACCTATCACTGTAGCATCCTCCCCAGCCTGGGTACCCACCAATGACTAAGCCACACACAGGCTGAAAATCTCAAGTCTTAATTCCTCTGCATTCACCTTTGAACTCTAACATTTCAATCCAAGCTTTCATTACATTCTACTCTAGCGATTGCATCACACTGCTAAGGAGTCAGTTCAGAGCGAGCCAGAAGAGATCTGTAATAACACTTGCAAGACACTACAATCACCAATAATACTATGTTTATATTTATAAAGTGTGACTGTTACCCAAAAACTTAACATCCTGGCACTACAGAATTAAGCCAAGGAAAAAGCACATTAGGAGAAGGAGGAAAGGTAATCAGTCATGTCATCATTTTATTCTAGAAAGAAAGACAATTCTGTTCTGATCTGATGTTAGAGGAGAGATTGTTCCAGGGTTTAGCAGCCAGTAATGCTAAGGAACAACCACCCTAATGAGCTTTGAAAGTTCTTGGGATGGAATGAAGTTCCCCGTAGCCCTGTGCAATGCTTGCATTGAGCAGTAAGTGGAAATTTTGTTCTGGCGAGAGAAGCACCCTATATGCTTAACGGCACAATGAGAGATGCACAAGGCCTCAAAAACAGAACATTTGACAACTGGAAGCCAATACAGGGCCTGCAGACATTCATAAATAGACGTGTGCAGAGAAAGGCCAAGTAGGAGACTGACAATATTGTTCTGATTAAGTTGAAAGCTGTTCCTAGAGTTTTCAGTCAGACTGAGATGCAGAGAAATGCAATAGTCCATGCGTGATGTTATACTGGCTTTGACCACTGTTTTATGATGCTCCAAATGCAGTCAAGGAGGCGCCTTTTGAAGAAGTGTGAGATAGTAACAGCAGACAATGCTTTTGAGACTTGTTCAAAGAAAGAGAAAGACAAGTAAATAGTTTGCCAAGATTCTTAGCTGAAAGAGGGGGAGTCAGGGTTTGTCCTAAATTAGGAGAACACCACATAGAGGTCTAGATAGATGGAAGTCCTTCAAATATCAGACCTTCAGTTTTGTCCACATTTTAACTGCAACCAGAAGGCACTAGATGAGAAACAGGTCCAGAAATTGTGAACAGTGGAACAGAATTCATAATTGAAACAGATGATCATCATGTCTTGCTACAAGTGGTGCCCCCACTTTCATCCACCTCCCATCCAATCTGGTCATTATTGGCCAGCACGTCTAATACTTTCTCAACTTCCACAGGGCATTTCCACGAACAATGTGATATGTGCTGGTCTGGCAGGAGTTGTACCACTGAGGACTGTTTCAGCTCTAAGCATACTACTTAGATGTGACAGCCCATACCCAGCACACTGCAATACTGCACCCATGCAAAAGTATGCTCCTTCTAAGTGACAGGCTGAAGATCTACATCCGAATTTGAGGATCTACTGCCAGATTCAAGGACCCTGCACTCTATAAAAGCCACACCCAGGGCATGGCCAGCAGTGGACAGGAAGCCTCTGCTTGAGATGTGCTCTTCTGCTCAGTTCTACACTTACAAGGTGAGATAATCCTCAAGGGGGACGCAAAGCTGATCTTCTCAGAAGGTTTATGCCGGTAGCACATCATAGAACTTTTTCTGCATTGTCACTTAAGAGAATTTGCTCGCATCATTGGAACTCTTTAAAGAATTTCCTTGCATGATATGAACTGTTCAATCTCAGGCTGCGCTGCCTTCAGAGGCCTCAATTTAGTGATCGGCCAATAAGGTTTAGATTTATTTGTTTGAATTATTGAAATACAGTGCGATTCATGAACTGTGCCTGGCACCTATGTAGTAGGACTCGGCCTTGCCTTCTAAATTGTGCTGTGACAACTTTATCTTGGACCCTGACAAAGTCATTTACATATTCTGAATTAACTTTTGTTTCCTTTCAGTAGATATTCAGTCCAAATCGAACCTTAGCATGATTCCCATGAGTGGATGGCACAGGCTAGACAGTATGTTCACCTATTTTTCCTATATTTGGAAGCGAACCACATATAACTGAAGGTGTCGGCTTTGTCAGAAATTCTGTGACTTTTACAAATCCTCAATAAAATTCATCTGATGTTGCAAACGTTTATTTGAACTCTCAGAAGACACCGTTCCTCATCAACCCTTTCTAATATCCAAATTCAGTCATTGCTACTCACTTTCTGTGCAAGCTATGTCTCTTCGGCTATTTGTTCTGAATGAAAAACATGAAAAACTGAGTTTGAATTATATGTTTAAAATATGGTAAAACATCCACAATGCTACAGGATGGTTCTGAAGAGTATAAAATCTTTATTTTTATTTCATAAGCCACTTATAAAACCATGGCTTGAGCCTTACTATTGTCCCAACTATAATGTGGCAATGCTCTCTTCAATGACATTCACAAGGTTTAATTGGACTGCTCCTGTGCAACCCGTCATGTCTTTGACATGAACACACTCAACCATGTTGCTCAGTGTTAATCTCTTTACAATGACTTCCCAGCGACGCAAGATGTCTGTTTCGAATTGCATGTCGTGTTTACAGAGCCATGCATTTGAACTCAAAAAGTGAGGCCAAGAGGTCAGAGAACCATATGTATTACTGTGGAAGTATGACTTGCAAGTGGTGACTCTTTGTTTTGAAAATCCAGGACCACTGACCAAATCTTTTCCATAATATGAACTAAGGCTGTGGACCTCGTTTTTACCTGAACCCTGTCTCATTTCTACCTCCGTTTCCTTTAACAAGAGGCTTGTAGTGAATACTTTTTAGTTGACAATTTTACGCCAGCATGTAGTTATATCGATCCTTTGAAGTTTTTGTCAACTATGGCCCAGATATCTCTGCTTAACCCCTTATGCTTTATGGCTCTCTATTTATCTCCCATTTGCCCCCTAAAATATATGTATTGCACAATGTTGGGCAATTGCTAAGTTTGCCTTCTTCACTAAGGGCCTGATTTAGTCACTGGCAGACGAGTTACTCCGTCACAACGGTGACGGATATCCTGGCTGCAGAAATCCAAACCCCATAGGAAATAATGGGATTTAGATTTCAGCGAACAGGATATAGGTCACCATTGTCACAGAGTAACTCATCTGCCATAGGATATAATGAGATTTAGGTTTCGGCGAACAGGATATGCGTCACCATTTGATGTAGTTACTTGTTTGCCAATATCTCAATCAGGCCTTAAGATTTTAATTCCTTTTTATTGTCTGGAATTGTGTTCCTTTGTCAGTTATACCGCTGTTGTTTTTGTCTTTTGTCATTGCAGTGTTCTGACTACGGGGTTTCGAAATTGTGTAATTTTGTCCCCAAGAAATTTCATGAAACGTTTGTGAAATTGAGTGTAATGACACTTTGACTGAGAAATGTGGTTTGACAGTGTTAGCGCATCGGTCCTTAATAAGTAAACTTACAAAGGGGCGCGTATAGGTCGATGAACCTTTTAACTCATTTAGGATGTTCTTATCGTAGTTCCAGAGCAGAAACACACTGATCAATGCACAATAATCAATAATCATTAGTCAAATCAATAATCAATGGAATCAGTAACATTCACACACCATGTCTGAAAGGTCATGAATAACCACACCACACCACACCTTTAATTGAAGTTCAGTAAGTTTATTTCCCTTTTCTTAACAATGCTAAAGTCATATAGGTTAAGCTTCTAATAATTGTTAACCAAAAGACGCACGAAACATGAACTAATCAAAGCTTGAATCACAATGCATTCTAAAGCATCAGTACAAATCATTAGTAAAACCAATTTTAATAAGACTGCAGTAGCCATAGAGTTCAGCAAAATAGTTTGTCAACCAATTGTCCCTGCAAATGTCATGTGAATAGCCTTAACTAACTCCAATTAGCATCAGCATGTGGGGCTTCATGCAAAATAATTTAGAACACAAATTTGGAAAAATCTACCTAAAGAAAACTATTAAGACAGCGCAGTTGGTACCTAGAAAGGAAAGGCACAAAAATGCAATTCAGTCACATTGTCATACCTACCCATCCACAGTATGGGTCAGCAAGCAGAGTCAGTCTTCGTCCTCAGGTCATCAATCGATCAGCAAAACATCAGGCTCTCAGTCAGAGAATATGAGCTCAATGACAGAATCTCAAATCTCTCCTAAGTCTCTTCTTCTTGATAGCGGTCTGCCTAAAATCTAAATCTAGTCTCCGTCTGTCATGTTGTTATATCAAAGTCACCTGATCTATCCCCTAATTTCCAATTGATCAATTCATCATATGTTATTACTCTGTCCAATAATTTTCATACTCCAAATCTATGAATTCTAGTATTTCACACTTCACACGTCGTTGATTGGTCCGCTGTACGATTTTCTCATCATCCGGCTCATCAGGTAACAAATTTGTTGCATCTTCGTCTCAAGGCAGTGTCTTCATTGTTTGCGTTCAGGGAAAGGACATCTCAGACACATTACACACGATTGTTGAACTTTTGAGGACACTGTCTTCTGCAAGTCGGTTCTCATGGGAAGCTTCTGCTAAGCATTTTATTAAAACAATGAGCATTTCACAGTTAGTTTACTCTGTCAGCATTTTCTTTTAAATGCTAAGAAATACAGCTTCTGCGTGAGGCCTGGCAAAACTAGGCAAAGACACTCGGTAAGGCCTACAATTAATAAGCAAGAACATGTTTCATAACCCTTAATATGACATACTACTACATTAATCTAATATATTTTCAATATTTCATGTGGATTAATAATTATTTAGTACAATTCGTGAACACTAGGGGCCATTCTCCGAGGTCACAATTTCAAACGTGCACATTATTTTTCTACGTTATTCATTTTTCTACATAAATCATTATGGAAATATGTAAACATTCATTAATCATTTCTAAATAAGACATCACACCAAATTTACCACCCACAAATTTACAACTCAATTTCTTCGACATTTTGTCTTCTCCTTGAATTTTCCCTATAGATTCTTTCCCTTTTTCTCTCTTCCCTCCTCTGATTAATTTTAGACCTTTTCAATTTAATTTTTTAGCACAATTTACATAACCCCCATAATCCTAATAGGCAACCTATAACAATTAATATTCCCTGTATAATTTTCAATAGTACCCCATTCCAAATACTACTAAGCCAATTTCCCACCAAAGCAAACCCCTTACCAACTTTTTCCCAAACACTTGGTTCTTTCAACTCCTTCAAATCACTACTTGCGTTAGTAAGATTAGTAAGTAAGGGGGTTATTCCAACTTTGGAGGAGGTGGTAATCCGTCCCATATGTGACGGATTTACCACCAGCCGTATTACGAGTTCCATAGGATATAATGGACTCGTAATACGGCTGGTGGTATATCCGTCACTTTACCGTCACTTTTGGGACGGATTACCACTTCCTCCAAAGTTGGAATAACCCCCTAAGTCTCTTATCTCTTTACTATTGTTAGGGATGTAAGAACAGCAATGCCTAGAGTTCATCATTTTACAGACTCTGCCATCCTTCGCTAAAAGAATGTCTATAGCAAGACGATTTTGAAAAGTCATAGCTCTATCAGCAGCCAATTCAGTATCTCTCAGGAGTATAGCCCCCGAAAAATGTATCAGCATGTTATCCACAATAGCAGACAACTTTCGAATCTTGATTGAATTCAGGCTGACTCCTACTGAAGGAATCACCGCACCAAAGATTTCTCCCACTATCGCAGAAGAGGACTCCCTCCTCTGTCTCTTATGATGTAATTCTGTCATTTTCTGAAACTTTTTCAAATCCTCCCTCTGATAAATCTTTGGGAAATCTATCCCCAAATCACATGTTCCATACCATCCTTTTGGAAGACGGTAATAAGCATTAAGTCCACAAATATAGTATATACCTGGAATAGCAGGGTCCTGCCCATTCAACATAAATGTCCATTTACTCTGGAACAAAAACACATGCCTACATTCACTCGTACCCATAAATAAAGTGTCAGTGCATGACTTTGGCCTATATATACAAAGCTTCCCTATGTGTAATGCATCTAAAGCTAATTTCCCTTACGTTTTGATTGCACTATAAGCATAATCATTTTTGTAAGTCCTTTTCTCTAAACCTTTTTCTAATTTCTCCTTCAGCGCCTTTGTCCTGTCATCAGTATGATCTAAGAAGCTCTTTTCTAACGGTGTAAACAAGCATGTAAGATTATTCTTGTGAGCATAAGCTGTACCAAATGTTAGTGTAGGCTCAAAGAATCCTTTAACTAATGCTATGTCATTATTCTTAGCCACTCTACTCAAATACCTAATAATAGGAACAAACTAAAACACAAGATCATAATTAGAGTAAAAATACTGAATGTACTCCTGGTTATAGAACCTTGTTAGTAATAGACTACAACTTATCCCATACGTTAATAGAAGACTATGATAGGTGACTCCTTCTTCAACTGATGAAGGAATCTGTGTACACATAAGATAATCCCTCCCATCGTCTCAACATACTCATTCAACAAGTGATAGAAAACTTTAGAGGAAAGTTCTCCTTGAGCATTAGTAAAGTCATGCAAATATTTCTCATCTAACTTAAACCTCTCTAAAGCTGTTAATGTAGTAGTCTTCAAAGCAGTAGTATGGTTGGCTCCTTTTGCATCAAGAACAGACATTCCCACAATCAATACTATAAACAATATTCCGTACATAATTGCCAATCCAATGCTCATATATTTGCAGCGCCTAACATCCCTAATTTGCTTATCCACGTCAGCCATGATCTGTAAAGAATCAGAAAGCAGAAGTACCTTAGGAAATGTGCAGCAAAAATCAAAAATAGACAATTCTTCTTTCAGCAGTTCAGTTGCACTTCCAGGAACCCTTTTCCCTTGTCAAAATCAGTTAGCAGCTTGTCAAATCAGGTTTCAAAAGTCAAATCAGGTTATCAATGTATTTTCCAGTTACTTTCAACAGTCTCTTTTTCAAAAATATTTCTTCAGATTGTGTCAACAGTTCAGCTCCTTGACCTTCTTCAGGTCACTTCAAAATATTGACTCGGAACTTCCCTATAAAAACAAAAAGACATAAACTCTTGTTGCCATTCGTTTGTAGTTGCATACGCCCATTGAGGACCTGCGTTTTTTCGACATGCTACTCTCTTTCTTTTCATCTTCCGATCATTATTCAACTCTCCTTCACTTAGTTCTTCCTTTCTAGTAGTATCTACTTCTTCCTCTATCGTTGGTTCAACTATCACCTCTTTCCTTTTCTCCACTTGCAAATTCAGCCACTTGTCTCCTTTTTGTGTTCCTTCTGTCGATATTCTCTTCAGGACTGAATTTGAATCCTTTTCTTTCTCTATGGTGTTTTCTCTTGAAGGACCTGCAACAGGTTCAGGAGGAGTCAGCTCACTTTCACTTTGATCCACCTCAACTCCTTTCCCTTCTGGATCTGGCACTTGCTCTGTCTGTTTTACTGAATCGTCTGCTTCTGGGAGAACCCTCTCAGTACTAGGCTTTCCTGCTGGTTCAGTTGCGATAGGTTCCTCAGCACCCTCCTGGAGATCTCCACCTTTGTCTCTCACAGGAGTGAGAGAACCATCTTCAATGAGCTTAGGCTCAACTTAAATTCTTCCTTGCTCCTTTTCCGGTGCTGTGATTTGTCTCACAGTTGTTGGTACTCTCAACAATGCTTCTTCATGATCCAGTGGACAGGCCACTTTCTTCGTGTGACTTGCATGAATCCAATTTGGGATCCCAGCACACTTCACAGCTGTCGCAGTCGTTAGGATCACTTGGTACGGACCCTTCCAAAGAGACTCCAAACACGTCTTGTGCACATGTTTTCAGACAACAACCCAGTCACCAGCTCTCAGGTTGTGCCCTGGATCATGGATCAGTGGCAGTGTGGTGGCCTCCACCGGCAGAGAACAAGAGCAGATTACATCAGACAGACCCTTGAGGTAATTAAACACCATATCATCTGTAATATGACAAGTGCATTGGCTGAAACTGCTGGCAACCTCATTGCTCTGCCCATGAGAATCTCATGGAGCGACAATCCTGTCTTCCTGTCAGGGGTGTTTCTCATTGACATCAACACCAAAGGCAATACATCAGGCCATTTCAGATTCGTAGCTGCATACATTTTTGCAGTTCTTGATTTCAGAGTACCATTCATTTCTTCCACTAGACCGGATGCTTCAGGGCGGTAACTACTATGTAACTTCTGCTCGATGTTCAATGCTGCACCTAATAGTTTAATCACCTTGTTATTGAAGTGTGTTCCCCTATCTGATTCTAAAGAGATCAGAAATCCAAAGCGCGGTATCAGTTCCCTAAGCAACAGTTTCCCTACTGTGAGACTATCATTGCTCTGTGTAGGGTATGCTTCAATCCAGTGACTAAAGATGCACACAATCACCAACACATATCTCAAACCTCCAAACACAGGCATCTCAATAAAATCCAATTGCATTCTGCTGAATGGACCTCCTGCTCTTCCAATGTGGCTCAAATTAACCACTGTCCCTTTCCCTGCATTTAATTGCTAACATATGACACAGCGATTGCATACTGCTTCAGCTGCTAGTCTAAACTTGGGGTTGAACCAATCAATTTTGAACAGTTGAACCATGGCATCCCTCCAAATATGTGCCTGGACCATGATAGTACCTTGCCATCTGGGACAACAGACTATTTGGCAAAACCATCTGACCTTCCTCAGATACCCACAACTCATCCTATCTTTGAACACATTTCATTTTGCTCCATGATCGTTTCTCTTCTTTGTCGACATTACTCTGCAGATATGTTAACTCTTCTAATGTGTCAATCACTTTTAATGCGAAGCTTGTACATGGGGTATCTTCTTCAGATAACAATTTCTACTTGTCTTTGAACAATATGCAGTTCAATGCGCAAAACCTTGCGACTTGATCCACATATCCATTCCTTAGTGACACGTAGTCCTGAGACTTAAGATGTGCACTGCATTTGACCACGGCAATTTCTTCAGAGAGTTGAATCGCATACAACAACTCCTTTATTCTCTCACCATTTCTTATTGGTCATCCAGTAAATGTCAGAAAACCTCTCTGTGACCACAATTGACCAAAATCATGAACTATTCCGAATCCATATTGACTATCTGTGTAGATAGTGACTCTCAATCGAGCAGAAACATGGCATGCCCTAGTAAGAGCAACCAACTCTGCCACTTGAGAAGAATACGCTCCTCGAAGCCAGGAAGCTTCTAAGGTACCTGTAATTGTGCGCACTGCATATTCTGCTCTTAGTGGCCCTGTGCTGTCTCTTAGACAAGAACTATCAACTAAAACAATTTGATCATTTTCTTCCAATCGAGTATTTCTAATATCAGGTCTCAGTTTTGTGCACAACTCAGTTACTTCAAGACAATCATGTTCCACATCTTCCTCTTTCAATTTCAGTAGTATCACTTGGAAGTAAAGTTGCCGGGTTCAGCACTGTACATCTTTTCAGTGTCACGTTTGGAGCACCCAAAATACTGAACTCATACCTAGTCAGCCTAGCACCAGTCAAGTATTGGGTTTTCGTCCTTGTCAGCAAAATCTCAATTGAGTGAGGGACCATTACAGTCAGGGGATATCCCATCACTACTCCTTCACACTGTGTAGACTCTGACCAACTGCGGCAACTGCACGTAAACAACCTGGTAAGGCTGCTGCAACTGGGTCCAAAGTAGCAGAACAATATGCTACTGGGCGATGAGCACCTCCATGGACCTGAGTCAAGACAGAAAATGAACATACATCACGCTCATGACAAAACAATGTGAAAGGTTTCGTGTAGTCAGGCATACCCAACGCTGGATCTCTGCACAAACTCTCTCTCAACTCAGTGAACGCTTTCATCTCATCCTCATCTAGCACAATGAGGTCTGTGACATTTTTATGGGTCAACTTCTGCAATGGCTTTGAAATTTCTGAAAAATTCAGAATCCATTGGCGACAATAGCCCACTGTTAGAAATGGGGTTTCTGGTTGGCCAGGGTATGCACCTCAGCCAGGCAGAACTTACCCACTCTAGTCAGGGCAATGGAGTTATACGTCCAAGATAACCCCTGCTCACCCCCTTGGTAGCTTGGCACGAGCAGTCAGGCTTAACCTGGAGGCAATGTGTAAAGCGTTTCCACAACACACACAACACATGTGATGCAATATCCCCACCACAAAGGAAACACAACACCAGATTATATGAAAATATACTGTATTGTACACAAGGCAATTATCAGACCAAACATCACATATCAGTACTATCCTGCTACCTTAGCAGTTGTCAGAACGTTACACATTAGTTACTCTGCAACCTAGCAGTAGTCACACATAACACACAGGTTACTAAGTATTCTGCAACATAAGCAGTAGTCAGGAAAACACGTTATTACATCACAGCACTTGTCATAAGAAAATCATAAAATGGCCATAGTAGGAACATTAGAAAACATATGGCAAGTTAGAAAAACATATTAGCAAGCATGTCCATGAAAGGAACATTTGCATACACATATGTAAAAACATCAAACGCAGGTAGGTAATATATGAATCAAACAAAAGTCTGTAGAAAGAACTTTGGATTGCAACTATATTGGTCCTTTAAACAGTACCTGGTTGGATGAAGGCACCTATAGTGCCTAGAAGGCGAACAATGGGGCCCCCAGCGCTCCTATGCACAAAACGGGGGCCTCCCTTATACTCTGGGGTCAGAGGAGGGCGACATGCACCTCCTCTCTTTTATAGACAGGCCCCTCCGGGGACTGTGATTACTGGGGCCGCCCAGGGCCTCAACTGGCCCTCACGAGGGGGGCCAAAGCCAGCAAAAACAAGTTAGGGCAGGTGGGGGGCACCATGCACCCCCTCCGGTTTAATGACAGGCCCCTCCCGGGACCCGCAATCTCTGGGGGCCCCCGGGCCTCCACTGGCCCTTCCACCAAGGGGGGGGGCACAATAATGCCCGTTTTACCTAACAGCAGAAAAGGAGCGTCCTGCTCCTAACGCAGAGGCCAGGGGGCACTCCCCGCGCCTTCCCCCGTCCTGCCATGAAGCCACAAGAAGATCAGACCCCTCCTGGGGCCCGAGCAGACACTCGCCTGCACCCGATGCAGTGCGCGAGTGTTCTTCCAGCTTCCCGGGCTGCTGCAGTGATCTTATTTAAAGGGGCACAATGCAGCAAGGAGCCTATGAGCTCCCAATGCTCCATAAGGGCGCTGCAATCAGCGCTATGGCAGCCGCAACCACGGAGAAGCACCCCTCATGAAGAAATGGATGCAGGGGTCAGGGGCCACAGCACCCTGCCCCTGGGGAGCAGAATCTTAAGACAAGGTCCTCAGGTGGAGAGCCCAGCTACAGGCCAGCACAAGGGAAAGGCAGCAAGTGGCAAGTCTTTCACAGTGACCAGGCAGGTCACAGGTCAGCACAGCAGCAGCAGTCCATGGCGGTTCCTGGTGAGTCCTTTCAGCCTTTGGTGTCCAGTTCCAAGATGATTCCAAGAGTCTCCAAATTGTGGTGAAAATTCCCCTGTACTTATAGTCAGTTCTTACAGTGTTTTACAATGGTAGGGAGAGGAGTTTCCAGCCAGTAACAACTGGTTCTGGGAGTGCCCCCTCTCTCCTTTCAGCACAGGCTCCAAACATCAGTGGTGGGTTAATGACCCTATTGTGTGAGGCCAGGGCACAGTCTTTACAAATGCAGGTGTGCCCCGCCTCTCCCTTCTCTCAGCCCAGGAAGACTATTCAGTATGCAGATGCACCTCTGTGACACCTCCACCCTCCCTGTGTACAGGCTGTCTGAAAAGTATGCACAAAGCCCCAACTGTCACTCTGCCCAGACGTGGATTGGAGTCAAGCTGCAAAACACCAGAGTCATAAGCACAGATAAATGCTCACTTTCTAGAAGTGGCATTTCTGTGATAGTAATAAAAAATATACCCACACCAGTAAGCAGCATTTATTATCACCATCACAACCATACCAAACACGCCTATGCTACCCCTCATAAATCAGACAATACCCCTTACACATTAGGCAGGGCATTTCTAATGCAATCCTATGAGAAGGCAGCACTCACAGCAGTGAGACACCAAGTTAGGCTGTTTGTCACTACTAGGACAGGCCATGCAATATGGCACATGTCCTGCCTTTCTACATACATGGCACCCTGCCCATAGGGCTAGCTACGGCGTACCTTAGGGGTGACTTACATGTAGTAAAAGGGGAGCTCTGGGCCTGGCAAGTAAATTTAGATGCCAGGTCCCTGTGGCAGAAAACTCCACACACAGGCCCTGCGCTAGCAGGCCTGAGACAGGTTTGAAAGTCTACTTCAGTGGGTGGCGCAAGCAGCGCTGTAGGCCCACTAGTAGTATTTAATTTACAGGCCCTGGGTATAGAGATACCACTGTACAAGGGACTTATAGGTAAATTAAATATGCCAATTAGGTATAAGCCAATCATACCAACTTTAGATGGGAGAGCACCTGCACTTTAGCACTGGTCAGCAGTGATAAAGTGCTCAGAGTCCTAGAGCCAACAGCGAGAGGTCAGAAAAACCAGGAGGAAGGAGGCAAAAAGACTGGGGATGACCCTGTGTAAGGCAAAAAGTCCAACACCCACCATTCCCAGGAACATCCTAACGTCTCTCTGTGTAGTCGGGTGATTGATCAGCAGTATCATTGTGATCCTTTCTCTGGATATTTTCCTCAACCCTTTCTCAATCTGGTGACCCAAATTATTCATTACTTTCTGACAGTACTGCGATTTCAGTGGTGACACTTTATGACCATACTTTCCCAAATGATTCAACAGGGCAATTGAGTCGTACTTACATTCGTCCCTTGTCTTGGATGCAATTAATAAATTATCAATGTATTGTACCAGAGTCGATTGGAAAGGCAATCCTAATGATTCCAAGTTCTTTTTCAAGAACTGATTACACAAAGAAGGTGACCACTCCTTTGATCAATCCCACTTCTTTCTCTGTCAAGTCCCACACATTTTCTAGCACTGTTCCCTGCAAATCAGAATGAAGCTCTCTCACTGTGACCAATGGGAAAAACTCAATCAAGGGGTACTCCTCATTTGTAGTTTCACACTCAGTTTCTGGGGCTGAGTCTTCCTCATCATCACTATTTGTCTGGATCTCAATTCCATCATTTGAACAAGTAATCAGACACCTTGTCTAACACAGCAAGTCCCTTCCCATTAGGGATACCGGACTCTAATCGCAGACCACAAACTTATGCAGTCCCTGGAAATTGCCAATCCCAACTTGCACTGGATCTGTAATCGGGTTTGTCAGATATTGATTCGCTACTCCCACAACCTGGACTGTCCTTGCCAAATGGGGCAAGCTTGTAATTTCTGCACTTCTCACTGTAGAGCGGTTAGCTCCAGTGTCTACCGGAAATGAAACTCTGTGACCCATTGCCTTCCCTGTGACATAGGGTCCCCTCTGACCTACTTCTAAGGAAGTCGCAAGAACACATGGTTCCTCATCAGAACTATCACTCATCCATTCACCATTTATTTCATTCTCACTATGTAATGGGAATTGGTGCACAGCATTTCTACTTCTGTCTTGTCTCTGACCTGGCACCTGTTGAGAAAGCATCATCTATTGCTGCTCCATTGGGGCTTGAGGTATCTGCATTTGCTGTCTAGGTACCATGGGAACTTGCTGCTGCATTGGCTGCAACTGTGACACTTGTGCACAGGGCATTTACACCTGCTTATATGGACTGGAAAGTTTGCACTTGATTCACATTATTCTGAAAATTTGGATTTGGACCTCTCATTCTTGGTCCTCTCACATTTTGAAATGTATTGACGTTGTTACTTTGTTGAACAACACCCTCTTGCACCAACATCGGACACTCCCGCTTCCAGTGTCCCACGGCTCCGCAAATGTGAGACGGCAATAGCTTCTTCATTCCCTGCACATCATTCTGAACCACTACAGTATTAAAATCCTGACCACGATTCATTTTGCCTCATCAACCCCTACCTCTCATCTGAGGCTAAAACATGACATTTCCCTGCTGCTGCGACATCTGCTGCATAAAATTCCCTTGCACTCCTGTTTGAGCCACCTTAATCTGCATCACCGTTGCCTTCTCTTTAAACTTTTTCAGATTCAACTCAATCTCGTCACTACAGTATTTCGCATACTGCAACACCTCATCAATCAGCTTCGCTTGCCAGCAAATCAAATGACTCTTAATCATCTGACCTATTTCAGGTCTCAGTCCTTCCACAAATCTGAACACAAAATGCAACATGTCTTTCGGTTCAATTGCTTCTTTACCACTGTACTCTTTGAATACCTTCAGCAGTCTCTCATAGTAAGCATGTATTGATTCCTTCACCTCCTGCACTGTCCTGTCAATTTTCTGCTAATCAATATTTTTGGGTGAAATCCTTGTCTTCAGGAACTCTGTCAACTTATAGTAATATTTCATTACCTCAGGAGATGGTGCACCTGCACACTTATCTCTCTCTGGTTCATTTGTTGGCCAAACTACAGCTCTCTTACACTCAACCCACAAGTAAGCTGGAACCACTATCTCCAGTAATGTGTTCAAGTCTTTCCACAAACATTTAGCAAGTTTCACGAACCTATCTCTCTGCTGATACCACTGTACTGGCTTCTCAATTTTGGATAATCATTCCTAAATGATAAAATATCACTTCTACTCCAAGGAACGTGAACAAAATTTCCTCCTGGGATTTCTCTAAGTGGTAAAATCTTTACCGGATCCTTGTTCTGTTGTACAATTTCGGTCACTTCTAAAGACTCTCTTTTCTTCTAGTCTTTTTGTTTACCCATCTGCCTTCCCACTTCTCTAATGCTCCCCAAACCTGAGCACTCTGCAGTAGTTCTTTAAGATGCGACTTCATTCTGGCAAACCTCATGTGTTCAAAATATTTTGCCTCAAAATCTAAGCTATAACTCCTCTTCAAATGCTTCATTTTCTCAATTTCCTTGCCCACCTCTCTTGTGATCCTCGGGCATAAGTGTCTCAACTCTGTCTCTGTGTAGGACTCTAATCTATTCACCCCACTGTTCCTTCAACTAGTTCACACGCTTCCATGCTCAGTCTGACACAATTTATCTGCTCTTCTCCCTTAGCAGCATTCTCTGGGGTATTCAGCTTATCTAACCATTCAGTCAACTGCTGAGCTGTCAATCCTTGTAACGATATGGTACTCGCGTTCACCGGTGGCACCTGTTGTACCACTGCATTTGAAGTCTGCGGTGTCAGTAACTTCAAGCTCTGTCCTGCACTAGGTCCATTCAAAGCATCTGTAAGTACAACAAGTGGACCAAGATCTAACAAATATCTCGACCCATCAAAGGTCTGCCCCATAGAAGAGACTACCTGCACTTGTTCATCTTTTCTCCTCCTCATTAGACTCTGAGACATCGTTCCTTGTTCATTCATAATTGGTTTCTTCTGTGCAAATAATGGTACCGCTGGACCTACAGTAATGGGCAGCGATATTGCATCTGGGGCTGCTCTGGCACCTGAACATTGTGGGAGAGTAACACACACGCTCTGATTCATCAACGGAGTCAAATCTGACAGTGTCCCTGTCATCGGCGTAAACCTCGGCATCCCCTGAGGCTGCACTTGGGGAAACAAAATCGAAGTCGGCTCAATCTGAACCAATAGTGGTCTTGGAATCACTTGCTCCGTAGGCACCACTAAGTTCAAAGTTGTCTCTAAAATAGGCACATCAGGATAGATTCTCTGTATGGGTGAAGGATGCATCTGTGCCTGAACTGCTGGAGTAGTCAACACATTAGGACTACCTTGCATGACTCCCTGTATCTGGCTGATATTAACCTGCACTGGGCTCACTGCTCCCACTGCCTGTTCCGAGGCTGTTGAGTCAACACGAGTACTCGAACCACTGGTGGTCGATCGCTCAGTATTTGTGTAATGAGATCTTCAGCATCAGAGTCCTCTTCTACTATGGAAAACATTCTTGCCTCCTTACTCTTGGAGGGACTTTTATTAGACTTTCTAGTTGCTTTCTTTCCTTCCGTCTCATCCTCCTGTGTAATGGCAGGAAACAATTTAACATCCTGCAATGTCACTGATCTCCATTTCTTCTGTTCCTAATCCCATATCACTTCTGCTAAAGACTTCTTTACTTTTCTTACTCTCCTCTCGAATTTCATTTGCTTTTGCTGTCTAGCCACCAGCTCCCAAACCGCTAATGCCTCAAACTGTGCTGGTCTTGGAAGGGACTTTGATTCATATAGCGCCATCAGCAATTGTTCCAAAATTCTCAAATTGAACATCCCATTCTCAGGAAATGCTAAGCTCCCATTTTTTTCTGTCAAATTGCACCACTGTTTTAACCAAAGACATGGCGCAACAACTCGCTCCTCCATTACAATGTAAGCCGGTGTATTCTCTGGCAGAGTAGGCTCTCCCACGTTCGCTCTAATGTAAGTATCTCCCTTTAGGGCACTCTTCAATGACTTGAAAAACTTCATCTTTTCTACTTTTGTGTATTCAAATTCAAATCAGAAAATTAGTTTTACTCTCAAGATTCCCTTCTCCTACGTTTCCCGACCAATTGCCTCTCACAGACGGCTGCCAATTGGTGCGTGACCCTTTTCAATAACCGACCTATCCCAGCACGGCTCCAATGACGTCACACTCACACGTTCTGTGCCTGACAAAGCCTTGCGTCTCGTCCTCCAAAACTTCAATTCACACAAACTAATGCTAAATATTGCCAGCACTAATCAAAAACCAATAACCAAAAACAAATCTGCTGGTTTACTACAGGAAAGGTAACGCAATTGCTTCAGAACCCTTATGGATTTTCACTGATGGCCATTTTGCTCATGCAGCTATTCCTCTTGCTCGGTCTCCCAGATTCGCAAGTAAAATTTCACCCGCAAATATCAACTGATCAATGGGTCTGTCCTGGTGCACATAGGACTCAGTCAAAATTTTCTCTTGCTCACTTTACTCACACACTGGCTCGTTGACCATGCCCGATTAACCTCCTAAACCAGACAGATTACAACATACAGTATAACCAAGTGTCTCATACACTTTTTCAATGTACTCCGGAGTCTTAAACCACACAGAGTCCGTACATCAACAACCACATGGACAATTTTTTAGCACAAAGCGCCACACACATGTGAAGTTTGACCACATTCCTACTCTCATACTGTGGAGTACGCACACTCCTACTAAAACTTCATCTGTAATACGCAAACTCCCTAAATTCTCCCATATGTCACAATTCACCTGCGATTTGCATAAGCCATGCAAGCCCAACCTACCTCTCTCACTCTATCACTAGAACGTTGAGAACATATCCAACACTACTAGCAGGATCCAGGATCTAGGAAAGTCATTTCTGGGCTTAAGGGAAAATCATTTTCTCTACAAATGCTATTTTGAAAAACAAAATCCAAATCTCAATAATACTGAACTTGTAACTTGCTCCAGACACTCACGGCAAGCTCCCAAAGAGACTAACCATCCTCTGCTACCACGTCTGTTAGCACGTCGGTCCTTAATAAGTAAACTTACAAGGGGATGCGTATAGGTCGATGAACCTTTTGACTCGTTTAGGATGCTATTACCATAGTTCCAGAGCAGAAACACAATGATCAAAGCACAATAATCAATAATCATTAGTCAAATCAATAATCAATGGAGTCAGTAAAATTCACACACCATGTCTGAAAGGTCATGAATAACCACACCTTTAATTAAAGTTCAGTAAGTTTATTTCCCTTTTCTTAACAATGCTAAAGTCATATAGATTAAGCTTCACGTCTGATCAAACACAATTACTAATAATTGTTAACTAAAAGACGCAAGAAACATGAACTAATCAAAGCTTGAATCACAATGCATTCTAAAGCATCAGTACAAATCATTAGTAAAACCAATTCCAATAAGACTGTAGTATTCATAGAGTTCAGCAAAATAGTTTGTCAACCAATTGTCCCTGCAAATGTCAGTCGTCATGTGAATAGCCTTAACTAACCCCAATTAGCATCAGCATGTGGGGCTTCATTCAAAACAATTTAGAACACAAATTTGGAAAACATCTACCTAAAGAAAACTATTAAGACAGCGCAGTTGGTACCTAGAAAGGAAAGGCACAAAAATGAAATTCAGTCACATTGTCACATCTACCTATCCAAGGTATGGGTCAGCAAGCAGAGTCAGTCTTCGTCCTCAGGTCATCAATCGATCAGCAAAACATCAGGCTCTCAGTCAGAGAAAATGAGCCCAATGACAGAATCTCAAATCTCTCCTAAGACTCTTCTTCTTGAGAGCAGTCTGCCTAAAATCTAAATCTAGTCTGTTGTTATATCAAAGTCACCTAAACTATCCCCTAATTTCCAATTAGTAAATTAATTGTACGTTATTACTCTGTCCAATAATTTTCATATTCCAAATCTCTGAATTCTAGTACTTCACACTTCACACGTAGTTGATTGGTCTGCTTTACGATGTTCTCATCATCCGGCTTGTCAGGTATTGAAATTGTTGCATCTTCATCTACAGTCAGTGTCTTCATTGTTCACGTCCTGGGAAAGTACATCTCACACACATTACACACGACTGTTGCACTTTTAACCCCTTTGCTGCCAGGCCTTTTCCCCCTCAGGTGCCAGGCCTTCTTTTGGCTATCTGGGGCAGTTTGTGCTTAGGCCCTCATAACTTTTTGTCCACATAAGCTACCCACGCCAAATTTGCGTCCTTTTTTACCAACATCCTAGGATTCTAGATGTACCCAGAGTTTGTGGGTTTCCCTGAAGGAGACCAAGAAATTAGCCAAAATACAGCAAAAATTTCATTTTTTTTTTAAAAGGGAAAAAAGGGCTGCAGAAGGAGGCTTGTGTTTTTTCCCCTGAAAATGGTATCAACAAAGGGTTTACGGTGCTAAAATCACCATCTCCCCAGCTTTTAGGAACAGGCAGACTTCAATCAGAAAACCCAATTTTTCAACACAATTTTGGCATTTTACTGGGACATACCCCATTTTGACTATTTTTTGTGATTTCAGCCTCCTTCCTGTTAGTGACATAAATGGGTATGAAACTAATGCTGGATCCCAGACAGCTAAACATTTCTGAAAAGTAGATAAAATTCTGAATTCAGCAAGGGTTAATTTGTGTAGATCCTACAAGGGTTTCCTACAGAAAATAACAGCTGAAATGAAAAAATATTGAAATTGAGGTGAAAAGAAATAGCGATTTTTCTCAATGGTTTTACTCTGTAACAATTTCCTATGATGTTAGATTTTTTAAAGCAATATACCGTTACGTCTGCTGGACTCTTCTGGCTGTGGGGATATATAGGGCTTGCAGGTTCATCAAGAACCCTAGGTACCCAGAGCCAATAAATGAGCTGCACCTTGCAATGGGTTTTTAGTCTTTACCGGGTATCCAGAAATTCATTTCCTGAAATATAAAGATTGAAAAATAGGTATCAAGAAAACCTTTGTATTACTGAAATGGGCACAAGATAAGGTATTGAGAAGCAGTGGTTATTTGCACATCTCTGAATTCCGGGGTGCCCATACTAGCATGTGAATTACAGGGCATTTCTCAAATAGACGTCTTTTTTACACATTGTCTTACATTTTGAAGGAAAAAATGTAGAGAAAGACAAGAGGCAATCACACTTGTTTTGCTTCTCTGTGTTCCCTCAAGTGTCCCGATAAAAATGGTCCCTCACTTGCGTGGATGGGCCTAATGCTCGCGACAGGAAACGCAACATAGACACATCACATTTTTATATTGAAATCTGACGTGTTTTTTGAAAAGTGCCTAGCTGTAGATTTTGGCCTCTAGCTCAGCCGGAACCAAAGGTAACCTACCAAACCTGTGCATTTTTGAAAAAACAGACACCTAGGGGAATCCAAGATGGGGTGACTTGTGGGGCTCTCACCAGGTTCTGTTACCCAAAATCCTTTGCAAACCTCAAAATTTGGCCAAAGAAACATCTTTTCCTCTCATTTCGGTGACTGAAAGTTCTGAAATCTGAGAGGAGAAACAAATTTCCTTGCACCCAGCATTCCCCAAGTCTCCCCATAAAAATGATACCTCACTTGTGTTGGTAGGCCTAGTGCCCGCGAAAGGAAATGCCCCAAAAAACTTGACACCCAGGGGAATCCACAATGGGGTGACTTGTGGAGCTCTCCCCCGGTTATGTTACCCAGAATCCTTTGCAAACCTCAAAATGTGCCTAAAAACCTTTTCCTCAGATTTCGGTGATAGAAAGATCTGAAATCTGAGAGGAGACACAAATTTCCTTGCACCCAGCGTTCCCCCAGCCTCCCCATAAAAATTATACCTCACATGTGTGGGTAGGACTATTGCCCGCTAAAGGAAATGCCCCAAAACACAACGTGGACACATCACATTTTCCCAAAGAAAACTGACCTGTTTTTTGCAGAGAGCCTTCCTATGGATTTTGGCCTCTAGCTCAGCCGGCACCTAGGGAAACCTACCAAACCTGTGCATTATTTAAAACTAGATACCTAGGGGAATCCAAGATGCAGTGACTTGTGGGGCTCTCACCAGGTTCCGTTACCCAGAAAACTTTGCAAACCTCAAAATGTGGCTACAAAAAACATGTTTTCCTCACATTTCTGTGACAGACAGTTCTGGAATCTGAGAGGAGCCACAAATTTCCTTCCACCCAGTGTTCCCCCAAGTCTCCCAATGAAAATGATACCTCACTTGTGTGGGTAGGCCTTGTGCCCGCAATAGGAAATGCCCCAAAACACAACGTGGACACATCAAAATTATCAAATAAAAAACCAACTGCATTTTTGAAAACTAGACACCTAGGGGAATCCAAGATGGGGTCACTTGTGGGGCTCTCACCAGGTTCTGTTACCCAGAATGCTGTGCAAACCTCAAAATTTGGCTGAAGAAACACTTTTTCTCCACATTTCGGTGACAGAAAGTTCTGGAATCTGAGAGGAGCCACAAATTTTCTTCCACCCAGCATTCCCCCAAGTCTCCCGATAACAATGATACCTCACTTGTGTGGCTTGGCCTAGTGCCCGCGACAAGAAATGCACCAAAACACAATGTGGACACATCACATTTTCCCAATGAAAACAGAGATGTCTTTTGCAGAGTGCCTACCTGTAGAATTTGGCCCCTGGCTCAGCCGGCACGTAGGGAAACCTACCAAACCTGTGCATTTTTTAAAACTAGAAACCTAGGGGAATCCAAGATGGGGTGACTTGTGGGGCTCTCACCCAGTGCTGTTACTCAGAATCCTATGCAAACCTCAAAATGTGGCAAAAAAAATGATTTTTCCTGATATTTTGGTGAGAGAAATTTCTGCAATTTGAGGGGATGCACACCTTTCTTCCACCCAGCGTTCCCCCCAATCTCCCGATAAAAATGATACCTCACTTCTGTGGGTAGGCCTATTGCCCACAACAGGAAATGCCCCAAAACACAACGTAGACAAATCACATTTTCCAAAAAAGAAAACCGAGCTGTTTTTTGCAAAGTGCCTATCTGTGGATTTCGGCTTCTAGCTCAGCCGGCACCTAGGGAAACTTACCAAACCTGTGCATTTTTTAAAACTAGAAACCTAGGGGAATCCAAAATGGGGTGACTTTTGGGACTCTCACCAGGTTCTGTAACACAGTATCCTTTGCAAACCTCAAAATTTGGCACAAAAAAAACGTTTTCCTCACATTTCTGTGACAGAAAGTTCTGGAATCTGAGAGGAGCCACAAATTTCCTTCCACCCAGTGTTCCCCCAAGTCTCCCAATAAACATGATACCTCACTTGTGTGGGTAGGCCTTGTGCCCGCAATAGGAAATGCCCCAAAACACAACGTGGACACATCAAAATTATCAAATACAAAACAAACTGCATTTTTTAAAACTAGACACCTAGGGGGATCCACAATGGGGTGACTTTTGGGGATCCCACCAGGTTCTGTTACCCAGAATCCTTTCCAAACCTCCAAATATGGCTAAAGAAACACTTTTTCCTCACATTTCAGTGACAGAAAGTTCTGGAATCTGAGAGGTGCTACAAGTTCCCTTCCACCCAGCGTTCCCCGAAGTCTCCCAATAAAAATGATACCACACTTGTGTGGGTAGGCCTTGTGCCCGCGACAGGAAATGCCTGAAAACACAAGGTGGACACATCTAATTTTCCCAAAGAAAACAGAGTTGTTTTTTGCAGAGTGCCTGCCTGTGGATTTTGGCCTCTAGCTCAGCCGGCACCTAGGGATACCTACCAAACCTGTGCATTTTTTTAAACTAGACACTAAGTAGGTAGGTAGGGTAGGCCTTGTGCCCGCAATGGGAAATAGCCCAAAACAAGTGGACACATCACAATAATCAAATAAAAACCTAACTGCATTTTTGAAACCTAGACACCTAGAGGAATCCACGATGGGGTGACTTGGGGAGCTCTCACCAGGTTCTGTTACCCAGAATCCTTTGCAAAACTCAAAACTTTGCTAAAAAACACTTTTTCCTCACATTTGGGTGACAGAAAGTTCTGGAATCTGAGAGGAGCCACAAATGTCCTTGCACCCAACGTTCCCCCAAAGCTCCCCATAAAAATGATACCTCACTTGTGTGGGTTGGTCTAGTGCCCGCGAAAGGAAATGCCCCAAAACCCAACGTGGACATATCACACTTTCCCACAGACAAAAAAGCTGTTTTTTGCAGAATGCCTACCTGTGGATTTCGGCATCTAGCTCAGCCGGCACCTAGGGAAAACTACCAAACTTGTGCATTTTTTAAAACTAGACACCTAGGGGAATCCAAGATGGGGTGACTTGTGGGTCTCTCACCAGGTTATGTTACCCAGAATCCTTTGCAAACCTCAAAATTTTGCTAAAAAAACATGTTTTCCTCACATTTCTGTGACAGAAAGTTCTGGAATCTGAAAGGAGCCACAATTTTCCTTCCACCCAGTGTTCCCCCAAGTCTCCCAATAAAAATGATACCTCACTTGTGTGGGTAGGCATTGTGCCCGCAATAGGAAATGCCCCAAAACACAAAGTGGACACATCAAAATTATCAAATAAAAAACTAACTGCATTTTTTAAAATAGACACTTAGGGGAATCCAAGATGGGGTGACTGGTGGGGCTCTTACCCGGTTCTGTTACCCAGAATCCTTTGCAAACCTCAAAATGTGGCTAAAAAAACCCTTTTTCCTCATATTTCGGTGACAGAAAGTTCTGGTATCTGAGAGGAGCCACAAATTGTCTTCCACCCAGCGTTCCCCCAAGTCTCCTGATAAAAATTATACCTCACTTGTGTGGGTAGGCCTAGTGCCCGCAACAGGAAATGCCCCAAAACACAACGTGGACACATCACATTTTCCCAAAGAAAAGAGAGCTGTTTCTTGCAGAGTGCCTACCTGTGGAATTTGGCCTCTTGCTCATCCGTCACCTAGAGAAACCTACCAAACCTGTGCATTTTTTTAAAGTAGACACCTAGGGGAATACAAGAAGGGGTGACCTGTGGGGCTCTCATCTGGTTCTGTTACTCAGAATCTTCTGCAAACCTCAAAATTTGGCTAAAAAAATGTTTTTTCCTCACATTTCGGTGAGAGAAAGTTCTGGAATCCGAGAGGAGCCACAAATTTCCTTCCTCTCAGCGTTTCCACAAGCCTCTCGATAAAAATCATACCTCACTTGTGTGGGTAGGCCTAGTGCCCACAACAGAAAATGCCCCAAAACACAACGTGGACACATCACATTTTCAAAAAGAAAACAGAGCTGTTTTTTGCAAAGTGCCTTCCTGTGGATTTTGGCCTCCAGCTCAGCCGGCACCTAGGGAAACCTACCAAACCTGTGCATTTTTTTAAACTAGACACCTAGGGTAATCCAAAATGGGGTGATTTGTGGGGCTCTCACCAAGTTCTGTTACCCAGAATCCTTTGCAAACCTCAAAATGTGGCTAAAGAAATACTTTTTCCTCATATTTGGGTGACAGAAAGTTCTGGAATCTAAGAGGAGCCACAAATTTCCTTCCACCCAGTGTTTCCCCAAGTCTCTCGGTAAAAACGATACCTCACTTGTGTGGGTTGGCCTAGTGCCCGCGACAGGATATGCCCCAAAACACAACGTGGACACATCACATTTTCCCAATGACAACAGAGCTGTTTATTGCAGAGTGCCTACCTGTGGAATTTGGCCTCTAGCTCAGCCGCCACCTAGGGAAACCTACCAAACCTGTGGATTTTTCTGTAAACTAGACACCTAGGGGAATCCAAGATTGGGTGACCTGTGGGGCTCTCACCTGGTTCTGTTACTCAGAATCCTATGCAAACCTCAAAATGTGGCTAAAAAAACGTTTTTTCCTCATATTTCGGTGAGAGAAAGTTCTGGAATTTGAGGGGACCCACAAATTTCTTCCACCCAGCCTTCCCCCAAATCTCCCGATAAAAATTATACCTCAGTTGTGTGGGTAGGCCTAGGGCCAGCGACAGGAAATGCCCCAAAACACAACGTGGACACATCACATTTTCCCAAAGAAAACAGAGCTGTCTTTTGCAGAGTGCCTACCTGTGGATTTTGCCTCTAGCTCAGCCGGCACGTAGGGAAACCTACCAAACCTGTGCATTTTTTAAAATTATACACCTACAGGAATGCAAGATCGGGTGACTTGTGGGGCTCTCACCGGGTTCTGTTACTCAGAATCCTGAGCAAACCTCAAAATGTGGCTAAATAAACACATTTTCCTCACATTTCTGTGACAGAAAGTTCTGGAATCTGAGAGGAGGCACAAATTTCCTTCCACCCATTGTTCGCCCAAATCTCCTGATAAAAATGATACCTCACTTGTGTGGGTAGGCCTAGTGCCCACAACAGGAAATGCCCCAAAACACAACGTGCACACATCACATTTTACCAAAGAAAACAGAGCTGTTTTTTGCAGTGTCTACCTGTGGATTTTGGCCTCCAGCTCAGCCGGCTCCTAGGGAAACCTACCAAACCTGTGCATTTTTTTAAACAAGAAACCTAGGGGAATCGAGGATGGGGTGACTTGTGGGGCTCTCACCAGGTTCTGTTACCCAGAATCCTTTGTAAACCTCAAAATGTGAAGATAAAAAAACACTTTTTAATCACATTTCGGTGATAGAAAGTTCTAGAATCTGACAGGAGCCACAAATTTCCTTCCACTCAGCGTTTCCCCAAGCCTCTTGGTAAAAATGATACTTCACTTGTGTGGGTAGGTCTAGTGCCCGAGACAGGAAATGCCCCAAAACACAAGTTGGACACATGACATTTTCCCAAATAAAACAGAGCTGTCTTTTGCTGATTGCCTACCTGTGGATTTTGGCCTCTAGCTCAGCCGGCACATAGGGAAACCTACCAAACCTGTGCATTTTTCAAAACTAGACACCTAGGTTAATCCAAGATGGGGTGACTTGTGGGGCTCTCACCCGGTTCTGTTACCCAGAACCCTTTGCAAACATCAACATTTTTCTAAATAAACACATTTTCCTCACATTTCTGTGACAGAAAGTTCTGGAATCTGAGAGGAGCCACAAATTTCCTTCCACCCAGCATTCCCCCAAGTCTCACGATAAAAATGATAGCTGACTTGTGTGGGTAGGCCTAGTGCCCGCGACAGGAAATGCCCCAAAACACAACGTGGACACATCACATTTTTCCAAAGAAAACAGAGCTGTTTTTTGCAGAGTGCCTACCTGTGGAATTTGGCCTCTAGCTCAGCCGTAAGCTAGAGAAACCTACCAAACCTGTGCATTTTTTAAAAGTAGACACCTAAGGGAATGCAAGATGGGGTGACTTGTGGGGTTCGCACCGGGTTCTGTTACTCAGAATCCTGTGCAAACCTCAAAATGTGGCTAAAAAAATGCTTTTTCCTCACATTTCGGTGAGAAAAAGTTCTGGAATTTGAGGGCAGCCACAAATTTCTTCCACCCATCGTTCCCCCAAATCTCCTGATAAAAATGATACCTCACTTGTGTGGGTAAGCCTAGTGCCCACAACAGGAAATGCCCGAAAACACAACGTGCACACATCACATTTTCCCAAAGAAAACAGACCTGTTTTTTACAAAGTGCCTACCTGTGGATTTTGGCCTCCAGGTCAGCCGGCACCTAGGGAAACCTACCAAACCTGTGCATTTTTTTAAACTAGTCACCTAGGGGAATCCAAGATTGGTGTGACTTGTGGGGCTCTCACCAGGTTCTGTTACCCGGAATCCTTTGCAAACCTCAAAATGTGGAGAAATAAAACACTTTTTAATCACATTTCAGTGACAGAAAGTTCTGGAATCTGACAGGAGCCACAAATTTCCTTCCACTCAGCGTTTCCCCAAGCCTCTTGGTAAAAATGATACCTCACTTGTGTGGGTAGGTCTAGTGCCCGAGACAGGAAATGCCCCAAAACACAAGTTGGACACATGACATTTTCCCAAATAAAACAGAGCTGTCTTTTGCTGATTGCCTACCTGTGGATTTTGGCCTCTAGCTCAGCCGGCACATAGGGAAACCTACCAAACCTGTGCATTTTTTAAAACTAGACACCTAGGTTAATCCAAGATGGGGTGACTTGTGGGGCTCCCACCCGGTTCTGTTACCCAGAACCCTTTGCAAACATCAACATTTTTCTAAATAAACACATTTTCCTCACATTTCTGTGACAGAAAGTTCTGGAATCTGAGAGGAGCCACAAATTTCCTTCCACCCAGCATTCCCCCAAGTCTCACGATAAAAATGATAGCTGACTTGTGTGGGTAGGCCTAGTGCCCGCGACAGGAAATGCCCCAAAACACAACGTGGACACATCACATTTTTCCAAAGAAAACAGAGCTGTTTTTTGCAGAGTGCCTACCTGTGGAATTTGGCCTCTAGCTCAGCCGTAAGCTAGAGAAACCTACCAAACCTGTGCATTTTTGAAAAGTAGACACCTAAGGGAATGCAAGATGGGGTGACTTGTGGGGTTTTCGCACCGGGTTCTGTTACTCAGAATCCTGTGCAAACCTCAAAATGTGGCTAAAAAAATGCTTTTTCCTCACATTTCGGTGAGAAAAAGTTCTGGAATTTGAGGGCAGCCAAAAATTTCTTCCACCCATCGTTCCCCCAAATCTCCTGATAAAAATGATACCTCACTTGTGTGGGTAAGCCTAGTGCCCACAACAGGAAATGCCCGAAAACACAATGTGCACACATCACATTTTCCCAAAGAAAACAGACCTGTTTTTTACAAAGTGCCTACCTGTGGATTTTGGCCTCCAGGTCAGCCGGCACCTAGGGAAACCTACCAAACCTGTGCATTTTTTTAAACTAGTCACCTAGGGGAATTCAAGATTGGTGTGACTTGTGGGGCTCTCACCAGGTTCTGTTACCCGGAATCCTTTGCAAACCTCAAAATGTGGAGAAAAAAAACACTTTTTAATCACATTTCAGTGACAGAAAGTTCTGGAATCTGACAGGAGCCACACATTTCCTTCCACTCAGCATTTCCCCAAGCCTCTTGGTAAAAATGATACCTCACTTGTGTGGGTAGGTCTAGTGCCTGCAACAGAAAATACGCCAAAACACAACGTGGACACATAACATTGTCCCAAATAAAACAGAGCTTTTTTTTGCTGAGTGCCTATGTGTGGATTTTGGCCTCTAGCTCAGCCGGCACCTAGGGAAACCTACCAAACCTGTGCATTTTTTAAAACTAGACACCTAGGGTAATCCACGATGAGGTGACTTGTGGGGCTCTCACCAGGTTCTGTTACCCAGAATCCTTTGCAAACCTCAAAAGTTTGCTAAAAAACACTTTTTCCTCACATTTCGGTGACAGAAAGTTCTGGAATCTGAGAGGAGCCACAAATTTCCTTCTACCCAGCGTTCCCCTAAGTCTCCCAATAAATATGTTACCTCACATATGTGGGTAGGCCGAGTGCCAGCGACAGGAAATTCCCAAAAACACAACGTGGACACATCACATTTTCCAAAAGAAAACAGAGCTGTTTCTTGCAAAGTGCCTACCTGTGGATTTTGGCCTCTAACTCAGCTGGCACCGAGGGAAACCTACCAAACCTGTGCATTTTTAAAAACTAGACACCCAAGGGAATCCAAGATGGGGTGACTTGTGGGGCTCTCACCAGGATCTGTTGCCCAGAATCCTTTGCAAACCTCAAAATTTGGCTAAAGAAACACTTTTTCCTCATATTTCGGTGACAGAAAGTTCTGGAATCTGACAGGAGTCACAAATTTCCTTCCACCCAGTATTCCCCCAAGTCTCTCGATAAAAACAGTACCTCAGTTGTGTGGGTAGACCTAGTGCCTGCGACAGGAAATGCCCCAAAACACAAGTTGGACACGTGACATTTTCCCAAAGAAAACAGAGCTGTTTTTTACAAAGTGCATACCTGTGGATTTTGGCCTTTAGCTCAGCCGGCACGTAGGGAAACCTACCAAACCTGTGCATTTTTTAAAATTATACACCTACGGGAATGCAAGATGGGGTGACTTGTGGGGCTCTCACCGGGTTCTGTTACTCAGAATACTGTGCAAACCTCAAAATGTGGCTAAAAAAACACTTTTTCCTCTCATTTCTGTGACAGAAAGTTCTGGAATCTGAGAGGAGCCACAAATTTCCTTCCACCCTTCGTTCCCACAAATCTCCTGATAAAAATGATACCTCACTTGTGTGGGTAGGCCTAGTGCCCACAAAAGGAAATGCCCCAAAACACAATGTGCACACATCACATTTTCCAAAAGAAAACAGAGCTGTTTTTTGCAAAGTGCCTACCTGTGGATTTTGGCCTTCAGCTCAGCCGGCACCTAGGGAAACCTACCAAACCTGTGCATTTTTTAAAACTAGAAACCTAGGGGAATCCAAGATGGGGTGACTTTTGGGGCTCTCACCAGTTTCTGTTACCCAGAATCCTTTGCAAACCTCAAAATGTGGAGATAAAAAAACACTTTTTAATCAAATTCGGTGACAGAAAGTTCTGGAATCTGACAGGAGCCACACATTTCCTTCCACTCACCGTTTCCCCAAGACTCTTGGTAAAAATGATACCTCACTTGTGTGGGTAGGCCTAGTGCCCGCAACAGAAAATGCACCCAAAACACAACGTGGACACATAACATTTTCCCAAAAAAACCAGACCTGTTTTTTACAAAGTGCCTACCTGTGGATTTTGGCCTCCAGCTCAGCCGGCACCTAGGGAAACCTACCAAACCTGTGCATTTTTTTAAACTAGACACCTAGGGGAATCCAAGATTGGTGTGACTTGTGGGGCTCTCACCAGGTTCTGTTACCTGGAATCCTTTGCAAACCTCAAAATGTGGAGAGAAAAAACACTTTTTAATCACATTTCAGTGACAGAAAGTTCTGGAATCTGACAGGAGCCACACATTTCCTTCCACTCAGCATTTCCCCAAGCCTCTTGGTAAAAATGATACCTCACTTGTGTGGGTAGGTCTAGTGCCCGCAACAGAAAATACCCAAAAACACAACGTGGACACATAACATTGTCCCAAATAAAACAGAGCTTTTTTTTGCTGAGTGCCTATGTGTGGATTTTGGCCTCTAGCTCAGCCGGCACCTAGGGAAACCTACCAAACCTGTGCATTTTTTAAAACTAGACACCTAGGGTAATCCACGATGGGGTGACTTGTGGGGCTCTCACCAGGTTCTGTTACCCAGAATCCTTTGCAAACCTCAAAGGTTTGCTAACAAACATTTTTTCCTCACATTTCGGTGACAGAAAGTTCTGGAATCTGAGATGAGCCACAAATTTCCTTCTACCCAGCGTTCCCCTAAGTCTCCCAATAAAAGTGTTACCTCACATATGTGGGTAGGCCTAGTGCCAGCGACAGGAAATTCCCCAAAACACAACGTGGACACATCACATTTTCCAAAAGAAAACAGAGCTGTTTCTTGCAAAGTGCTTACCTGTGGATTTTGGCCTCTAACTCAGCTGGCACCGAGGGAAACCTACCAAACCTGTGCATTTTTAAAAACTAGACACCCACGGGAATCCAAGATGGATTGACTTGTGGGGCTCTCACCAGGATCTGTTGCCCGGAATCCTTTGCAAACCTCAAAATTTGGCTAAAGAAACACTTTTTCCTCATATTTCGGTGACAGAAAGTTCTGGAATCTGACAGGAGTCACAAATTTCCTTCCACCCAGTATTCCCCCAAGTCTCTCGATAAAAACAGTACCTCAGTTGTGTGGGTAGATCTAGTGCCTGCGACAGGAAATGCCCCAAAACACAATTTGGACACATGACATTTTCCCAAAGAAAACAGAGCTGTTTTTTGCAAAGTGCGTAACTGTGGATTTTGGCCTTTAGCTCAGCCGGCACGTAGGGAAACCTACCAAACCTGAGCATTTTTTTAAATTATACACCTACGGGAATGCAAGATGGGGTGACTTGTGGGGCTCTCACCGGGTTCTGTTACTCAGAATACTGTGCAAACCTCAAAATGTGGCTAAAAAAACACTTTTTCCTCACATTTCTGTGACAGAAAGTTCTGGAATCTGAGAGGAGCCACAAATTTCCTTCCACCCTTCGTTCCCACAAATCTCCTGATAAAAATGATACCTCAGTTGTGTGGGTCGGCCTAGTGCCTACAACAGGAAATGCCCCAAAACACAATGTGCACACATCACATTTTCCCAAAGAAAACAGAGCTGTTTTTTGCAAAGTGCCTACCTGTGGATTTTGGCCTCCAGCTCAGCCGGCACCTAGGGAAACCTACCAAACCTGTGCATTTTTTAAAACTAGAAACCTAGGGGAATCCAAGATGGGGTGACTTTTGGGGCTCTCACCAGGTTCTGTTACCCAGAATCCTTTGCAAACCTCAAAATGTGGAGATAAAAAAACACTTTTTAATCAAATTCGGTGACAGAAAGTTCTGGAATCTGACAGGAGCCACACATTTCCTTCCACTCAGCGTTTCCCCAAGACTCTTGGTAAAAATGATACCTCACTTGTGTGGGTAGGCCTAGTGCCCGCAACAGAAAATGCACCCAAAACACAACGTGGACACATAACATTTTCCCAAACAAAACAGACCTGTTTTTTACAAAGTGCCTACCTGTGGATTTTGGCCTCCAGCTCAGCCAGGCACCTAGGGAAACCTGCCAAACCTGTGCATTTTTTTAAACTAGACACCTAGGGGAATCCAAGATTGGTGTGACTTGTGGGGCTCTCACCAGGTTCTGTTACCTGGAATCCTTTGCAAACCTCAAAATGTGGAAAAAAAAAAACACTTTTTAATCACATTTCAGTGACAGAAAGTTCTGGAATCTGACAGGAGCCACACATTTCCTTCCACTCAGCATTTCCCCAAGCCTCTTGGTAAAAATGATACCTCACTTGTGTGGGTAGGTCTAGTGCCCGCAACAGAAAATACCTCAAAACACAACGTGGACACATAACATTGTCCCAAATAAAACAGAGCTTTTTTTGTCTGAGTGCCTATGTGTGGATTTTGGCCTCTAGCTCTGCCGGCACCTAGGGAAACCTACCAAACCTGTGCATTTTTTAAAACTAGACACCTAGGGTAATCCACGATGGGGTGACTTGTGGGGCTCTCACCAGGTTCTGTTACCCAGAATCCTTTGCAAACCTCAAAAGTTTGCTAAAAAACACTTTTTCCTCACATTTCGGTGACAGAAAGTTCTGGAATCTGAGAGGAGCCACAAATTTCCTTCTACCCAGCGTTCCCCTAAGTCTCCCAATAAAAATGTTACCTCACATATGTGGGTAGGCCTAGTGCCAGCGACAGGAAATTCCCCAAAACACAACGTGGACACATCACATTTTCCAAAAGAAAACAGAGCTGTTTCTTGCAAAGTGCCTACCTGTGGATTTTGGCCTCTAACTCAGCTGGCACCGAGGGAAACCTACCAAACCTGTGCATTTTTAAAAACTAGACACCCACCGGAATCCAAGATGGGGTGACTTGTGGGGCTCTCACCAGGATCTGCTGCCCAGAACCCTTTGCAAACCTCAAAATTTGGCTAAAGAAACACTTTTTCCTCATATTTCGGTGACAGAAAGTTCTGGAATCTGACAGGAGTCACAAATTTCCTTCCACCCAGTATTCCCCCAAGTCTCTCGATAAAAACAGTACCTCAGTTGTGTGGGTAGACCTAGTGCCTGCGACAGGAAATGCCCCAAAACACAATTTGGACACATGACATTTTCCCAAAGAAAACAGAGCTGTTTTTTGCAAAGTGCGTACCTGTGGATTTTGGCCTTTAGCTCAGCCGGCACGTAGGGAAACCTACCAAACCTGTGCATTTTTGAAAATTATACACCTACGGGATTGCAAGATGGGGTGACTTGTGGGGCTCTCACCGGGTTCTGTTACTCAGAATCCTGTGCAAACCTCAAAATGTGGCTAAAAAAACACTTTTTCCTCACATTTCTGTGACAGAAAGTTCTGGAATCTGAGAGGAGCCAGAAATTTCCTTCCACCCATCGTTCCCACAAATCTCCTGATAAAAATGATACCTCACTTGTGTGGGTAGGCCTAGTGCCCACAACAGGAAATGCCCTAAAACACAATGTGCACACATCACATTTTCCCAAAGAAAACAGAGCTGTTTTTTGCAAAGTGCGTACCTGTGGATTTTGGCCTTTAGCTCAGCCGGCACGAAGGGAAACCTACCAAACATGTGCATTTTTTAAAACTAGAAACCTATGGGAATCCAAGATGGGGTGACTTTTGGGGCTCTCACCAGGTTCTGTTACCCAGAATCCTTTGCAAACCTCAAAATGTGGAGATAAAAAAACACTTTTTAATCAAATTTCGGTGACAGAAAGTTCTGGAATCTGACAGGAGCCACAAATTTCCTTCCACTCAGCGTTTCCCCAAGACTCTTGGTAAAAATGATACCTCACTTGTGTGGGTAGGCCTAGTGCCCGCAACAGAAAATGCACCCAAAACACACCGTGGACACATAACATTTTCCCAAACAAAACAGAGGTGTTTTTTGCAGAGTGCCTATGTGTGGATTTTGCCCTCTAGCTCAGCCGGCACCTAGGGAAACCTACCAAACCTGTGCATTTTTTAAACTAGACACCTAGGGTAATCCACGATGGGGTGACTTGTGGGGCTCTCACCAGGTTCTGTTACCCAGAATCCTTTGCAAACCTCAAAAGTTTGCTAAAAAACACTTTTTCCTCACATTTCGGTGACAGAAAGTTCTGGAATCTGAGAGGAGCCACAAATGTCCTTCTACCCAGCGTTCCCCTAAGTCTCCCAATAAAAATGTTACCTCACATATGTGAGTAGGCCTAGTGCCAGCGACAGGAAATTCCCCAAAACACAACGTGGACACATCACATTTTCCAAAAGAAAACAGAGCTGTTTCTTGCAAAGTGCCTACCTGTGGATTTTGGCCTCTAACTCAGCTGGCACTGAGGGAAACCTACCCAACCTGTGCATCTTTCTAAAAACTAGACACCCACGGGAATCCAAGATGGGGTGACTTTTGGGGCTCTCACCAGGATCTGTTGCCCAGAATCCTTTGCAAACCTCAAAATTTGGCTAAAGAAACACTTTTCCTCATATTTCGGTGACAGAAAGTTCTGGAATCTGACAGGAGTCTCAAATTTCCTTCCACCCAATATTCCCCCAAGTCTCTCGATAAAAACAGTACCTCAGTTGTGTGGGTAGACCTAGTGTCTGCGACAGGAAATGCCCCCAAAACACAAGTTGGACACATGACATTTTCCCAAAGAAAACAGAGCTGTTTTTTGCAAAGTGCGTACCGGTGGAATTTGCCTCTAGCTCAGCCGGCACGTAGGGAAACCTACCAAACCTGTGCATTTTTGAAAATTATACACCTACGGGAATGCAAGATGGGGTGACTTGTGGGGCTCTCACCGGGTTCTGTTACTCAGAATCCTGTGCAAACCTCAAAATGTGGCTAAATAAACACGTTTTCCTCACATTTCTGTGACAGAAAGTTCTGGAATCTGAGAGGAGCCACAAATTTCCTTCCACCCTTCGTTCCCACATATCTCCTGATAAAAATGATACCTCACTTGTGTGGGTAGGCCTAGTGCCCACAAAAGGAAATGCCCCAAAACACAATGTGCACACATCACATTTTCCCAAAGAAAACAGAGCTGTTTTTTGCAAAGTGCCTACCTGTGGATTTTGGCCTCCAGCTCAGCCGGCACCTAGGGAAACCTACCAAACCTGTGCATTTTTTAAAACTAGAAACCTAGGGGAATCCAAGATGGGGTGACTTTTGGGGCTCTCACCAGGTTCTGTTACCCAGAATCCTTTGCAAACCTCAAAATGTGGAGATAAAAAAACACTTTTTAATCACATTTCGGTGACAGAAAGTTCTGGAATCTGACAGGAGCCACAAATTTCCTTCCACTCAGCGTTTCCCCAAGACTCTTGGTAAAAATGATACCTCACTTGTGTGGATAGGCCTAGTGCCCGCAACAGAAAATGCACCCAAAACACAACGTGGACACATAACATTTTCCCAAACAAAACAGAGGTGTTTTTTTGCAGAGTGCCTATGTGTGGATTTTGCCCTCTAGCTCAGCAGGCACCTAGGGAAACCTACCAAACCTGTGCATTTTTTAAAACTAGACACCCAGGGTAATCCACGATGGGGTGACTTGTGGGGCTCTCACCAAGTTCTGTTACCCAGAATCCTTTTCAAACCTCAAAATTTGGCTTAAAAAACACTTTTTCCTCATAGTTCGGTGACAGAAAGTTCTGCAATCTGACAGGAGTCACAAATTTCCTTCCACCCAGTATTCCCCCAAGTCTCTCGATAAAAACTGTACCTCAGTTGTGTGGGTAGGCCTAGTGCCCGCAACAGGAAATGCCCCAAAACACAAGTTGGACGCATGACATTTTCCCAAAGAAAACAGAGCTGTTTTTTGCAAAGTGTCTACCTGTGGATTTTGACCTCTAGCTCAGCCTGCACCTAAGGAAACCTACCAAACCTGTGCATTTCTGAAAACTACAGTAGACACCTAAGGGAATCCAAGATGGGTGACTTGTTGGGCTCTCACCAGGTTCTGTTACCCAAAATCCTTTGCAAACCTCAAAATCTAGCTAAAGAATCACCTTTTTCCACATATTTCGGTGACAGAAAGTTCCGGAATCTGAGAGGAGCCACAAATTTCTTTCTAACCAGCGTTCCCCCAAGTCTCCCGATAAAAATGATACCTCACTTGTCTGGGTAGGCCTAGTGCCCGCGACAGGTAATGCCCCAAAACACAACGTGGACACATCACATTTTCCCAAAGAAAGCTGAGCTGTTTTTTGCAGAGTGCCTACCTGTGGATTTTGGCCTGTAGGTCAGCCGGCACATAGGGAAACCTACGAAACCTGTGCATTTTTCAAAATTAGACACCTAGAGGAATCCAAAATGGGGTGACTTGTGGGGCTCTCACAGGTTCTGTTACCCAGAATCCTTTGTAAACCTCGAAATTTGGCTAAAGAAATACCTTTTCCTCATATTTCGGTGACAGAAAGTTCTGGAATCTGAGAGGAGCCACAAATTTCCTTCCACCCAGTGTTCCCCCAAGTCTCCCAATAAAAATGATACCTCATTTGTGTGAGTAGTCCTAGTGCCCGCGACAGGAAATGCCCCAAAACACAGCTTGGACACATCACATTTTCCCAAAGAAAACAGAGCTGTTTTTTGCAGAGTGCCTACCTGTGGAATTTGGCCTCTACCTCAGCGGTCACCTAGGGAAACCTACCAAACCTGTGCATTTTTTTAAAGTAGACACCTAGGGGAATGCAAGATGGGGTGACTTGTGGAGATATCACCCGGTTCTGTTACTCAGAATCCTGTGTAAACCTCAAAATGTGGCCAAAAAACACTTTTTCCTCATATTTTGGTGAGAGAAAGTTCTGGAATATGAGGGGAGCCACAAATTTCTTTCTAACCAGCGTTCCCCCAAGTCTCCCGATAAAAATGATACCTCACTTGTCTGGGTAGGCCTAGTGCCCGCGACAGGTAATGCCCCAAAACACAACGTGGACACATCACATTTTCCCAAAGAAAACTGAGCTGTTTTTTGCAGAGTGCCTACCTGTGGATTTTGGCCTGTAGGTCAGCCGGCACGTAGGGAAACCTACGAAACCTGTGCATTTTTCAAAATTAGACACATAGAGGAATCCAAAATGGGGTGACTTGTGGGGCTCTCACCAGGTTCCGTTACCCAGAATCCTTTGCAAACTTCAAAATTTGGCTAAAAAAACACGTTTTCCTCACATTTCTGTGACAGAAAGTTCTGGAATCTGAGAGGAGCCACAAATTCCCTTCCACCCAGTGTTCCCCCAAGTCTCCCAATAAAAATGATACCTCATTTGTGTGAGTAGGCCTAGTGCCCGCGACAGGTAATGCCCCAAAACACAACGTGGACACATCACATTTTCCCAAAGAAAACTGAGCTGTTTTTTGCAGAGTGCCTACCTGTGGATTTTGGCCTGTAGGTCAGCCGGCACGTAGGGAAACCTACAAAACCTGTGCATTTTTCAAAATTAGACACCTAGAGGAATCCAAAATGGGGTGACTTGTGGGGCTCTCACCAGGTTCCGTTACCCAGAATCCTTTGCAAACATCAAAATTTGGCTAAAAAAACACATTTTCCTCACATTTCTGTGACAGAAAGTTCTGGAATCTGAGAGGAGCCACAAATTTCCTTCCACCCAGTGTTCCCCCAAGTCTCCCAATAAAAATGATACCTCATTTGTGTGAGTAGGCCTAGTGCCCGCGACAGGAAATGCCCCAAAACACAGCTTGGACACATCACATTTTCCCAAAGAAAACAGCTGTTTTTTGCAGAGTGCCTACCTGTGGAATTTGGCCTCTACCTCAGCCGTCATCTAGGGAAACCTACCAAACCTGTGCATTTTTTTAAAGTAGACACCTAGGGGAATGCAAGATGGGGTGACTTGTGGAGATATCACCCGGTTCTGTTACTCAGAATCCTGTGCAAACCTCAAAATGTGACCAAAAAACACTTTTTCCTCATATTTTGGTGAGAGAAAGTTCTGGAATATGAGGGGAGCCACAAATTTCTTTCTAACCAGCGTTCCCCCAAGTCTCCCGATAAAAATGATACCTCACTTGTCTGGGTAGGCCTAGTGCCCGCGACAGGTAATGCCCCAAAACACAACGTGGACACATCACATTTTCCCAAAGAAAACTGAGCTGTTTTTTGCAGAGTGCCTACCTGTGGATTTTGGCCTGTAGGTCAGCCGGCACGTAGGGAAACCTACGAAACCTGTGCATTTTTCAAAACTAGATACCTAGAGGAATACAAAATGGGGTGACTTGTGGGGCTCTCACCAGGTTCCGTTACCCAGAATCCTTTGCAAACATCCAAATTTGGCTAAAAAAACACGTTTTCCTCACATTTCTGTGACAGAAAGTTCTGGAATCTGAGAGGAGCCACAAATTTCCTTCCACCCAGTGTTCCCCCAAGTCTCCCAATAAAAATGATACCTCTTTTGTGTGAGTAGGCCTAGTGCCCGCGACAGGAAATGCCCCAAAACACAGCTTGGACACATCACATTTTCCCAAAGAAAACAGAGCTGTTTTTTGCAGAGTGCCTACCTGTGGAATTTGGCCTCTACCTCAGCCGTCATCTAGGGAAACCTACCAAACCTGTGCATTTTTTTAAATTAGACACCTAGGGGAATGCAAGATGGGGTGACTTGTGGAGATATCACCCGGTTCTGTTACTCAGAATCCTGTGCAAACCTCAAAATGTGGCCAAAAAACACTTTTTCCTCATTTTGGTGAGAGAAAGTTCTGGAATATGAGGGGAGCCACAAATTTCTTTCTAACCAATGTTCCCCCAAGTCTCCCGATAAAAATGATACCTCCCTTGTGTGGGTAGGCCTAGTGCCCACAACAGGAAATGCCCCAAAACACAATGTGGACACATCATATTTCCCCAAAGAAAAGAGAGCTGTTTTTTCAAAGTGTCTACCTGTGGATTGTGGCCTCCAGCTCAGCCGGCACCTAGGGAAACCTACCAAACCTGTGCATTTTTTAAAACTAGACACCAAAGGGAATCCAAGATGGGGTGACTTGTGTGGCTCTCACCAGGTTCTGTTACCCAGAATCCTTTGCAAACCTCAAAATATGGCTAAAAAAACACTTTTTAATCACATTTCAGTGACAGAAAGTTCTGCAATCTGAGAGGAGCCACAAATTTCCTTCCACTCAGCGTTTCCCCATATCTCCTGATAAAAATGATACCTCACTTGTGTGGGTAGGCCTAGTGCCCACAACAGGAAATGCCCCAAAGCACAACGTGCACACATCACATTTTCCCAAAGAAAGCAGAGCTGTTTTTTGAAAAGTGCCTACCTGTGGATTTTGGCCTCCAGCTCAGCCGGCACCTAGGGAAACCTACCAAACCTGTGCATTTTTTTAAACTAGAAACCTAGGGGAATCCAAGATGGGGTGACTTGTGGGGCTCTCACCAGGTTCTGTTACCCAGAATCCTTTGCAAACCTCAAAATGTGGAGATAAAAAAACACTTTTTAATCACATTTCGGTGACAGAAAGTTCTGGAATCTGACAGGAGCCACAAATGTCCTTCCACTCAGCGTTTCCCCAAGCCTCTTGGTAAAAATGATACCTCACTTGTGTGGGTAGGCCTAGTGCCCACAACAGAAAATGCCCCAAAACACAACGTGGACACATAACATTTTCCCAAAGAAAACAGAGCTGTTTTTTGCAGAGTGCCTATGTGTGGATTTTGCCCTCTAGCTCAGCCGGCACCTAGGGAAACCTACCAAACCTGTGCATTTTTTAAAACTAGACACCTAGGTTAATCCAAGATGGGGTGACTTGTGGGGCTCTCACCCAGTTCTGGTTCCCAGAATGCTTTGCAAACCTCAAACTTTTGCTTAAAAAACACTTTTTCCTCCTATTTCGGTGACAGAAAGTTCTGCAATATGACAGGAGTCACAAATTTCCTTCCACCCAGTATTCCCCCAAGTCTCTCGATAAAAAGTGTACCTCAGTTGTGTGGGTAGGCCTAGTGCCTGCGACAGGAAAGGCCCCAAAACACAAGTTGGACACATGACATTTTCCCAAAGAAAACAGAGCTGTTTTTTGCAAAGTGTCTACCTGTGGATTTTGACCTCTAGCTCAGCCTGCACATAAGGAAACCTACCAAACCGGCGTATTTCTGAAAACTAGACACCTAGGGGAATCCAAGATGGGTGACTTGTTGGGCTCCCACCAGGTTCTGTTACCCAAAATCCTTTGCAAACCTCAAAATCTAGATAAAGAATCACTTTTTTCCACATATTTCGAAGACAGAAAGTTCTGGAATCTGAGAGGAGTCACAAATTTCTTTCTAACCACCGTTCCCCCAAGTCTCCCGATAAAAAAGATACCTCACTTGTCTGGATAGGCCTAGTGCCCGCAACAGTTAATGCCCCAAAACACAACGTGGACACATCACATTTTCCCAAAGAAAACAGAGCTGTTTGTTCAAAGTGCCTACCTGTGGATTGTGGCCTCCAGCTCAGCCGGCACCTAGGGAAACCTACCAAACCTGTGCATTTTTTAAAACTAGACACCAACGTGAATCCAAGATGGGGTGACTTTTGGGGCTCTCACCAGGTTATGTTACCCAGAATCCTCTGCAAACCTCAAAATATGGCTAGGAAAACGCTTTTTAATCACATTTCGGTGACAGAAAGTTCTGCAATCTGAGAGGAGCCACAAATTTCCTTCCACTCAGCGTTTCCACAAGCCTCTCGATAAAAATGATACCCCACTTGTGTGTGTAGGCCTAGTGCCCGAGACAGAAAATGCCCCAAAACACAACATGGAAACATCACATTTTCCCAAAGAAAACAGAGCTGTTTTTTACAAAGTGCCTACCGGTGGATTGTGGCCTCTAGCTCAGCCCGCACATAAGGAAACCTACAAAACCTGTGCATTTCTTAAACCTAGACACCTAGGGTAATACAAGATGGGGTGACTTGTTGGGTTCTCACCAAGTTCTGTTACCCAGAATCCTTTGCAACAACAGAGCTGTTTTTTGCAAAGTGCCTACCTGTGGATTTTGGCCTCTAGTTCAGCCGGCACCTAGAGAAACCTACCAAACCTGTGCATTTTTGAAAACTAGACACCTAGGGGAATCCAAGATGCAGTGACTTGTGGGGCTCTCACCAGGATCTGTTGCCCAGAATTCTTTGCAGAGCTGTTTTTTGCAAAGTGTCTACCTGTGGATTTTGGCCTCTAGCTCAGCCGGCACCCAAGGAAACCTACCAAACCTGCGCATTTCTGAAAACTAGACACATTGAGGAATCCAAGATGGGGTGACTTGTGGGGCTCTCACCAGGCTCTGTTACCCAGAATCCTTTGCAAACCTCAAAATCTAGCTAAAGAAACACTTTTTCCTCATGTTTCGGTGACAGAAAGTTCTGGAATCTGAGAGGAGCTACAAATTTCCTTTCACCCAGTGTTCCCCCAAGTCTCTCGACAAATATGATACCTCACTTGTGTGGGTAGGCCTAGTGCCCCCAATATGAAATGCCCCAAAATACAACGTGGACACATCACATTTTCCAATGGAAAACAGAGCTGATTTTTGCAGATTCCCTACTTGTGGAATTTGGCCTCTAGCTCAGCCAGCACCTATGGAAACCTACCAAACCTGTGCATTTTTTAAAACTAGACACGTAGGGGAATCCTAGATGGGGTGACTTGTGGGGCTCTCACCAGGTTCTGTTACCCAGAATCCTTTGCAAACCTCGGAATTTGGCTAATGAAATACTTTTTCCTCATATTTCGGTGACAGAAAGTTCTGGAATCTGAGAGGAGCCACATATGTCCTTCCACCCAGTGTTCCCCCAAGTCTCTCGACAAATATGATACCTCACTTGTGTGGGTAGGCCTAGTGCCCCGACAGGAAATGCCCCAAAATACAATGTGGACACATCACATTTTCCAATGGAAAACAGAGCTGTTTTTGGCAGATTCCCTACTTGTGGTATTTGGCCTCTAGCTCAGCTGGCACCTATGGAAACCTACCAAACATGTGCATTTTTTAAAACTAGCCACCTTGGAGAATCCAAGATGGGGTGACTTGTGGGGCTCTCACCAGGTTCTGTTACCCAGAATGATTTGCAAACCTCAAAATTTGGCTAAAGAAACACTTTTTCATCCTATTTCGGTGACAGAAAGTTTTGGAATCTGAGAGGAGCCACAAATTTCCTTCTACCCAGTGTTCCCCCAAGTCTCTGAACAAAATGATACCTCACTTGTGTGGGTAAGCCTAGTGCCCTCGACAGGAAATGCCCCAAGACACAACGTGGACACATAAAATTTTCCCAAAGAAAACAGTGCTGTTTTTTGCAAATTGCCTACCTGTGGAATTTGGCCTCTAGCTCAGCCGGCACCTAGGGAAACCTCCCAAACTTGTGCATTTTTGAAAACTAGACACCTAGGGGAATCGAAGATAGGGTGACATGTGGGGCTCTCACCAGGTTCTGTTACCCAGAATCCTTTGCAAACCTCAATATTTGGCCAAAAAAACACTTTTTCCTCACATTTCTGTGACAGAAAGATCTGGAATCTGAGAGGAGCCACAAATTTCCTTCCACCCAGTGATCCCACAAATCTCCCAATAAAAATGATACCTCACTTGTGTGGGTAGGCCTTGTGCCCGCAATAGCAAATGCCCCAAAACACAACGTGGACACATAACATTTTCCCACAGAAAACAGAGCTATTTTTTGCAAAGTGCCTACCTGTGTATTTTGGCCTCTAGCTCAGCCGGCACCCAAGGAAACCTACCAAATCTATGCATTTCTGAAAACTAGACACCCAGGGGAATCCAAGATGGGGTGACTTGTTGGGCTCTCACCAGGTTCTGCTACCCAGAATCATTTGCAAACCTCAAAATTTGGCTAAAGAAACACTTTTTCCACCTATTTCGGTGACAGAAAGTTCTGGAATCTGAGAGAAGCCACAAATTTCCTATCGCCCTCCGTTCCCCAAGTCTCCCGATAAAAATGATGCCTCACTTGTGTGGTTAAGCCCAGTGCCCGTGACAGGAAATGCCCCAAGACACAACGTGGACACATAACATTTTCCCAAAGAAAACAGAGCTGTTTTTTGCAAAGTGCCTACCTGTGGATTTTGGCCTCTAGCTCAGCCGGCACCTAGGGAAACCTACCAAACTTGTGCATTTTTGGAAACTAAACACTTAGGGGAATCCAAGATGGGGTGACTTGTGGGGCTCTCACCAGGATCTGTTACCCAGTATCCTTTGCAAACCTCAGATTTTGGCTAAAAAACACTTTTTCCTCACATTTTTGTGACAGAAAGTTCTGGAATCTTTGAGGAGCCACAAATTTCCTTCCACCCAGTGATCCCACAAGTCTCCCAATAAAAATAATACCTCACTTGTGTGGGTAGACCTTGCCCCAAAACACAACGTGGAAACATCAAAATTATCAAATAAAAAACTAAATGCATTTTTTAAAACTAGACACCTAGGGGAATCCACAATGGGGTGACATGTGGGGCTCTCACCAGGTTCTGTTACCCAGAATCCTTTGCAAACCTCAAAAGTTGGCTAAAAAAACACCTTTTCCTCCTCGGTCATAGAAACTTCTGGAATCTGACAGGAGCCACAAATTTCCTATCACCCAGCATTCCCCTAGTCTCCCAATAAAAATGATACCTCAGTTGTGTGGGTAGGCCTTGTGCCCACAATAGGAAATGCCCTAAAACACAACTTAGACACATCTAAGTTATCAAATAAAAAACTAACTACATTTTTGAAAACTAGACACCTAGGGGAATCCACGATGGGGTGACTTGTTGGGCTCTCAACAGGTTCTGTTACCCAGAATCCTTTCCAAACCTCAAAATTTGGCTAAAGAAATACTTTTTCTTCACATTTCGGTGACAGAACATTCTGGAATCTGAGAGGAGCTACACGTTTCCTTCCACCCAGAGTCCACCCAAGTCTCCTGATAAAAATGATACCTCACTTGTGTGGGTAGGCCTCATGCCAGCAACTTGGAAATGCCCCAAAGCACAACGTGGACACACCTCATTTTTCCCAAAGAAAACAGAGCTGTTTTTTGAAGAGTGCCTACCTGTGGATTTTGGCCTCTAGCTCAACCGGCACCTAGGGAAACCTACCAAACCTGTGCATTTTTTAAAACTAGACACCTAGTTGAATCCAAGATGGGGTGACTTGTGGGGCTCCCAACAGGTTCTGTTACCCAGAACCCTTTGCAAACTCAAAATTTGTCTTAAAAAGCACTTTTTCCTCATATTTCAGTGACAGAAAGTTCTGGAATTTGAGGGGAGCCACAATTTTCTTCTACCCAGCGTTTCCCCTAATCTCTTGATAAAAATGATACCTCACTTGTGTGGGTAGGCCTAGTGGCCACAACAGGAAATGCCCCAAAAGACTATGTGGACACATCACATTTTCCCAAAGAAAACAGAGCTGTTTTTTGCAAAGTGCCTACCTGTAGATTTTGGCCTCTAGCTCAGCCGGCACGTAGGAAAACCCACCAAACCTGTGCATTTTGTAAAACTAGACACCTAGGGGATTCCAAGATGGGGTTACTTTTGGGGCTCTCACAAGGTTTTGTGACCCAGAATCCTTTGCAAACCTCAAAAGGTTGCTAAAAAATTCTTTTTCCACACATTTCGGTGACAGAAAGTTCTGGAATCGGAGAGGAGCCACAAATTTCCTTCCACCCAGCGTTCCCCGAAGTCCCCCCATAAAAATGATACCTCACTTGCGTGGGCAGGCCTAGTGCCCGCGAGAGGAAATGCCCCAAAACCCAATGTGGAAACATCACATTTTCCCACAGACAGAAGAGCTGTTTTTTGCAGAGTGCATTCCTGTGGATTTTGGCGTCTAGGGAAACCTACCAAATCTGTGCAGTTTTTTAAAGTAGACACCTAGGGGAATCCAAGATGGGGTGACCTGTGGGGCTTTCACCAGATTGTGTTACCCAGAATCCTTTGCAAACCTCAAAATTTGGTTAAAGACACTTTTTCCTCACATTTCTGTGACAGAAAGTTTTGGAATCTGAGAGGAGCCACAAATTTCCTACCACCCAGTGTTCCCACAAGTCTCCAAATAAAAATGATACCTCACTTGTGTGGATCGGCCTTTTGCCCGCAATAGGAAATACCCCAAAACACAACGTGGACACATAAAAATTATCAAATAAAAAACGAACTGCATTTTTGAAAATAGACAACTAGGGGAATCCAAGATGTGGTGACTTGTGGGGCACTCAACAGGTTCTGCTACCCAGAATCCTTTGCAAACTTCAAAATTTGGCTAAAAAAACAATTTTTCCTCACATTTCGGTGGCAGAAAGTTCTGGAATCTGAGAGGAAACACACATTTCCTCCACCCAGCGTTCCCCCAAGTCTCCCGATAAAAATGATACCTCACTTGTGTGGGTAGGCTTAGTGCCCGTGACAGGAAATTCCCCAAAACACAATGTGGACACATCACATTTTCCCAAAGAAAACAGAGCTGGTTTTTGCAGAGTGCCTACCTGTGGATTTCGTCCTCTAGTTCAGCCAGCACCTAGGGAAACCTATCAAAACTGTGCATTTTTAAAAACTAGACACCTAGGGGAATCCAAGATGAGGTGACTTCTGGGGCTCTTACCCGGTTCTGTTACCCAGAATCCTTTGCAAACCTCAAAATGTGGCTAAAAAACACTTTTTCCTCACATTTCGGTGACAGAAAGTTTTGGAATCTGAGAGGAGCCCCAAATTGTTTTCCACCCAGCGTTCCCCCAAGTCTCCTGATAAAAATGATACCTCACTTGTGTGGGTAGGCCTAGTGTCCGCAAAAGGAAGTGCCCCAAAACCCAAAGTGGACACATCACATCTTCCCACAGACAACAGAGCTGTTTTTTGCAGAGTGCCTATCTGTGGATTTTGGCATCTAGCTCAGCCGGCACCCAGGGAAACCTACCAAACCTGTGCATTTTTTGATACTAGACACCCTGGGGGAATCCAAGATGGGGTAACTTGTGGGGCTCTCAACAGGTTCTTTTAACCAGAATCCTTTGAAAACCTCAAAATTTGGCCAAAAACACACTTTTTCCTCACATTTCTGTGTAGAAAGTTCTGGAATCTGAGAGGAGCCACTAATTTCGTTGCACCCAGCGTTCCCCCATGTCTCCCCATAAAAAATGATACCTCACTTTTGTGGGTAGGCCTTGTGCCCGCAATAGAAAATGCCTCAAAACACAACGTGGACACATCAAAATTATCAAATAAAAAATTAACTGCATTTTTGAAAATAGACACCTAGGGGAATCCAAGATGGGGTGACTTGTGGGGCTCTCACCAGGTTCTGTTACCCAGAATCCTTTGTAAACCTCAAAATATGGCCAAAAAAACACTTTTTCCTCCCATTTCGGTGACAGAAAGTTCTGGAATCTGAGAGGAGCCACAAATTTCCTTCTACCCAGTGTTCCCCCAAGTCTCTGAACAAAAATGATACCTCAATTGTGTGGGTAAGCCTAGTGCCCGCGACAGGAAATGCCCCAAGACACAACGTGGACACATAACATTTTCCCAAAGAAAACAGAGCTGTTTTTTGCAAAGTGCCTACCTGTGGAATTTGGCCTCTAGCTCAGCCGGCATCTAGGGAAACCTACCAAACTTGTGCATTTTTGAAAACTAGACACCTAGAGGAATCCAAGCTGGGGTGACTTGTGGGGCTCTCACCAGGTTCTGTTACCCAGAATCCTTTGTAAACCTCAAAATTTGGCCAAAAAAACACTTTTTCCTCACATTTCTGTGACAGAAAGTTCTGGAATCTGAGAGGAGCCTCAAATTTCCTTCCACCCAGTGATCCCACAAGTCTCCCAATAAAAATGACACCTCACTTGTGTGGGTAGGCCTTGTACCCGCAATAGGAAATGCCCCAAAACACAACGTGGACACATAACATTTTCCCAAGGAAAACAGAACTGTTTTTTGCAAAGTGCCTACCTGTGGATTTTGGCCTCTAGCTCAGCCGGCACCCAAGGAAACCTATCAAACCTGTACATTTCTGAAAAGTAGACATGTTGGGGAATCCAAGATGGGGTGACTTGTGGAACTCTCACAGGTTCTGTTACCCAGAATCCTTTGCAAACCTCAAAATCTAGCTAAAGAAACACCTTTTCCTCATATTTTGGTGACAGAAAGTTCTGGAATCTGAGAGGAGCTACAAATTTCCTTTCACCCAGTGTTTCCCCAAGTCTCTCGACAAAAATGATACCTCACTTGCGTGGGTAGGCCTAGTGCCCCCGACAGGAAATGCCCCAAAATACAACGTGGACACATCACATTTTCCAATGGAAAACAGAGCTGTTTTTTGCAGATTCCCTACTTGTGGAATTTGGCCTCTAGCTCAGCTGGCAGGTATGGAAACCTACCAAACCTGTGCATTTTCGAAAACTAGACACCTAGGGGAATCCAAGATGGGGTGACTTGTGGGGCTCTCACCAGGTTCTGTTACCCAGAATCATTTGCAAACCTCAAAATTTGGCTAAAGAAACACTTTTTCCACCTATTTCGGTGACAGAAAGTTCTGGAATCTGAGAGGAGCCACAAATTTCCTATCGCCCTGCGTTCCCCAAGTCTCCCGATAAAAATGATATCTCACTTGTGTGGTTAAGCCCAGTGCCCGCGACAGGAAATGCCCCAAGACACAACGTGAACACATAACATTTTTCCCAAAGAAAACAGAGCTGTTTTTTGAAGAGTGCCTACCTGTGGATTTTGGCCTCTAGCTCAGGCGGCACCTAGGGAAACCTACCAAACTTGTGCATTTTTGGAAAGTAAACACCTAGGGGAATCCAAGATGGCGTGACTTGTGGGGCTCTCACCAGGATCTGTTACCCAGAATCCTTTGCAAACCTCAGATTTTGGTTAAAAAACACTTTTTCCTCACATTTTTGTGACAGAAAGTTCTGGAATCTGAGAGGAGCCACAAATTTCCTTCCACCCAGTGATCCCACAAGTCTCCCAATAAAAATAATAGCTCACTTGTGTGGGTAGGCCTTGTGCCCGCAATAGGAAATGCCCCAAAACACAACGTGGAAACATCAAAATTATCAAATAAAAAACTAAATGCATTTTTTAAAACTAGACACCTAGGGGAATCCACAATGGGGTGACATGTGGGGCTCTCACCAGATTCTGTTACCCAGAATCCTTTGCAAACCTCAAAATTTGGCAAAAAAAACACCTTTTCCTCCTCGGTCATAGAAACTTCTGGAATCTGACAGGAACCACAAATTTCCTATCACCCAGCATTCCCCTAGTCTCCCAATAAAAATGATACCTCAGTTGTGTGGGTAGGCCTTGTGCCCACAATAGGAAATGCCCCAAAACACAACTTGGACACATCTAAGTTATCAAATAAAAAACTAACTACATTTTTGAAAACTAGACACCTAGGGGAATCCACGATGGGGTGACTTGTTGGGCTCTCAACAGGTTCTGTTACCCAGAATCCTTTCCAAACCTCAAAATTTGGCTAAAGAAATACTTTTTCTTCACATTTCGGTGACAGAACATTCTGGAATCTGAGAGGAGCTACACGTTTCCTTCCACCCAGAGTCCACCCAAGTCTCCTGATAAAAATGATACCTCACTTGTGTGGGTAGGCCTCATGCCAGCAACTTGGAAATGCCCCAAAGCACGACGTGGACACATCTCATTTTTCCCAAAGAAAACAGAGCTGTTTTTTGAAGAGTGCCTACCTGTGGATTTTGGCCTCTAGCTCAACCGGCACCTAGGGAAACCTACCAAACCTGTGCATTTTTTAAAACTAGACACCTAGGGGAATCCAAGATGCGGTGACTTGTGGGGCTCCCAACAGGTTCTGTTACCCAGAACCCTTTGCAAACTCAAAATTTGTCTAAAAAAGCACTTTTTCCTCATATTTCAGTGACAGAAAGTTCTGGAATTTGAGGGGAGCCACAATTTTCTTCTACCCAGCGTTCCCCCTAATCTCTTGATAAAAATGATACCTCACTTGTGTGGGTAGGCCTAGTGGCCACAACAGGAAATGCCCCAAAAGACTACGTGGACACATCACATTTTCCCAAAGAAAACAGAGCTGTTTTTTGCACAGTGCCTACCTGTAGATTTTGGCCTCTAGCTCAGCCGGCACGTAGGAAAACCCACCAAACCTGTGCATTTTGTAAAACTAGACACCTAGGGGAATCCAAGATGGGGTTACTTTCGGGGCTCTCACCAGGTTTTGTGACCCAGAATCCTTTGCAAACCTCAAAAGGTTGCTAAAAAACACTTTTTCCACACATTTCGGTGACAGAAAGTTCTGGAATCGGAGAGGAGCCACAAATTTCCTTCCACCCAGCGTTCCCCGAAGTCTCCCCATAAAAATGATACCTAACTTGCGTGGGTAGGCCTAGTGCCCGCGAGAGGAAATGCCCCAAAACCCAATGTGGAAACATCACATTTTCCCACAGACAGAAGAGCTGTTTTTTGCAGAGTGCATTCCTGTGGATTTTGGCATCTAGGGAAACCTACCAAATCTGTGCAGTTTTTTAAAGTAGACACCTAGGGGAATCCAAGATGGGGTGACCTGTGGGGCTTTCACCAGATTGTGTTACCCAGAATCCTTTGCAAACCTCAAAATTTGGTTAAAGACACTTTTTCCTCACATTTCTGTGACAGAAAGTTTTGGAATCTGAGAGGAGCCACAAATTTCCTACCACCCAGTGTTCCCACAAGTCTCCAAATAAAAATGATACCTCACTTGTGTGGATCGGCCTTTTGCCCGCAATAGGAAATACCCCAAAACACAACGTGGACACATAAAAATTATCAAATAAAAAACGAACTGCATTTTTGAAAATAGACAACTAGGGGAATCCAAGATGTGGTGACTTGTGGGGCACTCAACAGGTTCTGCTACCCAGAATCCTTTGCAAACTTCAAAATTTGGCTAAAAAAACAATTTTTCCTCACATTTCGGTGGCAGAAAGTTCTGGATCTGAGAGGATACACACATTTCCTCCACCCAGCGTTCCCCCAAGTCTCCCGATAAAAATGATACCTCACTTGTGTGGGTAGGCTTAGTGCCCGTGACAGGAAATTCCCCAAAACACAATGTGGACACATCACATTTTCCCAAAGAAAACAGAGCTGGTTTTTGCAGAGTGCCTACCTGTGGATTTCGTCCTCTAGTTCAGCCAGCACCAAGGGAAACCTATCAAACCTGTGCATTTTTAAAAACTAGACACCTAGGGGAATCCAAGATGAGGTGACTTCTGGGGCTCTTACCCGGTTCTGTTACCCAGAATCCTTTGCAAACCTCAAAATGTGGCTAAAAAACACTTTTTCCTCACATTTCGGTGACAGAAAGTTTTGGAATCTGAGAGGAGCCACAAATTGTCTTCCACCCAGCGTTCCCCCAAGTCTCCTGATAAAAATGATACCTCACTTGTGTGGGTAGGCCTAGTGTCCGCAAAAGGAAGTGCCCCAAAACCCAAAGTGGACACATCACATCTTCCCACAGACAACAGAGCTGTTTTTTGCAGAGTGCCTATCTGTGGATTTTGGCATCTAGCTCAGCCGGCACCCAGGGAAACCTACCAAACCTGAGCATTTTTTGATACTAGACACCCTGGGGGAATCCAAGATGGGGTAACTTGTGGGGCTCTCAACAGGTTCTGTTAACCAGAATCCTTTGCAAACCTCAAAATTTGGCCAAAAACACACTTTTTCCTCACATTTCTGTGACAGAAAGTTCTGGAATCTGAGAGGAGCCACTAATTTCGTTGCACCCAGCGTTCCCCCATGTCTCCCCATAAAAAATGATACCTCACTTGTGTGGGTAGGCCTTGTGCCCGCAATAGAAAATGCCCCAAAACACAACGTGGACACATCAAAATTATCAAATAAAAAATTAACTGCATTTTTGAAAATAGACACCTAGGGGAATCCAAGATGGGGTGACTTGTGGGGCTCTCACCAGGTTCTGCTACCCAGAATCCTTTGCAAACCTCAAAATTTGGCTAAAAATACACTTTTTCCTCATATTTCGGTGACAGAAAGTTCTGGAATCTGACAGAAGCCACAAATTTCCTTTCACCCAGCATTCCACCAAGTCTCCCGGTAAAAATGATACCTCACTTGTGTGGGTAGGCTTAGTGCCCGCGACATGAAATGCCCCAAAACACAACGTGGACACATCACATTTTCCCAAAGAAAACAGAGCTGTTTTTTCCAGAGTGCCTACCTGTGGATTTTGTCCTCTAGCTAAGCTGGCACATAGGGAATCTTAACAAACCTGTGCATTTTATAAAATTAGACACGTCGGGGATTTCAAGATGGGGTGACTTGTGGGGCTCTCATCAGGTTCTGTTACCCACAATCCTTTGCAAACCTCAAAATTTTGCTAAAAAAACACTTTTTTCCCACATTTCTGTGACAGAAAGTTCTGGAATTTGAGAGGAGCCACAAATTGTCTTCCACCCACCGTTTCCCTAAGTCTCCCGTTAAAAATGATACCTCACTTGTGTGGGTAGGCCTAGTGCCAGCAACAGGAAATGCCCCTAAACACACCGTGGACACATCACATTTTCCTAAAGAAAACAGAGTTGTTTTTTGCAGAGTGCCTACCTGTAGATTTTGGCCTCTAGCTCAGCTGGCACCTAGGTAAACCTACCAAACATGTGCATTTTTGATAACTAGACACCTAGCGGAATCCAAGATGGGGTGACTTGTGGGGCTCTCACCAGGTTCTGTTACCCAGAATCCTTTGCAAACCTCAGAATTTGGCTAAAAAACACTTTTTTCCCCACATTTCGGTGACAGAAAGTTCTGGAATCTGAGAGGAGCCACAAATTTCCTTCTACCCACCGTTTCCCCAAGTCTCCCAATAAAAATGATACCTCACTTTGGTTGGTAGGCCTAGTTCCCGCAACAGGAAATGCCCCAAAACACAACGTGGACACATCACATTTTCCCAAAGAAAACAGAGCTGTTTTTTTGCAGAGTGCCTACCTGTAGATTTTGGCCTGTAGCTCAGCTGGCACCTAGGTAAACCTAGCAAACATGTGCATTTTTGATAACTAGACACCTAGCGGAATCCAAGATGGGGTGACTTGCGGGGCTCTCACCAGGTTCTGTTACCCAGAATGTTTGCAAACCTCAGAATTTGGCTAAAAAACACTTTTTTCCCCACATTTCGGTGACAGAAAGTTCTGGAATCTGAGAGGAGCCACAAATTTCCTTGTACCCACCGTTTCCCCAAGTCTCCCAATAAAAATGATACCTCACTTTGGTGGGTAGGCCTAGTGCCCGCAACAGGAAATGCCCCAAAACACAACGTGGACAGATCACATTTTCCCAAAGAAAACAGAGCTGTTTTTTGCAGAGTGCCTACCTATAGATTTTGGCCTGTAGCTCAGCTGGCACCTAGGTAAACCTAGCAAACATGTGCATTTTTGATAACTAGACACCTAGCTGAATCCAAGATGGGGTGACTTGCGGGGCTCTCACCAGGTTCTGTTACCCAGAATCCTTTGGAAACCTCAAAGTTTTGCTAAAAAATACTTTTACTCACATTTCTGTGACAGAAAGTTCTGGAAACTGAGAGGACCCACAAATTTCCTTCCACCCAGCGTTCCCCCAAGTCTCCCCATAACAATGATACCTCACTTGAGGGGTAGGCCTAGTGCCCGCAAAAGGAAGTGCCCCAAAACACAACGTGGACACATCACATCTTCCCACAGACAACAGAGCCTTTTTTAGCAGAGTGCCTACCTGTGGATTTTGGCATCTAGCTCAGCCGGCACCCAGGAAAACCTACCAAACCTGTGCATTTTTTTAAACTAGACACCTAGGGGAATCCAAGATGGGGTGACTTGTGGGGCTCTCAACAGGTTCTGTTAACCAGAATCCTTTGCAAACCTCAAAATTTGGATAAAAACACACTTTTTCCTCATATTTCTGTGACAGAAAGTTCTGGAATCTGAGAGGAACCACAAATTTCCTTGCACCCAGCGTTCCCACAAGTCTCCCCATAAAAATGATACCTCACTTGTGTGGGTAGGCCTTGTGCCCGCAAACGGAAATACCCCTAAACACAACGTGGACACATAAAAATTATCAAATAAAAAACTAACTGCATTTTTTAAAACTAGACACCTAGGAGAATCCAAGATGGGGTGACTTGTGGGACTCTCACCAGGTTCTGTTACCCAGAATCCTTTGCAAACTTCAAAATTTGGCTAATAAAACACTTTTTCCTCACATTTCGGTGACAGAAAGTTCTGGAATCTGAGAGGAGCCACAAATTTCCTCCACCCAGCGTTCCCCCAAGTCTCCCGATAAAAATGATACCTCACTTGTGTGGGTAGGCTTAGTGCCCGTGACAGGAAATTCCCCAAAACACAATGTGGACACATCACATTTTCCCAAAGAAAACAGAGCTGGTTTTTGCAGAGTGCCTACCTGTGGATTTCGGCCTCTAGTTCAGCCAGCACCTAGGGAAACCTATCAAACGTGTGCATTTTTTAAAACTAGACAACTAGGGGAATCCAAAATGAGGTGAATTCTGGGGCTCTTACCCGGTTCTGTTACCCCGAATCCTTTGCAAACCTCAAAATGTGGCTAAAAAACACTTTTTCCTCACATTTCGGTGACAGAAAGTTTTGGAATCTGAGAGGAGCCACAAATTGTCTTCCACCCAGCGTTCCCCCAAGTCTCCTGATAAAAATGATACCTCACTTGTGTGGGTAGGTGTAGTGCCAGCGACAGGAAATGCCCCAAAACACAAAATGGACACATCACATTTTTCCAAAGAACACAGAGCTGTTTATTGCAAAATGCCTACCTGTGGAGTTTGGCCTCTAGCTCAGCCGGCACTGAGGGAAACCTACCAAACCTGTGCATTTTTTAAAACTAGACACCTAGGGGAATCCAAGATTGGGTGACTTGTGGAGCTCTCACCAGGTTCTGTTAACCAGAATCCTTTGCAAACCTCAAAAGTTTGCTAAAAACACTTTTTCCTCACATTTCTGTGACAGAAAGTTCTGGAATCTGAGAGGAGCCACTAATTTCCTTGCACCCAGCGTCCCCCCAAGTCTCCCCATAAAAATGATACCTCACTTGTGTGGGTAGGCCTTGTGCCCGCAATAGAAAATGCCCCAAAACACATCGTGGACACATCAAAATTATGAAATAAAAAATTAACTGCATTTTTGAAAATAGACACATAGGGGAATCCAAGATGGGGTGACTTGTGGGGCTCTCACCAGGTTCTGCTACCCAGAATCCTTTGCAAACCTCAAAATTTGGCTAAAAAAACATTTTTTCCTCATATTTCGGTGACAGAAAGTTCTGGAATCTGAGAGAAGCCACAAATTTCCTTCCACCCAGCATTCCCCTAAGTCTCCCGGTAAAAATTATACCTCACTTGTGTCGGTAGGCTTAGTGCCCGCGACATAAAATGCCCCAAAACAGAACATGGACACATCACATTTTCCCAAAGATAACAGAGCTGTTTTTTGCAGAGTGCCTACCTGTGGATTTTGTACTCTAGCTAAGCTGGCACCTACGGAAACTTAACAAACCTGTGCATTTTTTAAAACTAGACACCTAGGGGATTTCAAGATGGGGTGACTTGTGGAGCTCTCATCAGGTTCTGTTACCCACAATCCTTTGCAAACCTCAAAATGTTGCTAAGAAAACACTTTTTTCCCAAATTTCTGTGACAGAAAGTTCTGGAATTTGAGAGGAGCCACAAATTGTCTTCCACCCACCGTTTCCCTAAGTCTCCCGATAAAAATGATACCTCACTTGTGTGGGTAGGCCTAGTGCCAGCAAAAGGAAATGCCCCTAACCACAACGTGGACACATCACATTTTCCCAAAGAAAAGACAGTTGTTTTTTGCAGAGTGCCTACCTGTAGATTTTGGCCTCTAGCTCAGCTGGCACGTAGGTAAACCTACCAAACATGTGCATTTTTGATAACTAGACACCTAGCGGAATCCAAGATGGGGTGACTTGTGGGGCTCTCACCAGGTTCTGTTACCCAGAATCCTTTGGAAACCTCAAAGTTTTGCTAAAAAATACTTTTTCCTCACATTTCTGTGACAGAAAGTTCTGGAAACTGAGAGGACCCACAAATTTCCTTCCACCCAGCGTTCCCCCAAGTCTCCTGATAAAAATGGTACCTCACTTGTGTGGGTAGGCCTAGTGTCCGCAAAAGGAAGTGCCCCAAAACCCAATGTGGACACATCACATCTTCCCACAGACAACAGAGCCTTTTTTTGCAGAGTGCCTACCTGTGGATTTTGGCATCTAGCTCAGCCGGCACCCAGGAAAACCTACCAAACCTGTGCATTGTTTTAAACTAGACACCTAGGGGAATCCAAGATGGGGTGACTTGTGGGGCTCTCAACAGGTTCTGTTAACCAGAATCCTTTGCAAACCTCAAAATTTGGCTAAAAACACACTTTTTCCTCATATTTCTGTGACAGAAAGTTCTGGAATCTGAGAGGACCCACAAATTTCCTTGCACCCAGCGTTCCCACAAGTCTCCCCATAAAAATGATACCTTACTTGTGTGGGTAGGCCTTGTGCCCGCAATAGGAAATACCCCTAAACACAACGTGGACACATAAAAATTATCAAATAAAAAACTAACTGCATTTTTTAAAACTAGACACCTAGGGGAATCCAAGAGGGGTGACTTGTGGGACTCTCACCAAGTTCTGTTACCCAGAATCCTTTGCAAACTTCAACATTTGGCTAATGATACACTTTTTCCTACCTATGGATTTTGGCCTCTAGCTCAGCTGGCACCTAGGGAAACCTACCAAATCTGTGCATTTTTTAAAACTAGACACCTAGGGGATTCCAAGATGGGGTGACTTGTGGGGCGCTCCTCAGGTTCTGTTACCCAGAATCCTTTGCAAACCTCAAAATTTGGCTAGAAAACACTTTTTTCTCACATTTCGGTGACAGAAAGTTCTGGAATCTGAGAGGAGCCACAAATTGTCTTCCACCCAGCGTTTCCCCAAGTCTCCCGACAAAAAAGACACCTCAGTTGTGTGGGTAGGCCTTGTGCCAGGGACAGGAAATGCCCCAAAACACAACGTGGACACATCACATTTTCCCAAAGAAAACAGAGCTCTTTTTTGCAGAGTGCCTACCTGTGGAGTTTGGCCTGTAGCTCAGCCGGCACCTAGGGAAACCTACCAAACCTTTGCATTTTTTACAACTAGACTCCTAGGGGAATCCAAGATGGGGTGACTTGTGGGGTTCTCACCAGGTTCTGTTACCCAGAATCCTTTGCAAACCTCAAAATTTGGCAAAAAAAACACTTTTTCCTCCCATTTCGGTGACAGAAAGTTCTGGGATGTGAGAGGAGCCACACATTTCTTTCCACCCAGTGTTCCCCTAAGACTCCCGCTAAAAATGATACCTCACTTGTGTGGGTTTGCCTAGTGCCCGCGACAGGAAATGCCCAAAAAACACAACGTGGACACATCAAAATAATCAAATAAAAAACGTTTTTTTTTTGTGGGATGCACCTGCGGTTTTTTTCCTGGGCTCAGTAGCCATATAGAGAAACCTACCAAACCCAAACATTTTTGAAAACTACACACCCAAGAGAGTCCAGAGAGGTGTGACTTGCGTTGATGCCCCAGTGTTTTCTTACCCAGAATCCATTGCAAACCTCAAAATGTGTCTAAAAAAACACTTTTTCTTCACATTTCGGTGACAGAAAGGTCTGGAACCTGAAAGGAGCCAAAAATGTCCTTTCATCGAGCGTTTCCCCAAGTCTCCCGATGAAAATGATACCTCATTTGCGTGGCAGCAGAAAAAGGCAAAAAACCTGTAGAGGTTGAGGTGGTAGCACAGCGAGTTGATATGCACATATTTTTCTTTTATACATGTTTAGGATGACTCTGCTTTGCGGACCCACACAAGTGAGGAATCATTTTACTTGGGAGACTGAGGGGAACTCTGGGGAGCAGGAATTTTGTTCCAGAGCGGTGATCCTACAAAGAAAAGATGGGAAAATAATCTTTATTTAAGCAAATTTTGAGGTTTGAAGAGGAGTCTGGGTAAGAAACTATTGGGGTATCCACGCAAGCCACACCTCCCTTTACTCCTTGGGGTGTCTAGTTGTAAAACATGTCTGAGTTTGGTAGGATTCCGTAGATGAAGGCCGCACCCGGGACCAAAAACATAGGTGCCCCCTCCCACCCAAAAACAGGTAGTTTTGTAATATATCATTTTGATGTGTCCACGTACTTCTGCGATGTTCTGAACACTAAAATTGTGAAAAGAAACACACTTAGGTTATGTTAAAAAGACCCCTCACCCATCAACCAAGTTGGTGGCATGCTTCATCACCGGGGTCCCACCTGAGACACCTAGCATGTCACAGGTGTGCTGCAACGCCTGACTACAGCGGAGCAGGTTTTGTCATTTTTACCACACATACTGGTTGGATTTGACATGAGGGTGAGTGATGGTTCAGCAGATCAAATTTTATTAACAAGACATTTCACAAAAATGAAATGCACTGTTAATATATGGAAGGCCAAAAAACTGAACCAATGACTCACAGCTCATGAGCTATAAAGCCGCGTCAAGGCAAGGTTTTACAGTCCATTCACACACCTTTCATACATGACATGCACAAGACCATTCATGCCGCCAGCCACGGGCCCAGCACATTACAACACTCGTATCGACAGACAGCGCCATTCCAGGGTCCATCACTTACATATGCCCACATGCCTGATACAGCAATCACACTAGCTGATGGGAGTGTGTGGACTGATAAGCGCCACTCCACACACACTGCCAGCCAAGCGCCACCCCACGCACACCACCAGCCAAGCACCACTGCACACACACCGCCAGGCAAGCGCCACCCCACACACACCGCCAGCCAAGTACCACCCCATGCACACCACCAGCCAAGCACCACCATACGCACACCAACAGCCAAGCGCCACTCCACGCACACTGCCAGCTAAGCGCCATCTCATGCACACCGCCAGCCAAGTGCCACTCCACGCACACCGCCAGCCAAGTGCCACCCCACGCACACCACCAGCCAAGCGCCATCCCACGCACACCGCCAGCCAAACTTCACCACACGCACACCACCAGCCAAGCGCCACCCCACACACACCGCCATCACTTTTTTGTTTATAAACAACAAAGAAACCACTAACTAATTATAAAATGAGTACAAAACTACAAACACAAAAGCTCTAACTGAAAACATGACAGAAATGTGAAAGTGAACATGTGAAAATATGAAACAGGCAATTTATGCTCACAGTATTTCCCAAAAATATTTTTTGGTGTGGTAACTCCTGAAACAGCTGGCCACACAGCCCAGGCTTTGAAGGGCAATCGGGGCAGTACATCCGGCTCTCCTTCCGGATACCTCTTTAGGCACATACTCTACATTTCTTAGTGGGCAAGTCTTTTTTTGGAAGTGGGATGAATGTGATCTGGAAAGTGGCTATCTTTCAATCTAGCCACATCCTCTACCACTGCTACTCTACGAACTCTTGCCTGTTCCACCACAATAAGGCTCTCTATCACTGACTCCTGAAATTTAACAAATTTCATCCTTGACTCAGGTGAACAATACTTGAACACAATAAAAGCATTAAAAGTTGCCACATTAAATAAATGTAGGACCAACTTTTTATACCACACGTAAGACTTACGAAGAGCAGTGTAAGGTTCCAACCTCTGATCTACTCTATCAACACCACCCATGTGATTATTGTAGTTCAAAATGCACGCAGGTTTGCACACTTCGGCAACCTGACCCCAAACAGTCACAGGGGAAGTACTCTCATCATGGATTGCAGATAGCATGTACACATCCCTTCTGTCTGAAAATTTTAGAGCAAGCGGCTCATTATTCCGCAAGGCACTGCACTGTCCACTCTGAAGTTTTTTACAGACAAGCTCCCTTGGATAGGCTTGCTAACTCCAAAAGTGGGCGGACAACCAGGGGGATCAATACTTGAATCCCTACCAGTGTAGACCCAGAAACTATACACGTATCCTGTACTACTTTCTGACAGCATATACAATTTAATTCCATACCATGCCCTCTTACTAGGAATGTACTGCTTAAAAAACAAACGCCCCTTGAACAGGACCAACGACTCGTCCACACTTATCTCTTTGCCTGCAACATACACCTTTGAAAATCTATTCTTAAAAATACGGTCACAAACAGGGTGTTCTTGTTGCAAGGCTAAAGCATTGTCTACAAAATGCAGCATACGAAGAAGAAGCAAATAGCGATAACGAGTCATAGTTGCAGGAAATATAGCCATTGCCATCAAGAGGCTAGTAGACCAATAAGAAGCCAGTGAGGGCTTCCTTATCAACCCCATCAAAAAAGTCAAACCTAAAAACTTTTTTATCTCTTCCTGATTTGTGGGAACCCACTGGGGCGCTCTAGACTGAGGCCTAAATCTGGCAGCGTTGTAACTCAAATATTGCTCCGCATACAAATTAGTCTGTCAACAATCTCTTCCAAAAATACATCCTCCATAAACAAGTGAAAGAAATTGACAGGCAAAAAGTTTTCCGTAGTGACTCCCTGGGAGACCAGTACATGCAGGAAACTGTGGCTGCTCCATGTTTGGGGCTAGTACACCACCTACAAACATGTCATCCATGCATGTCAACAATACTCCTTTGGAGTAAATTGCTTTTACTTACCTAAATTATGTAACCATGCAAACCAAAGGAAAACTACTGCCAAAACCACAAGGATCCACAGCAAAGGAAGCAAAAGCTTTGAACTAGAACAAAAAGAAGAGATAAACTGTTATAATTACAAATACTTCTCCAGTTGACAAACACCCTGCCTCCAAGAACTTAGACATTTTCTCTGGTGCCTAACTGGCTTCTGCCCCCCTTGGGGGCAGATGGGCCTAAAAAGTGAATGGGCTGATCGGCCCCCAAGGGTGCAGAAATGGCCATCAGTAATGTGCCCCCCTTTTGGGGGCGACCCTTGCCAAAGGGGCCGCCCCCCACACAAAACACACACACACAAGATCCCTGGGGCCTAAGTGGATTCTGCCCCCTTTGGGGGCAGATGGGCCTAAAAGAATAGACCGATCTGTCCCTAAGTGGGGCAGAAATGTCCATCAGTAATGTGCCCCCCTTTGTGGGGCAACCCTTGCCAAAAGGGCCGCCCCCCACACAAAACACACACACAAGATCCCTGGTGCCTAAGTGGATTCTGCCCTCCCTAGGCGGCAGATGGGCCTAAAAAAATAGGCCGATCTGCCCCCAAGGGGGCAGAAATGGCCAACAGCTCTGTGCCCCCTTTGGGGGGGGGGGGGGTGACCCTTGCGAAAGGAGGCACCCCCCAGCACAAAACAACAAAGGGAAACAAAAAAAAAACTCCCTGGTGTATTGGTGGCTTCTGCCCTCCTTGGGGCCAATGGGCCTAAAAACAATAGGCCCATCTGCCCCCAATGGGGGCAGAAATGGTCAACACTAATTTCCCCCCTTTGGTGGGCAACCCTTGCCCAAGGGGTGCCCCCAAGATCCAAAACACGCACACACACAATCCCTGGGGCTCAGTGGGTTTCGATCCCCCCAGGGGCGAGATCAGCCAAAAACAAGGCCGATCTAGCCCCGAGGGGGGTGAAACATATAAAAACGTATTGCCTCCAGGGCAGCGACCCTTGCCTAAGGGGTCGCTGCCCGAAATTATTACTTACAATGTAACCCCTGGCTTCTAGTGGGTTTCGACCCCCCGGGGGCAGATCGGACGTCAAAACGGCTGATCTGCCCCCGGGGGGGGCCCGAAACACAGATGGTATAATGCCCCCAGGGGAGCGACCCTTGCCAAAGGGGACGCCTCCCAAAAACAACTAAACTAAAATCCCTGGTGCCTAGTGGAGGATTCCTGCTCCACGATTGTGGGCCTTGGGACAGGGGGAAAGAAAAAACTCTTTCCTTTCCCCCTGTGTCTGTTTTCTTCCCAAAAACCCCCAAAAGAGAAGGACTCACCTTTATGAGGTCCTTTATCTCGACGCGCTTCCAGCACGTCCTCGGCAACATTTGATGACGTCCGCGTGCTGTGAGCGCTCAGACGTCATCAGATTGCCAAGGGGGGGGGGTCGGGTGGAAGGGGAAGTGATTACCCTTCCATAAACGATTGGAGGGTGTGGGCCGGGTGCAGGACGAGCTGGTCTCCCTCTATCAATCAATTCTGGCAATAGAGTTGCATGCTAAATTACTGTCAGGGTGGAGTCATGTATTCAAGGCTGCAAAAATAAGTATCAGTGGCATAGGTAAGAAAGGCACTTATTCGTTGGAGGGCTAGAAACAATTCAGTAGTTCTAGTCGTTTATATCAATCGACAATATTTTGATTTGTCTTTGGTTGCTTTGCTGGTTAAAATGGCCGCTCTCACTTAGCCTTATTTTTGACTCCCATGTTCCATTTCAGTGATTGAGAAAAAAGCTACCATATTATGCATTTTTAATTTAAAAATTAAGGCAATTACAAACCAACGTTTTAAAAGTCTGCCCAAAGTTCATGGTAAATGAATGACACATCATGTCCTTTAATGTGTACATTACATGAAGCCACAGAGTTGACTTAAGAGGGAGCATGGCATTGCCTAGGTGCAATCTTGCCGCGCCCGTTTGTCTTCTATTAATTCAACTGCTCTCTATATTAAAAACCTGATTTTGATGGAACACTTACATCAGCTACCTTCAAGAGCAAGAGATTATTTTCTTGCAAATCCTGAAAGGGTTAGCCTAGAAGTCTAAATTTAGAGTTATTTGTGAGTAGTTGCACGTCTAGCTGGGCGGGATCTGCCAAAACTCGTTCCATTTACAACCCGTAGCATAAAAGAGCCCCGTTGTTTCTCTGTGTGAGAAAAATATTTAAAAAACACAGAGCTACACCTGGAAGGACAACCAGATTGTTTGCTGCATCACTGTAGAAGAGCAGATGGTGCTTTAAAAAATAAACATGTACGTCTCGCTTTTTTGTTAAATGCACACCTGGAGCTTTCATAAAGATATTTTGCACCTGTGCAAATATAAGACAGAACTATTGCCGTGCTTTGCAGCTTCTGTGATACAGAACATTCACATTCCCTCCTCCACACTCAGTCAGGATATTACCGAAAGATTTTTGCACCAGTGAAAATGTATGAAAATGGATCGTGCAATCATTGGTAAATATACTTAACATCCATGTTTGTTTATAAATATATTTATATACACCATGAATATTTTAACCAAAAATCTCTTGTTCATGTCTAACCTTTGTTTTTTTTAAAGCGCAAGCTGTGTTGTCAATGCTTTTGCTAATTGTGTAATAAAACATGAAAATCCCGGCTTTTGGACTTTTTTGCTTATGCAGGGTCATCCCCAATCTTTTTGCCTCCTGCCTTTTATTTTTTCTGACCTGTTGCTGTTGACTTTCGAACTCTGAGCACTTTACCACTGCTAACCAGTGCTAAAGTGCATATGCTCTCTGTGTAAATTGTATGTGATTGGTTTATCCATGATTGGCATATTTGATTTACAAGTAAGTCCCTAGTAAAGTGCACTAGAGGTGCCCAGGGCCTGTAACTCAAATGCTACTAGTGGGCCTGCAGCACTGGTTGTGCCACCCACATAAGTAGCTCTGTAATCATGTCTCAGACCTCTCACTGCAGTGTCTGTGTGTGCAGTTTTAACTGTAAATTCGACTTGGCAAGTGTACCCACTTGCCAGGCCTAAACCTTCCATTTTCTTACATGTCAGGCACCCCTAAGGTAGGCCCTAGGTAGCCCCAAGGGCAGGGTGCAGTGTATGGTTAAGGTAGGACATATAGTAATGTGTTTTATATGTCCTGACAGTGAAGTATTGCTAAATTCGTTTTTCACTGTTGCAAGGCATGTCCCTCTCATAGGTTAACATAGGGGCTACCTTTAAATCTGATTAAAGTGTAGATTCCCTTTGGGAGCGGATGGACATTTGGAGTTTGGGGTCTCTGAGCTCACAATTTAAAAATACATCTTTTAGTATAGTTGATTTTAAGATTGTGGGCCTCATTACAACCTCGGCGGCCTTTCAAAAAGACCGCTGAGGCTGCAGGAGCCAGAATACCGCCATTGCCGGCGGTATTCCTGGCTCCCTATTATGACTTTTCCGCTGGGCCAGCGGACGGTAACAGTGTTACAGTACGCTGGCCCAGCGGAAAAGTCACATCAACATTGCTGCCGGCTCGTAATAGAGCCGGCGGCAATGCTGATGTGCAGCGGGTGCAGTAGCACCCGTCGCGCATTTCACTGCCCGAAATTCGGACAGTGAAATGCGCGACGGGGCTATGCCTGGGGGCCCCTGCACTGCCCATGCCAAGTGCATGGGCAGTGCAGGGGACCCCAGGGGCACCCCAAGTCCCCTTACCGCCAGCCTTTCCATGGCGGTGTTTACCGCCACGGACAGGCTGGCGGTCGGGGACTCATAATCCCCAGGCGGAAGCCTGGCGGTATGTTGGAGGGGCCGGTGGTATGGCCGTGGCTATTGCGCCACGGTCATAATAGCTGGCGGAACACTGCCAGCCTGTTGGCGGTGTTACCGCCAGCTTACCGCCGGCTGCCAGGGTCGTAATGACCCCCTGTGTGTTTGAAAATGCCACTTTTAGAAAGTGAGCATTTTCTTGCTTATACCATTTCTGTGACTCTGCCTGTTTGTGGATTCTCTGACTGGGTCGGTTTGATAGTTGGGCTGGTTGCACCTCACACTAGACAGTGACACAAAGGGAGCTGGGGTGTAGTTGGCATTTCCTGATGAGTCATCTGTGCTAGTAGGGAGGGGAGGAGTGGTCACTTACACCTGAAAGGGCTGTGCCTGTCCTCACACAATGCCGTCTCCGACCCCCGTGGTGAGTGTCTGGGGCCTGGCCTGGGAAAGGCAGATTTCACATTCAAAAGAGAAATTGGGTATAAGAAGGGCACCTAAAACCACAGATTTTAGATCACTTCTGGACATCAAGAGGAACGTCTGCCTGGAGAAGAGCTGAAGAGCTGAGGAGAAGTGTTGCCCTGCCTGTGACTGTGCTTTGTGGAGCTATCCTGCAGTTGCTGCTTCTGCCAGAGTAAAAGGGCAAAGACTGGACTTTGTGTGCCTTCCATCTTGTGAAGAAATCTCCAAGGGCTTGATTTAGAGCTTGCCTCCTGTTGTTTGAAGTCTCAGGGACAGCAAAGACTTCTCTCTGCCAGCACCTGGAGTCTCTGGAGAGACTCCTGATCTGACAAGTGGTGCCCTATCCAGTCCCTGGGCCCTTGAAAGGGAAGCTGGTGGAAATCCAAGAAAATCGACTTCGAACGACTTCGGACCGAGCCGCTGCTGAATCTGGTGACGCCGCCTGCAACCGACTCTGTGATCTTCGCTGGAACGCGTCGACCTTCGCAGGTCCGATGCCACTACAGCCCCGCTGAAGTCCGCGATTCCGTGTAAGTTGCCGCACCAGGTCGTGACCGACGCTGCTCAAAGTGCGCGGATTCAACGTTTCGCACAGACGCCGCGATCCCCGACTTCCCGCATCAACTTGTTTTCACTCTTCACCAAAGGTACTGTACTTGGGGGTGTACGTGACTCCGTGTCCAGCGCCGCTGGTGTCGGCTTGTTGGGAACGACTCTGTCACACCACTGTGTTAACACCTCATCAAAGCATTTTGTGTTTCTAAGTGATATTTTGGAGTTTAATCTTTAAAAATTCATAACTTGACTTGTGTATGTCGGATTTTTGTCGTTTTGGTCTTGTTGTGTTTAGATAAATATTTCCTATTTTCTCAACTGGTGTTGTGTCATTTTGTAGTGTTTTCATTAAGTTACTGTGTGTGTTGGCACAAATACTTTACACCTAGCACTCTGAAGTTAAGCCTACTGCTCTGCCAAGCTACCAAGGGGGTGAGCAGGGGTTAGCTGAGGATGATTCTCGTTTACCCTGACTAGAGTGAGGGTCCTTGCTTGAACAGGGGGTAGCCTGACTGTCAACCAAAGACCCCATTTCTAACATTGGTGATCAGCGGTTGGGATTTGGACTTGTATTTGTACTTGACATACGGTAATGAAGTGTACACTACTATTTTGAGTGCAGACCACTACATGACCACATACTACTTGTTTGGTGATCTTTGATTTTTTCTCTTTGGGATTGTTTTTATTCTACTTCCATGATTTTGCTGATCCCTTGACTGATTCTTTTTACTTCATTGGGAACTTATTTTCTGCCTTTGGAACTTTGCACTTGTGACCATCATGTCTCAGTCTGGAGATGCAACAGCTGGAGCTGTGTTTGAAATAGAGAAACTGAAGGAGTGCTCAGTTGCTCAATTGAAACAGTTCCTTAAAGATCTTGACTGTCCCACTGAGAGCTCCACCAGGGAGGGGGGACTGCAAAAGGCACAGAGGGCCTGGGTGACAGTCAAGGAGGCTGGAGGGCACACATAGGAGGAGAATGTGGGTGGGGAAGTGCAGAGGATACACAGTGGAGTAGTGGAGGTTACGCCTGGGGGGAGGGTCCCCAGCAGGGGTCGCAGGGTGTCATCCGAGGGTCTGACTCCTGAAGAGTTACAGGACAGACGGGCAGAGAGGGCTCGCCGGTTGAAGTTCAAGGAGTTGAGGATGCAAAGGGAGAAGAAGTTGGAAGAAAGGAGGAGAGACTTAGAGATCAAAAAGAGGATTTGAGCTTATGAGCTCAAAATGAAGGAGCTGGAAGTCATAAGGACTGAGTCCAGCTGGAGTGGTGGCAGCAACAGTTTTATATCCAGTGCTGCTGAAGAAGTGCACATGCCCAGAGATCTGGTGCCAGACTTCAAGGAAGAAGTTAATACACACCAGGAGGTTCAGGGGTTTGAGGTAGCCCCAGTGATGCACAGGGTCCCTGAGGTGGATTGGGGAACTGGCATAGGGAGTCATATTCCTAGTGATGGGAGGGACACTCAACTGGCTCTAGGTGAGAGTGACAGGGAGAGGGTTTCCACCCAGGTAAAAGTCCTGGTTATGGAGTGTGAAAACATCCCAGAAGAGTGTGGGTTGAGTGTCTGGGACAATCAGGTACTGTCTCACCAGTCTCAGGAGGGTGATGTGGGGTGATTTTTCAAGGCTGAGTCACTGGATGGTTGGGTGAAGGGTACTTTGGTTAATGTGAGGGGCTGAGTGATGTAATTGCTGGAGAGCATCGTCCTTATTTTCCAGAGCCAAAACCAGGTGGAGTGTGAGTTCTCTGACTCCAGGGAACTTACACTGGAGGCATACCTCTGGGTGAGTAGCAGAGGGTCTGAAGAGGCATTTGGGGGTGCTCCTGAATGGAGTGGTCTAGGTATTTCCCAACCAGGTGAGGTAGGGAAGGATTGTAGTGTCCCAGGTAGGTCCCATTGTAGTGGGATGGGTGAGGGACCCCATGTCCAGTCTCCGAGGAGAGGAAATGGGGATGGGTTGAGGCCCAGGGTCCCGAGATCTGGTCCCAGGTCCTGGAGGGTTCCATGAGGGAACACCAGGAAGGAAGCCTAGCCTGTACCATAGGGCCATCTGTTGAGGGAGACCCCACAGTGTCAGGAGAACTTGGGGGGGCGGCTGTAGCCAGGGTCCCACCAGTTCTAGTGTCTGGCAGTACCACTCCTAGTGAGGGGGTGCAGAAGTCCAGACAGAGGGCTGAGAGGGGGTTGCGGACCCCAGTGGAGAACCTGGAGGGTCAGGGGTCAGCTCTGAGAGCAGAGTCCCCCAGGAATGACCTTGGTGAGACCATTTCTGGATTGGGTGGAATCCAGACTCTGTCCGATGGGCAGAGGTCAGGAGACCTGCGCCAGCCAGACTCTTGTGTGGCCCTTGGGGACGGTGTGTCCCTTGAGGGGGGTTGAATGATCAGGTTCAGGGGGTAAACTCTGACCTGATGGGGGGTAGGTGTGCTCCCAAAGAAGTCCTGGTGCGCCAAGCAGTGGTTCAACCGCAGGTTGGTGACTCTGGGTTGGATGACCAGGTTCAAGGGGTGAACTCTGACCAAGTGGGGGGTTGGTATGCTCCCCAGGAAGTCCTGGGTTGCCAGGCGGTGGTCCAGTCTGTGGGTTCAGACCCTGGACTGGAGTATCAGGTGCAGGGGGTAAACTCTGACCTGAAAGGGGGGGCGGTTTGCCCAATCACCCCCCCCTGGTGTGATTTCAAGGGGTACTCTCCCTGAGGGGTGGGTGCAGAACCCTGAGAGTAGGGGAAGGGGAGAGAAAGATTCACCCCTGACCCCAGTGCAATCTAAGGGTGCAGACCCTGGATTGGAAGGCCACGTTCAGGGTGTGTCCCCTGGCGTGGAGGAAGGGGATACTGCTAATAGTGCCCCTACCATGTTGTCTTCTGGGGTGCCACTCCTAGTTGGGGGGTGCAGGACCACAGAAGGGAGCCTCACCCCTTGCCCTGGTATAACCTGAAGGTACAGACCCCAGGTTAAAGGACCAGTTGCAGGTTTACATCCCTGCACTGGTGGAAGAATTGTGCAGGACCGCTTCTACAAGCACCCTGACAATTCTGGACTCGGGGGTGCCGCTCCTGCAGGGAGGGTACAGAGCCCCAGAGGGAAGGACCAGGGTCAGGTTGTCATCCCTGACCTGGTGGAAGAGAGAGTGGTCAAAGGGTGCCAGGCACCTGGGGCTACCGCCTCCCACTCTCCGCAGTCACAGTGGCTGGAGAGGCCTGAGGTTGGGCTCTCATCCCTGACAGTTGTCCGGGGTCACTGTGGCTTGCTGTCCTGGTGGACAGAGTTGCCCCGGGGGGGGGAACGAGAGTCACACCCCGGGGGTGGAGTAGGCAACACAACTGTGTTGGCCCTGGTGGTGCTATCTGCCCATTGGGATACATCTGTGAGCAAAGTAAAGTTAGGTGCTGCACAGATGGTATCTGCAGATGCGGAGAAGGGTTCCCCATGGGTTAGCTTAGTGGGCCCTGAGAGTATGGACAGAGGGATCCAACTGGAGTCAGGAAGGCGTAGAACTGGAACATGCCCCTGCTGTTGTGGGGTTGAGCTAAGGTCAATTTAGTGACTTTTTGAGTTTAGTCTGCCAAGTAAGCGTCAACCACTAGTATCTGGTTGTGTGAGATTAGGTCAAAGTCAAAAGTTAAGGCTGATAGTGATGGAGCGCAGGTCGGGTACACGGGTTGGACTGGATCCAGTCTCGGCTTAACTGCAGTCTTAGAAACATTCTTGAAGGAGATCTTGAGAAGACAGAGTCTCAAGGAGGCAATGCACCAGGCTGTATCCAGGATGAGGCATTGACACCAAGGAGCCACTGGATGAGTTTTCAGTGCAGCTGTCAACGAGGGTGGTAAAAGCTCTGAGGAGGAGAAGCTAGATTCTTAGGCCAAGGAGCTTGTCGTCATCAATGAGCTGCTGCTCACCAGGTGTAGACACTGTCAATGGGAGGTCTTACTAAAGAGGATTTGCTACTGTGGAGAAGAAAGTAATGGGAGCTGCAGCAAAGTCATCCCACCGGCATCACACCTTCATCAGATCAGTACATTCCTGTTTCTTGTCGGATCTCAGAGCAGTTTTTGCTGAAAAACATTCTAAGTCTCAGATTTTGGATTTTGGTAAGAGAAAACTACCTTAACACCATACTAAGGGTCCAGGAAGTGGAGGGGCATCACTTGGGGACTAAGAATCACTCCAGCAGGGACCAACAGTATCAGGCAGGTAAATTGCAGGGTATCTGGGGCTTGTGGTGTTCTGTAGCCACACAGGAGGTCAGTCAGCTAGCCACTGGAGTCAATCTGGTGATCCTGGGTTCAAGGAACAGATTTTGTCTTCCTTCCTGAGGCAGCATGGCAGTCCTTCCAGCAGGCGGGCAGCAGGGTGTTCCTACTTCTGTGCCTTCCACTGGTCAGAAATGAGCTGAAGAGTGGTTCTAGGGGTTCAGTATTTATACCTGGCATCAGCTGTTGTGTCTGAGGAACTCCCTGTCCTACAGCCACATCTGGTTCTGGGAAGTTCTTCCTTTCCCCTGCCAAGCCTCCAAATTGTCTGGAGTAACAAAATACAAAAGGCTGGTGTCAGGTTCCTTTGTGTGTGCAGGAGGCAAAGCCCTGTGGAGGGTAAGCAGAACAGGACAGAGCTCTGCCCCCATCATAATTAATATGGCCTATCCTCTCCACACCTAGTCCCCATTGTGTCACTGTCTGGTAGTAATACATAAACCACAACAGCTGAGCCATTCACAGTCATATGACCGAGGACACTGGTAGAAGGCACAAATCATTGGGGCAAGGAAACGCCAGCATTCTAAAAGAGACACTTTCAGAATTGTGACTTAAAATCTCACTTTACTTTTAATGAGTACTTCAAATCACAATTTGTTAGAAATGGGGTCTCTAGTTGGCAGTCGGTTTGCGCCCTGTCCAAGTAGGGGCCCTTACTCTAGTCAGGATGAGGGAGATACCCGCTCAGATAACCCCTGCTCACCCCCTTGGTAGCTTGGCCCGAGCAGTCAGGCTTATCTCAGAAGCAATGTGTAAAGCATTTGCCCATAACACACTGTAATAAGTGAAAACACTACAAAAGGACACCACACCAGTTTTAGAAAAATAGCCAATATTTATCTATATAAAACAAGACCAAATAGGATAAAAATCCAACATAGAGTAAGAAACATATTAATTCTGCAAGATTTACTCAAAACTACAGTTCTTTGAAGTCGATAGCTCCACCTAGACGATAGCTCTCACGCCGTCGTGATCAACAATACCAACAGTTCAGGCCAGCTGCGGCGTTGCGGGCCAGCTACGGTGTCGGGAAGACCCGCAAACAGTACCTTTGATTTGCAGGGTATCGTGATCCTCGCGGTGAGCTCCGGAGAGCCGCATCACTGACGTTGCGGTGTCATTTCCGGAGTCGTGCAGGAGTCGTCGGGCCTCTGAGGTCACATGCGTTGCAGATTAAACTCCAGGCTGATGAAGACAGGTGCGCCGGCGTGGATGGTGTCGGGGCTGCGGTGCGAAGCAGGACGATGCGATGTGAGGTGCGCACAGGTCACGGTGCAGGCAGCAGCTCGGTGACAGCGTCCAGTGGCATCGGTGAGATTAGGGCTGTGGTGTGAAACGGTGCGGTGCGACGTGCAGTGTCCACAGGTCACGGAGCAGGCAGAAGCGTTGTCATTGCTGAAGCGCTGTCGTCGGTAGGCCCAAGCCAACGGCGCGGGACGGGACAGTGCTTCGTGACCCTCAGGAGCGGTGTCCACAGGCCATGGTGCAGGCAGGATGCCTGGTGAAGACACAGGAGTGGGTGGTGCTGGCGTCAGTGGACCGGGGCTGCGGTGGGGGATGGGATGGTGCTTCGTGTACCTCACGAGCAGTGTCCACAGGCCACGGTGCAGGCAGTGGCTCAGTGAAGTCGTCCCATGATGGCATCAGTGAGATCAGGGTCGCGGTGCGAAGCAGGGCAATGCGACTCCATGTGGCGTCGGCAAGTCACGGTGCAGGCCATCGGTGTCGTTGGCAGCGGCGCGGTGGTTTCTCCTCTTGAACAGCACAAAACACACAGTTCCCAGTGCTGCAAGTCGAGGAAACTGAAGTCTTCGGTGTCCCTGAGACTTTAACCAGGATGCAAGCTCTACTCCAAGCCCTTGGAGAATTTGCTGAAGCAGGACACACAGCAAAGTTCACCCTTTGCACTCTTTTCAGGCAGAAGCAGCAACTGTAGTCCAGTCCAGCAAAGCAACACAGCAAAGGGACTGTACTCCTCCTTCAGCTCATCAGCTCTTCTCCTGGGCAGAGGTTCCTCTTGATTCCAGAAAGATTCTACACGCCTGGGGTTTTGGGTCTTCTTCTTATACCCAGTTCTGCCTTTGAAGTTGGCAAACTTCAAAGCAAAGTCTCAAGTGTTTGCAAGATTCTTCCTTGGCCAGACCAGGCCCCAGACACTCACTAGGGGGTTGGAGACAGGATTGTGTGAGGGCAGGCACAGTCCTTTCAGGTGTGAGTGACCACTCCTCCCCTTCCCTTCAGCACAGATGGCTAATCAAGAAATGCAGGCTACACCCCAGCCCCCTTTGTGTCATTGTCTAGAGGAGAGGTGTGAATAGCCCAACTGTCAACCTGACCCAGACGGGGAATCCACAAACAGGCAGAGTCACAGAATGGATTAAGCAAGAAAATGACTACTTTCTAAAAGTGGCATTTTCACACTAACAATCTAAAAAACAACTTCACTAAAAGATGTATTTTTTAAATTGTGAGCTCAGAGACCCTAAACTCCAAATTTGTATCTGCTCTCAAAGAGGAGCTGAGCTTTAAGGATATTTAAAGGCAGCCACCATGTTAACCTACGAGAGAGATAGGCCTTGCACATTGAAAAGCAAATTTGCCAGTATTTCACTGTTACAACATATAAAACACACTAGTATATGTCCTACCTTAAACATACACTGCACCCTGCCCAAGAGCCTCTTAGGTGTGCCTTACATGTAATAAAAGGGAAGGTTGAGGCCTGGCAAGTGGGTACACTTGCCAAGTCGAATTGGCAATTTAAAACTACACACACAGACACTGCAATGGCAGGTCTGAGTCATGTTTACAGGACTACTAATGTGGGTGGCACAACCAGTGCTGCAGGCCCACTAGTAGTATTTGATTTACAGGCCCTGGGCACCTCTCGTGCACTTTACTAGTAAATCAAATATGCCAATCATGGATAAACCAATCAACAGTACAATTTCTATAGGGAGCACTTGCACTTTAGCACTGATTAGCATTGGTAAAGTGTGCAGAGACAATAAACCAGCAAAAACAGACCTCAACAAATAGGAGGAAGAAGGCAAAAAGTTTGCGGATAACCCTGCAAAAAGGGCCATTTCCAACACAATTATTTTAAGTCTAAATGGCATATCTATATCTTTTCCCAATTCAAAGTTAGCACTTGTTAGATGGAATAAGGTAACTTAGTATTAGTCAATGGGTGATATAAGTCTTCTCACAGTGAAAATCGACGGTGGAGTTATTCACTGTCAAGATCTGTAAATCTTAAGTACCCATGTCCTACTTTTTAAATACCATGCAGCCTGCTCTAGTTGCTGTTTGGGCCTTTCTTAAGGGTCACCTATAAGTATTAAAAGGAGGAATTAGGTCTGGCAAGAGGTTTATTTCCCCAGGTAGAACTGGCTAGTTAAACCTGCACTACAGGCTGCAGTGGCGAGTCTGAGACATGGATCATGTTTTAAAGGGCTACTATAGTGGGTGGGCCATTAAGTGCTGCAGACCCACTTGTAGCATTTAATTTATCAGCCCTGGTAATTGTAGTATCATTTACTAGGGACAGATGAGTGAATTATAAGTGCCAATTTGGTGTTGGCCTCTTTTACCATGTGTTTGGGAGAGAGCACAAACACTTTGTAACTGTTTAGAAGTGGCAAAGTGCACAAAGTCCTAAGGCCAACAAACAGAATTCAGAAAAGCAGGAGAAGTGAAGGCAAAAGTTTCCCGATGAGCCTGTACAGAGGGCCAGCTCCAATAAAAGTTAATAGAAATCATACTAGGTGAAAGGCAAATATATTGAATATTACAAATACTTTAGCACAAGTAAAAAAATAAAAATAACCAATTAGAAAATACATAACACTTTATTAGAGCTAACTAGAGTCTGCATTTGAAGTTCTGATGATTTGGTAGAAATGAGTACCCACTGATCCCTTTATATCTTACCTTAGACCAGTAATGGGCAGCGTGCTGTTCATCATTCTTCTGCTCAGAAATAAGAGACAGGGAGATCAGTTTAAAAAGTGTCCCTGGGGCTTCCAGAAAGTCCCCATTGAGGGACTGAAACCTGTTTTTTTTTTTTACAGGTTTCACTGGGAAATAATTATGAAGTATCTTTTTCACCTCAACAGCAAATCACCAGATGTGCATGAAGCAGTAATAGCTGAAATGTAATGAAACAACGATGCATGGTTGGTACAGGTTTAAGAGTATGCTAGGAGGCTTTCACATAATATTGCTGAATGTGAACAATATGTAAAAACGAGCGTGAATTTCTATTAATTTATCATATGTCAAAACAAATTGTCTTCTTTAAGCAATACTAAACATTGACAGTATATATTAGCAAACAACCATTTCGTTTTACTTCCACCAGGGAGTAGGGCTCACATTTGTTAGTTCATAAATGGCCATAAACATTACACAGTATAAACACTGTTAAGGTTGCACCTGCCCAATCCTATGACTAACAGTTTAAAAGATCTTGTAGATGTTCATGTCTTCACCATTGTCTCTTTTGCTAATCATCTCTCAGTCCCTTCATGTGTCTTCCTCCTCATTCTTTACTCCGCCCATGTCTGTATCTCTATTTCCATCATGTCGTGTGTGAGAGACATCATCAGGCTAGTTGATTATGTAGATGGGTGGAGACATTTTGTTCCAGTGCACACACTTTCAGTAATGCTCTTACATATCAGTAACTTGAATGAAGTGTTGGAAGGGGGTGAAGCACAGCCAGTGCATGGGGTGCAATGCTTTCTGCTAATTTCCCAAAACTGGGATTAGCAGCACTTCTGGCTAAAGTACAACTATTCTTTGACCATTCAGTACAAATACACTTTGGGAAGGCGAACCAAACATCAGTGAAAGTGCTTAGTGTTTTTAGTCAAATCTCTTCCTTAGTGGAAGGTAAAGTAGTGCTTAATTTGCCACAAAATAAGGGCCTGGATCCTCTTCAGGAGGTCACTGCAGCTTGCACCACCCATTGCCCCTACAGGTCTGCCAATGACAGTACCAACACACCTACCAACCATTGCGCTCCAACAAGTGTGACAATTCAGGCTATTTTAGGCACCCAAAGCTTTACAAATAGATTGAGCAGAAGGTATTAGTCATTTTTAAAGCATATTGAATTAATAAAAAAACTGTTGTTTTGCTCATCTCTAAACAGCTCCACTATGTGACAGACTGTCATAAGTGCCAGTGTTGACAATTAAGTGCCATCACTGAGTACAGGAAACCACTTGCTCAAATTAAGCACTGGTGCAGAGCCATTTTTGAGCATATGGCTCTCTGCTATACCATGTTAAACCAAGGCTGCTAATGGCATGACACACTTTAAACATGCCCTTGCATGCAGCTCTCAATTTTTGCAGCTGCATGGAGGTTCATGGAGTGCACAGTCACAGACAGCTAGGTTTACATGCTGCAGACCCTGCAAAGTGTGAGAGAAAGCTTCACATACTGAGTGGGACCTCAATCACCTCCTTAAAGACTGGGGTTTAGGATACACATTAGTAAATATGTTAACTTAACATAGCCTTAGAGGGGCTTCTACATGGAAACCATCAGCAGTACATCTGGAGGGGATGGCGTGCATTAGGAACTGTGGGCCAGATGTACGACCATTTCATTGTGAATCGCAATTAGAGACTCGCAAAATGAAATGTACAAATGTGTCTCAGACTCATTTAGCGATTCCCAATGGGGTTGCAAATGGCCTACCTCATTAGTATTCATGAGGTAGGTCGCAGTCTGCGACCCCATTGGGAATGACCACGCTCACAGGAATGGTGGTCTGCTGGGAACGGCAAACCACCATGTCTGTGACTGCATTTCAAATAAAAATGTGTAATGCAGCCCATTTTCCTTAAAGGAAAATGGGATGCATTAAAAACAAAAAAATGGAAAGTTTATTTTCATTTTTTCAGAGTATGCAGACACACTGCCTGCTCTGAAAAAATGTTGGAGCCCCCATTCACCCGTTTGTGGATGAGTTACCACCAACTTGAAGTTGGTGGCAACTGTGATTGTTTTGCAAACAAATTTTTGGTCACGAAACAATCATACATGCCATTGCTACTCGCTATTTGGAAGGGGCATGCCCTTGCGACTTGTAAACCTATTTTGCGATTTGGTAAATAGATTACTGAATGGGAAAATAGCATTGGTACATACCAAAATGCTATTTTCTGTTCGCAAACAGCCCGATTCTGCAAATTGGGCTGTTTGCGCTGTATTCTGGGTGTTTCGTGAGGGTTTATGGGTCTTTCTATACCATCTCCCAAAGACCACCCAATGAGACATGCTTAAAGTCCATCACTACCACACTTTACATGTCTATTGTAGGTACCATTCACTTCTACAGCTGACCATAATTGTTGTTTGCCCAAGCACGAGGAGGATTCTTTCATTTTCAATGGAGATTTCACCATGCAATGAGCTAATAGCCCCTTAGGACTCTGAGTCTGTCAGTAGGGTATTTGACATGCAGCAATTAGATTTTAAAAACTTAAATGAATATTTATGTATTTAATTGTTACGTAGGTGTCTCCGTGCTATTTTACAAACAGAACCATCTAAGTGTTTGGGCTTCAACACATGTTAACAAACATATATAATTATTAAAATCTGTTTCAAAATAATGGCATCCTCAAATGCTGCCACTTTTGGAGCATAGCTGGTTTCCTTAAAAGAAAAGTATAACTCTATATGGGATTGTTCTAAAACATATTTCTAAATGCAAATACAAATTTGATGAATTTAAGTATACAATCTATTTCAAGATTCTTAGTAATGTTTGTGAATTGGGGCTGTTTCGAATGCCCCAATAGCCCAAACCTTTACTATGTCATAGTGGAGACGATGATAAACTAGGATGGAAGTATGAGTGGAGTACTAGATTTAGTGCAGTCCAGTGTTTAAGGCTCATTAGTCATAGAAGCAAAAACAGCATGGGCTTCCATTGTCCAATTTATCTGTCTGACAGAAAGAGATCATGTGGGAAGATCACTCTATGCTCCCATCAAGCCTCTAAACATCCTCTTTGGCTTAGAAGGAAATGGATTATAACATTGGGTGGGTAGTAAGGAAACCCAGGTGGGAAGTCCTTGTGTTAATTATGTGGTGAAAATTGAAATATTCATAAATTGGGAAAGTTTTGCTTTGGTTTTTGAAGGGACCAGAAAATCCCCTAAATGAGGGTTAGTAATTTGGATATATAATACCAAATTATTTATAGGGCACCTCAGGCAGTTCTTCCTAAATATATTTGAGTTAGATTAGCCTCTGCTGCAGCTAAAAAGCATTCTGCTTGCATTGGTCCTTCCTACTTGTGCTTTGGAGTGGCTGGAAAAGAATTGGATCTTATTTTGGCCTCTGGCAGCACTTTACCTCACCTGAAAATGTTTCTTCTCTCCAAGGCTGTTTCACCTGCAGGCCTTGGATAGTCAATCTGGGAACAGGGCTCTGACATCCCCTGCAAACTGTTCCCTCTTTACATTTTAACAATTGTTTGTGCTCCTTGCAAAGCAGGCCACAAACCCTTAGAAGATATTATCATCACACCAACTATGTCTGCACTGTGATGTGTATCAATTGCTACACCAGATTCATCACTGTTTGTCCTCAAGCTATGAGTTTGTTCTAAAACCCTCATGCAGGTGTTTGCATAGAACACTGGTGCTCATGGTGTTAGATCACTTCTGATGACTCCCACACTGACAATGAAACAAGATTACCAGAAGTTGGAGTCCCTAATGATGTGGGAAAGACAAAGGAAGCTGCTTCTCTTCCTCAAAAGCATGGATGGATGGCGCTCACGGAGTCCCACTACGCAGAATCTTGCGAAGTGGTTAAAAAACTCAGTGAGCTCTGCGGAATTCAGCCAGCGGGTGGAGTTGCTCGGCGCGCCCGTTTGTGCTACATTTTTCAAGTTCAGGAGCGCGATTTGCGGTGTTGCATTGCAAATATTGTGTGAACGCCACCTCGTGATTCGCTTGGGTGCAGCCATTTTGTTTTCTCTGTCTCTGTGCATGGTTCTGGGCCTAACATTTTAATCCACTCTAAATCTTTACCATCCCACCCTTTTCTAAATTATTCACCCCTCATTTCCCTATATTTCATCAGTGTGTGTCTTTGTATTTGTGTATTATACATTTATATTTTAGTAATTTAGTAATTTAGTAAATTGTGGGGTGTTTTCGTGACTTTTGAATATTTTCTTGATGTTCTGCTTTTGATTTCCCTTTATCATTTTTTTCTTTCTTTCTTCTATTTCTTTTCCTTTTTTTTCCCACACAGCACCATGGCATAGGGTGACAGAGGGAGTGGCGGTGCTTATGCTGCTGCTAGTTGCTTACCTTGTGGGCATTGGTAATGCCAAGGAGTGCATCCCTGCCCCATTTTCACAGAGGCGGAGGTGGCAGCACTTCTCTTTTTTGTGCAGTGCCACCTCCCCTCCATGCTGGCAGCAAGCAGCAGGCCTGGGAGCGGTTGCACCCTTCAGGACCATCGACTGCTGTGGGGGATGGTGCACCGCTTAGTTTGTTGGCAAATTGGGGTCCAGCACACCCAGCAGCAGTTGATGCATTGTTGAGTGGACATAATCAACCGTGGACAGGGCCTGCTCAACCTGCCGGGTGTCGAGGTGTCAGGGCTCAGTGAGTAATAGTTATTTTTTTGTTGTGTGTGTGTTCCACAATGCTTATTAATAGCAGTGCTAACTTTCAGAGGTAAGTTAAGGTTACATTTATTTATTTATTGTGTAATCCAGTTTGAGCTAGCATGTTGAGTCAGCAATTCCTAATTGTGCTGGGGGGACATGTTTGGGCTGATTATCTAAAAAGCCCTGCAGAGAGAGACTCCTCCTGTCACTAAGTATAGGATAGTGGTAGTAGTAATAAGTAATATCAGTGAGTTAGCAATGCTTTCACTGTGCCTTTCTTTATGTTGCTTATGCAGTGCCCCCCAATCACAATCTCCTTGGTGATGTGTACTATGATGTAATCATAGAAAGTATGCAACTATGCAGTGAAAAACAATGGCGGCTGAGTCGCCCCATCAAAGGTGGTTGAGAAGTAAAGATAATTTTCTGTAATATGAATGCATTGTTAGTGGTACATAGTTGTATTTATTTACAAGGCACTCCGTGGCACCAGAAGTCAAGGTTAGTGACGGTCCGGTGACACACACTTCAGAGCCATATTTATATTTTTCCAGCCGCACCGACTACCAATTCAGGGGGCAGTGGCAGTATTAGTGCACCAGACATGGCAGCGGTCAGAGGGGGAGAACTGGTGGCAGCAGGGACTGGTGCTGGTAAGTCATGTTGCTCCTGTTCATTGACAATTACTAATATACTCCCTGCAGGAGAGTTGCTTGTAGAGCCCTTGGATTAGCAGCTAAGTGTGGACTAAGTTCTTAATGGCCTCTTCTCTCTGCAAATCAGCAGACAAAAGCTCATAATGAATGGGCGCTACAAATGATGGCTTGCTCGAAAAGTGAACAAAGATGGACGGCTAAAAGAAAGAATGGGAAAAATGGTATATGAGTGAAAGGATGTGTGGGTGAAAGGAAAAGATACATAGGTGAGTGATAGGAGATGCATAGGTGGGTAAAAGAATGGATTAGAGTGGTGAAAGGAGTGAAAGGATGCCTCAGTGGGTGATGGGAGGATGGGCAAAAGACAATGCTCGGGTGAGGAATGGGTGGATGGTAATGAACAATATGTGGGTAAATGGATGGATAGGTGAAAGCAGGGTATTTGAAAGGTTGGATACTGGATAGGTGAGTGTATGGATGGACGTGTGGATAAATATGGATGGCTGGATTGGAATAGTGAAAGACTGGACGAGAGACTGTAAAGCTTAATTGGTGGGTATCAAAGGAGAAATAGAATAGATAAATGAAAAGGTGAAAGTATAATTGCTTGGATCAAGAAATTCGGGAGCTGTTGTGGAGAGGGACAGGTCTGCTGTTCAGCTATTTTGCATGGCTTGCATGGTTATCAAAGCTTTGGTTCAAAGTGGGGGTATCATCTCCCTTAACTCACTGTAGTTGAAGCAAGGCAAATATGTATCCTCTCACCCACCATCATACCTACCTTCCCATTAGTCACCAATGCCTACTAGGATGTAACTGCAGCGTGGTTCAATACAGAAGTGCAATGTGTATCTGTTTCAGTTAATGCAGCATTCACAAAGTTGTCAATGCACTGCAAACTTAAAAGGTGTTCGTCCCTTCCCTCCTAGTGCCCACTCTGTCATCCTCTAGTACTTTAGTCCTTTATTTTTTCAAATTTCCAAATTGAAAAATCCCTTTTGGCATGCACCACTTTTATATATAGTTTATCAATATTTCATGGCTTCCATAAAGGATTCATGCCAGTTCAAATTTTACCCTTTTGACATTCGTCAGCTACAGTGAGGCATGTGTGGATAAAATATGGCTCTGTGACTTGTTGCAATCAGCCACATCAAATTCTAATGGCCTAGGGGATCAGTAATTTACTGCTACTGTGCCACTCTACATTTGAAAAACTTGTTTGTACAGAGCATGAGCTATAATTTGTCATTTCCCTTTTCCTTTCCTCCTATAGCTACTCCTGGTGGACATCATCCAACTTGCCGGGAGATAGCAGCCTGGCTGCGGCAGCAGAGGCTGGAGGACATCTGCAATGAATATCAGTGGGCGGTGGCCCTTCAGGAGGAGGAGGATGAGGCTGAGGCAGCAGTCAACATGACCACTGGCCTTAGCTCCTCTAACCATGCGTCATCGCCTCCAGCCTTCCAGAAGCACTGCCATTGCTGCCACCAGCTGGCATCAGCCCATCCCTGTTCCACCACTGTTACCCCCATGCTCGGACCGCATCTTTCAAAACAGCATCCTGCAACACCTTGCGTGCCTGGACTGCCAGTGGGCACACATAAAGGCAACCCTCGACGATCTCCAGAGTCATATCGACAACACCCTCTTCCGACTCTTTTTTAAATTTTTTGTTTTGGTGAAGGGGCACTTGTTGTGGGTGGAGAGGACAGAGTTTTTTCAAGAACTTTACATATTGGACTTTTTGGGTACGGGGTTTTTTGTTTGGGAAGAGGGATGGGCCTGTTGTAGGTGGAAACTGTGGTTTTTTGTCTTTGTGTAAAATAAAGGGGATACATAGTTTTACTTGATTTATGCCTCCAATGTTTTTGTTGGTGTTTTAGTTAGCACTGCTGTTTTTTAGTGTAACCTTTCTTAAATCTGCTAAAAAATGTTTGTCATTTACCTATACCCTTGCTCTATTGCCCTCTACAACTATATTGACAACTAGGGGACGGTTTCAATTACCTATTTTGTCTTTAAAAACCTAAATACACATAGACAAGTAAGACAACATCTTCTTTAGTAGGAGTTAATTACTAACTAAACAAGTTAACTTAAATCCATAGTTCTTCTCTGACCTGAATATATGAAGTGAAGGAGTCTTATTACTGCAAGGTTTTTCCCAGGATGGCATCTTAAGGGGGTTGTAGGTAGTAGTAGTAGCAGGCTAGCACGCTAATAGGGAAGGCAGAAGGTGTCATTCCCACCTATGCAAACTCCAACTGCAGGATTAACCAAAGGGTTATCCATCATTGTCAAATAGATTGAAGTAAAACAGAGAGTTAGTGGATCATCAAATTATATTATAACTTTAGAAAGACTGAGACCAGACTACCACAACGACAGTATTTGGCACACAACAAAGAAGACCTGATATGATAATAAAAACTAGCAATATGGACTTCTTCTGAACAATGATGAGGAGCTAGTATTTAAAAATTAAACTTAGGAAATCAAATCATGGAGTCGGGAGAAGTTGGCTCAGAGTCAAGAGTGATTGGATAAGGTTAAGCGTTTATGCAACACACAATGCAACAGGCCTTAATGATGTTGATGGGGCCGGTGTGGAATATTGCCCAGGTTATAAAAGGTCATGCAGTGAGTTGTTGTTGCTTTCACCACATCCGCCCCATCAAGTGTGTGATCCATTCATGGTGTAAAATTAAGGCACACCTCAATATATCACACAGCTCAGGGGAAGAGAGTTAGAGGGCTCGATGAATGAATAGGAAAGGGGATTTGGGGAAAGGTATGACAAAACAAACAATACACAAAAGAAACCATGACAATATTAATTGTTGCACTGAGCTGCACACCATCATCAATCTTTTGTGGAAGGAAACAATGAAGGGATAAGTTTGACACAGTTCAGTTAAATACGCTGCAAACAGTCCTTCTACCCCAGTGAGACCCAAGATAGTATATCTCTAAATTTTATGTCTTCTAGGTTTGAAAGATACAAATTATGGGGGATTTAAGTTAACCCACCCAGTTCTAAAAATGATGATTGTTAAACGGAAAATGATAATGTATTGCCAAATTGGGCTGTGCATCTCCATTCTTCTTGGAATGTCCATAATTCTTGGATGCCTGGCTGAACCTGTCTGGTAGGTAAGCTAAAGCCTTGAGTTTTTACCAAGTTTTGTTCATGAGGACTAGGAGAAGGCCTGCATATTGAAAAAAAAAACCAATAACTGTATTATAGATTAAAGGCAAAGGACGAAATCCTTGCAAGCAAGATAAGGTTCAGCAGGAGTCAGGAGCGTACCAAGAAGACTCAGAGGCAGAGCAAGAACATAAAGAGCAATGCAGCAAACACACACTCAGCAACATTTCCCAAATCAACACATCTCTCTCCAGTCCACTGAGCTGAGTGAGTACTAGGTGTCAAAGTCTTCACCGTCATCATGGTTTGTCTTTGAAGTCAATAACTTTTTCTTTCTAGCTGTTGAGGTAGTCCCGCCCTGAGTCCTTCCATCCTCCTCCTGATTCTGAGGATCTCCATTCCACTCACAAACCGAGCAAGGTATACCTGTGTAGTCAAGTGCACTGTTGTTGAAGAACAAAGAAAGAAACAGAACTGGAGTATTTTATTTAGAATTGTGTTTGGTAAGTGAAGTGACTTGTCTGGTCTGAGGAACCAGAAAAAAGGAGTGGAACCTGCAGGTAAATTCCACAAGGTTTTGAAGACCAACCACTTTCAGTAAAAAATGATCACCCATCAACCTCCAGACATGGGAAATCATCAGAATCAAGTTTACAAATTTGTTAACTCCCTTCCCCACTGTCAGCCACCACATATATTCTCAATCATGACTCACAATCACTTCACCACTCATTGTTGCAATAATTACTAGTTACCTCTTCGAATCCAAGCATGTGGCTGAACAAAATATTATCTCCTCCATTGGTAGCAACTCATTGGAATTTGGCATTGGTATTGGCAGTCTTTTAATCAATGATCTTTTGGGGCAGCCCTGCTAGGTGATGTAAAAAAAAAGGATTGGCAATGGCATGGGGGAGACAGACATTGTCTCCAATGTCCTAAAAGGAATGTGGGGGCTTCTTCATGCACAGAGGTCATACTCCAATCTGGCCACATAATAATATGCGACTAAAAAATGGTGGGGCAGCATAAATCCAACACAAACGTAATGTTCCACTAACATTTTTTTGCAAAGAAAGAAGTTCAACAAGAAATAATTAAAAAGTTCTATGATGGCACTGGCACACTCACTCCAGGAAATTTAGTTCATCCTCCCACTCGGGTGGTTCACCCAGAAGTTGGTCAACAAACACACTTGATTCTGACCAATCATTCTCTTCCTCATCCTGTCTTGTTTCAGGAACAGCTTAATCAGGTGGTATAAAATGCTGGTTCATTTTGATCATGGTTATTCTCTCCACGTTTTGAGGTGAGAGACTGCTTCTTCTCACTGTAGCAAATGCACCAGCTGCACTGAACACATGTTCAGCAGACATGCTGCCTACAGGACAAGCCAGATACTTATTGCCAGTCTGTTGAGCTCTGACCATAAGCACATCTTCCGATACCAATACACCAATGGGTTTTGATCACGTGCTCCTCTTTTGGGTCACCCAGATACTCCTGGAACATCCTCTGAACTGTCACTGGTGCTGCCTCTTGCTCAACCTCTTTTGCCTTCGCATCTGCACTGGACTTAAGACCTGCAACTTAAAACCAAGCCAATGCAGAAGTTGGGTCGGATTCTTCTGATGCTGTTGTTGCTGGTGGTCTTGTTGGTGGAGTTGGCTGCTTTGAGGCAAGACTGCCTTCTCTACAAGTTGAAGGCAGCACCCCAGAACTGCAGAGTGGAACTTTGAGTTCCAGACGTTCTTCTTCGAGTTCTCCAGCCTGCTCAACAATCTACCTCTTGTAATTCGAAACATTCCCTTCTGAAAAAGGAATGAACGAGGAAAGATTTTTTTTTGTAGCGTGAATCAAGTAGGGTGGCACAGATGTACTCCTTATGTCAAGATAATGTCATTTTGTAGCCTTGCATTACAAATCAAGCAATAGTTTAGGCTGTCAACCAAGGCATGAGCTTCTGGGTTTTCGCTCACACCTCTGTGTGCAAACCTTTCAGACACCTTCTTTAGCTGGTCCTGAAGCAGATGCAACAGTGGGATAGCTTGGTGAATCGTACTGTCCTCCTTGCTAACTTCCTGCATGAAAACCTCAAAAGGGAGCAGCATCTGTGTCAGACATTTGACTAGGCCCCAATTGTCCGCATTCATGATCATAGATTTCCCAATTGCATCCCATCCTCTCAGAATGACATAGTCATTGACCTGTCTGTACTGCTCAAACAAATGCTGCAACAGATGATAGGTTGTGTTCCATCGTGTTGGCACTTCATGTATCAGCGCTTTAACTGGTACTCTGTTACCACACTGAATAATCTGCAACTGTTTCCGGGCTTTAACCCCTTCGCTGCCAGGCCTTTTCCCCCTCAGGTGCCAGGCCTTTTTTTGGCTATTTGGGGCAGTTTGCGCTTAGGCCCTCATAACTTTTTCTCCACATACGCTACCCACGCCAAATTTGCATCCTTTTTTTCCAACACCCTAGGGATTCTAGAGATACCAATGGTTTGTGGGTTCCCCTGGAAGAGACCAAGAAATTAGCCAAAATACAGCAAACACTTCATTGGCTGCAGAAGAAGGCTTGTGTTTTGTTCCTGGAAAATAGCATCAACAAAGGGTTTGTGGTGCTAAAATCACCATCTTTCCAGCTTTCAGGAACAGGCAGAATCAGAAAACCCCATTTTTCAACCCAATTTTGGCATTTACTGGGACATACCCCATTTTTACTATTCTTTGTGCTTTCAGCCTCCTTCCAGTTAGTGACAGATATGGGTGTGAAAGCAATGTTGGATCCCAGAAAGCTAAACATTTCTGAAAAGTAGATACAATTCTGAATTCAGCAAGGGGTAGTTCATGTAGGGCCAAGGTTTTCCTGCAGAAAATAACAGCTGAAATAAAAAATAATTGAAATTGAGGTGAACAAAACAGCCATTTTTATCCACGTTTTAATCTGTAACATTTTCCTGCCATGTCAGAAATATTTAAAACAATATACTGTTATGTCTGCTGGACTCTTCTGGTTGCGGGAATATATAGGGCTTGTACGTTCATCAAGAACCCCAGGTACCCAGACCCAATAAATGAGCTACACCTTGCTATGAGTTTTCATTCTATACCCGGTATACAGCAATTCATTTGCTGAAATATAAAGAGTGAAAAATAGGTCGCAAGAAAACCTTTGTATTTCCAAAATGGGCACAAGATAAGATGTTGAGAAGCAGTGGTTATTTGCACATCTCTGAATTCCGGGGTGCCCATACTAGCATGTGAATTACAGGGCTCTCACCAGGTTCTGTTATCCAGAATCCTTTGCAAACCTCAAAATTTGACAAAAAAACACTTTTTCCTCACATTTTGGTGACAGAAAGTTCTGGAATCTGAGAGGAGCCACAAATTTCCTTCCACCCAGCGCTCCCCCAAGTCTCCCAATACAAATGGTACCTCACTTGTGTGAGTGGCATATTGCCCGTGAAAGGAAATACCCCAAAACACTATGTGGGCACATACAAATAATCAAATACTAAACTTCCTGTTTTTGCGGGGGCCCTGCGTTTTTTGTCCTGGTCTCAGCAGCCATATAGGGAAACCTACCAAACCCAAACATTACTGACAACTAGATACCCGAGGGAATCCAGGGAGGTGTGACTTGCGTGGATCCCCTAAAGTTTTCTTACCCAGAACCCTCAGCAAACCTCAAATTTAGCTAAAAAAACAAATTTTTCCCACATTTCTGTGTGGGATCACCGCACTGGGAACAATTTCTTACCACCCAACGTTCCCCTTAGTCTCCCGGTAACAATGATACCTCATTTGTGTAGGTGGGCCAAGTGCCTGTGACAGGGAAGAGCCAAAAACATATCAAAATTGAGGGGGACCAAATTTTTATCGGTATAGATGAGACAATGCTGGGTAGTAGGATTTTTGTGGATTTCTGCAGATTCTGAAGGTTCTATCACAAAAATCTGGGAAAAATGTGTGATTTCCAGCAAGGTTGGAGGTTGGCAGGGCATTATGGGTAAGAAAATAGTGCGGGTGCATGTGAAGCACACCACCCTGGACTCACCCAGATGTTTACTTTTCAGATGTGTCTAGGTCTTGAGGATTTTTCTACATGGCAGCGTCCCAAAGTCCAAAAGTGCAACCCTCACCATTCCAAGTGGGATGATTTTGAGAGTTAGCCAAGCTCTTATGGCCCAAATGTAAAACCAAAACCCAAAATAACCAAATGTCCTCTTGCTTGCTGTGGGATAAGATGTTTTGGGGGGGGCATAACCATGCCCATACTGGTTAGTAGCCACCACCAAACATTTTTCTTTTTTTTAATTCCCTGGCATCTATTAGACTTTCTTCCTCACCGGGGTGTGGATCGGAGGTATTGCCCCATCTGCCCACTGGTGGGCAGAAGAACTTTGCCCCATTTATTTGGGGTGGGGGTATGGCCATACCCCCACTCTCTTGTTTTGAAAGAAAATCTTCCCTGGTCTCTGGCGGGCTTTCTTCCCACTTGGGGGCAGATAGGCCTTTCAAAAATAGGCGGGGCAGATATGATCAACAGTAATGTGCCCCCATGGGGAGCAACCCTTTCCCAAGGGGCTGTCCCCCCAAAAAAAACACACACATACACACATCAATCCCTGGTGTCTAGAGGTTTCTGTCCCCCCTGGGGGCAGATCAGTTTAATTATCATAGGCCGATATGTACCCGAGGGGGACAGAAAAGCCTAAAAATATTTTGCCCCCCTGGGGAGTGGCCCTTGCCCAAAGGGCCGCTCCCCTGATGCGTAAGTTTAACAAAAAATCCCTGGTGTCCAGTGGTTTCTGCCTCCCTTGGGGGCAGATTAGCCTAATAGCCTAAATACAATTTGCCCTCCAGGGGAGCGACCCTTGCCTAAGGAGTCGCTCCCCATACATAAAAACATAAGTAAACAAAAACAAAATGTATCCCTTGTGTCTAGGGGTTTCAGACCCCCCCGGGGGCAGATCGGCCTAATTATAATAGGCCAAAGGCCTACAAATATTTTGCCCACCTGAGGAGGGGCCCTTGCCCACAGGGCTGCTCCCCTTCTACGTAAGGATAAAAATAAAAACATTCCGTTGTGTCTAGTGGGCATTTCTGCTTCCCGATCACATTGTGATCGGGCAGCAGAAACACTTGCAGAGACATGAAAGGAAAGGAAAGGCCTTTCCTTTCCTTTCATGCCCTTGCCTGCCCCCTCCTCAAGAGCGGAAGAGAAATGCTGAACATTTCTCTTCTGCATTGCGCTGGAAGCATGCTTCCAGTGCGATAGAGGTGACCTCTGATGAGGTAATTGCGCAATTGCGTGGTAACGTCATCAGATGTCACTGGGGGGTGTTGGGGTGGAAGGGTAAGTGTTTCCCTTTCCATTCCTGACTGGGGGGTGCGGGAGGGAGGCCCACGGGGAGAGCGCTAGCGCTCCCCTTGTGGGCTGGGTGCAGGACGAGCTGGTCTCAGAAACCGTGTGCGAGGACAAGACCAGCTCGCCCCAGGCACCCTACGGGTTAAAAGAAAGACTGAAATTAGTGCAGATTTGTCTGCAGGTGGTCAGTATGTTGCTGACTACGTCTTCTTTTTTTAGAAAGTCCTGCACAACCAGGTGCCAAACACAGGACCCTGAAATAGCCCCCATTTGCCATAGCCTTGACTATGTTACTGCAATTGTACGTGGCAAAAAAATAAATTCGGAGACCTCTGGGTCTGAACCATTCAGACACCTTGCTAATAAATTCCAATAAGATGTTTGCATCTATGTGTGATTTCTCCATGGTGAACATGGCTACTGTTGCATGCTGCTGAAGGCTCTTAAAACTTTCTTCAGGGCCAATATCTCTAGATGGCCTTTGCTTTACCCCCACAAAAGAGATCCAGAGTACAGTGATGCACATGTGATCCAGCACCTGACAACTGGGCATAACAACTCTTTGTGAATACTTGTCCAACCAATTGCAGCACATTGCTGCCACAAACTCTAAGAATCCCACTTCTTCCCCAGAAGAAAAAGGGAGGAGGTCCACCACCCCCTTTGTTCCAGCTACTCATTGTAAAAACGTGTCTTTGGGTGGTTGCATTGTAGGGCCTATCCTACCTAAACATGCCTGTAATTGTAACCTGGATTTTCTTTTTTGTGGGGTCACTGACACAGGCAACTTTTGAGATGTAGGTGGTGACAGACTCAGTGTGTGGTGAGGTGTAGTCACCATATGCTGTGGTGTCTCCATCTGACTCTAAGCACTGCTGGTGACAGGGCTGCTTTGCATGAGGATGTCACCCTCTTCTTCTTCACCTTCCACCATGATTTGACTAGTTGTAGCAGGTGTTTCCCGGCTGTCCTCACCCTCACTACTGAAACCTCAGTCAGCAATTTTTTAAGGTGCTCCTCCCACTGGATTGCGGGATGTTTTTTCATACGGGTCGTCTGGCCTCCAATACCATAATGTGAACGAATCGTACCTCGGCGAACACTCACATGGCAAATGGAGTATATCACAATGTTCTCCTCCTGTTAGTAATTGCAAAAAAGCCCCAAAGTGGGGAGGAGTTCATTTATTGGGCCACTGCCAATGCCTGAAGAAGAAACTGAGGTAGGTGGGTGTATCGATTGCCTCTCAGCAGTGCATACTTCTACTAAGGTATGGGTTGGTGCAGATCGCTGCTGGAACCTTTCAAATATGGGAGCTGGCAGTGCTGCCTGTGCCACATCGCTTGGAGCAGGTTGGATAGTAATGTCGGACTCCTCTGTACCAGCTTCCACAATGACTGGCTTGTCATCATCATCATACTCCTCATCAACATCCCTTCCATGATTCTGATGCTTTCTGGAACTTTTCTTTTCCCTTGCATCTCCTGGTGCCTCCCGGACTCTTCTGGGATCCACTCTATGTCCCTATCAACATCATCAGAAAAGGTGCTTGAAAAAGATGGTGGAGTAGTATACTTCCTTTTTCTTGCAGGAGATCTGGGAGACATTGATTCTAAAAGAGGAGGTTCTTGCTTGGCAGGAAGTTCAACCTCCTGTTCCTCTCCACTTTGGGAAGATCTGCTATTGCTGGTTGTGGCTGATGTCCACTTTGCTCTATTTCCTGAAATTATTGGGTACTACTTTGCAAAAAAGACAAATCCAATTAAATGTCACTGCTCATTGGCACCACCATGATTGCAGTAGCTGCCTCATTGACAGACAGATTCTCTGGCTTAGGTTGGGGTGGTGCTGTTGATGCGGGAGTGCTGCTCCCAGGTTCTTCCCCAGAGGCTGCTGTGGCAGGCACACGTCTCCGGGAAAAAGGTTGTGGTTGGCACACCACTTGTGAAAAGATGTTTCTTCTCAATGGCTGCTTTCTTAGGAGCATCTTTCATTAGGGCCATCTTAAGCTCTAAGTAGGCAGTGGCACAAAGATGCACCAGCGAAAGAGTTTGGAAGACCGAAGTAATTGTAAGGCCTTCTCTTTGGCAGTAATGCAGATGATGTGAGATCTCTTCTCTTGTGTACCTAAAAGCAACCAAGCAAGAAAAAGATGTAATAAATACCAATGTAATCAAACATTTTAAAGTCAAACCACACCATAAAATTTCATTTCAAATCAGGCAGCACAACATGCAAATATAGGGGGTCATTACGATCGCGGCGGTCTTTTGAAAAGACCGCCGAGGCCGAGGGAGACAGAATACCGCCATTGCCGGCGGTATTCCTGTCTACCTATTATGACATTTCCGCTGGGCCAGCGGACGGTAACAGTGTTACCGTCCGCTGGGACAGCGGAAATGTCACACCAACATTGCAGCCGGCTCGTAATAGAGCCGGCGGCAATGCTGATGTGCAGCGGGTGCAGTAGCACCCGTCGCACATTTCACTGGCCGAAATTCGGGCAGTGAAATGCGCGACGGGGCTATGCCTGGGGGCCCCTGCACTGCCCATGCCAAGTGCATGGGCAGTGCAGGGGCCCCCAGGGGCACCCCAAGTCCCCTTACCGCCGGCCTTTCAATGGTGGTGTGTACTGCCATGGACAGGCCGGCGGTCGGGGACTCATAATCCCCAGGGCAGCGGTGCTTGCACCGCTGCCCTGGGGATTATAACCGCCAGGCGGAATCCTGGTGGGAAATGGAGGTGCCGGCGGTATGGCCGTGGCAATTCCGCCACGGTCATAATTGCTGGCGGAACACCGCCTGCCTGTTGGCGGTGTTACCGCCAACATACCGCCAGCCGCCAGGGTCGTAATGACCCCCATAGTCTTTGCTTTATCTCCATCTGTTTTAAAGGGGTCACCTAGGGTAGTCAAAGAGAGGTGCATGGGTAAACGGAATAATCCTTTAAAAAAACTATGGTGACAAGGTGGTCATGGAGAAATGGAATAATCATTAACAAATGTGAATTATGCTGCTGATTTGTATGCAGTGCTCCTCAGCCAGGGTGTCCAGGAGGAAATGTAATTATTATGCACCTAAAGAAACCAAATGTTGTAGTGCGGCTGTGTGTCTTTGGGGGATGGACGGAGGAATGGATGTGGATGGATGGGTGAAGGCAAAATGTAGAATTAAATCAAATTAAAATTAAAAAATTAAAAAATATGAAACAAATTAAAAAACGAACATAACAATTAAGATAAAAACAAGAAATAAAAAAATACACGAATTAAAAAACGAAAATAAAATAAAACATAATAACAAAATATTAAAAAATGAAATACACAATTGAATTAAAACAATAATAGAATAAAAAATTTAAATAACAAATAAAAATAAACATTTAAAACAACATTAAAATAGAAACTTAAAATAAACAATTGATTAATAGTTAATGATGTTTGTATGTAAGCCTATGGCAAAGACACACTGGCTGGATGCACACAATGGATGCCAGCCACATGATCAAACAACAAAAAGGAGCAAGGAGGCAGGGTAAACAAGAATACAAGCAAGCTTATAGCAAAGGGACACTGGCTGGATGGACAAAATGGCAACCAGCCAAACGGTCAAACAACAAAAAGAAGGAGCAAGGAGGTGTGGGGAACAGAGAAAGAACACATTCAAGCCCATGGCATGGCAAAGGAACACTAGTTACATGCACAAAATGGCAACCAGCCACATGATCAAACAACAAAAAGGAGCAAGGAGGCATGCTAAACAAAGAACACCTGCAAGCTTATTTCAAAGGGACACTGGCTGCATGCATGAAATGGCTGCCAGCCACATGGTCAAACAACAACAACAAGGAGCAAGGAGTCATGGGGAACAACTAAAGAACAACTGCAAGCCTATGGCAAGAGAAACCATGGCTTCATGCATAAAATGGTTGCCAGTCACATGGTCAAATATTAAGAAAGAGCAATGAGACATGGCAAACAAAGAACACATGCAAGCCTATGGCAAAGGGAAACTGGCTGGATGGACAAAGTAGTTGCCAGCCACATGGCCAAACAACAAGAAGGAGCAAGGAGGCATGGCAAACAAAGAACATTTGCATGCCTATGGCAAAGGGTCACCATGTGGATGGACAAAATGTTTGCCAGTCACATGGTCAAACAAAAAAAACAAGGAGTAAGGAGGCATGGGGAATAAAGAAAGAACACATGCACACCAATGACAAAGGAACACTGGCTGCATGCACAAAATGGCTGCCAGCCACATGGGCAAACATCAACAAGGAGCAAAGAGGCATGGCACACAAAGAACACATGAAAGCCTATGGCAAAGGGACACTGGCTGGATGGACAAAATGGCTACCAGCCACATGGTCAAACAACAACAACAAGGAACAAGGAGGCATGGCAAACAAAGAAAGAACACATGCTAGCCTATGGCAAAGGAACACTGGCTGCATGCACAAAATGACTGCCAGCCACATGATCATACAATAACAACAAGGAGGCAATGGGAACAAAGAAAGAACACATGCAAGCCTATGGCAAAGGAACACTGGCTACATGCACAGAATGGCTGCCAGCCACATGGTTAAACAACAACAACAAGGAGAAAGGAGAACAAAGAAGAACATATGCAAGCCTGTGGCAAAGACACACTGGCTGGATGCAGAAAATTACCGCCAGCCACATGGTCAAATAACAACTGCACACAAGGAGGCAGGGAGAACATAGAACACATGCAAGCCTATGGACATAGACTACACAAAATGGCCCCTGGCCATTCAGCATGGAGAACGAAGACAAATGGTGGACTATCATAAACACACATACAGACAAATAAACACACTGGCCATAAGGAAGCTTAGTGGTAACAATGAAGGAATCATTAACATTAATTCAGCTATACAAAAATGAAATTAACTCAGCTATAAACATTTCACAACAGTACACATATCCTCTTATGCCATCAAATATTATCACACTACATATTTACTTTTTGCACAAAAAATGAAATGCAAAACATAGCCAACAGTTTTAATTGAATCCAATGTGATCCCTCCCTAAATGAAGTTTTAAAAACATATATCACTGAAACACTTACTTCATGCACTGATGATTACTATTACTGGACCTACTGGCTGGATGGCCCTTCGGATATCTGGGCCACACAGTAAAATAATATTGCAAATGTGACAAACATGTAGAAAAGCTACTGAACTGTGCAATAATTGTCCTTCACAAAAGATGAAAAATCAATGAAATGCAAAATAAATAGGTCCATACTTAAACTGCAGGCTACCCACCACTATAAAAATTGTTGAATCAAATTAAAGTACAAAAAAATACTGGTGCATGCCCAAGCAAAAAAACAACACCCTTACTCAATAGTTTTTAACTTATGTGTGTGATTACGCAAAACAAAGTCCTTAAATCCACTTCAGAATCTTTGTTTTTAAGTACCAATGAATGGATCCACTGTGTTTTCTGTGAACTAAATTACAGGTGCAATGATATCTTTGACCATAGTACTTTCTTTTGTCTTTTCTCCCCCTTATCGGGTAAACCGAAGTTGACATTTGTGCATCATAATGTCAACTGTGAAATCCTCTGTCGAGCTGCTCTGGGCAATGAGGGTGTCAGGATTTTATCTTCAAATGCCCTTAGAATCCAGTAGTAGGCTGTTTCTTTGCTGTTGTTCTTTCCCTTATGTGAAATTTTCAATTGTTTTCTCCATCTGCCTCTTATCCATTGTTTTCCCTTTCAGTTTTCACATAAAGAAGTGTTACCAAAGACAATAGGACTGGCGTAAATAAGCTAACACATGCAAATACAAGCATGCACACACATCAAGGCAGAGAAACATTCAATCCGACATTGTTATAGTTTAGGACTCAGACACAAGAAGACTTGGTTTCAAATTTTAGTTTTTCTTACTTAAGGGATTCACAGTGTCAGGCAAAATCTGTTGCTAGTTCTTCTTTCTCATCCAGTTAATAGAAAGTTGTCATTTTTTGTGGAAGGAACTGCTTAGTTTAGGAACTTTAGGTGAAGCCTGCTATTTTTTATTATATTCTATCCTCTGGGGAAAGCCAATGGAGGTTTTTCAGTACATGAGTGATGAGGCAAGCCATGTGGCTGCATGTGTACTGGCCAGAGCTTTATTTGTAACAATATAAGTGCCAGGGCCTAAGATTGTGCTCATGAGGTTGCTGATCTTGCACCATCTAGTACCCCTGCTAGTGCTGCCAAATGCAAGTACCAGTGGCTTGGGCGTGCTGCTATTATTTTTCAGTGTATATTGTTTTGCTAAACTAATGTGTTCTGAAAATAAGATGACATTGCCACCATGTGATTGACGGGCATAAACAAGTGGCAGTATAAATAATTAAACGCTGGTGCTGAGAACTGGCAAACAGCAGCACAAATTTATTTCTGATGCTGGCTCTGAGTGGTCCTAAGCAATTTCTGAGTTTGCTTGCAAGTAAAGAATTCACCCCATCTATGTCCAGTGCTTGATTGGTGGTCCTGAAATATGTTGGCAGAATTAATGGTTTCAGTTTCCTTAGAAGATGGTGCTGGAATTGCAGTGTTTTGGCTATGTTAATGATATGTGTGATCATGAACCATAGAAACTTTGTTGAAAGAACCAGTGTTGAACTAAAGCCCAGATTTTTAAGAGATGGGAGCCATTCTGAAAGTGTGAGAGGAGTTGTAAGAGTCCATTGCAAGATATTTTTCAAACATTATTTTCATTGTATCAATGCCCATTAGACTAGAGATTTTAATGTGAAGTTGAGTGTTGTCAGCCTACAGGCGTATACTTATTTCTTTCAGTTGCAGTATAGGACCAGGAGATCTCATGTATACATCAAATATAAGTGAAGCGTGGATAGATCCTTGAGGTCCACCACAAGAGATTGCAGTTCTAGGATCAGAAGTTGTCTAGTCACACAGATTGGGATCTGGATGTGATGAAAGATTGGAACCATTTTAAAACGAGTTAATCCATTCCCTTTCTTGCCCACAGTGTCTCAACCCTAAATTATTTATGTTCTCTGTATGTCTTGTTATCCTTTTTTTGCAGACATATATATTAAAAGCATATAATATGGGGTTTTCTAGGACGGGATAGGAGGAATAGTCATGGTAAATATTACTTCTAGGAAAACCACACTGTAGTGACATTTTTTGGTATGCTGACAGAATGGATCATTAACTGTTTTAATAGTAGTTCCACTATGAAAGCTGAAGACACTCATCTAGTGGTCCACACACAGAACAATACTCCATCATAGCATACTTTGATGCAATAACATTTTGAATGTCACACGTTCAATCCCTCCCCTAATGGGGATAAAATAAAATTTTCTTTCTTGGACTCTGTAGCCTTCCACCATCCCTTTAAACTGTCCTACTATAAAGGGTGACTAACACTCCCCAGTCCAACTAAGGCTTTTTTTTTACATCAACTTCTCTGGTAACATGCAATCAGGGAGTTGTCATGCAATTATTATAAAAGCCTGACTAGAAATCATATCCTGTACCTACCTATCTATCTTTGTACCTTTTCCATCGGGACAATTATTCTATTGTTTTCCTTAACTCCATAACTCATTATCCCTCTCCCTTATCTCATCATGAGTACATTTCAAACCATCCAGAACAAATCAGAAAAGCTTATCCCCAGCCTGAGATAATATGCTCAATCTAAGCCAATATTGAAAAATCCACAATGGCTGCCAGTAGAGGGCAAAGTCATATCATAAGCTTTCTGCACTGCACACAAAATGTGGCCCAGGTCCCCTTTGCCTTTGGAATCAAATTTGTGCATCTACTCCACTAATTTAACCTTATTCCTTCTCATACTTTGCTGTGTCCAAGCCTCCTAGGGTAGGTGCTGGGGTCTGGAGGTTTGCTGTGCAGGAACCAATTCAGAGTAGACTGCAGTTGTCTTAAAAGAGAGAAGATAAAACCCACTTCCTTCAAAAATATGAGCCTTGCTTATTTACCTTTGCATTATTGCTATTTTTGGCTATTAGAATGGCATTCCAGCTCCCTTGATATTCTGCGTTACATAACAAGGGGTAACCCACAATAACCCAAATGATCTGTGTAAATAGTAATACAAAACCACAATAGTCCAATCAGAAGAGCTTATGCTTCAAAATACAGCCGGAATTCTCAGTTTACTCCACTTTTTTAAAATAGTAGTTCAGAACCCACTTTTTCAATTGAGGTAGATACTATTTTTCAGTAGAACAAAATATATATTATATCTAAATAATTGTCCACACACCAATATATGTAAGTTTAAAACAGTTTTTTGCTTTTATATATTTATATTCATTGTTATAAATACTTAATTAATACAGTTTTATACACAGTTCCCCAAACAATTGGCTTTCCATGTTTGGCATATTTGATTTACTAGTAAGTTCCTAGTAAAGTGCACTAGAGGTGCCTAGGGCCTGTGAATCAAATGCTACTAGTGGGCCTGCAGCACTGGTTGTGCCACCCACATGAGTAGCCCTGTAAACATGGGTCAGACCTGCCACTGCAGTGTCTGTGTGTGCAGTTTGAGACTGCCAATACGACCTAGCAAATGTACTCACTTACCAGGTCTAAACCTTCCTTTTTTCTACATGTAATGCACCCCTAAGGTAGGCCCAATGGTAGCCCCATGGGCAGGTGTCAATGTACGTTAAAGGTGGGACATGTAATGATGTGTTTTACATGTCCTAACAGTGAAAATACTGCTAAATCCAGTCTTCACTGTTCCAGGGATCTCACTCATAGGTTAACATGGGGGCTGCTTTTAAATATTATTAAGGTGCAGGTTACCTTAGGAGCAGATAGAAATGTAGAGTTTGGGGTCTCTGAGCTCACAATTTAAAAAAACATCTTTTGGTGAAGGTGGATTTAGATTGTTAGTTTGAAAATGCCCCTTTTAGAAAGTGGGCATTTTCTTGCTTAAACCATTCTGTGTCTCTGCCTGTTTGAGGATTGCCTGACTGGGTCACACTGACAGTTGGGCTGTTTGTGAATCTCCTCTAGACAGTGACACAAAGGGAGCTGGGCTGTAGCCTGAATTTCCTGATGAGCCATCTGGGCTGGAGGGGAAGGGAGGAGTGGTCACTTACACCTCAATGGGCAGTGCCTGCCCTCATACAATGCAGTCTCCAACCCCCTAGTCTGAGTCTGGAGCCTGGACTGGGCAAGGCAGGATCTTGCAAACAAGAGGGACGTCGCTTTGAAGTTTGCCAACTTCAATGGCAGAAAGGGCTATAAGTATTGGACCCCAAACCCCTGAAAATCAGATTACTTCTGGAATCAAGAGGAACCTCTGCCAAGGAGAAGAGCTGGAGAGCTGGAGAAGGAGTACTGCCCCTTTCCCTGTGACTGTGCTTTACTGGGTTGGCCTGCAGTAGCTGCTTCTGCCTGAGAGAGGACAAAGACTGACCTATCTCCAAGGGCTTGAACTGAGCTTGCCTCCTGTTGTTGAAGTCTCAGGGACATCAGAGACTTTTCTCTGCCAGCACCTGGACTCTCTGCTGAGACTCCTGCCCTGCCAAGTGGTGCCCTAACCTGTCTCTGGGCCCTTGAAAGGTGAAGCTGGTGGAAAGGGACAGAAATCCAAGCACAGACCGCCGTGGGGGGAATTTCCGACGAAGCATCTGCAACACGGCTGATAAACGACATGCTGCCTGCAGTGCGGCTGAAATCGATGCTCTGCCTGCATCGAGGCTGAAAGATCAATGCATCGCAGCTGAAGCCAAGACGAGCAACACCCGCTTGTGGCTGCTGATAATGACGCAAATCCCATGCGGCACGTTTCCTAACACCATGTGACCGGATTTCGAACGCAACACAGATGGACGTGAAAAATCAACACAAAGCCTGCCCAGACCAAAGGAGCCCATTCAGAAACCGATGCATCGCTCTCTTGCGAGGGAGAAAAACAATGCATCACCAACCCGACTGGATAAGAAACGATGCACGGCCTCACTTGCAAGTAAGGAATTGACGCATCGTTGACTATTCCAACGCAAGCTCGCCTATGCAGCTTTATTTTTTACACAAACCGGGTGCTTTAGTGTAACATCAGCATTCTCACTATTTTTTAAGAATTAAGACTCATTCTTTTTAAAATTCATATCTTGACTTGTGTATGTTGGATTTTTGTCGTTTTGGTCTTGTTTGATTTAGATAAATATTACCTATTTTTCTAAACTGGTGTGGTGTCCAATTTGTAGTGTTTTCTCTGTATTACTGTGTGTGTTGGTACAAATACTTTACACATTGCTTCTGGGGTTAATCCTTTCTGTTCATGCTAAGCTACCAAGGGGGTGAGTGGGGGTTAACCAGGTGTGATTCTCCTTTACCCTGACTAGATGGTCCCTGCTTGGACAAAGTGCAAACTGACTGCCAACCAGAGACCCCATTTCTAACAAGTATCAATTGGGAGTTTGCCTTGTTTTGTTAAGAGTGGAAGAAGAACTCTATGCTAATTATCTGCACCTGATATTGTAGTGGTGCCACGATTATTCCCTGGTCTGTTGTGAAGGTAATGTTATTCCTATTGACCTATGACCTATGCAGGTTTTTGGCTACTCTTGGGTGAAGAGTTTCTCACTGGTACTGTGCCTGCTCATGTCATTCCTTTCTGTAGCGTTCCATCCAAAATAAAGCTTCAGTATTAAGAAATTTTAATCTGATCAGGAAATTGGTTGTATCCTTTTCAGCAATAGGTGTGAACATTTTGAGAATATCCGTCAAAATGCAAATTCAAGCAACTAACCAAATCCATTGAGCTTACTGAGAAAGCTGTAGACTCTCAATTTTCAGTAAAGAAATTTCACAGCACCAGGGATTTTCCAGGTACCAAACAAATAGTATAATGTTATTCTTCAGTCTTCAGCTAAACACTCCCATAGTACATATGTGAACATGTCTATCTGATTCATTTTGGGCAGTGTACTCTCCTTTCCCAAAGTAAATGACCTGTCCCCCTAAAAGCATTTACATGCCACCAACAATTCATTCGCAACTGCTGTCATTTGAGGTCATACAATCATTAAATAGGGAGTGAGTGGCTATTTGCTGTATACCATTTGGGTGAACTGACATAGGGCTAATGGGAAGGTAACAGATCCTTACATTTGGTTCTTAGGTTTTTAAGATGGCTGGATCTCTGTTTGAGTTCTAAAGGTTTTTATCATTGGTGTGAACCATGACTACTGTTACCAAAGACTATTGTGGCTTAATGTGATGCTCTAGATCTATACTGATACTAACAAAAATACCTCATGCAAAAATAATTGTGTCTTTCTAGTGGCACATAAATCCTTTCTTTTTGTAAATTATGTTTATTTTTGTTCCACATCCTACTGGCAGTGGAGGTTTACAGATTGCAGCTGCTGAGGGCAAATTGTGCCCATTCACTAAATAGTTTCCTTCCTCCCAGTGGGTTTGCTTTCAGAAATAGTGGATTCGTTTTTAATTTTCCGACTCTTTTATTGACTGAATAGTCTGCATTTTAATGTAAATAAAGTTGCATTTATTTATTGGTAATGCGAGATGATTAACAGGCACTTTAGAGTGCCAGATAAGGAGGGCAAGAAGTAAGAGGCGAGAATGAGAAAGTGCAATTGGGGGTTAGGGACCATGTAGTTTAAGATATGAAGCACTTAGATTTGATCCAGAGTCACCTGGAAAGAGTGGCCGTCTAGTGTGACCTAGGCCCACTGAGAGGGATGGGTGATGTCAACCTTAACTTAAGTGGTCAGGCTTTTGGAGGTAAGGTCCTGTTGTTGCCTAAGTTAAGGGCTGGATGTTCCGGCATTTTGGACCACAGGAACTGAGATATTACTGCATCCTTTTTTGTAAAAAGATTCAGGTGTGATCCTGTGGTATGCCAGTTGCAGGTGGCGGGGGTGTTTGATATATATTGAAATGTTTCGATAGGTATTTTAGGTGTCCATACTCTTTAATATATAGAACTGTGAAGGTTACCCTTTGTTTGCTTGGTAAGTATCATAAGCTTTAGATAGCAGGAGTAAAGTGAGCTACCTTCTTTAGTCGCACAACTCGTGTATCTGCACAATGTCAGGGTTTTAACGAATGTGATTTTTTGTGGTTTTAGTGACCCCATTAAAAGTCTGTTATCAATTTTGATGGAACATCCCCTATGGTAACACTGGAACCAACCCAAGGGCTGATAGGCCGAACTACTTTATATTCTTTGTAAGGTGCCAGCGCTTTGCCACTGCCAAGATTTGGTAAACAATTTTAGCGGGTGTTTAAAAATGTTGGTAGCAAAGTTCAATGAAGTTCGCGTACTTTGCAACTTTATGGAAGTTGCACATTTTTTCTTGGCGCTTTTTTACAGTGTTTGTACAGGCGGTTTATTGGTATATTGTATTTTAAATTTGACAAATGCAAAAGTTAACTTCGCATACCGCTATTTTGGAGTACCACCAATCAGTATTTATCCTGATATTGCTTGAGATTTTTCTTACACTAGAAGGCAGAGTATGAACAAATAAACTGGCTGATACGTGAAGTAGTCTACTGTTGTTTGGCTTTTGGGAATTGCTGTAAGGTGTACATTGAATAATGATTCTTCGCCTGATTTACTGACTATTTAAATCTGTACGAATACGTGCAATAGATTACTTTCACAGTCAGCCTAACATCCCTGTATTTCCCATTACAGAAGTGGATTTCCATGGACTGCAATCCCAAGCGAACCCCACCCTGGCTCGAGCGTGTGCACATAAATCTAAAATTATTCTTTCTGAACGGCAGGTACTTGGAGGAACACTTTTCACCAGCCACCATAAGGTCTTTAGCAGCCTTATAGAAAACACAGAACCTCCCCACAAATCATTTCTGTAAAAGTTCACTTCAGAAATGTGATCAGAATTAATTATGCTTGCCTGGCAACAGTAGAGATGGTGAGCGAAAAGGCATGTGAATGTTTTATATATAGTGTAAATGATGTGCCTTTCATACCCACATCCAATCAGCTTCCGAAAGATTCCATACCTAAATATGTGGAGACATTTGTTGTTCTATAGATTTGTGTAGTTGGTACTGCCAGAGTGATTTTGAATATGCTATTCTTTTGCTGAGTTAACCAGTCACAGGTAGCAGTGTTTAGATCTGTCCCAAGTTCATTGGTCATTGTTCAGTGGTCATTTCCGAACCAGCAGCAGCTCGGTAACACTTAAAAGCTCAATAATACAAGAACTCTCATGTACGGAAGGTAAATAACAGGTAAAACTGACAGTTCATAACAACTGGATGTAATTAATCTCTTCTGCTTTTTTAACTGAATTTCCAATTTTAATATTTCTAACTAACTTTCTTTTATGTGTGTCTGTTATTTCCAAGAATAAAAATAACTTTTCTTTAAAAAAAAAGTTATTGGCCCATTTACGATTAGAAACTATTGGCAAGAAAAGGAAAAAAAAATATCCCAGTACATACCTGGAGGACATGGGCACAGTGCTTAATTTGGGCGCCACTGGCACTTATTTTTGGAGACTGGCACTTATTTTTGAGCATCAGATAATTACTGTGAGGTAGAGAGGAAAAAAACACGCAAATCGGAAAGGCGGGGGAAGAGAAAGAAAAAAAGAGGCCAAAGCAGGAACCTGCCATAATGAGATGAAGGACCAGAGAGTGTCTGATAGTGGATTAAAGAGGCAAGAGGTGGTTTACGACGACCACCAGTGGCGGCTGCCACTGGTGGTGGGGGGAGGAGTGAAACAAAATAAAAAAATAAAAAAGCATTTTGTTTCCTCCGGAGATGGATTTGTCTCCTCAGTCCTCCTCGCCTGGGAAGCACACAGGCTCCCAGAATCCCCTCAGCCAATCACGAATCTGCTGTCGCCAGCATGACAGCAACATTGTGACTGGTGTAAGCGGCCTGCTTTGGCGCTCACAGAGGGAGTGAAGTCCTGTACACTTTCTCCTCCCGGCTGTGCAATAAAGCAGGGAGAAGAAATGCAAAGTGTGCAAGTGTGTTTACGGCTGGCCAAACACACATGCGCACTTTTGGTACACAAACCACTCCTCCCTCCAGCCCCACCCCACCCTAACCTGGCCCAGCTGAACAATAAAATGATAATAACACTCCATTATTATCATTTTATTTTTCATTCTGCTAAAAGCAGTGGGGAGTCGCTCCTCTGCCTTGGAGGAGGAGCTGGCCCTGACTACCACTCTTGGTATTCGTCAGGCAATGTTTAATTGCACTGGACATGGGCTTCTGAGTAGAGCTTTGGCCACCGGCATCCTTTCTTTCACAAATTTAGGGAATTGGTATGATTCAAAAGCAGTGCCGATAGCACACTTAATAATAGCTCATTTAGGGCAAGATGTAGCAAAAAACTGAATTGCGACTCGCAAATTGCAAGTCAGATCGACACGCAATTTGCAAGTCGCAATCCAGAATGTAGGATAGTGTCCGTGACACCATCTGCGTCTCTCAAGGGGGTCGCAAAGGCCCACCTCATTAATATTAATGAGGTGGGTCGCAATTTGCGACCCCCTTGCGAGTGGCGGCACTCACAGGGATGGTGGCCTGCTGGAGACAACAGACCACCATGTCTGTGACTGCTTTTAAATAAAGCAGTTTTTTTTTTTGGGTGATGCAGCCCGTTTTCCTTAAAGGAAAACGAGAGCATTACAAAACTAAAAAATGAAACGTTTTTGTTTCATTTTTTCAGAGCAGGCAGTGGTCCATAGGACAATGGGGACACCTTCCCTTTCGCAAATGGATTACCACCAGTGTGACACTGGTGGTAACTGCGATTGCTTTGCGACCGCGTTCGCGGTCACAAAACAATACAGCATCGCGCTGAGACTCACAATTAGGAAGGGGAAAACCTCTTCCTAATTGCGACTCGCAGTCCTGTTTTGCGAGTCGGTAACCACGTTACCGACTCGCAAAACGGGGATTGGGCATCGCAATGTGCTTTTTGCACATCGCAAACAGCGAAATTCGCTGTTTGCGACGTGCAAAAAGGTTTGTACATCTGGCCCTTAATCACAAATCCAAGCAACCCTAGCCAGGGCCCCACACAAGATACCAATAATTTCTTATGTACCTCTTTAAATATTACACATAAACATTTAGGGCCTGATTACGATCTCGGTGGCATTGACACAGAGATCGCCAATACGGCGGGGGTGAGGCTACAGTCAAGCAGGCAGCCTCACCCCTGTTACATTATGACTTTCCTGACAGTCAGCCCTGTGGAAACAGTGCAGCAGCAGTGGCCTTGGTTCTCTTAGAGAATCAAGGCACATACCTTCCAAGACAAGCACCCTCAGAATGCGGACTGTCTGCAAAGCAGACAGTCCGCATTCTGAGGGTGTTGGCAGGGAGGCCCTGCACTGCCCACAACATGGTCGTGGGAAGTGCAGGGGCTCTCCTGTGGCCCCCAGCACTGTCTTTCAACCAGCATTTTCATGGCAATGCAAGCACCATGGAAAGGCTGGCGGAAAGGGGAGTTGTGATCAGCACGCTGAGCTGACCACAACTCTGATTGCAGCCAACCCATTGGGATCCATGACCACTAGGATCATCATTTGTCCAGGAGTGCAGCGGTCCGACCTCCACCGCGACTTTTTCAGTCCTTGGACTGCCAAACTCATAATCGGGCCCTTAGTCCTATGCCCATACAACCTGGAATACACCATTTAACTGTTATATCTTCCTACACAGAGTTTTCTCTCCCCTATCTCTGTCTTTTTTTCCTATCTACACCCCTACTATAATATCAGTCAATATTTCTGGGCTGTCTTCCACTCACTTCTTCCTCTTTATCTTCACATACTCTACCTCTACTCTCATTTTCCTCTCAACTTATTCCTCTTTTTGGACCTCAAGCAATACGACAAAAGAATCAATAGCTAATAAAAATCTCAATTTATATTCTCAATTGTCTCTGCTAAAAAGCATTCCTACTCTTACCAGTCTGCTCCCATGGTTTAAATTAGTGTTAATCCACGTTGCATAGCATGCATTGCTTCCTCTGATGTATTCCTCCTTCTACTTAAAATCAATCACTATTCTTCGAAATGGAAACAAATATATATTTGCAAAAAACAAACACAAGAAGGCATAGATAGACAGTAATTTTTAAGATATCAGATTCACGATTTGTTTAAAAAAGAATTGTGTCACGTTTGAAACATTATGACGCTTTTTTAATGTAATCAAATTAGTCCTGTAAAATAAATCAGTAGCAAATTAAAATGAGAAAACCACATTCACTCAAGAGTTGCTTTCAGCAGTTACTGATTAACCCCTTCAAAGCCAGGCCTTTTCCCCTCCTGTGACGAGCCTTTTTTTGGCTATTTGGGGCAGTTCATGCTTAGGCCCTCATACCTTTATCTCCACATAAGCTACCCATGTCAAATTTGCATCCTTTTTTTCCAACATCCTAGGGATTCTAGAGGTACCCAGACTATGTGGGTTCCTCTGAAGGAGACCAAGAAATTAGCCAAAATACAGCGAAAAGTTCGGGTTTTTTTTAAATTTGAAAAAAGGGCTGCAGAAGAAGGCTTGTGGTTTTTTTCCCCTGAAAATGGCATCAACAAAGGGTTTGCAGTGCTAAAATCACCATCTTCCCAGCTTTCAGGAACAGGCAGACTTGAATCACAAAACCCAATTTTTCAACACAATTGTGGCATTTTACTGGGACATTCCCCATTTTTACTATTTTTTGTGCTTTCAGCCTCCTTCCAGTTAGTGACAGAAATGGGTGTGAAACAAACTTCTGAATTCATCAAGGGGTCATTTGTGTAGATCCTACAAGGGTTTCCTACAGAAAATAACAGCTGAAATAAAAAAATATTGATATTAAGGTTAAATAACTGCAATTTTTCTCCACGTTTTACTCTGTAACTTTTTCCTGAAATGTCAGATTTTCAAAAGCAATATACCGTTACGTCTGCTGGACTCTTCTGGTTGCAGGGATATATAGGGCTTGTAGGTTCATCAAGAACTCTAGGTACCCAGGGATAATAAAGGAGTTGCACCTTGCAACGGGTTTTCATTGTATACCGGGCACACAGCAATTAATTTGGTGAAATATAATAAGTGAGAAATAGGTATCAAGAAAACCTTTGTATTTCCAAAAATGGCACAGGATAAGGTGTTGAAAAGCAGTGGGTATTTGCACATCTCTGAATTCCGGGGTGCCCATACTAGCATGTGAATTACAGGGCATTTCTCAAACAGACGTCTTTTTAACACACTGTCTTACATTTGGAAGGAAAAAATGTAGAGAAAGGCAAGGGGCAATAACACTTGTTTAGCTATTCTGTGTTCCGCCAAGTCTCCCGATAAAAATGGTACCTCACTTGTGTAGGTGGGCCAAGTGCTTGTGACAGGGAAGAGCCAAAAACATGTCGAAATTGAGGGGGAACCAAAGCAGGTCCAAAAGGGCAGTTTGAAAAAAAAAAATTGTAGGCTGACAAGTGCAGCAGAATTTTTATCAGTATAGATGAGACAATGCTGGGTGGTAGGAATTTTGTGGATTCCTGTAGATTCCGGAAGGTTCCATCACAAAAATGTGGGAAAAATGTTTGATTTCCAGCAAAGTTGGATGTTTGCAGGGAATTGTGGGTAAGAAAATGGTGCAGTGTGCCTGTGAAGCACACCACCCTAGAATCACCCAGATGTTTAGTTTTCAGATGTGTCTAGGTCTCGTGGATTTTTCTACATGGCAGAGTCCCAAAGTCCATAAAGTGCAGCCCTCACCATTCCAAGTGGAAGATTTTGAGAGTTAGCCAAGCTCTCATGGCCCAAATGTAAAACGAAAACCCCAAATAATCAAATGTCGTCTTGCTTGCCGTGGGATAAGATGTTTTAGTGTGCGGGGGAGAGCTGAAAGACTGTTACTCCCTTCAGTTGGGGTGGGGGCATAACCAGGCCCATGCTGGTTGGTAGCCATCACCCCACGATTTTGTTTTTTTAATTCCCTGGCATGTAGTAGACTTTCTGCCCCGAGGGTGTGGATCGGGGTAATTGTCCCATCTGCCCACTGGTGGGCAGAGCAACTGTGTCCCCATTTTTTTTGCGGGGGGTATGGCCATATTATTTTGAAAAAAAAAATCTTCCTTGGTCTCTGATGGGCCTTCCAAAAATAAGCCATTCGGGGGGCAGATATGGCCAACAGTAATGTGTCCCCATGGGGAGCGACCCTTGCCCAGGGGCTGCCCCCCCAAACAAAACACACACATACACACACACCAATCCCTGGTGCCTAAGTGGTTTCTTCCCCCCCCGGGGCAGATCGGCCTAATAGAAATAGGCTGATCTGCCCCCAAGGGGAGGAGAAATGGCCTAAAATAAATCCCCTCCCCCCCCAGGGGAGCGACCCTTGCCTAAGAGGTCGCTCCCCTTGCGTGAAATTGGTGCAAAAAAAAAATCCCAGGTGCCTAGTGGTTTCTGCCCCCCTTGAGGGCAGATCGGCCTAATAGAAATAAGCTGATCTACCCCAAAGGGGGGCAGAAATGGCTTAAAATAAATATGCCCCCCCGGGGAACGACCCTTGCCTAAGGGGTCGCTCCCCTTGCGTGAAATTGGCGCAACAAAATAAAGATCCCTGGTGTCCAGTGGTTTCTGCCCCCCTTGGGAGCAGATCGGCGTAGCAAATATCTGCTAATCTGCCCCCAAGGGGGGCAGAAATGGCCTAAATACAATTTGCCCCCCCTCCCAGGGGAGCAATCCTAGCCTAAGGGGTTGCTCCCCATCTGTAAAACAAAAACAAAAAATCCCTGGTGCCTAGTGGGTTAATAAAAATAGGCCAATCTGCCCCCAAGAGGGGCAGAAATGGCCTAAACATAATTTGCCCACCAGGGGAGCGACCCTTGCCTAAGGGGTCGCTCTCCTTGCATGAAATTCGCATTTTTAAAAAAACGCCCTGGCGTCTAGTGGTTTCTGCCCCCTTTGGGGGCAGATTGGCCTCATAAAAATAGGCCAATCTGCCCCCAAGGGGGGCAGAACTGGCCTAAATATAATTTGCCCCCTAGGGGAGCGACCCATGCCTAAGGGGTCGCTCCCCACCTCTGAAAACAACAAAACAAAACAAAAAAAATGATCCCTGGCAAACGGCCTTAAAAATAAATGCCCCCCTGGGGAGCGACGCTTGCCCAAGGAGTCGCTCCCTTTATGCCAATTTCTGTGCTAAAAATACATCCCTGGTGTCTAGTGGGCATTTTAGCAGCCGGATCGCTTCACGATCCTGCTGCTAAAATGCTCAGAGAGACTTCAAAGGGAAGGAAATTCATTTCCTTCCCTTTGAAGCCTCTCGGGCCCCCATCACATGATCGGAAGAGAAATGCTAAAGCATTTCTCTTCCGATCGCGTTGCAAGCTGAGCTTCCAGTGCGAAGGGAGGGGGCCTCTGTGAGGTCAGCGCGCGATCGCGCGCTGACGTCACAGGGCGGGTGGGGGGCTCGGGGGTGGAAGGAGAAGTGCTTCCCCTTCCATCACTGCCTTGGGGGGGTGGGAGTGAACCCCACAGAGGGAGCACTAGCACTCTCTCCGGGCTCCAGGCCGAGGACGTAATGATTACGTCCTCAGCACAGGAGCACTGTGCCGCAGGACGTAACCATTACATCCGCGGCACAGAAGCGGTTAAAGGAAGATTTGGTGAAGGACAAAACCAAAAGATTAATATTGTGCCTTTATAATTACAGTTGGTTTGGACCACACTACACCACTGGCTGGGCATTAAAATACAATAATTAGGGTTCATTGTCGACAACACAGACCTAGAGGGGCCAGCTCCAATATATCTGCTGCTCCATTTAAGGCTACACCCTTAGTATGGACCACCCTATACATTGTAGAATAATATCACTAACAATCAGTATAGCTAGATGAAACAAGCATTGGCAAAGCCAAGAGGCTTGGTTTTAATTTATCAACAAATGTAATTACAGGCTTTCACAAATTCTGTGTGCATGCATTGAACGCACACATGTTGTTTATAACATTAAAGATTGGTCCAATGGCTTTGCTAGCTCTGGAAAAATAGCAAAATGTGTTGCTTTCTGAGTAGAATGCATTTGGGAGAAAATAACTAGATTTGACAAACAACATAGTTGCATTTATGTTTCAGATTAAGATTAGTCTCTCTCACATATTAATGGAAACAGTTCCTGGATGGTGGAATGACACATCACCAACTTACAGCTTTAGGTGAGAGAATAATATGCTTTTTGCTGGAGCCGAGCCAAAACCAACTCTATGCAGATATTAAAGAATTGGTAAAAACATAATCCAGACCTAAAAAGGGCAGTTTACCATGCAGAAATAGATAATTCATTTAGAAAGATTTAGAATAGTTATGTATGGATATTGGGAGTAGTTACACTACACTACACAATTTTTGCATTTAGAAAAAATTCTGTGGCTAATAGTATCAGAGTACAAGCAAGAATCTGGTGCTAATTTTTCTCCAATAATTGCAGAAACACCATTTGCACATTTGTCTTTAAATTTGCTGCAGTGTCATGATTATTGGTTATGGTAATGCTATTATTATGTTGCCATTGCATGGGATTTCTACTACAATTCATGGTTTTTCTAATTGTATGTAACACATTGGGGATACCAACAGATGGGGACTCTGAAGAAGTACTTTACATAAGCATCCACCCCCTAGTTCTTTAGTTCTAAGAAAATATTTTGTTGTTAAAAAAAGATCAACTATTTGGGTCAAGAAGATTGAAGGCCTGATTTAGATGTTGCCAGAGGCAAATAATCCATCACAAATGTGACTGATATCCCATCTGCTGTATGCCAGTTTACCTGTAAGGATACTGATAGACCTGTCAGCCTTTGGGGTGGTCTCCCCCAAACTTTTTGCCCCTACTTGCCCCATCTTTTTGCTGAATCCTTTTGCTGGTCTTAGGACTCTGAGCACTTTACAACTGCTGATCAGTACTAAGGTGCATGGGTGTCTCCCCCAAACATAGTAACATTGATGTATACAGAATTGGCATATTTAATTTACCTGTAAGTATCTTGTAATGTGGCATACCCTACACCCAGGGCCTGTAAATTAAATGCTACAACGTAACCAATAGGGTAGGCTGTGGTATCTTTAAAAGGTAGGGCATGTACTTTTACGTTTTGTACGACCAAGTAGTGAAAAACACATAAACTCATGTTACCCTACTGTGAGGCCCACTCCTCTCACGGGTTAAGATTGGAAATTGCTTATTGTACTTTTACGCTGTAATTCCTGATTGAGAAGGAGTAGCTATATCATGTTTCTTATCATTGGAATGGTAATGATCAATCTTATTTACTGGTAAAGTTGGATTTAACATTACTAGAAATGCCACTTTTAGAAAGTGGACATTTTCTGCTCTTACAGCCCTGTGTGCTTACAGCCTGTCTCCAATACACATCTGGGGTGGGGGCCAGCTGCACCTTTTGCATTCGCTCTAGACAGCCACAAACACAGTAACGTTAGGTGTGTCTGAGCAATCATCTACATTCTAATGGCTCTCCCTGAGCAGGAAGGAAGTGTGTTAGTTCACCCTCACACCTGAATAGGCAGAGCCTACCCTCACACAAAGGGCTGATGACTCCCTACTGATAGTCTGGAGCCAGGACTGGGAAGAAAGGGCATCTGTGTGCTTCAAACTCCCTTTTTTGAAGTCACCACCACTTCAAAGATACAACTGGGTAGAAGTACTGGGTCTCTGATCTCTGACCCCACCTAATCAGACACTTCTGGGCCTACAACTGGGCTTTGTCAGAAGAACTGCTGTGCTGCATCAAGGACTGTTACTCTGTGGGACTGCTGACCTGGAAGGACTGCTTTTCTGCTGTGCTGCCCTGCTTCCTGCTGCTCTCTGACCCTGTTGAAGGAGAGCTGGACTCTGCTTGCACCCCAAGGAATCTCCAAGGGCTTGTTGGCTTGCATCCTGTTGCTTGAGCCTTAGGGCTATTAAGCCTCCACCCCTGCTCCTGTGCCTGGTTCACTGAAAGTAGACCCAGAAACTTGCACCAGTAAAATCAAAGCATCTCCAGTCTGCTTGGATCAGAACTGGCGCATCAAACCTGTTGCAGGAGTAAAACCGGTGCATCACTCTCAGAATCAGGACTTCGCCTCAAGAGCCAATGCTCAGAATTGCTCATTGCTGTTGCAGCAGCTTGGAGAGATCAACACATTCCCTCATCTGCATGGAGAAACCCAGTGCATTGCACTTTGGAACCAATGCATCTCAGCTCAGCGGTTCATCTTCAGAACCAATGCATTACCACCACTGTGTAAAGAAAGTCGCTGCATCATATGACTGTGGGCCCAACATCGATGTATTGCTCAACTGCACTACACAGCTCACTTTTGCGACCAGGCTCAGGGTACTCTGTTCACCGGACCTGCATGACTCTTGTCCCTGGACTGCTCTCCATTGCGGTCGGCTTGAACTGTTGACTATTCCCTGGTCCAGCATGACCAGTTAACTCCCATTAGTGCTTACTGCTTCTAAGTGCTAGAACTATTTTTATTCTTTAAAAGTTCATAACTCAACTTCTACTTATTGGATTTTTGATATTGCGGTCTTGGTTTATTTATAACATCATTGTCTATTTTTTTAACCTGGTGTGGAGTCCTTTTGTTGTTTTTTCATTGTGTTACTGTATTACTCTGTGCTGTGTTGCACAAATACTTTACTTCTTGCCTCTTTAGATAAGCCTGACATTTCTTTTTTTGACCTATCAGAGGGTCAGCACAAGTTTTTTTTAGTGTCTATCTGACTTATCCTGATGAGGACTGTGGTCCCTGCTTGTACAGGATGTATAATCTGACAACCTGAAACACAATTTATAACAGATACCCTTTATTGCTTGTGGGGTGTCTTTTAATTCTATTTTTAGTGGTTCTGTATTTGACAGATGTTCGACAACCAGTATGCAGTCCTTGCTATGATTTCTCCCACCCAGTATGCGCTTACAGATTCCTAAAATATTTAATCTATAAGCAGGGCTGAAAATGGTATTCTATGTTCTCCAGTTTTCTACACCTACCTTGAATCATTACATGCCAGAACATTTAGTTGTCCTTCGATTTGGCCAGTGACAACAATTTCTTTCAGTTCTGCTCTTCCTATTCTTTTCTTGCCACTAACTGTGCATTTGTTTTAGCTTTTCCTTGTTTCTCAAAGAAAGGTTTGATTTTTACTCCTAAAGGCTACAATTAAATTATAGTTGGCTGCTTTACATGTCGAGTTAAATCATGTGTTGCATATCTTATTGCTCTTTAAGGGATGTTTTTGCATTTTTCTGAAAGTAGTTAACTAGGGAAAAACTAATTTCATTTAATTTAACAATTAGATTATGGATTGTGTCCAAAATAATAATAGAGCCCATTTTCCCCATTGCTTCAATTCCTTATATATATACTTTCCAAGACCCTGGCTGTTGTTAGATACGTGCCCATTTAATGATCTTCTATATTTCTTCTATATTTCACTGTTAGTCTATTTCGTACAAGACATGTGGGCCTGTAGTGTTCTAACATATATTTTTCATTGATAAATGCAAGATGTAAGTGTCTCGATCCCTTCTTTCGGCTAACCACATGTCAACCATATCTTAATAAATGGAGATCCAATAAAATGTAGTCTATCCTATTTGTATGGTTGATCTTGTGGAAAGGGTAGTAGCCATGTTTATCTGAATGGAAAAAACATTACAGGCCTTTAGTCCCAAAGCAATAGTTAATGCTGTCAGTTGAATAGCCAACGAAGATCATTTTTATGAAAGTGGAAACTCAATATAAGAGGTGGACACTTCTCTTCTTCCTCCATAGTTTTCTCCACAGCTTTAGCTAAGGGTTCAAAGGTGATGCTAAAATCACCATTTACTATTACTGGACTGCTCCCCTAAATGGTTTCTTACCTTTACACCTAAGATATCATGCAAAGTAATATTTAGCAGCATGACCTCAAAGTTAAGGGCTGTTTTACCCATTCAATAAACCCTCCAGACAGTCTACCTAATCTTTTAGACTGTGCATTAATGTAAAAATTAGTGTAACCTGATCTGAATATGGGTCAGTTCACTGTGTCTCCTGGAAAATGCATATATGGTCAATGAAAAAAATACAGTCTGGATCCATTATTGTGGAATTCAATCCTGCTATGTTCGAGGGAAAATACTTACAAGTATCTGTTTCTGGATTTAGGTGGTCTCCTTTATATCTTGCTAGGTGTTTTCTCAAGAATGTTATGAACATCTTGAGTAATTATGTAGACCCTACTCTGGCATGAGTTTCCCTACTGGCTTTAAGAGGGTCGTGTTAGAACACCTAATCAATTTAGTGAATGACTGATGATAAAACCCAAAAAGGTCATGGGTGGAATGCTTACAATTTGTCTAACTACTGGCAATCACCTGGGGTAGGATCCTCACCATGACACCTCAGTTTGGACCCAGTATTATGCAAATCAGCCTTGACCCCGCTCCTCATGAGAACAGTCCAGACTGAACTACCAAGCGAAGTCCTCCTCAAACCAGAACATAAGCAACCAAAGACCAATTAAGGCTATAGCTTGGTTCCAGTGGCACAGTGAGAAGTGAGCACGTATGAGCATACCGTTGCCACTTAGGGCTTTACATCAAACACTCAAAAGGTAATGAAAGGAGTGCTTGCAATTTGTCTGACCACTGGCAATCATTCAAGATGGCATCCTAACCCAGTCAGCCGGGTTAATTCAATCAATCAACCAATCAGGAATTTGTAAAGCGCACTACTCACTTGTGAGGGTCTCAAGGCGCTGAGGAAAGGGGAGAAGAATGGGGGACAGGGAGGTGCTTCTACTGCTCGAACAGCCAGGTCTTGAGAAGTTTCCTGAAGGTAAGGAGGTCTTTGGTCTGGCGCAGGTGGGTGGGAAGAGTGTTCCACGTTTTGGCGGTGAGGTGCGAGAATGATCTACTGCCGGTTGTAGTTCTGCGGATGCATGGAACGGTTGCGAGGGCGAGGGCGAGGTCGCCGGAGCGGAGATGCCGGGTCAGGGTGTAGAAGGAGAACCGTCTATTGAGGTATTCTGGTCCGGTGTTGTGCAGTGCTTTGTGAGCGTGGGTGAGGAGTTTGAAGGTGATTCTCTTGTTGACTGGGAGCCAGTGCAAGTTTCTCAGGTGGTCTGTGATGTGGCAGTGGCGGGGATGTCCAGGATGAGGCGTGCAGAGGCGTTCTGGATGTGTTGCAGCCTCTTCTGGAGTTTGGCCATGGTTCCTGCGTAGAGGGCACTGCCGTAGTCCAGTTTGCTGCTTACGAAAGCTTGGGTGACTGTTCTTATGGTTTTGGTGGGTATCCATTTGTAGATCTTTCAAAGCATGCGGAGAGTGTTGAAGAGGGAGGAGGAGATGGCATTGACTTGCTCGGTCATGGATAGTGAGGAGTCCAAGATGAATCCTAGGTTGCGTTCGTGGTCGGTGGGAGTCGGAGCGACTCCGAGAGTGGCAGGCCACCAGGAGTCATCCCATGTGGAGGGGGTGGAGCCGAAGATGAGGACTTCCGTCTTGTCGGAATTGAGTTCTGGTTCAGGGAGGATCTGGCCTGGCAGTATAGGCTTGACTGTTCCTATTGGAGCAGGGTCAGGTCAGATTTATATATGCCTGTGCTCAATCTGAGGTGACATGATAGGCAAAAGAACGATGGGCTTGAGAGCTACACCAAGCGATTGGCAGTGGTTAGACAAATTGCAGGCATTTCTCTCATCGCCTTTTGTGTGTTTCAGTGAGTGATGATGCACCTGGGCTAGTTCTCGACCTCTCAGTCAATATACATTTACCAATCCAGAGTCCATTTCAGTGTATAAACAAGCGGTATTGTTTCTGCTAGGAGATGTTGGAGTAGATTTGATCTCCAGCACGAAGAAGATTGGCAAGTTTGCAGATGCATTTGCATGTCAGTCAAGTCCATTAAGGCCATCTACTAATTTCCTTGACTTTAACCTTAGTTTTGTATAATCAAGCTGAGTCCAGTCAATAGACAATAGGTAATGCCTAGCCTGAAATATGTTGGCTCATACTGTTATCATCCAATGGAAGGTTTTATCCATGTGTATTATATGTACATATATAGGCACCACTGTTGTTGTGGATTATTGTTAAGAAAAACATCAGCTTTTAGTGTGCTTTAAGTCAGTTCTTGATCACCACATTTGGTACCATTTAGCTCATTGATAATACTTGCATGGGGCGTGGCCAAGATGGCGATCGGAGCGGCAGCATAAACCGCAGCTCTGTCGCCCAGCCCGTACAATTATCCTGATACTAAACACCTAGCCCTCCCTGGGGCAGGGCGAGGAAGCCGTTCGTGGGACCCCATCCTGCTGCACCACTGCTCAAACCAGCGCTCTCGGAGACGCTCCATTTCCGGAGCTGAGGGACAAAGTAAGCACACCGCCGTGATCGGCGCCCGACCCGCGGGCCGCCTAGCCCAGCCGATCGGGAGCCGCGCACACCAGAACCGGTGCTGGGTCTCAGCCGCCGCTAAACAGAGGTAAGGGCTCGCCGCTGCGTCCCCGTCGTGTGTGCCGGGGCGGCCCTCTGACCTCCGGGGGAGCCGCTCGGCGCGCACAGGGCCGGCCGAGTCCTCCCGCAGGCGTCTTCATCCCGCGTAGCGCAGCGCCGGAGCGCGCGCATATCAGAACAGATAAAAACCCTACTGTGATCACCCATCAGACACTAGCGCTTTGATGTGGAACTATGCCGCATATTTGAACCAGCTGTAATTCAATTCAGACGCTATTGGCAGCGCAGGAGGCAGCCTGGGGGTGGAAAACAAAGACATAATTGAGCATTCGTAGAACCGACAGCCGCCATTTTAGGTGCCTAGGATCTCGCGGAGATCAAACTCCTGTGGCTCAGCAACATTATATCAGCCAGCAAAGCAAACCAAACTGCACAAATATCCCCCTTAAACGTGATGCACATCGGGGGCAATGACTGGCAACAGTTAAGCAAGAATACTACCTCAAGCCTCACTGCGCCCCCCTAGGGCACCAAATGTGCTAGAACTGGCAAAGTTAATGCAACAGGCGCAAGCAGAAAGCAGTAAGATCAGTACAAACTGTGAACACATCCTTTGGAATACTAGAAGTGCAAACTAGAATATAAGAGGTGCTTCCCAATGAAACTCGCTAGTTCGCAGCCCCGTAACGAGTTAAACATTTCTTTGAAGTAATCCTAAATATTCAACACAAACAATGCCTCCATCCGATATGGAAACGTCATATCTACGCCTCTTCCACAACGCTGTATCCGGATCCGGCTGCCTCCCTCAACTGTAGCCTCCTCAAGCAGTTGGTCAACGTCTACAATTGTTCCTTTATCGCTCAACCACTAGTCGCGTACCCCGGTCATCCGGCTCGCCACAATACTTGATTTGACAAGCTTGTGCCGCTGTGGCCCCGATTGCAATACTAAATACATAGCCACTGCTGCAATTCTCAAATGATGAAGCCAAAAACCACTTGTGCATCTTCCACCAAAATGGATCATACTACAACTCCCCATCCGGAAGTGCACGCCAGTGCGCAATCTACATTACAGAAGCTGGAACTAACTTTACAATCACATACTTCACAATTCAAAAAAATCCTGCAAGCCATTCTAGACACGAAGACCACCTTGGAAGCAAAAATAGGCTCTATAACAGAGGACCTCAATATCCTCCGCACCGATCAACACGCTCTAGCCGATAGAGTGTCCGAACTCGAAAAAGACACGGCGCCCCTACCAGGCGCTATGGAAGACCTGCAACTACAGTTATCGCAATTATCAACAGAAGTTGATTTCTTAAAGCGCAGAACAGAAGATGCAGAAGGCAGGTCTCGGCGCAACAACATACGCCTGGTCGGCTTTCCGGAACGTGCTGAGGGCTTAAGCGCAGAACTGTTTATCGAACAATGGCTTATAGACACAACTCTCAAAAATAATATCCCGAAGTTCTTCTCAGTTGAAAGAGCACACAGAATTCCAGGCAGACCCCCAGCACCAGGTTCGCAACCACGCCCTTAACTATCGTGACAGAGACCTTATCCTCCAACTATTCCGCAAATCAGGCCCAGTGTGCTACGAAAATGCCACGATAACAGCTTATCCGGATTTTACGGCAGAAGTGCAAAAAAAACGCAACTCCTTCTACAGTGTTAAGGCATGCCTTCGCAGACACGATATCAAATATGCACTGATGTTCCCAGCCAGACTTTGAGTACAGGATGAATCTCGCACCTTCTTCTTCACCACCCCGGAAGATGCCTGGACCTGGCTACATGCCAAAGGCCTAGCTGATCCGTCGGATGCAAGCACTCAAATTGACAACAGATCTCTCTCCACAAGGCACCGTAAGCAACGTAGGAGACAGGGAGCCAGACCCTCACCTGAGCAGGCAGAATCCGAGCGCTCTCGTCTCCTCCGAACAACATCCAGCTTTGTCAATGCTCCCTCCGCCGCCTCACCCTCGCAAACGGAAATCGAACAGGAACTAGTCTTACACTCTGACTCAGCTGACTCCACATGCGGCCCTCTTCTCACACCACGCACAGCAGACGACATCTGAAGAATGATTAGTCTAGGTCACTTGAAGCCTAAAAACATCATCGCAGCTTTTTCGAAGCTCCTACACGTGGTCTAGCAGTCCATGGGTGTCCCCCGTCCGACACGCTTCGCCTCTTAAAACATGTGAAATCCGGACAGGGTAAAACAATACCTTTGCACTAATGCCAACTGGCACCCCCCTGCTCCATATGGACAATTACCCCACACTGGATTTTTCCGGTATTGTTTTTTATATGTTAACAGTTCATTTGTTGTATGTTGTTTCAGCGCACACCTTTATATTAGGAGCATGGAGTTATAATAGAAGGGCCAAATATAAAAACAGCAGTAAACACATAAGGGCCGCCGATTGCAGCAACAAAAATACCGCTCACAGCATATTTCTTGATTGTCGGCCAGCTACAGCGACTGAGTCCCATAATAATGCCAATACCGGGTCGTCAGATAAGAACAACCCCGTTTATATAATACACACAAAACTACTATGGCTACTCATAGACACCAGGGAACCCTAAAATACAAAACACTCACTTGGAATGTTAAGGGCATGGCAAATCCTCGGAAACGTCAAAAGGTTCACGCCTTTCTCACAAGGCATCAAATACATATAGCATTCCTACAGGAGACCCATTTCACCAAATCTATCCTAGACACCACACGCCCAAAATGGAAGGGGCAATTACACGCTACCACTACCTCATCCTTTGCTCGTGGAGTAGCAATCTGGATAGCACCAAATGTCCCGTTCGCGCCCTCCCGCACGCAATGTGACCCAAACGGCAGATATGTAATACTGGAAGGTACCCTAGACGGGTCCCCATTAGTCCTGGTTGCACTATACTCCCCGAATTCGAACCAGCGCGACTTCTTATCCACGCTCACTACTGGCAACTTCAGTGACCCTACATTGGAAAGCATATGGGGTGGTGACTTTAATAGCGTCCTAGACACTCACATGGATCGCTCATTCCCTCCTCTCAATGCAGCCCCCGCCAATCGTGCTTCAGAATCCCTGGCACAGTGGGCGTCAAATAACGGACTAAGTGATATATGGAGGGTGCATCACCCCACTCAGCGCGAGTACTCTTACTTCTCCCCAGTCCATAAATTACACACTAGGATAGATTTATTCTTCGTATCCACCACCGTCAATTACAAAATATGCTTATCCGAATATTTAGCACGCACAATATCAGATCATAACCCATTATGCCTAACGTTGGCATGGGGACACATACAAACTCGGATACCAACATGGCGCTTGCAACCAGAAGCCCTCCTAGATCCTCCTTTTCAAAAAGAAATTTCCAAAAGCTTAACCGATTACTTTCTATCAAACAAAAATACAACCTCTTCCCGTGCCATAGAATGGGACGCTCATAAAGTGGTGATAAGGGGTCATTGCCTATCGGCTACAGTGGGGGTCAGAAAGATACTCATTAAGGAATCACAAGACTTAGAAATAAAGCTCTGCAACGCAGAAAATGCAAACGATAACAGCGAACCCGCATTAGCAACACTACATCTGCTTAGGTCTTCTCATAAGGAGACGGATAACAGACTGGGTAAGCACGATTATAGACACTACAGGGCAAGACAACACGCCGAGGGCGATAGATCTGGCAGATTATTAGCTTGGTTGACTCGGCAACCTCACAACCAATACCCATTGGCGCAATACGCCTAAATCCTGACACAATCGTTAATACCCAAGCAGGCATAAATGATGCCTTCTCCACATATTACCAGACCCTATATACGCCTCCTCCACCACCTCCAGAGCAATATATTATCAACACACTAAGCCTAGTACCCCAAAATCAACTTATCCTTGATAATACTGCCATCCTAGATGGCCCCGTTACTATTGAAGAGGTGCGCCTGGCATTATCACAAATAGCACGCAATAAAACGCCCGGCTCAGACGGTCTACCGATAGAATACTACAAGTCCCATGCTTCCCTCTTATTACACCCACTAACAGAAGTATTTAACGACGCACACCATAAATTACAATTGCCAGACTCAATGTGTGAAGCACTGATAGTAGTCCTCCCAAAATCAGGCCGCGACCCCCTAGATGTTAAATCATACAGACCGCTCTCCTTGCTGAACACAGACTGCAAACTATTAGGTAAAATACTCGCAAACCGACTACTCCCTTATTTATCGTCTTTGATACACCATGATCAATCAGGCTTTATTCCTGGTAGAAGCACTTTCCTGAACATTAGAAGACTCTTACACATAATACACAGTAATACAAACTCGGCAGCAGTGGCCCTATCTTTAGATATAGAAAAAGCATTTGACACACTTAGTTGGAACTATCTGCTATACACTCTTAAAGCGTTCGGTTTTGGCGCTGGTTTTATTAACTGGATCAGGACGCTCTATTCTAGGCCCACTGCCCGTGTTAAAAATGGACGTGTTATCTCTGAAGCATTCCCAATAGGCAGAGGTACTAGACAGGGCTGCCCATTATCCCCATTGCTGTTCGCTATTGCTATGGAGCCACTAGCGATTAAACTACGGAGCTACACACACATATGGGGTATACCAGAGGCTAACACCCACCACGTCGTATCTATGTACGCAGATGACACCTTAATATACCTGTGCGACCATTCAGCCTACATGACTGAGGCCCTGCAGTTATTGGACTCCTTCGCTATCGCCTCTGGACTACACGTCAACTGGTCCAAATCAAGCATATTCCCTATATCTCCGTCCTCGGTAGCTCATCATATATCGCTACCACAATACAAACTGCCTTGGTCACATATAACCTTTAAATATTTGGGTGTGCAAATCCACCACTCTATCACGGATCTAAAAGAAGGAAACATAGATAGAATTCTCGGCTCCGTTCGCGGATCAATTCCCTTCTGGAACTCACTCCCCCTGTCCCCAATGGGCCGGGTGGCAATAGCCAAAATGCTTATCCTTCCAAGGTTTCTATATTACTTTACAGCTCTTCCGCTGTGTTTACCGCATTCCTTTTTTAATAAACTGCAATCAATACTAACGGATCTACTCTGGGGTAAAGACAGGCGTAGAGTGGCGCTGTCAATAACGCAACATCCGCAGGAGATGGGCGGATTGGGAATGCCTAACTTCGAAAGATATTATGCAGCCGCCCAATTATCATGGCTGTCTACATGGCTAGGTGAAACCCTGTCAGCCGAAAGTAAGAACTTACAGACACATATACCATCACAGAGGCTGCTACTTTCGTTACTAACTAACATCCCCCATACGTCTCCACGACTAATATTACTAGAGGCAGCTCGATTCTGCTGGCGCAGATATGTCCAAACTAAGTCCACGTCTATTCCCTATTCGCCTTTGCTCCCATTATTTCAACTCCCGGATACCCAACACCTATCAACACACCATGATACACGCGAAATGAACACGCTCCAAATGGGTGATTTATACTCCTGTTCCGTTTTGCGTACTTTCGCTGAACTGGTAACTGCAGGTATTATGCAAAACGGGGCCTTCCTAACATTTAACGCCATAAGGCTATTGCTTAACAAGATCTGGGGCGCAGGAGACTCGGAACCTCCCGAGTCCTCGCTGCTCACCACTATACTAACTATTGGCAGCTCAAAGAGCATTATTACCACATTATATAAAGCATTGCTTGAAGCAATATGCACAACACTACCGAACGCAAAAGCGCGATGGGACGCTGTCCTTCCTACCCCACTATCACAGAAGACTTGGATCACTGCTCTCACAACAATCAAATCAGTATCCCGCAATCCTCGCCTACGATACACTCAATTTAACTATCTCCACCAATCATACTTATCTCCAGCCCGTATTCAAAAAATCTACCCCCATACAACACCAACATGCCCTAGATGCGCTACACCAGCAGCCGACTTCTACCATATGGTTTGGAAGTGCCATTCCATAAACCTGGCCTGGCAATGCGTGACGGAGGTAACAGCAGAGATCTCATCCCACACCTTAGTGTCCACTCCCGATTCCTGCTTACTCGGCATAAGGCATCGTACTAAAGCACACAAACATACGCACAGGTTTATCGACCTGGCTTTCGTGGTGTATAAACGCTTGATAGCAATACATTGGAAAGCTCCACATGCTCCTTCTCATGCGTCATGGCTACAGGACTTACACAGCCGGTCGCAGGCTGAAGCCCAGACACTTCACTTGCTACAACACAGAGGTCTCATCTTAGCTGGCCCGGAGATTTGGGACACATTCGTGGTTGCAATGGAGGCCAGAGACGACTTGTATCCCCCATGAACAGGTCTCGTCCCATTGCACACCACAGACTGAGCTGACACTGTTGAAGCTGGAATCGCATAGTAGCAACTTTGATCTGCTCTTAAACACATTCATTACTACTATCCTCCCTCCCCCTCGGAAGTTACTTCTAACCTGTGCCCAATCACTCATCACACGCTTACACAAGCCTATAATACATAATCACGACAAGTAAAACAGTCCTGCCCCTGAACCCGTCAACACTGCAGACACCGTTTACACCCCCGTAGTGATTACTATATTAGTTACAGATATCGTCAGTATCTGCCCATTCCCCGTAAGCTGCAAGCAGCCCTCATAACAGCCCGCATGTTAAATGTCACCGTATTCTCCTTATACAATGCCCTTAACTCTCTCGCATTATTAAGATAAGTTGTTAAAGTTTCTTCCTCCCGATGTTCCCGTTTTTTTTTCTTCTAATTCCCCTCACCCCTCCTCACCTTTTTGCACCTTTTGTAATGGCAATGCTGTGTAAAAATTATACAATCTTGTAAAAGTATTGCAAAATAACATACAGCTATTGTATCGTTGTGTGCAGTTTGCGTTCAATAAACAGATTTAAAAAAAAAAAAAAAGATAATACTTGCATATTACTGCACAGTGACTTGATCTTTGAATTTGTTTTATTAAGATTCAAATGATTATACTTATTACTCAAAATTAAAGAACTTATTAGCCTTGAAGTTTATTCTCATAAAGTTCCTCATCCACCAGTTAGAACTCCATTTCCTCCAGCATCTTCTCTAAACTGGAAGATGCACTCTTCATTCTACACCTCCATCACCATGTCCAGATGATGCAACAGATACCATTAACTAAAACCAGGCTCACCCGTGACTGTTTTCTGAAATAACAAATGATGTATATACACACTGCTAGCTACTCTAATTATTTAACAAGCTCACTGCACTATATAACCAACTCCTGAGATATTGAAATATATACAATACAATGTTACCGAATAAAAGAGTTTGTATGACTTCTATTTATATTTTTTTAACTACTCCTTTCTGATAAGATTGTGCTGTCAAGACAAAATGGCACAAAACTCTGAGAAATTGGGATGTTGGTTGAGTGGGTTGTAAACCCTGTTCAAGAAACAGTCACAATCCCTGTCGCTAAAATAACTTGTGTTTAACCCCTAGTGAAATCTAGCACCTAATGGATCAAAGTGCAAACCATGGACATCTAGACACACAAGATCAGGTCAAAGTCTAAATTATGGCTAATCACGATTGAGCATGTGTTTGATACAAAAAGTGGATTGGGCCGTGTCTGCGCTTACTTGTGGACTTAGAAGAAATTTGACCGTAAAAAGTCTGAGGAGGTAAAGTTCAGTGGGCAAGGCTGCAGGAGTCATCGTTAGAGAGCCAAAGACCACGGTTCTCCAATGTCAGTTCTGGATGGCCGGATCCATGGCAGATTTGTTTCATATCCACATTTAGATAAATGCAGTTATATTACAAATCTGTCATGAATCCAGCATTCTAGGTCCGACATTGGAGAACCCTGCGCTAGACCAAGTCGCAGTGAAGATATTTATGTTCAGACTTACTTTCTTTTTTAGAAGTCAAAATCTCCAGTGAGACAATGATGCAGGCTATGGTCGATGAGGGCTCCAAAAGGCCAGATACCCCTTCTCGGAGGAGCCACTGTACAGTATTTTCTGCTGTGGAGGGGAACCTACAGGGAGCTGCCGCAAAGTCAGGTGGACCAGTGATGCTTCTTGGACGGACTGACAAGCAGGTAGGTCCCAGTCTCCTCCTTGTTTTCAGAAAACGTTTCAGCCAAAAGCTTTTGACGTCCCAAGTTTTGTTTTTTTGGCTATCTCATCACCTTTAGCAGCACTTTTAAGGGTTCAGGACTGGTGAGGCACCTCTTGGAGGGTAAGGACTCACTCAGGCTGTGTATAGGTGTGGGATGAAGATGGTTGAGGCCTTTTCTGTCCCTGAGCATCCATCAGGAGGCCAGCCAACTAGCCCTTGGAGTCATTCTCGTATCCCTGGGTTCAAGTAGTGGAACAGGGCTCAAACAGCAGGGCAGACCTCTGAGGGCACAAGACAAGATTCAGGCAGCAGAGCAGTGCTTCCACGTGCAGCAAAGCAGTCTTCTGAAGTACACAGCAGGTCACAGCAACAGGCAGTCTTCTGAGAGTCCTTCTTCAGGTTCAGAAAGTGAAATGAAGAGTGGGTCTCAGGGTCCATTTTTATACCAGTTACCTTCTTTGAAGAAGGAGAAGATTCTAGAGATTTCCTTTGACAAGTGCTTGGAATTTTGTGTTTTTCTGCCACGAGTCCAGCCTGGCTACAGGCACAATGGACTAGTGTGGAGTTCTTCATGTGAAGACATGGCACAACCTTTCCTACTTTCTTACCTGCTCCCAATAAAAAGTTAGAGCTTCTCGAATGTAGTAAGGTAACCAAATGTTATCCTATGGAAGAGGTAGGCCTCACAATAATGAAAAACAAAGTTGTGAGTTTTTTACTACGAGGACATGTAAAACTTAAAATGTACATGTTCAACCTTTTAATAACAATCCACCATGACCTTAGGGCTGTCTAGAGCCAGCTTTAGGGGTGATATTTACGTAATGAAATGGGAGTTTAAGGCTTGACAGGGGGGTTATTTTGCCAAGTCGATTTCACAGTTTAGACTGCAAGCAGGCTGCAATGGCAGGCTTGGGGCATGTTTTAAGGGGCCACTCACGTGGGTGGCACAATAAGTCCTTAAGGCCCACTATTAGCACTTAATATACCAGCCCTGGGTGTATGGAATACCACTTCACTAGAGACTTATATGTAAATTAGATATGCTAATCAGGTGTTACCCAATGTTACTATGTTTTAGGGAGTAACCACTTTAGCACTGGTTAACAGTGGTATTATACTCAGAGTCCTAAGTCCATTAAAAACAAATTCAGCAAACATAGGACAGGTGAAGGCAAAACAGTTTGGGGATGACACTGCAGAGAGGGCCAAGTCCGACAAATACATATTCATTAATCATTTAAGGTTTACTGCATACTCTCCACCATATCCTTAGTCTATTCAACACTTTATGATCTAACACTCTTTTCTTCAGGACCTCCACCATGTTGCCGACACTGTCTCCACTGTCTTCCCTTTGTTTCTGTAAAATTTAGGCCACTCTTTATTTTCCAAAAGTGCGAGCTGTCTGTCTGATTGCATTAGTAAATCACTTAATCACTTTAATGGCTTGCATTTATTATCTACTGCTACTCTTAATTTCACATCCCCCTCAAATTATTTTGTAGTAGCATCTTTATTATTGTTATCAAATAGCCTCTTCCTGTCCCTTCTGAACTCATCTTTTTCTCTCTCCCTTCATTTTCCTTAGCTAGATATGTTCTCAGTTCCTTTCCCTCGTCCCACCCAAGACAAGCTCCCAAAGTGTTAGGTTTACTTCTCTAGGCAGTATTAATGGTACTCTTTGTGTTTTGGTATGTGGATAGTATCATTCCGTAAACATTTGTATGCCACTTCTCGCTCCCATTTTCCGCTCTGCACATGGCTAATTGAATAACCTCCTTGAAGGTCTTATTCAACCTCAAAATCATTTCATTAGCATCTGGGTGTTGTGGGGGCACCTCTTGTCTTTTATTCCCCTTTTAATTAAAATCCCTTTATTTCTCTGGGTGAAAGTTATATCATCTTTGCCGTTCACTTTTCTATTAGGAAAATGTTCTTTCATAAAAACTTAAGCCAGAAAACGACCGTTCTTGTCTCACTGTCATTTACCACCGCTATTTCTGTCCAATACATGTCTGTCAGTACTAATTCATATTGCCCATGCTTGGTATGTCCCACTATTTAAATTAGTAAGTCTTGCACCAGTTTTTCAAGTACAGTCTGAAAAATCCTGGGCTGCACTCGCTTTTGGTAACTTCTGACATATCTTGGGTTGCACTGTTTTATTGCATATGGTACATGCCATACATTCTCTCTCCATCTTTTCAGCTTGTTTATTTAACCCAATTCACCAATAATCACTCTGCAAACTGATGTGGTCTTTCAAAAGCCCATGTGTCCTAAATGGACCAATTGAATTAATCTATCTCTGATTGATCCCGTTGGCACCAACGTTGAACCACTGAAGACCATCCCTTCGGTTTCTGATAATTCATCTCACAAACCAGAATGTTTTACGCAATCAACTGCAGTCTTTTTTAGCATGGCATTTTGGCGCATTTCCTGTGGAATGACGTCGTTCAGTCACCTCCTCCTATTGTTGCTCTTTTTGACAGCTAGTGCTACAAGATAGACCTTAATATTCTCATCCACCAGGTCCACTCTCTTTTTCATCCAATTTTCTTCCTGTTTCTTAGCTCCAGATATTTAATTCAACATTAAAATCGCGTTCAAATAATGCTACTACCTTTCTAAAAACACAAGATGTTATTGTATCTGTCTTCTTGGTAAATACATTTTCAGCAGCTTTTGATCGATTATAATAACATAGGTTTCCCCATATAACATTATTGAATTTTGTGACGGCCCAATATAGAGCAAATGACTCTTTTAAACTCACGATACAAATGTAATTGCATTTTCTTCTTTTCCTTTGCCTTGTATCAGTCCCTAAACCATTTTTGCGGGCATCCATTACTATCACGGAGTCTTTTTCTTGATCATTTATTTTGGGACCACTTTCTAAAATACGTAACAAATCTCATACTGAATGTCCTATTTTAAAAGTTAGGTATGAATTTGTTGTAAACTGAAAAATTCCTAGAATCATAATTGATTCCTCTTTCATTTTGTGGTGCTGACATGTTACGTATTGCTTGTATTAATTCTTCTTTACGTTTTTTTACTCTGCACTTCATAATCACAACGGTTGTTACTTTCTTGTTAGATATGCATTTACGCACCTCTGATGTCAACCTTTTTGCTTCAATCTAGTTAAAACGTATATCACACTGTTATATTCTTCTTCGTTACATCCATAAAACAATATATTATTATAATTATAACATTGACACCTTCAATACCTACTAGTATGCTGTCCATTTCCTGCTAAAAAACGAATACAGCTGAAATTAGGCTAAAATACATTCTTAAAACCAGTATGTAACATTGTGAGTCAGACACACAGTAAGATACCTAGAATCCTGATGTCACCCTGCTACTTGATTTACATTGGAAACAACTGTACACCCCTTAACATTTTCATCATTTCACTTATGTTGGGGATTTGAAATTTGTCTACCACTACACATTTAATTTTTTTTTATCTATGCACAATCTTATGTCTCCTCCAGGTCTGTGTGTTATTGCCACAGACGCAATTATTCTGTGTCTGACACTCCTCTATTATACCCACTTACTTCAATTTACCAAAATCTTTCATGACTACTTCCCTCATATTTATGGGAATGCTTCTTACTTAACTTACCTTTGGTTGAGCCTCTTTAACAACTTTGAAATAGCCAAACTGATGACTGAAGATGCCCGGGAATTTTCCATCAAACTGAAGGGCTGATTTAAGAGCCCCTAGCGCCTCCTTGAGCCACATTAGTGTAATTTCTTTATACGCTAATCTGGCCCAACAAGGTCAAAAACGCAGCTCCAAATTTACAAAGTGGCGCAATGCCTGCTTTGCGTTATTTTGTAACTCTTTACGCTACATTATGCCTGCGCCAAGCATAATGTATGCAAAGAGGGCGTTCAAAATTGTTGACGCTAATCCTGCAAAGCTCTGAACTAGCGTCAACATTTTTGATGCTAGTTCCCCTAACTACCGCCATGGTGTGCTGTGTCTTAGATAAGGCACACACATGGTGGCATTAGGGGGGGCGCAAGAAAAGTGCGCTGCTCTGTGTGCAGCAGCACTTTTCTTAAATCAGGCCCTGCGTTTTATGTTCTGCTCTGAAAGTTACCCTGCACCCTTCAGCCATGTCTTTGAGCTGAATGTGGTTATCCAAATTTGAATCAAACAAAATCCATAGGTCTTTTTGTGAATCCAGCTTATTCTTTCCTGAATTCATATATTTTTCCTGTAGCATATCTCCCTTTGTATTCTATGCATCCATTGAATAGCCGCAACAACCTAATTGGTTCACCACTATATTCTTCTGTTTCAGCTTTAACTTATCCAGATCCTAAATTTTAACGTCTTTAGAATCAATGTCAACCTAGGTCCTGAAACAAACAACAATACTACCTCTATAAAATTGAGAGAGCATAGTTTGTACAATCAATATTAACATGAAATGTTTATGAACTAATGTATATTAATGCCACATAGAAAATGTATTAATATGTTTTGCTAGAACGTGCACTTGAAATGTGACCACGGGGAGTGGCCCCCAATGTATACCGGAATTAATGAAACTGACTAATAATGGTGAAATGTTTATTAAAATTGTGATTTTACATTAATGTCGAAAGGCTAAATGTATTAGATTCTTGCTAATGAAGCAGTAGGTCTTAGTTAGCATGAGCCGAGGCCTAGCTGCCTGACTCTCATATTAAATGTATTTTTCTAACGTGCAGTGTGCTGACTTGCTAAAGGACATGAACTCTTGTTTTTTCCAAAAGCTAGAAGCTGAATGTAACTGTAGTGGATCCGTTCTCATGAAATTCACCCTGCCTATAGTAACATTTTTAGCTAAATGCAACAGTGTAGATTAACAAGGTCGCCTAAACCGGTACGGACAATGGAGCCACTGACCGAAGATGTGCAAAGGACCCCAAGACAATGAAATCATACCGGACACACCACCCGCTAAAGACGTCAATCATAAGCACCAATAAAATATGTGGGAACTGTTGTGGGGTGACAAATTTGATGACTTAATGTGTTTTAATTGGTTATAGATAGTGGGATGCAACCCCTTGTCCAATTAGATTTTAGGGGAACGTACAATGAGAAAGGGATAAAACCCTTTGACACACGGAAATGAGTTAGTTAGTTAGGGAGATGTTGATGCGATTTGATATGATCCAGAGACTTTGTCACTTTGCCTAGTGACTTTGCTGATTTTTACTTAGAACCATCTTTGCCCTTAGATTGCCCATTTACACTTTACCTCCATATGAGGGAAGTGCCCCCTTTTACCCGGAGCTGAATTACTGATGGCGATTCAACTGGTGTCCTGAAGACGAAGCCAGAGCTTGATTGCTGACCAAACTTGGAGGGTAACTATATGACAATGAAATTGTGATTGTCTGTTTGCTTTTCCTTTCTAGGTACCAACTGCTTTTCTTTTGACAGGAGCCATAGTTATATGTTTTCCAAATTGGTGTTACGAAATTGTTTTGCATGAAGCCCAACATGCCAATGCTAATTAGAATTTAGGTGAGGGGTTCACTAAAACTGACGCAAACGGACAAATGACTGAATCTATGCTTTGTTGAACAATGCGCTGATATACTCTGCTCATGATACTCTATGTTCACGCTGTGTTATATTCTAATGTTTGTGATTCTTGCCTTGAAGAAATCTTATCAGAGTTGCCATATTTTAACTATGCTATTATGTTTCTTGGTTTTTGAGACTAATAAATTCGATAGTAGTATAGTAACCAATAGGGAATAAATATCACTAAATTCATACTAAACAGGTGTGGTTATTCATGACTGCATGGTCATGGTGGTGTCTTGAGTTTGATTAATGTCTTTGACTAAAGTTAAATGCATTATTGTGATAAATATTGATGATATTATTGACGTATTGATTGACATGTTGATTAGTTATCTTGTCCTAAGGTGTCTCTCAACAGGGTCAAAAGATTAATTGGCCTAAAACGAGTCCCAATGTGTAATCATTAGTCATAGAGGGACATGTTAACAGTTCTGGAAGCAGAGCGACGGTTGAGGGCCCTTTGGGGCCATAGGACAGAGAATTATTGTTTAAATTGTTTTTCTGAGATAATGCAAATTAGAGATATGATGCGTTTCTAAATTCCCCATGACTTTCCCGGGATCTCGTAGCCTGCCTAAGAGAGTTGGGAATGTTCTCGGCATTTAGCATGTGTGGTATAGAATTCGCGCTTGCTCAGCTTACGCATTTTGCAGGAGATTTGTGAAATTGTGTGTGTTTAGGCCAGGTAATGTTGTTTTAGGAGGAGTGGGCGTACTCCGCAGTATGAGAGTAGGGAAGTCGGCGTACTTCATGTGAATGTGGCGCTTTGTGCTCAGAAATTATCCACGTGGTTGGTTGGTAATGTACGGACCCGGCGTGGTCTAAGACTCCGGAGTATATTGACAAGTGTAGGAGACACTTGGGTTTATGTTGTAATTTGTGCGGTTTAATAGGTCAATCAGGCGTGATTGACAAGTCGAGTTTGAGTCAAATTGTGTGTATGAAACCTTCGATGGAGATTTGGCAAGTTCTATAGTGCACTAGAACAAACCATTGACAAGTCAGAGTAGGATTTGCGGGTCGAATTCTGCTTGCGTATGCAGGAACTGAGAAGGAGAGAGTAGCGGCCGAGGCTTCAAGTGAAATCTCTGTGAAGTTCTGAAGCGATTGTATACCCTTCCTGTAGTAAACCGGCAAATTTGAGTTGTTGTTGTTAAAAGTGCTCGCATTCATTTTGCATTAGTTTGGTGCGAATCCAGTGTAAGGAAGACAAGTCGCAAGACTTTGTCAGCTGCAGTGTGTGAGTGTGACGTAAGTGGTGCCGCGCTGGGATAGGTCAGTTGCCGAGAGGGGTCGCGCACGGATTGGCAGCCGTCCGTGAGAGGCAATAGGTTGAGAAAGGTGAGTGAAGAGTGTCCTGGGAATTAAAGTCACTTTCTGATTAGATTCAAAACAAAAGTAAAAGACGCAAAAATGAATTTTCTTAAAGCTTTGAGGAGCGCTCTGAAAGGAGACGCATACATTATGGCGAGTGAAGGGGAGCCTACACTGCCGGAGGGTACTCCAGCTTATATAGTAATGGAGGAAAAGGGAGTCGCGCCTTGCCTATGGATGAAGCAGTGGCACACATTAACAGAGAAGGAGGGATGTTTGGCGTTTCTGGAGCACGGAACGTTCAATACAAGAATTTTAGAAAATTTGAGGTGGATGTTAAGTGTGCAGAAGCCACCCCCGAGACCAGCCCAGTATGAGGCATTAGCAGTCTGGGATTTAATGGCCATACGACAAAGACAGCAAAAATTTGAGAAGATGATAAAAAAGGCAGAGAAGACTTTAGCCGAGGCTAGATGGGACAACGAGAGCAAAATATGGAGAAGGGGAATAATTGATGGACTCAAATTGTTTCCAGCAATATCACAGGAAGATGAGACGCAGGGAAAGAAAGCCACCTGTAAGACAGATAAGGGCTCTAGATCGCCCGCCACCATATGCAATAAATGACAATGCCCCGAGCACTAGTGCAGGTCCTGGGAACCAGACACAGGATAAGGAAGTTACAAATGCAGTGCAGACTAGTGATACGGTTTTGATACAGAATGGTGTCAGTGTACCCACTGCGCCAGACATGCAGATAAAGTTGCAACCTCCGCCACCGATACAGAGGATTTATCCAGACGTCCCAGTACTAGAGACTACTATGAGTCTGATGGTGCCACCTGATCCAATATATACAAAATCAAGGTTAGTGCAGATTGAGCCAATTCTGCAGTTGCTGCCCCCGCCGCAGCAACAGCTGATTCCAGGTTATAGTCCAGCAGCAGGACCTCTGTTTGTACCTGCACCAGCTACAGTGAGTCAAGCTCTGGGAGTTACTGCTCCACGGGGTTTGGGACCAGGTCAGACACCAGCTGCCATATCACTACCAAATACAGTTGGTTCCCCGGTACCATTGTATGCACAGAGTAAACCTGGTATGTGTGATCAGGGAGTGATGACCCAAGAGGCAATAAGAGGAGGGTCCATAGGAACTCCCCAGTTAATGGCACCAAGAGAGCAATGAGCTGAAGGACCCAGGTCCTTGATAGACCTTAGTCCGATCGAGGCACCTTTAGAGGCAATGAGGCAAGCAGAGTTAGGTGTGCTGACCCCACAGACAATAAGTACAAACTCATCACAGTTGCCAATGATGCATGCAGGGAATATTTCACTGCAAGGGTTTTCTGTGCAACAATTGAATGAGTGGTTAGAAAATACCTATGCTTCGCAAAATACTGCGGTAACTGCAGAGAAGCCAGGAAGGGAAGGATACCTACATTTTGTGAGACTGGGAGTAGGAGCGGCAGAACTGGTAGAAGGGGCAATGGGGGTAAACAGATTGGAGTCTTACACAGAAGCGGAATTGAGGTATCTGTGCCCCAAGATCACTAAAGAGGTGGGCAAGGTACATCAGAGGTTGGCGAACCTGGCAGACAAATACATTATAGACATCGAGAATACTAAACATTTGAAAAGAAGCTACAGATTAGACTTTGATTATAAAGATTTTGAGCACATGAGATCTACTGGAATGAAAGTGCATCTTAAAGAGATACTGCACAGTGCGCAGATCTGGGGTGCACTAGAAAAATGGGAAGGCAGATGGGCAAAGAAAAGAGATAAGGAGAAAGGTGACAGTCTGGAATGAAGTCAAGCTAAAGCTTCACCAGATACGGGATCAGTGAAGATGTTACCAATGAGAGAGACAGCTGGAGGGGTTCTAGTCCATGTACCGTGGTCTAGGGGAGACATTTTGTCTTTTACAAATGATTATCCCAGGTTGAGGGAGAAACCGATAGAGTGGTATCAGCAGACAGACAGGTTTGTGAAGCTTGCGAAGTGTCTCTGGGAGGACTTGAATACCCTGTTTGGGATCATTGTTCCACCTGACTTGTGGCTTGAGTGCAAAAGAGGTGTGGATTGGCCGACACCGGAACCAGCAAGGGATAAGGTGACTGGAGCACCATCTGAGGAGGTGATGAAGTACTATCATAAAGTGATTGAGTTCTTGAAGCAGAAAGTGTTGCCAAAAGTGACTGATTGGCAGAAAATAGACCGGACCTCACAGGAGGTCAAAGAGTCAATCTAAGCTTATTATGAGAGGTTGTCAACCCCTTCGCTGACAGGCCTTTTCCCCCTCCTGTGCCGATCCTTTTTTTGGCTATTTGGGGCAGTTCGTGCTTAGGCTCTTATAACTTTTTGTTCACATAAGCTACCCACGCCAAATTTGTGTCCTTTTTTTCCAACATCCTGGGGATTCTAGAGGTACCCAGACTTTGTGGGTTCCCCAGAAGGAGGCCAAGAAATTTGCCAAAATACAGTGAAAATTTCATTTTTTTTTTTTAAATGGGAAAAATGGGCTTGTGGTTTTTTCCCTGAAAATTGAATCAACAAAGGGTTTGCAGTGCTAAATTCACCAACTTCCCAGCTTTCAGAAACAGACAGACTTGAATCAGAAAACCCAATTTTTCAACACAATTTTGGCATTTTACTGGGAAATACCCCATTTTTACGATTTTTTGTGCTTTCAGCCTCCTTCCAGTCAGTGACAGAAATGGGCATGAAACCAATGCTGGATCGCAGAAACCAAAACATTTCTGAAAAGTAGACAAACTTCTGAATTCAGCAAGGGGTAATTTGTGTAGATCCTACAAGGGTTTCCTACAGAAATTAACAACTGAAAAAAAAAATATTGAAATTGAGGTGAAAAAAAACGCAATTTTTCTCTACGTTTTACTCTGTAACTTTTTCCTGCAATGTTAGATTTTTTAAAGCAATATACTGTTACGTCTGCTGGACACTTCTGGTTGCGGGGATATATAGAGCTTGTAGGTTCATCAAGAACTCTAGGTACCCAGAGCCAATAAATGACCTGTCCCCTGCAGTGGGTTTTCATTCTATACCAGGTATACAGATATTAATTAGCTGAAATATAAAGAGTAAAAAATAGCTATCAAGAAAACCTTTGTATTTCCAAAATGGGCACAAGATAAGGTGTTGAGGAGCAGTGGTTATTTGCACATCTCTGAATTCCGGGGTGCCCATACTAGCATGTGAATTACAGGGCATATCTCAAATAGACATCTTTTTTACACACTCTCTTATATTTGGAAGGAAAAAATGTAGAGAAAGACAAGGTGCAATAACATTTGTTTTGCTATTCTATGTTCCCCCAAGTCTCCTGATAAAAATGCTACCTCACTTGTGTGGGTAGGCCTAGCGCCCGCGAAAGGAAATGGCCCAAAACACAACGTGGACACATCCCATTTTTTGACAGAAAACAGAGGTGTTTTTTGCAAAGTGCCTACCTGTAGATTTTGGCCTCTAGCTCAGCCGGCACCTACGGAAACCTACCAAACCTGTGCATTTTTGAAAACTAGAGACCTAGGGGAATCCAACATGGGGTGACTTGTGGGGCTCTGACCAGGTTCTGTTACTCAGAATCCTTTGCAAACCTCAACATTTGGCTAAAAAAACACATTTTCCTCACATTTCGGTGACAGAAAGTTCTGGAATCTGAGAGGAGCCACAAATTTCCTTCCACCCAGCGTTCCCCCAAGTCTCCTGATAAAAATGGTACCTCACTTGTGTGGGTAGGCCTAGCGCCTGCGACAGGAAATGCCCCAAAACACAACGTGGACACATCCCATTTTTTGTTAGAAAACAGAGGTGTTTTTTGCAAAGTGCCTACCTGTAGATTTTGGCCTCTAGCTCAGCCGGCACCTAGGGAAACCTACCAAACCTGTGCATTTTGGAAAACTAGAGACCTAGGGGAATCCAAAATGGGGTGACTTGTGGGGCTCTGACTAGGTTCTGTTACCCAGAATCCTTTTCAAACCTCAAAATTTGGCTAAAAAAACACATTTTCCTCACATTTCGGTGACAGAAAGTTCTGGAATCTGAGAGGAGCCACAAATTTCCTTCCACCCAGCGTTCCCGCAAGTCTCCCGATAAAAATGGTACCTCACTTGTGTGGGTAGGCCTAGCGCCCACGAAAGGAAATGGCCCAAAACACAACGTGGACACATCCCATTTTTTGACAGAAAACAGAGGTGTTTTTTGCAAAGTGCCTACATGTAGATTTTGGCCTCCAGCTCAGCTGGCACCTAGGGAAACCTACCAAACCTGTGCATTTTTTAAAACTAGAGACCTAGGGGAATCCAAGATGGGGTGACTTGTGGGGGTCTGACCAGGTTCTGTTAACCAGAGTCCTTTGCAAACCTCAAAACTTGGCTAAAAAAATAAATTTTCCTCATATTTCGGTGACAGAAAGTTCTGGAATCTGAGAGCAGCCACAAATTTCCTTACACCCAGCGTTCCCGCAAGTCTCCCGATAAAAATGGTACCTCACTTGTGTGGCTAGGCCTAGCGCCCACGAAAGGAAATGGCCCAAAACACAACGTGGACACATCCCATTTTTTGACAGAAAACAGAGGTGTTTTTTGCAAAGTGCCTACATGTAGATGTTGGCCTCTAGCTCAGCCGGCACCTAGGGAAACCTACCAAACCTGGGCATTTTTGAAAACTAGAGACCTAGGGGAATCCAAGATGGGGTGACTTGTGGGGGTCTGACCAGGTTCTGTCACCCAGAGTCCTTTGCAAACCTCAAAATTTGGCTAAAAAAACACATTTTGCTCACATTTCGGTGACAGAAAGTTCTGGAATCTGAGAGGAGCCACAAATTTCCTTCCACCTAGCGTTCCCCCAAGTCTCCCGATACAAATGGTACCTCACTTGTGTGGGTAGGCCTAGCGCCCACGAAAGGAAATGGCCCAAAACACAACATGGACACATCCCATTTTTTGACAGAAAACAGAGGAGTTTTTTGCAAAGTGCCTACCTGTAGATTTTGGCCTCTAGCTCAGCCGGCACCTAGGGAAACCTACCAAACCTGTGAATTTTTTAAAACTAGAGACCTAGGGGAATCCAAGATGGGGTGACTTCTGGGGCTCTGACTAGGTTCTGTTACCCAGAATCCTTTTCAAACCTCACAATTTGGCTAAACAAACTCATTTTCCTCACATTTGGGTGACTGAAAGTTCTGGAATCTGAGAGGAGCCACAAATTTCCTTCCACCCAGCGTTCCCCCAAGTCTCCCAATAAAAATGGTACCTCACTTGTGTGGGTAGGCCTAGCGCCCACGAAAGGAAATGGCCCAAAACACAACGTGGACACATCCCATTTTTTGACAGAAAACAGAGGTGTTTTTTGCAAAGTGCCTACATGTAGATTTTGGCCTCTAGCTCAGCCGGCACCCAGGGAAACCTACCAAACCTGTGCATTTTTTAAAACTAGAGACCTAGGGGAATCCAACATGGGGTGACTTGTGGGGGTCTGACCAGGTTCTGTTACCCAGAGTCCTTTGCAAACCTCAAAATTTGGCTAAAGAAATACATTTTCCTCACATTTCGGTGACAGAAAGTTCTGGAATCTGAGAGGAGCCACAAATTTCCTTCCACCCAGCGTTCCCGCAAGTCATCCGATAAAAATGGTACCTCACTTGTGTGGGTAGGCCTAGCGCCCACGAAAGGAAATGGCCCAAAACACAACGTGGACACATCCCATTTTTTGACAGAAAACAGAGGTGTTTTTTGCAAAGTGCCTACATGTAGATTTTGGCCTCTAGCTCAGCCGGCACCTAGGGAAACCTACCAAACCTGTGCATTTTTGAAAACTAGAGACCTAGGGGAATCCAAGATGGGGTGACTTGTGGGGGTCTGACCAGGTTCTGTTAACCAGAGTCCTTTGCAAACCTCAAAATTTGGCTAAAAAAATACATTTTCCTTATATTTCGGTGACAGAAAGTTCTGGAATCTGAGAGGAGCCACAAATTTCCTTACACCCAGCGTTCCCGCAAGTCTCCCGATACAAATGGTACCTCACTTGTGTGGGTATGCCTAGCGCCCACGAAAGGAAATGGCCCAAAACACAACGTGGACACATCCCATTTTTTGACAGAAAACAGAGGTGTTTTTTGCAAAGTGCCTACATGTAGATTTTGGCCTCTAGCTCAGCCGGCACCCAGGGAAACCTACCAAACCTGTGCATTTTTTAAAACTAGAGACCTAGGGGAATCCAAGATGGGGTGACTTGTGGGGGTCTGACCAGGTTCTGTTACCCAGAGTCCTTTGCAAACCTCAAAATTTGGCTAAAAAAATACATTTTCCTCACATTTCGGTGACAGAAAGTTCTGGAATCTGAGAGGAGCCACAAATTTCCTTCCACCCAGCGTTCCCGCAAGTCACCCGATAAAAATGGTACCTCACTTGTGTGAGTAGGCCTAGCGCCCACGAAAGGAAATGGCCCAAAACACAACGTGGACACATCCCATTTTTAGACAGAAAACAGAGGTGTTTTTTGCAAAGTGCCTACATCTAGATTTTGGCCTCTAGCTCAGCCGGCACCTAGGGAAACCTACCAAACCTGTGCATTTTTGAAAACTAGAGACCTAGGGGAATCCAAGATGGGGTGACTTCTGGGGCTCTGACTAGGTTCTGCTACCTAGAATCCTTTTCAAACCTCAAAATTTGGCTAAAAAAACACATTTTCCTCACATTTCTGTGACAGAAAGTTCTGGAATCTGAGAGGAGCCACAAATTTCCTTCCACCCAGCGTTCCCGCAAGTCTCCCGATAAAAATGGTACCTCACTTGTGTGGGTAGGCCTAGCGCCCACGAAAGGAAATGGCCCAAAACACAACATGGACACATCCCATTTTTTGACAGAAAACAGAGGTGTTTTTTGCAAAGTGCCTACATGTAGATTTTGGCCTCTAGCTCAGCCGGCACCTAGGGAAACCTAGCAAACCTGTGAATTTTTGAAAACTAGAGACCTAGGGGAATCCAAGATGGGGTGACTTCTGGGGCTCTGACAAGGTTCTGCTACCCAGAATCCTTTTCAAACCTCACAATTTGGCTAAAAAAACTCATTTTCCTCACATTTCGGTGACAGAAAGTTCTGGAATCTGAGAGGAGCCACAAATTTCCTTACACCCAGCGTTCCGGCAAGTCTCCCGATACAAATGGTACCTCACTTGTGTGGGTATGCCTAGCGCCCACGAAAGGAAATGCCCAAAACACAACGTGGACACATCCCATTTTTTGACAGAAAACAGAGGTGTTTTTTGCAAAGTGCCTACATGTAGATTTTGTCCTCTAGCTCAGCCGGCACCTAGAGAAACCTACCAAACCTGGGCATTTTTTTAAACTAGAGACCTAGGGGAATCCAAGATGGGGTGACTTGTGGGGGTCTGACCAGGTTCTGTCACCCAGAGTCCTTTGCAAACTTCAAAATTTGACTAAAAAAACACATTTTCCTCACATTTCGGTGACAGAAAATTCTGGAAACTGAGAGGATCCACAAATTTCCTTACACCCAGCGTTCCCGCAAGTCTCCCGATACAAATGGTACCTCACTTGTGTGGGTATGCCTAGCGCCCACGAAAGGAAATGCCCAAAACACAACGTGGACACATCCCATTTTTTGACAGAAAACAGAGGTGTTTTTTGCAAAGTGCCTACCTGTAGATTTTGGCCTCTAGCTCAGCCGGCACCTAGGGAAACCTACCACACCTGTGCATTTTTGAAAACTAGAGACCTAGGGGAATCCAAGATGGAGTGACTTGTGGGGCTCTGACCAGGTTCTGTTACCCAGAATCCTTTGCAAACCTCAAAATTTGGCTAAAAAAACACATTTTCCTCACATTTCTGTGACAGAAAGTTCTGGAATCTGAGAGGAGCCACAAATTTCCTTCCACCCAGCGTTCCCGCAAGTCTCCCGATAAAAATGGTACCTCACTTGTGTGGGTAGGCCTAGCGCCCACGAAAGGAAATGGCTCAAAACACAACATGGACACATCCCATTTTTTGACAGAAAACAGAGGTGTTTTTTGCAAAGTGCCTACATGTAGATTTTGGCCTCTAGCTCAGCCGGCACCTAGGGAAACCTAGCAAACCTGTGAATTTTTGAAAACTAGAGACCTAGGGGAATCCAAGATGGGGTGACTTCTGGGGCTCTGACAAGGTTCTGCTACCCAGAATCCTTTTCAAACCTCACAATTTGGCTAAAAAAACTCATTTTCCTCACATTTCGGTGACAGAAAGTTCTGGAATCTGAGAGGAGCTCAAATTTCCTTACACCCAGCGTTCCCGCAAGTCTCCCGATACAAATGGTACCTCACTTGTGTGGGTATGCCTAGCGCCCACGAAAGGAAATGCCCAAAACACAACGTGGACACATCCCATTTTTTGACAGAAAACAGAGGTGTTTTTTGCAAAGTGCCTACATGTAGATTTTGTCCTCTAGCTCAGCCGGCACCTAGAGAAACCTACCAAACCTGGGCATTTTTTAAAACTAGAGACCTAGGGGAATCCAAGATGGGGTGACTTGTGGGGGTCTGACCAGGTTCTGTCACCCAGAGTCCTTTGCAAACTTCAAAATTTGGCTAAAAAAACACATTTTCCTCACATTTCGGTGACAGAAAATTCTGGAAACTGAGAGGATCCACGAATTTCCTTCCACCTGGCGTTCCCCCAAGTCTCCCGATAAAAATGGTACCTCACTTGTGTGGGTAGGCCTAGCGCCCACGAAAGGAAATGGCCCAAAACACAACGTGGACACATCCCATTTTTTGACAGAAAACAGAGGTGTTTTTTGCAAAGTGCCTACCTGTAGATTTTGGCCTCTAGCTCAGCCGGCACCTAGGAAAAACTACCAAACCTGTGAATTTTTGAAAACTAGAGACCTAGGGGAATCCAAGATGGGGTGACTTCCGGGGCTCTGACTAGGTTCTGTTACCCAGAATCCTTTTCAATCCTCACAATTTGGCTAAAAAAACACATTTTCCTCACATTTCGGTGACAGAAAGTTCTGGAATCTGAGAGGAGCCACAAATTTCCTTACACCCAGCGTTCCCGCAAGTCTCCCGATACAAATGGTACCTCACTTGTGTGGGTATGCCTAGCGCCCACTAAAGGAAATGCCCAAAACACAACGTGGACACATCCCATTTTTTGACAGAAAACAGAGGTGTTTTTTGCAAAGTGCCTACATGTAGATTTTGTTCTCTAGCTCAGCCGGCACCTAGGGAAACCTACCAAACCTGGGCATTTTTTAAAACTAGAGACCTAGAGGAATCCAAGATGGAGTGACTTGTGGGGATCTGACCAGGTTCTGTTACCCAGAATCCTTTGCAAACCTCAAAATTTGGCTAAAAAAACACATTTTCCTCACATTTCGGTGACAGAAAGTTCTGGAATCTGAGAGGAGCCACAAATTTCCTTCCACCCAGCGTTCCCGCAAGTCTCCCGATAAAAATGGTACCTCACTTGTGTGGGTAGGCCTAGCGCCCACGAAAGGAAATGGCCCAAAACACAACGTGGACACATCCCATTTTTTGACAGAAAACAGAGGTGTTTTTTGCAAAGTGCCTACATGTAGATTTTGGCCTCTAGCTCAGTCGGCACCTAGGGAAACCTACCAAACCTGTGCATTTTTTAAAACTAGAGACCTAGGGGAATCCAAGATGGGGTGACTTGTGGGGGTCTGACCAGGTTCTGTTAACCAGAGTCCTTTGCAAACCTCAAAATTTGGCTAAAAAAATAAATTTTCCTTATATTTCGGTGACAGAAAGTTCTGGAATCTGAGAGGAGCCACAAATTTCCTTACACCCAGCGTTCGTGCAAGTCTCCCGATACAAATGGTACCTCACTTGTGTGGGTATGCCTAGCGCCCACGAAAGGAAATGGCCCAAAACACAACGTGGACACATCCCATTTTTTGACAGAAAACAGAGGTGTTTTTTGCAAAGTGCCTACATGTAGATTTTGGCCTCTAGCTCAGCCGGCACCTAGGGAAACCTACCAAACCTGTGCATTTTTTAAAACTAGAGACCTAGGGGAATCCAAGATGGGGTGACTTGTGGGGGTCTGACCAGGTTCTGTTACCCAGAGTCCTTTGCAAACCTCAAAATTTGGCTAAAAAAATACATTTTCCTCACATTTCGGTGACAGAAAGTTCTGGAATCTGAGAGGAGCCACAAATTTCCTTCCACCCAGCGTTCCCGCAAGTCACCCGATAAAAATGGTACCTCACTTGTGTGGGTAGGCCTAGCGCCCACGAAAGGAAATGGCCCAAAACACAACGTGGACACATCCCATTTTTAGACAGAAAACAGGAGGTGTTTTTTGCAAAGTGCCTACATGTAGATTTTGGCCTCTAGCCCAGCCGGCACCTAGGGAAACCTACCAAACCTGTGCATTTTTGAAAACTAGAGACCTAGGGGAATCCAAGATGGGGTGACTTCTGGGGCTCTGACTAGGTTCTGCTACCTAGAATCCTTTTCAAACCTCACAATTTGGCTAAAAAACCTCATTTTCCTCACATTTCGGTGACAGAAAGTTCTGGAATCTGAGAGGAGCCACAAATTTCCTTCCACCCAGCGTTCCCCCAAGTCTCCCAATAAAAATGGTACCTCACTTGTGTGGGTAGGCCTAGCGCCCGCGACAGGAAATGCCCCAAAACACAACGTGGACACATCCCATTTTTTGACAGAAAACAGAGGTGTTTTTTGCAAAGTGCCTACCTGTAGATTTTGGCCTCTAGCTCAGCCGGCACCTAGGGAAACCTACCACACCTGTGCATTTTTGAAAACTAGAGACCTAGGGGAATCCAAGATGGAGTGACTTGTGGGGCTCTGACCAGGTTCTGTTACCCAGAATCCTTTGCAAACCTCAAAATTTGGCTAAAAAAACACATTTTCCTCACATTTCTGTGACAGAAAGTTCTGGAATCTGAGAGGAGCCACAAATTTCCTTCCACCCAGCGTTCCCGCAAGTCTCCCGATAAAAATGGTACCTCACTTGTGTGGGTAGGCCTAGCGCCCACGAAAGGAAATGGCCCAAAACACAACATGGACACATCCCATTTTTTGACAGAAAACAGAGGTGTTTTTTGCAAAGTGCCTACATGTAGATTTTGGCCTCTAGCTCAGCCGGCACCTAGGGAAACCTAGCAAACCTGTGAATTTTTGAAAACTAGAGACCTAGGGGAATCCAAGATGGGGTGACTTCTGGGGCTCTGACAAGGTTCTGCTACCCAGAATCCTTTTCAAACCTCACAATTTGGCTAAAAAATCTCATTTTCCTCACATTTCGGTGACAGAAAGTTCTGGAATCTGAGAGGAGCCACAAATTTCCTTACACCCAGCGTTCCCGCAAGTCTCCCGATACAAATGGTACCTCACTTGTGTGGGTATGCCTAGCGCCCACGAAAGGAAATGCCCAAAACACAACGTGGACACATCCCATTTTTTGACAGAAAACAGAGGTGTTTTTTGCAAAGTGCCTACATGTAGATTTTGTCCTCTAGCTCAGCCGGCACCTAGAGAAACCTACCAAACCTGGGCATTTTTTTAAACTAGAGACCTAGGGGAATCCAAGATGGGGTGACTTGTGGGGGTCTGACCAGGTTCTGTCACCCAGAGTCCTTTGCAAACTTCAAAATTTGGCTAAAAAAACACATTTTCCTCACATTTCGGTGACAGAAAATTCTGGAAACTGAGAGGATCCACGAATTTCCTTCCACCTGGCGTTCCCCCAAGTCTCCCGATAAAAATGGTACCTCACTTGTGTGGGTAGGCCTAGCGCCCACGAAAGGAAATGGCCCAAAACACAACGTGGACACATCCCATTTTTTGACAGAAAACAGAGGTGTTTTTTGCAAAGTGCCTACCTGTAGATTTTGGCCTCTAGCTCAGCCGGCACCTAGGAAAAACTACCAAACCTGTGAATTTTTGAAAACTAGAGACCTAGGGGAATCCAAGATGGGGTGACTTCCGGGGCTCTGACTAGGTTCTGTTACCCAGAATCCTTTTCAATCCTCACAATTTGGCTAAAAAAACACATTTTCCTCACATTTCGGTGACTGAAAGTTCTGGAATCTGAGAGGAGCCACAAATTTCCTTACACCCAGCGTTCCCGCAAGTCTCCCGATACAAATGGTACCTCACTTGTGTGGGTATGCCTAGCGCCCACTAAAGGAAATGCCCAAAACACAACGTGGACACATCCCATTTTTTGACAGAAAACAGAGGTGTTTTTTGCAAAGTGCCTACATGTAGATTTTGTTCTCTAGCTCAGCCGGCACCTAGGGAAACCTACCAAACCTGGGCATTTTTTAAAACTAGAGACCTAGGGGAATCCAAGATGGAGTGACTTGTGGGGCTCTGACCAGGTTCTGTTACCCAGAATCCTTTGCAAACCTCAAAATTTGGCTAAAAAAACACATTTTCCTCACATTTCGGTGACAGAAAGTTCTGGAATCTGAGAGGAGCCACAAATTTCCTTCCACCCAGCGTTCCCGCAAGTCTCCCGATAAAAATGGTACCTCACTTGTGTGGGTAGGCCTAGCGCCCACGAAAGGAAATGGCCCAAAACACAACATGGACACATCCCATTTTTTGACAGAAAACAGAGGTGTTTTTTGCAAAGTGCCTACATGTAGATTTTGGCCTCTAGCTCAGCCGGCACCTAGGGAAACCTAGCAAACCTGTGAATTTTTGAAAACTAGAGACCTAGGGGAATCCAAGATGGGGTGACTTCTGGGGCTCTGACAAAGTTCTGCTACCCAGAATCCTTTTCAAACCTCACAATTTGGCTAAAAAAACTCATTTTCCTCACATTTCGGTGACAGAAAGTTCTGGAATCTGAGAGGAGCCACAAATTTCCTTACACCCAGCGTTACGGCAAGTCTCCCGATACAAATGGTACCTCACTTGTGTGGGTATGCCTAGCGCCCACGAAAGGAAATGCCCAAAACACAACATGGACACATCCCATTTTTTGACAGAAAACAGAGGTGTTTTTTGCAAAGTGCCTACATGTAGATTTTGTCCTCTAGCTCAGCCGGCACCTAGGGAAACCTACCAAACCTGGGCTTTTTTGAAAACTAGAGACCTAGGGGAATCCAAGATGGGGTGACTTGTGGGGGTCTGACCAGGTTCTGTCACCCAGAGTCCTTTGCAAACTTCAAAATTTGGCTAAAAAAACACATTTTCCTCACATTTCGGTGACAGAAAGTTCTGGAAACTGAGAGGAGCCACGAATTTCCTTCCACCTAGCGTTCCCCCAAGTCTCCCGATAAAAATTGTACCTCACTTGTGTGGGTAGGCCTAGCGCCCACGAAAGGAAATTGCCCAAAACACAACGTGGACACATCCCATTTTTAGACAGAAAACAGAGGTGTTTTTTGCAAAGTGCCTACATGTAGATTTTGGCCTCTAGCTCAGCCGGCACCTAGGGAAACCTACCAAACCTGTGCATTTTTTAAAACTAGAGACCTAGGGGAATCCAAGATGGGGTGACTTCTGGGGCTCTGACTAGGTTCTGCTACCTAGAATCCTTTTCAAACCTCATAATTTGGCTAAAAAACCTCATTTTCCTCACATTTCGGTGACAGAAAATTCTGGAATCTGAGAGGAGCCACAAATTTCCTTCCACCCGGCGTTCCCCCAAGTCTCCCAATAAAAATGGTACCTCACTTGTGTGGGTAGGCCTAGCGCCCGCGACAGGAAATGCCCCAAAACACAACGTGGACACATCCCATTTTTTGACAGAAAACAGAGGTGTTTTTTGCAAAGTGCCTACCTGTAGATTTTGGCCTCTAGCTCAGCCGGCACCTAGGGAAACCTACCACACCTGTGCATTTTTGAAAACTAGAGACCTAGGGGAATCCAAGATGGAGTGACTTGTGGGGCTCTGACCAGGTTCTGTTACCCAGAATCCTTTGCAAACCTCAAAATTTGGCTAAAAAAACACATTTTCCTCACATTTCGGTGACAGAAAGTTCTGGAATCTGAGAGGAGCCACAAATTTCCTTCCACCCAGCGTTCCCGCAAGTCTCCCGATAAAAATGGTACCTCACTTGTGTGGGTAGGCCTAGCACCCACGAAAGGAAATGGCCCAAAACACAACATGGACACATCCCATTTTTTGACAGAAAACAGAGGTGTTTTTTGCAAAGTGCCTACATGTAGATTTTGGCCTCTAGCTCAGCCGGCACCTAGGGAAACCTAGCAAACCTGTGAATTTTTGAAAACTAGAGACCTAGGGGAATCCAAGATGGGGTGACTTCTGGGGCTCTGACAAGGTTCTGCTACCCAGAATCCTTTTCAAACCTCACAATTTGGCTAAAAAAACTCATTTTCCTCACATTTCGGTGACAGAAAGTTCTGGAATCTGAGAGGAGCCACAAATTTCCTTACACCCAGCGTTCCCGCAAGTCTCCCGATACAAATGGTACCTCACGTGTGTGGGTATGCCTAGCGCCCACGAAAGGAAAAAATGCCCAAAACACAACGTGGACACATCCCATTTTTTGACAGAAAACAGAGGTGTTTCTTGCAAAGTGCCTACATGTAGATTTTGTCCTCTAGCTCAGCCGGCACCTAGGGAAACCTACCAAACCTGGGCATTTTTGAAAACTAGAGACCTAGGGGAATCCAAGATGGGGTGACTTGTGGGGGTCTGACCAGGTTCTGTCACCCAGAGTCCTTTGCAAACTTCGAAATTTGGCTAAAAAAACACATTTTCCTCACATTTCGGTGACAGAAAGTTCTGGAATCTGAGAGGAGCCACGAATTTCCTTCCACCTAGCGTTCCCCCAAGTCTCCCGATAAAAATGGTACCTCACTTGTGTGGGTAGGCCTAGCGCCCACGAAAGGAAATGGCCCAAAACACAACGTGGACACATCCCATTTTTTGACAGAAAACAGAGGTGTTTTTTGCAAAGTGCCTACCTGTAGATTTTGGCCTCTAGCTCAGCCGGCACCTAGGAAAAACTACTAAACCTGTGAATTTTTGAAAACCAGAGACCTAGGGGAATCCAAGATGGGGTGACTTCCGGGGCTCTGACTAGGTTCTGTTACCCAGAATCCTTTTCAATCCTCACAATTTGGCTAAAAAAACATATTTTCCTCACATTTCGGTGACAGAAAGTTCTGGAATCTGAGAGGAGCCACAAATTTCCTTCCACCCAGCGTTCCCGCAAGTCTCCCGATACAAATGGTACCTCACTTGTGTGGGTATGCCTAGCGCCCACGAAAGGAAATGCCCAAAACACAACGTGGACACATCCCATTTTTTGACAGAAAACAGAGGTGTTTTTTGCAAAGTGCCTACATGTAGATTTTGTCCTCTAGCTCAGCCGGCACATAGGGAAACCTACCAAACCTGGGCATTTTTGAAAACTAGAGACCTAGGGGAATCCAAGATGGGGTGACTTCTGGGGCTCTGACTAGGTTCTGCTACCCAGAATCCTTTTCAAACCTCACAATTTGGCTAAAAAACCTCATTTTCCTCACATTTCGGTGACAGAAAGTTCTGGAATCTGAGAGGAGCCACAAATTTCCTTCCACCCAGCGTTCCCCCAAGTCTCCCAATAAAAATGGTACCTCACTTGTGTGGGTAGGCCTAGCGCCCGCGACAGGAAATGCCCCAAAACACAACGTGGACACATCCCATTTTTTGACAGAAAACAGAGGTGTTTTTTGCAAAGTGCCTACCTGTAGATTTTGGCCTCTAGCTCAGCCGGCACCTAGGGAAACCTACCACACCTGTGCATTTTTGAAAACTAGAGACCTAGGGGAATCCAAGATGGAGTGACTTGTGGGGCTCTGACCACGTTCTGTTACCCAGAATCCTTTGCAAACCTCAAAATTTGCTAAAAAAACACATTTTCCTCACATTTCGGTGACAGAAAGTTCTGGAATCTGAGAGGAGCCACAAATTTCCTTCCACCCAGCGTTCCCGCAAGTCTCCCTATAAAAATGGTACCTCACTTGTGTGGGTAGGCCTAGCGCCCACGAAAGGAAATGGCCCAAAACACAACATGGACACATCCCATTTTTTGACAGAAAACAGAGGTGTTTTTTGCAAAGTGCCTACATGTAGATTTTGGCCTCTAGCTCAGCCGGCACCTAGGGAAACCTACCAAACCTGTGAATTTTTGAAAACCAGAGACCTAGGGGAATCCAAGATGGGGTGACTTCCGGGGCTCTGACTAGGTTCTGTTACCCAGAATCCTTTTCAATCCTCACAATTTGGCTAAAAAAACACATTTTCCTCACATTTCGGTGACAGAAAGTTCTGGAATCTGAGAGGAGCCACAAATTTCCTTCCACCCAGCGTTCCCGCAAGTCTCCCGATACAAATGGTACCTCACTTGTGTGGGTATGCCTAGCGCCCACGAAAGGAAATGCCCAAAACACAACGTGGACACATCCCATTTTTTGACAGAAAACAGAGGTGTTTTTTGCAAAGTGCCTACATGTAGATTTTGTCCTCTAGCTCAGCCGGCACCTAGGGAAACCTACCAAACCTGGGCATTTTTGAAAACTAGAGACCTAGGGGAATCCAAGATGGGGTGACTTCTGGGGCTCTGACTAGGTTCTGCTACCTAGAATCCTTTTCAAACCTCACAATTTGGCTAAAAAACCTCATTTTCCTCACATTTCGGTGACAGAAAGTTCTGGAATCTGAGAGGAGCCACAAATTTCCTTCCACCCAGCGTTCCCCCAAGTCTCCCAATAAAAATGGTACCTCACTTGTGTGGGTAGGCCTAGCGCCCGCGACAGGAAATGCCCCAAAACACAACGTGGACACATCCCATTTTTTGACAGAAAACAGAGGTGTTTTTTGCAAAGTGCCTACCTGTAGATTTTGACCTCTAGCTCAGCCGGCACCTAGGGAAACCTACCACACCTGTGCATTTTTTAAAACTAGAGACCTAGGGGAATCCAAGATGGAGTGACTTGTGGGGCTCTGACCACGTTCTGTTACCCAGAATCCTTTGCAAACCTCAAAATTTGCTAAAAAAACACATTTTCCTCACATTTCGGTGACAGAAAGTTCTGGAATCTGAGAGGAGCCACAAATTTCCTTCCACCCAGCGTTCCCGCAAGTCTCCCGATAAAAATGGTACCTCACTTGTGTGGGTAGGCCTAGCGCCCACGAAAGGAAATGGCCCAAAACACAACATGGACACATCCCATTTTTTGACAGAAAACAGAGGTGTTTTTTGCAAAGTGCCTACATGTAGATTTTGGCCTCTAGCTCAGCCGGCACCTAGGGAAACCTAGCAAACCTGTGAATTTTTGAAAACTAGAGACCTAGGGGAATCCAAGATGGGGTGACTTCTGGGGCTCTGACAAGGTTCTGCTACCCAGAATCCTTTTCAAACCTCACAATTTGGCTAAAAAAACTCATTTTCCTCACATTTCGGTGACAGAAAGTTCTGGAATCTGAGAGGAGCCACAAATTTCCTTACACCCAGCGTTCCCGCAAGTCTCCCGATACAAATGGTACCTCACTTGTGTGGGTATGCCTAGCGCCCACGAAAGGAAATGCCCCAAACACAAAGTGGACACATCCCATTTTTTGACAGAAAACAGAGGTGTTTTTTGCAAAGTGCCTACATGTAGATTTTGTCCTCTAGCTCAGCCGGCACCTAGGGAAACCTACCAAACCTGGGCATTTTTGAAAACTAGAGATCTAGGGGAATCCAAGATGGGGTGACTTGTGGGGGTCTGACCAGGTTCTGTCACCCAGAGTCCTTTGCAAACTTCAAAATTTGGCTAAAAAAACACATTTTCCTCACATTTCGGTGACAGAAAGTTCTGGAATCTGAGAGGAGCCACGAATTTCCTTCCACCTAGCGTTCCCCCAAGTCTCCCGATAAAAATGGTACCTCACTTGTGTGGGTAGGCCTAGCGCCCACGAAAGGAAATGGCCCAAAACACAACGTGGACAGATCCCATTTTTTGACAGAAAACAGAGGTGTTTTTTGCAAAGTGCCTACCTGTAGATTTTGGCCTCTAGCTCAGCCGGCACCTAGGAAAAACTACTAAACTTGTGAATTTTTGAAAACCAGAGACCTAGGGGAATCCAAGATGGGGTGACTTCCGGGGCTCTGACTAGGTTCTGTTACCCAGAATCCTTTTCAATCCTCACAATTTGGCTAAAAAAACACATTTTCCTCACATTTCGGTGACAGAAAGTTCTGGAATCTGAGAGGAGCCACAAATTTCCTTCCACCCAGCGTTCCCGCAAGTCTCCCGATACAAATGGTACCTCACTTGTGTGGGTATGCCTAGCGCCCACGAAAGGAAATGCCCAAAACACAACGTGGACACATCCCATTTTTTGACAGAAAACAGAGGTGTTTTTTGCAAAGTGCCTACATGTAGATTTTGTCCTCTAGCTCAGCCGGCACCTAGGGAAACCTACCAAACCTGGGCATTTTTGAAAACTAGAGACCTAGGGGAATCCAAGATGGGGTGACTTCTGGGGCTCTGACTAGGTTCTGCTACCTAGAATCCTTTTCAAACCTCACAATTTGGCTAAAAAACCTCATTTTCCTCACATTTCGGTGACAGAAAGTTCTGGAATCTGAGAGGAGCCACAAATTTCCTTCCACCCAGCGTTCCCCCAAGTCTCCCAATAAAAATGGTACCTCACTTGTGTGGGTAGGCCTAGCGCCCGCGACAGGAAATGCCCCAAAACACAACGTGGACACATCCCATTTTTTGACAGAAAACAGAGGTGTTTTTTGCAAAGTGCCTACCTGTAGATTTTGACCTCTAGCTCAGCCGGCACCTAGGGAAACCTACCACACCTGTGCATTTTTTAAAACTAGAGACCTAGGGGAATCCAAGATGGAGTGACTTGTGGGGCTCTGACCACGTTCTGTTACCCAGAATCCTTTGCAAACCTCAAAATTTGCTAAAAAAACACATTTTCCTCACATTTCGGTGACAGAAAGTTCTGGAATCTGAGAGGAGCCACAAATTTCCTTCCACCCAGCGTTCCCGCAAGTCTCCCGATAAAAATGGTACCTCACTTGTGTGGGTAGGCCTAGCGCCCACGAAAGGAAATGGCCCAAAACACAACATGGACACATCCCATTTTTTGACAGAAAACAGAGGTGTTTTTTGCAAAGTGCCTACATGTAGATTTTGGCCTCTAGCTCAGCCGGCACCTAGGGAAACCTAGCAAACCTGTGAATTTTTGAAAACTAGAGACCTAGGGGAATCCAAGATGGGGTGACTTCTGGGGCTCTGACAAGGTTCTGCTACCCAGAATCCTTTTCAAACCTCACAATTTGGCTAAAAAAACTCATTTTCCTCACATTTCGGTGACAGAAAGTTCTGGAATCTGAGAGGAGCCACAAATTTCCTTACACCCAGCGTTCCCGCAAGTCTCCCGATACAAATGGTACCTCACTTGTGTGGGTATGCCTAGCGCCCACGAAAGGAAATGCCCCAAACACAAAGTGGACACATCCCATTTTTTGACAGAAAACAGAGGTGTTTTTTGCAAAGTGCCTACATGTAGATTTTGTCCTCTAGCTCAGCCGGCACCTAGGGAAACCTACCAAACCTGGGCATTTTTGAAAACTAGAGATCTAGGGGAATCCAAGATGGGGTGACTTGTGGGGGTCTGACCAGGTTCTGTCACCCAGAGTCCTTTGCAAACTTCAAAATTTGGCTAAAAAAACACATTTTCCTCACATTTCGGTGACAGAAAGTTCTGGAATCTGAGAGGAGCCACGAATTTCCTTCCACCTAGTGTTCCCCCAAGTCTCCCGATAAAAATGGTACCTCACTTGTGTGGGTAGGCCTAGCGCCCACGAAAGGAAATGGCCCAAAACACAACGTGGACAGATCCCATTTTTTGACAGAAAACAGAGGTGTTTTTTGCAAAGTGCCTACCTGTAGATTTTGGCCTCTAGCTCAGCCGGCACCTAGGAAAAACTACTAAACTTGTGAATTTTTGAAAACCAGAGACCTAGGGGAATCCAAGATGGGGTGACTTCCGGGGCTCTGACTAGGTTCTGTTACCCAGAATCCTTTTCAATCCTCACAATTTGGCTAAAAAAACACATTTTCCTCACATTTCGGTGACAGAAAGTTCTGGAATCTGAGAGGAGCCACAAATTTCCTTCCACCCAGCGTTCCCGCAAGTCTCCCGATACAAATGGTACCTCACTTGTGTGGGTATGCCTAGCGCCCACGAAAGGAAATGCCCAAAACACAACGTGGACACATCCCATTTTTTGACAGAAAACAGAGGTGTTTTTTGCAAAGTGCCTACATGTAGATTTTGTCCTCTAGCTCAGCCGGCACCTAGGGAAACCTACCAAACCTGGGCATTTTTGAAAACTAGAGACCTAGGGGAATCCAAGATGGGGTGACTTCTGGGGCTCTGACTAGGTTCTGCTACCTAGAATCCTTTTCAAACCTCACAATTTGGCTAAAAAACCTCATTTTCCTCACATTTCGGTGACAGAAAGTTCTGGAATCTGAGAGGAGCCACAAATTTCCTTCCACCCAGCGTTCCCCCAAGTCTCCCAATAAAAATGGTACCTCACTTGTGTGGGTAGGCCTAGCGCCCGCGACAGGAAATGCCCCAAAACACAACGTGGACACATCCCATTTTTTGACAGAAAACAGAGGTGTTTTTTGCAAAGTGCCTACCTGTAGATTTTGGCCTCTAGCTCAGCCGGCACCTAGGGAAACCTACCACACCTGTGCATTTTTTAAAACTAGAGACCTAGGGGAATCCAAGATGGAGTGACTTGTGGGGCTCTGACCACGTTCTGTTACCCAGAATCCTTTGCAAACCTCAAAATTTGCTAAAAAAACACATTTTCCTCACATTTCGGTGACAGAAAGTTCTGGAATCTGAGGGGAGCCACAAATTTCCTTCCACCCAGCGTTCCCGCAAGTCTCCCGATAAAAATGGTACCTCACTTGTGTGGGTAGGCCTAGCGCCCACGAAAGGAAATGGCCCAAAACACAACATGGACACATCCCATTTTTTGACAGAAAACAGAGGTGTTTTTTGCAAAGTGCCTACATGTAGATTTTGGCCTCTAGCTCAGCCGGCACCTAGGGAAACCTAGCAAACCTGTGAATTTTTGAAAACTAGAGACCTAGGGGAATCCAAGATGGGGTGACTTCTGGGGCTCTGACAAGGTTCTGCTACCCAGAATCCTTTTCAAACCTCACAATTTGGCTAAAAAAACTCATTTTCCTCACATTTCGGTGACAGAAAGTTCTGGAATCTGAGAGGAGCCACAAATTTCCTTACACCCAGCGTTCCCGCAAGTCTCCCGATACAAATGGTACCTCACTTGTGTGGGTATGCCTAGCGCCCACGAAAGGAAATGCCCCAAACACAACGTGGACACATCCCATTTTTTGACAGAAAACAGAGGTGTTTTTTGCAAAGTGCCTACATGTAGATTTTGTCCTCTAGCTCAGCCGGCACCTAGGGAAACCTACCAAACCTGGGCATTTTTGAAAACTAGAGACCTAGGGGAATCCAAGATGGGGTGACTTGTGGGGGTCTGACCAGGTTCTGTCTCCCAGAGTCCTTTGCAAACTTCAACATTTGGCTAAAAAAACACATTTTCCTCACATTTCGGTGACAGAAAGTTCTGGAACCTGAGAGGAGCCACGAATTTCCTTCCACCTAGCGTTCCCCCAAGTCTCCCGATAAAAATGGTACCTCACTTGTGTGGGTAGGCCTAGCGCCCACGAAAGGAAATGGCCCAAAACACAACGTGGACACATCCCATGTTTTGACAGAAAACAGAGGTGTTTTTTGCAAAGTGCCTACCTGTAGATTTTGGCCTCTAGCTCAGCCGGCACCTAGGAAAAACGACCAAACCTGTGAATTTTTGAAAACTAGAGACCTAGGGGAATCCTAGATGGGGTGACTTCCGGGGCTCTGACTAGGTTCTGTTACCCAGAATCCTTTTCAAACCTCACAATTTGGCTACAAAAACTCATTTTCCGCACATTTGGGTGACTGAAAGTTCTGGATTCTGAGAGGAGCCACAAATTTCTTCCCACCTAGCGTTCCCCCAAGTCTCCCGATAAAAATGGTACCTCACTTGTGTGGGTAGGCCTAGCGCCCACGAAAGGAAATGGGCCAAAACACAACATGGACACATCCCATTTTTTGACAGAAAACAGAGGTGTTTTTTGCAACGTGCCTACATGTAGATTTTGTCCTCTAGCTCAGCCGGCACCTAGGGAAACCTACCAAACCTGGGCTTTTTTGAAAACTAGAGACCTAGGGGAATCCAAGATGGGGTGACTTGTGGGGGTCTGACCAGGTTCTGTCACCCAGAGTCCTTTGCAAACTTCAAAATTTGGCTAAAAAAACACATTTTCTTCACATTTCGGTGACAGAAAGTTCTGGAAACTGAGAGGAGCCACGAATTTCCTTCCACCTAGCGTTCCCCCAAGTCTCCCGATAAAAATGGTACCTCACTTGTGTGGGTAGGCCTAGCGCCCACGAAAGGAAATTGCCCAAAACACAACGTGGACACTTCCCATTTTTAGACAGAAAACAGAGGTGTTTTTTGCAAAGTGCCTACATGTAGATTTTGGCCTCTAGCTCAGCCGGCACCTAGGGAAACCTACCAAACCTGTGCATTTTTGAAAACTAGAGACCTAGGGGAATCCAAGATGGGGTGACTTCTGGGGCTCTGACTAGGTTCTGCTACCTAGAATCCTTTTCAAACCTCATAATTTGGCTAAAAAACCTCATTTTCCTCACATTTCGGTGACAGAAAGTTCTGGAATCTGAGAGGAGCCACAAATTTCCTTCCACCCGGCGTTCCCCCAAGTCTCCCAATAAAAATGGTACCTCACTTGTGTGGGTAGGCCTAGCGCCCGCGACAGGAAATGCCCCAAAACACAACGTGGACACATCCCATTTTTTGACAGAAAACAGAGGTGTTTTTTGCAAAGTGCCTACCTGTAGATTTTGGCCTCTAGCTCAGCCGGCACCAAGGGAAACCTACCACACCTGTGCATTTTTGAAAACTAGAGACCTAGGGGAATCCAAGATGGAGTGACTTGTGGGGCTCTGACCAGGTTCTGTTACCCAGAATCCTTTGCAAACCTCAAAATTTGGCTAAAAAAACACATTTTCCTCACATTTCGGTGACAGAAAGTTCTGGAATCTGAGAGGAGCCACAAATTTCCTTCCACCCAGCGTTCCCGCAAGTCTCCCGATAAAAATGGTACCTCACTTGTGTGGGTAGGCCTAGCACCCACGAAAGGAAATGGCCCAAAACACAACATGGACACATCCCATTTTTTGACAGAAAACAGAGGTGTTTTTTGCAAAGTGCCTACATGTAGATTTTGGCCTCTAGCTCAGCCGGCACCTAGGGAAACCTAGCAAACCTGTGAATTTTTGAAAACTAGAGACCTAGGGGAATCCAAGATGGGGTGACTTCTGGGGCTCTGACAAGGTTCTGCTACCCAGAATCCTTTTCAAACCTCACAATTTGGCTAAAAAAACTCATTTTCCTCACATTTCGGTGACAGAAAGTTCTGGAATCTGAGAGGAGCCACAAATTTCCTTACACCCAGCGTTCCCGCAAGTCTCCCGATACAAATGGTACCTCACTTGTGTGGGTATGCCTAGCGCCCACGAAAGGAAAAAATGCCCAAAACACAACGTGGACACATCCCATTTTTTGACAGAAAACAGAGGTGTTTTTTGCAAAGTGCCTACATGTAGATTTTGTCCTCTAGCTCAGCCGGCACCTAGGGAAACCTACCAAACCTGGGCATTTTTGAAAACTAGAGACCTAGGGGAATCCAAGATGGGGTGACTTGTGGGGGTCTGACCAGGTTCTGTCACCCAGAGTCCTTTGCAAACTTCAAAATTTGGCTAAAAAAACACATTTTCCTCACATTTCGGTGACAGAAAGTTCTGGAATCTGAGAGGAGCCACGAATTTCCTTCCACCTAGCGTTCCCCCAAGTCTCCCGATAAAAATGGTACCTCACTTGTGTGGGTAGGCCTAGCGCCCACGAAAGGAAATGGCCCAAAACACAACGTGGACACATCCCATTTTTTGACAGAAAACAGAGGTGTTTTTTGCAAAGTGCCTACCTGTAGATTTTGGCCTCTAGCTCAGCCGGCACCTAGGAAAAACTACTAAACCTGTGAATTTTTGAAAACCAGAGACCTAGGGGAATCCAAGATGGGGTGACTTCCGGGGCTCTGACTAGGTTCTGTTACCCAGAATCCTTTTCAATCCTCACAATTTGGCTAAAAAAACACATTTTCCTCACATTTCGGTGACAGAAAGTTCTGGAATCTGAGAGGAGCCACAAATTTCCTTCCACCCAGCGTTCCCGCAAGTCTCCCGATACAAATGGTACCTCACTTGTGTGGGTATGCCTAGCGCCCACGAAAGGAAATGCCCAAAACACAACGTGGACACATCCCATTTTTTGACAGAAAACAGAGGTGTTTTTTGCAAAGTGCCTACATGTAGATTTTGTCCTCTAGCTCAGCCGGCACCTAGGGAAACCTACCAAACCTGGGCATTTTTGAAAACTAGAGACCTAGGGGAATCCAAGATGGGGTGACTTCTGGGGCTCTGACTAGGTTCTGCTACCTAGAATCCTTTTCAAACCTCACAATTTGGCTAAAAAACCTCATTTTCCTCACATTTCGGTGACAGAAAGTTCTGGAATCTGAGAGGAGCCACAAATTTCCTTCCACCCAGCGTTCCCCCAAGTCTCCCAATAAAAATGGTACCTCACTTGTGTGGGTAGGCCTAGCGCCCGCGACAGGAAATGCCCCAAAACACAACGTGGACACATCCCATTTTTTGACAGAAAACAGAGGTGTTTTTTGCAAAGTGCCTACCTGTAGATTTTGGCCTCTAGCTCAGCCGGCACCTAGGGAAACCTACCACACCTGTGCATTTTTTAAAACTAGAGACCTAGGGGAATCCAAGATGGAGTGACTTGTGGGGCTCTGACCACGTTCTGTTACCCAGAATCCTTTGCAAACCTCAAAATTTGTTAAAAAAACACATTTTCCTCACATTTCGGTGACAGAAAGTTCTGGAATCTGAGAGGAGCCACAAATTTCCTTCCACCCAGCGTTCCCGCAAGTCTCCCGATAAAAATGGTACCTCACTTGTGTGGGTAGGCCTAGCGCCCACGAAAGGAAATGGCCCAAAACACAACATGGACACATCCCATTTTTTGACAGAAAACAGAGGTGTTTTTTGCAAAGTGCCTACATGTAGATTTTGGCCTCTAGCTCAGCCGGCACCTAGGGAAACCTAGCAAACCTGTGAATTTTTGAAAACTAGAGACCTAGGGGAATCCAAGATGGGGTGACTTCTGGGGCTCTGACAAGGTTCTGCTACCCAGAATCCTTTTCAAACCTCACAATTTGGCTAAAAAAACTCATTTTCCTCACATTTCGGTGACAGAAAGTTCTGGAATCTGAGAGGAGCCACAAATTTCCTTACACCCAGCGTTCCCGCAAGTCTCCCGATACAAATGGTACCTCACTTGTGTGGGTATGCCTAGCGCCCACGAAAGGAAATGCCCCAAACACAACGTGGACACATCCCATTTTTTGACAGAAAACAGAGGTGTTTTTTGCAAAGTGCCTACATGTAGATTTTGTCCTCTAGCTCAGCCAGCACCTAGGGAAACCTACCAAACCTGGGCATTTTTGAAAACTAGAGACCTAGGGGAATCCAAGATGGGGTGACTTGTGGGGGTCTGACCAGGTTCTGTCTCCCAGAGTCCTTTGCAAACTTCAACATTTGGCTAAAAAAACACATTTTCCTCACATTTCGGTGACAGAAAGTTCTGGAACCTGAGAGGAGCCACGAATTTCCTTCCACCTAGCGTTCCCCCAAGTCTCCCGATAAAAATGGTACCTCACTTGTGTGGGTAGGCCTAGCGCCCACGAAAGGAAATGGCCCAAAACACAACGTGGACACATCCCATTTTTTGACAGAAAACAGAGGTGTTTTTTCAAAGTGCCTACATGTAGATTTTGGCCTCTAGCTCAGCCGGCACCTAGGAAAAACTACCAAACCTGTGAATTTTTGAAAACTAGAGACCTAGGGGAATCCAAGATGGGGTGACTTGTGGGGGTCTGACCAGGTTCTGTCACCCAGAGTCCTTTGCAAACTTCAAAATTTGGCTAAAAAAACACATTTTCCTCACATTTCGGTGACAGAAAGTTCTGGAATCTGAGAGGAGCCACGAATTTCCTTCCACCTAGCGTTCCCCCAAGTCTCCCGATAAAAATGGTACCTCACTTGTGTGGGTAGGCCTAGCGCCCACGAAAGGAAATGGCCCAAAACACAACGTGGACACATCCCATTTTTTGACAGAAAACAGAGGTGTTTTTTGCAAAGTGCCTACCTGTAGATTTTGGCCTCTAGCTCAGCCGGCACCTAGGAAAAACTACTAAACCTGTGAATTTTTGAAAACCAGAGACCTAGGGGAATCCAAGATGGGGTGACTTCCGGGGCTCTGACTAGGTTCTGTTACCCAGAATCCTTTTCAATCCTCACAATTTGGCTAAAAAAACACATTTTCCTCACATTTCGGTGACAGAAAGTTCTGGAATCTGAGAGGAGCCACAAATTTCCTTCCACCCAGCGTTCCCGCAAGTCTCCCGATACAAATGGTACCTCACTTGTGTGGGTATGCCTAGCGCCCACGAAAGGAAATGCCCAAAACACAACGTGGACACATCCCATTTTTTGACAGAAAACAGAGGTGTTTTTTGCAAAGTGCCTACATGTAGATTTTGTCCTCTAGCTCAGCCGGCACCTAGGGAAACCTACCAAACCTGGGCATTTTTGAAAACTAGAGACCTAGGGGAATCCAAGATGGGGTGACTTCTGGGGCTCTGACTAGGTTCTGCTACCTAGAATCCTTTTCAAACCTCACAATTTGGCTAAAAAACCTCATTTTCCTCACATTTCGGTGACAGAAAGTTCTGGAATCTGAGAGGAGCCACAAATTTCCTTCCACCCAGCGTTCCCCCAAGTCTCCCAATAAAAATGGTACCTCACTTGTGTGGGTAGGCCTAGCGCCCGCGACAGGAAATGCCCCAAAACACAACGTGGACACATCCCATTTTTTGACAGAAAACAGAGGTGTTTTTTGCAAAGTGCCTACCTGTAGATTTTGGCCTCTAGCTCAGCCGGCACCTAGGGAAACCTACCACACCTGTGCATTTTTTAAAACTAGAGACCTAGGGGAATCCAAGATGGAGTGACTTGTGGGGCTCTGACCACGTTCTGTTACCCAGAATCCTTTGCAAACCTCAAAATTTGCTAAAAAAACACATTTTCCTCACATTTCGGTGACAGAAAGTTCTGGAATCTGAGAGGAGCCACAAATTTCCTTCCACCCAGCGTTCCCGCAAGTCTCCCGATAAAAATGGTACCTCACTTGTGAGGGTAGGCCTAGCGCCCACGAAAGGAAATGGCCCAAAACACAACATGGACACATCCCATTTTTTGACAGAAAACAGAGGTGTTTTTTGCAAAGTGCCTACATGTAGATTTTGGCCTCTAGCTCAGCCGGCACCTAGGGAAACCTAGCAAACCTGTGAATTTTTGAAAACTAGAGACCTAGGGGAATCCAAGATGGGGTGACTTCTGGGGCTCTGACAAGGTTCTGCTACCCAGAATCCTTTTCAAACCTCACAATTTGGCTAAAAAAACTCATTTTCCTCACATTTCGGTGACAGAAAGTTCTGGAATCTGAGAGGAGCCACAAATTTCCTTACACCCAGCGTTCCCGCAAGTCTCCCGATACAAATGGTACCTCACTTGTGTGGGTATGCCTAGCGCCCACGAAAGGAAATGCCCCAAACACAACGTGGACACATCCCATTTTTTGACAGAAAACAGAGGTGTTTTTTGCAAAGTGCCTACATGTAGATTTTGTCCTCTAGCTCAGCCAGCACCTAGGGAAACCTACCAAACCTGGGCATTTTTGAAAACTAGAGACCTAGGGGAATCCAAGATGGGGTGACTTGTGGGGGTCTGACCAGGTTCTGTCTCCCAGAGTCCTTTGCAAACTTCAACATTTGGCTAAAAAAACACATTTTCCTCACATTTCGGTGACAGAAAGTTCTGGAACCTGAGAGGAGCCACGAATTTCCTTCCACCCAGCGTTCCCGCAAGTCTCCCGATAAAAATGGTACCTCACTTGTGTTGGTAGGCCTAGCGCCCACGAAAGGAAATGGCCCAAAACACAACGTGGACACATCCCATTTTTTGACAAAAAACAGAGGTGTTTTTTGCAAAGTGCCTACATGTAGATTTTGGCCTCTAGCTCAGCCGGCACCTAGGGAAACCTAGCAAACCTGTGAATTTTTGAAAACTAGAGACCTAGGGGAATCCAAGATGGGGTGCCTTCTGGGGCTCTGACTAGGTTCTGCTACCCAGAATCCTTTTCAAACCTCACAATTTGGCTAAAAAAACTCATTTTCCTCACATTTCGGTGACAGAAAGTTCTGGAATCTGAGAGGAGCCACAAATTTCCTTCCACCCAGCGTTCCCCCAAGTCTCCCAATAAAAATGGTACCTCTCTTGTGTGGGTAGGCCTAGCGCACGCGACAGGAAATGCCCCAAAACACAACGTGGACACATCCCATTTTTTGACAGAAAACAGAGGTGTTTTTTGCAAAGTGCCTACCTGTAGATTTTGGCCTCTAGCTCAGCCGGCACCTAGGGAAACCTACCACACCTGTGCATTTTTGAAAACTAGAGACCTAGGGGAATCCAAGATGGAGTGACTTGTGGGGCTCTGACCAGGTTCTGTTACCCAGAATCCTTTGCAAACCTCAAAATTTGGCTAAAAAAACACATTTTCCTCACATTTCGGTGACAGAAAGTTCTGGAATCTGAGAGGAGCCACAAATTTCCTTCCAGCCAGCGTTCCCGCAAGTCTCCCGATAAAAATGGTACCTCACTTGTGTGGGTAGGCCTAGCGCCCACGAAAGGAAATGGCCCAAAACACAACGTGGACACATCCCATTTTTTTTACAGAAAACAGAGGTGTTTTTTGCAAAGTGCCTACATGTAGATTTTGGCCTCTAGCTCAGCCGGCACCTAGGGAAACCTAGCAAACCTGTGAATTTTTGAAAACTAGAGAACTAGGGGAATCCAAGATGGGGTGACTTCTGGGGCTCTGACTAGGTTCTGCTACCCAGAATCCTTTTCAAACCTCACAATTTGGCTAAAAAAACTCATTTTCCTCACATTTCGGTGACAGAAAGTTCTGGAATCTGAGAGGAGCCACAAATTTCCTTCCACCCAGCGTTCAGCCAAGTCTCCCAATAAAAATGGTACCTCTCTTGTGTGGGTAGGCCTAGCGCCCGCGACAGGAAATGCCCCAAAACACAACGTGGACATATCCCATTTTTTGACAGAAAACAGAGGTGTTTTTTGCAAAGTGCCTACCTGTAGATTTTGGCCTCTAGCTCAGCCGGCACCTAGGGAAACCTACCACACCTGTGCATTTTTTAAAACTAGAGACCTAGGGGAATCCAAGATGGAGTGAGTTGTGGGGCTCTGACCAGGTTCTGTTACCCAGAATCCTTTGCAAACCTCACAATTTGGCTGAAAAAACACATTTTCCTCACATTTCTGTGACAGAAAGTTCTGGAATCTGAGAGGAGCCACAAATTTCCTTCCACCCAGCGTTCCCCCAAGTCTCCCAATAAAAATGGTACCTCACTTGTGTGGGTAGGCCTAGCGCCCGCTACAGGAAATGGCCCAAAACACAACGTGGACACATCCCATTTTTTGACAGAAAACAGAGGTGTTTTTGGCAAAGTGCCTACCTGTAGATTTTGGCCTCTAGCTCAGCCGGCACCTAGGGAAACCTACCACACCTGTGCATTTTTTAAAACTAGAGACCTAGGGGAATCCAAGATGGAGTGACTTGTGGGGCTCTGACCAGGTTCTGTTACCCAGAATCCTTTGCAAACCTCAAAATTTGGCTAAAAAAACACATTTTCCTCATATTTCGGTGACAGAAAGTTCTGGAATCTGAGAGGAGCCACAAATTTCCTTCCACCCAGCGTTCCCGCAAGTCTCCCGATAAAAATGGTACCTCACTTATGTGGGTAGGCCTAGCGCCCACGAAAGGAAATGGCCCAAAACACAACATGGACACATCCCATTTTTTGACAGAAAACAGAGGTGTTTTTTGAAAAGTGCCTACATGTAGATTTTGGCCTCTAGCTCAGCCGGCACCTAGGGAAACCTAGCAAACCTGTGAATTTTTGAAAACTAGAGACCTAGGGGAATCCAAGATGGGGTGACTTCTGGGGCTCTGACAAGGTTCTGTCACCCAGAATCCTTTTCAAACCTCACAATTTGACTAAAAAAACTCATTTTCCTCACATTTCGGTGACAGAAAGTTCTGGAATCTGAGAGGAGCCACAAATTTCCTTCCACCCAGCGTTCCCGCAAGTCTCCCGATAAAAATGGTACCTCACTTGTGTGGGTAGGCCTAGTGCCCACGAAAGGAAATGGCCCAAAACACAACGTGGACACATCCCATTTTTTGACAAAAAACAGAGGTGTTTTTTGCAAAGTGCCTACATGTAGATTTTGGCCTCTAGCTCAGCCGGCACCTAGGGAAACCTAGCAAACCTGTGAATTTTTGAAAACTAGAGACCTAGGGGAATCCAAGATGGGGTGCCTTCTGGGGCTCTGACTAGGTTCTGCTACCCAGAATCCTTTTCAAACCTCACAATTTGGCTAAAAAAACTCATTTTCCTCACATTTCGGTGACAGAAAGTTCTGGAATCTGAGAGGAGCCACAAATTTCCTTCCACCCAGCGTTCCCCCAAGTCTCCCAATAAAAATGGTACCTCTCTTGTGTGGGTAGGCCTAGCGCACGCGACAGGAAATGCCCCAAAACACAACGTGGACACATCCCATTTTTTGACAGAAAACAGAGGTGTTTTTTGCAAAGTGCCTACCTGTAGATTTTGGCCTCTAGCTCAGCCGGCACCTAGGGAAACCTACCACACCTGTGCATTTTTGAAAACTAGAGACCTAGGGGAATCCAAGATGGAGTGACTTGTGGGGCTCTGACCAGGTTCTGTTACCCAGAATCCTTTGCAAACCTCAAAATTTGGCTAAAAAAACACATTTTCCTCACATTTCGGTGACAGAAAGTTCTGGAATCTGAGAGGAGCCACAAATTTCCTTCCAGCCAGCGTTCCCGCAAGTCTCCCGATAAAAATGGTACCTCACTTGTGTGGGTAGGCCTAGCGCCCACGAAAGGAAATGGCCCAAAACACACCGTGGACACATCCCATTTTTTTACAGAAAACAGAGGTGTTTTTTGCAAAGTGCCTACATGTAGATTTTGGCCTCTAGCTCAGCCGGCACCTAGGGAAACCTAGCAAACCTGTGAATTTTTGAAAACTAGAGAACTAGGGGAATCCAAGATGGGGTGACTTCTGGGGCTCTGACTAGGTTCTGCTACCCAGAATCCTTTTCAAACCTCACAATTTGGCTAAAAAAACTCATTTTCCTCACATTTCGGTGACAGAAAGTTCTGGAATCTGAGAGGAGCCACAAATTTCCTTCCACCCAGCGTTCAGCCAAGTCTCCCAATAAAAATGGTACCTCTCTTGTGTGGGTAGGCCTAGCGCCCGCGACAGGAAATGCCCCAAAACACAACGTGGACATATCCCATTTTTTGACAGAAAACAGAGGTGTTTTTTGCAAAGTGCCTACCTGTAGATTTTGGCCTCTAGCTCAGCCGGCACCTAGGCAAACCTACCACACCTGTGCATTTTTTAAAACTAGATACCTAGGGGAATCCAAGATGGAGTGAGTTGTGGGGCTCTGACCAGGTTCTGTTACCCAGAATCCTTTGCAAACCTCACAATTTGGCTGAAAAAACACATTTTCCTCACATTTCTGTGACAGAAAGTTCTGGAATCTGAGAGGAGCCACAAATTTCCTTCCACCCAGCGTTAGCCCAAGTCTCCCAATAAAAATGGTACCTCACTTGTGTGGGTAGGCCTAGCGCCCGCGACAGGAAATGCCCCAAAACACAACGTGGACACATCCCATTTTTTGACAGAAAACAGAGGTGTTTTTTGAAAAGTGCCTACCTGTAGATTTTGGCCTCTAGCTCAGCCGGCACCTAGGGAAACCTACCACACCTGTGCATTTTTGAAAACTAGAGACCTAGGGGAATCCAAGATGGAGTGACTTGTGGGGCTCTGACCAGGTTCTGTTACCCAGAATCCTTTGCAAACCTCAAAATTTGGCTAAAAAAACACATTTTCCTCATATTTCGGTGACAGAAAGTTCTGGAATCTGAGAGGAGCCACAAATTTCCTTCCACCCAGCGTTCCCGCAAGTCTCCCGATAAAAATGGTACCTCACTTATGTGGGTAGGCCTAGCGCCCACGAAAGGAAATGGCCCAAAACACAACATGGACACATCCCATTTTTTGACAGAAAACAGAGGTGTTTTTTGAAAAGTGCCTACATGTAGATTTTGGCCTCTAGCTCAGCCGGCACCTAGGGAAACCTAGCAAACCTGTGAATTTTTGAAAACTAGAGACCTAGGGGAATCCAAGATGGGGTGACTTCTGGGGCTCTGACAAGGTTCTGTCACCCAGAATCCTTTTCAAACCTCACAATTTGACTAAAAAAACTCATTTTCCTCACATTTCGGTGACAGAAAGTTCTGGAATCTGAGAGGAGCCACAAATTTCCTTCCACCCAGCGTTCCCGCAAGTCTCCCGATAAAAATGGTACCTCACTTGTGTGGGTAGGCCTAGCGCCCACGAAAGGAAATGGCCCAAAACACAACGTGGACACATCCCATTTTTTGACAAAAAACAGAGGTGTTTTTTGCAAAGTGCCTACATGTAGATTTTGGCCTCTAGCTCAGCCGGCACCTAGGGAAACCTAGCAAACCTGTGAATTTTTGAAAACTAGAGACCTAGGGGAATCCAAGATGGGGTGCCTTCTGGGGCTCTGACTAGGTTCTGCTACCCAGAATCCTTTTCAAACCTCACAATTTGGCTAAAAAAACTCATTTTCCTCACATTTCGGTGACAGAAAGTTCTGGAATCTGAGAGGAGCCACAAATTTCCTTCCACCCAGCGTTCCCCCAAGTCTCCCAATAAAAATGGTACCTCTCTTGTGTGGGTAGGCCTAGCACACGCGACAGGAAATGCCCCAAAACACAACGTGGACACATCCCATTTTTTGACAGAAAACAGAGGTGTTTTTTGCAAAGTGCCTACCTGTAGATTTTGGCCTCTAGCTCAGCCGGCACCTAGGGAAACCTACCACACCTGTGCATTTTTGAAAACTAGAGACCTAGGGGAATCCAAGATGGAGTGACTTGTGGGGCTCTGACCAGGTTCTGTTACCCAGAATCCTTTGCAAACCTCAAAATTTGGTTGAAAAAACACATTTTCCTCACATTTCGGTGACAGAAAGTTCTGGAATCTGAGAGGAGCCACAAATTTCCTTCCACCCAGCGTTCCCGCAAGTCTCCCGATAAAAATGGTACCTCACTTGTGTGGGTAGGCCTAGCGCCCACGAAAGGAAATGGCCCAACGTGGACACATCCCATTTTTTGACAGAAAACAGAGGTGTTTTTTGCAAAGTGCCTACCTGTAGATTTTGGCCTCTAGCTTAGCCGGCACCTAGGGAAACCTACCACACCTGTGCATTTTTTAAAACTAGAGACCTAGGGGAATCCAAGATGGAGTGACTTGTGGGGCTCTGACCAGGTTCTGTTACCCAGAATCCTTTGCAAACCTCAAAATTTGGCTAAAAAAACACATTTTCCTCATATTTCGGTGACAGAAAGTTCTGGAATCTGAGAGGAGCCACAAATTTCCTTCCACCCAGCGTTCCCGCAAGTCTCCCGATAAAAATGGTACCTCACTTATGTGGGTAGGCCTAGCGCCCACGAAAGGAAATGGCCCAAAACACAACATGGACACATCCCATTTTTTGACAGAAAACAGAGGTGTTTTTTGAAAAGTGCCTACATGTAGATTTTGGCCTCTAGCTCAGCCGGCACCTAGGGAAACCTAGCAAACCTGTGAATTTTTGAAAACTAGAGACCTAGGGGAATCCAAGATGGGGTGACTTCTGGGGCTCTGACAAGGTTCTGTCACCCAGAATCCTTTTCAAACCTCACAATTTGACTAAAAAAACTCATTTTCCTCACATTTCGGTGACAGAAAGTTCTGGAATCTGAGAGGAGCCACAAATTTCCTTCCACCCAGCGTTCCCGCAAGTCTCCCGATAAAAATGGTACCTCACTTGTGTGGGTAGGCCTAGCGCCCACGAAAGGAAATGGCCCAAAACACAACGTGGACACATCCCATTTTTTGACAAAAAACAGAGGTGTTTTTTGCAAAGTGCCTACATGTAGATTTTGGCCTCTAGCTCAGCCGGCACCTAGGGAAACCTAGTAAACCTGTGAATTTTTGAAAACTAGAGACCTAGGGGAATCCAAGATGGGGTGCCTTCTGGGGCTCTGACTAGGTTCTGCTACCCAGAATCCTTTTCAAACCTCACAATTTGGCTAAAAAAACTAATTTTCCTCACATTTCGGTGACAGAAAGTTCTGGAATCTGAGAGGAGCCACAAATTTCCTTCCACCCAGCGTTCCCCCAAGTCTCCCAATAAAAATGGTACCTCTCTTGTGTGGGTAGGCCTAGCACACACGACAGGAAATGCCCCAAAACACAACGTGGACACATCCCATTTTTTGACAGAAAACAGAGGTGTTTTTTGCAAAGTGCCTACCTGTAGATTTTGGCCTCTAGCTCAGCCGGCACCTAGGGAAACCTACCACACCTGTGCATTTTTGAAAACTAGAGACCTAGGGGAATCCAAGATGGAGTGACTTGTGGGGCTCTGACCAGGTTCTGTTACCCAGAATCCTTTGCAAACCTCAAAATTTGGTTGAAAAAACACATTTTCCTCACATTTCGGTGACAGAAAGTTCTGGAATCTGAGAGGAGCCACAAATTTCCTTCCACCCAGCGTTCCCGCAAGTCTCCCGATAAAAATGGTACCTCACTTGTGTGGGTAGGCCTAGCGCCCACGAAAGGAAATGGCCCAACGTGGACACATCCCATTTTTTGACAGAAAACAGAGGTGTTTTTTGCAAAGTGCCTACCTGTAGATTTTGGCCTCTAGCTCAGCCGGCACCTAGGGAAACCTACCACACCTGTGCATTTTTTAAAACTAGAGACCTAGGGGAATCCAAGATGGAGTGACTTGTGGGGCTCTGACCAGGTTCTGTTACCCAGAATCCTTTGCAAACCTCAAAATTTGGTTGAAAAAACACATTTTCCTCACATTTCGGTGACAGAAAGTTCTGGAATCTGAGAGGAGCCACAAATTTCCTTCCACCCAGCGTTCCCCCAAGTCTCCCAATAAAAATGGTACCTCTCTTGTGTGGGTAGGCCTAGCGCCCGCGACAGGAAATGCCCCAAAACACAACGTGGACACATCCCATTTTTTGACAGAAAACAGAGGTGTTTTTTGCAAAGTGCCTACATGTAGATTTTGTCCTCTAGCTCAGCCGGCACATAGGGAAACCTACCAAACCTGTGCATTTTTTAAAACTAGAGACCTAGGGGAATCCAAGATGGGTGACTTGTGGGGGTCTGACCAGGTTCTGTTACCCAGAGTCCTTTGCAAACCTCAAAATTTGGCTAAAAAAATACATTTTCCTCACATTTCGGTGACAGAAAGTTCTGGAATCTGAGAGGAGCCACAAATTTCCTTACACCCAGCGTTCCCGCAAGTCTCCCGATACAAATGGTAACTCACTTGTGTGGATATGCCTAGCGCCCACGAAAGGAAATGGCCCAAAACTCAACGTGGACACATCCCATTTTCTGACAGAAAACAGAGGTGTTTTTTGCAAAGTGCTTACATGTAGATTTTGTCCTCTAGCTCAGCCGGCACCTAGGAAAAACTACCAAACCTGTGAATTTTTGAAAACTAGAGACCTAGGGGAATCCAAGATGGGGTGACTTCCGGGGCTCTGACTAGGTTCTGTTACCCAGAATCCTTTTCAAACCTCACAATTTGGCTAAAAAAACTAATTTTCCTCACATTTGGGTGACTGAAAGTTCTGGATTCTGAGAGGAGCCACAAATTTCTTCCCACCTAGCGTTCCCCCAAGTCTCCCGATAAAAATGGTACCTCACTTGTGTGGGTAGGCCTAGCGCCCCTGAAAGGAAATGGCCCAAAACACAACGTGGACACATCCCATTTTTTGACAGAAAACAGAGGTGTTTTTTGCAAAGTGCCTACCTGTAGATTTTGGCCTCTAGCTCAGCCGGCACCTGGGGAAACCTACCAAACCTGTGCATTTTTGAAAACTAGAGACCTAGGGGAATCCAAGATGGGGTGACTTGCGGGGGTCTGACCAGGTTCTGTTACCCAGAGTCCTTTGCAAACCTCAAAATTTGGCTAAAAAAATACATTTTCCTCACATTTCGGTGACAGAAAGTTCTGGAATCTGAGAGGAGCCACAAATTTCCTTACACCCAGCGTTCCCGCAAATCTCCCGATACAAATGGTACCTCACTTGTGTGGGTAGGCCTAGCGCCCACGAAAGGAAATGGCCCAAAACACAACGTGGACACATCCCATTTTTTGACAGAAAACAGAGGTGTTTTTTGCAAAGTGCATACATGTAGATTTTGGCCTCTAGCTCAGCCGGCACCTAGGGAAACCTAGCAAACCTGTGAATTTTTGAAAACTAGAGACCTAGGGGAATCCAAGATGGGGTGACTTCTGGGGCTCTGACCAGGTTCTGTTACCCAGAATCCTTTGCAAACCTCAAAATTTGGTTGAAAAAACACATTTTCCTCACATTTCGGTGACAGAAAGTTCTGGAATCTGAGAGGAGCCACAAATTTCCTTCCCCCCAGCGTTCCCCCAAGGCTCCCAATAAAAATGGTACCTCACTTGTGTGGGTAGGCCTAGCGCCCGCGACAGGAAATGGCCCAAAACACAACGTGGAGACATCCCATTTTTTGACAGAAAACAGAGGTGTTTTTTGCAAAGTGCCTACATGTAGATTTTGGCCTCTAGCTCAGCCGGCACCTAGGGAAACCTACCACACCTGTGCATTTTTGAAAACTAGAGACCTAGGGGAATCCAAATGGAGTGACTTGTGGGGCTCTGACCAGGTTCTGTTACCCAGAATCCTTTGCAAACCTCAAAATTTGGCTAAAAAACACATTTTCCTCACATTTCGGTGACAGAAAGTTCTGGAATCTGAGAGGAGCCACAAATTTCCTTCCACCCAGCATTCCCCCAAGTCTCCCGATAAAAATGGTACCTCACTTGTGTGGGTAGGTCTAGCGCCCACGAAAGGAAATGCCCCAAAACACAACATGGACACATCACATTTTTCACCGAAAACAGTGCATACCTGTGGATTTTGGCCTCTAGCTCAGCCGGCACCTGGGGAAGCCTAGCAAACCAGCACATTTCTGAAAACTAGACACCTGGGGGAATCCAAGATGGGGTGACTTGTGGGGCTCTGACCAGGTTCTGTTACCCAGAATCCTTTGCAAACCTCAAAACTTGGCCAAAAAAACACTTTTTCCTCTAACTTCGGTGACAGAAAGTTCTGGAATCTGAGAGGAGCCACAAATGTCCTTCCACCCAGCGTTCCCCCAAGTCTCCCGATAAAAATGGTACCTCACTTGTGTGGGTGGGCCTAGCGCCCACGAAAGGAAATGGCCCAAAACACAACGTGGACACATCACATTTTTTCACAGAAAACAGAGGTGTTTTTTGCAAAGTGCCTACCTGTGGATTTTGGCCTCTAGGTCAGCCGGCCCTAGGGGGGGGGCAGAAATGGCCTAAAATAAATTTGCCCCCCCACCACCCCGGGAGCGACCCTTTCCTACGGGGTCGCTCCCTCTCCGTGACGGCGCAAAAAAAAAAGATCCCCGTGCCTAGTGGTTTCTGCCCCCCTTGGGGGCAGATTCACCTAAAATCGGCAGATTTGCCCCCAAACGGGGCAGAAATGGTTTAAATACAATTTGCCCCTCCAGGGGAGCGACCCTTGCCTAAGGGGTCGCTCCCCATCTCCAAAAAAACAAAAAAACAAAAATAAAAACACAAAAAAAATATTTGCCCTGGCGCCTAGAGGTTTCTGCCCCCCTGGGGGCAGATCGCCTAATAACAATAGGCTGATCTGCCCCCGGGGGGGCAGAAATGGCCTAAAATAAATTTGCCCCCCACCCCCGTGGGGAGCGACCCTTGCCTACAGGGTCGCTCCCCTTGCGTGATGACGCAAAAAAAAAGATCCCTGGTGCCTAGTGGTATCTGCCCCCCAAAAATCGGCCGATCTACCCCCAAATTGGGCAGAAATGGCCTAAATACAATCTGCCCCTCCAGGGGAGCGACCCTTGCCTAAGGGGTCCCTCCCCATCTCTAAAAAAACAAACAAACAAAAAAAAAAGAAAAAAAAATTTGCTCTGGCGCCTAGAGTTTTCTGCCCTCCCTGGGGGCAGATCGGCCTAATAACAATAGGCTGATCTGGCAGAAATGGCCTAAAATAAATGTGCCCCCCCAGCCCCCCCGGGAAGCGACCCTTGCCTACGGGGTCGCTCCCCTTGCGTGACGGCGCAGAAATAAAATCCCTGGTTCCTAGTTGTTTCTGCCCCCTTTGGGGGCAGATTGACCTAAAATCGGCCGATCTGCCCCCAAAGCGGGCAGACATGGCCTAAAATAAATTTGCCCCCCAGGGGAACGACCCTTGCCTAAGGGGTCGCTCCCCTTATGTGAAATTCACAAACAAAAAAAAAACTCCCTGGTGTCTAGTGGTTTCTGTCCCCCTGGGGGGCAGAAATGGCCTAAATATAATTTGCCCCCTATGGGAGCGACCCTTGCCTAAGGGGACACTCCTCACCTCTAAAACAAAAAACTAAACAAAAACAAAACAACAATTTTTTTTTTATCTCTGGTGCCTAGAGGTTTCTGCCCCCCCTGGGGGCAGAAAAGGCCTTAAAAAAAAATGCCACCCCTGGAAGCCACCCTTGCCCAAGGGGTCGCTCCCTCATGCCAGTTTCCTTTTTGAAATAAAATCCCTGGTGTCTAGTGGGCGTTTTGACAGCCGGATTGCTTTCAATCCGGCTGCCAAAACGCAGAGAGAGACTTCAAAGGGAAGGAAATAACTTTCCTTCCCTTTGAAGCCTCTCTCGGCCTCCCCCATGTGATCGGAAGAGAAACGCAAAGAATTTCTCTTCCGATCGCGCTGGAAGCTGAGCTTACAGCACGATGGGAGGAGGCCCTGTGACTAACAGCGCGCGATCGCGCGCTGACGTCACGGGGGTGGTGGGTCGGGGTGGAAGGGAAGGGCTTCCCCTTCCATCCCGGCCTTGAGAGGGTAGGGGGGAACCCCACAGAGGGAGCACAAGCGATCCCTCTGGGCTGTGTGCCCAGGACGTAATGGTTACGTCCTGGGCACAGCAGCACTGTGCCTCAGGACGTAACAATTATGTCCTGGGCACAGAAGGGGTTAAAAGCGTTCAAGCATTACAGTGGTACTGAGACTATTGAGCCGAAAGACATGAACCATCTTGTGTTCAGATTTGTTGAAGGACTAAGACCAGAGGTTAGCCAGATGATTAAGAATCATTTGATTTGTTGGCAAGCAAAACCGATTGATGAGGTATTGCAGTATGTGAAATACTGCAGTGACGAGATTGAACTGAAGCAGAGAAAGTTGAAGGAGAAAGTGATGGTGATGCAGATTAAGGCAGCGCAGGCAGGTATGCAGGGAAATGGAATCCAGCAGATGGTACAACAGCAACCGCAAGGGAATGGCATGTTTCAGGCACAGCCGAGAGGCCGAGGTCGGGGTTTTGTGAATCGCGGTCCAGATTTGAATACTGTGGTGGTTCAAAATGATGCTATGGGGATGAAAAAGATGTCACCATGTCACTCGTGCGGGAATGCCCAAATGTGGTGCATGATGGTGTCGTTCAACAGAGAACTGATGTCGGTACCTTTCAAAATATGAGGGGTCCAAAATTGAGAGGTCAAAATCAGAACTTCCAGAATAACATGGTTCAGATGCAGGGGTTACAGCCCATGCAGCAAATACAAATGCCACGTGTTCAACGAGCCCAAATGCAGCAGGTACATCAGCAGGTACCTAGACAGCAAATGCAACTACCATTAGCTCCAATGGGACAGCAACAGGTTATGCTTCCTCAGCAGGTCACAGGCCAAACAATGATGAATCAAAACAATACAGTGCAGCAATTCCCATTGCGTGGTGAGGATGGATTGAATGATGAATGGTCGGATGACAGTTCTGACAGTGAGGAGTGCATGCTTACAGCGTCCCTAGAAGTAGATCAGAGGGGACCCTATGTAGAGGGAAAGTTGATGGGTCACAAGGTTTCATTCCTAGTTGATACAGGAGCTACACGCTCTACAGTCAGAAGTGCAGAGGTTCCGAAATTACCACTTTCAGGGCGTACCATAAGAGTGGTAGGAGTAGCAAATCAGTATTTGACAAACCCGGTCACAGACCCAGTTCAAGTTGAGATTGGAAACTTTCAGGGACTGCATAAGTTTGTAGTCTGTGATTCTAGTCCTGTGTCCCTACTGGGAAGAGACTGACTGTGCAAGACGAAATGTTCGATTACCTGTTCTAATGGAGGGATTGAGGTGCAGACAAACAGTGATGATGAGGGGGATGATGGGCAGTTTTCAGAATTGGAGACAGCGACCGTAAATGAGGAATACCCTTTGATAACCTTATTCCCAATGCTTACAGTGACAGACTTACCAGCCGAGTTGCAGGGAACAGTGACAGAGAAGGTGTGGGACCTGACAGGAAAGGAAGTGGGATTGATAAAAGCAGTAGAACCGGTTAAAGTACAGGTAAAACCCAATGCAGTGTTTCCCCAGGTGCTGCAGTACCACATGGCAAAAGATGTCCTCATCTAGGTATCACAGATAATTGCAGACTTTGTAAAACAAGGAGTTCTGAAGGAGGTATTAAGCAGCCCATGTAATTCACCAATAATGGGTCTGAAAAATCCTTGTCTGAAGGTTCGAATTGTGCAGGATTTGAGGAAAATAAATGATATTGTGGTAAAGTGTTGTCCCATAGTGCCAAATCCAGCAGTAATCATGTTTCAGGTTCCGTGTGATGCAGAGTGGTTCACGGTTGTGGACCTGTCACAAGCGTTCTTTTCTGTGCCTCTTCATGAGGACAGCCAATTTCTCTTCAGTTTCAAATTCTAGGACAAGGTGTACAGTTGGTGCAGAATTCCTCAAGGGTTTTCTGAGTCACCATCCATCTTCAATCAGATATTGAAGAAGGACTTAGAGTCGTTAGAGCTGCCTTTCAGTTCGACTGTAGTGCAGTACATTGATGATTTGTTGATTGCGTCCAGAACGAAAGACGACGGCAGGTATGACACAATTGCCTTACTGAACCATTTGGGAAAAAATGGACATAAAGTGTCCCCAAAGAAATTACAGTATTGTCAGAAAGAAGTACTTAGGGCACTTGATTGAGAAAGGGTCTAGGAGAATATCAAAAGAAAGGGTGACAGCCATACTGCAGATGAATCCACCGACAACAATGAGAGATGTCAGAATGTTTTTGGGAATGGTGGGCTACTGTCACCAGTGGATCCCTAACTTCACGATTATCTATAAACCATTGATAAAACTAACAGGCAAGGAAGTTAAGGATGACCAGAGTAACATAATTTTGTCAGAAGAAGAGCTTGAGGCATTCATGGAATTGAGAGAGTGCATGTGCAGGGCGCCAGCTTTGGGTATGCCTGATTACACAAAGCCTTTTCTACTGTTTCGTCATGAACGTGATGCTTGTTCTTTGTCTGTCTTAACACAGGTCCATGGAGGTGCAAACTGCCCAGTAGCATATTTTCAGCTACTTTGGACCCAGTCGCAGCAGCCTTACGGGTTGTTTGCGCACAGTTGCAGCAGTTGGTCAGAGCCTCACACAGTGTGAAGGCATAGTGATGGGACATCCCTTGACAGTAATGGTTCCACATTCAGTTAAAATTCTGTTGACCCGAACTTAGACTCAGCACATGACAAATGCTAGGCTAACAAGATATGAGACCATTATACTGGGGTCTCCTAATGTCTCTCTCAAGAAATAATATTGAACCCGGCAACTCTACTTCCTATTGAAACTGCTGAGATTAGTAATATAGAGGAAGTGGGACATGATTGTCTTGAGGTAACAGAACTATGCACCAAACCCAGACCTGACATTAAAGATACACAGTTAGAAGAAAATGACTACATTATGTTTGTTGATGGATCATGTTTAAGAGACTCAGTTGGAATTCTGAGAGCTGGTTATGCTGTGTGTACAATCACCGGTATTTTAGAAGCTTCCTGGCTTGAAAGAGTGTACTCTGCACAAGTGGCTGAATTAATTGCCCTTACTAAGGCATGCCACGCAGCTGTAAACCTGAAAGTCACTATCTATACTGACAGCAGATACGGATTTGGAATTGTACATGATTTTGGCCAATTATGGTCACAGAGGGGTTTCATGACCTCTTCTGGGTCCCCAGTGAAAAATGGCGAACAAATTAAGGATTTGTTGCATGCGATTCAGTTACCTCTTGAAGTTGCCGTGGTGAAATGCAATGCTCATGTCAAGTCACAAGACTTTGTGTCAATGGGAAACGGCTATGCAGATCAAGTCGCAAGGTTTTGCGCATTGGACTGTATATTGTTCAAGGAACAGTGGGAACTACTACCTGAAACTGAAAATGAAACATGTTTGAATTTTGCATTAAGAGTGGTTGATACATTAGATGAGCTAAAATCACTGCAGGGCCGTGCTAGCAGAGAGTAAAAACGCTCCTGGCAGAGAATGCAATGTGTGCAGAGGGCTGACGACTTGTGGGTCTCAGAGGAGGGGAAGTTGGTTTTACCAAACAGCCTTTTATCCTAGTTTGCAAGACTTTACCATGGTCAGGCATACCTTGGAAGAGACGCAATGATCAGGTTATTCAAAATTGATTGGTTTAATCCAAAATTCAGACAAGCTGCAGAGGTTACCTGTCACAGGTGCATCATCTGTCAACAGATGAATGCAGGAAAAGGAACTGTGGTGACTTTGAGCCACATAGGGCGAGCTGGAGGTCCGTTTAGCAAGATGCAGATGGATTTCATTGAAATGCCTGTGTGTGGAGGCTTGAGGTACGTGTTGGTGATTGTGTGTGTTTTCAGTCATTGGATTGAAGCATACCCTACACGTAGGAATGACAGTCTCAGAGTAGCAAAGCTGTTGCTTAGAGAATTAATACCACGGTTCGGATTTCCAGTCTCTTTAGAATCAGATAGGGGCAGACATTTCGACAATGAGGTGATTAAGCTCTTGTGTGCTGCTTTGGACATTGAGCAGAAGCAGCATTGTAGCTACCGCCCTGAAGCATCAGGATTAGTGGAACAGATGAATGCTACCTTGAAGTCGAGAATGGCGAAAACGTGTGCAGCTACCAATATGAAGTGGCCAGGTGCATTGCCCTTAGTGCTGATGTCCTGATGAGAAGACAGGACTATCTCCCCATGAGATATTGATGGCAGGGCTATGAGGTTGCCCACAGTGCCTGCAAATGCTCTTGTGAATATCACGGATGATATGGTGTTGGACTACTGCAAGGGTCTGGCTGATGTGGTCTGCTCTTTTTCCCATCAGGTGGAGGCTAACACATTGCCACCGATCAGTGATCCAGGTCACACCCTGCAAGCCGGTGATTGGGTGGTTGTCAAGAAACACATAAGGAAGTCGTGTTTCGAGCCGCGCTGGAAGGGGCCATATCAAGTAATACTGACAACAACCACTGCTGTGAAATGTGCAGTCGTTCCAAACTGGATACATGCCAGTCACACAAAGAAGGTAACATGTCCGACTGATGAGGAACTTGAAGTTTCCGACTCAGCAATTTCAGAGAAGGAAGTCTCAGGGCCGGAGAATATTCAAAGGGGAACTGAGACAGAAGGAGAGCCCACTGAGGACGGCTTAGTCCCTCAAACAATAAACAAATTTGAGAGAGTTGACAATGAGCCTATCTCAGCAGAGGCAGCAGGAGAACTAAGTCAAGGAGAGGTTCTCCCAGAAGTAGACAGATACGGGTTAGAACTTGAACCCGTTACAGACCCTGAAGACGAGGGCGAAGGAGCAGAGGGAGGTCAAAGTACATCAACTCCTCCTGAGCCACCTGCAGATTTGTCAAGAGAAAACACCATAGCACAGGAGGAGGGTGCTGTTCAGCGTGCTGAAAAGCCAAGCAGGAAGAAAACGCATAAAAGTGATAACTGGCCGAAGAAACAAGCTGCAAGAGAAAAGGTCATCCCATGTGATACAATAGAGGAAGAAATTGATATAACCAGAAGGGAGGATCTTAGTGAAGGAAAGTTACAAAGCGAACGCAGACTGAAAAGAAAAAGAGTTGCGAACAGAAGGTACACAGGTCCTGAATGGGCATATGCAACGACATCTGAATGGCAACAAGAATTCTTAGTGTTCTGTTTTGATCGAGAGGTACCAAGCCAATATTACGGCACCTGAAATCAATCAGAGAAAGAGACTGTGTTAAAATTGAAATGGAAAGCTGAAAAGCCGAGAAAAGAGACTGAAAAATTACCGGATGTGACACTGATAACCTGAATTGACACTGAAAAACGATTATGACAAGCTGCTAACCTGATTCGACAAAAGGGTCCTGGAATGAGTGGAACGCTGTAAATACTCGCAGGAAGAGAGAGACTTTGAAAAAAAAAAAGAGCTTTAAGATCATCCTCAAGTTGATTGTTTGTCTTATATCTTCTGCTATCTGACTCTTTACAGATCATGGCTTACACTAGCGGTAGCAGCAAAAAGGGTAAGGTGTGTGGTTGGTTAAGTATTATATTAGGTATTGTGTCTGCAATAATAATTATAGGTTTGATTGTGGGAATGCCTTGGTTAGATAAAAAGGTGACTAACAATGCTTCAAAACCTGAGACTGCTACAGTAACACTGTGGGAAAAGTTTGAGCAGGATACAAAACACTTGCATGAGGGAACTAATTCAAAAGGGGAACTTTCCACTAATTTCTTCTATCGCTTGCTGAATGAGTATGTTGATACAATGGATGCAAGAAACTGTTATGTGTGTACGAAGATTCCTTCATCAGTACAAGAAGGGGTGACTTATCATAGTTTGCCTCTAACCTACCGGATAAGCTGTAGTTTGCTACTAACAAGATTCTATGACCAGGAACATGTGCAATATTTTTATTCAAATCTAGACGTAGTGTTTTCTTTTGTGCCTGTGATTGAGTTTCTGAACAAGTTAGCTAAAGAGCATAGCATAAAATTAGTTAGAGGTTTCTTTGAGCCAACACTAACCTTTGGCATAGCTTATGCGCATCGCAATAATTTGACCTGTCTACTAACACCTGTAGAGAAAAGCTTCTTAGATCACATTGATGATAGATGCAAAGCACTGAAAGAAAGACTAGAAAAGGGGTTAGAAAAACGCACATATGCAAATGACTATGCTTACACCGCAATAAAAACGCAGGGCAAATTAGCTATAGATGCCTTACATGTAGGAAGGCTTTGTATATATAGGCCGAAATCTTATCATTACACTTTATTTGTAGGAACAAGTGAATGCAGGCATGTGTTTTTGTTTCAGAGTAAATGGACATTCATGTTAAATGGACAGGATCCAGCGATCCCTGGGATCTATTACATATGTGGGCTTAATGCTTATTACCGTCTCCCTAAGGGATGGTATGGGACATGTTATTTGGGAATAGTTTTCCCAAAGATTTACCAGATTGACGACTTAAAACAAATACCTAAAATGTCTGAATTACAACATGCTAGACAAAAGAGAGAGACAGCGGCTGCTGTCGTTGGTGACATATTTGGAGCCATAATTCCTTCAGTAGGGGTTATCTTAAACTCCATAAAGATTCAAAAGTTGTCTACTATTGTGGATAACATGCTGACGAATTTCACAGGGGCTATACTCCTGATAGATACTGAACTTGCTGCGGAAAGAGCTATGACTCTTCAAAATCAGCTTGCTTTAGACATTCTTTTAGCAAAGAGCGGCGGAGTCTGTAAGATGCTTAACGAGCGTCATTGCTGCTCGTGCATTCCTGATAATAGTAAAAAGATTAGAGGTATGCTTACTAACCTAATTAGAGATAGTGCAGATTTGAAGGAGCTGAAGGAACCTGGAGTTTGGGAGAAAGTTGGGAAAGGAATTACTAGAGTAGGGAGTTGGTTTAGTAATATTTGGAATGGGGTACTTGCAAAAATATTAGGGGGTCTATTAATTGTCCTGATCTGTTTATTGGGTTTATGGGGAGCATGCAAAATCAATGAAAGAATTAGAAGAAATTGGACAAAACGAAGCAAAAGAAATGAAGAAAATGAAAGGGAGAAATTGTTTAATGAAATTTGGGAAAGCTCACACAAAGGGCAAGATGTTGAAATGCGCATCATGCGCAAAGTGAAAAATTTAAAGTGAATGGTTGAAAGGGAAAGGTTTGTGTGATGACTAGGGTCATCAAAGGAGGGACTGAGAGAGCGTAGTTTGTATAATCAATATTAACATGAAATGTTTATGAACTAATGTATATTAATGCCGCCTAGAAAATGTATTAATATGTTTTGCTAGAACGTCCACTTGAAATGTGACCAAGGGGAGTGGCCGCCAATGTATACGGGAATTAATGAAACTGACTAATAATGGTGAAATGTTTATTAAAATTATGATTTTACATTAATGTCGAAAGGCTAAATGTATTAGATTCTTGCTAATAAAGCAATAGGCCTTAGTTAGCATGAGCCGAGGCCTAGCTGTCTGACTCTCATATTAAATGTATTTTTCTAACGTGCAGTGAAATTCACCCTGCCTATAGTAAATTTTTTAGCTAAATGCAACAGTGTAAGATTAACAAGATCGCCTAAACCATTACGGACAATGGAGCCACTGACCGAAGATGTGCAAAGGACCCCAAGACGATGAAATCATACCGGACACCACCCGCTGAAGACGTCAATCATAAGCACCAATAAAATACGTGGGAACTGTTGTGGAGTGACAAATTTGATGACTTGATGTGTTTTAATTGGTTATAGATAGTGGGGTGCAACCCCTTGTCCAATTAGATTTTAGGGGAATGTACAATGAAAAAGGGATAAAACCCCTTGACACACGGAAATGAGTTAGTTAGTTAGGGAGATGCTGATGCGATTTGATATGATCCAGAGACTTTGTCACTTTGCCTAGTGACTGCTGATTTTTACTTAGAACCATCTTTGCCCTTAGATTACCCATTTACACTTTACCTCCTTATGAGCGAAGTGCCCCCTTTTACCCAGAGCTGAATTACTGATGGCGATTCAACTGATGTCCTGAAGACGAAGACAGAGCTTTATTGCTGACCAAACTTGGAGAGTAACTATATGACAATGAAATTGTGATTGTCTGTTTGCTTTTCCTTTCTAGGAACCAACTGCTTTTTCTTTTGACAGGAGCCATAGTTAGATGTTTTCCAAATTGGTGTTACGAAATTGTTTTGTATGTAGCCCAACATGCCAATGCTAATTAGAAGTTAGGTGAGGGGTTCACTAAAACTGACGCAAACGGACAAATGACTGAATCTATGCTTTGTTGAACAATGCGCTGATATACTCTGCTAATGATAGTCTATGTTCACGCTGTGTTATATTCTAATGTTTGTGATTCTTGCCTTGATGAAATCTTATCAGAGTTGCCATATTTTAACTATGCTATTATGTTTCTTGTTTTTTTAGACTAATACATTTGCTAATAGTATTGTAACCAATAGGGAATAAATATCACTAAATTCATACTAAACTGGTGTGGTTATTCATGACTGCAAGGTCATGGTGGTGTCTTGAGTTTGATTAATGTCTTTGACTAAAGTTAAATGCATTATTGTGATAAATATTGATGATATTATTGACGTATTGATTGACATGTTGATTAGTTATCTCGTCCTAAGGTGTCTCTCAACAGGGTCAAAAGATTCATTGGTCTAAAACGAGTCCCAATGTGTAATAATTTATCATAGAGGGACGCATTAGCAAAATCTTTTGCTCACTTTATTCAATAAGTTTAATTTTCTTGTACTACCGCTAACTTCTGCAACATTTCAAATAATGATGTTTGTGCTCCACTGTTTGCATGCCAAGCCCAACAGAATACTCAGATTCACTATGTGATCTGACACCCTCTCTTTTGAGTTGTTAGGTGGTCATTCTGACCATGGCGGTCCATGACCGCCATGGCGGAGGGCGGCGGAAGCACCGCCAACAGGCTGGCGGTGCTTCCTTGGCGATTCTGACCGCGGCGGTAAAGCCGCGGTCGGAAAAGGGGAGCCGGCGGTTTCCCGCCGGTTTCCCGCTGGCCCAGGGAATCTGCCATGGCGCCGCTGCTTGCAGCACCGCCATGGGAATTCCGACCGCCTTCCCGCCAGCCTGTTTCTGGCGGTGTCCACTGCCAGAACCAGGATGGCAGGAACGGGTGCCGTGGGGCCCCTGGGGGCCCCTGCACTGCCCATGCCACTGGCATGGGCAGTGCAGTGGACCCCTAACAGGGCCCCACAAAGATTTTCACTGTCTGCTTAGCAGACAGTGAAAATCACGACGGGTGCCACTGCACCCGTCGCACCCCTTCAACTCCGCCGGCTCCATTCCGAGCCGGCTTCATTGTTGAAGGGGCTGTCCCGCTGGGCCGGCCGGCGGTCTTCTGGCAGTCGCCTGCCGGCCCAGCGGGAAAGCCGGAATGGCCGCCGCGGTCTTTCGGCGGGAACCGCTTGGCGGGCGGTGACCGCCGACCGCCGCGGTCAGAATGACCGCCTTAGTGTTTTGTTTGCAAACTGAATGTTACCTTTATGTCTCTTCCTCTTCATAATCTCTTTAGTACAAGCCATGCTGTGTTCTAACTTTTTTGAAATTGTGGGAGTTGAACCCTAATTCTCATCTGTACCCCGGTAATTTATACACCTTCTTTTTTACCTTGAGCAGTTTCGCTCCAGTTCAACTCCAGTGTCTCTTATTGATCTAGGAATAAGAGACTACACTACTCATCAATTACACATCATTTTAGCTGAGTACAATTCAGAATAAAACTAGAGAGGTTTAAACTGAGTTCTAAATTAAAAATAGGAAAATATACATTTATTACAGAATTGTTATTAATAACAATACATAACAATGCAACAATCTGCCATGAAGGCTCGGATGAAGAAATATAGAATCACAAAACATAGTAAAATCGCTTAGTCAGCAAATCTAGAAAAATTCCAAGAGTCAAACTCATAAAGAGTACTGACAGCATCCCACATGAGGAAAATCTCAAACAAATTGGGCAGAGCCTCAGGAGACCCAATGGTAGGTCGCTCCCCCTGCCGCTGCAGCTCCACCAGCCCAGGCTCCTGACACCTCCCAGCAAGACCTGCTAAAAATAGTAAGTACTCCCCCCGCCCAGCCCCGCGCTACTCACCTCTCTTCTTCTGTACCTCTGTCTTCTGCCTTCCGCTCCCTCCTCCAACCTCTCTCCGCGCCTCTGCTGTCCTTCTTCCCTTCGCTCTCTGCTCCTCTTCTGCAGCCCTCTTGCTGCGTGTTCTGCTCTTCTTCTGTGTCCTCCTTCTGTATTCTTCATCTGTGATCTTCATCTGTGTTTCTTCTTTCTTCTCTGCACCCCGTCCTGCGTGTTCTCTCTTCTTCTGTGTCCTCCTTCTGTATTCTTCATCTGTGATCTTCATCTGTGTTTCTTCTTTCTCCCCTGCTTCCCGACCTGCGTGTTCTTTCTTCTTTCTTCATCTGTGTTCTTAATCTGTGTTTCTTCTTTCTCCTCTGCACCCCGACCTGCGTGTTCTCTCTTCTTCTGTGTCCTTCTTCTGTGTTCTTCATTTGTGTTCTTCATCTGTGTTTCTTCTTTCTCCTCTGCACCCTGACCTGCGTGTTCTCTCTTCTTCTGTGTCCTTCTTCTGTGTTCTTCATCTGTGTTCTTCATCTGTGTTTCTTCTTTCTCCTCTGCACCCCGACCTGCGTGTTCTCTCTTCTTCTGTGTCCTTCTTCTGTGTTCTTCATCTGTGCTTCTTCTTTCTTCTCTGCACCCCGTCCTGCGTGTTCTTCTCCTCCTCTGTACTTTTCTCTGCGTATCCCTTCTCTTCCTCTGTGGTCTCCTCCCATCTTCTGGACGCTTCCCCTCTGCTTCTCAGGTCTCTCCTCTTCTGCCTGACTCCTCTCCTTCACTCTTCTCTCGTCGCTCCGGACTCTTCTCCTCCTCTTCTTCTTTACCCTTCTTCTTGACTCTTCTCTCTTCTGTTCTTGACTCTTCTCTCTTCTGGTCTTGACTCTTCTCTCTTCTGTTCTTCACTCTTCTCTTTTCTGTTCTTCACTCTTCTCTCTTCTGTTCTTCACTCTTCTCTCCTCTCCTCTTCTGTTCTTCCTTACTCCCCTCCTCTTCTGCTCTTCCACACTCCCCTCCTCTTCTGCTCTTCCATACTCCCCTCCACCTCTGTTCTTCCTTACTCCCCTCCACCTCTGTAACCCCCCCTCCCCTATCTTTTCTCCCCTCCCCTCTACCTGACCCCCCCACCAGCTGCCACCTCCTGCTCGGCCCCGCCCCCCGCTCCCATTCGTCGCCCACCTCCCGTCCCCTGCCCCCAGCTGACCCTTCCTCCCCCCCTCCTCCCTCTTATGGCGGCCGCTGTGCGGCCGCGCCGCTGGCGCGCCATAGGCAAGCACTCCCAACCCCTGCAGCACCGCTACGACCCCAGCACCCTCCACGCCCTCAATCCGGGGCACTACAGCACCTGCTTCCTAGCCAACCCGAAATGTACCCACGGACCCTTCGCATGCCACACCTGCAAACTCACCTTCCACCGCAAAACCATCCCGCCCGCCAGCCCACGCGACAACAACCACCTCAAATGCATCCTGATCAACGCACGCTCCGTCCACAAGCACGCCATTAAACTATGGGACCTCCTGGACTCCACTGCACCGGACGTCGCCTTCATCACTAAGACCTGGATGAACGTCTCTTCGGCCCCCAACATCGCCATAGCCATCCCCGACGGCTACAAGATCTCCAGGAGAGACCGCACCAACCAAGTCGGTGGAGGAATCGCCATCGTCTTCAAGGACTCCATCAACGTCACCACCTCCACAGAAGACACCCCCCTCGCAGCCGAACACCTACACTTCCAGATCCACACAGACCCCAGGACCACCCTCAGAGGAACTCTCATCTACAGACCCCCTGGTCCTCGCGCCCTCTTCAGCGACTCTATCACTGACTTCATCTCCCCGCACGCTCTTGCCTCGCCGGACTACATCCTCCTCGGAGACCTCAACTTCCACCTGGAACAGAACAACGACCCCAACACCACCGCCCTGCTCGACAACCTCGCCAAGCTCGGTCTCAAGCAACTGGTGAACACCCCCACCCACATCGCCGGACACACACTCGACCCCATCTTCTCCGCCAGCAACCACGTATCCTTCAGCCACTCCTCCGTTATACACTGGACCGACCACAGATGTGTCCACTTCACCTTCCGACGCAAGACTCGCCACCTCCGCACACAATCCATCCCACGCCGACATTGGAACAAAATCCCCGCAGAACAGCTTCTCTCCATTCTCAGCGACAACCAACACACCTTCTCCACCAACCCCAACGACGCAGCCCTCAGCCTCACGCACTGGATCACCAACTGCGCAGACAACCTCGCTCCCCTCAGATGCCTCCCAAGACAGACCAACACCAAGAAACCTCTCTGGTTCACATACACCCTCAAGGAATCTAAAAAAAACTGTTGCACCCTCGAGAAAGCCTGGCGCAAGGACCACACCGCAGATAACATGTCTGCTCTCAAGAACGCCACCCGCGAACACCACCAACTGATCCGCGCCACCAAAAGAAATTCCTTCACAGACAGACTGGACAAGAACACTCACAACAGCAAAGAACTCTTCAACATTGTCAAAGAGCTCTCCAACCCTAACGCCAACGCCATCACACCCTCACAAGACCTCTGCAACTCCCTCGCCACCTTCTTCCATCGTAAGATCACCGACCTACACGACAGCTTCGGACACCAGACCCAGCCAACCACCACAGAACCTACAACCCCAACCATCACCCTCAACGCCTGGACTCACATCAACACGGAAGAGACCAAAGCCACCATGAACTCCATCCACTCCGGTGCCCCCTCGGACCCCTGCCCACACTTCGTCTTCAACAAAGCCGACGACATCATCGCCCCGCATCTCCAGACTATCATCAACAGCTCGTTTGCTTCTGCCACCTTCCCCGAGAGCTGGAAACACGCAGAAGTCAACGCCCTACTGAAGAAACCTACGGCGGACCCCAGCGACCTGAAGAACTTCCGCCCCATCTCGCTCCTCCCCTTCCCCGCCAAAGTCATAGAGAAGACCGTCAACAAGCAACTTACCAACTTCCTGGAAGACAACAATCTACTCGACCCCTCTCAGTCCGGATTCCGAGCCAATCACAGCACAGAAACCGCCCTCATCTCAGTCACAGACGACATCAGAACTCTGATGGACAACAGAGAAACAGTCGCCCTCATCCTCCTCGACCTCTCGGCTGCCTTCAACACCGTCTGCCACCGAACCCTAATATCCCGCCTCCGCTCCACCGGGATCCAAGGACAGGCCCTGGACTGGATCACCTCCTTCCTCTCCAACCGCTCCCAAAGAGTCTACCTCCCACCTTTCTGCTCAGACCCCACCGAGATCATCTGCGGCGTCCCACAAGGCTCCTCGCTCAGTCAGACTCTCTTCAATGTCTACATGAGCCCCCTCGCCGACATCGTACGCAAACACAACATCAACATCACCTCCTACGCCGACGACACTCAGCTGATACTTTCCCTCACCAAGGACCCCACCAGCGCCAAGACCAACCTGCAAGATGGAATGAGAGACGTCGCAGAATGGATGAAACTCAGCCGTCTGAAACTGAACTCAGACAAAACGGAAGTCCTCATCCTCGGAAACACCCTGTCCGCCTGGGACGACTCCTGGTGGCCCACGGCCCTTGGCACCGCACCAACCCCCTCAGACCACGCACGCAACCTCGGATTCATCCTGGACCCTCTTATCACCATGACCAAACAAGTCAACGCCGTATCATCCTCCTGCTTCCTCACCCTCCGCATGCTCCGAAAGATCTTCCGTTGGATCCCCGCCGACACCAGAAAGACCATGACCCACGCCCTCGTCACGAGCCGCCTGGACTACGGCAACACCCTATATGCAGGAACCATGGCTAAACTCCAGAAACGCCTGCAGCGAATTCAAAACGCCTCCACCCGCCTCGTCCTCGACATACCCCGCAACAGCCACATCTTCGCCCACCTGAGACACCTGCACTGGCTTCCCGTCAACAAAAGGATCACCTTCCGGCTCCTCACCCACGCACACAAAGCCCTCCACAACAAGGGACCTGAATACCTCAACCGTTGCCTCAGTTTCTACACGCCCACCCGTCAGCTTCGCTCCGCCAAACTAGCACTCGCTGCCGTCCCTCGCATCTGCCGCACCACGGCAGGTGGGAAATCCTTCTCCTACCTGGCGGCCAAGACATGGAATTCCCTCCCCACCAACCTCAGGACCACCCAGGACCACCTCGCATTCCGGAGGCAACTCAAGACCTGGCTCTTCGAGCAGCAGTAACCCCTTCTCCCTAGCGCCTTGAGACCCTCACGGGTGAGTAGCGCGCTTTATAAATGTTTTTGATTTGATTTGATTTGATTTGATTTGAGAAAAAGGGAAAGTCACCACTGAAACCTCAAAACCCGAGTTTTTTTCTACACAAGTTATGCATGCCAGTTATTAAAACTGCAAATTCAGCATGGCATATTCATGTTAGGTCACATTGACAAATCAAAAACAACTACACAATTAAAAAAGTTCCTTAGCACTGACTCGTTTCTTAAGGTAAGAAAACATTTCTGCTTGCTTCCTCCGCAACTGCACTCCCCAGATGTACAACATAATCTGAAACATTTCTAAAAAATACCTCATATAATTATGTTTTTTTGCATGCCTGCTTTGGAACTTCCTGCTTCAAAATGATACATTGGGTACACAAGCTTCATTCATAATACATGCTTTCTAAAACAACCGTCCCCATTTATGTCACAACATTCTGTGTTCTGTGGAAACTAGAAGAGAGACGGCTTACAGTGGGTTACTGATGGGGGGGGGGGTATGAATGGGGTGAGATTATCAGAATACCAGAAACTGCATCAATTTTAATATAATTGTGTCTTGCACGAAAATGTGGCATAATTATTTTACTTTAATAAACACACTTCTGAGCATAATAATGAAATGGTATCAAGCGCAACATTATTAGTTCATCAGTTACAACAATATGCATCATTAAAATGAATAATTTGCACAAGTAAACTGTCACCCAAAATTGCACAGCAGAAAAAAAATGTATACAAAGGTTCACTAATGGAAGGGCTATCACACATCCATTGTCTTCGAAAAGATCCTGCAGGTATTTATCTATTGGGTTACAAGTACACAAAAAAACATCTGGCCTAGGGAAGCATAGAGAGGAAGAATGGATGAACTGATAGACAAGAGGATGATGCTTTATGTCTGTGGGCGCTGGGTCAGTCACATCAACACTGCTAGTAGCTGTGTCTGCAATGAACCCAGGCTTTTAGGCTTTCAAGCTTATAGGGAAGAAAACACATTTATAAACCAGTACCAAGTTCACAGCTTTCAAACAGTTAGTCCGACAACTTGTGTGTGTACTATCCTTGTGGGTACTAGAGTGTGATAAAACACTCACTCTGTGTAACTTGATTGCCTTGTGGAGACCTGTACCCAAGTCCCCACAAGGCAATCTCTTCTAAATGATAAAAAATCACATCAGGAACATCAGCCTCAATTTTTACAACGTTTCCAAAAATTGCTTTGTGTGGACCTGTGCTTCATTAAGTGTGTTTATATTTTTGCTCAGCTCTGCCCCTGAAGGCTGGAGATGGTACTACAGTGTTAAACACACCAGGGAATTTAAACACACCAGCAATCTGAATCCATAGCTTGCAGCAGAATTAAACCCAGTGAAAAGCAAAGCTTACACCACACATGGTCGTCCCACAGCAATGATATTTTCAATGCTTTTCCACCTTTATTAATGTTATTAAAAAAAGGATTAATCATAAAAACAAAGTGAATTTGTCATTCTATACTTCCATAGTGTATACTTAATCAATCGATCAGAGCATTTGTAAAGCGCACTACTCACCCGTGAGGGTCTCAAGACATTGATGGGAGGGGGGGGGGTTGCTACTGCTCAAACAGCCATGTCTTGAGGTGTCTCCTGAAGGTAAGTAGGTCCTGTGTCTGTCGCAGGTGGGTGGGAAGAGTGTTCCATGTCTTGGCGGTGAGGTGGGAGAACGATCTGGCACCGGCGGTCATTCTGTGGATGTGTGGGACGGTTGCGAGGGCAAGGTTGGCGTAGAAAAACTGTCAGGTCAGGGTGTAGAAGGAGAGCTGTCTGTTTGGTAATCTGGTCTGGTGTTGTGCAGTGCCTTGTGAGCGTGGGTGAGGAGTTTGAAGGTGATTCTCTTGTTGACGGGGAGCCAGTGCAGGTCTCTCAGTTGGGCTGTGATGTGGCAGTGGCAGGGGATGTCCATGATGAGGCGTGCAAAGGTGTATTTTGAAGCAAAATTGTACTTAATTTGACTGAGTTTCTAACAGTGCCAATATAAAAGCTACTATTTCTTATCCACAAACACAGTTTCCTTCGTTATTTAAACTGGGCTATATTTGTCTGATGTTTTAGGCACATTGGTGTATAGATTTTTGTCCTTTGAATTTGGGAACTTTCATTTGTAGTAGCTGTTTGTTTTTGTGTGTGACCTCAACAAAAACATGCTTCTTCTGATGTCACTTTTTGGTGGATGGACGAGAGAGTGGATAAGCTTTTGCCGTATCCAACCATTTCAGGCCGAACATAAAATTGAGCTTTTTGATCTAGCTGACATTTATAAAAACAGGCATATAGAGTAAAATTAGTCTATATTATATAAAGTCATTCCAAATATCAGTACAATGTGTGCTTGCATTTTGAAAAATAATGATTTTATGAATATATACGTTTTACAGCCCACCATACAGGAAAGGTTTGTTGTAATGTTTGTTTTTGGAACACTTTTGAAGTAGAATTGAGATTCAGGTCCAGATTTACTAAATTTCTATGCAGCCCAGCTCAGCGGCCAAACAGGCTGTACTGCTCTGTGTGACAAGTAGAGAGCAGGAGGGTGCCATATTTTCAAAAATATGGCACTCTCCTCCCCTCTCCTAGTGCAAGTTCAGAAATGTGCTGCCATGCGCCACACACACACTTTACTTTTGCACTTTAGTGTAAGGGTGTCAGTGTAAGTCTAGCATAGCTTTTGTACTGGAAGGATAGCCTTCCACTACAAAATACTATGCTCAGACTGGCTTTAAAACTTTTACCACCTTGTATGTGTGCTGTCCTGTGCATCATACATGCAAGTCAGAAAAGAAAGGAAAAATTAAAGCATTTATTCGCGATAGGCCCCATTTGAAATGGGTGCTATTTTTTGCTGCAAAACTGTCAACTTTTTTTACTAAATAGGGTTTTGAGTCATAAACCTTTGGTGGTTGCATGGAAATGCCCATGCACCACTCATGGAACGCCCTATTGGCGCTAAGTAATGCAAAGCAGCAATTTGCACTGCTTAGCACTTTCAAGTGATGCAAACACAGCACAAAATCTTAGTAAATATACCCCTCAGTGTTTGTAATTAGACAATGACAAATCACATTCAATATCACATCTAAAAAAAGACTCTAAAATACTCTTTCAGTGTTTTATGCTTAATCCAGGATAGTAGTCCTAAAGCATTTATAACGTTACTTGAGTCATTACTTCAACATAAGAAATAAACGGATAATAATAATTAGCACTACTCACCTTTTACACTAACGTTCTGCATTGTCTGTGGAGTAGTTTACACAAACCTTAAGATAAAGTTAACCTACATGCTATTTTAAGGCTCTATATTGATTACCACATTTTAATAATACAGCAATACTGAGATTTCTGTTCACAAAATGTCATTAATCTGGTGGCCACAGATTACGCCCTGTTCCTGGGAGTGTAAGGACCAGTTTGTATTTAAAAACATTTAAGCTAAGAAATTGCAGAAAACCTTTGTTAATTCCTACCTATGTTTGTGGAAAATCATCTCTCCATATCTAATTGGAAACCGTGCATAATTGTCCATGCAAATAATGTTTTTTCCTCAATGCATTTTTTATGGACTTTTTAATCATGTGTAGAACCAAAACAGCTGAATGTATTTTCATTAAATTTAGCATTAATATAGGTTATGGTGTTAAAAGGATCCTTTCTGCGGATTCATGAAAATTCCTTCTGCTTTTTTGGAGTTATAAGGCACTAAAACTAAGGCCCTCATTACAACCCTGTCGGACAGTGTTAAAATGGTGGTAGTACCGCCAACAGGCATGGCGGTAAAAAAAATGGGATCAAGACCACAGCGGAAACCGCAAATACAGACAGCCACTTTAACATTCCGACCGCCACGGCGGTAGCAACATACTCCGTGGTGGTCACTGCCAACAGACACGCAGAAGACAATGTCCCGCCCACCACATTACAACCCGCCAATCCTCCAGCTTTTCCGGGGCGGTACCAATGCCATCAAAAGCACCGGGGAAATAGTGTTTGGAAGGGAAACCACTCACTGCTCGACATTCAACAAAGAACCAGGATGCCATGGAGCCCGAGCTGCAGGTCCTGCCGATGCTGGTCTACCTCCTCATCAACCAGGAACACCAAAAATGGCGGTGACGACGACGGTGAATACTGAACAGAGTACACAGGGTAGGGGGGGACGAGAGTGACCCACACATGCAACACCCCCACCCCCACCCTCACCCCCAACACCATACACACAAACAGATCCAACAACATTACAGATACACCCTGTAACCCCCTGGAAGAACGCAAGGACAAAATAAAACCAGTGATATTTTAAAAATAGGCAGATATACTTTAGATTTTGAAAAACAGTATTTACATAAATATACAATATGTACATTGTCCTTCACAAATGTTCGTGGGCCACTGGGCCAAAAATCATGGGACAAGCCCACACTTGACTCCTGCCGCAATACGGAGAGAACACTGCAGGGACATCAGGTCAAAAACACACAGGCACCTCATGGGGGAGGGGGGCACCTCAGCCGGAAGATGGAAGAAGGCCACTGCCCCTCGAGGGGGCTCCATGCCCACAGCGATGTCCTGGGAAGTGCAATGCCACAGTCTCTCAAGTGGGTGGTTTGCCCACTGCTTGCTCCTGGGAGTGCAAAGCTACAGTCTCTCAATTGGGTGGTTTGCCCACTGCTTGGTCCTGGGGAGTGCAAAGCCACAGTCTCTCAAGTGGGTGGTTTGCCCACTGCTTGGTCCTGGGGAGTGCAAAGCCACAGTCTCTCAAAGCCACAGTCTCTCTAGTGGGTGGTTTGTCCACTGCTTGCTCCTGGGGAGTGCAAAGCCACAGTCTTTCAGTGGGTAGTTTGCCCACTGCTTGCTCCTGGGGAGTGCAAAGCTACAGTCTCTCTAGTGGGTGGGTTGCCCACTGCTTGGTCCTGGGGAGTGCAAAGCCACAGTTTCTCTAGTGGGTGGTTTGCCCACTGCTTGGTCCTGGGGAGTGCAAAGCCACAGTCTCTCTAGTGGGTGGTTTGCCCACTGCTTGCTCCTGGGGAGTGCAAAGCCACAGTCTCTCAAGTGGATGCCAACTTTCACTGGTTCTGGAGGGGGCTTTGTGCCCAGAGTGCTTCATCCTGTCAAGGATAGGGTGAGTGGATGCATATCTCCACTGGTTCTGGAGGGGGCTTTGTGCCCAGAGTGATTCATCCTGCTAAGGGTAGGGTGAGTGGATGCATATCTCCACTGGTTCTGGAGGGGGTTTGGTGCCCAGAGTGCTTCATCCTGCCAAGGATAGGGTGAGTGGATGCATATCTCCACTGCTTCTGGAGGGGGCTTGGTGTTCAGTGATGCAGTACTTGGGGTGTGCCAGTACACATTCCCTCACTTGGGTGTCTGAGGCACGAGATTTGCAGGGAACAGGTAGCATGATAGTTCATGGAGGCAGGGCTAGACTCCATCCTGCAGTGGCTAAGGCTGCCAAGTGGTGGTGTGCCAGTGCTGGTGGGGTTGCTGCCAGTGGTGGTGGTAGGCTCCAGCCCGTCTCCTGCTGCCTTGGACGGCCGCCCACTGGGGCTGCTGGTGCTGGTAGTGGTCCTACTGTCAGTGGTGCACGTGGCGGAGCTTGCGGTGGGGTTGCTTGCGGTGCTGCCCGTGGTGCAGATGCCGGTGCTGCCAGTGGTGGAGGGAGGCTCCAGCCCTTCTCCTGCAGTCTCTGATGGCTGCCCACTGGGGATGCTGCTGCTGACAGAAGTGGTGGCAGCGGCGGTGCACATGGTGGTGCTTGCGGCGGGGCTGCTGGCAGTACTGCACGCGGTGCAGGTGGCGGGGCTGGCGGTTTTGCTGGTGGGCAACAGGGCTTCACCTGCGTCCTCCATCGGCTGAAGTGCCTTGCTTTTGGTTTTCTGCCCCTTCCTCACCTTGGCAGATGCTGTTGTGCCCTTGGCACTGTCAGCTGGAGTTTTGGAGGAGGCCTTGATGGGTGGGTCTTGCTCCTTGCCTTGCTGCATGCTGTCCCCTTCTTCACCTTGGCAGGTTGCGGAATGGTTTGGTCCTTTGCAGGGGTTGGTGGCACCCTGGCTGTCCCGACGGGTGCCCCCTTTGAGCCTCTGGACAGCGACTTGGTGGCTGAGGTGTTGGTCTGGGTTCTGGACACCCTGGCCTGAGGGGAATGACGGAGGGGAGGGATAGGGAACAGGCCAAAGTTTACCAGGAAAAGATTTTTAGACACACTGGGGCGGGAAGAGGGAGAGGGTTTGGGAGTAAAGGAAGAGGGAGTGGTTGTAGGAGGTGTCTGTCTGCTGAGTTTGGGTGAAGGTGCATGGGCTGGATGCTGTTGTGAGGTGGATAGCTGTTGGGTGGGTGGCTGCTTGCATTAGTGTACTTTGGAAGGAGGGGTCACAGACACACTGGGAGAGGACACAGGGGACGTGTGCATGGTTGTGGGGGTGGTGACTGCCAGTGAGGGGTGAGTAGTGATGGGCATGCTGGTGATAGAGGTAGTGGATGAGGATGTAGTGCATGTAGGTGTGAGTGGAGACTATACTGGGAGGGAGGTGGACGAGGAGAAGGAGCAGGGCACAGTGGAGGCAGTGGATGTTGGTGTGTCTGCATGGATATGGTGCTTGTGTGAGTGCCTGTGGGATGATGTGTGGTTCTTGTGTTTGCCTGAGCCACTTATGTGTGTTGATTTGGGTGATTGCTGGTCTGAAGATGTGCTGGGATAGGCTGGGGTTGAGGGGATTGGGACTGAGTAGAGGAAGTTGGAGGAGGGAGGCTAGATGCAGGGACAAGGGCTGCCATCAGTGCTGAGGCCAGAGCTTGAAATGCTCTCTGTTGGGCTGCCACGCCAGAGTGAATGCCCTCCAGGTATGCATTTGTTTGTTGCAAATGCCTGTCATCACCATGGATGGCATTCAGAATGGTTGACTGCCCAACAGTGAGGGATCTCAAGAGATCAACAGCCTCCTCACTGAGGGCAGCTGGACTGACTGGGGCAGGGCCTGAGGTGCCTGGGGCAAAGGAAATACCCACCCTCCTGGGTGAGTAGGCACGGGAAACAAGCTGAGGGGCTGCTGGGAGGGCGATGCTGGTACGGGTGTGGCGGCTGAACCTGTTGATGGGGTGGGCACAGAGTTGTCAGCAACCGCCAGGGAGCTTCCATCGGAGGAGGAGTCGCTGTCTGTGGTCTCCCCTCCTGTACCCGTCGTGGTGCTCCACTCGCCTCCGTCCCACTGGTACCCTCACCATCAGTGGATTCGGCCTCCAGGCCCATGTGGGATGCAGCTCCCTCTATCACCCGTGCCTCTGCTCCTCCACCAGAGGATGCTAATGCACATAAGGACAGGGTGACAAAACAAAAAGTGGGGGGAAGAGACAGAGGATACACTTGGTCAATGCCAGCAACACCACTACCGTTGGCGTACACAACACACAGGGAGCAGCCCTATGCACTAGGCCATGCCCAACCATTTACTAAGATAGTCACCAGCCCATGGGGTAAAATGCCTAACGCCATCAGCTGCACACCATAAACCCAAAGAACCCTGCCCAGTAGTAGATGCCTACTAACACTATTGGTGTAGGAGTGCTTCTGAGTCTGCCCAACAAAGGACCTAACCTGCCATATTTGCCCTGGCCTAGGGAAACCCATAGCACCCCCACCCAGGTAACTCTTAACGCGCGCACAGAAGGAGTCAGATTCTGTATGCACCCCTTTGTGGCTGTTGTGATGCCTTCAAGAGCCCATCCAACTTCGGATAGGCCACCGCCAGGATGCGGACCATCAGAGGGGTCATGGTGTGACGGGCACCCCTTCCTCGTTGGGAGGCCAGCCCCTGCTGGGCCTCCACCGTTTTCTTTGCAAAGCGGCGCAGGTCCTCCCACTTCTTGCGGCAGTGGGTCCTCCGCCTGTTAAAGATCCCCAGGGTCCACACCTTCTTGGCGATGGCACGCCAAATACCCTTTTTCTGGAGGGTGCTGACCTGCAGGGAAAAGACAGCAGAAAAGGGAATTAGTCACCCGTCCGGACTGTCACACTTATGGCCCACCAGATCCCTCCCATCCCCTGACGGACATACATTGACCACCTTACATGCAGCACTCTGGCCCGGACACCTCTGCCCCCCCCCCCCACATGTGGCTTACATACACAGCACTCCCTACATTCATGGCCTACGCATCATGCTCACAGTGTACCCACCTGTTTGTCTGGAGGACCGTAGAGTAACATGTACTGGGGTAGGACCCCATCCACCAGTTTCTCCAACTCCTTTGCAGTGAAGGCAGGGGCCCTTTCCCCAGACACATGAGCCATTGTCGCTTCCAGACACAGGTCACAGCAGCACTTGCAGTGTAAGTCCTCTCCTGTTGAAGGCCAGGTAGCAAGTGAGTGGATAGATAAAAAATGGCGGTGACGTCCGCGGCGGTGCGTAGCGTCACCACCAGCGTACATCGCCATTGGCTCCTGAAACCCATAGGTCCCAATGATAACCAATGCGAAGTTGCGTGGCAGTCATCGTCCGCATACCGCAACGTTGCACAATGCCAGCACAATTACCTCATTTCCACTTGTCACTCTTCACAGGTCAGGCATCTGTCACAGGGCCTGGCACCTAACAGCGTCACAGCAGACATTGGCACAGCAACTGATTTTCGGATTCACATTTTGTTTCTGTAAAGTAAATAAATCAGCATTAGTGCAATGGATGTGGAAATAAGGCACTCTGCTCACCATTCTTTTCCATAGGCTTTAACCGCTGAGGCTGACTATGAGATGGCGGCATCCTCCGTTGTACAGACCCCTGGTGGACCTTGCAACAATGGAGGAAAGATATATTATCATTACCTACAGACTTGATCGTGCCACAATCCAGGAAATGTGTGCCCAATTGGAGCCAGACCTGATGTCAGCTATCCGGCAGCCCACTGGTATCCCCCCTCTAGTGCAAGTCCTGTCAGTGCTCCATTTCCTGGAAAATGGTTCCTTCCAAACAACAGTGGCCATGGCATCAGGGATGTCTCAGCCAATGTTCTCTAACGTGTTGACAGCAGTGTTGTCAGCCATGCTGAAACACATGCGCAGCTACATCGTGTTCCCCCAGGTGGAGGATTTGGCCACAGTGAAAGCTGACTTTTATGCCCTGGGTCATATCCCCAACATCATAGGTGCCATTGATGGTGCACATGTGACATTTGTCCTCCCCCGCCCACCGGGAGAAATGAGCAAGTTTTCAGGAATAGAAAAAGCTATCACTCTATGAATGTGCAGATGGTGTGTTTGGCGGAGAAGTACATCTCCCATGTGAATGTCAAATACCCTGGCTCTGTGCATGATGCCTTTATCTTGAGGAATAGCAGCATCCCATATGTGATGGGCCAACTCCAGAGGCAACGGGTGTGGCTAATAGGTGAGCCCAAGGTCCCCACCCAGTATATAATGGTGTATGGGTATGGGGTTGTCCCTAAGGGTGAGTGTGTGGCTAACAGGTATCCTTTGCTATTTGCAGGTGACTCTGGTTACCCCAACCTCTCAATGCTACTGACCCCAGTGAAGAATGCCACGACAAGGGCAGAGAAACGTTACAATGAGGCACATGGGCATACAAGGAGGATTATAGAAAGGACCTTCTGCCTCCTGAAGGCCAGGTTCCAGGGCCTCCATCTGACAGGTGGATCCCTGTACTACTCACCCAAGAAGGTGTGCCAGATCATCGTTGCATGTTGCACAACCTGGCCTTGAGACACCAGGTGCCTTTTCTGCAGGAGGATGTGCCTGGAGATGGTCTTGTGGCAGCGGTGGAGCCTGTGGACAGTGAGGAAGAGGAGGCAGAGGAAGAAGATGTTGACAACAGGAGCAACTTAATTCAGCAATACTTCCAGTGACACACAGGTAAGACATTGTACATTCACTTTACATTTCAGTTATCTGTTGGACATTGTACAAGACAGCCTCTTACCCTATGTCTATGGCCACTGACTGTACCCTTTGGCATCTCTATTTTCAGATCCCTGTGCCCCACTGTGCTCCTGCTATGTGTACAGCTGCCCATCCAAAGGTCATTACAAAGTATGTTTCACTGTACATTTGAGTTGCAATGCTTTGATTATGTTTTCCTAATACATTAGGGAATCATTTGACAGGCTCCAAATTTGTATTTGTTCCAAGGGTGTTTATTTAAGTGCTCATAAGTATAAGGGGATGTGCAATGGGATGGGGTGATAGTGGAGGAAAGTCCAGGGTAGAGTCCAGTCTCTTGGTATCACAGGTACATTGTCCAAGTGGGCATGGGAAGTAGAGCAATGGCAGTTCAAGGTGGACATGGTGACAGAGTGGGACAGAAGGGTGACAATCAGGAGAGTCTTTTTTCCTGGCGGGGTCTTGGCAATGTTCTCTGGCTTCTGCCTGGATCGCAGGCACCGTTTGCGGGTGGTTCTCCTTCTGCAGGGGGTGGGTGCTGGTGGCCAGTTGTTCCGGTGCCTCCTGTCCACTAGCGCTGGCAGAGGTGGAAGGGTGTTCATCGGTTTGGCTAGTGTCATGGGCCCTTTGTTGTGCCACTGCCTCCCTCATGGTCTTGGCCATGTGAGCCAGCACCTCTGCAATGGTGACCAGGATGGTGTAGATGTTTGTTAGGTCATCCATGATCCCCAGGTACTGTCCCTCCTGCAGCCTCTGGGTCTCCTGCAACTTGGCCAGTATCTGGCCCATGGTCTCCTGGGAAAGGTGGTATGCTCCCAGGATGTTGGAGAGTGCCTCATGGAGAGTGGGTTCCCTGGGCCTGTCATGCCCCTGTCACACAGCAGTCCTCCCAGTTTCCCTGTTGTCCTGTGCCTCTGTCCCCTGAACTGTGTGCCCACTGCCACTGACCCCAGGTCCCTGATCATCCTGGGTTTGTGGGGATGCCTAGGGTCCCTGTTGTGGTGGATACACTGCTGATTGACGTGTCCTGGGGACAGTGGCATGGGCCCGCTGGGTGGGTGCTGTGCTGGTGTTTCCTGAGGGGTGAGGCTCTGTAGTGGGTTGGGACTGTGGCAGGGAACCCGACTGTCCAGAGGTCCCTGATGGGCACGGTTGGTCATCCTGATCCAGGTGTGCAGAGCTGCTGTCGTCACTGTGGGCCTCTTCAGGGGTGGGGGACTGGATGTAGCTGGCACCTCCTCTCCAGTGACGTTGTGTGGGGTCCTGTGGGGATGCAAATGCAGTGTTAATGTATCTTCATGTGACATCTTGTGCATGGGTGGGTTTCCATGTAGGGTTGTGATTTCCCTGTCAGCTTGGCCTTGTGTTGGTGGTGATTTTGTGGGCTGGGTGAGTCTCTGTGATGGGCATGCTGTGGTGATGGGTGTCCATGCAGGTCTGTGTTGGGGGTCAATGCTTTGGTGTTGCATGCAGGGCTTGGTATTGTGATGGGTGGGTTGTGATGGTGGGGTATATGTGAGGTGGTGGAGTGATGGAGTGAGGGTAGGGGTAGGGATTTGTGATGGCGTGCAGGTGGGGGGGGGGGAAATTAGTAAAGATTTGATTTACCAGAGTCCAGTCCTCCTGCTACTCCTGCGAGGCCCTCAGGATGCATGATTGTAGGAGGCTGGACTGGCTTGTAGTGAGTACCAAGGGGTACTTGCACCAGGCCCAGTTATCCCTTATTAGTGTATAGGGTGTCTAGCAGCTTAGGCTGATAGATAATGGTAGCTTAGCAGAGCAGCTTAGGCTGAACTAGGAGACGTGTGAAGCTACTACAGTACCACTTAGTGTCATATGCACAATATCATAAGAAAACACAATACACAGTTATACTAAAAATAAAGGTACTTTATTTTTATGACAATATGCCAAAGTATCTTAGAGTGTACCCTCAGTGAGAGGATAGGAAATATACACAAGATATATATACACAATAGCAAAAATATGCAGTATAGTCTTAGAAAACAGTGCAAACAATGTATAGTTACAATAGGATGCAATGGGGAAACATAGGGATAGGGGCAACACAAACCATATACTCCAGAAGTGGAATGCGAACCACGAATGGACCCCAAACCTATGTGACCTTGTAGAGGGTCGCTGGGACTATTAGAAAATAGTGAGAGTTAGCAAAATAACCCTCCCCAAGACCCTGAAAAGTGAGTGCAAAGTGCACTAAAGTTCCCCTAAGGACAAAAGAGTCGTGTTAGAGGAATAATGCAGGAAAGACACAAACTAGCAATGCAACAACTGTGGATTTCCAATCTAGGGTACCTGTGGAACAAGGGGACCAAGTCCAAAAGTCACAAGCAAGTCGGAGATGGGCAGATGCCCAGGAAATGCCAGCTGCGGGTGCAAAGAAGCTTCGACTGGACAGAAGAAGCTGAGGTTTCTGCAGGAACAAAAAGGGCTAGAGACTTCCCCTTTAGTGGACGGATCCCTCTCACCTTGGAGAGTCGTGCAGAAGTGTTTTCCCGCCGGAAAGACGCCAACAAGCCTTGCTACACGCAAATCGTGCGTTTCGCGTTTTTGGACGCTGCTGGGGCCCAGGAGGGACCAGGAGGTCGCAAATTGGACCTGCAGAGAGAGGGGACGTCGAGCAAGACAAAGAGCCCTCACTGAAGCAGGTAGCACCCGGAGAAGTGCCAGAAACAGGCACTACGAGGATGCGTGAAACGGTGCTCGCCGAAGTTGCACAAAGGAGTCCCACGTCGCCGGAGGCCAACTTAGAAAGTCGTGCAATGCAGGTTAGAGTGCCGTGGACCCAGGCTTGGCTGTGCACGAAGGATTTCCGCCGGAAGTGCACAGGGGCCGGAGTAGCTGCAAAGTCGCGGTTCCCAGCAATGCAGCCCAGCGAGGTGAGGCAAGGACTTACCTCCACCAAACTTGGGCTGAAGAGTCACTGGACTGTGGGGGTCACTTGGACAGCGTCGCTGGATTCGAGGGACCTCGCTCGTCGTGCTGAGAGGAGACCCAAGGGACCGGTAATGCAGCTTTTTGGTGCCTGCGGTTGCAGGGGGAAGATTCCGTCGACCCACGGGAGATTTCTTCGGAGCTTCTGGTGCAGAGAGGAGGCAGGCTACCCCCACAGCATGCACAAGCAGGAAAACAGTCGAGAAGGCGGCAGGATCAGCGTTACAGAGTTGCAGTAGTCGTCTTTGCTACTATGTTGCAGGTTTGCAGGCTTCCAGCGCGGTCAGCGGTCGTTTCCTTATCAGAAGGTGAAGAGGGAGATGCAGAGGAACTCGGATGAGCTCTTGCATTCGTTATCTAAAGTTTCCCCAGAGACAGAGACCCTAAATAGCCAGAAAAGAGGGTTTGGCTACCTAGGAGAGAGGAAAGGCTACTAACACCTGAAGGAGCCTATCAGCAGGAGTCTCTGACGTCACCTGGTGGCACTGGCCACTCAGAGCAGTCCAGTGTGCCAGCAGCACCTCTGTTTCCAAGATGGCAGAGGTCTGGAGCACACTGGAGGAGCTCTGGACACCTCCCAGGGGAGGTGCAGGTCAGGGGAGTGGTCACTCCCCTTTCCTTTGTCCAGTTTCGCGCCAGAGCAGGGGCTAAGGGGTCCCTGAACCGGTGTAGACTGGCTTATGCAGAATTGGGCACCTCTGTGCCCAACAAAGCATTTCCAGAGGCTGGGGGAGGCTACTCCTCCCCTGCCTTCACACCATTTTCCAAAGGGAGAGGGTGTCACACCCTCTCTCAGAGGAAGTTCTTTGTTCTGCCATCCTGGGCCAGGCCTGGCTGGACCCCAGGAGGGCAGCTGCCTGTCTGAGGGGTTGGCAGCAGCAGCAGCTGCAGTGAAACCCCAGGAAGGGCAGTCTGGCAGTACCAGGGTCTGTGCTACAGACCACTTGGATCATGGAATTGTACCAACAATGCCAGGATGGCATAGAGGGGGCAATTCCATGATCATAGACATGTTACATGGCCATATTAGGAGTTACCATGGTGAAGCTACATATAGGTAGTGACCTATATGTAGTGCACGCGTGTAATGGTGTCCCCGCACTCACAAAGTTCAGTGAATTGGCTCTGAACAATGTGGGGGCACCTTGGCTAGTGCCAGGGTGCCCTCACACTAAGTAACTTTGCACCTAACCTTTACCAGGTAAAGGTTAGACATATAGGTGACTTATAAGTTACTTAAGTGCAGTGTAAAATGGCTGTGAAATAACGTGGACGTTATTTCACTCAGGCTGCAGTGGCAGGCCTGTGTAAGAATTGTCAGAGCTCCCTATGGGTGGCAAAAGAAATGCTGCAGCCCATAGGGATCTCCTGGAACCCCAATACCCTGGGTACCTCAGTACCATATACTAGGGAATTATAAGGGTGTTCCAGTAAGCCAATGTAAATTGGTAAAAATGGTCACTAGCCTGTCAGTGACAATTTGGAAAGAAATGAGAGAGCATAACCACTGAGGTTCTGATTAGCAGAGCCTCAGTGAGACAGTTAGTCACTACACAGGTAACACATTCAGGCACACTTATGAGCACTGGGGCCCTGGGTTACCAGGGTCCCAGTGACACATACAACTAAAACAACATATATACAGTGAAAAATGGGGGTAACATGCCAGGCAAGATGGTACTTTCCTACACAACCCCCCCCCAAACGAAGGACAATAAGACTAGCCATTACCTGATGAGTCTTCATTGTCTAAGTGGAAATATCTGGAGAGTCCATCTGCATTGGAGTGGCTACTCCCAGGTCTATGTTCCACTGTATAGTCCATTCCCTGTAGGGATATGGACCACCTCAACAATTTAGGATTTTCACCTTTCATTTGTTTTAGCCAAAGTAGAGGTTTGTGGTCTGTCTGAACAATGAAGTGAGTGCCAAACAGGTATGGCCTCAACTTCTTCAGAGCCCAGACCACAGCAAAGGCCTCCCTCTCAATGGCAGACCAACGCTTTTCTCTAGGGGTCAACCTTCTACTAATAAAAGCAACAGGTTGATCCTGGCCCTCAGAATTAAGTTGTGATAGGACTGCCCCTACTCCTAATTCAGATGCATCAGTTTGGACATAGAATTTTTTAGAGTAACAAGGGCTTTTCAGGACAGGTGCAGAGCACATGGCCTGCTTCAGCTCCTCAAAAGCTTTCTGACAGCTTGCTGTCCACAATACCTTTTTAGGCATTTTCTTGGATGTGAGGTCATTAAGAGGGGCTGCAATGGAGCCATAGTTCTTAATGAACCTCCTGTAATACCAGTGAGGCCTAGGAAGGCTCTCACCTGAGTCTGAGTGGTAGGGGGAACCCAATCAATAATTGTTTGGATTTTCCCCTGAAGTGGTGCAATCTGTTCCCCACCAACAAGGTGTCCCAGATAAACCACCTTACCCTGCCCTATCTGGCACTTTGAAGCCTTGATAGTGAGGCCTGCCTTTTGCAGGGCCTCCAAAACTTTCCATAGGTGGACCAGGTGATCATCCCAGCTGGAGCTAAAGACAGCTATATCGTCCAAATATGCTGCACTGAAAGCTTCCAGCCCTTGCAGGACTGTGTTCACCAACCTCTGAAAAGTGGCAGGTGCATTTTTTAAACCAAAAGGCATTACAGTAAACTGGTAATGTCCTCCAATGGTAGAAAATGCAGTCTTAGGTTTAGCATCTTCTGACAATTTGATCTGCCAATACCCTGCAGTCAAATCAAAAGTGCTTAGATACTTGGCAGATGCCAGTGTATCTATGAGCTCATCTGCCCTGGGTATAGGGTGAGCATCAGTTTTGGTTACCAAGTTGAGACCTCTATAGTCTACACAAAACCTCATTTCCTTCTTTCCATCTTTAGAATTGGGTTTTGGTACCAGTACCACAGGAGAAGCCCATGGACTGTCAGAGTGCTCAACCACTCCTAGTTCCAACATTTTCTGAACTTCTTGCTTTATGCAGTCCCTGACATGGTCAGGCTGCCTATAGATCTTACTTTTGACAGGTAAACTGTCTCCAGTATCTATAGTGTGCTCACACCAAGAAGTGGTGCCTGGCACAGTAGAGAATGGTTCTGAAAATTGTCCTAGGAGATTTATGCAATTATCTTTCTGCTCAGCAGTAAGACAATCAGCCAAAACTACACCTTCCACAAGATCATCTTGTTCTGTGGAAGAGAAGAGATCAGGTAGAGGATCACTGTCTTCTTCCTGTCCCTCATCTGTTGCCATGAGCAGGGTGAGATCAGCCCTGTCATAGTAGGGTTTCAGGCGGTTGACATGGAGCACCCTAAGGGGACTCCTGGCAGTGCCTAAGTCAACCAAGTAGGTGACTTCACCCTTCTTTTCAACAATTGTGTGGGGTCCACTCCATTTATCTTGGAGTGCTCTTGGGGCCACAGGCTCCAAGACCCACACTTTCTGCCCTGGTTGGTACTGAACCAAAACAGCCTTCTGATCATGCCATTGCTTCTGGAGCTCTTGGCTGGCCTGAAGGTTTTTACTGGCCTTTTTCATGTACTCAGCCATCCTTGATCTGAGGCCAAGTACATAGTCCACAATATCCTGCTTAGGAGCTTTTAAAGGTTGTTCCCAACCCTCCTTTACAAGTGTGAGTGGACCCCTAACAGGGTGTCCAAAAAGAAGTTCAAAGGGGCTGAAGCCCACTCCTTTCTGGGGTACCTCCCTGTAGGCAAAAAGGAGGCATGGTAGAAGGATATCCCATCTCCTGCGGAGTTTTTCAGGGAGACCCATAATCATGCCTTTGAGAGTTTTATTAAATCTCTCCACCAGTCCATTTGTTTGTGGATGATAGGGTGTTGTGAACTTGTACGTTACACCACACTCCTTCCACATGGCCTTTAAGTATGCAGACATGAAATTGCTTCCTCTGTCTGATACTACTTCCTTTGGGAAGCCCACCCTGGAAAATATTCCCAGGAGGGCCTTTGCCACTGCAGGAGCTGTAGTGGTCCTTAAAGGAATTGCTTCAGGATATCTTGTGGCATGGTCCACTACCACCAAGATAAACCTATTGCCTGAAGCAGTAGGAGGGTCAAGGGGGCCAACTATGTCAACCCCTACCCTTTCAAAGGGAACCCCAACCACAGGCAGTGGGATAAGGGGTGCCTTTGGGGTGCCACCTGTCTTGCCACTGGCTTGACAGGTTTCACAGGACTTACAAAATTCCTTTGTGTCCTCAGACATTCTAGGCCAATGAAACAATGGAACCAATCTGTCCCAAGTTTTCATTTGACCCAGGTGCCCAGCTAGGGGAATGTCATGTGCCAGTGTTAGGAGGAACTTTCTGTACTCCTGAGGAATCACTAATCTCCTGGCAGCTCCAGGTTTAGGATCCCTATGCTCAGTGTACAAGAGGTTGTCCTCCCAGTAAACTCTGTGAGAGTCACTGACATCCCCATTAGCCTGTTTGACAGCTTGCTGTCTGAGACCCTCTAATGTGGGACAGGTTTGCTGTGCCACACTCAGCTCCTCTCTGGCAGGCCCCCCTTCACCCAAAAGCTCAGCAGTGTCTGCTTCCAGCTCCTCTGGTGTAGGTTCTGCACAGGGAGGGAATTCTTCTTCCTCAGAAGTAGAATCCACTGTAGAGGGAGGGATAGTAGGAAGTGGTTTGCTTCTACTAGCCCTAGCTTTAGGGAGCACTTGGTCCATTGTTCCAGGATCCAAGCTTCCCTGTCCTTTTTGCTTTTTGGCCTGAGCCCTTGTCAAAGCAAAAATATGCCCTGGGATGCCCAGCATTGCTGCATGGGCCTCCAACTCCACATCTGACCAAGCTGATGTCTCCAAATCATTCCCTAATAGACAGTCTACAGGTAAATCTGAAGCTACCACAACTTTCTTTGGACCAGTTACCCCCCCCCCCCAGTTGAGATTTACAACAGCCATGGGGTGGCTTTGTGTTATGTTGTGAGCATCGGTTACTTGGTACTGGTGTCCAAGTATGTGTTGTTCAGGGTGCACCAGTTTCTCAATCACCATTGTGACACTGGCACCTGTGTCCCTGTAGGCCTGGACCTCAACACCATTTATTAGGGTTAGTTGCTTGTACTTCTCCAAGTTATGGGGGCAAGCAACCAAAGTGGCTAAGTCAATAGCCCCTTCAGAGACTAAAGTAGCCTCTGTGGTCTCCCTAATTAGACCAACCCCAACTAAATTACCAAAAGTGAGCCCAGCTACTCCCTTGGATTGGCTATTAGTAGGTTTGCTCCCACCACCATTGCTATTAGTAGGGACACTAGGTGTAGCAGTAGGGGTTGTAGTGGTAGGAGCTGTGGTGCCTTTCTTTGGACAACTGGGATCTGTTGTCCAATGGCCTTTTATTTTACATAAATAGCACCATGGTTTCTTTTCCTTGTTCTGATTAAAGGAGGATTTGGACGCACCACCCCCACCAGAGTGTTTTTGTGGGCCTGATGAAGACTCATTTTTAGATTTGTCCCCACCCTTGTCAGAAGACTTACCATCCTTCTTTTTGTTGCCATCTTTGTCACCCCCTGTATGAACTTTTCTGTTCACTCTTGTTCTGACCCATTTGTCTGCCTTCTTTCCCAATTCTTGGGGAGAGGTCAGATCAGAGTCCACCAAGTACTGGTGCAACAAATCAGACACACAATTATTAAGAATATGCTCTCTCAGGATTAAGTTATACAGGCTGTCATAATCAGTAACTTTACTGCCATGTAACCACCCCTCCAAGGCCTTCACTGCCTGGTCAATGAAATCAACCCAGTCTTGTGAAGACTCCTTTTTGGTCTCTCTGAACTTTATCCTGTACTGTTCAGTGGTTAAGCCATAACCATCCAGGAGTGCATTCTTAAGAACTTGGAAATTATTAGCATCATTTTCTTTTACAGTAAGGAGCCTATCCCTACCTTTTCCACTAAATGATAGCCATAGGATAGCAGCCCACTGCTTTTGAGGGACATCCTGTACAGCACAGGCCCTCTCAAGTGCAGCAAACCACTTGTTAATGTCATCCCCCTCCTTATAAGGGGGAACTATCTTGTGCAGATTCCTGGAATCATGCTCTTTTGCAGGATGACTATGGGGAATACTGCTGCTGCCACCATGGGTATCTAAACCCAACTTCTGTCTTTCCTTCTCTAATTCTAAAGACTGTCTATCCAAATCCAGCTGTTGCTTCTTGAGCTTCAGTCTGGTTTGTTCCACTCTCAATCTATTGAGCTCCCTTTCTAACAATCTGTCATCAGGGTGGGTGGGAGGGACATTTCTAGATACAGAGGTATGATGGGAATGAACAGAAGGAGACCTGTCCCTTACAGAGGGCACCCTAACAGCTTGGCTACCAGCATAATGTGAGAGCACACCATCAGTATGGTGTGATTCAACCTCTGTACCAACTATGCTAGACTGTCTAGTAATGGGCAGGCTGAGAAGTTTCTTTCCTGAACCTTTTCCTGGGGGAGTCCCTGGATCAGATTGAGAACCATTAGCTACTTTTTCTACAGATTGGGCACTTATGGCCTTATCCTGTACTCTAAGCATATTAATTAACAGTTCTAAGGAAGGATTCTTCCCTACACTCAAACCTCTCTCTATGCAGAGACTCCTTGCTCCTTTCCAGCTAAGGTGATGATATGCAAGTTTGGACAGTTCAACATTTTTTCCTGTGCCAGACATTTTTTAGAGAGAGTTAAAGTGATAGAAAAAGAGAAAAAAGTTTTCAGAACTTTTTGGAAAGACAGAAAAAACATTTTAAACTTTTAAGAACTTTTTGAAAGTTTAGAAGTACTTTTCAGCACTTAGAAAAGAGTGAAAAGAGGAAATGCAAAACTTTTTGGCTATGTGTATATACACTGACCTTGTTTTGTATATTTTTCTCTTATGAAAAGTACAATGACAAGAGTGGTAAGTAGTCTCAAGCACTTATCCCACCACTGCACAACCAATGTAGGAGGCTGGACTGGCTTGTAGTGAGTACCAAGGGGTACTTGCACCTTGCACCAGGCCCAGTTATCCCTTATTAGTGTATAGGGTGTCTAGCAGCTTAGGCTGATAGATAATGGTAGCTTAGCAGAGCAGCTTAGGCTGAACTAGGAGACGTGTGAAGCTACTACAGTACCACTTAGTGTCATATGCACAATATCATAAGAAAACACAATACACAGTTATACTAAAAATAAAGGTACTTTATTTTTATGACAATATGCCAAAGTATCTTAGAGTGTACCCTCAGTGAGAGGATAGGAAATATACACAAGATATATATACACAATAGCAAAAATATGCAGTATAGTCTTAGAAAACAGTGCAAACAATGTATAGTTACAATAGGATGCAATGGGGAAACATAGGGATAGGGGCAACACAAACCATATACTCCAGAAGTGGAATGCGAACCACGAATGGACCCCAAACCTATGTGACCTTGTAGAGGGTCGCTGGGACTATTAGAAAATAGTGAGAGTTAGCAAAATAACCCTCCCCAAGACCCTGAAAAGTGAGTGCAAAGTGCACTAAAGTTCCCCTAAGGACAAAAGAGTCGTGTTAGAGGAATAATGCAGGAAAGACACAAACTAGCAATGCAACAACTGTGGATTTCCAATCTAGGGTACCTGTGGAACAAGGGGACCAAGTCCAAAAGTCACAAGCAAGTCGGAGATGGGCAGATGCCCAGGAAATGCCAGCTGCGGGTGCAAAGAAGCTTCGACTGGACAGAAGAAGCTGAGGTTTCTGCAGGAACAAAAAGGGCTAGAGACTTCCCCTTTAGTGGACGGATCCCTCTCACCTTGGAGAGTCGTGCAGAAGTGTTTTCCTGCCGGAAAGACGCCAACAAGCCTTGCTACACGCAAATCATGCGTTTGGCGTTTTTGGACGCTGCTGGGGCCCAGGAGGGACCAGGAGGTCGCAAATTGGACCTGCAGAGAGAAGCGACGTCGAGCAAGACAAAGAGCTCTCACTGAAGCAGGTAGCACCCGGAGAAGTGCCAGAAACAGGCACTACGAGGATGCGTGAAATGGTGCTTGCCAAAGTTGCACAAAGGAGTCCCACGTCGCCGGAGACCAACTTAGAAAGTCGTGCAATGCAGGTTAGAGTGCCGTGGACCCAGGCTTGGCTGTGCACAAAGGATTTCCGCCGGAAGTGCACAGGGGCCGGAGTAGCTGCAAAGTCGCGGTTCCCAGCAATGCAGCCCAGCGAGGTGAGGCAAGGACTTACCTCCACCAAACTTGGGCTGAAGAGTCACTGGACTGTGGGGGTCACTTGGACAGCGTCGCTGGATTCGAGGGACCTCGCTCGTCGTGCTGAGATGAGACCCAAGGGACCGGTAATGCAGCTTTTTGGTGCCTGCAGTTGCAGGGGGAAGATTCCGTCGACCCACGGGAGATTTCTTCAGAGCTTCTGGTGCAGAGAGGAGGCAGGCTACCCCCACAGCATGCACAAGCAGGAAAACAGTCGAGAAGGCGGCAGGATCAGCGTTACAGAGTTGCAGTAGTCGTCTTTGCTACTATGTTGCAGGTTTGCAGGCTTCCAGCGCGGTCAGCGGTCGTTTCCTTATCAGAAGGTGAAGAGGGAGATGCAGAGGAACTCGGATGAGCTCTTGCATTCGTTATCTAAAGTTTCCCCAGAGACAGAGACCCTAAATAGCCAGAAAAGAGGGTTTGGCTACCTAGGAGAGAGGAAAGGCTACTAACACCTGAAGGAGCCTATCAGCAGGAGTCTCTGACGTCCCCTGGTGGCACTGGCCACTCAGAGCAGTCCAGTGTGCCAGAAGCACCTCTGTTTCCAAGATGGCAGAGGTCTGGAGCACACTGGAGGAGCTCTGGACACCTCCCAGGGGAGGTGCAGGTCAGGGGAGTGGTCACTCCCCTTTCCTTTGTCCAGTTTCGCGCCAGAGCAGGGGCTAAGGGGTCCCTGAACCGGTGTAGACTGGCTTATGCAGAATTGGGCACATCTGTGCCCAACAAAGCATTTCCAGAGGCTGGGGGAGGCTACTCCTCCCCTGCCTTCACATCATTTTCCAAAGGGAGAGGGTGTCACACCCTCTCTCAGAGGAAGTTCTTTGTTCTGCCATCCTGGGCCAGGCCTGGCTGGACCCCAGGAGGGCAGCTGCCTGTCTGAGGGGTTGGCAGCAGCAGCAGCTGCAGTGAAACCCCAGGAAGGGCAGTCTGGCAGTACCAGGGTCTGTGCTACAGACCACTGGGATCATGGAATTGTACCAACAATGCCAGGATGGCATAGAGGGGGCAATTCCATGATCATAGACATGTTACATGGCCATATTCGGAGTTACCATGGTGAAGCTACATATAGGTAGTGACCTATATGTAGTGCACGCGTGTAATGGTGTCCCCGCACTCACAAAGTTCAGTGAATTGGCTCTGAACAATGTGGGGGCACCTTGGCTAGTGCCAGGGTGCCCTCACACTAAGTAACTTTGCACCTAACCTTTACCAGGTAAAGGTTAGACATATAGGTGACTTATAAGTTACTTAAGTGCAGTGTAAAATGGCTGTGAAATAACGTGGACGTTATTTCACTCAGGCTGCAGTGGCAGGCCTGTGTAAGAATTGTCAGAGCTCCCTATGGGTGGCAAAAGAAATGCTGCAGCCCATAGGGATCTCCTGGAACCCCAATACCCTGGGTACCTCAGTACCATATACTAGGGAATTATAAGGGTGTTCCAGTAAGCCAATGTAAATTGGTAAAAATGGTCACTAGCCTGTCAGTGACAATTTGGAAAGAAATGAGAGAGCATAACCACTGAGGTTCTGATTAGCAGAGCCTCAGTGAGACAGTTAGTCACTACACAGGTAACACATTCAGGCACACTTATGAGCACTGGGGCCCTGGGTTACCAGGGTCCCAGTGACACATACAACTAAAACAACATATATACAGTGAAAAATGGGGGTAACATGCCAGGCAAGATGGTACTTTCCTACAATGATCGCCAAGACTTGCTCCTCCCATGTTGTTAGTTGTGGGGCGGGAGGTGGGGGTCCACCGCCAGTCCTCTGTACAGCTACCTGGTGTCTTGCAACCACGGAATGCACCTTCCCCTGTAGGTCGTTCCACCTCTTCCTGATGTCATCCCTTGTTCTGGGGTGCTGTCCCACTTCGTTGACCCTGTCCACGATTCTCCACCATAGCTCCATCTTCCTAGCAATGGACATCTGCTGCACCTGTGATCCGAATAGCTGTGGCTCTACCCGAATGATTTCCTCCACCATGACCCTTAGCTCCTCCTCTGAAAACCTGTTGGCGTAACAGTGTGGGTGTGGATTTCGCCCGTTTTGTCACTGACCTTTGGGCTGTCGGACTTGTGTGGGTGCCTGTATAGTGGCGGATTTCTCAGTGTGGGTCATAATACCCATGACGGAATACCGCCGCGGGTACGGTATGTTAGTGGCCGTCAGCAGGGCAGCAGGCGGCATTTACCGCCAGGGTTGTAATGAGGGACAAAGTAATATCTTAACCTGTGGAATTTCACTTCAATTACATGACATTTTGCTAAAATTCATGAATCTAACACAGTACATGGCAATGGCAAGCTAGTACATAGTTGAGCAATGACTGCCTTTACAATGTTACCCTTACATTACCTGTGTTATGGGTTAGGGCCTTCGATTATAGGCATGCAGTAGGTTATATACATACATTTCCCTACCTATGATCACAATATTAAAGTGGCAAAAGGTAGGGAAAACTAATTATATACGTTTCTATATATTAGTTAAAAAATATTACGGTGAACCACATTACTACCTAAATAGTAAAAAAATGCAAATATGGAAAAAAAATGCACTGTACTACACTAGATTTCACAAATATAGTGCATTACTGTGCATTATAAATTTTTAACATACTTGATTCTTTAAAAGAAAATTCTACGGAGTACTGCAGAAATACCAACAAATTGTTGCGTTAATAAAAAAATATATATATTTGTTCAGATATTAAAAAGACACTGTACTACACCATATTTCACTAATCTCCTACAATATATTTTTAATTTTTGAGACAGTTTTTTTTCCCCTGTAACTTCTGTGGTATATTCTAGGTACTAGTGGGTTGGGCTGTAAACGTTTGTAAAAAATATACAGAAAAATATAGATAAATTCCCCTATCCTGTAACACTTTGATAAAATGGTAATAGGTATTGAAAACCAACACAACCTACTACTGACCTGTATCTAGAGCCCTAATCCACACCACAAAGTTTCTTAAATACAACATAGCTGCCTTTTAGTTTTGTAAAGGCAGACACGCCATTACACTAGGTGCCATTCCATTCTGCTATTTAACACACTACTCCACTATACTCCAGTAGAGTCCACATCACTCGGGGACATGATGTTCGACTGTACACCACTCCACCCATGCCACTGCAGTCTACGCCACTCCACTGTATAGTATTCCACTGTATGCAGCTCCACTGTACAAAACTCCACTGTATGGCACTTTACTCTATGCTATTCCACTGTATGCATTCCACTGTAGGCCATGCCACTCTGCGCCATTCCACCATATACCACTTCGCTTCCCACCAATCCAATGTACACCACTCTACTATATGCAACTCCACTCTGCACAACTTTACTATCCGTCACAACACACTACACCACTTTAGCCCATGCCGCTCCGCTATCAGCCACTCCACTGTACCTACTGGAGTCTAAGGCACTTCACTCTATGCCACTCGACTCTATACTATTCCACCGTATGCCACTCCACTCTAATTCATTCCTCTGTACAGCATTCCACCATATGGCACTCCAATCTACTGTAAAACATGCTACTCCACTCCACAACCATCCATTCTACACCATTCCTTGTTACATCACTCAAATCTACTCTACAACATACCACTCCACTGTATGCCACTCACCTCTATGTACTTCACATATGGTATTGTACTCTACACCACTCCACTCTACAGTATTGCATTCTATGGCACTACATTCTACTGCATGACATCCTACTTGCCTCTACAGCACCAAAGTCTATGCCATTCCACTGTATGCCAATCCACTCTATTGTACAACATGCCTCTCCATTATATGCCACTCCACTCTATACCACTCTACTGTAGACTGCTCCACTCTTTGCTGTTCCACTGTGCGCAACTTCAGTCTATACCATTCCACTCTTGGCTATTCTGCTGTATCCGACTCTACTCTCTGAAACTCTACTGTGCACTATTTCACTGTATGCTGCTCCACTCTCTGCCACTCCACTTGGAGCCACTACACTGTATGCCACTCTACTTTACACCACTCCAGTCTATGCCAGTCCAATCCATGCCACTCTGCCACTCTACTCAACACATCCCACTCTCTGGCATCCCACTCTCTGCCACTCCACTCTTTGCCACTGTACTCTATGGTATTCCTCCATTCTACTCTATGCTTCATCATTCTACTCTACGCCACTGCACTCTGCACCACTCCATGCCACTCCACTCCAAAACACAGAATTCTACTGTATGCTATTCCACTTTACAGCACTCCACTTTCTGCCACTCCACTCTATGCTACTCCACTGTACGTTATTCCACTGCACACAACTCCACTCTACCCCACTCTACTCTATGCTATTCCACTGTATGCCACTCCATTTTCTGAAGCTCCACTGTACCTCACTACACTGTAGGGCACTCCATCTATTCCACTCCACTCCATGGCACTCCATTCTCTGGTACTCTACTCTATGCCACTCCACTGTATATCACTCCATTGTATGCCTCTCCACTGTACGCTGCTGCACTATACTCTATACCACTGTACGCAAGTCCGCTCAGCAATCAACACCACTCCACTCTATGCCACTCCACTCTCCTCCACTCAACTGTACACCACTTCAGTCTATGGCAGTCATCTCTATGCCAATCCACTCTACACTACTCCACTGTATGTCACTCCTCTCTATGTCACTCCTTTCTACAGCATTACACTCTATCACTCTATGGAACTCCACTTTAATGTACGACATACTACTCCGCTCCATGGCACTCCAGCTAATGCCATTCCTCAGTACAACACTCCACTCTACTCTACAATATGCCACTCCACTGTATGCCACTCCACTATGTATTTCATTGCACGGTATTGCCCACTATACTACTACACTCTACAGTATTCCAGTCTACGGCACTACAGTCTACTGTATGACATGCTACTTGACTCTACAACACCACAGTCCAGGCCATTCCACTGTATGCCTCTCCACTCTACACTACAATATGCTATCTCACTGTATGCCACTCAACTGTATTTACTGAACTTTATTACACTCAGCGCCAGTCCACTTTACAGCACTTCACTTTACATTATTCCATTCTATGGCACTCTACTTTACAGTACAAAACTCTACTCAAGTCTACTACACCCCACTCTCTGCCACTCCACTGTACACCACTTCAGTCTATTGCACTCCACTCTACTCTACACTATTGCACAATACACCACTCCACTCAATGTCACTCTTCTCTACAGCATTCCACTCTGTGGCACCCCACTTGACTGTATGACATGATACTCCACTCCATGGCACTCCAGTGTATGCCATTACTCTTTACACCATTCCACTCTACTCTACAACATGCCATTTCACTGTACGCCACTCCCCTCTATGCACTTCACTGTATTGTATTGCACTCTACACTACACTCTACTGTATGACATGCTACTGAACTCTACAACACTATGCAACTCCATTCAACGCATTTACTGTTTGGTATTCAATTCTATGCCACTCCACTCTACAGCATTCCCCACTTTACATTATTCTACTATATGGCACTACACTCTACAATACAGCACTCTTCCAAAGTCTACTACACTCCAGTCTACTCCACTGTACATCCCTCTACTCTACCACATGCCACTACACTGTATGTCACTTCACTCTACGCACTCCATTTTACGCTATTCCACTCTATGCCACTTCACTGTACGCAAATGCACTCCATGCCACTCCACTGTACGCCACTCCAATGTGCTCACTTCACTCAATGCTATTCTACTCAATGCCACTCCACTGTAGGCCACTGCAATCTAAGCCACTCCATTCTATGCTACTCCACTCTATGCCACTCCACTCTATGCTATTCCTCTCTACACCATTACACTGTACACCACTCTACTGTACGCCACTCCACTCTACACCACGCCACACTATATTATTCCTCTGTATGGCACCCCACTGTACACAGTTCCACTGTACATAATTCCACTCTATGGCACTCCACTTTATGCCACTCCACTATATGCCAATCAACTCTACACCACTCAACTTTATGTATTCCACCATTCCACACTACATTCCTGCACACCTCCAGTGTAGTGAACTCTGTAGCCACAGTACATTTATTGTAACTTGCCATGGTACCATGCACTGTTCCCACAAATGATGTGATTTGTGATATCATATTTGTTATGAATTATATGATTTCAGATGGCATAAATTATGTAATAAGAAACGGTCTAAGCAGTAAATGGAGAAGGTGCATGTTATAGTTAATGTAGTTTGGCTACTGAGTTAATTACACTGTGGCCCTCATTACAGCCCTGGCGATAAATGCGGTCTACCGCCGTGCCGACTGCCGCCAAGATACCGTGACCGCGGCGGTAATCCGCCATGGGTATTATGACCCACACATAGAAATCCACCACAATACGGACACCCACACAAGTCCACCACACCAAAGGTCAGTGATAAACTGGCAATAGCAAAACCCACACTGTTACGCCAACAGGAATCCGCCCACAGTATCACAACCCACGAATCAAGGCGGCGGTCTTTCAACTGTGGTAAACCATTGGCGGTACACACTGCCATGCTCAAAATGCACACACACTTACAAAACCACACCACATTGGACAATTCAAAATACACACATACAGACCACACCCTCACACTCATGCCACTATAAAACACACACCCACATTACCCACAACCCCTTACAATGAAGAAAACAGAGACCAAGCACAGAGAGACAAGCAAAGAGCACACACTCACTCAGAGGCACAGAACACCATCACCCATACACCATCCCCGCACATCACAGTATACACCCCAACACATCACCCCACACATCACCTCACACATCCTCACACATATCACTCATACCTTATCCATGGCACCCCAGGTTTTCTGAGAAGGAGCTAAGGGTCATGGTGGAGGAAATCATCCGGGTAGAGCCACAGCTATTCGGATCACAGGTGCAGCAGACATCCATTGCTAGGAAGATGGAGCTATGGCGGAGAATCGTTGACAGGGTAAACGCTGTGGGACAGCATCCAAGAACAAGGGATGACATCAGGAAGAGGTGAAACGACCTACGGGGGAAGGTACGTTCCATGGTTTCAAGACACCAGATTGCTGTACAGAGGACTGGCGGTGGACCTCCACCTCCCCCCCTACAACTAACAACATGGGAGGAGCAAGTCTCGGTGATCATGCATCCTGAGGGCCTCGCAGGAGTAGCAGGAGGACTGGACTCTCGTAAGTCAAATCTTTACTATTATATCCCCCACCCTACCTGCATGCCATCACAAACTCCTACCCCTACCCTCACCCCCATCACTCTAACACCTTACATATACCCCACCATCACAACTCACCCATCCCAATACCAAGCCCTGCATGCAACAGCAATTCATGGACCCCCATCACAGACCTGCATGGACATCCATCATCCCAGCATGCCCAATAGAGAGACTCGCCCAGCCCACAAAATCACCACTCACACAAGGCCAAGCCAACAGGGAAAGTCCAATTATACAGGGAAGCACACCCATTGCACAAGATGGCACACACAAATACATTAACAATGCATTTGCATCCCAACAGGACCCTTACCCAACTTCACCGGAGAGTAGGTGCCAGCTTCATCCAGCCCCCCCCAGAAGAGGCCCACAGTGATGACAGCAGCTCTGCACACCTGGATCACGATGACCAACCTGTCCCATCAGGGACCTCTGGACAGTCGGTCACCCTGCCACAGTCCCAACCCACCACATTGCTTCCCCCTCAGGAAACACCAGCACAGCCCCCACCCAGCGGGCCCATGCCACTGTCCCCAGGACACGTCAATCAGCAGCGTGTCCACCAGTACAGGGACCACAGGCAACCTCACAAACCCAGGATGATCAGGGAACTGGGGCCAGTGGCAGTGGCAGTGGGCACACGGTTCAGGGGACAGAGGCACAGGATAACAGGGAAGCTGGGAGGACTGCTGTGCAACAGGGGGAGGACAGGCCCAGGGACCCGACCCTCCACGAGGCACTGTCCAACATCCTGGGAGCATACCACCATTCCCAGAAGACCATGGGCCAGGTACTGTCCAAGTTACAGGAGACCCAGCGGCTGCAGGAGGGACAGTACCTGGGGATCAGGGAGGACCTAACTAAAATATACACAATCCTGGTCACCATTGCAGGGGTGCTGGCTGGAGGCAGTGGTACAACAAAGGGCCCCTGACACAAGCCAAACCGAGGAACAGCCTTCTACCTCCACCGGCGCTAGTGGATAGGAGGTCCTGCCACAGGACCAACAGGCCACCACCACCCCACCCCTGCAGAAGGAGAACCACCCCGCAAACGGTCCCTGCGATTCAGGCAGAAGACAGAGAACATTGCCAAGACCCCTGCCAGGAAATAAGACTCACCTGATTGTCACCCTTCTGTCCCACTATGTCACCCTATCCACCTTGAACTACCATTGCTCCACTTCCAATGCCCCGTAGGACAATGCCCCTGTGATACCAATAGACTGGACTGTAACTGGACATTCCTCCACCATCACCCCAGCCCCTTGCACTTACCCCCATACTATTTTTCACAAAAAATAAACACCCTTGAAACAGAAACCTTACTGGAGTCAGTGTAATGATTAGAAAGATGTATTATTACAACATTATCAAAGAATTGCAATGTCTATGTTCAGTGAAATATACCACAGGATGACCTTTGGTGGGCAGCAGTACATATAGCAGTAGCCAGAATGGGGTACACAGATCTGAAAATAGTGATTCCAAAGGGAACAGTCAGTGTCCATAGACAGATGGTAAGAGGATGCCATGTACAATGTCCAAAAGTTTACTGTAATGTAAATTTGAGTTACAGTCTCTTACCTGTGTGTCACTGGAAGTACTGCTGTATAATGTTTGTTCTGTTGTCCACATCTTCTTCATCTGCCTCCACTTCCTCACTGTCCACAGGCTCCACCGCTGCCACAAGACCATCTCCAGGCTCATCCTCCTGCATAAAAGGCACCTGACGTCATAAGGCCAGGTTGTGCAACATACAGCATGCCACGATGATCTGGCACACCTTCGTGGGTGAGTAGTACAGGGATTCACCAGTCAGATGGAGGCACCAGAACCTGGCCATCAGGAGGCCGAAGGTTCTCTCAATAATCCTCCTTGTACGCCCATGTGCCTCATTGTAACGTTCCTCTGCCCTTGTCCTGGGATTCCTCACTGGGGTCAGTAGCCATGAGAAGTTGGGGTAACCAGAGTCACCTGTAAATATCGATGGACAACTGTTAGACACACACTAACCCTTAGGGACAACCCCATACCCAAACACCTTCCTATAGTGCGTGGGGACCTTGGGCTCACCTATTAGCCACACCCGGTGCCTCTGGAGTTGGCCCATCACATAAGGGATGCTACTATTCCTCAAGATATAGATGTCATGCACAGAGCCAGGATATTTGGCATTCACACAGGAGATGTACTGGTCCGCCAAACACACCATCTGTACATTCACCGAGTGATAGCTTTTTCTATTCCTGTAAACCTGTTCATTTCTCCGAGGGGGAACAAATGCCACATGTGTACCATCAATGGCACCAATGATGTTGGGGATATGTCCCAGGGCATAGAAGTCAGCTTTCACTGTGGCCAAATCATCCACCTGGGGGAATACGATGCAGCTGCGCATGTGTTTCAGCAGGGCAGACAACACTCTGGTCAACATGTTGGAGAACATTGGCTGAGACATTCCTGATGCCATGGCCACTGTAGTTTGAAATGAACCACTTGCCAGGAAATGAAGCACTGACAAAACCTGCACTAGAGGGGGGATTCCTGTGGGCTAACGGATAGCTGACATCAGGTCTGGCTCCAATTGGGCACACAGCTCTTAAATTGTGGCACTAGCAAGTCTGTATGTGATGATAATGTGTCTGTCCAACATTGTCGACAGGTCCACCAGGGGTCTGTACATTGGAGGATGCCGCCATCTCATCATCTGCCTCAGCGGTTGTAGCCTATGGAGAAGAACGGTGAGCAGAAGGTCATATTTCCACATAGAATGCACAACTGTTGCTGAAGCTAGGTCACAGAATCAGTATGTGAAGTTGAGAGTCAGTTGATGGGCCAATGTCTGCTGTGACGCAGTTAGGTGCCATGCCATTTGCCCCCCTGAAATGGCGGCTGCCTGTCCTGTGAGGAAGGACAAGTGGAAATGAGGCAAGTGCGCTGGCGTTGTGCGCCGTTGAGGTAGGCGGTCTATGACCGCTGTGCAACTTCGCATTGGTTATCATCGGGCCCTATGGGTTATAGGAGCCAATGGCGATGTACGCCGGCGATGACGGTACGCACCGCCGCGGATGTGACCGCCATTTTCTAACTACTCACTCACTTGCTACCTGACCGTCAACAGGAGAGGACATACACTGCTAGCGCTGCTGTGACCTGAGTCTGGAAGCAACAATGGCTATAGTGTCTGGGGAAAGGGCCCCTGCCTTCACTGCGGAGGAGTTGGAGAAACTGGTGGATGGGGTCCTACCTCATTACACGTCACTCTACGGTCCTCCAGACAAACAGGTGAGTACACTGAAAGCATGATGTGTGGGCAATGCATGTTTTGAGTGGTGTGGATGTACCCACATGTTGGGGGGTGCTGAGGCGTCCTGGCCTGAGTGCTACATGAGAGGTGGTCAGTGTATGTGCGTCAGGGCATGGGAGGGAACTGGGGGGCAATGAGTATGCCAGTCCGGATGGTGAGCAATTTCCTTTCCTCCTGTCTTTTCCCTCTAGGTCAGCGCCCACCAGAAAAAGGGTATTTGGCATGCCATCGCCAAAGAGGTGTGGACCCTGGGGGACTATCACAGGCAGAGCACCCACTGCCGCAAGAGATGGGAGGACTTGCGCCGCTGGACGAAGAAAACGGGCCCAACTGGGGCTGGCCTCCCAATGTGGAAGGGGTGCCCGTCGCACCATGAACCCCCTGATGTTCCGCATCCTATCAGTGGACTATCTGCAGTTGGATGGGTGCTTGAGGGCATCACAGCAGGGGGTGAGGACAGATTCTGATTCCTGACTTTGCACGCTTTAGGAGGTAGCTAGGTGGGGTATGTGGGCTGTGGGTGACCCTATGCCAGGGCGATCATGGCAGGGTAGGTCCTTTGTGTGAAGGCTCTGAAGCACTCCAAACCCAATGGTGTAAGTGGGCATATAATACTGGGCATGGTCCTGTGGGTGTCAGGTGTGCAGATGCTGGCGTTAGCCATTGTACCCCATGGGCTTGAGACTACCTTAGTGATTGGTTGGCCATGGCCTAGTGCATAGGGCTGATCCCTGTGTGTTGTGTACGCCAACGGTAGTGGTGTTGCTGGCATTGACCAAAAGTATCCTCTGTCTCCCCCCCACCCTTTTTGTTTTGTCACCCTGTCCTTGTGTGCATTAGCATCATCTGGCGGAGGAGCAGAGGCACCAGTGATGGAGGGAGCTGCATCCCACATGGCCCCTGAGGGCTAATCCCCTGAGTGTGAAGGCACCAGTGGGACGGAGGGCGAGGGGAGCATCACGATGGGAACAGGAGGGGAAACCAGTGACAGCGACTCCTCCTCCGATGGAAGCTCCCTGGCAGTGGCGAACACCTCTGTGCCCACCCCAACAACAGGTACAGCCGCCAGCCCCCTACCAGCACTGCCCTCCCAGCAGCCCCTCAGCGTGTTTTCCGTGCCCGCTCACCCAGGAGGGTGGGCATCTCCTTCACCCCAGGCCCCTCAGGCCCTGCCGCAGTCAGCCCTGCTGCCCTCAGTGAGGAGGCTATTGACCTCCTGAGATCCCTCAATGTTGGGCAGTCAACCATTCTGAATGCCATCCAGGGTGTCGAGAGGCATTTGCACCAAACAAATGCCTACCTGGAGGGCATTCACTCTGGCGTGGCAGCCCAACAGAGAGCATTTCAGGCTCTGGCCTCAGCACTGGTGGCAGCCATTGTCCCTGTGTCTAGCCTCCCCCCCTCCAACTTCCTCTACCCAGTCCCAATCCCCTCAACCCCAACCTATCCCAAGCACATCTTCAGACCAGCATTCACCCAAATCAACACACAAAAGTGGCTCAGGCAAACATAAGCACCACACCTCATCTCACAGGCACTCACACAAGCACCATGCCCATGCAGACACAGCAACATCCACTGCCTCCACTGTGTCCTCCTCCTCCTCTTTGTCCACCCCTCCCAGTCTCATCTCCACTCACACCTGCATGCACTACATCCTCATCCACTACCTCCATCACCAGCATGCCCATCACTACACACCCCTCACGAGCAGTCACCACCCCCACAACCATGCACATGTCCCCTGTGTCCTCTCCCAGTGTGTCTGTGACCCCTCCTCCCAAAGTACACAAATGCAAGCACCCACCCACCCAACAGCCATCCACCTCACAACAACATCCAGCCCATGCACCTTCACCCAAACTCAACAGAAAGACACCTCCTACAACCACTCCCACTTCCTCCACTCCCTAACCCTCTCCATCTTCCCGTCCCAGTGTGTCTAAAAAATGTTTCCTTGCAAACTTTGACCTCTTCCCTACGCCTCCCCCCGTCCTTCCCCTCGGGCCAGGGTGTCAAGATCCCAGGCCAGCACCTCAGCCACCAAGTCGGTGTCCGTGGTGGTACCTGAAAGTCCCAGGGGATCAAAGGGGGCGCCCATCAGGGCTGCCAGTGTGCCAGTGACCCCTGCAAAGGACCAACCCATTCCACCACCTGCCAAGGTAAAGAGGGTGCCAGCAAGCAGCACGGCTAAAAAGCAGGACCCACCCAGCAAGGCCTCCTCCAAAACTGCATCTGCCAGTGCCAAGGTCCCAGCAGTGTCTGGCAAGGTGGGAAAGGGCAAGAAAACCCAGGGCAAGGCAAGTCTGGCCCCGGACCCTCCAGGTGAGGGACTGGTGCCCACCATAAACACTGACAGCCCAGCAACCTGTACCGGGGAAGGCATCGCCACAGGCACTGCCACCTGCACTGCCATCTGCCCCGCCACCCGCACTGCCACTGCCACAACAACAGTCAGCAGCATTATCCCAAGTGGGCAGCTGTCCGAGGCTGCAGGAGACGGCCTGGTGTCTCCCTCCACTACTACCAGCACCTGCACCATGGCCTGCACCAGCAGCATCTCCACCGCAGACACCGCCGCAAGCACCGCCACCTGCACCGCCATCTGCACCGCCACATGCCCAGCCAGTGCCACTACATCTGTCATCAGCAGCATCCCCAGTAGGCAGCCATTTGGGGATGCAGGAGGCCGTCTGGACACTCCACCCACCACTTGAAGCACCAACACCAGCACCGGCACTACCAGCAGTTTGCAGCCTAAGTCGCCACAGGATGGAGTGTGGCTCTGCCTCCATGGAGTATCATGCTACCTGTTCCCTGCACATCTCGTGGCTCAGACACCCAGTTGAGGGAATGGGAACTGCCACACCCCAGGTGCAGCATCACTGGGCATCACTTTCCTTGGCAGGATGAAGCACACCGGGCACAAAGGGCCAGATGTATCAAGGTTTTTTGCATTCACAAACGGTGCGAATACCAGTTTGCGAATGCAAAAAGCCAGTTCAGAATGTATGAAAGACATTCTGAGCGCAATTTTAAGGAATCGCAAAAATAGCGATTCCTTAAAATTCCGACCCTGTTTAGAGACTCTCTAAATAAGAAATCGCAAATAAGGATTCCTTATTTGCGATTTCTTAGCACATGTATGAAGCCATTCCTAAATGTGATTTGGGCATTTAAGAATCGCTATTTACCACCAGGTTGAACCTGGTGGTAACCATGTGCAAAATTTAATAATGCATTTAAAATGCATTTTTAAAATGTTCATGTAAAGCACACATGCCCTTTAGGCATGTGTGCACCTTACATGTCCACAAAAAATGTTTTGGGGTGCAGCAGAGGGGGCCTTAGGCCCCCAGCACCCTGGGGTTTTGCATTTCCAAAATTGCGATTTCTGGTTAAGAAATCGCAATTTTGGAAAGGCAAAAAAATTGCAGATATGGGCCAACAGGCCCGTAGGTGCGAATGGGGACAGATTCTCTATTTACGATTCGGTAATAGCATTTGCGAGTTTTTAAGAAATCGCTATTACCGATTCGCAAAAATCATACATACCTTTCTGCATTTCTGAAATAGCGATTTCTTAAAAATCGCTATTTGAGAATCGCAAATCGGTTGTATGATACATCTGGCCCAAAGTCCCCTCCATAACCAGTGGAGATATACATTCACTATCACTTTCATTGGCAGGATGAAGCACACTGGGCACAAAGCCCCCTCCAGAACCAGTGGAAATATGCATCCACTATCACTTTCCTTGGCAGGATGAAGCACACTGGGCACAAAGCCCACTCCAGAACCAGTGGAGGCATGCATCCACTATCACTTTCCTTGTCAGGATGAGGCACACTGGGCACTAAGCCCCCTCCAGCACCAGTGGAACATGTCACCCACTTGAGAGAATGTGGCCTTGCACTCCCCAGGACCAAGCATTGGGCAAACCGCCTACTTGAGAGACTTGAGAGACTGTGGCCTTGCACTCCCCAGGACCAAGCAGTGGGCAAACCACCCACTTGTGAGACTGTGGTCTTTCACTCCCCAGGACCAAGCAGTGGGTAAACCATCCACTTGAGAGACTTGAGAGACTGTGGCCTTGCACTCCCCAGGACCAAGCAATGGGCAAACCACTCACTTGAGAGACTGTGGCCTTGTACTCCCCAGGACCAAGCAGTTGGCAAATCACCCAATTAAGAGACTTGAGAGACTGTGGCTTTGCACTCCCCAAGACCAAGCAGTGGGCAAACCACCCACTTGAGAGACTATGACTTTGCACTCCCCAGGACCAAGCAGTGGGCAAACTACCCACTTGAGACACTTGAGAGACTGTGGCTTTGCACTCCTCAGGACCAAGCAGTGGGCAAACCACCCACTTGAGAGACTGTGGCCTTGTACTCCCCAGGACCAAGCAGTGGCCAAACCACCCCCTTGAGAGACTTGAGAGACTGTGGCTTTGCACTCCCTAGAACCAAGCAGTGGCCAAACCACCCACTTGAGAGACTGTGGGCTTTGCACTCCCCAGGACCAAGCAGTGGGCAAGCCACCCACTTGATAGACTTGAGAGACTGTGGCTTTGCACTCCCCAGGACATCGCTGTGGGCATTTTGCCCCCTCCAGGAGCAGTGGCGTAGTACGATCTTCCGGCTGAGGTGCCCCCCCCCTTTCCCCCTGAGGTGCCTGTGTGTTTTCGACCTGATGCCTCTGCAGTATTTTCTCCGTTTTGAGGCAGGAGTCAAGTGTGGGCTTCGCCCCTGTTTTTTTGGCCCACTGGTCCATGGGCATTTGCAAAGGACAGTGTACGGCCCTCTGTACATATTGTAAATGTTTGTATATACTGTTGCTTACAATTGTTAACTTTATCTGCATTTTCTAAATATCACTGATTTAACTCAATTCCTTTTTCCCTTGCGTTCTTCCAGGGGGTTACGGGGTGTACATGTAATGTTGCTGCATGTGTTTCTGTGTATGGTGCTGCTGGTGAGGGTGGGAGTGGGGGTGTTGTGTGTGTGTCACTCTCTTTTTCCTCCCCCTCTCCCCTGTGTACTAGGTGCAGTTCTCACCGGGGTCGTCGCTGCTGCCTTCTTTGATGTTCCTGGTGTATTAGCAGATACACCTGCATCGGCAGGACCTGTAGTTCGGGCTCCATGGCGTCCAGGTTCTTCGTTGAGTGTCGAAAGGTGAGTGGTTTCCCTTCCAAAGACTGTTTCTGCCGTGCTTTTGATGTCGTTGGTACCGCCCCGGAAAAGCTGGCTGATTGGTGCTTTGCAATAGCGTGGGCGGTACATTGTCTTCCGCCTGCCTGTTGGCGGTGACCGCTGCAGTGTTTGTTGCTACCACCGTGTCGGTCGGAGTGTTAAAGTGGCAGTCTGTGTTGGCGGTTTCTGCCGTGGACATGATTCCATTTTTTGTACCACCGGCCTGTTGGCGGTCTTACCGCCGCTTTAACACCGACCACCAGGGTTGTAAAGGGCCTGTGTGTGGAGGAGCACACGTGAAATGGAAGCATTGAAAGATCCTGCAACAGGAGCACCCTTAGGCCATCATAGGAGATGCTCTTATGCTTCCTGGCTTTCTTTATTATTTTTTTTGTTTTTGTTGCAGTTAGACTCCCATAAAAATGTCTGGGGGGCACCCCTGCCCAGGCTGGCTGCACTGTCACTCAATCTGTCTTGAAAATTAGCCTAGATGCATTAGGGATCTAAAGAGCTGTCTCACAACTAATCAACTCCAAGCCATAGGGGATTTCAATTTCTGCAAGAAGACCAAAGTATTTCACCCTGCAAGTAGTTCTTAACATATGCCACAGCATCAGCCTTCGGATTGGTACCACCATACCCACTCACATCTATGCCTATTGTTTCAACAGGATAGCTCATAATGGCCTGCAGAACTCCAACCATTGAACTTGTTTTGCATATCTATCTTTCTCCTCTGCTTCTCTTGGCACCCCCCCTCCGATCTTTACACTGTTATGGCAGGACCAGTTTAACACATCTTCCAGGTTGGACTGCAGTGGTTCTATTTTGTTTTGTAGGGAGAACGGATGTTGTCACAGGAACACAGAATACCCTGGGCTATGTGTCCTCATTTGAAATCGTCAAAAGCCTGGCCAATAAACTCCACACATTATCTCTCTATATATTTAAAAGCAAAGTTTTCTACTGAGAGTGTGTTCAGTTATCATTACCAAGATTGAAAGTATAGATAACCATAGCTTTTTAGTTTGAAGCATTTCATAAATTACATTCCCTGATAAAACACATTGCCTCTCTATTTGTCCTATAATCTGAAGAATTAGGATTTCTGGCAACAAACCTAGAGAGATGGGCAACGAGTCGATGAATGTTGGAAAGTGGATCATTGGTAAGGGCAGGTAAGTACCCATACTTAGCAATAGGCCACTAACTCCCAATAAATTAATCCCAGCTCAACCCTTGATAGCTTGGCAATGAGCATCAAGGCTTAATTTAGGAGACAAAGCCCCTCATTTTAACATTGGTGGTAAATCCCGCATACCATCACGCTGACGGCTGCCAACATACCACTGCTGTGGTTATGACACACAACAATCCGACAGAATACTGAAACACACACAAATCCGCCAGCCCAAACAACAGTGTTAAACTGACGGTACCAACACCAATACCATTACGCCTACAAAGCAACTCCCTCCACATCATGACCCACGAATCACCACAGCAGACATTCAACAGAGGTAAACCATTGGCAGTACATACCGCCGCTCTCAGAATGGACACTCAAATACAAAACAACACTACATTGGCTAATACCAAAAACACACACGTGACACTCATACACCCACCACAACCACCCACCCACAGCACCATAAAATACATACCCACATTACCCACGACCCTTCATGAACAACAATTACTGCCAGGAGGTTGACACAAAGAGCACAGAGACAACTAGACCCACACATCACATATACCCATACATCCCTCATGTACCCCACATCACACAGCCCACCACATCACTCAACACACTCTCACCAACACACACCACACAACACCCATGCCCCACTAAGGCACCCCCATTTCACTGATGAGGAGTTAGGGGTCATGGTGGAGGAAATATCCAGGGTAGAGCCACAACTGTTTAGAGCACAGGTGCCGCAGATATTCATTGCCAGAAAGATGGAGCTATGGGGTAGAATCGTGGACAGGGTGAATGCCGTGGGACAGCACCCAAGAACAAGGGATGACATCAGGAAGATGTGGATCGACCTACGGGGAAGGTGCGTTCTGTGGCAGCAAGGTACCAGCTCGCCATACAGAGGACTGGCGGTGGACCCCCACCTCTTCCCCCACAGCTCACAGCATGAGAGGAACAAGTCTTGGCATTACTGCAACCTGAGGGACTCGCTGGAGTAGCTAGAGGACTGGACACTTGTAAGTCAACATTTACCACTTATTACCCCCATACCTGCATGCCATCACACCCCCTCACCCTCACTCCCATCACTTCACTAACTCCCACACACTTCACCTACACATCTGACTAACCCCAATAACAAATCCTGCATGCCATACCAATGCATGGACAGCCCTCCCAGCCCTGCATGGACACCCATGACTAAAGCATGCACAGCATAGGTAAACTAACAATCACACAATACATCACCATACACAAACAAAGGTGTCAGGGCAACAGAAATGATAGAGGGGAAGCCAGGGATGTACAATATGTCACAGACATGAAGCATTATACATCACTTACATCTCCACAAGTGCCCCAGCCAATGTAAGCAGATAGGAGGAGCCACGACTATCCAGTCCCCTAACAGAAGATGCCCCCATTGATGACAGTAACTCTGGACTTCAGGATCTAGATCATCAACAAGTGTTAGGGTTTGTGCACAGCAAAGAGCATGTCCCCTCTCACTGCACTAGTGGGTTCTGTAATAGCTCCCTTTTAAACTTACTATTGAAAGCCTTTCTTGTTATCTCACCTTCCCCCCCCCCTAGGCTTCTGTGTATGTTGTTTAATTTGCTGTTTTGTTTACACATTGGGCCTTGCTTTTACCAAGGCTTCTTTAAAACACTCCTCTCTAGGCCATGTGTTAATTTAACTCATTTGCATAATAACTGAAACTCTGCACACTTTTCAAGAACATGTGCAGCATGTGAGGACCACACCCAGCTCTTCAAACCACACCCAGCTCTGCACACCTTTCAAGAACATGTGCAGCATGTGAGGACCACACCCAGCCCTGTCTATAAAAGGCAGCCCCCGAGCCTCGCCCAGTGCTTGTGCTCGTCTACCTCCCGCTTACCTGAGGACAGATCCCTCGGCGCTGGCACTCCTGCTCTCTACAGACTTTCATTGGCTTCAATGAGCGCAGCTGCTGGCTCTTCCTTCTTCTGGTTTCCGGTTCCTCCTTGCCTCAGCCTCTCTCCTACAAGCAACCTGCAAAAGAGAAAGAAGACAAGGTTAGACTGATCAGTATCTCTTGCCAGCGACAAGTAAGTGCAAAACTTTTATTACCTGAAAGAACTTTGACAACAATTTCTGGATTCGTGTATAGACAATTTGAAACAAGATACCTTCCACGAACATTGTGATTCAAACTCTTTGTTACAACAATACTTTGCGGAACTTTGTGAAGCAAACATTTTTTTATAGAACTTTTAAGAATCGAACCGTGGAAACCATTAACAGCAAGGCAAACAGTAAATCAAGGACTTGCACAAATTACATGCTGTATTTTGACATAAAAGTACAGTATTTGTTTTATAAAAGATTCTGGAAATATGGGAAAAGTGAGTCTGCTATTGGCAATTTAGGCTTTAGTTATATTAAGATGAATGTTTGATATTGATAATTCTGATAACAGTATTTGTTTAATGTTTTAGAAGCTTTAGAGTAATAGAAAGCACATCCCAGAGCAGTGACACATTCCAAACCTGGAAACTAGAGACCAGGATCCAAGAGGTACTTTTAGAAGAAAATTTCTAATAAATAAAGGTATAGTCAGGAACCCAGTTAGGAATAGGATGTACTTATCTGTTCTTTGTTTATGTTTCATCAGGCACCAGTTTCTACAGAAGTCAGAGAGGGCCGCAGATTTGTGCAGCACTTCAACAGTGGAAACGCAAGAACGCTGTTGTCTCTTTATTTTATTTTATCCACTTCCCCCCTTCCCTTGAGCTTCTGTTCTTAGTGCACTGTTTTAAAAACTAGTGTGCTGGAACAAGCAGTTTCAGGGTGGGGTCGGATTGTCTTCAACCTCCATCAGAACTGAACAAGGACTCAGGTGAGCTGGGCTTTGACAACAAGGCCTATTAGGGACCACTGGACAGTCGGTCACCCCAGAGGACAGGACCAGGGAGCAGACTTTCCAGGAGGCACTCTCCGAGATCCTGGGAGCCTACCAACATTCCCAGCACACGGTGGGCCAGATCCTTGACAATGAGCAGGAGAACAGGCGGCTGCAGGAGGAACAGTATCAGGGGATCAGGGGGACTTGCAGGCCATCAACATCACCTTGATCTCCATAGCAGGTGTGCTGGTAGACCTGGCCAACATCATGAGGGAAGCAACAGCACAGCAGCGGGCCCCTACCACTAGCCAGTCAATTGTCCAGCCCTCCACTTCCACTGCAGCTAGTGGGCAGGAGGCCCCGCCACAGGACCCACAGGCCACCAGCACCCCTCCACCTGCAGAAGGTAAACCACCCTGCAAACATTCCCTGCGACCCAGACAGAAGCCAGAGACACTTGCCAAGACCACCGCCAAGAAATGAGACTCTCCTGATGGTCCCCCTTGTGTTCTACATCACCTTGTCCACTTTGAACTGCCTTTGCTCCCCTTCCTATGGCCCAGTGGACACTACACCTGTGCTACAAACAGACTGGAACAATGCCCTGGACTTACCTCTGCCATCATCCCATTCCATTGCACTTTTCCCTCAATTTCATAGCACTACAATAAACACCCTTGAACACAACTTGACTACTAGTATTTTATGTGTTGAAAATGTGTATCTATGGAAACAGTCACATCTAGTGCAAATGATCTGAACACTGTGAGAGCATAGAATTAATGATCTGTAGCTGTCTGTAGTCATCACATAAGGACACTGTTGTCATATCACCAACATCTGTAAAATGACAACCCATAGATGACGGTAAGTTGAGATGCAATCGAAATCAATGCCATCATGCTACAGCCACACAGAAAACATCAAGAGTCAGAGGAATAGTCAGTTGCACTGTCTCACCTGTGTGTTATTGAAAGTATTGACGTATAACTGATGTTCTGTTGTCCTCATCCTCATCCTCTGCCTCCTCATCCTCACTGTCCTCAGGGTCCACTGCTGCCACAGGGGCATCTCCAGTCTTCTCCTCCTGCAGAAAAGGTACATGCCATCTGAGGGCCAGGTTGTGCAACATGCAGCATGCCACTACTATCTGGCAGACCTTCCTGGGTGAGTAGGACAGGGATCCACCTGTCAGATGGAGGCACCTGAACCTGGCCTTCAGGAGCCGAAAGTCCTCTTGATGATCCTTCTCGTTCGCCCATGTGCCACATTACAACGTTCCTCAGCCCCTGTCCTGGCATCCTCACAGGGGTCAGCAGCCACAATAGGTTTGGGTAGCCAGAGTCACCTCCAAGTATTGTGGGACAACATTTAGCCTCACTCAATGCTATGGGGATGACACCTGAAGGCATATACTAACATGTGGTGGGTGGGGACCCTAGCTCACCAATTAGCCACACCCTGTGCCTCTGTAGTTGGGCTATCACATTTGGGATGCTGCTATTTCTCAGGACAAAGGCATCATGCACCGACCCAGGATACTTAGCAGTGATGTGGGAGATGTGCTAGTCCGCCAGGCACACCATTTGCACATTCATTGAGTGGAAACTCTTACGATTCCTGAACACCAGTTTATTCTGGCGGGGGGACAAACGCTATATTTGTCCCATCAATCGCCACAACAATATTGGGGATATGTCCCATTGCATAGAATCCGGCCTTCACAGTGACCAACTCTTCCACCTGGGGGAAAGCTATGTAGCTGCACATGTGTTTCACCAGGGCAGACAAAAACTCTTGCCAGCACAATTGAAAACATTGCCTGTGACATTCCTGCTGCAAAGCCCCCTGTCACTTGGAAAGAACCAGTTTGCCAGGAAATGGAACACTGATAGCACTTGCACAAGAGGGGGGATCCCAGTGGGATGACGGATAGCTGAGGTCAGGTCAGGCTCCAATTAGGCACACAGCTCTGTGATTGTGGCCCTGTTCAATCTATAGGTCAGTATAATGTGCCTGTCCTCCAGTATAGCCAAATCCACAAGGGGTCTGTGCACGGGGGTTGTCCCCTCCTCCTATTCATCTGTAGCGGTAGGTATCTAAGGGACACAAGAGTGAGTAGGCTGTCACAATTTGAATAATGGAACCCCCACCTCAGTGTACATAGTGCATTTATGTGATGGGGCAGTGGTAATGGCGAGGTAGGTGCAAATATAGGCAGTGACGCAGTTAAGGTTGATATGATCGCTGTCCACCACCATGAAATGGCAACTGCCTGTCTTGTATGTAGGGACAGGTAAAAGTGAGGTAGCTCTGCCGACGCTGGGCATTGTGGCGGAAGGTGGTCTTGCAACACTGTGCAATTCCTCATTGGACAATATAGGGCTCTATGGAGTACAGTGGCCAATGGGAATCAGCGCCGGCGGTGACGGTGTTCACCGCCGCGGACGTAACCACCATTTTCCATCAGATTCCTCACTTGTTTCCTGACTTTCAACAGGAGAACACCTACACTGCGTGTGCTGCTGTGACCTGTGTCTGGAACCTACCATGGCCCCCCTGACCTTGGGCACGATGCATGTGTGAAGGATACATGGAGATGTGTGTGCAAGCATTGTGTCATCAGGCAGGGGATATCTTGTGGTGATGTACATGATGTGCTCCGGACGATGTGTGTGCTAATGGTGATGGAAACAGGATGGTGGGCCATATATGTGACAGGCTGGATTGTATGTGTAATGGTGCCCTCCTGTCTGTATCGCCTCTGCAGGTCAGCGCTCCATCAAAAGAAGGGATTAGGGCGTGCCATTACCAAGGACGTGTGGACCCTGGGGGTCTATGGCAGGCAGAGCACCCACTGTCAGAAACGGTGGGAGGACCTGAGATGCTGGGCACGGAAGACAACGGAGGCCCAGCTGAGGATAGCGTCCCAACAAGGAAGGGGTGCCCGTCAGAACCTAACCCCCCTGATGGCCTGCATGGTGGGCAATCCAGAGCTATATGGGTGCTTGAGGGCATCGCAACAGCCACAAGGTGGTGAGTACAGTGGGCGTTACAAACTAAAATTGGTAGGTGGCATGGGATCTGGATGGTGGTTGTGAGTTAGTGGGTGTGCCTTAATGCCAGGTCAGACATTGCAGTGTGATCCAGCTCAATGGTGATGGGTGTATGGCAAATGCAGGTAACTGAGCTTGTTAGCATTCCATGTCAGTCAGGGCTTTGAGAGTCCCAGGAGGGGTGCAGTTGGCGGTGTTTGTCCGTGGCATCTAGCCAAATCATTGGGCAGTGCAATGCATAATGCTCAATCCTGATCACTGTGTGTGACTGTGCTGTGTATTCCAACTGTAGTGTTGGTGCAGTAACTGACCCAGTGTTTCCTTTCTCTCTCCACCCCTTTTTAGGGGTGAGCGCAAAGCACTTTGTCCCCAGCAGTAATCTCTCTTTGGGCTTCCAACCACACCCATGTCACGTCAGTCACTTTCATTGGTTCAGGTGCTTGCCTTTTAAAATCTGCTTGCTTTCATTTGTGCAAGGCATGCATATGTCATGCCTTTTCCGGTGTTTAGCCCACCTACACACCACTGGTAAACTACTGAAAATCTACGAGGTTCAATGTTTTCAGCATGGTTTCCGGACTACTTTATCTGTTTATTTTCCACGCAGAGCGATCGCACTAGGGTTTACATAGCTCGATCATGCTCGGTTTTTCAGTTTTCAATTTCAGCACGATCACGCTGCATTTTGCATAGTGTGATCGTGCTGCATTTTTATTTTCTTCTAATTTGTGTGGCAAGAAAAGTCCGGTTAGGAGTCTACAACGCTAATAGCACTAACTCGAGCAAATGCGAGATCCGTTGCATTGAAAATGCTTGTTTCTTCTGTCATCCTGTCCATGTGTGCATTAGCATCATCTGGTGAAGGAGCAGGGGGACTGGCGAAAGAGGGAGCTGCATCCCAGAGTATACAGAGTCCACCGATGCTGAGGGAATCAGTGGGATGGAGGGCGAGGGGAGCACCACGGCAGAGACAGGAGGTGACAACGCAGACTCAGATACCTTCTCCGATGGAAGCTCCCTAGTGGTGATGGACACCTCTGTGACTACCCCAGCTGCAGGTACAGCCACCACCACTGTACCAACACCGCCCTCCCAGTGGCCCCTCAGCGAGTTGCCTGTGTCCGCTCACCAGGAGGGTGGGCATCTCCTTTGCCCCAGGCACCTCAGGCACTGCCCCAGTGAGCCCTGCTGCCCTGAGTGAAGAGGCTATTGCCCTCCTGAGATCCATCTCTGTAGGACAGTCAGCCATTGTGAATGCCATCCAGGGTCTGGAATCCCAGATGCAGCAATACAATGCATTTCTGGAGGGCATCCACTGTGGACTGGTGGCCCAACAGAGATCGATTCAGGCTATGGCCTTCTTTCTGATGGCAGCCATTGTACCTGTCCCTACTGTCCCCCCTCCAAAACTTCCCAATCCCAGTCTCCTCAACCCCAACCCATCCCATGCACACATACAGACGAGCATGCACACAAGACAACACACATGAGTGGCGCAGTCAAACACAGGCACCATACTTCATCCCAGAAGCACTCACGCAAACACCAGACAGTTGCAGACACAACCAAATCCACTGCCTCCACTGTCTCCCCCTCCTCCTCCACCTCCCTCACAGTCACGTCCACACTCACACCTGGATGCACTGCATCAACAGCAACCACCAGCATCACCACAACAAGCAGCACACACCTCACTAGCAGACACCTCCACTACATCCATCCACGCATCCCCTGTGTTCTCTCCCATCCTGTATGCCCCCCCAAAGGAGACAAATGCAAGCACTCAGACACCCAACAGCCATCCACCTCACATCATTACACTCCCCATGCACCTGCACCCAAGTCCAGCAGACATACACCTCCAGCAACCATTCCCTTAACCTCCACTCCCATCCCTCCTTCCTCATCCTGCCCCACCGTCCCTGAGAAGCTTTTCCTTGCCCAGCTTGACCTCTTCCCTCCCCCTCTTTCCGTCCTGCCCCAATGACCCAGCCCAGCACCTCAGCCAAACAGTTCATGTGGACAGTGGAGGCACCTCCTAGTCGTGGAGACAAGACAGTGAAGGATCCCACTCCACCAGCCAGGAAGGGTAAAGATCCCACACCTCCTGCCATGAAGGGGAAAGATCCCTCAACTCCTGCCATGAAGGGGAAGGAGCCCTCAACTCCTGCCAGGAAGGGGAAGGAGCCTGCACCTCCTGCCATGAAAGGGAAGAAGCCCTCAACCCATGCCAGGAAGGATAAGGATCCCACACCTCCTGCCATAAAGGGGAAGAAGCCCTTGACTCCAGCAAAGGCTGTCAGGGTGACACCACGATCACCACTACTACCAGTGGTCATGGACCCCTCACCGCGAGCTGAGCCAGTGCAGCCCTCACCTCCAGATGAGACAGTGCAGCCCTCACCACCAGGGGAGGGCATGTAGGCCACCCTCCAGGTACTGCTGTACAAGGGGCCCCCTCCAGAAGCAGTCAGCTCGCCTGAGAGACTGTGACCTTGCACTCCCCAGCAGAGAGAAATGGGCATGGAGCCCCTTCCAGAAGCAGTGGGCAAGTCATCCACCTGAGCGACTGTGACTTTGCACTCCCCAGCAGAGAGAAATGGGCATGGAGCCCCCTCCAGAACCAGTGGGCATGTTCCCGTATATGGCTGAGGTTCCCTCCAGCCCCCATCCCCCTGAGGTGCCTGCCCACTTGCAACCTGATGCCCCTGCAGAGTTCTATCCGGAAGATGTCAGGATTCGAGTTGGGCCTTGGACTGTGCTATGTGGCCATGTGGGCCCTTAGTACTTTGGACTAGGCATCGTCCCTTTGTGTTCATTTGTACACATCTGTTTTTCGTGCAATTGGTTCATTTGGTGGCTGTTCACAATCAATACATTCCCATTACTTCCTTCTTGTTGTCCTTGCATTATGCTGTGTGTCGTGTGCCATTGTTTTGCGTCTGCAGATGGTTGTGTGTATGGTGTGTGTGAGTTGGGTGTGTGTTGTGTGTGTGTGTGTCACTCTCCTTTTCCTCCCTCCCTCCCTGGAGTGCTAGGCGGATGTCCTCACCATCGTCGTCTTCGTCGGAATTGGTGTTCCAGGTGGGGCATTGCGTAGATGAGCATGGGGAAGACTTGCAGTTCCCATTCCATGGCGGCTTTGTCCTTCTCTGTGTCTCCAATGGTGAGTCTTTGGTCTTCTGTGTTCTGTTTCCACCAGGCTTTTGATGGCATTGGTACCGCCCCGGAAATTGTGGCGGTTTCCTGTGTCATGATATAGTGGGCGGTACTTTGTCTTCCACCGGGCTGTTGATGGCTACCGTTGTGGTGAGTGTTATGAACGCCCTGGAGGTTGGTGTGGTACATTGGCTGTCTATGGGAGTTATCACCACCATGGTCATAATTTGGCGGTAGTACTGCCAGCCTTTTGACGGTATTACCAGAACCTCAACAGTCACCGCCAATGTCATAATGAAAGCCAAAGAGTGTAAAGCATTTAAGTATCAATAAACAGTAATACAATAAAACACAGGAAACAGTTTAAAAACCCAAAACCAATTTATAAAACTAGGAAAAAATGTTATCTTTAATTTGACACCAAAACAAATACAATTGGATAAGGGGAACAGGAGATATAAATTTTTAAAGAATTATTGTTTTCTATTGCATAGAAACTAAAGGTGCCAATCAGGTCATCTGGTCGAACTTCGACCGGGGCAAAGTGAAAGTTTCATGCTGATCATGATGGAGCTCTGCTCGGCTACAGCAACCGGGAGGCCTCGGTCAAAAGTTTATCTTCGGACTTTTCGGTCATTTTCTTGAAGATTTTCTTCATCAGGTCGCCATTCCGAAGTGACCTCTCTGGAGCCCTCTTTGGATACTCGCCACAGAAGACCTCAGCGAATATATCTAAGTTCGGACCCAGATGATTTTTTCTGGATACAAATATTTGTCTGGGGAAAAGCTTAGGGGGTCATTACAACATTGGCGGTAAAAGCCGCTTACCGCCGTGCAGAAGACCGCCAACACACCGCCGCGGAAATCCGCCACAGCTATTACGACCCACATCTCGAAATCCGACAAAATCCAGACACCCACACAAGTCCGCCACACCAAAGGTCAGTGATAAACTGGCGAAAACAAAACCTCCACCATCACGCCAACAGAAATACGCCCATGCTATCACGACCCATGAATCCACGCGGCGGTCTTTCATCTGCGGTATTCCATTGGCGGTACACACCGCCGCGCTCAAAATACACACACACATACAAAACACCGCCACATTGGACAATTCCAAATACACACACCTGATACACATACACACACCACACCCACACACCCAATACAATATAAAACACACACCCACATCACCCACAATCCCCTACTACCAAACATTTTACGAAAGAAGGCCAGAGAGAGACACCACCATCCACAAACTAGCAGCCACAGGCACACAACACCATCACCCACACAACTTCCACGCACAAAACACCACACACCACTACATATCACCACACTTATCACCACACACACCACCCCACACATCACCTACACCACCCCATGGCACGGCAAAGAAACCCCAGGTTCTCGGAGGAGGAGCTCAGGGTCATGGTGGAGGAAATCTTCCGGGTAGAGCCACAGTAGGAAGATGGAGCTATGGCGAAGAATAGTCGACAGGGTCAACGCAGTGGGACAGCACCCAAGAAATAGGGACGACATCAGGAAGAGATGGAACGACCTACGGGGGAAGGTGCGTTCCGTGGTCTCAAGACACCACCAGGCGGTACAGCGGACTGGCGGCGGACCCCCACCTCCTCACCCACAACTAACAACATGGGAGGAGCAGGTCTTGGCGATTCTGCATCCGGAGGGCCTCGCAGGAGTCGGTGGAGGAATGGACTCTGATAAGTCAAACCTTTAACTATCATATCCCCCACCCTACCTGCATGCTATCACAGACCCCCACCCTCGCCCCCTCCCTATCACTCCAACTCCTCACAAATGTACTAATAACACAAACCACACATCCCAACACCAAGCCCTGCATGACACAACAAAGCATGGAAACCCATCACTAAAGCATTCCCACTGCACATACCCATAACACCCCCCTCAACCATCATCACACAAGTCCACACACAGGAATGCTAGCACTGGGGTACACAGTCACCCACCCATTGCACACCATGACACACACAGAGCAATAATCATGCTTTTACACCCCTGCAGGACCACTACCCAACGTCAGCAGACAGGAGGGTCCAGACATCTCCACCCCACCCACAGAAGAGGCCCACAGTGATGACAGCAGCTCTGTCCAACTGGATCCAGATGACCAGCCCGGACCATCGTGGGCCTCGGGGCAGTCGGTTCCCCTCACACAGGCACAGCCCACCACAGACCTTCCACCCTCTGGTAACACCAGCACAGCACCCACCTAGCGGGCCCATACCTCCGTCCCCAGGACACGTCAATCAGCTGTGTGTCCACCACTACAGGGAACCCAGGATAACCCACCACCCCAACAACAACCGGGACCTGGGGGCAGTGGCAGTGGGCACACGGTCCAGGGGACGGAGGCACAGGAACACATGGGAACTGGGAGGGCTGCCGTGCGACAGGGGGCGGACAGGCCAAGGGAACCCACTCTCCACGAGGCCATCTCTTCCATCATGGGAGCATACCACCACTCCCAGGAGACAATGGCAACGGTCCTGGCCAAGTTTCAGGAGACCCAGCGCATGCAGGAGGAACAGTATTTGGGGTTCAGGGAGGAACTCAGAACCATCAGCTCCGCCCTGGGCACAATCGTAGGGGTGCTGAAGGAAATACTTAACACCAGGAGGGACACTGTGGCACTACAAGGGGCCCCTGACACTAGCATGGACGATGAACTGCCCACCACCTCCTCCGGCGCTAGTGGACAGGAGGCACCGCCACAGGACCACCACACCAGCACCCCACCCCCTGCAGACGGAGAACCACCCCGCAAGCGGTCCCTGAGATCCAGGAACAAGACAGAGCATGATGCCAAGACCCCGCCAAGAAATGAGACCACCCTGATTGTCAAACCACTGTCCCACTTTGTAACCCTGTCCATATTGGAACTGCCCCAGCTCCACTTCCTATGCCCATATGGGCAATGCACCTGTGAGACTAATAGACTGGACTCTGCCATGGACATTCCTCCACCATCACCCCTCACCATTTTACAACCCCCCTCCAATATTGAGCACTTCAATAAACACCCTTGAGGCACAAAACAATCTGGAGTCAGTCTGTGATTTCGAAAATGTGTATTAGCAATGACAGTGACAAAATGCTTTTTCAAATGTAATGTCAACATACCTATGTCACACATCTCAAGTCCATGAGGAATCTAAGCAGATGACACACGTTGGAAACTACTCCTGTAAAACCATAAGGGAAATGTACAACTCAGTGACCATATACTGGTTGAAATCGACAGACAGGCTAGAGGTAGAAGTGTTAAAGTACTTGTAGTAGGCAGGAATGTTTTCTCACCTGTGTGTCACTGGAAATATTGCTGGATAACTGAGTCCCTGTTGTCAATGTCTTCTTCCTCTGCTTCCTCCTCATCACTGTCCACAGGCTCCACAGCTGCCACAACACCGCCATCTGGACCATCCTCCTGCAGAAAAGGCACCTGTCGTCGCAAAGCCAAGTTGTGAAGCATACAGCAGGCCACGATGATCTGGCACACCTTCTTTGGTGAGTAGAATAGGGAACCACCTGTCATATGGAGGCACCTTAACCTGGCCTTCAGGAGGCCGAAGGTGCGTTCGATCACCCTCCTAGTCCTCCCATGGGCCTCATTGTAGCGTTCCTCTGCCCTGGGATTCCTCACTGGGGTCAGTAGCTGTTGGAAAATGGGTTATTGGTAGGGCAGGTAGGTACCTACACCTAGCAACAAGCCACAAACCTCCACATAAGTACAGTTAGGTCTCAGTAAATTAATCCCAGCTCTACCCTTGGTAGCTTGGCATCGAGCGTCAAGGCTTAACTTAGGAGACAAAGTGTAAAGCATTCAAATATCACACAACAGTAATTAAATAAAACACAGGAAACAGTTTAAAAATCCAAAACCAATTTATAAAAATAGCTTATATTTTTATCTTTAAAATGACACAAAAACGATTAAAATCGGTTCAGGAGAACCGGAGATATGAATTTTTAAAGTATTATTATTTTCTAGCGCTTAGAAACAAAAAGCGCCAATCGGGTCATCTGGTTGCACCAGGACCGGGGCAAAGTCAAACTTTCAGGCCGACCGCGATGGAGCCCTGCTCGGCTACAAGTCGCGGGAGGCCTCGGTTAAAAAGTTACCTTCTGACTTAGTCTCTTTTTTGATGTTTTTCTTCCCCGGGACGAACCTGCCAGTTGGATCCGACCTCCTGGAGCCCTTGTCCGGATACGCGAAGTCGGTTTCCTCGGTGGTGATTTTTACCTTCGGACTTAGTCGTTTTTTCGAGATGAAAATCCTTCGACCGGGGTAAACCTGGATCTTGATCCGACGTCCGTGGAGCCCTTCTCGGATACGATGGCTGGAAGGTCCCGGTCAACTTTTTACGTTCGGACTTAGTCTCTTTTTTGGATGTTTTTCTTTACCGGGACGAACCACGAAGTCAGGCCGGGTCGCGGTTGAGGCAAGCCGGCTAGAATTTCCGCGTCGGGTCGGTCACTTTATGGAGCTTTTTTTCAAAAATTCTCCAATCTTTTCCAAACTTCTGGGGCTTCACCCAGATGTTCTTTTAAGGTTCTTTTGGGGTCCACAGCTCACCCCAAGGGTCCAGAAGTTCTGTGATGGTCCTTGGGAAGTGCGGACTTCAACTCCCAGAATACACCTGGCGCAAACTCCTTTTTGGCCACTGGACAGTGGTCAGCTGGTCACTTTTTCAGGAGTTGGTGCAGGGGACTCTGGATAGCAATTTTTCACCTGTAGCAAACAGGGAGTCCCTCCTTGAACCAGAGGAAGCCAGGCAAAGTCCTTCTTGTGGTGAAGCCCAAGTGTGCAGCTGGTGCAGTCTTTCTGAGTGCAGGGTCCAGGTGCAGGCCAGGGGTCCAGCAGGGCAGTCCTTCTTCTCCTTGTAGTTCCTTCTTCTTGAAATTTGGTGGGGATCTGAGGCGTGGGTGCAGGTCTGCCAGTTTTATCCTTGCTCCTGGGTGAAAAGCAGGGGGGCCCTGGTTCTCCAATCAGGGACAGGGTCGTCCCCCTGTGATGACCACTTCCTGGGAAGTGTGGCAAAAATCCATCCCAGAAGGCAACAGTCTCCAAAAATCCAAAATGGATGAATCTGATTTTTGGAGGAGAGATCTGGCTGAGCCCACCCACTGGTGTGGCTAAAAATCATAAACACACCCCTCTCCTGCCCTCTCCTAATCTAATCAAGGGGGCACCTAGCTGTCTGGGGTTGCAGGATGTGGGGGTGTTGCTGGGTGCTCCAGATGTCCTTCTCTGCCTTTGAAGACCAGTTTGGCAGCCCTCCCCCTTCCTGCCTCACCATCTGCTGAGGGGAGATTCTCTCCCCCAAGCACATTCCTTTGTGTGAAGCCAGGCCACTTCACACCTCATTAAAGTAGCCTGGCAGAAGCTGCTGCAGGCTGGCCAATCAGAGCACAGCAGCAAAAACAATGCAGAGCTGTAATTGGCAACTTTTTAGGTAAAGTCTAAACTTTTTACCTGCACTAGTTATATTAAATCCAACAACTGGAAGTTGTGGGATTTATTATAACAATCAATTTGATACCAAATTCTTGGTATGTAACATTTAAGGAGTCTTTAAAATTTAAAATAAAGTCTGCCCATTCTATCCTATGAAGGCCATTTACTTCAATGAGGGAAAAACGAATTTGGCTGTTTTTACCTCACCAGGGCTTATAAATCTATTTTTATAAAGTCCCTGCTTATAGTTACATGGCACCCAGCCCTAGGGGCACATAGGGCACACCTTAGGGGTGACTTATATGTAAAAATAAGGTAGTTTAAGACTTTGGAAGTACCTTTAATTCCAAAGTCGAATTTGCATATAACTTTAATTTAAAAGCAGCCAGCAAGGCAGGCTTGCTTTTAAAATGACACTGGGCACCTCAGCAATGCACCTAGGTGTGCACCACCTATGCTGTGGTCCCTAAACCTACATGCCCTACCATATACTAGGGACTTATAGGTAGGTTAACTTAGCCAATTATAATTAGCCTAATTTGCATATCCATTTTACACAGAGCACTGGCCCTGGGACTGGTAAGCAGTACCCAGGGCACAGCCAAGAGTCAGTAACCACCAGTACCTATCCAGAAAGAGTGGGGGTGATCAGGCAAAAAAAAAGGACTTTCCTACAGTAGCCATGACTGGTTGGGGGTAACCAGAGTCCCCTAATAGCCACACCCGGTGCCTCTGGAGTTGACCCATCACATAAGGGATGCTGCTATTCCGCAGGATGTAGGCGTCATGCACAGAGCCAGGGAACATAGCATTTACCTGGGAGATGTACTGGTCTGCCAAACATACCATCTGTACATTCATGGAATGATAACTCTTCCGGTTCCTGTACACCTGTTCACTCCTGTGGGGGGGGACCAGAGCTACATGGGTCCCATCAATGGCACCTATGATGTTGGGGATATGTCCAAGGGCATAGAATTCACCTTTAACTGTAGGCAAGTCCTCCACCTGAGGGAAAACGATGTAGCTCGCATGTGTTTCAGAAGGGCAGACAACACTCTGGACAACACGTTGGAAAACATAGGCTGGGACATCCCTGATGCCATGGCCACTGTTGTTTGAAATGACTCACTTGCCAGGAAATGGAGCACTGATGGCACCTGCACTTGAGGGGGGATTCCTATGGGATGGCGGATTGCTGACATCAGGTCAGGCTCCAACTGGGCACACAGTTCCTGGATTGTGGCACGGTCAAACCTGTAGGTGATGATCAAACTTCTTTCCTCCATTGTCGACAGGTCCACCAGCGGTCGGTACACCGGAGGATTCCGTCATCTCCTCACATGTCCCAGCGGACGGTGCCTAGGAAGGACAACAGCGACCACAGAGTCAAACAACTCAGAGGTATGTACCCACAGTCTACACAGAACACCATTCATACACAAAATGTGGCCTCTATTTGTGTTGTGAGACAAGGCCTAGGTATGTGTGACGCAGTTGGTAATTAGGCCAAATGGGCCCCTGAAATGGCGGCTGCCTGACCTCTAAACTGGGACAATGGGATGTGAGGTAACTGCGCTGGCGTTGTACACCGTCGCGGTAAGCGGTCGAAGACTGCGGCGCAATGCTGTATTGGTTAACATTGGACCCTATGGGTCCCAGGAGCCAATGACGATGTACCCAGGAGGGTGGGCATCACCTTCGCCCCAGGCACTGCAGCCCCTGCCCCTGTCACCTCTGCTGCCCTCAGTGAGGAGGCCATTGACCTCCTCAGGTCCCTCACTGTTGGGCAGTCTACCATTTTGAATGCCATCCAGGGTGTAGAAAGGGAATTGCAATACACAAATGCATTCCTAGAGGGCATTCATTCTGGTCAGGCTGCCCTTCATCGAACACTGCAAACTCTGGCCTCAGCAATGATGTCCCTGTGTCTAGCCTCCCCCCTCCAACTTCCTCCACCCAGACCCAATCCCCTGTACCCCAGCCTATCCCAAGCACACCATCAGACCAGCCTGCACACACCTCACCACACAAGGGAAGCTCAGGCAAACATAAGCACCACACATCCCACAGGCACTAACGCAAGCAACAGACACACCAACATCCACTGCCTCCACTATGTCCCCCTCCTCCTCGTCTCCCTCCTCCCTCCCAGTCTCGTCTACACTCACACCTGCAAGCACTACCACTACAGCCACTACGTCCCGCACCAGCACACCCGCTCACGTGCACTCACCACCCCCACTACCATTTCCACGTCCCCTGTGTCCTCTCCCAGTGTGTCTGTGCCGCCCCTCCGAAGATACACAAACGCAGGCACACACCCACCCAACACCCATCCACCTCACGACAGCCTCCAGCCCATGCACGTGCACCCAAATCCACAAAAGTTACACCTCCTACAACCACTACCTCTTCCTCCACTCCCAAACCCCCTCCAGCTACCCATCCCAGTGTCTCCCAAAAACTTTTCCTGTCCACCCTTAACCTAATTACCACCACCCCCCCCTCCAACTCATCGGTCCCGTACTAGCACCTCAGCCAAAAAATCTCCGGGACAAGTGGTGCCTGTTGTTACAGGTATATGGAGTGCATCGGACACCAGGCCAGCCAGTGTGGCACGGAGCCACAGCACAGCCTGTCCCCCCTATGTGAAGCACCAGAGTTGGACAGTGCCCGGCGGGAGAGGGGGAAGACTCCAGCCAGCAAAGCCACTCACAAGGGTCTGGGGGGGAGTGTCCACTCAGCTGTGACTCCTCCCAAGGTGGGGAAGGGCCAGAAGAAATCTCCAAAGTCTGGGAGGAGCAGCACGGCGGAGAAGACCGCCATCATTCCCGCTGCCCAGGAGGCCACCTCCAGCCCCAGAGTCACTGGCCAGGAGGCCACCGCCAGCCCCATCGTCACTGGCCAGGAGGCCACCGCCAGAGTCACTGCCCAGGAGGCCAGCCCCATCGCCACTGGCCAGGAGGCCACCACCAGAGTCACTGGCCAGGAGGCCACCGCCACCCCCATCGTCACTGGCCAGGAGGCCACCGCCAGCCACAGCCCAACTGGCCAGGAGGGCCCCGCAAGCCACAGCCCAGCTAACCCATGAAGGACCGCCAGCCACAGCCCTGCTGGGCAATGAAGGACCGCCTTGGCAAGGACCGCTGAACAGGGCAAAGACCGCCATGGAATGCACCACTGAACAGGTCTGACACTGGCAACTCAAGCACCGCTGAACAGGCCAAGGACCGCTGAACAGGGCAAAGACTGCCATGGAATGCACCGCTGTACAGGTCTGACACTGGCAACTCAAGCACCGCTGAACAGGCCAAGGACTGCTGAACAGGGCAAAGACCGCCATGAAATGCACCGCTGAACAGGTCTGACACTGGCAACTCAAGCACCGCTGAACAGGCCAAGGACCACTGAACAGGGCAAAGACTGCCATGGAATGCACCACTAGCCCTTTTGCGGCAGGGGCAGTAACACAACTGGGACCGTCACGGGTGTGTGCTGCACTCTGGGCACCAGTCCCCCTCCAGAACCAGTGGAGAACAGCATCCACTCCGTCTGTCCTTGGCAGGATGAAGCACTCTGGGCACCAGTCCCCCTCCAGAACCAGTGGAGAACAGCATCCACTCCATCTGTCCTTGGCAGGATGAAGCACTCTGGGCACCAGTCCCCCTCCAGAACCAGTGGAGAACAGCATCCACTTGAGAGACTGTGGCTTTGCACTCCCCAGGATATGGCAGTGGGCAAGCCACCTACTGTAGAGACTTGAGAGACTGTGGCTTTGCACTCCCCAGGATATGGCAGTGGGCAAGCCACCCACTGTAGAGACTTGAGAGACTGTGGCTTTGCACTCCCCAGGATATGGCAGTGGGCAACCCACCCACTGTAGAGACTTGAGAGACTGTGGCTTTGCACTCCCCAGGATATGGCAGTGGGCAACCCACCCACTGTAGAAACTTGAGAGACTGTGGCTTTGCACTCCCCAGGATACATCAATGAGCATGGAGCCCTCTCGTGGATCTGGCGTGGTGCACTCATCCGGCTGAGGTGCCCCCCCTTCCCTTCCCCCTGAGGTGCCTGTTGTATTTCAATCTGATGCCCCTGCAGTGTTCTCTCCGTTTTGATCGGGTATCTTGTGTGGGCCTCGCCCATGCATTTTGGGCCCAGTGGTCCACGGACTATGAATGGTGCAATACCTGCACTACTAATTGTGGTGTTGATTTTGTTTATTGTATATATATATATATGTATATATTTGCTTACTGTATTTTGATATATTACAATGGTTCAACTCATTTCCTTTTGTCTTTGCATTCTTCCGGGGGGGTTGGGGGTGTTACTGTAATGTATAGATATGCATTGGTGTGTGTGTTGTAGTGGGTGAGGGTCGGGTGGGGATTGGGATGTTAGTTGTGTGTGTCCCTGTGTTTTTGCCTCCCCCCTCCCCTATGTCGTAGGTGCAGTACTCACCGTGGTCTTCGCCGCCGGCGTTGATGATCCTCGTATAGGAGCAGGAAGACAAGCGCTGGCAGAATATGGAGTTCCGTCTCCATGGTGCCCTCCTTCCTCGTGGAGTGTGTAGAGGTGAGCGATTTCCCTTTGAATTGACTGTTTCTGCCATGTTTTTATCTGCGGTGAATCCGCCCCGGAAAAGGTGGCGGATTGATAGGTTGTGATACTGTGGGCGGTACATTGTCCTCCGCCTGTCTGTTGGCGGTGACCGCCGCGCTGTTTGTCTGTACCGCCTTGGCGGTCTGAGTGTTAAAGTGGCTGTCTTTGTTGGCGGTTTCCGCCACGGTCATAATTCCAATTTTTTTACCGGCGGTCTTACCGCCGCTTTAACACCGTACGCCAGGGTTGTAATGACCACCTTAATCTTGATCCGGCGTCCCTGGAGCCCTCCTCGAAAACGATGATCAGGAAGTCCCGGTCAAATTTTATCTTTGGACTTAGTCACATTTTTGGAGCTTTTTCCTTCTGATGTCAGATGACAATCGACAGCAAGTTGAGTTTGAGTCAACGTCATTGGATTGCCTTTCCAGGAGCCCCCAGTTAAAACCGGGAAGTCTGGGGCTCCAGAGATTTTCAGCAGATGAACCTGCAAGTCAGGCCTGGTCACAGTCGACGTCTTTGAAGGTCGTTTAGGAGTCCCCATCTCACTCCAAGGTTCTAGAAGCTCTGAGTTGCTACTTGAGGGTTAGGACTCCAACTGTCAACACCAGTACAGTGCGCGCTCTACGGGCATCTAGAATGCAAAAAAACAACACTCGCAGGATAATGTAATTTATGCATTGTGATGATATGTTATTGTTTAACCTTTTGCATTGCAGAATTCCATCCAAAAGATTCATTTTTAAGGTGCTTATAAATACTGTACATTTGCAATGTATTGCTGCGGACATTCAGAGTGTGTTAGGGTGTGGTCCCTTTCCAGGGCCTTCTGGAGACTTTCCCTGCAACATGCCTGGGCGTGGTTCTAGGCTGGGCCAAGACTCTATAAAAGAGAGTCAGCCCAACTTCCAGTGCTCACTATTCAGAGGTCCCGGTGCAGAGCAGCAGCTTCTTCCTGAGCTCCTGTCCCGGCGGCCTATTTGGATTTTCCAGTCTTCTGCACTCATCTCTCATTGGTGATCACTGTTTCCAGGCGGTAAGACGGTGTATGGACATTTTCCAACACCGTAATTGAGAATTTTCATATTCTTGATTTTAATTCTTAAATGAATAACAGATTACTTGTGCGCTGCCATTTTTTGACATTTGTATGGTGGTTTGCAAATAGGGAGGACGCGCAATTTATTCCATAAAGATTTGACTTCGTTATTACATTGTTGTTCATTGCGCGCTACCTTTTCTTGACATTTACATGGTGGCTCACTTCTCGTGTGTAATTCATGCTGTTCATTGTGCGCTACCATTTTCTGGCATTTACATGGTGGCATACGAATCGGCATCACGTGCAATTCTTTCCTTGAGTGTTTTTTCATGTTATTCATTCTGCGCTACCATTTCTTGGCATTTGCACGGTGGCATTTGAATTGACAAGACGCGCAATTTTCTTTCCTGAGTGCTTTTCTGGTTGTTCATTGTGCGCTACCATTTCTTGGCATTTGCACGGTGGCATTTAAATCAGCAAGACGCGCAATTCTTTCCTCGTGTATAAATAATGTAAATTACTGTGCGCTACCATTCTAAGACATTTTCTTGGTAGCATTTAAAGTTGACACGTTGCGTGATTTATTACTTGAATCTACGTTGTGTGATTTCATGGTGCACAATCCTTTACGGTGTTTAATACTCATATAAAAATCTGCAATGTGCGCAATTCACTTTTCAATGTTTTTTCTGAGATGAACACAACAATACCAGAGTTCTAGATGTAATGCTGTGTGTTCCTGATATGTATTCTTAAAAGGAGATTCATATGGTTGTTTAGAAATTGCTCAGAGTGTTTCCTGATTCTCATGCTAAAGAAAGTACTTGAATTTGAAAGTCCTATTTAACTTTTCTTGTTTCCTCCTCAGGTATTCGGTCATCTAAAGCCTAGTCAGTTTTAGGACTATTCTAGGGTTGTTCATGTTTTTTCGGAAAAGACGAAGCTTAGAGTTGTAGCATGGTACTGATTTCATGAGATGTAATTTTGATGTTGTGTTTTAACCTTTTGCTTCCTACAGGTCTCCTTCCCAGCTGTTCCCGTCCTAATCCCCTTTTCCCCACTTGGACTCTCTTAGACTCTATGATAAATCTAATCAGAGTATTGGAGCTGTCTTGTGGTGGAAGTGTTGGGAACGTGCACAGACCCCGAGGATCTGGTGACTCTGACACCAACTCCCAGAATGCACCTGGCTCAAACTCCAAAACGACCACTGGTGGTTAGTTTCTTCAGGGTTTGATGCAGGGGACTCAGGTTAGCTATTTTCCACCTGTCCCAAGCAGGGAGTCCCTTCTTGAACCAGTTGAAGCCAGGTAAAGTCCTGTTAGTGGTGAAGCCCAAGTGTGCAGCTGGTGCAATCCTTCAGAGTGCAGTGTCCAGGTGCAGGTAAGGGGTCCATAAGGGCAGTCCTTCTTCTGATGTTCTTTCTTGTAGGGATCTGAGGTGTGGGTGCAGCTCTGCCATATTTATTTTTGGTCCTGGGATGGAAAGCAGGGGGGTGACTGTCCCATCACAGGCAGGCTCTTTCCCCCTTTGATGGGGTTGCAGGAAATGGGGGAGGTCCTGAGCTGCTCCAAATGGCCTTTCCTGCCTTTGAAAACAAGTTTGGTTGCTCTCCCCCATCCTGTATCACCATCTACTGAGGCAGATCTCCTCCCCCAGGCACATCCTTTGTGTTCAGCCCAGGCCACTTCACACTTCATCAAGGCAGCCTGACCAGCCTGCCAGAGGATGGCCAATCAGAGAAGGGCACTACAGAGCTGAAGTTGGCAACTTTCAGGTAGAGTTTTAAAACTCTTTCCCTGAACTAGTTGTATGAAATCTAACAATGGAAAGTTATTATTATACTAATTAATTTGATACCAAACTCAAGGTATCTGGCACTTATGGGGACTTTGTTAATTAAAATAAAGTCTCCCCATTTTAGCCAATGGAGGCCATTCAGTACAGTGGGGGGACAACGTATTTGGCTATTTTACCACACCAGTGCTTATAAAACAACTTTCATAAGGTCTCTTCTTATAGTTACATGGCACCCAACCCTAAGGGAACAATGAACACACCCTAGGGGTGACATAGGTAAAGATAACGTAGTCTAAGACTTTGGAAGTACTTTTAATTCCAAAGTCGAATTTGTCTATGATTTTAGTTTAAAAGCAGCCAGCACGACAGGCCTTGCTTTAAAATGACACTGTTTACCCCAGCAGTGCACCTATGGGTGCACTATGTATGTTGGGGCCCCCACACCTACATGCCCTACCATATAGTAGGGACTTATAGGTAGGTTGATACTGCCAATTATAACTAGCCTAATTTGTATATCTACTTAAAAAAGAGCACTGGCCCTGGTACTGGTAAGCAGTAACCAGGGCACAGCCAAGAGTCAGTAACCACCAGTATCTGTTCAAAAGGTTTGAGGGTGACCAGGGCAAAAAGGAGGACTTTCCTATACTGCCCCAATGCCCAGATGAAAGGTGATGGGTACTAACCTACACCCTGGTAGTCCTCATTAGCTAAGTGGAAAAATCTTGAAAGGCCATCTGTGTTGGCATGGGCATGCCCAGGTCTATGTTCCACTGTGAAGTCCATCCCCTGTAGGGAAATGGACCACCTTATCAGTTTTGGGTTCTCCCTCCTCATTTGCATTAGCCATCTGAGAGGTCTCTGGTCAGTTTGAACACAGAAGTGAGTACCAAACAGATATGGCCTCAAGGTCTTCAGGGACCAGACCACAGCAAAGGCCTCCCTCTCAATGGCACTCCATCTCTTATCTGTGGGGAATAGTTGCCTGCTGATAAAGGCATCTGGCTGATCGTGGCCCACTTCATTCACTTGTGCTAACACTGCCCCAATCCCGTCCTTGAAGCATCTCTTTGCACTATAAAGTCTTTGCTATAGCCAGGGGCCAGTAGCACTGCTGCTAAACACAGCCTGTTTCAGAGTGTCAAAGGATTTTTGACACTCTGGGGTCCAAATTACTTTCTTGGGCTGTTTCTTTGAGGTGAGTTCTGTCAGAGGGGCCACTATGGTCCCATACCTTTGAGCAAACCTCCTGTAGTACCCAGTCAGGCCAAGAAAGGCCCTGGCCTGAGTCTGGGTTTGAAGAGCCTCACAATCCAGGATAGTCGTAATCTTGGGCTGGAGAGGCTGTACATGGCCTCCACCAAGAAATTGGCCCAGGTACATCACTGAACTCTGCCCTATCTTGTACTTGCTTGCTTTGATAGTCAGGCCTGCTTGGAGCAGAGCCTAAAGCACTTCCTTCAGGTGGACCAGGTGATCCTCCCAGGTGGAACTGAAGACAGCTATATCATCCAGATAAGCTGCACTGAATGATTCTAACCCAGACAAGACTCTGTTCGCCAGGTGTTGGAAGGTGGCAGGAGCATTTTTCAGGCCAAAGGCCATCACTTTGAACTGAAAGAGGCCCTCTGGTGTGGAAAATGCTGACCTCTCCTTAGCTCCTGGACATAAGGCAATCTGCCAGTATCCTGAGGTCAGGTCAAATGTACTCAAGAACTTGGCAGTCCCCAGCCTATCAATGAGCTCATCAGCTCTAGGTATGGGGTGAGCATCAGTCTTGGTGAGAACACGTAGACCTCTGTAGTCTACACAAAATCTTAATTCTATTTTCCCACCTTAGGGATTGGGTTTGGGTACCAGTACCACTGGACTGGCCAGTGAGTATCAGAAAGCTCAATTACCTTGAGATCCAACATCTTAGCCACCTCAGCTTTGATGTTGGCCTTTACCTGGTCAGACAGCCTGTACAGCTTATTCTTGACAGTTAATAGTCCAGGAGTCAGTGAGAACAGACCAGAAAACTGTTCCAGAACGTATCTGCAGTCTCTCTGCTGCTGGGCTGTCAACTAGTGAGAGAGCACCACTCCCTCCACTGACCCATCCTGTGCATTGGTGGAGAGGGAGTCTGGCAGAGGTTCACTCTCCTCCTCCTTTCCCTCATCTGTGACCATAAGCATGGTCGTGTCTGCCCTGTCCTGGTGGGGTTTCAGTCTGTTTATATGCAGGATCCTATGAAGATTCCTGGGGACGCCAAGGTCCACCAGGTAGATGACCACACCCTTCTTCTCCAAAATTCGATAGGTCCCAGTCCATTTGGCCTGAAGTGCCCTGGGAGCAAAAGGCTCCAAAACCCACACCAGCTGACTTGGGTGATACTCAGGCATGGTAGCCTTCAGATCATGGCAGAGCTTCATGAGCTCTTGGCTAGCCTCAAGGTTGCTGCTTGCCTTCTTCATATACTCAGCCATGCGTGGCCTCAGGCCCAGCACATAATCCAGCCCATTCTGCTTGGACTCCTTGAGAGGCTTCTCTTAAGACTATCTCACCAACCACAATGGGCTTCTTACAGGGTGTCCAAAGAGTAACCCAAAGGGACTGAATCCAACTCCCTTTTGTGGCACCTTCCTGTATGCAAACAGCAGGGATGGCAGGAGAACATCCCACGTCCTCCTGAGTTTGTCAGACAAACCCATGATCATGCCCTTCAGAGTCTTGTTAAATCTTTCACTCAAATCATTGGTCTGGGGATGATAGGGGGTAGTGAAATTATAGGTAACACCACACTCATCCCACACTGCTTTCAAATAGGTGGCCTTAAAGTTTGTGCCCCTATCTGAGACCACCCCCTTTGGGAATCCCGCTCTGGTGAACACAACAAGTAGGGCCCTGACCATTGTGGGAGCAGTGACTGTTCTGATGAGTATTGCCTCAGGGTACATGTTGGCATTGTCCACAATCACCAAAATGTACTGTTGCCTGAGGCTGTTGGTGGGGACCAGCAATATCAATCCCCACCCTCTCAAAGGGAGTTCCAACCACTGGCAGTGGTATCAAAGTAGCATTTGGCTTGCCCTCTGCTTTGCCATTGGCCTAGTAGGTGACACAGGAGCTGCATAACTCACTAACTTTTTCTGACATGTGGGGCCAATAGAAATGGTTGACCAGCCTGTTCCAGGTCTTGGTCTGCCCCAAATGTCCAGCTACGGGAATATCACAGCTTAATGTTAGGAGAAACTCTTTATACTTCTGGGGGACCACCACTCTCCTGGTTGCCCCTGGTTTAGGGTCCTTTGCCTCTGTGTAGAGGACTCCATCCTCCCAGTAAACCTTGTGCAATCCACTGACATCCCCTTGTTCTTGCCTGGAGGCAGTCTTCCCCAGGCCCTCACGAGTGGGACACTCTCTTTGTGCCTGGCACAATTCCTCTCTGGTGGCCCACCTTCCCCTTGCAGTTCTGCTAAGTGACACAGAGCTTGCAGGGGAAGGGGCCTCCAGGGGAAGGGGCCTCCCTTAGAGGTCAGATCCCCCCCTCAGGTTTCGATGCTTCCTGAACCTCTGAACTTGGTGGGCTGGTAAGCCAGACCCGTGCCCTTTCTCTTCTTCTTGGAGGCTTAGCCCATTGTTCCAGGGTCCATGTGTCCAGCACTTCTCTTCTGTGCTGCCTATGATCTGGTCACAGCACACCCCCATTCATGGAGGTCCAGCATCTGTGCATGGACCCTTCTTTCCACCTCTGACCATTCAGATGCTTCCAGATCATTTCCCAGCAGACATTCTACTGGGAGGGCAGGAGCCACTGCTACTTTCATAGGGCCAGTCACCCCTCCCCTTTCCAGGCTCACCATGGCCATGGGATGGAGTTTGGTTCCGCTATGTGAATAGGTTACTTGGGGGAAGACACACGATAAGGCCTCCTCTCAAAAAAACAGCTTCTCTGTGACCATTGTAACACTGGTTCCTGTATGCCTCACAGCTCCCACCTTAGTCCCATTGACTTTAGGCCTCTGCCTTTACCTCTCCATGCTGGGAGGCAAGGTGGCCATCATTGCAATGTCCCCCCACCTACAGACACTAAGGTGATCTTTGTGTACCCTGATCAGAGCCCTGGGCCAACTTCCACCCCCACACGTACACTAGCAATCCCATGGGACTGCCCAGAAGTGGGGGGATTCTTGGAGCAGATAGCATCCCCTCTTTTGTGACAAGGCTGATGACACTTAAACCATTTGCTGGCCTTAGCAAGCCCCTGAAACTTTCCTGCCTTAACAGGATCATAATGCTCCCCCTGGTACTCCTTCCCTTTAGAAGTGGCATGGCTCGGGGCTCCCCCACCCTCAGAAGGTTTTGAGGATTCTTATGAGGACTTGTTGGACTTTTTCTCATCTTTCCTGAGAAGAAACATGTCCTCCCTTTCTCTGGTCACCACCTAGGGGTTTCTGGTTGACTCTGGTTCTTAACCAGTCATCTACTGCCTCCCCCAGCTCTCTGGGGATGGTCAACGTAGAGTCAGCTAGATACTAGTGGAGCTTCCTTGGGGCAAAATTAGTTAGAAGGTGCTCCCTCATAATCAATTTGTAAAGCCCTCAAAGAATCTGTGACCGGACAATGGCCATTCCCAGGACTACGGAGGACTTTCATCTCTCCGTCCCGAATGGTGAGTTTCTCGGGGGGACATCGGAGATCAGTGCACTAGAGATGTCGGAAGTGCGTGACCCCTGTAAAAAAGAGGAGACAGGCAGACGGGGCGACACAGGCTGGAGGAGCAGACCGGACATCGCGAGCAACGAGGAAGAAGAGGGTCGAGAGACCAAGGCGTAAGGGGAAGATGAGGAGAACCCAGAGGAAGTCGACTGCTAGAACGGAGGAAGAGGAACACATTGGAAGGTAGACTCACCTCAACCTAAGGAGCAAGGAATCATTAAAGAGGAAGAAACCCAGAGCAGAGAAGAACCCAGAGACCTGCCACACACAGGAGGGACGTGGCTTTAGCTGGTACGGTCTTGGTTGTGGGACAAGTTTTCCTTTAGGTCAAGAGGGTTTGGGTCAACAAAAGAAGTGGGGAAGTCAGAAGGGGAGCACCATCACCAGGGATCGGGTGCGGGAACCCTGGAGCAACTCTTTCATAGAACAGAAGCCCTAAAAACATTAATTAGGCGCTTACTGTGTGTGTTGGTGGACGGGCACAGGATACATATATATGTCGATCACTCTGTGTGCACAATACCCATTCACAACCCTCCCTTTGTGCATGAAGGTAACCTAAAGCAAGAAAACACTTACCGTGTTTTGTTCCTCTGTTTTTCTTATTTCACATGTCCTTGGGGCATGGAGACACGGCGAAGACTGGAGAAAATCCCTAAAGAAAACGAGAGAACAAGAAAATATATATGAGAAATAACCCACAGAGAATATGGAACAAAGACAAAGAAAGAAAGAAAGAACACATGCTGAATTGAGGCATAGGAAGTTCTATAGTTGTTTCTGTTATTTATTTTTCTGGCTCAGTGCTGTGAGACTGAGAACAGCATTGGAAGGGTGACCAATTCAGAGAACACAATAAACTTAGTTTGCCCTATTAGTTCAACTACCTGGCCTCTTTTAAGGGGTATAGTTTAGGGATTGGCACAGGGGACCCTACTACAGGTACCTACCTTGTGGTCCTGTTATCAGCCCTCTAGTGACTTAACTGAGATATCCACAAAATCAACCCAGGTCTGGGTAGCTGTCTTCTGGGTAACCCTAAACTTAAGCCTATATTGTTCAGGGGTCAGATCAAACTTTTTAGTTAAGCACCTCTTCATCCTAGGGTATGAATCTGCCTCCTCCCCACTTAAGGTCAGAAACCTATCCCTCCCAGAGTTGGGGACTAACTCCTATAGGAGCAAACCCCAATAGTGAGGCTTAACTCTCCTCATCTGGAGGGCCCCAGCCATTCATTTATATCATCCCCCTCTACATGGGCAGGAATCACTGCTTTTGGTAGTCTGGGACAAAACCCTCCACCCATAGACATCTCAACTTCTCTGTGGCTGCCACCATCTCTTTTCTCTTCCCTTGCCACTTTTTCTTTTCCAAGTCCAGCTTCTCTACCTCCAAAGATATATATGTCAGCTGGGCCTCTAGCTCTCTTTCTGTAAGGGACAGGTTCTCTCCTCCTTAAGGGACCCTCTTCTTCCAGCTAGCTTTGGGAAAGCCCTGGTAACTGTGTGCAGTGAGGACCAGTCTTCCCCATTCTTACCAAGGCTCAGATGCCCTCCCTCACCTGAATGGTTAGAGCTGGCATCTTCCTCTGCTTCTTCCTCCCCTGGAGCTTCCTCTGTGCCTAATACTTGGGCCTTGGCCCAGGCTGTCAGGGATTTAACCAAAACATTTTTCCTGAGGTTATTGGCTGCAGGCAACCCCCTCTCAGTACTTAACCCCCTAAGCTGGACTACTATCATGGTGGGTAGGCTAGCCAGATCAAGCTCCAGGGTTTTGTGTCAACAAAATCTTTTTGCAATAATTGGAATCAAGAATTTAGAAAAATCTCAAAAAAGCAGTAATTAAAATTAGTCCAAATTAACAATCAAAAAGAATTTTTGCACTAGGACAACTTAAAGGAATGTTAATTTGCTTTACTTGAAACTGTGATTCTTAACACAAGTACTGGATCCCACCACTGCGCACCAAAAATGTTGGAAAGTGGATTATTGGTAAGGGCAGGTAAGTACCTATACTTAGTCACTAACCCCCACAATACTAAGCTGCTAACCCGCACTAGGTTCAGCTAGGTCTCAATAAATAAACCCCAGCTCAAACCTTGGTAGCTTGGCAACACGCAACAAGGCTTAACTTAGGAGACAAAGGCCCTCGTTATGACACTGGTGGTAAATCCCACTTACGGCCACGCTGACGGCCACCAACTTTCCGCTGCGGTGGCGGATATCCATTCACCATATTATGACACACACACACCAATCCGACAGAATACAGCCACACACACAAGTCTGCCAGATCAAAGGTCAGTGATAAAGTGGTGGTACGAAAACCCATACTGTTACGCCAGCAAAACAACACCTACCACATTATGACCCACGAATCACCACAGCGGACATTCAAAGTAGTAAGCTATTGGCGGTACATACCGCCACGCTCAGAATGGACACCCATATACAAAACAACACTACATTGGCCAATACCAAAAACACACACCTGACACCCATACACACACCACAAACACACATGCGCACCACTATAAAACACCCACCCACACCACTATAAAACACACACCCACATTACACACAACCCTTTACAAACAACCATTGCCGCCAGGAGACTGAGAAGAAGAGCAAATAGAAAACTAGACACACACACCACTTACACCCAGACAACCCTCACGCACTCCACATCACACACCCCACCACATTACCCAGCACACCCTCACCAACACACATCACACAACACCCATGGCACCACAAAGGCACCCCTGTTTCACTGAGGTTGAGTTAAGGGTCATGGTGGAGGAAATTGTCAGGGGAGAGCCACAGCTGTTTGAGCACAGATACAGCAGATATCCATTGCAAGGAAGATGGAGCTATGGCGGAGAATCATGGACAGGTTCAATGCCATGGGACAGCACCCAAGAACAAGGGACGGCATCAGGAAGAGGTGTAACGTTCCATTTCAGCAAGACACCAGCTCGCCATACAGAGGACTGGCGGTGGACCACCACCTCCTCCCCCACAGCTCACAGAATGGGAGGAGCAGGTACTGGCAATATTGCATCCTGAGGGACTCGCTGGAGTTGCCTGAGGACTGGACAATGGTAAGTCAATATTTACTACCTATCACCCTCCTAATACCTGCATGCCATCACACACCCACCCCCTCACCCCATCACTCCACTCCATCCCACACACGGCACCCTCCTTTCTGACTAACTGAAAATGGGAAGGACGTGCCAAAGATGGGTCAGAGATTGCTTCCAGTTTTGTTATATGCAGATGATGCTGTACTTATTGCACGTACTGCAATCGGTTTACGAGGCCTGTTGGACCTCTTTCTGAACTTCATGTTGGACCTCAATTTGAAAGTTAACTATTCTAAGACATTTGTTATGATATGTGGCCCCGAAATACAGAATCTAAACAATTTACTATGGGGGGCAACAATATTAATAAGGTGAGAGATTTCTGCTACCTAGGTATGCATTTAAGTTCTTCCATGCTTTGGAATACCCACCTTAAATTTAAGACCCAACAAATGGCAAGGAACATGGAATAAATTTTTCGATTCGCCCGTAAACTGGGTCATAGACCGTCTTCTCAGATTATGACGCTATATAATTCCAAGTGTGCCTCAGCAGCCCTTTACGGGGCTGGTGTCTGGGGCCACATCAAAGTACCTACTCTCCAATGTATTGAGAATAAATGTATGCGCAGACTGTTGATGGTTCCCAAGTGTATAGCAAACATCATTATCCACGAGGAGTTGGGTCAATGTTTCTTAGAGGACACAGGGGGTCACCGCCAGGGCCGGGGACCACGGAAGCACCGCCAACAGGCTGGCGGTGCTTCCTGGGCTATTCTGACCGCGGCGGTAAAGCTGCGGTCAGAAAAGGGGAACCGGCGGTTTCCCGCCGGTTTTCCCCTGGCCCAGGGAATCCTCCATGGCGGTGCTGCTTGCAGCGCCGCCATGGGGATTCCGACCCCCTTCCCACCTGCCTGTTTCTGGCGGTTTTCACCGCCAGAACCAGGATGGCAGGAACGGGTGTCGTGGGGCCCCCTCACAGTGCCCCATACAGATTTTAACTGTCTGCTTTGCAGACAGTGAAAATCGCGACGGGTGCCACTGCACCCGTCGCACCCCTGCAACTCCGCCGGCTCCATTCGGAGCCGGCTTCCTCGTTGCAGGGGCTTTCCCGCTGGGCCGGCGGGCGGCCTTTTGGTGGTCGCCCGCCGGCCCAGCGGGAAAGTTGGAATGGCCGCCGCGGTCTTTTGACCGCAGGGCGGTCAGTCGGCGGTAACCGCATGGCGGGCAGCGACCGCCGCCCGCCGCGGTCAGAATGACCGCCACAGTCTCTATCGCCCCTCTTTTGTTGTGGATTAGATGTTTCGACGAATCCAGCGGCAAGTCTTGTACAGGAATGTATTACTGAATGCATTCAGCTGGCCAACTCAAACAGGATCCCCTGGCTCTCATATCTGCGATCATCTTTTGATAAACTGGGTCTTAAGTATGTGTTTGATGAACCACAACTGCTAGGTCCCTGCTGAAATTACGATACTCTGAGCATACCTTAGACATAAGACTTCATAGCTGTTTGAAATTGAAACCTTTCGATTCTTATACCCAGATTGTCACGGCCTTACATATAGAACCCTATTTGACCTGCTTTCATGTCCAAAAATATACTCTCTGTTAACCTTTTTTAGACTAAACTTGATTCATTTTAAGGTGGCCTTTCCGAACCAGTGTATCTGGCAAAAAGACTTATCACCTTGTCCCTGTGATGCTAGTTCAAAGCAAAGTACTTCCCACTTTTTTCTTTTTTGTTCCCTTTATGCCACCCAGAGGAATGCTTTTATCTTACCTATTTTACGTACATTAAGACCGATTCATTACAAGGAAGCTTTGATATATCTTCAGAAATGATCAAATGTCAAAATTTGTTTTCAGGTATTACATTTTATTACATCATCTATTGCTATTAGGAATCAATACTAATATTTTTTTCAATTTATTAATCTATTTATGCTGATTTTTAAAACTTATTTCTGTTTTAAAACTCTAGATTTTATATTTGGTATAGGATAGATCCTCCCATAGGGAGAAAGGCTTTTACTATATTTTAGGGTGGCTAAAAAGCTTTTGGTTTTATATTGTGTGACATTAGTTAATGTTCTGATAAGAATACTGGAATATTTGCGAAAGAGGAACTTGGACTAGATTACTTTGCCCTCTTTTTTGTAATATATGTAAGATATGATCTTATGAGCTGTGTTTTAATCCTTTTTTTGTTCGTTTGTTAACTTGGATATGTGATCTTAATTTTTACTTTTATGGCATATGGCGAATAAAGATCTTTGACTGACTGACTGACTGACTAACCCCAAATCCAAGCCCTGCATGCCATACCAATGCATGGACACCCCTCCCAGCCCTGCATGGACACCCATCACTAAAGCATGCACGGCATAGGGAAACTAACTTACCCACAATACATCACCATATACAAGCAAAAGCTGGCAGGGTAACACCAACCAAAGAGGGGAAGCTAGGGAAGTACAAATGTCAGACACATGAAGCATAATATATTATTTACATCCCTACAGGTACCCCAGCCAATGTCAGTGAAGAGGCGGTGCCACCACTATCCAGTCCCCCAACAGAAGACGCCCCCAGTGATGACAGTAACTCTGGACTTCAGGATCTGGAGGACCTACCTGGCCCATCAGGGACCACTGGACAGTCGGTCACCCAAGCCCACTCATAGACCACCACAGAGCCTCCCCCATCAGGATCCAACAGCACAGCACCCATCCAGCGTACCCACACCTCTGTCCCCAGGACACGTCAATCAGCAGTGTGCCCACCTGTACAGGGACGACAGGCCACACCTCGCCCACAAGACAATGAGGGACCTGGGGTCAGTGGCAGTGGGTTCACCATTCAGGAGACAGAGGCACAGGCCCACAGGGACACTGGGAGGACTGCTGTGCACTAGGGGGAGGACAGGACCGGGGAACAGACTCTCCAGGAGGCACTCTCAAAGATCCTGGGAGCCTACCAACATTCCCAGGACACAATGGGCCAGATCCTTGACAACGTGAAGGAGAATAGGCGGCTGCAGGAGGGACAGTATCAGGGGATCAGGGAGGACTTGTAGGCCATCAGCAACACCCTGATCTCCATAGCAGGGGTGCTGGCAGACATGGCCAACATCATGAGGGAGGCAACAGCACACCAGAGGGCCCCTACCACTAGCCAGTCCATCAAAAAGCCCTCTACTTCCACTGCCGCTAGTAGGAAGGATGCCCTCTACAGGACTCCGAGGCCACCAGCACCCCTCCCACTGCAGAAGGTGAACCACCCTGCAAACATTCCCTGCAAACCAGACAGAAGCCAGAGACACTTGCCAAGACCACTGCCAGGAAAAGAGACTCTCCTGATTGTCCCCTTTGTGTCCCACACTGTCACCTTGTCCACTTTGAACTGCTATAGCTGCCCTTCCTATATCCCCCTGGACACTGCACCTGTGCTACAAACAGACTGGAACAATTCCCTGGACTTTCCTCCAGCATCACCCCATTCCTTTGCCCTTTACTCTCAATTCATTAGCACGACAATAAACACCCTTGGACAAACTTCGACTACTAGTATTTCATGTTTTGAAAATTTGTATTGATTGAAACAGGTGCATCCATTGCAAGTGACCTGTACATAGTAGGAGCAAGAATGAATGACCTGTTTCTGGCTGTTGTGATCACATCAGGACATTGTTGTTATATCACCAACATCTGTAAAATGAGAATCCATAGGTAACAGTAAGTAGAGGAAACAGGTGGGTAATGCCAGCGTGCCAATGCCACACAGAATACAACAATAGTCATGGAAATGTGAAGTTTCACTGTCTCACCTGTGTGTCCTTGGAAGTACTGACGGATCACTAATGTTCTGTTGTCCACGTCCTCATCCTCTGCCTCCTCATCCTCACTGTCCTCAGGGTCCACTGCTGCCACAGGGGCACCTCCAGTCTCCTCCTCCTGCAGAAAAGTTACATGGCATCTGAGGGCCAAGTTGTGCAACATTCAGCATGCCATTACTATCAGGCAGATCTTCTCGGGTGAGTAGCACAGGGATCCACCTGTCAGATGGAGGCTCCTGAACCTGGCCTTCAGGAGGCCGAAGGTTCTCTCAATTATCCTTCTGGTTCGCCCATGTGCCTCATTATAATGTTCTTCAGCCCTTGTCCTGGCATTCCTCACAGAGGTCAGCAGCCACGATAGGTTTGGGTAACCAGAGTCACTTGCAAATATTGAGGGACAACATTTAGCCACACACTATCCTATTTGGCCATCAGCATAGGCATGCATCAACATACACTGGGTGGGGACCAAGGCTCACCTATAAGCCACACCCTGTGCCTCTATAGTTGGACCATCACATTTGGGATGCTGCTATTCCTCAGGACAAAGGCATCATGCACCAACCCAGGATACTTAGAATTGATGTGTGAGATGTACTGGTCCACCAGGCACACCATCTGCACATTCATGGAGTGGAAACTCTTACGATTACTGTACACATGTTCATTCTGGTAGGGGGGACAAACGTAATATGTCAACCATCAATTGCCCCAATTATATTGGGGATATGTCCCACTGCATAAAACCCGGCATTCACAGTGGCCAAATTTTCAAAGCTATGTAGCTGCACATGTGTTTTATCAGGGCGGACAAGACACTTGCCAGCACTACTGAGAACATCGTCTGTGACATTCGTGCTGCCAAGCCCACTGTCACTTGGAGGGAACCCTTTTCCAGGAAATGGAGCACTGATAGAACTTGCACAAGAGGGGGGATCCCAGTGGGATGACGGATAGCTGATATCAGGTCAGGCTCCAACTGGGTACATAGCTCTGTGATTGTGGCCCTGTCCAGTCTATAGGTGAGTATGATGTGCCTGTCCTCCAGTGTAGCTAAGTCTACCAGAGGTCGGTACACAGGGGTACGTCTCCATCTCCTATTCATCCGCAGTGGTAGGTATCTAAGGGACACAAGAGTGAGTAGGCTGTCACAATTTGAACAGCTATACCACAACAGCAGTCCACATTGTGAAAGCATGTTTTGGGACAGTGGAATTGAAAAGTATGTGCTTTTTATCCTGTGTCGCAGCAAGTATCAATAGGCCTGTTCTCTTCCCTGAAATAGCGACCTCCTGTCCTGTGTGGAGGGACAGTTGGAAGTGAGGTAAATTCGCAGACGTTGTGCGCCGTGGCGGTAAGTGGTCGCGAACTGCTGTGTAATTCTTCACTGGATATTATTGAGCCCTATGGGGAACAGTGGCCAATGGTGATGCACACCAGCAGTGACAGTACACACCTCCGCAGACATGACTGCCATTTTATATCTCATTCCTCACTAGTTTCCTGACCCTCCACAGGAGAAGACCTACAGTGCATGTGCTGCTGTGACCTGTGTCTGGAACATGCCCTGGCCTGTGTGACCGGGGAAAGGGCCCCAGCCTTCACTTCTGAGCAGTTGGAGTGACTGGTGGATGGGGTCCTACCCCAGTACGGACTGTTGTATGGCCCTCCATACCAACAGATGAGTACACTGTGGGCAAGATGCATGTGGCATGAATGCATGGAGATGTGTGTGAAGGCATCGTGTAAGGGGTGGGTGGGGGTATTTTATCTTAGCGGTGTACATGTAGTCGGCTGCCCTATGTGTTTTGCAATGTTGATGGGATCGGGTATGGTGGGCCATACGTTTGACAGGCTGGACTGTTTGTCTAATGGAGTTCTCCTGTATGTATTACCTCTGCAGGTCAGTGCCCATCAAATGAAGGAATTATGGCGTGCCGTTGCCAAAGACGTGTGGACCCTGGGGGTCTATGGCAGGCAGATCACCCACTGTCGGAAACAGTGGGAGGAACTGAGACTCTGGGCACAGAAGACCATGGAGGACCAGCTGGGGATGGCCTCCCAACGAGGAAGGGGTGCCCGTCGGACCCTGACCATCCTGATGGCACGCATACTGGCAGTGGCCTACCCAGAACTGGATGGGCTCTTGAGGGCATCACAGCAGCCACAATGGGGTGAGTACAGTGGGTATCATTACAACTTATGGCTGGTGGGTTGGTATCCGGGTGGTGGTTGTGTGTTAGTGGGTGCCCCTAAGGCCAGGCCAGACATAGCAGCATAGATCCTCTGAAGGGTAAGATTTGCATGGCAAATACAGGTAACCTAGTTTGTTAGTATTCACTTCTAGACAGGGCTGCCTGTATCCCAGGTGTGCTGCAGTTGGCAGTGTGTGGTCCTCATCATGGCTTGGTGGCTAGCCATATCACTGGTAGTGCAATGCATAGTGTGTAGGCCTGTTCCCTGTGTGAGGGTGCTGGGTACGCCAACAGTGGTGTTGGTGCAGTCATTGACCCAGTGTATCGTTTGGCTCTCTCCCCCTTTCCTTGTTTTGTCATCCTGTCCTTGTGTGCATTAGCATCATCTGGTGGAGGAGCAGAGGCACCGATGACAGAGTGAGCTGCATCCCACAAGACCTTGGAGGCAGAGTCCACCGACGCCGAGGGAAACACTGGCACGGAGGGCAAGGGGCGCATCACAGTGGAGACTGGAGGGGACGACACAGACTCTGATAGCTCCTCCGATGGGAACTCCCTGGTGGTGGCGCACACCTCTGTGACCACCTGTACCATCACTGCCCTCCCAGTAGCCCCTCAGCAAGTTGTCTGTGCCCGCTCACCCAGGAGGGTGGGCACCTCCTTCACTCCAAGCACCTCAGGCCCTGCCCCGGTGAGCCCTGATGCCCTGAGTGAGGAGGCTATTGACCTCCTGAGATCCATCGCAGTAGGGCAGTCAACCATTGTGAATGCCATCCAGGGGCTGGCATCCCAGATGCAGCAATGCAATGCATTCCTGGTGGGCATTCACGGTGTTTTGGCGGCCCAACAGAGATTGATTCAGGCTCTGGCCTCCTCTCTGATGGATGCCATCATCCCTGTTTCAACCGTCCCCTCTCCAACTCCCACTTCTCAATCCCATTCTCCTCAACCCCAACCCATCCCAAGCACACAACCAGACTTGCATGCACTCAAGGCAACACCCAAGAGTGGCACAGGCAAAAACAAGCACCACACTTCATCACACAGGCATTCACACATACAACATACCGTTGCAGAGACGACAAAATCCACAGCCTCCACTGTCTCCCCCTCTACTTCCTCCTCCACCCCCACCCAGCTATGTTCACACTCACACCTGCATGCACTACATCAACATCCACTACCAGCATCACATCACCAAGCAAAACACACACCTCACTGGCAGACACTTCCAGACCATTCATGCACGCGTCCCCTGTGTCCTCTCCCACTGTGTTGATCCCCCCTTCCTAAGGGACATAAACGCAAGCACTCAGACACCCAACAGCCATCCACCTCATATCAGCATCCAGCTCATGCACCTGCACCCAAATCACGAAGACATACACCTCCGACAAACTCTCCCTCATCCTCCACTCCCATTACTCCTCCCTCCTCCCACCCCACCGTCCCTAAAAGGCTTTTTCTTGCCCAACTTGACCTCTTCCCTACCCCTCCCCTATGTCCTGCAAGTATGGGCAGGTTACCAGGGATGCAGCCCAGCCCTCAGCCAAACAGTCCACGGGGACAGTGGTAGCACCACTTACTCGTGGTGGTAAGGATACCAGACCTACGACACTGAAGGGGAAGGAGCCAGCACCACCAGGGATGAAAGGGAAGAGTCCTGCACCAGGGGTAAGGAAAGGGAAGGGGTCGCCACCAGCTGTGAGGAAGGGGAAGGAGCCTGCACCACAAGGCAGAGAGTGGAGGAGCCTGTCCACCCCTGCAAGGAAGTGAAAGGGATCCTCGAACCATGAATAGGAGAAGAAGAGGCACTCAATGCCAGCGGAAGTTGTCAGGCTAGCACTGCCACCACCACCTGCTGTCAGGGGGCCCCCACGGCCAGCTGTGGATGTGCAGCCATCAGTGAGTTCTTGGGCTGCCCAGGAGCCTCCCCCCAAACAGCACCACCATGCAGCCATCGGTGAGTGCAGAGGCTGCCCCGGAGCCTCCCCCAACCATCACCACCATGCAGCCATCACCCCTGGCGGACACCATGTAGTTCACCCTCTAGGGGCTACTGTGTGGGCTGCCCCCTCCAGAACCAGTGGGGAAGACACCCACTCCAGAGACTGTGGCCTTGCACTCCCCAGGACAAAGCAGTGGACATGTTGCCCCCTCCAGAACCTGTCGGAAAGACACCCACTTGAGAAACTGTGGCCTTGCACTCCCTAGGACAAAGCACTGGGCATGTTGCCCCCTCCAGAACCAGTGGGATTGTTCCAGCATCCGGCTGAGGTGCCCCCCCTCCTCCTGAGGTGCCTCCCTATTTGCAAACTGATGTCCCTGCAGTGTTCTATTTGGATGTGCTCAGGATTCAAGTTGGGCATTATTCTGTGCCTTGTGGCCATGTGGGCCCTTTGAACTTTGGACGGGGCAGTGTCCCTTTTTGTACATGTGTACATGTCTGTTTCATTAGCAAATTGAATTATTAATTTTGTTGTTGATCTGATTACAATCACTTTAGTCAATTCCTGTTGTCCTTGCATTTTTCTGCCGATTTTCAGGGACAAATTGTTTTTCTTATGCAGCTGGTTGTATGTATGGTGTGTGTGTGTGTCGGATGTGTGTCGTGCGTGTGTGTGCCACTCTCATTTTCTTCCCTCCCTCCCTTGTGTGCTAGGTGTCTGTACTCACCGTCATCGTCTGTGTCGACGTTGGTGTTTCAGGTGGAGCATAAAGTAGAAGATCATCAGGAAGACTTGCAGTTTGGGTTCCATGGCGGCGTGGTTCTTCCCTGTGTCTCCAATGGTGAGTCCTTTCACTTTTGAGTCCTGTTTCCTCCAGTCTTTTGTTGGCATTGGGCCCACCCCGGAAAAGGTGGTGATTTCCTGTTTCTTAATATGATGGGCAGTACTTTGTCTTCCGCCTGGCTGTTGCCAGCTAACGCCGTGGTGGCTGTTGTTTCCGCCCTGGCGGTTGGTGTGGTACATTGGCTGTCTATTGGGGGTATCACCGTCATGGTCATATTTTGGCAGTGATCACCGCCAGCCTGTTGGCGGTATTACAGCCACTTTATCACCCACTGCCAGGGTCATAATGAGGGCCAAAGTGTTTAAAGCATTCAAGTATCACAGAACAGTAATAAAATAAAACACAGGAAACAGTTTAAAAATCCCAAACCAATTTATAAAAACAAGAAATATTTTTGTCTTTACTTTGACACCAAAACAGATAAAATGGGATAAGGGGAACCGCAGATATGAATTTTTAAAGAATGATTGTTTTCTAGTGCATAGAAACTAAAAGTGCCAATCTGGTCATCTGGTCGCACCTCGACCGGAGCAAAGTCAAAGTTACCTTCGAACTTTTCTTCAGCTGGACGAAGTCGCCAATCCAATCCGACCTCCCTGGAGCCCTCTTCGGATACGCGTTGCAAGAGACCTCGGTGAAGATTTCTACGTTTGGACTTAGACTATTTTTTGGGATGAAAATCTTCATCCGCGCCAAAGCTGAATCTTGATCTGATGTCCCTGGAGCCCTCCTCAGATACACTGTGGGGGAAGTCCAGGTCAACCTTTTACCTTCAGACTTAGTCACTTTTTTGTAACTTTTTCTCTCCGACGTCAGACGCCCCTCTACAGCAAGCTGATTCAACGTCATTGGATTGCCTTTCCAGAAGCCCCTGGTGAAATCCTGGAAGTCTGGGGCTCTGGAGCTTTTCAGAGGGATGAACCTGCAAGTCAGGATGTGTCACGGCTTCCTTTATGGAGCTTTTTTCCAAAAGTTCTCCAAACTTCTCCAAACTACTGGATCTTCTTCTAGAAAGTCTTTGAAGGTCCTTTAGAAATCCCCAGCTCACCCCAAGGTTCCAGAAGCTTTGAGTTGCTTCTTGAGGATTAGGACTCCAACTCCCAGAATGCACCTGGCTCAAACTCCAAACTGACCACTGGACAGTGGTCAGCTGGTCAGTTTCTTCAGGGTATGATGCAGGGGACTCTGGTTAGCTATTTTGCACCCGTAGCCAGCAGGGAGTCCCTTCTTGAACTATTTGAAGCCAGGCAAATCCTTTTGGTGGTGAAGCCCAAGTGTGCAGCTTGTGCAGTCCTTCAGAGTGCAGTGTCAAGGTGCATGTCAGGGGTCCAGCAGGGCAGTCCTTCTTTTTCTATTGTTCTTCCTTGTAGGGATCTGAGGTGTGGGTGCTGCGCTGCCATATTTATCCTTGCTTCTGGGGTGGAAAGCAAGGGGGATGACTGTCCAATCACAGGCAGGCTCCTTCCCGCTTTGATGACCACTTCCTGGGAAGTGTGGCAAAAATCAATCCCAAGGAGCAACATTCTTCAAAAAACCAAAAAGCTGAAACCGATTTTTGGAGGTTAGATCTGGCTGAGCCCACTCACTGATGTGGCTAAAAACTCTAAACAAACCCAGGTCCTGCCCTCTCCTAATCTAATCAAGAGGGCACCTAATTGTTTGGGGTTGCAGGAAATGGGAGAGGTCCTGAGTTGCTCCAAATGACCTTTCCTGCATTTGAAGACCAGTTTGGCTGCTCTCCCCCATCCTGTTTCACCATCTGCTGAGGCAGATCTCCTCCCCCAGGCACATCCTTTGTGTTCAGCCCAGGCCACTTCACACGTCATCAAGGCAGCCTGGCCACCCTGCCAGAGGATGGCCAATCAGAGAAGGGCTCCACAGAACTGAAGTTGGCAACTTTGAGGTAGAGTTGTAATACTCTTTACCTGAACTAGGTATATTAAATCCAACAATGGCAAGTTATGGGACTTATTATGAAAATTGATTGTATGGGGACTTTGTTAATTAAAATAAAGTCTCCCCATTTTAGCCTATGGAGGCCATTCACTACAGTGAGAGAAAAAAACATATTTGGCTCGTTTACCTCACCAGGGCTTATAAAACTATTGTTATAAGTTCCCTCCTTATAGTTAATGGCACCCAGCCCTAGAGGCACATAGGGCTCACCTTAGGGGTGACTTATATGTAAAAAATAAGGTAGTTTAAGACTTTGGAAGTACTTTTAATTCCAAAGTCTAATTTACATATACCTTTAGTTTAAAAGCAGTCAGCAAGGTAGCCCTGATTTTAAAATGGCACTGGGCTCCTCAGCAGTGCACCTATGTGTGCACTACCTATGTTGGGGTCCCTAAACCTACATGCCCTACCATATACTAGGGATTTACAGGTAGGTTGATACTGCCAATTATAATTAGCCTAATTTGCGTATCCACTTTACACAGAGCACTGGCCCTGGGACTGGTAAACTGTACCAGGGCACAGCCGCGAGTCGGTAACCACCATTATCTGTGCAAAAGGTTTAGGTGTGACCAGGGCAAAAAGGAGGACTTTCCGACAATGAAGATGGTAAGGGAACTTACTGGTTGAGTGGTGAATTAATCCTTAGCTGTCCAGTATTTTTGGTTTGTTACAAATACCCATAGCCAGGCCAATGTGTTCCTTCAATTTTAGTCTTCTTAACACTTTCAAATCAAACTGCAAATCAGGAGGAATCAGGCAAGTGCCCACCAGTGGAACTGATGCACCTGCAGAACCCTAACAATTACCTCTCTAAAATGTGTTCAAAATATTTGAGCCTTCTTTCTCTCCCAGCACATCTCTCTTGTACCTCGAAAGCAATTCACTTATGTAGTGTGTGGAAGTGAATTATTATATTTATCCACATACGCCCTGCCACTGAGGTCCTATATATTAAGGCCTCTAATTTCAAATTGCATGGTAAGTTACTGCTCATTACCACACCCAGTAAATACTGACACTCCAGAGTATGGTATTGATTGGGTAGAGTAATTGCCACCTATTCTGTGATCTGTATGGTGGAATGAGCATAAGTTGTGGCATTGGTGTTTTTTGCAGCATTCATCTCATGTTTTGCCCTTTTCCTGTATATATTACATGCAGTAATTAACGGACAATTTGAATTTTTCCTTAGAATGAAAAACAAAAACAAATGTACAGTACTGAACACTTGCCGAATGGGATCTGCCCTCTGGCCATTTTTTCCTCTAACATAAAGATCGTCTTGATTTTAGTGCATCAGAAGTTACACTGCTGATATTAATATTTTGCACTAGTACACAACCTAAAACCATACTGAATCAGGATAAAGAAGCAAAATCACCCAGTTATTATGTTGCCTAAGCAGTGTTTTGTAAAAGCGCTGTAATGCAATCTTTGTCATATAATGTTTCTTGCTTTCTGGTGATGTATTGTTCAAGTTCCGAATTGGGACAGGTTAGTGTGATAGAGCGTTCCGTCCTAATAAATTACCTGTATTTGGACGCTCTTGGGTCGATGAATCTTTTGACCAAGTGGGGCTCTCTTCACCCGAGATTAGTCAATTTAATCTAATCAATAACGAACATAAGCAATGCCCTGATCAACATAACACTTCACAATTAATCCAGAAAACATTTCGGCGAACCATGACCTTTCGGCCATGAATAACCACACCAGTTCATTCAAAGTTAATGAATTTATTTCCCTATATTAACAAAGCTAGCACGATATAAATGTGTCTCAACACCAAATGATATATGTAAATGAACATTAATAGCTGTCCATAACGGCGAAAAAGATGCAATCTATGCAGCATTTGAATAACAATGCATTCGATAATAGCAACGCAAACCACTAAAACTATAATCTGTAATGGGCTAATTGCATACATTAGTCAGCATAACAAGGTCTCAAATTGCATCGTGCAACAAATGAATCCTCATCTAACCTCAAATTAGCATCTGCATGTGGGACTTCATGCAAAAACAATTTAGCAACATTGATTTGGAAAACTCCTAACTAGGGCTCTTATCAAAAATCAGCAGTTGGTTACCTAAAAAGAAACACAATGCAATTGTAAATTTTCCTTTCATATTTACCAAATTCAATCAGCATTCAAGGAAGTCTTCGTCTCACAGGTACCGGTTTCGATCAGCATGGGACGGGGGCAAAGGGGGCAGGGTGGACGGGGCAATTGCCTCACAGCGGCAAGATAAAAGAACAAAACTACTACTTTATGCAAAGGGGCAGATCAAAGTTAAAGTCTCTAGAGCGAGAATTACTTAAAGTCTCTTTCTCTCGATTAGAGAAAGCATCAAAGTCTCATTCAAAATGGCGTCGAACATCAATTGGCATCGTAGAAGATGGCAAAATGACGAGGTCGGCAAGATGGGCCATAATGGCTAATGGCTAATGGCTGCTTTCTTCTTGTGCACCAGGTTTAAATAAACAACAGTTCAAATCCAGTAGGGCCTTCCATTGGAGGGTTCATAGGTTGGCTTCAAATTGTCCAATCAAAAACAACAATTTACAAGCTTCTACCTAGGCATACATTATCCTTGGAGTCGGGAACGTAAGTTGCAACATATTTTACCAATTAACTCACTTTCAGAGCTTCCATTGTCTGCACCTGCAGATTGACCTTGGAGCAAAGAAGAAGATGCCAGGCTGGCACGAAACCTTAAAGATAAGCATGTGAACCGATCTCACTGGAAAAGTACAGCTTCAAGCAGGAATACACGTTTTATTAGCACATTAGAAAAACACGAGCATCTAAACCGTGAGACAAGGCAACTAGGCCGAAGCCTCCACTAAAGTTATGCTAAGTTAAAACATTTCAAACAAGCAAATCATGGCACACGTTTACGGTTATGTCAGATTAGTACAATTCTAATACATCACGTTATATAAAGCACTTTTATAAATGTTGGCGAACTACTCTGAGGGCACATTTGTCCCCGTACAATCTTTATTAGTTCGGTTAAAGTCACACTTGATTATTGCGGCACTACGTTTATGCGCTAATAAATGTAAAACCTTCGTTTCTGCGTCATCAATCCCTCCTCTGATGACTATTTGTCATCACACAAAACTATTCCCACAAATTTTATTCCATTAAAATTCTGTCAGTTCTCTTTGCCTTTTAGTTCCCCTTGTTCTTGCCTTGTATTCTTCTGCCATTCTTTTCATCATTTTCTCTTCCTTCCTTCTCTTAATTCTTGCCATGATTATTAGTATTCCCCTCTTTATTCCCCAAATCCCAAAGATGCAAATTAGTACTATTAGTATTCCCTGTATCATTTTTAGTAATATTCCATTCCAAATGCCACCAAGCCAATTTCCCACTGAAGCAACTCCCTTTCCAACCTTCTCCCAAACTCCTGGTTCTTTCAATTCCTTCAAGTCTGCACTCTCTTTTGTTAGATTTGCAAGCATTGTTTTAATCTTCACACTGTTGTCTGGTATATACGTGCAACAGTGACGCGCACCAAGCATTTTGCAAACGCCGCCATCCTTTGCTAAAAGAATGTCTAGGGCAAGCCTGTTTTGAAGAGTCATAGCTCTTTCTGCTGCAAGTTCAGCATCCATCAGGATTATAGCACCTGAAAACTTTGTCAACATGTTATCCACTATAGTAGACAACTTTCTTATTTTGATGGAATTCAACACAACTCCCAATGAAGGAATCATGGCTCCAAATATATCTCCTACCACAGCAGCTGCAGTCTCTCTTTTCTGGATACGATGAGACCCAGACGTCTTTGGAATCACCAATAGGTCATCCAGTTGATAAACCTTTGGGAACACTATACCCAAATAACATCTCCCCCACCATCCCTTTGGAAGACGATAATAGGCATTATGCCCACAAATGTAATATACACCAGGTATGACAGGGTCAAGTCCGTTCAGCATGAATGTCCATTTGGCCTTAAAGATAAACGTATGTTTACATTCACTCGCTCCCACGAAAATGTTATCATAATAAGATTCACCACGATATATACAAAATTTCCCTACATGACAAGCGTCTAAAGCTATTTTTCCTTGTGTTTTTATTGCGGCAAAAGCATAATTATCTACTGAAGTCCTCTTACTTAGCTCTTTTTCTAATTTCGCATTCATTTGTGCCCTTCTATCATCTGTGCGATCTAAAAAGCTTATTTCTACTGCAGAGAGCGAGCAGGTAAGGTTTTCCCTATGAGCGTGAGCTGTTTCAAAAGGTTGCATTGGCTCGAAAAATTCCCTCATTATTTTAGCATCCCAATCTTTAGCAATCTGGCTTAGTTGCGTTATTATAGGAACATATGCAAAGGTAACATCATGATTTGAATAAAAATACTGTATGTTAGTTTGACCATAAAATCTAGAAGTTACTAAACTACATGTAATCCCATATGTAAGAGGCATGTGGTGATAAGTCACCCCTTCTGTTACCGATGTCGGTATCTGTGTACACACATAACAATCTTTCGCATCCATAGTCTCAACATATTCTGTTAGTAGGCGATAGAAAACATTATACGAAAGTTCCTTCTTATCATGCAAGTGTCTCTCATCTAATTCTAGTCTTTTCAATGCGGTTAGTTCAGTGACAGTAACAGGAGCAGAAGTAGAAGCATCAATTTTCTCATTCTCACCCTTACCACGCGTTGCAAGCACTATTGCCATTATTATTAGTACACATGCAGTTATCAAGCCTATACACGCATATTTACAATATTTCACTATACTGTTTTGTGTAGCGTACTTAGTCATGATCTGTATAGAATCAGAGAGCTAGAAGCACCTATAAAGAAACGATTTAGCAATTAGTTACAAAGCTGAACAAGCGCAATGTTCACACAGTTTTCTTCAGGAGCCCAGTCACTTATCGGTTAGCAGCATTTGTCTCAATTCGGCAATAACTCAGTCTTTTATCAGTTAGCAACGTTGTCTCAAATCGGGTTTAAGAGTCAATCAGGTTATCAAAGTCTTATCAAGTTAGCAAATGTCTCATCCGGTTTAGCAATGTCTCAGCTGGTTGTATCACGTTAGATTATAGCAAGCAATGTCATTTATCACCCTTTCAATCAATAGTGTCCATAAAACTTTTCTTTTCTATTGGTATCTCTTCTTCTTCGTTCTCGAGGCTAAGAGATACAAATTCGTCGGTCCAATCGTCATTGACTACATATGCCCATTCTGGACCGGTATATCTCCTGTTTGGTATCCTTTTCCTTTTCAATTTTGCATCTCTCTTCGATTCTGCCTCACTGGTACTTTCCTCTTTGGCCAAGTCTTTTTCTTCACTTGATGTTGGTACCACAACAGACACTTCCTTTCTTTTCTCTTTCACTCTTGGCCCTTCACTGTCGTTCAACGTTTCTCTAGTTCTTAGTTTTACTGGTGATATACTTGGTCTCCTCTTTGCACTGTGTCCACTTGATGGACCTGCGATCTCTTCTGAGGAAGTTTGAACAGTTTCGTTCTGTTCTGCCTTGTCCCCTCCTTCTGGGGAGTCAATCAGGTTTTTCTTTTCTTTTTCTGTACCGTCTGCTTCTGGGAAAGCCCTCCTCTGATCAGGCTCTCCCGCTTCTTCACTTCTTTCGAGCCCTTTGTCACCGTTACTTTCTTCAGGCTCTTTGTTACCTTCAGCTGCTTCAGGCTCTTTGTTACCTTCAGCTGCTTCGTCGCTGTCTGAGGTTTCTCCTTGGTCTTCCCCAAGTGAATCGGTTGTTTCGTCCTCAGAGAATATTTCTCTCTCTTCTATTTCTGCCTGTTCGCTTCTAGTTCTGTTTTGCTCTGTCTCAGCGCTCGGCACTTTGTTATCAGGTACTGGCAGTTTCAGCGCTTCAACTTCCTCATCTGTGGGACACAACTCCTTCTTTGTATGACTGGCGTGAATCCAGTTGGGAACTCCCGCACACTTCACAGCGGTAGTGGTCGTCAGGATCACTTGGAAAGGGCCTTTCCAACGGGGTTCCAGACACGACTTCCTCACGTGCTTCTTTATCACGACCCAGTCACCTGCTTTCAGTGTGTGTCCTGGACCTTGGATCGGTGACAAGGTGGTTGCTTCCACCTGGTGAGAGAAAGAGCGAACCACGTCAGCCAGACCTTTGCAGTAGTCTAACACCATATCATCTGTAATATTCAAAAGCGCGTTTGCGGGAACTGCAGGAAGTCTCATGGCCCTGCCCATGAGAATTTTGTGCGGGGACAATCCAGTCTTTCTGTCAGGGGTGTTTCTCATTGACATTAACACCAAAGGCAATGCGTCAGGCCATTTCAAATTTGTCGATGCACATATTTTCGCCCTTCTTGATTTCAGTGTACCATTCATCTGTTCCACCAGTCCTGAGGCTTCAGGGCGATAGCTACAATGCAGTTTTTGCTCAATGTTCAGCGCTGCGCAAAGTAACTTTATCACCTCGTTATTGAAGTGACTTCCTCTATCTGATTCTAAAGAGATCGGGAATCCGAAACGTGGTATCAACTCCCTCAACAATAGTTTTGCAACTGTAAGGCTGTCATTTCTACGTGTGGGGTATGCTTCAATCCAGTGACTAAAAATGCACACAATCACCAACACATACTTCAGACCTCCATGCACAGGCATCTCAATAAAGTCCATCTGCATTCTGCTGAACGGGCCACCCGCCCTGCCAATGTGGCTCACGTTCACAACCGTTCCCTTTCCTGGGTTCATCTGCTGACAAATGACACAACGATGGCAAACTGCTTCTGCAACTTGACGGAATCTGGGGTTAAACCAATCAGTTTTGAACAATCTTATCATGGCATCTCTCCCTAGGTGAGCCTGCCCATGATAGAACCGCGCTAGCTGCAATAAGAGACTATTTGGTAAAACAAATTTTCCTTCATTTGAAACCCATAACTCATCTGGTCTCCTTGTACATTGTGACTTAATCCAGGAAACTCTTTCATCCTCCCTGACGCTATTCTGTAATGCTTTTAGTTCATCCATTGTATCCACGACCTTCAAGGCAAATGCTTCAGCTGGTTCGAGTTCTGGTTCACTTATCAAATTCCATTCATCCCTGAGCAATATACAGTTCAAGGCACAAAATCTTGCGACTTGATCCGCATATGCATTTCCCAGGGAAACATAGTCCTGTCCTTTTGTATGAGCACTACACTTTACCACTGCAATTTCGGCTGGCATCTGAATGGCGTGTAACAATTCCCTTATTCTCTCCCCGTTTTTCACTGGGGACCCTGAAGAGGTCAGGAAACCTCTCTGTGACCATAGTTGCCCAAAGTCGTGCACAATTCCAAACCCGTACTGACTGTCAGTGTAAATGGTAACCTTCATCAATGTAGACAGTTGGCATGCTCTTGTAAGGGCTACAAGCTCTGCTACTTGTGCGGAATAGACTCCTTGGAGCCAGGACGCTTCCAAGACACCTGTTACAGTACATACAGCATATCCTGCTTTCAAAATTCCCAACCCATCTCTTAGACATGAACCATCAACAAAAATAATATGGTCATTTTCATCAAGCTTAGTATCCCTAATATCAGGTCGGGGTTTTGTGCAAAATTCAGTCACCTGAAGGCAGTCGTGCTCGACGTCTTCAGCGTTCTCAATTTCAGCATTTTCACCGGGAAGCAAGGTTGCTGGATTCAACGTAGTGCACCTTTTCAGCTGCACATTCGGTGAGCCCAGAATTATTGTTTCATACCTTGTGAGTCTTGCTCCAGTCATGTGTTGCGTTCGGGAGCGGGTCAAAAGTATCTCAACTGAGTGAGGGACCATGACTGTTAATGGGTGTCCCATCACTATTCCTTCACTCTGAGTGAGGCTGATACCAACTGCTGCTACGGCGCGCAAACACCCTGGCAGTGCTGCTGCGACCGGATCCAAAGTAGCTGAAAAATACGCTACTGGTCTGTTTATGCCACCATGGGCTTGGGTCAAGACAGACAAAGAACATGCATCACGTTCATGACAAAACAATGTGAAAGGCTTTGTGTAATCAGGCATACCTAAAGCTGGAGCCCTGCACATGCATTCTTTCAATTCAATAAAAGCATCCATCTCATCTCCTTTCAGCTCAATTTCATCCAAGGCATCCTTCTGGGTCAGTTTCAGTAAAGGCTTTGCTAGAGTTGAAAAGTTGGGAATCCACTGGCGACAGTAGCTCACCATCCCCAAAAACTTCCTCACCTCCCTCCTCGTCTTTGGTGGACTCATTTGAAGTACACTTGTTATTCTTTCCTTCATTATTCTCTGTGACCCTTTCTCTATTTGATGACCCAAGTATTTTACTTTCTTCTGACAGAACTGCAACTTTGAAGGAGACACCTTGTGTCCATTCCTTCCCAAATGGTTCAGTAGAGCAATGGTGTCGGCTGTGCAGCCACTTTCTGTCTTAGATGCAATCAGTAAGTCATCGATGTACTGTACTAGGGTTGACTCGAATGGCAATTCTAACGCTTCCAAGTCTTTCTTTAGAATCTGATTGAAAATTGACGGTGACTCCGAAAACCCTTGAGGAATTCGACACCAACTGTAAACTCTGTCTAAGAATTTGAAACAAAAGAGAAATTGGCTGTCCTCATGAAGAGGCACCGAAAAGAATGCTTGTGACAAGTCAATGACTGAGAACCACTCGGCCTCGCAAGGGACTTGAAACATTATCACAGCTGGATTCGGTACTACAGGGCAGCATTTAATTATGATGTCATTTATTTTCCTCAAGTCCTGCACGATTCGGACCTTTCCACTCGGCTTTATTAGTCCAATGATTGGTGAATTACATGGACTGCTTAACACTTCTTTCAGTACTCCCTGTTTTACAAACTCGTCAATGAGTTGGGCGACTTTCATGAGGGTGTCTTGTGCCATGTGGTATTGTGGGGTCTGGGGAAAGGTTACATTGGGTTTTACGGTCACTTTCACTGGTTCCACTCCTTTCACCAATCCCACCTCTTTTCCTGTCATACCCCACACTTCCTTTCCGACTGTTTCCCGTAATTTAGCTGGAATGTCTTCTTCAGTTATCATCGGAAAAAGGTTAATCAGAGGATATTCTTCATCGACAGTTTCCATCTCATCCCCTTCTACACTGTTCTCTTCTTCCCCATCACTGCTCGTCTGAATTCTAATTCCATCGTTCGAACACATAATCGAACATCCCAATTTGCACAATAGGTCTCTCCCTAACAGTGCTATCGGGCTTGAGTCACATACCACAAAATTATGTGACCCTTGATAGTTACCAATTCTGACTTGTACTGGATCTGTGATTGGGTTCGTCAGGTGCCTGTTTGCTACTCCCACTACTTGAACTGTTCTCCCTGAGAGTGGCAAATTTGGTACTTCAATGCTCCTAACAGTTGAACGTGTGGCTCCTGTGTCAACCAAGAATGAAACACGATGACCCATAACTCTTCCCTCCACATATGGACCCTTTTGATCAACTTCCAAGGATGCTGCAAGCACACAATTTCCCTCCTCATCTGAACTTTCACTCTCCCATACATTGTTTATTCCATTCTCACTGTGTAATGGGAACTGTTGTACGGTGCCATTTGTATTCATCACCTGACCCGAGACCTGTGGAGGAACCATCACTTGCTGCTGACTCACTGGTGCCAAAGGTATTTGCATTTGCTGATTAGGTACCATGGGAAACTGCTGTTGCATTGGCTGCATTTGCGTCATCTGCATACGGGGCATCTGCATCTGCTGCGGCTGCATGGGCTGTAATTCCTGCAGCTGATTTATGGTCTGAAAATTTGGGTTTGGACCTCTCATTTTCGGTCCCCTCATTGTCTGGAATGCATTGACATCATTGTTTTGCTGACCAACACCTGCACCTTCCTGCATCACCATCGGGCACTCGCGTTTCCAATGCCCGACGATTCCGCACACGTGACACGGCATCACCCTTTTCATTGCCTGCACCCCATTCGGAATTGCAACAGTGTTCAAATCCGGACCATTACTCCCAAAGCCTCCTCTGCCTCTGCCTCTCGCCTGTGGCTGAAACACCATATTTCCCTGCGGCTGCGGCTGCGGTATCTGCTGTTGGAACCCTTGCAACCCTTGCAGACCTGTCTGAGCTGCTTTAAGTTGCATCACCATCACTTTCTCTTTCAACCTTTTCTGTTTCACTTCAATTTCGTCGCTACAGTATTTCACATAATTCAACACCTCATCAATAGGTTTTGACTGCCAACAAATCAAATGCGTCTTTATCATCTGACTTATCTCTGGTCTCAGCCCTTCCACAAATCTAAACACAAAATGAAGCATGTCCTTCGCCTCTATTGTTTCCGTGCCACTGTAGTTCTTGAACGCCTTCAACAACCTCTCATAGTAACCATGAATCGACTCTTTAGCCTCTTGGGCAGTTCGATCAATCTTCTGCCAATCCACATTTTTCGCGGCAACCTTCGTCTTCAAATGCTCAATCACCTTATAGTACAAGCTCATTACCATAGGTGATGGTGCACCCGTATCCCTGTCTCTCTCTGGTTCACTTGTCGGCCAACCTACAGCCCTTTTCGGGTCCTCCCACAAATCTGCCGGAACCACAATCTCAAAGAGGGTGTTCAGGTCTTCCCAAAGACATTTTGCAAGCTTCACAAACCTATCAGTCTGTTGATACCATTCAATCGGTTTCTCTCTCAGTTTGGGAAAATCATCCGTAAAAGACTGAATGTCGCTTCTGTGCCACGGTACATGTATTAATTTCCCCCCTGCTGTCTCCCTCATTGGTAACATGGTTATAGCATCACTACTCTGTGATCTTTTCTCGTTGTGCTCTGGGACACTGTCTTTCCTCTTTTCCTTTTTCTTTGCCCATCTGCTTTCCCATTTGTCTAAGCACCTCCACACTTGTGCACTCTGCAGCAATTCTCTAAGGTGCGTTTTCATGCCTGCTCACCTCATGTGTTCAAAGTCTGTGGTCCCGAAATCCAATCTATAGCTCCTGCTCAAGTGTTTTGTCTTGTCTATCTCAACCCCGTTTTTGTCAGCTATTTCTTGCAACCTTCTATGTACCTTGTTCACTTCTCTCGTAATCCTAGGACATAGATACCTCAGCTCTTCTTCCGAGTAGGACTCTAACCTATTCAAACCCATAGTCCCTTCCACCAATTCTTCTGCTTCCATGTTCAACCTGACCTTATTCAGATAGTCCTCTCCCTTCCCACTGGCTGAGCTTTGTGTGGAATTCAGACTGTTGAACCACTGTGTCAGCTGTTGCGCATTCAACCCCATCAGTGTAGCATTCACATCGACTGCCATTGATGGTTGCAGCAACTTTTCAGTGTTCGATGATAGCGGTATCATCAGTGGGGGACTCGACCTCACCACTGTTGACTGAGCACATATGGGACTAAACTCCATCAAGGACCCAGATCCAGTTGGCAGAGCCGCTATCGGAGTTGTCTCTGGAGTGTTTTCTATGCACCTCCTTTCCGTCCCACTCTGCACCATTGATCCTTGACCGCTCATACCTGAGTTAGGCTGAATGTACAAAGGTACCGGTGGACCTACAGTAATGGGTAGGGATATCGCATCTGGGTTCTGTCCATTCCCCAGGTTCTGAGGCATGTTCATTCCCACACTATGGGTCATCATTGCCGGCATGCCGGTCTGACTCCCCGTCATCTGAGCATGTGCGGTTCCCCCCTGCATCTGCTTTTGAGGCATCAAAAACTGGGTTGATTCAGCTTGTGCCAATGTTGAGTTGCGACCATTCTGTACTCCCATTACGGTTGGATCTAGAATCATTCCCGTACTGTTGTCACTGCTGTAGTACCTTGGGACCTGCGGCTGATAATTTTCTGTTGTTTTCAATATAGGCACATCTGGATATATTCTCCTAACCTGCGGTATCTGCGGGGTGAACAGTAAACTCGGGTCCTTAGATCCCGATGGCGTTTCTGAACTCGGAGTTTCATTATTCTGTACCGGTGCCGGAGGGGCAGAACTGGTACTTGGACCTTGTTCACTCTCTGCATAAGGTGGTGGACGGTCGTTCAGCAATTGCATGATGAACTCCTCATCCTCTGACTTTTCTTCTCTCCTTAACTTTTCCTCGTCCTCTCTATCTTTGGAATACCTCCTGTTTGTCTTACAGGTAGCTTTCTTGCCTGTCGCCTCTTCTTCCTTAGCAATTGCGGGAAACAATTTTATCCCCTGCAATATATCTGACCTCCACACCTTCTGTGCATTATCCCACCTAGCGTCCGCTAGTGCCTTTTCTACCTTTCTTCTCCTGGTCTCGAACTTCTTTTGCTGTTGCTGTCTAGCCATTAGTTCCCAAACCGCTAGAGCCTCAAACTGTGCTGGCCTTGGAGGTACCTTCATGTCGTACATCGCAAATCTCAAATTCTCTAGGATCCTTATATTGAATGTCCCATGGATCGGGAACGCTACGCTCCCATGTCTCTCTGTCAGCTTGTGCCATTGCTTTAGCCAAAGGCACGGAGCTACCCCCCTTTCCTCCATTACAATGTAAGCTGGTGTACCTTCGGGTGGCGTCTCCTCTCCTACGCTCGCTTTAATGTAAGACTCCCCCTTCATCGCACTCTTTAATGCTTTAAAAAATTTCATTTTCTCGTCTTTTATTTCACAAAGTTTGTAATCAATAAGTGACTTTAATTCCCGGAATACTCTTCGCTTGCCTTTCCCCTTCCAATCGAGCCCCACGGACTGCGTCCAATCCGTGCGCGGCCCTTCTTTGCAACCAACCTATCCCAGCGCGGCTCCTAGTGACATCACACTCACACACACTGCGGCTGACAAAGCCTCGCGGCTTGTCCTCCTTCACTCCGCTCCTCTCGTAACAACTTCTGGCATTTATCGCGAGCAACCAAATAATAATAAAACAGATCTGTCGGTTTACTACAGGAAGGGTAACACAATCGCTTCAGGACCTTAGGGATTTTTCACTAGCCTCTGCAGTTATTCCATCTTTCTCGGTCCCCACTGTCGCAAGCAAATCCTGACCCGCAGACTCTGCTCTCAACTTGTCAATGATCTATTCTAGTGCACTTAGAATTTGTCAAAGCCCGAAGTCGAAGTTTTCTTTCACTCCCTTAACACACGTACCGACTCGTTGACCACGCCCGGTCAACCTACTAAACCGACCAGACCACAACATAAAACAAGTGTCTCATACACTTTTCAACATACTCCGGAGTCTCTTGACCTCGCAGGGCCCGTCTCAACAACAACAACCACGTGGACCTTTTTCTGCACAAAGCGCCACATGCACATGAAGTTCGACGACTTCCCTACTCTCACACTCGGAGTCGCACCTCCGCTATTCTCTAAAATCCTCGCAACCTTTTCAAACAATCTGCGGCAATAAGCTGTGCAAGCGCAAAACCCTGACTTCACTCATACCGTCACAAGTACCGCCAACGCCGATTTCACACCTCCATTCTCTCCATTCGCAAGCTCCGAGATCCCGGGAAAGTCGCGGGGGACTTAGGGCATCATCATTCTCTCAATCTGTTTTACCCAAGAAAAATCTAATTCAACACCATATACCTCTCGAGTGGGGTCTCAAAGAGCGCAACCGTTACCTCTCGAGCGGGGTCCCAAAGGGCGAAACCGTTACCTCTCGAGTGGGGTCCCAAAGGGCGAACCCATTACCTCTCGAGTGGGGTCCCAAAGGGCGAAACCGTTACCTCTCGAGTGGGGTCCCAAAGGGCGAAACCGTTACCTCTCGAGTGGGGTCCAAAAGGGCGTAACCGTCCTCTGCTACCATCTACTGATAGAGCGTTCCGTCCTAATAAATTACCTGTATTTGGACGCTCTTGGGTCGATGAATCTTTTGACCAAGTGGGGCTCTCTTCACCCGAGATTAGTCAATTTAATCTAATCAATAATCAATAACGAACATAAGCAATGCCCTGATCAACATAACACTTCACAATTAATCCAGAAAACATTTCGGCGAACCATGACCTTTCGGCCATGAATAACCACACCAGTTCATTCAAAGTTAATGAATTTATTTCCCTATATTAACAAAGCTAGCACGATATAAATGTGTCTCAACACCAAATGATATATGTAAATGAACATTAATAGCTGTCCATAACGGCGAAAAAGATGCGATCTATGCAGCATTTGAATAACAATGCATTCGATAATAGCAACGCAAACCACTAAAACTATAATCTGTAATGGGCTAATTCCATACATTAGTCAGCATAACAAGGTCTCAAATTGCATCGTGCAACAAATGAATCCTCATCTAACCTCAAATTAGCATCTGCATGTGGGACTTCATGCAAAAACAATTTAGCAACATTGATTTGGAAAACTCCTAACTAGGGCTCTTATAAAAAATCAGCAGTTGGTTACCTAAAAAGAAACACAATGCAATTGTACATTTTCCTTTCATATTTACCAAATTCAATCAGCATTCAAGGAAGTCTTCGTCTCACAGGTACCGGTTTCGATCAGCATGGGACGGGGGCAAAGGGGGCAGGGGGGACGGGGCAATTGCCTCACAGCGGCAAGATAAAAGAACAAAACTACTACTTTATGCAAAGGGGCAGATCAAAGTTAAAGTCTCTAGAGCGAGAATTACTTAAAGTCTCTTTCTCTCGATTAGAGAAAGCATCAAAGTCTCATTCAAAATGGCGTCGAACATCAATTGGCATCGTAGAAGATGGCAAAATGACGAGGTCGGCAAGATGGGCCATAATGGCTAATGGCTAATGGCTGCTTTCTTCTTGTGCACCAGGTTTAAATAAACAACAGTTCAAATCCAGTAGGGCCTTCCATTGGAGGGTTCATAGGTTGGCTTCAAATTGTCCAATCAAAAACAACAATTTACAAGCTTCTACCTAGGCATACATTATCCTTGGAGTCGGGAACGTAAGTTGCAACATATTTTACCAATTAACTCACTTTCAGAGCTTCCATTGTCTGCACCTGCAGATTGACCTTGGAGCAAAGAAGAAGATGCCAGGCTGGCACGAAACCTTAAAGATAAGCATGTGAACCGATCTCACTGGAAAAGTACAGCTTCAAGCAGGAATACACGTTTTATTAGCACATTAGAAAAACACGAGCATCTAAACCGTGAGACAAGGCAACTAGGCCGAAGCCTCCACTAAAGTTATGCTAAGTTAAAACATTTCAAACAAGCAAATCATGGCACACGTTTACGGTTATGTCAGATTAGTACAATTCTAATACATCACGTTATATAAAGCACGCTTATAAATGTTGGCGAACTACTCTGAGGGCACATTTGTCCCCGTACAATCTTTATTAGTTCGGTTAAAGTCACACTTGATTATTGCGGCACTACGTTTATGCGCTAATAAATGTAAAACCTTCGTTTCTGCGTCATCAAGTGCTCAACCCTACACCAAATAACATGTGTGCCACAGAACACAAATTTGAGTGTCACTTTATTTCCTACTTGTTTGTGAGGTGATGATAGAAAAATGTTTACCATCACCACTGAATGTGTACTACACAGCAGTACTTAATTTGAGGATGTTGTTATTGCGTGCTGAGCACCAGCACTTATTTCTGAGGGCCGGGGCATATTCTTCTTCCTCAAGCATTTGCTGCGAGCAAAAGACACATATGGAGCAGACAGAGGAAGGGAAAAACAAAAAAGCATCACAAAGGGAGAAAGTAGAACGCTGCTAGAGTGAGCTGAAGGGGCATTTAGTGGCTCTATATGGATTGAATATGCCCGAGATGGCTTTAAGATTACGCTGTCTCAATATTGCGTGTTCACACATTTAATTGCAGCAGCCACGTGTTTAAGAGGAGGGCTTGGGGCACCAGCACCTTCTTATTTACAAATTAAACACTGTTACACAGTACTCTAATGAAAACAGGCGCTGTGTAGGTTCACCTACTAGCTAAACCAGGTAAAATGCTAAAATGGTTCTGTCATTTTGCACCTTTCATAGTTCGACCATACCCACACAAATGGTGTGCTGTTATGCAAGACCAATAAATAATTATGCATCTGATAATAAGGAAAAATGCAAGGCAATGTTAATAGCTGATGTGCCTAATCTGCCGAATCATCTGATTATTGGGTTCCAGAAAAAATATATATAATTTACACTGCATAAATGTTCCTGCACACCACTGACTTTCATTTTGAGTTTGCAGATTGCAACACGGTCCGGTTTGCCTGAAATGCTAATTCCATCCCCCAGGCATACTCTGAATCTCAAAGCATCTACAGTCAGTCAGGAAAGCAGACTTTTATAAGTGATCGGGCTCCCTTGTTTCGATCAGTGTAAGCTGAGATTCACTGAGAACAGTGCAGTGTGTGCTTCGTGACAAAATGGGAGATCACAGTTAGAAAATAAGGCGGCACGTTTGCAAAAAATATATTTTCAAAGAACATAAACGTTTACAAATATATTTACTCACAGTAAAAAGAGAATGTCATCTTTCAATATAGCATCCCTTACAGCATGTATAGGTTGTAGAGTGCATGTTCATATGCTTCCTTGCTTTTCAATTAATAGTTGTAATTATTTCAAAACTGTTTTGTAGAGTGATTGATTAAAAGCGATTTTGTATACAGTAGTATGTGTATGTTAAATATCCAACAGTTACCAAAAGGCATAACAAAGGATGTTTAAAGATGAGTTGTAGTCCTTTTCACAATTAGATTTGAGGGGCTCCAAACTGTATACAGGCTCAAAAGCTTCCCACTTGATTCACTGAACTAAATAATGTTGGAGTTATTTGTGCTACTACAGAGACGTTCTTTTGATTCATTTAGTAATTCTCTGCAATGCTGTTGTGTAACACTTGAGACCAATCCAGAAATCAGATGCCCACAATATACACATCTACCACTTTACCTGAATAGTGATGTGAAAACCCAGTACTCATAAAATGTAATTCATCATACATCTGTCGGAGCTGTAACAATCACTATAATTTTTAGGTCTGGGAAACCACACAACTATGACAGTGTTTGATTACATGTTGGTATGATTCATGCTCCTAGTCAAACAGGCGACAGGATAATTACCAAAAGTATCTGATGATCACTTTCCATGAGTCTCTTGTTGCTGGTACAGAGCCATTTTACAATCAAATGGTTTTCTCTTCTGTTTGAAATGCAGCATGTAGATTTGTGTTAATGCTGCAGGTAACCCCTTCCACCTCACCCATCCGGTGCCTAAAAAAAGCTATTATCTCACTGCAGGGAGGCGTTTCACACCTTTTCAACGGTCTGAGTGCAGCTATTAACATGTGATAGAGAGGAGAGAGCCTTTTCAGTGTTGATGGCAGTTGCAGTTTTTCTGGAATGCTTTGTTTCTAATCTTTTATCATTCTGAACCCAAACAGAATATATTTGTTGTAAGAAGAACAACAGGTGCCAGCTGATGCAGTATTCCGAACAGACTATAAACCTAGATGTAAGATTTTGCAATGGTGGGAACATCATAACTTTTCTGTTAGTTTTGAAATATAGTCATGGTTGTGCAAAACTGAATTGCATTTACTAGGACAACATTTTCGAAAACATGAAGAATGCTGTTCTGAGTATTAGGGAAATACTATCCTCCAAGAAGCATCAGACAATGCTACTGTGGATTAACTTACCCATTTTCTGCCATGTCTGCAGTGCTGTTTATCCAACCACTGCATGTAATAACAAATCTTGGCATTACTTTTTAAATTATTGTGTAGAATTATATTGAAAATATAAGTATAGGATTTTTAAAAACCTCTTTGACAGTCAGCAGCTGTGGTATAATACACCACTGCTCATCTATTAAAATATACACTATCCAGCACAGCAGCCAAAGTTGCTGAACTATCCATAGACACTGGAGCTGATCTTGGCTAGGATACAATCAGCCTCATCTTAGGGGTCTATCAGGAGTCCAAAGGCACAATGGACCAGGTCTTCACCGAACTCTGGGAAATCAAGCAGCTACATAGGGACATGCACAGATACATGCAGGAACAGAAGGAGGTCCACAATGCCAACACGACCTCCCTAACTGGGGTGCTCAGGGACATTCACACCACCCTGAGCAGGGCTTTTCAACAACAGTCTACCCCTTCCTTTGGATCAACACCAGGTACATCAATATCGGTGCCAGCCACTGGAAGGGAGGCTCAGCCAGAGAACAAACCAGACCCAGACACCCCTGCCTCTGTAGTAGCAGATCCCCCCCCACACTAGTGGGGACATCAGCAAACAATCTAGGAGTTGCAGATGGCAAGACATCCACCACTGCCAGCAAGTGATCTCTTCCTAAAGGACCTCTTTTGTGTGCCACACATTTACTCTGTTGACTGATCTTCAACCAAATACTAGTTCCATTGGGAGGAGTACTGTGGATTGGACTCCCAATGGTGTGACATTGTGTGACTCCAGTCACCATGACTGACCCTTTCACTTTACATTTTTTGTTTCTTTCTGTCCAAATTTTATTTTCTGAAATAGCATTGCAATAAATTACTCCATCGCAAACTCATTGTCTGCTTGCTTAATTTTCACATTTCACTATGTAGACATGTAAGACCATGTGAACCATACGATGAAGACACAAGCTGCTTGTACAAGCAGGGTTATGTTTCAGATTCACAGTGTTCAGCTCAGGATTACATATATTACATACCAACACATCAGTACAAGTGTCTGGTCAAACCAAAATTTTATAACAGTGTACAGCACATAGGCTGTCAATATGTCTAGACACTTAGGAACAAGAATGTGTGACTCATACTGAGTCAAAGTACATATTTCAAGGTACAGACCCCCAGACCAAACAAGGAAAGATTTGTCAAACATTGTCCTATAGAAAAGGCAAACTTTAAAGTGTTTGACGTCAGCAACTTGAGTCTTATTACATACCAAACTAACCTAATCCAGCATCACATAATCCAAGATAAAGACAGATGGCAGTACAACAATCCATGATTACAGGCCTATCATAATTCAATTCCTTTGCATCTGGTGGTATGACAAAAACACATGTTAGTGTTGTGGCACAGGCACTGTGCCCTACCCTGCAATGATGAAACACATCTACAGCTCTATACAGGTCGTACAAAAAGAGTGCTTAGCCAATGCAAAGAAAAATGACTTGATCAAAAGCTAAGATTACATATTTTCAGACCACATGATGACACCAATGATGCATCAGGCCCACCACAAGACACAAAACAAGTTCTATGTGCACTTCTGTACCTTCACCTAAACACTGCTAACTGTCTTCGTACATGTCTCATGCATCCAAACCTTGCGACCTACATTACCTGGAACAGTCCAGGTCCACTTTGTGTGTCAGAACAGCATTAGATATCTGCCAATGTCACAACTCAGATATGCCCACATGAAGATGCCATGGTGAGGGTACATGTACAAAGAACAAAACAAGGAGTATAGGCTTCAAAGCATACCTTTGACACAAGTCACATAGAAGGCAAATGGAAAATAAAGTACATTGCACAGAAACTGACACAAATAAAGCAACATCATCAAGGTGGGGATATGTCAAAAGCTATCTTATCAAACAGCCTTTGGGTGAATAATGCAGGGTATCAGCTCCCTAGCTATTTCTAAAACACTCAACTCCACACATTCTCACAACTACAGTTCATCATGCAGTCACAATAATTACATCACATGACATACTTACACGCATGAAAAGTAGCTGTTGATGAGATTTTTCTGCAAGTCAGCTGCTTCCTCTTCACAGCTGTCACCCTCAATTAGCATTTCAGGATTCATACCCGGTGACACTGCAGGCTCCTTCATCTCTGGGATATGCAGAATATTCCTCTGCAAGACGATGTTGTGGAGCATGCTGCTTGCCACATTGATGTGACACACTTTCCCGGGTGAGTAGAGGAGGGGTCCACCAGTACGGTCCAGACATCGGAATCTGGCCTGAAGGAGCCCAAAAGACCATTCCACTGGCCACTGTTCTTCCATAGTCCTCACTGAAGCGGACTTCCCCTGGCGTAGTTGGATTCCTCAGTGGCGTCCACAACCAAGGACGGTTTGGATATGCAGAGTCTCCTGCCACGGAATGGGACATAAGAGAAACAATGAGACCCTCACTTCACTTGATTGTAGCACCTGACATTGCATACACGCAATCACAACAGATGTGATTTACCAACTAGCCAGGCCCTCTATGGGTGCATTTGTGACATCAGCTGGGGTATGGTGCTGCTCTGCATTATAAATCAATCATGGGCTGAACCTGGATAATGGGCTCAGACATGTGAGATGTAGAGATCCACCAAACAGACAACTTGCACGTTGATGCAATGGAATTTCTTTCTTAAGTGATAGACTTGCTCAGTGGCCTGGGTGGCACCAAGCCAACATGTGTGCCATCAATGGCCTCCACCACATGTGGTAGGTGAGCAAAACCATAAAAGTTAGCCTTCACATTGGCTAAATCCTCACGTTGGGGAAACATGATATACCTGGCAATGTATTTCACCATTGATGAAAGGAAATCCTTCAACACTTGACTGAACATAGGTTGGGATACATCAGCAGATAGGGCCAGTGTATATTGGAAGGACCCTGTGAGTAAGAAGTGCAATACTGACATGACTTGTACAATGGGTGGTATGCTGGTTGGATAATGGATAGCTGGCATCAGATGTGGCTCCAACTCACTGAATAAGCCTACTATTGTTTGCCTACTCAGATGGTAGAGCTGTATGACGTGGTGTTCTTCCATGGTCTGAAGGTTTGGCAGTGGACGGTAGAATGGAGGTTGTTGCATCCTCCATCTCCAAGGGTACCTATGTGTGACAAGACATGATTTGAAATATTAGTCAGTGTGTCCCCATCAACATACATGATGCATGGCAAAGCATTTCTGACTGGATAGACAGGACACACAATACACGTACCAGCTGGCAACTATACAAAGGTCACATGTGACCCGCGTGGTTTTCAAGATATGTGGCCACAACATGGATCTGGACAGAACTCCAAGATGTGCTGCACAATTGCACCTCAAAATGTGACTGTACACTCTGACCTCCAAAAAGACCATCAGCGGTGGTGGCCTGTACACTGCTGTTAAATGCCATCTGTGCCCTGCAGCAAACCACAATGGTGGTTGAGTAGAAGGGCCTACATGACAAGACAGAGTAAGGATGTTTGTAATGCCACTAAACATATGTTGTAGGTGTGACGCAGTTCATAAAGCCAGATACAGCATTTTAGGCCACCAAAATGGCAGATGCCTGACCTACTCCACTGGGCATTAGGAACTTCCCACGTCCGCCAGCACGGTGGTAGGCGGTTGCTACTGCAGCGGACACAATCATAGGCTAACATTGTTGCCTGTGGCAGATGTGGCCCAATGGCTGTGTCTGGCGGTGGTGACGACCATGTAGGTGGCAGACCTCTCCGCATATTGTGCAGATTCACTTACTTGACTATTGACACTGCTGCCAGCAACGCCTCCACGACATGGGCTGCTGGGTGCCATCTCTGGGAGCAGTCATGTCACATCCAGCAGGTGATAGGGCCCCTGCCTTCTCTCCATAGGAGCTGGAGAGGCTTGTAAATGCGGTCCTAATGCTGTATGGACAGTTCGATGGCTCACCAGAGGAGTAGGTAAAAATCTCATGGGCAAAATGTATACTGTTCAACACCATCTTTTCCCTCTTCACAGGCTACAATGTGCCCGTTTGCCAGTTAGACTTTTCGTGTGCCTGTTGTTGTAGTCTGTGTGGCATCAATGGGATGTACATGGTGCAGGTATTGGCAGCCAATGACATATGTTAAGTTCAGTCACATTGGCCCTCATTGTGAGTTTAGCGGGCGGCAAGCGTCTATGTTAAGGCCCTGTTCAATGCAGGGCCGGTGGGCGGAACCACAGCATCTGCCACCCAGAGGCTACTTGACTTCAGCGTGTGACAGGTGCTGGTGTCTCACTACTGTCTGTAATGTGAAGATGGCCATCATACATGTGATGGAGCATACATTTATCTTTGGGTGCGCCTACAGATGAATACTTCCCCTAAGTAAGTAGGGAATGGCAATGGACATGATTTGTGTGCCTTCACTGTTGACAACATTCCTTGTGCCTCCGTGTTAGCATATGCCCCTTTATCTTTTGACAAAATGTATATGCTGCTGTTTTATGCATGGTCTACCTGTGTTCATTGGATGACTCCTGTATTCCCTCACATATATGTGCATGCCAACATGTGTTTAGAATAGGAGACACATGCCCTCAGCCGTCAGTGCATGTCATTTGGCATGTACAACTGCATTGGCAATGAGGGGCAAAACAAACATGTATCACTAGATTTTTAAGCCACAATGTGCATTTCCAGGACATTGATGTGGCATCATGTAGCAAAGTGTACCGCATATGTCTAATGGGGAAGGTTTTTTTTTAACCTGATTATTGGCATGCATCATGGAAAGTCTCACAGTTATGTTGAAATCACATATATTTGGATGTAGCTTCCCATTGGGCAACATGTTTAAAGCCTTCTACAGATACCAACAAATTGTTATGTCTCTCCAGCTTACAAAGGACTAATGGCTTCTACTGATGGAATCAAACTATGTCATTGTGAGGGGTGCTAGACATTTGTGGTGATTTTCCTAGGGATTGCTGATTCACTGTGTTGTGGTTTTTAGGGTCATATCTCCATGACAATTTGCACACGATGTCTACAATGTATATTTCCATGCCAAATGTGTGCCCATATGAACCACATTGGTACTACCTCCATGACTCCATTGGGACAAATTTCACTTGATTGAGCGTGCATTGTGGATATGTTTCCAGTGCCACATGAGTATTTCCATGTCACCTTCTCAAGGCTACTTACCTGTTGTCAGCAACATGGCATGTTCTGGCAGCAGCATTTCTTATGGTTGTGTTATTGTGTAATTGACAAATAAATGTCTGCATGAACTTGTGTGGGATCTGTGGGAATGAAGTTGGTATTGGCCTACTATTGTATGACAACGGTTAAGAAATGTATGCTCCATGAAGCAAAGCATCAAAGGTGATGTGGTCTCCTACTTGTTCAATAATTACTGTGAATGCCTAACTTCAGCCATGCAATTGTAGATGTCTGAGATCCTGATTTTCCTTTGGGCAACTATTGACAGTTCAGGTGGCATGCATGGATATGGTATGGTACATGTAGGTGCTACGTAGGTGGAGTTTGATGCTGGGGCCTACTTGACATCATAGTAATGTTTGCTAAGCACAGTTTTGTTCAAGTGTAATCAGGGACGTGTGGTGACCCTATTTCTCTTTGTATTTGAAGCATCAGCCCAGGCAAGGAAAGGAGACAGGGCATAGCCAAGTGGGGAAGCATCTGGCCATGAGACCTTGGGTCAAGACACCACCGACACAGAGGTACCCTGTGGCCCGGAAGGAGAGGGGAGAAGACTGGATCTACATCATCATCATAGGATTCTTCCTCCAGTGGCCACTCCCTAGTGGTGGCAGACCCATCAGGACCTACTCCTATACCATCTTTGTCCGCAATCCCCAATTCTATCACCACCCTACCTGTTTCTCCCCACCCAGATGGCTGTGGCTACTCACCTAAGAGAGAGGGCATCTCCTTTGCCGTAGGCACCTCCTCCCTAGCCCCTGTAACCACTGGTGCCCTGAGTGAGGAGGCTACTGACCTCGTGGGCAGTATCTCTATGGGTCAGACTGCTATTTTGAATGTCATCCAGGGTCTGGCCTGCCAACTTCAACAGACCAATACTTTCCTGGAAGGCATTGAATGTGCCATGCCTGGTCTACAGAGATCTTTTCAGGCTCTGGCCTCCTCAGTGATGGCAGCCACTCACCCTACCACATTCCTTCCTCCCTCCACCTCCCTCTTCCCAATCCAATCCAAATATCCCATTACCCTACCTATCCCAAGCACATAGACAGATACACATGCACCAACCTCAACACACACAAGCAGCAAACATAAACATAAACACCACAAAACACAAAGGCACCCAAGCACTCAACATATAGCCACACAAAACATTAGCCACCGCTTTCCCAGACACCCCCACCACCTCCACTGGTCCATACATGACATCAAGCATACCATAGGCACCACGACAACAGTCAGTGAAACACCCACCACACCTGCAGACACCACCCCAACAGACACACAGAGATTGACCACACCCACCATACCCACAGACATCACCCCAACAGACACATAGACATCCACCACACCCACCATACCCGCAGACACCACCCCAAAAAACACACACATCCACCACTAAAAGCATACCTGCAGACACCACCCCTCCAGACACACACACACATCCACTACTTCCACATCACCCAGCACCTCCACCTCCCAGCCCCAAGACAAATAGACACCTACACCCACACATGCAACAGACACCACCCAAATAGAAGCATATGTCACACACACACACCAAAGATATCAATACCGACACACCAGTCAACCGCTCCCTCAACCTCCAAGTCTCCAACCCCTTCAGATAACTATCCCTGTGTTCTGAAGGAAAGTTAGCTTTTTCTGGTTTACCATTTTCCCTGTTCCCTCCACCCCCTGCCCTAGACCCAAGAGGCTCCGACCCACATCCAAACCTATCCGTTCCCTATCCAAGTCCTCCCCAGTCACACCTGCTATCTTGCAAGTACCCATACCCCTCCCCCCAAGAAGAAGCCAACCCCTCCTAAGAAAGAGTCCACCCCTCCCAAACCCGCCCATCCCAAATCTGACCTACCACCCCCGGAGGATTACTGAGGTCCCTGCCTGCCCATTTGATGCCCCTGCTTATGGAGGTTTCCTTTGCAGTAATAGATGTCAAGTGTAGGCACAGTACTGTGCACTGAAGGACTTCTGGACTAGCCAATGGCCTTGGACAATTTGCATTTGGTTAAAAATAAACCCAAACAGTTTTTTTTTAGGTACATATTTGTCTTGTAATTCACTTTCTACCTTTATGGTGTTCCTGAGTAACTTGTTTTGACTACCTGCAGTTGTGTTTGTTTCAGCCTCCTTGCTGACACATTTGCTGTTGTTTGCAATATCTGACTTTGTGTACAGCACCGGTGTGACCCAAGACCAAGGTATAAGTTGACTGTATGGATATGTGGGTGTTAATGCAATTGTGGTGTACTTGCATTGTGTTCTGTTTGGTATGGTAAGTATTTCATCTTGTGTTGTCCAATGTCAGCATGTATAGTGGTAGACATATCCCCTGATATGGATTGTACATTTTTCACATGTGTGAAAACTCGAGTTTTGTTCATCCAGACATGAAGGCTGTTCAATTGTACTACCTTTGTTTGCATTTCACTCTGCATGTGTCCTTTTTGATGTGTGTACCTTGCAGCTATTTTATCTAGATATATGACCCATTCTGTTGCTGTTGTATGTGCTTACTTGACTTGCACTTCCATATTGTGCAGATAGGCATGTCACTTGGCTCTACTATTGTTCGTCCCTGAGATACCTGAAGGGCCAGTTCCTGTGCAAATGTTGTTTTAGTGGCATGAGCAAAGTATAATGTGCCTCAGTGCAGCATCCTTCCCTGTGCTCCTGATGCCCCCTCCCTATTGTGCAGTATTGTTTGCATAGTGACCTTTGTATTTGTGTCTCACTGTCTGTTGTGCATTTCATTGTCCTTCCAGTGTGTTGCAATGTAGGTGATGTGTGGGTCTATTGCAGGGCTGGTTCATGGGAGGAGTATTTGTTGTTCCACAGCACATACATAATATGTATGTTGAATCTGACTGCAGTCCATCACATGTGTGCAATGTGAGGGTATCAGTTGTATTGGTAGATGTTCTGCTGCTGTGTTGTTGGTGTTGTGTGACACAATGTTGTGTACACTTCACTGTCCCTGTGCCCAAAATGTGCAGATGTGTTTTTGTGTAATGTTGCAGTGCAGTGTGAGTGACCTGACAAAGGGGGCCTTTTGTGGTCGTGAATGGGACCTTCTTTGTGACTGACCGTCACTGTACATGATGACAAGTGTACTTGGTGCCCGTTGCGTGACCCCCATCTCATGTGGATGACGGTGCGATGATCTGTTGTTGAGCATAATGATGCAGGTAGGTGAGTGTATTTACTATTGGTTGCATCCACGATGGCGTTGATTTTGTGCTCCATGGATGATCAGCAGAAGTTGAAGCATATGTGTGTGATGGACTCCAAGGCAGCACAGGAAGTGTAACACTGCCTGTAGATGAGTTGCTCCCTTTATACTCTCCATTTTTGGTTGCTGAGACATGGTGGTTGGACCGCCAAGGTCACATTGGTGGCGTGCAACCTCAAAATGTGTCCAGTGGCAACACTGTCTCACCCGGCCTGTTTGTGCTGCCTCCTCACCGTGACGGTCTGTGCTGCCTGGCAGTGCTGGTGGGACTGCGGCAGTCTATATTCCATAGGCATTGACCCAAGGGTAGGTCGCTCCCCCTGCCGCTGCAGCTCCTCCAAGTTCCCGAGTTCCTGTGTTCCTGAGACCCACCTACCTGTAAGTACCCCCCTCCTCCCAGCCCCTCGCCCTGCCCCGCGCCACTCACCTTCTCTCCTGCTCCTGCTTCTTTTCCTCCTCTCTGTCTCTTCCTCCTCGCCCCCCCTCTGCAATCTTCTTCTGTGTTCTGCTGTTCTTCTGTTCTCTTCTGTTCTTCTGTTCTTCCCTTCTGTTCTTCTGTGTTCTTCCGGTCTTCTGTGTTCTTCTTCTCTGTTCTTCTCGGTGCTTCTGTGTTCTTCTTCTCGGTTCTTCTGTGTTCTTCTGTGTTCTTCTGTGTTCTTCTCTGTTCTTCTGCTCTTCCGATCTTCTGTGCTTCTGTTCTTCTGGTCTTCTGTTCTTCTGTTCTTCTGTTCTTCTGTTCTTCTGTTCTTCTGTTCTTCTGCTCTTCTGTTCTTCTGCTCTTCTGTTCTTCCGGTCTTCTGCTCTTCCGGTCTTCTGTTCTTCTGTCTTCTGTTCTCCTGTCTTCTGTTCTCCTGTCTTCGGCTCTTCTACCTCCTCCGTCTTCTTCCCCCGAGCCTGCCCTCCTGCTCCTTCCTCATCCCCCTCCCTCACTCGCCTCCCCCTCTCTCACCCCTAGCTAACCCGTTCGCTATCTACCTCCCTCACTCCTCCTATCTTCCTATCTCTCTAGCTCCCTATCTCACTATCTAACTCCCCCACTCTCCACCTCCTCCTACCTACCTATCTGTCTATCTATCTATTTCCCTATCTATCGACTTCTCTATCTATTTTCTCTATCTATTTCTCTATCTCTCCCCCCCTCCCGCCACCCCCTCTACTACCTATCTCCCTATCCTCTCACTCTACCTCTCTCCCTCACCCACCTCTACAACCCCCCCTCCCCTATCTTCACAACCCTACTCCTATCTCTCTCCCTAATCTCCAAACCTCCTAACACTCACCCTCCTCCACCCTAAACCCCCTCCCCCAGCTCCTCTCACTCTACCTGTCCCCCCCCCTCCCTCGCGCTTTCCCGCCGCGACCTCCTGCACGCCCCCGCCCCCCAGCTCCCATTCGCCCCCAGCTGACCCCTCCCCCCCCCTCCTACCTCTTATGGCGGCCGCTGCGCGACTGCGCAGCGGGCGCGCGCAGCGGGCACGCCGCTGGAGCGCCGGAGGCGCGCCAGAGGCAAGCCCGTCTGCGCCCGTCCGCGCCTGGCCCGCGCCCAGCGCCACGACCCCTGGTCCCCAGCTCCCCCAAGCCCCGCTGATCCGCTACGACCCCACCACCCTCCACGCCCTCAACCCAGGGCGCTCCAAAACCTGCTTTCTAGCTCACCCCAAACGCACCCATGGACCCTTCGCCTGCAACTCCTGCAAACGCATCTTCCACCACGCAACTACCACGACCACAAGCCCACGCGCCATCAACCACCTCAAGTGCATCCTGATCAACGCTCGTTCCGTCCACAAGCACGCCGTTGAACTTTGGGACCTCCTGGACTCCACAGCCCCGGACGTCGCCTTCATCACGGAGACATGGATGAACGCCTCCTCTGCTCCAGACATCGCTACCGCCATCCCCGAAGGCTACAAGATCTCCAGAAAAGACCGCACCAACCAAGTAGGAGGAGGTGTCGCCATCATCTTCAAAGACTCCATCAGCGTCACCACCTCCACCGAAGACCCCCCCCTCGCCGCTGAACACCTGCATTTTCAGATTCGCACCGACCCAAGGACCACCCTCAGAGGATCCCTCGTCTACCGTCCTCCCGGACCTCGCGCCTCTTTCAGCGACGCCATCGCCGACTTCATCTCCCCGCACGCCCTCGCCTCACCGGACTACATCCTCCTAGGCGACCTCAACTTCCATCTGGAACAAAACAACGACCCCAACACCACCACCCTGCTCGACAACCTCGCCAACCTCGGCCTCAAACAACTGGTGAACACCGCCACCCACATCGCCGGACACACGCTCGACCCTATCTTCTCCGCCAGCAAACACGTCTTCTTCAGCCACACCTCTGCCCTACACTGGACCGACCACAGCTGCGTCCACTTCACATTCCGACGCGAGACCTCCCACCTCCGCACTCAACCCATCCCTCATCGACAGTGGAACAAGATCCCTGAAGAGCAACTCTTCTCCGCTCTCGCCGCCAACCAACCCACCCTCACCACCGACCCCAACGACGCAGCTCTCAACCTCACAAACTGGATCTCCAACTGCGCTAACAACCTTGCTCCCCTCAAACGCACGCATCGACAGACCAACACCAAAAAACCTCTCTGGTTCTCTGACACCCTCAAAGAATCAAAGAAAACTTGTCGTGCCCTTGAGAAGGCCTGGCGCAAGGACCACACCGCTGACAACATGACCGCCCTCAAGAACGCTACACGCGAACACCACCACCTGATCCGCACTGCCAAAAGGAACTTTTTCACCGACAGACTAGACAAAAACAGCCACAACAGCAGAGAACTCTTCAGCATCGTCAAAGAGTTCTCCAACCCCAGCGCCAGCGCCAACGCCGTCACGCCCTCACAGGATTTGTGCGAATCCCTCGCCACTTTCTTCCATCGCAAGATCAGCGACCTCCACGACAGCTTCGGACACCAGACCCAACCATACACCACTGAACCCGCTTCCCCGGACATCACCCTCAACAACTGGACCCACATCAACACGGAAGAAACCAAATCCATCATGAACTCTATCCACTCCGGCGCCCCTTCGGACCCCTGCCCGCACTTCATCTTTAACAAAGCCGACGACATCATCGCCCCGCACCTCCAGACCGTCATCAACTCTTCTTTTTCTTCTGCTACCTTCCCCGAATGCTGGAAGCACGCTGAAGTCAACGCCCTACTAAAGAAACCTACGGCTGACCCAAGCGACCTGAAAAACTTCCGCCCCATCTCTCTTCTACCTTTCCCAGCCAAGGTAATAGAAAAGACCGTCAACAAACAGCTGACCACCTTCCTGGAAGACAACAACCTGCTCGACCCTTCACAAACCGGATTCCGAACCAACCACAGCACGGAAACCGCCCTCATCTCAGTCACAGACGACATCAGAACCCTGATGGACAACGGTGAAACAGTCGCCCTCATTCTCCTCGACCTCTCGGCTGCCTTTGACACCGTCTGTCACCGCACCCTAATCACCCGCCTACGCTCCACCGGGATCCAAGGCCAGGCCCTGGACTGGATCGCCTCCTTCCTCGCTAACCGCTCCCAAAGAGTTTACCTCCCTCCGTTTCGCTCAGAACCCACCAAGATCATCTGCGGCGTACCTCAAGGCTCATCGCTCAGCCCGACACTCTTCAATGTCTACATGAGCCCCCTCGCCGACATCGTACGCAAGCACGACATCATCATCACCTCCTACGCCGACGACACCCAACTTGTACTCTCCCTCACCAAGGACCCCGCCAGCGCCAAGACCAACCTACAAGAGGGTATGAAGGACGTCGCAGATTGGATGAGGCTCAGCCGCCTAAAGCTGAACTCTGAAAAAACGGAAGTCCTCATCCTCGGCAACACCCCGTCCGCCTGGGACGACTCCTGGTGGCCCACGGCCCTCGGCACCGCACCGACCCCCGCAGACCACGCCCGCAACCTCGGCTTCATCTTGGACCCTCTTCTCACCATGACCAAGCAAGTCAACGCCGTGTCCTCCGCCTGCTTCCTCACTCTCCGTATGCTCCGCAAGATCTTCCGCTGGATCCCCGCCGACACCAGAAAAACCGTGACCCACGCCCTTGTCACGAGTCGCCTAGACTACGGCAACACCCTCTACGCCGGGACCACCGCCAAACTCCAAAACCGCCTGCAACGCATCCAAAACGCCTCGGCCCGCCTCATCCTCGACGTACCCCGCAACAGCCACATCTCCGCACACCTGAGACACCTGCATTGGCTCCCAGTCAGCAAAAGGATCACCTTCCGTCTTCTCACCCACGCACACAAAGCCCTCCACAACAAGGGACCGGAATACCTCAACAGACGCCTCAGCTTCTACGTCCCCACCCGCCCCCTCCGCTCCGCTGGCCTCGCACTTGCTGCCGTCCCTCGCACCCGCCGCTCCACGGCGGGTGGGAGATCTTTCTCCTTCCTGGCGGCCAAGACCTGGAACCCCCTCCCCACCAGCCTCAGGACCACCCAGGACCACTCCGCTTTCCGGAGACTCCTAAAGACTTGGCTGTTCGAGCAGCGATAACCCCCCCTTTCCCCCCTAGCGCCTTGAGACCCGCACGGGTGAGTAGCGCGCTTTATAAATGTTAATGATTTGATAGGCCAGCATGACTCATAATACAGTGGTCAGACCACCACTGCCATTATTGCAGTGCACAGACCGCCAAACTCGAAATCAGGCCCTATGTCTACATATTTTAGAACTTTTCCCACATTGTAAATGTGCTTCACAGTGAAGCACACATTCAATGTTGCAAAAGTTGGAGAAAAAACATGTTTTTCTTGTTAACTCCTGCCTCAAGGTTGTGGTAGTTTATGGGCAAACCCTGTCTACCTTTATTGGGAGCTAGGGCTTTGCATTAAAAACCATGAGTGGTAGCATGTAAAATCTCATGTACCACCAATGAGACGTCCTGGGTACCATGGGTCTACTATACACTATTCCACTTTACACCTCCCCACTCTACTCTATTCCACTCCATGGCAATCCATTCAACAGTATTCCACTCTACGCCACTCCACTCTACCAAACTCTAGTGTACGTCACTGCACTCAAAAGCATTCCTCCCTCAGCAACTCCACTCTACAGTACTACACTGTATGTCACTCCACTGTACACCACTATGCTCTGTGACTTCACTCAATGCCACTCCACTTTACTCTATGCCATTCAACTCTATGCTATTCCACTATACACCACTCTGCTCATCTCCACTCTGCCATTGTAAGTATGACATGTCACTCTATGCCACTCTATGACATTCCTTTCAACAGCACTTGACTCTACGCTATTCCACTCTATGCCATTCAACTCTATGCCACACTAGGACATTCTACTTTACACCACTCTACTCTACACAATTCAACTCTACGCTATTCCACTTTTTTCCACTTGACTCTAAGCCACTCTACGACATTCCACTCGATGCCTCTCGACTCTATGCTATTCCAATCTATGCCACTGAACTCTACGCCGCACTAAGACATACCACTCTGTGCCACCCCACTCTATGCCATTCCATTGTAATCACTCCACTGTACGCCACTCCTTTCTGAGCAATTCCACTTCACTGTACACCACTCCGCCTTACACTGCTCCACTGTATGCTATTTCATTCTACTGTATTCCACTCCACTCTAAGCCACTCCAGTCTGCACCACGTAGCTCTATGCTATTCTATTTGCCTGCCACTCAACTCTACACCACTCCACTGCATGCTACTCCACGTTATGCAACTCTAATCCACTGAATTCTATGGTATTTGACTCTTTGCCACTCCACTGTACACCACTGTACTGTACGCCACTCCACTTAATGCCAATCCAGTCTACACCACTCTACTCTAAGCTATTCCACTTTATGCCACTCCACTCTACGCGCCCCACTTAATGCCACTTCACCCTACCCTACTCCACTCTACACCAGTTCACATTAGGTCACTCTACTCTGCTCCACTCTATGCTATTCCACTCTATGCACCTCCATGTTACGCCATTGTACTGTGCAACATTCCACTCTATGCCACTTCACTCTACACCACTGTACTCTACGCTATTCCACTCTACACCACTCTACCCTACACCACTCCACTCTATGCCACTCAATACTATGCAGGGCCAGACTTTGAACCTAAAGCAGCCCTGGCAAATGTTGTCAGACCAGCCCTCACAGGGTGCCCAGCGAGTGAGCCTGACCAGTACAATGGGGCTTGAGGGGGTTCTCCCACCATGACCATGGGGGGAAATAATGGCAAATATAATGCATTCTACAACACATTTTTCATTATAAATTTAATTGTATTAGTTTTCAAAGCTTAGTAAATGATGACCTTACAGTGTACCAGGATACAGCAGTCTTTATTGGGGCTCTTCAATGATTCCTGCACCATCACCCTCTAACAGTGCGTCACATCTCTCTATACCCCGCTCTCACAACACGTATTTCATTTGTTTCATAGCGTTTCTCTTACCAGTTTAGGGTGTTGGAGCACTTTACATCACACACACACATAGGGGGCAATGATTCATACATGTGTAATAGAAAATATTACACAAGACAAAGGGGACTACAGATATACGATTCATTTGTCATCTGTAATGGTAGGCATTTTTTTAAGATTACTTGTGTGGGGGAGCATAAACTCAGGATTCAGAACGTAACACAGTGCTTAAGGTTGCCTTTAATAATGACAATTTTTTTCTGTCCAACAAACCCTTTTTTAACAAAATTAGGATAATCAAAGACTGGGGAAAAACATAACGTTCTTACCTGTACCACAAAGTTTGCATGCAGCTCTTTGATGGCAGCTAATAGCTCACTTGGCTAGATTATGATTGTAAATTATGAACTGCACAGTAACAAAAGGAACTCCATGACAAAAGCAGTATCCCACTGAGCTATGCACATAAAATACAGTTCTGTGATCTGTGTGGTATACGTTCTTTGGAGCAGACCTGTTAACCCTCTGCATTACTGACTCAAAATTGCCACTAGACAAAACCCCAATCTCTCTCCAGCAGGTACATTAATCTCCAGAGCTATCTTGGCACTTTTATTGTTGCCTGAAAACTGTTGAATATACAAAAACTCTGAAGTGTTTTTAAAACTGCTGCACTGCAAAAAACCCAGCATGCAGCAATAAATGCAGCCCCCATCCTTCCAGCCTCCCAGGGAAATGCCTAATACCTGGTACGGCCGGACCAGCCTTGACTCTATGCCACTTTATGCTACTCTACTCCAATCCGCTCTACATTAGTTAAGTGTACACCACTCCAGTCTATGCCACTCCTCTTTACGCTGCTGTACTGTACGACATTCCACTCTATGCTGCTCCACTCTACACAACTCTACTGTATGCAATTAAACTGTAGGCCACTTGACTCTATGCCCCTCCACTCTACGATATTCCACTCTACAGCACTCTGCTCTACTCTATTCCACCCTACACCTCTCCATGCCACTCTATGCACTCTAGTCTGTTATTCCACTGTACGCAGCTCCTCTCTATGCCATTCCACTCTACTCCACCCCAACCCTATGCCATTCCACTGTACTTCATTCTACAACAATCCACTCTATGAGAGTGCACTTCATGCATCTCTACTCCACTGCACTCTTTAATAGCCCACTTAGCAACACTCCACAACACTCCACTCTACGATTTAAGACATTTTCATTAAAAAATCTAAACCATTAAAATTCAATGAAATTGACATTTATAATTTATGCACTGCCTTCAAATTACTGTAACTTGTACATCCCTGTACACATCGTTGGCAACTCGCGAGCCACAGTACATTAACTATAACTCACACTTTCTCCACACACTGCTTCTACCCTTTGATATTGCATCACTGATAGTATGCTAAATCATAGTATTCTTAAAAAGATTCATGACGTGCAACGGAATCACTTATAGAACACTGTGCTTGGTACATTGCGATTAATGTTTATTATACTGTGGCTAGCGAGAGCAAACAATGTGCACTGAGGTGCACGAGTTATAGACAGTCAATACTCTCTATTTCGGCAATGTGCCATAAAAGAACAGAGCAGAGCAAATAGAATAATACATAAATAAGACATTGCTAAAAAATAAATATATGCAAAAAATCATACAAGTTGAGGCAAAAGTTAAAATACAGTAATGTAAAACTATCTTAATTCATACTGCACTTGGATGAGAAGTGCCTAGCACCCCAACCTTTACTCCATAGGCCAGCATGACTCGCCGTACAGTGGTCCCAATCACTCCGAAGGTCAACATACAGTTTGCAAACTGCAGATCGAGTTATAATGGCTCATGCTACAGGTGTGGGTAATGTGTACAGTGGTATATACTTGTTCTATTCGCCACACAGTGGTTCTGCCCCACAAATGAGAGTGGCACAATCCATCAAAATGCACTTCTGCCTTCTTAGCCACATTAAAAGTAAAAACCTTGAGATGGTAAACGCTATTGGCTACCTGCTATCGGACTGCAGTATTCTAAAAGCTCCCCTATGCTGACCAATTCCCAAATTTCTGCAGACCGGAATTATCAACCTAATATTAGTATAGAGTGGGCAGAAAAAAGTACATTAATCACTCATTCCTATGATGCCCCACAAAGTGGACAGGTGTGCCCCAATCCTCCTGAGTGTCCACACCAGTTGGTGGTATATGCACGACAAAGGCAGGAACCCTTAGCTGAACTGGATGTACAGCTTCCGATCCTGGGTCGGTTGTATTTCATCTAAGAGCTGCTCAGCTAGGAAGCTATACTTGTGATGCAGGAAAGAGTCAGTCAGGCAGTCAGTGGGTGGTCTATTAGCGAGGGAGCTCAAAGTAAACTGTTTAATGCTCCTCTTGGAAACAAGTGGAGGAATTCCCATGGGATCATCCCATAGACTTTAATTTCTCATCTTTCTCATGGTATCTCTGACATACTTTGTCCAAGGGAGATCCCGGGAGACTAAGGATCGTCTATAACCCCTGTTGATATGACAGCTTAGGGGTGTCCCCCACCCTTCTCCAAAACATGATTGGTTTGGCGGCAATCCCCACAGATACCAACTAAGCCCCACATCCATCCTAAGTGGCAGCAGGTGAGTGTGACCGGAACGGTCAGCAGCTGCCTCGGGAAAGCACTAATGTTGTGGCATTCTTGTGGCTCCAAAGCTCTGCTCCAAATAGTTCTGTGCCTTGTTCCTGGTGAGTATATATTTGTATCAGAGTAGAAATTTGTTTGAAGAATGAGCCCGATAAGACCCCCAATATGTTTCTCCAGCCTAAGTCTATCTTTGGACATGTGAGCTGCCCAGTCCACTTGTTCATTAAGGGTCATCCCACGGTAGTCAAAGGTATGTACTTGTTCGAGTGGGACCCCTTTCAGAGATGGGTTGGGGCGTGTTGTGGGGCAAGGGTACTTGCTCAAGTGGGACCCCGTTCAAAGAGAGGTTGGGGCGTGTTGTGGTGCAAGGGTTAAGAACCATTTTTTTTTTCCTACCACATTACTTTCCAACCTCCTTTGGCTGCAGAAAGTACCAAATTCGTCCAGAGTTCTCTGGAGCCCCTTGGGTGAATTGGACAGGAGGAGGGTGTCATCAGCAAACATGAACGCCAGGACTTTCATAATGGCTAGCCGTGGGACATCATTCACACACATGTTCAAGGGGCCAATTAAATTGTTAACATACAATGTAACAAGGGTGGGGGCAAGCACACAACCCTGCCTGACCCCTCAACTTATTGGAATGTGGTGGTCACTTCCACCAGCTGTCCACATTGAACCTGGGCATAGGTCTTAGCATGGAGCATCACTATGGCTGCCAGAAGACACACCAGCACCCCCATATCAAATAGCACTTTCCACAGGATGTTTCTGGGAATCAAGTCAGAAGCATATTGCAGATCTACAAACACCAGACACAGTCTCCCGTCCTCTAAAATGACTGTTTTCCAGAACAGTAGGTGGAGCCTAAATACTTGATCTAAAGTGGACATGTATTTATTTTCAAAATCCTACTTGCAAGGGGGATAAGATGTTGTTGTCCATTCCTGCAACCTAGCTAAAATGACTCTGCTAAAAAATGTCTCTGTTGTTTCAATGAGACTGATGGCTCTATAATTAGTCAGTAGTAGGGGGATCCCTTTTTATAAATGGGGATATTTTCTCCTGCCCTGGAGGGGCGTGATAGGCATGCTCTTTCTGATGATGGTGAATAATAAAGCTAAGTATGGAACCCATACTTTTGGTTCTGGCACAAGTTATAGTAATTTGAAGGTGGTGCATAAATTATAAATTCAATGGATAAATATAACTTTAGATGTTTTAATGTTCATGTAGTTTAAGTTCTACGTTGATATCAAAGCATTATATGTTAATTTCTTTCAGATATGTCATTTTTTACCCCTCAACACGTGTTTTGCTCTTCATGAGCTCTTCGGTGGAGCACAACAGTGATTGACAGTCATACCAGTTTGCAGAATACACTCAAGACTAATGCCTTTTTAACTGTCCAACAAACAGCATGTTACTGGAAGAGCCATTCCCTGCTGTGCCCCACCAAAGAGCTCACAAAGAGAAATTTATCATGCATTTCTTAATTAGAAGAAGCTTCCCTGGGGGTTGGCCCCCAAACTTCATATTTTATTTGTTTTTTTCCTTTTTCTGGTTTCGGGGTAAACACCCAGACCACCCCACACCCTGTTTATTAAAACTGTTATTTCAATTTACTTCTCGAAACCCTGAACCCAGTGCTTAATTTTTGCTGGAGGTTTCCAGTGCTCAGTACCAGCACTTATTTTACAGGGCTGGTACTATGGCTTTCTTTTAATTTTTTAAAGATGAATTAACGAGGCACTGCAGCTGTATTTTTCACAAATCATATTCCAAGGTGCCTTCACTTTCACCCATTTTGTCACAGTGCCTGCACCGTCCCTGAGCCTCTCAAAGGATAATGATAGCTAGGGCCTAGCTAACAACTCACATCGGGCAAGGCAAGCTTGGAACAGCAGGCCCAGGATGTTATTAGCAGTTGAAGAATGTGACAAGCAACCAAAAGTGCAGACTTTACGCTCCCCTGTGTGCCTGGCACCTAGTAACAAATATTACACAAAGGCCTGCGACTGTGTCCCCCAGCCTAGCTGGCACTAGGGGGAGTCCGCAGTTCTCCTCACCTCCTCAGAAACGGCCTGTGTCATGAGTGCTGCCAAAAGGTGGGTAGTGGGTGAGGGAAGATGGGATGAAGGAATGTCACTGTTCCTTCTTTTTTCAATTGGAAATAATGCATCAACGTTGGACCTCTTGTTGCCCTTACCTTGGTCTACAGAAGTGACTACCATTGTGTTCAACTCACTGCCTTGGACAGCCTCTTGGGCACTCTGTTGCAGGGTGCTGAGCTGGATGGGACCTCTGGATTTCAGTGTGAATCTGGCAGTGAGTGCCTCTTTTTATACCTCTTTTAGTATTTGGTCTCATTGAACATGCCCGGCTACCAAAAAAAGGGAGAAGCATTTCAATAACTAACTGATGTCAACTTAGCTCCAATAACAAATATTTGTGTGTTTTTCCTTGGCGTGGTCTCCCCTGTGTTTTTTGCCTGTGCTTCCCATGTTTTGAATGTGTGCTGGACTCTGTTTTTGCTGTTTTTGGTACTCTGGGCACTTTACCACTGCTGACCAGTGCTAACCAGTGCTAAAGTCCAAGTGCTATTGTGTAAAGTGTATATGTAATTGGCTTTTCCGTGATTAGCATATTTGATTTACTAGTGAGTCCCTAGTGAAGTGCACTAGAGGTGCCTAGGGATTTTAAATCAAATGCTACTAGTGGGCCTGCAGCTCTCATTGTGCCCCCCACATCAATAGCCCTGTAAACATGGCTCAGACCTGCCACTGCAGTTTCTGTTTGTGCAGTTTTAAACTACCAATTTGACTTGGCAAGTGTACCCACTTGCCAGACCTAAACCTTTCCCTTTTATACATATAAGACACCCCAAAGGTAGGCCCTAGGTAGCCCCATGGGCATGGTGCAGTGTATGCTAACAGTGTGACATGTACTGATGTGTTTTACATATCCTAACAGTGAAATTCTATTTCCACTGTTGCAATGTCTATCTCTCTCATAGGTTAACATGGAGACTGGCTTTAAATATCCTTAAAGTGCAGTTTCTCTATGAGAGCAGATAGAAATATAGAGTTCGGGGTCTCTGAACTCACAATTTAAAAATACATCTGTTAGTGAAGTTGGTTTTTAGATTGTTAGTTTGAAAATGCCACTTTTAGAAAGTAGGCATTTTATTGTTTAACCATTCTGTGACTCTGCCTGTTTGTGGATTGCCTATCTGGGTCAAACTGATAGTTGGGCTGTTTGTGAATCTCCTCTAGACAGTGACCCAAACGGAGCTGCAGTGTAGCCTGCATATCCTGATGAGCCATCTGGCCTAGAGTGGAGGGAGGAGTGGTCACTTACACCTGAATGGGCTATGCCTGTCCTCGCACAATGCAGTCTCCAACTCTCCGGTATGTGTCTTGGGCCTGGCCTGGGCAAGGCAGGATCCTGTAAACAACAGAGACTTTCCTTTGAAGTTTGCCTTCTTCAAAGGCAGAAAGGGGCATAAGTAGTGGACCCAAAACCCCAGACTTTAGATATCTTCAAGATCAATTCTGGAACCAAGAGGAACCTCTGCTAAGGAAAAGAGCTGAAAAGCTGAGGAGAAGTGCTGTCCTTGCCTGTGACTGTGCTTTGTTGGGCTATCCTGCAGTGGCTGCTTCTGCCTGTGAAAGGGGACAAAGACTGGACTTTGTTGTACATTCATGCTTGAGAAGAATGTCCAAGGGCTGGACTGAGCTTGCCTCCTGTTTTGAAGTCTCAGGGCCATCAAAGTCTTCCTCTGCCAGCATCTAGACTCTCTGCGGAGACTCCTGCCCTGCCAAGTGGTGACCTATCCAGTCCCTGGTCCCTTGAAAGGTGAAGTTGGCAGAACAAGAGCTGAAATCCACACACAGAACACTGTGCGGGGACATTTTTGATGCACCATCTGCAATGTGGCTGATAAACGACACAGCACCCATTTTGTGGCTAAAATCGATGCACCACCTGCATCGCACCTGCAAGATCGATGCATTGCAGCTGGAGAAATGAGGCAACATCCGCTTTCGGCTGCTGATAACGATTCAAACCCCACACATCCAGTTTTCTAGCACCGTGTGACTGGATTTCTCAAGTATTTTCCTTGAGCGTCAAAGTCATTGTGTATCGGTCCAGATCCGAGGTGCCTTGTCCAGAAATCAAGGCATCACTCTCTTGTGAGCGAGAAAAACGATGCATCGCCTACCTGACCGGAAAAGAAACAACACACAGGCTCCCTTGGGAGTAAGAAATCAACGCATCACTGACTTTTCCAAAGCATGCTAACCCATGCTTTATTTTTGGTGCAAACCAGGTACTTTGTGTAAAATCAATGTTTTCATTTTTTCTATAGGGTAAGGCTCTTATTCTTTTAAAAATTCATATCTTGACTTATGTATGTTGGATTTTTGTTCTTTTGGTCTTGTTTGATTTAGATAAATTGTTCCTATTCTTCTAAACTGGTGTGGTGTCCATTTTGTGGTACTTTCACTATATTACTGTGTGTGTTGGTAGAAATACTTTACACATTGCTTCTGAGCTAAGCCTAACTGCTTGTGCCAAGTTACCAAGCTACCAAGGGGGTAAGCAGGGGTTTTATAAGTGTGTTTCTCCATTGCTCTGACTAGATCGAGGGTCCCTGCTTGGACAGAGTGCAAACTAACTGCCAACCAGAGATCCCATTTCTAACAGTTTTCTTTTCAGAATTGCAGACTGTAGCTATATCGAAGGCTGCTTGCTTTTAAAATTGAAGCAAGGCAGGGAAAGCTGAAGTCTAGGCCCACACAATCAGCAGGACAACCCATTTCCAGTGTTTAATTTGAGCTGGTGCTTGCAAGTGGCGGCCAGCAGCACTCAGTTTTGGAGCCTGAGACAGAGCGATAGCGAAAGGAAAACATGGGTAAAGATGCAAGAATGGAATGACTAGAAAACAGAAACAAAGTGAAAACATTGGACCAAAATGAACCTGCAAAAGTGAAATAAAGGGGTAGAGAGTGTCTGGTGGAAGGTGAATCAAATGTCAACCAGCATTGGTAGCAAGGTTCTGAGATAAAAGTTTGAGCCCCAGCAATAATTATTATTATTTGTTTTTACAAATTAAGTACTGCCTCCACCCTAAAAACTCTTAAATCCCTTTATCATTACCCACCCCTGAACTCCCAAAGTTCATTACCTCCCTTTACCAATATCTGCCTCTGAACACAAAAAAATACCTAAGTTCCTTTACCTCTACCCATCCCTGAACCCTAAAAAACCCTTATCAGCCTTTACCACTACCCACCACTGACTCTCAAAAAACCTTTTTGCTCCCTTTACCTCTTCCCACCTCTACCCACCCATGAACTCTAGACCCTAAAGCCCCTTATCTCACTTTACTTCAACCTGTCTATAAACTGTAAAAAACAATGACCTCCCTTTATCTCTATCTGTCCTTAAACACTTAGGAGCATATTTAAACGAAGTGGTGCATGGCAGCTCAGCAAGTGACCTTGCTGAGCTGCTCTGTGCCACAAGGAAAGAGCAGAAAAGCACAATTTTTCTGTGAAATATGGTGCATATCTGTCCCTTCCCCTGGATGGTGCACAATGGTCTGCCTAGCACCAACACAGGCACCCTTGTACCTGTGTTGCAAGCAGGATTGTTTTTGTGGAGGAAGGGACACATTCCTTCAAAAAACATTCCATGGAGGGGTTTTCCTTTTTCTATGTGCTGCAAAATGCAGCACACATGGAAAGAGGAAAAACAAAGAGAAATTAAAAATTTCTCCTCCTTATGCTTCCCCTGGGTAGGCATGCGATTTTTGCGCACTGCCAGGTTTACAAGTCCTTTCAAATCTAGGAATGTGTCAAAACCCATAGGTTTTGTATGAGAAAACTCACTGCAGTGCCCATTGAACTCCCTCCCTGTCACAGTGAAAGGCAATGCAGTGACTTGGGCTGCCTTGCCTTACTCTCTATCTACGAGGCCATGAAAAGGTATGCAAATTGGCTTTGTTTGGCCCCGTAATTTGGGTCTGCACTCTGTGCCACCGGAGCGTAAAAAAAAGTGGCACAAAGGAGGCGCATGGGGCTTGTAAATATGCCCCTAAAAACGCCTTGCCACCCTCACTAACATGTACCTTAACCCCCCGAACTCTAAAACCTTTGCAAACATTACCACCTTTAATTATTTTTTTCAATGACATTTTGCCCGATTATCAGTCTGGCGGTCGGACCGCCAGACTGCCGTGGGGGAAGTCGGGAGGATGTCACCAAGCCAGCGGCCTTCCGGCCTCTGCATCACGATATTCCAGTGGGGCTGGTGGTACACTCAGTGCAGCCAGCATTAGCTCTGGCTGTCAGAGCGTACTGACACCAATACCGGCAGCAAGTCGGGTGCACTGTCTTCCATGCACCATGTGGTGCATGGCAGACAGTGTGCCCACTGACATTTCTGGTAGGAGGGCCAGGACAAAGCCCAGGACACAGGCATTTTCATCCTGGGGCCCCTCATGTGACCCTTTACCTGCCTTTCTGCTGAACTTTTCATGGCGGAGTCCCCGTCATGAAAAGGTCGGCAGAAAGGCAGGTCGAAATATGGATGGCGGTGCATCTCCTGGCACTGCCAACATTGACCACTGCGGTCAACATGGCTGTTGGTAACTCTTATGCTGGTGGTGCTGGCGGTCTTGTGGTGGTCCGACCACCACCAACCTAATCTGGCTCTCAGCCTCCTGAGGATGCAGAGGTCGGTCCACCAACATTGGTACGGCAGTCCCTAGACCGCCATACTTTTAATCAGGCCCATAGTAATTATGACACTTAAAAAAAAAATACTTACCTGTGTTCAAAAGTACCACATGGAAATGGGCTACATAGAAATGCCTGTGTGGTACTTACCTGCAATGTCCCCTTTAAGGTGCGTGTGCAGGCGTTCGCGCAAGAGAGCGAAACCCGACGTTAAAAAACAAACATCGCAAAAACACGGTCACTCTCTTTGAGGCAGAGCAGGACAAGGTGGTACCAGACACTTCTCGGAAGCAAGGTGGCAGGTATCAGGTGAGAGTGATAGGGTATTGTGTGGGGCCCACTTCTGACTGAAACAAGCGCTGGTCTCGCCTCACAGTCTGCAACCGTGGAACCCTCAGGTGGTTCTGCCGTTGGAAGCATATGACCCAGCAGCTCATGTACCTCAGTACTGCTTAGTGAATACATGAGAAGACCAGCCATGTATACGGTCTGCCTTCTGATGCATATTTTCGTGCTGACACGAACATGCACGGCAAGGCATGACAACCTTGAGTGGGGAAAATAATCAATGGCCCCAACGCACAAGCAGGAAACTCCCTACACATTAGGGCTATTATTTATTTGTCAGACACAAAACTCCACTTTGTGGGTTTTGCGTTCGACGAACAAAAATATTTTTGAAAACGCTACCATGACATGGATTTCACCTGTTTTACTTTTCTGAGGAAAGTGCTCCTGAAATGTCAATGGAAGCTCTTCCATTAGAAATTCCCCATTCCAGTGGCAAGTAACTTAAAATTTGGTGGGCGGTCTGCCACAGGGCAGAGTGAGGCAGGAACTCCTCCCTCTCAGTGAATTGGCAGTCCTCCTCCACTCTCTACATGAGCCCCTTACTTTATTGTGGCTTCTGACAAAGCCTGTTCTTGAGCCATGTACTGTTTGTACTCCTATATCAAGGCCTGTCTTGTCAGTTCCAATGTAGAGTATGTTGCTGCTCTCTTTACTACAACCTGTCTGGCACAGTGCTTAATTTGTATATAAAAACATGACGGTGTCCAAATCCCTCCTCTGAAACTCGCGGATGCTGCATTTAATGTGCTAGCACAGAATATTGAGGTGGCGTAATCCTGAAGTGATCTCAGACCTCTTCAATCCATTTAAAGCCACTCCCTGCCCCTTCAGCTCACTCTGGCAGCTTTCTGCTTTCTACCTATGTGACACTTTTTCACCTTTCTCTTCCTCCGTCTTTCCCACAAGTGTCTTTTGCTCGCAGCAAATGCTTAAGGCAGAAGAATAAGGGCCAGCCCTAAAAAATAAGTGCCAGTGCTCAGCACCGGAAACAACAAGCACAAATTAAGCACTGATCTGCCATCTTCCAGTCTACTGCTCTCTGCTCAGTCTTCGCCCCAGCTCTCTCTGCAATTTATGAGCTTACTATTGTGTCCAACTTTCAACTGCACTCTTCAGTGTGTGCTTTATGTTCTCCAGTTCAATCTTTATCTATGGTGCAGTGTTCTTGTTACCAATGACCATGTTACTTATAGCTAGCTGTGGCTCCAGCATCACTTGACCATTGTGTGTAGACTTCCTTCTTTGTTCTTATAAAAGCGCTATGCGTTTGCACATTTCCAGCTCCTTTATTCTGTTTCCTTGCTTTAATTTGCATTCTTGCTTGCCTCATTCTCCTTTTTCTTTTTGCTGTCTGGTTACTGTTTGGTGTTTGATGTGCTGTCTCCACCCCTGTGTCTATATTGACACATTAGTATCTTGCAATAACATCATCTTGAGTGCAGGCCTTAGTGCTATTATGGTACTATGAATTGAAGGCTATTGTCAAAAGGCACATCCACTTTCCATGTCTACTTGTCTTGTATAATGAACTCACTCTTTGTGGCTTGGGTTCTGGATACAGACTCTACTCTAGTGACCTCTTCCTAAAGGCAGGAAGATGTTCTACCTGTGTTAGGAAACAAGCAAACATTTGCTGAGATTCCTTGCTTCGCTGGAAATTTTGTTTGATCTGACTATACCAATCTTTGGTCCCCATCTTTTCATCTGGTCTGCTCTTGTCTTATGGTTCATCCCTGAATCCCTCACGCTACATCTCTACCTGTGAGTTTTGCAGGCATATTTGTTTGATGTCATGGCCACACATTCAAATCCTGTTGGGTCGACCCAATCTTTTATCCGTCTTAGGTTAATAAGTTGAGTACCATTGAGTTGGGTAACAATAATCATCTGCTACTGAGTGCCAAAATGTCCTTTGAGGTGAATGTGTGCTTATTATATTGTGCATCTTATATTCTTAGTTATACTGGTAACTATCACACTAGAAACCTATTTACCATAGCATTCCATTGGTCTTGATGACTTGAGGAACCTGAAGAACATCATTAGTCTTAATGGCAAGAGGAAACATAAGTCCTTCAATAGTCTCTATGAAAGTAGGAAACATTACTCTCTCACCAGCCTTTAAGACATCCCTAAATACGATACAGGCCTATTGAAAGACCCTCCTGTCTCAGTCATTTGCCTGAAAACAGACTGTAGTCCACACCAAGAAATATACCAAAAAGAAAGGCCTCATGACCTTTTATCTGTCTACCTCTATGTCATCAACCAGCCATTCATCTTTGTCTGTGATACCATGGCATCCTTTATCATTCTTGTTGGCATTGGTCTCTCTCTTATCTATAAGTAGTAATAAGAAGGACTCGGTCCATTTATGCGATGTCACATGATGTCTCCCTTTATTTTGCTGACTACGCTGTCTCTAGCCATTAAATCCTCCTACCTCTCTAGGGTTCCCTCTCTTTTTGCGACACAGTAGCCGTTGAATATCATGGACCTCATAAAATCCGTCATCGCACTGTGGTATTTCGAAGTCTTTTGTCTATATTTGTGACACATGGCTTCTCTTACATAACAGGGACATCAAAACATCTTCTGATCTCTCTGTGACACTTCACTTTGAAGTCCTTTTTATGTTTTGTGACATCACAACGTCCTTAGTTGGTCTTGGTGATACTACGTGGCACTTCATCTATGAGACATATATCCCTACTATCTGTGTAATCTGGGTAGCCTCTTATGTCACTGTGGTATGGGTCTGTCTTAAGGGCAAACTGCCCTACAACTGCAGAAAACTATTCTCCTGATAGTCGGGCATCACTAAGTAAGCTCTGTACCAGATAGTACAGATATATAGCTGCCAGTGATGCAATATCAGAAAATTATAATTTGGTATACTTGCAAAAGAAGTCATTAACTTAAAATCTGAAATGCTTTCCCTGAAGACATCATTGGTCTCTGTAAGGTTAGGATGTCATTTATATGGTGTAGTATGGGTTTGGCATGGTGGGCAGTTGTAGATGCTGTGGGTTCCAGAATTCCAAATACCACTGTTGCACTGATATACTTAAAGGTAAGCCCCTTTCGTCTCCCTGTGATTCTCTCCCAGGTCTCTATTATTGGTCTCTGTCTTTGCCTGTTTCTCTCTCTCCTTTTTGTCTCTGTTTCATTTACTCCTTCGCTTTCTTTTTTGTATTTACAGTCTTTCTCTAACTTTAACCCCTTCGCTGCCAGGCCTTTTCCCCCTCAGGTACCAAGACTTTTTTTGGCTATTTGGGGCAGTTTGCACTTAGGCCCTCATAACGTTTTGTCCACATAAGCTACCCATGCCAAATTTACATTCTTTTTTTCCTACATCCTAGGGATTCTATAGGTACCCAGACTTTTATGGGTTTCCCTGAAGGAGACCAATAAATTAGCCAAAATACAGCGAAAAGTTTGCTTTTTAAAAAAAACTGGGAAAAAAGGGCTGCAGAAGAAGGTTTGTGTTTTTTTCCCTGGAAATGGCATCAACAAGGGTTTGTGGTGCTAAAACAACCATCTTCCCAGCTTTCAGGAACAGGCAGACTTAAATCAGAAAACCCAAGTTTTCAACACAATTGTGGCATTTTACTGGGACATACACCTTTTTAACTATTTTGTGCTTTCAGCCTCCTTCCAGTTAGTGACAGAAATGGGTATGAAACCAATGCTGGTTCTGAATTCAACAAGAGGTAATTTGTGTAGATCCTACAAGTGTTTCCTACAGAAAATAACAGCTGAAATAAAAAACTATTAAAATTGAAGTAAAAAAACAGCCATTTTTCTCCACGTTTTACTCTGTAACTTTTATTTTTTTAAAGCAATATACCGTTACGTCTGCTGGACTCTTCTGGTTGTGGGGAAATATAGGGCTTGTAGGTTCATCAAGAACCCTAGGTACCCAGAGCCAATAAATGAGTTGTACCTTGCAATGGGTTTTCATTGTACACAGCGTATACAGCAATTCATTTGCTGAAATATAAAAAGTGAGAAATAGGTATCATGAAAACCTTTGTATTTCCAAAATGGGCACAAAATAGGGTGTTGAGAAGCAGTGGTTATTTGCACATCTCTGAATTCCGGGCTGCCCATACTAACATGTGAATTACAGGGCATTTCTCAAATAGACTTCTTTTTTGCACTGTCCTACATTTGGAAGAAAACAATGTCGAGAAAGACAAGTGGCAATAACACTTGTTTTGCTATTCTGTGTTCCCCTAAGTCTCCGGATGAAAATGAAACCTCACTTGCTTGGGTAAGCCCAATGCTCGCGACAGGAAACACAACATGGACACATCACATTTTTACCTTGAAATCTGACATGTTTTTTGCAAAGAGCCTAGCTGTAGATTTTGGCTCCTAGCTCAGCCGGCACCTAGAGAAACCTACCAAACACGCACATTTCTGACAACTAGACACCTAGGGGAATCCATGATGGGGTGACTTGTGGGGATCTCACCAGGTTCTGTTAACCAGAATCCTTTGCAAACCTCATAATTTGGCCAAAAAACCATTGTTTCCTCTCATTTTGGTGACAGAAAGTTCTGGAATCTGAAAGGAGCCACAAATTTCCTTCCACCCAGCATTCCCCCAAAGTCTCCGGATAAAAATGGCACCTCACTAGTATGGGTAGGCCTAGTGCTAGCGAAAGGAAATGCCCCAAAACACTATCTGGACATATCAAAATTATCAATTAAAAAACTACCTGTTTTTGCAGGGGGGACCTGTATTTTTGGTCCTGGGCTCAGCAGCCATCTAGCAAAACCTACCAAACCCAGACATTTCTGAAAACTAGACATCCGAGGGTATCCAGGGAGGTGTGACTTGCGTGGAACCCCCAATGTTTTCTTACCCAGAATCCTCAGCAAACCTCAAATGTAGCAAAAAAAATCGAATTTTTCCCACATTTCTGTGTGGGATCACCGCACCGGAACAAATTTCCTACCACCCAATGTTCCCTTCAGTCTCCAGGTAAAAATGATACCTCACTTGTGTAGGTGGGCCAAGTGCCTGTGACATGGAAGCGCCAAAGACATGTTGAAATTGAGGGGGAACCAAAGCGGGTCCAAAAGGGCATATATATATCCCTAGTGTCTAGAGGTTTCTGACCCCCGGGGGCAAACCGGCATAATTATATGAGGCCGATCAGCCTCCAGGGGGGGCAGAAAAGGCCTAAAAATATTTTGCCCCCCCCTGGGGAGCTGCCCTTGCCCAAGGGGCCGCTCCCCTTATGCATTAGTATAAAACAAAAAAAATATATCCCTGGTGTCTAGGGGTTTCTGTCCATCGGGGGCAGATCAGCCTAATTATATTAGACCGATCTGCCCAGAGGGGGGCAGAAATGGCCTAAAAATAATTTGGATCCCCCCAGCAGCGGCCCTTGCCCAAGGAGCCGCACTCCTTATGCGTAAAAAAAAAATCCATGGTGTCTAGTGGTTTCTGCCCCCTGGGGGGCAGAAATTAAAACAATTTGGCCCCCCAGGGAGCGACTCTTAACGAAGGGGTCGCTCCCTACACATAAAACAAAAACTATTTTTTTTTATCCCTGGTGTCTAGGGGTTCTCTGCCCCCTCTGGCGGCCTATATTAGGCCGATCTGCCCCCAGGTGGGGCAGAAATGACCTAAACATTATTTGCCCCCCTGGGGAGCGGCCCTTGTCCAAGGGGCCACTCCCCTCATTCAACAACCAAAAACAAAAAAGAATCCCTGGTGTCTTGTGGGCATTTCTGGATCGGGCGGCAGAAATGCTTGCCGAGACATGGAAGGAAAGGAAAGGCCTTTCCTTTCCTTTCATGCCTCCGCCGGCCCCCTCCTCCCGGGCGGAAGAGAAATGCTCTTGCATTTCTCTTCCGCATCATGCTGGAAGCATGCTTCCAGCGCAATGGGAGGTGGCCTCTGATGAGGTCAGCACGCGATCATGCGCTGACGTCATCAGACGTCACTAGGGGGATCAGGGGTGGAAGGGGAAGCTATTCCCCTTCCAACACTGACCTGGGGTGGTGGGGGAGCAGCCCTCAGGGGAGCACCAGCGCTTCCCTCGAGGGCCAGTACATGGACGTACTGGTTACGTCCATGGCGTACAAGGGGTTTAAAAAGTTTTAAATGGTTAACCGTCCCATTTTTTATAGTGTAGGTTTCTAAACAGATGATAATATGGAACCAGAGTTCAGCTAAACTGAAACCCCAGGTAACTATTCAATTGCTCTGGAACTGTCATGCATAATGTTTTTGTAACTCCTATAACCTATGCTAAATATCTTCTTTCCAATTACAGACGGTCAACATTTGGATTTGAATGGGCAGGCATGAGTACCAAGAAAGACCAGGTAATTCTGTAGACATTCCAGGTGAGATTAAGGGTCTCTAGATAATTCACGTTCATGATCCACACCTTTGCTTCTATTACAGGTATGTCTGACTGAGCACATTATAGATTTGAATGGACCAACATGCGTAGAAGCATAAGGACCAGGTAATTATTTGGTAGGTACCCCATCTGGGTCACCTGGCACATTATAATATGGCAACATGATGTAACCAACTGTTAACCATCTTTTCTTTTGTTGCAGGCATCTCAGACAGTACTGTTCATAATTGAGGACAGGCAGACTGGAGTAGCAGCAGAAAGAGCAAGTTATTATTTGCTAGTTTTCCTTATGATGCATCTGAGACATTGAAATGATCCGGAGCTTTAATCTTTTTTCCGTTTTTACAGGCATCTTAGTCCCTGCTCCACAGAAATTTGAACAGGCACACGTGAGTAGAAGCAGAAAGACAAAGTAATAATTTAGCAGATTTTCATTGTGGTTCACCTAGTACAATGGAAAATGACAACCTACTTTAATCACCTGTTCTTCTGTTGCAGGCATCTCCGACAGCACTACTCATAGATTACAAAAGGCACATGTGAGTAGAAGCAGAAAGACAAGGTAGTTATTTGGTTGATTTCACTTGTGGTGCACCTAGTACATTATAACATAACAACATTCATCAACCCTGTTTTTTTGTTACATCTACAGGCAGGTATGAGAATAAACAGAAAGGCCCAGGTAATTACTTGCTACATTTTCCAAGAGATAGCTCAGACTTCTCTGGTAGATTGCATTCAATAGCATAAGAACCAACTTTAAATAATGTTCCTCACTTTAAATAATGTTCCTCTTTTTTAATTTTGGGTTTTTTGCAGGCTTTGTGGCATAGTAGGTTCAGACCGATTGCCACCAAAATGTTCAAGCGCAAAGCTGTGACTTCTGCAGAGAGCAGTGCTTCGCCACAAAGGAAGAAATGTTGTCTTGTGTTCAAAGAAGAATGGCTGAAAGAAATTGTGGAGACTGAGACACAGATGTCAAGAAGCAAGGTTTGTGTACAACTGGGAGAGCTATTTCTATACATTCCAGAAGTAGGCCTGATTTGCAAAATATGTGCAGAAGCAAAGATTGCAGGGGACTTTTCTACTGGGAAGAAATGGAGTGATGGCTGGAAGCTGGACTACCTGAAACACCCTCTATGTAGCAAAGTTCATGAAGCTGCTTTGGTGACCCTAAGACATTAAAGTGATGCTGCCAGGCTCTGTTTTGGACTGCACACCATGCTGACCGAAACCGCCAATGATAGAGCAAACAGCCTAGAAGTGGTTGAATGGCAAAGATCCATGCCTGAGGAGATAAAGATTCTCATCAACAATGTGTTGCTAGAAGTCAAAATGAACATGTCAGTGTTATCTGTTCAAGACATCCATGACCACGTCGCATTGTATGTGAAGATACCAGACAGCTGGAGGAGCAAGAACTTTGAGTTTTTGGAGGCCATCAACAGCGTGATAGCTCTGACTTCATGGCAGAACTTCGCAGTTCTCTGTATCACACACTGATAATTGATGAGAGTACAGATATTTCAGTTACAAAAATGCTCATCCTCTATTCAAGTTCCGATCAGTAACATCAACAGAGCACAAAACAGTGTTTGGGGGAATGGTAACTCTGAGTACATGCAATGCAGAGGCTATCACTATATCTGTAAAATACTTCTACACTGCCAATAAACTGGATCTTATCATATTCCCATCAGATGGTGCATCAGTGATGCTGGGAAAGAACAACGGTGTTGCTACCCGCCTCAAACAATCCATTCCCCATCTAGTTGAGAAGCACTGTGTTGCTCACAGAGAAGTTTTGGGGTTGATGATGCCTTGAAAAAAGTGCTGATGATCAGGGAAATGGAAACATTACTGAGGACTGTCTACACTGTGTTCTCCCACTCACCTGTAAGGAAGTCCAAGCTGGACGAAATTGCTTTGGTGACTGAATGTGAAGCGGTCTCCTTTCGGCCACTCAATGAGGTGCGGTGGCTTTCAAGGCATTTTGCTATGGTGCACTCTTGCATAATTATGAAGTTGCTCTCAAATACCTTGATCATGAAAGAGTTGAGGAGAATGACCCAATTGCTAAATATTGCTGTACAAATCTATCTGACTCAAACTACCATATTTCCTTTGCAGCACTAAATGACATTCTGGGTGAACTTGCATCTTTGTGCATGTTGTTTCAGAAAAGCTCTTTGACCACCATTGAAGCTCTACAGTATACATAATTTGGCCAAATAAAGGAACAGTACTTTGGCAACACTGTCTTTTGGAGCAACACAGTAAGAGATCTGATGGCTTTGTGCAGAGAGGACCGAGAGTATGATAGTGAGCTGATGGTTTCTTTCATTAAACTTCTTTGTGAGCACGTGGAAGGAAGGATCCCAGAAGATGAATTAAAGAAATGGACAAGCTTTGATTTCCATGCAGTAACAACACAATCACAGTTTGATTTTGGGACTGAGAATGTACAAAGACTTGTTGAAAAGTATAAGAAGGTCCTGGGCGATTGTGACACCCCTGATGATGTTGTTCGGCAATACAGAGATTACAATTATGTGGTTGCAGCGCATTTAAAAAGCGGATTGTTTAGGACCTTTCAAGACATGGTCAATTTCACTCTGCGGAATGCTGCACAGTATAGTTTTGTATCTCAGCTTGTTGATGTCTGTGCAACTTTCCAGGCTTCAAGTGCAGACTGGGAAAGAGGATTCAGTCTCATGAACTCAATCAAGTCCAAATTAAGAAACAGACTAGAGGAGAGTCACTTAGATATGCTGATAAGGACAAAGGCTTACCTCTCAAATGGGAAAGTTGACTTAGACCGAGTTTATCAGCACTGGAAGAATAGCAAGGACCAGCAAGAAAAACAAACATGTCACACATCTTATGTTGGCACCTGACTTGTCTAAACTCTGATGCGGCTCCTCCTAAAGTCCATGTGTGGGTGGGGTAGGAGCATTTCTCAGCCTGTGTCTTGGCAGCGGGATCCTGGCATTTATCAGTAGTGTGTTCATCAAATTGTAAATAACTAATTGTACAACTGGCTGTATTTGATGTACGTGGTCTTCTGCAGCACTCTGAGAGTATTCATGAAAGTTTCATAATGGATCAACCTTCTGATTTCCGTTTTCTCTAACTGGGGTGTAGGTGGCACTTAACCGGTCACGTCCTTGGAGTGTGCATCCAGGTCACAAAACTACCTTAATGCTCTGTTACATGGAGCAATGTTTATAAAAAATATCCCTTTTTTTGCTTTAGTGGTAAAACAAAGCTATGGAGAGGCTAATACCAAAGATCGTGGTAGTTATGCACTGCACTCGCATGAATGGTCAATTTCTTGGCGAAGCGCACAGAGACCTCAAACTGCTGCACACTGTGGAAAAAATTTGAGGGAACATTGGTTATCAGTGCAATATCCTCCAGCAGAGTAAATACTTTGATAAAGACTGTATATAATGTTGTGATATACATAGTTGAAAGACTGTCATATCATGTAGCAGTGCTTAGAAATAGCAAAATAGCATACGTGTGGCAGAAGTGTGGCATAAAGCACTACAAAAAGTTGCCATTGTGCTGCTTGTTTGTAAAACACAGTCCTAAGGCTACTTTATTGAGCAGTTTTAAAACTCATACGTTTTAGTCATGCGATATCTACTGAAGTCCTGAATTCCCAACCATTAAAAGTGACAGTATATGCCTAACGTTATTACATCAGCTTTAGATTTTGACTGGTTAATGTGTTAGTTTTAAGAAATACGTATTAGTTGTACTTTAAGGACTGTGAGGGTCATGAAAGCTAAGCATGTGCATTTTGCAAGTGCTGTCCTTTGGCATTTCAAAGGCAGGCAACAATTGTTGCGATACAATGGCAGAGTAAAGGCGGACAGGAAACCATACTGAAAACGTGTATAGGGTGTTTGACAAGCGTCTTGCACTTCCGTGAATAAGTGTTAGCTGCCAAAGGTGTGCTCAGTGTTAAATACAAGAAAGCACATCTTGAAATCCATGGTTTCAATGTGCCTTTGTTTCATGGCTGGATATGACTAAACTTTATTTCTTATTTTCTGCAATGTGTGAATGCACCAGAAGGTAAATGATAACTGTTGATGAATGTTTCACTTTTTTTCACAAGGTAAGTGTTGTGCAGTTCCTCTGGCCTTCTCTCATACTTTAGGACTTTCCTCTTAAACATTTCACGAACACAGTGAAAATTTAACAAATTGTTATAACTGTGAGTTTGCTATGCCACCTCGGTTAATAAACCTTAACAAAATGTTCAGATTTTATCTTTGATTGCGTAAATGCCTTCCGTTTCTGTGGGAACTTGTATCATATGTGTAAATTCTGAAAGGAAAGTGGGCATACAAAACAGATTCATGTTCAGAATATATTCTAAATGGCTTTTCTGAGTAATAATGTATACATATAGGATGCAACATAGCAGAAGAACCTGAAATATGCATTCTGAATGTAAATTCTACAAACATGCATGTAGGAATTTGTAGGCCTTTTTGCACCTGGCCCTTTTTGCAGGGTCATCCCCAAACTTTTTGCCTTTCTCCTCCTATTTTTTCTGATTTGTTTTTGTTTGCTTTAGGACTCTGGGCACTTCACCACTGCTGACCAGTGCTAAAGTGCCAGTGTTTTTTGTCTAAATTGGACTGGTAATAGGTTCATTGAATTGGCATATTTGATTTACTAATAAGTCCCTAGTAAAGTGCACTAGAGGTGCCCAGGGCCTGTGAATCAAATGCTGCAAATGGGCCCGTAGCACTGATTGTGTCACCCACATGAGTAGCCCTGAAAACATGTCTCAGACCTGTCTGTGTGGGCAGTTTGGAACTGCGAGTTTGATTTGGCAAGTGTACCCACTTGCCAGGCCCAAACCTCCCTTTTTACTACATGTAAGTCATCCATAAGGTAGGCCCTAGTTAGCCCCATGGGCAGGGTGCAGTGTATTTAAAAGGTAGGACATGTACTGGTGAGTTTTACATATCCTAATAGTGAAATACTGCTGTTTGTTCTTTACTATTGCAAGGCCTGCCTCTCCCATAGGTTAACATGGGTATTGCCTTGAAATATCTTTAATTGTAATTTCACAATGGGAGCAGATAGAGATATGGAATTTGTGGTCTCCGAACTCACAATTTAAAATACATCTTTTGGTGAAGTTGTTTTTTTTTTTTTTTTTTTAAATAATTTTTTATTGAGAATTAAGAAAGGATACAAAATAATGTAAGATGCTGTACGCAGTACAGGGCAATTTCCATTTGAATTTGACATAGGTTAAGTTCTCAATTGACATGTCCGTTATTTTAGTAGAGATAAAACATATATATTGTACATATTGTGTGAGAGAGTACGAGACATAAAATATAAAATAAAAAATAAAATAAAATAAAGCAAAAGGAAAAGAGTTGGATGTGGGGAAAGCGTAATGATAGAATAAGGGGGGGTAATAAGGCGGAGGAGGAAGGGAGGAGGGGAAGGGAAGGGGAGGGAAATAGGGAAGGGGGGGAGGGTTCAGTGAACAAAGAAGGGTTTGTATGTAAGAATGGCATAAAGAGTGTGATATTGATTTCTGTTGATTTCTGTTGTGATGTCTGTTTGTGATGCAGGCTGTCGTGGTGATTATTATGTGGATGCAAACTTAATTGCCTATGGTGTAAAAAAACGAGAAAAAATTGAATTCAAAGTAGGGGAGAAGAGTAATAATTGGAGGAGTAGTCGGGTGCAGCCTACATGTGTGTCTTTGAGTCGTGCGAGGTTCCGATTTTCTTGTGGGTTAGCCCCATGGGTCAGTGTTGATGCATCTGTAAATAAATTAAGTATGGAAGAGGGAGGGGATTAGGGAAGGGGGGAAGGGAGGGAGTAGGGACTCTACTATTCAAAGGGAGAAGTGGGGGTAGTGAGGTTATTGGTTACAACTTGAAGTGTCTCCGAGACGGGGAAAAATTGCCCAGTATGTGAGAGTCGGATATCTGAAAAAAGAAGGGGGGGATGGGAGAAACATCCCAGAAAGAGAGAGGGAAAGAAAGTTAGAACAACAGGTCGAGCTGTATGCTGTACTATATATCTATATCTATATATATATAGAGGGTGAGAAGGAGGCGGGAAAGGAGGGGAGGGGATGAGGGGGAGGGGTATAGGATATGTTGGCCTCCATCAGCTGTCCACCGCTCCTCAGTGTTCCTGGATGGGATGGGGGAGAGGGAGGAGGCGGTGCAGACAGTGGGGACCCCTAGGGTCCTGACAGGAAGGGGTTCCATACTTCCATGAATAGAGCCGCTTGATCTTGCAGATTGTAGATTACTCGTTCATGCATGGCTGTTTGTATCATAGCCGTCATCCATTCTGCCGGTGTGGGGGCAACGCTTGATCTCCAATGTCGAAGTACACAGATCTTGGCTGTGGCCAGCTCAGTGTGCAGTAATCTTTGTTGTGGGTGCGATATGGGAACGTAAGGGCGCATGTCGTGGAGGAGGATGAGCGACGATGGAAACGGGTGTGGTATCTGGAGGGTATCCTTTAGAGCATCCCACAGTGGTTGTATCGAGGGGCAGAGACATAAGATGTGCACTAGGTCGCAGTAAAGGTCCGTACATCTCCAACAGTTTGCATGCGGCATTAGACCCGCCCTAAATAGCCTCATAGGGGTCCAATACCAATCCTGGAGGATTTTGAATAGGCAGAACTTCAGCCGAGCTTCCCGTGTACCTCTGTCGAGTGCTTCCAGGATATCTGACCAGTCTTCCTCAGTGTATGTCATTCCCAGCCGGTCTTGCCACCTGCGGCGCAGGCCGTCAAGAAGGGGTTGCGAATACAGATGATTGACTAGTACTCCGTATAAGCCTGCCATTACGCCTTTATGACGGCCCCACTTCTGCAAGTAGGAGACAATTGGTGAAGTTTTGACTTCCCATGAGGGGGTTCCCAGTATTTTGTGTAGACAATGTTTAAGCTGTAGGTATCTCCATTCCTGACTATTGTGTATGTCGAACTCGGTTCTTAAAGTGGCAAAGGGTCAGAGTTGATCACCGTCTACGATTTGAGCTATATTGTTAATGCCGGCATTACTCCATTGGGGCCATTTTAGGGTGTTACCCCCAATTTTAATGATTTTGTTCCCTTCTATAGGGCTTGTGAGTGTAAGAAGGGGTGTATTCCCAAAAGGCGGTGAGCCCTGCGCCACGCCGCATTTGTTGCCGTGAGGACCGGATTTGGCCGTCTGGGGCGATCTGCATAGACTCCTCCCAGTCCCTCGCGATTTCCTCGTAGGAGGTTCTCTATGGCCACCCATTGAGGGGGGTCGGTAGTTCCGGGGAGTAAGTACGCCAATTGTGACAGCTGTAGGGCCAGCGAGTAGTTCTCCACAGAGGCGAGGCCCAAACCTCAGTGGGATCTCCTTGCAAGTATTTTTGCTGGTGTCAACCTCGGGCGTATAGAGCCCCATACGAAGGTTCTTATTGAGGCATCTATTCCCCGGAGCAGGGTCATAGGGACATATAAAGGGAGCATGCCTAGTATGCACGTGAAACGTGGAAGGGTGACCATCCTGACCGCCTGTGTCCTGCCCCACATGGAGAGTCCTGGTTGCGACCACTTAGCAAAGTCCTGTTTCATTCTGTATATAAGGGGGTCTAGGTTGTCCTTGATCATATGTTCCAAACCTCGGTTGACGAGTGTCCCCAAGTATTTGAGGTGTGACGGTGTCCATTTAAATGGTAGCCCATAGATTGCAGCCCTCGTTGTCATTCGGGAGAGGTGTAGTGATTCGCTCTTGTCCCAGTTCACTCAATATCCTTACAAGGATGCAAAATCCCCTATGATCGAAAGTAGCGCTGGGAGAGAGTTGTCCAAGTCAGATAGGGTGAGCAAGATATCATCCGCATAGAGGTAGATTTTAGAGGTTCCTCCTGTTAGGGGGATGCCTTGTATCTGTTGAGAGTCTCGTATGGTGGCCGCTAGTGGTTCCATTGCTAGCAGGAACAATAGCGGTGCTAGGGGGCAGCCCTGCCTCGTGCCTCTGCTAATAGGAAATGGGTCCGATATGAACCCCCCACAATTAACTTGTGCCGTGGGGTGGTCGTATAATAGGCAGACTTTGGAAATGAACTGTTCTCCGAGGCGGAAGTGCTTCATGGTAGCAAAGAGATAGGGCCATTCGATGCGGTCAAATGCCTTCTCTGCGTCAAGGGACAGGGCCAGAGCTTCAATCGGCATGTTGAGAGATTCGTGGAGAGTGTGGCAGAGGGTGCGCATATGGTTTCTGGAGGTGCGGCCTGGTACGAATCCCACTTGTGTGTTGTGGATCAGGGATGGTATTACTTTCCGTAGAGGGGCTGGCAGCACACTGCCCAGGAGTTTGACGTCCCCGTTTAGGAGAGAGATGGGACGATAGCTACCACATAGTAAGGGGTCCTTACCTGGTTTAGGCAGGACAACAATGGTGGCCTTATTGGAGAGGGCGCCAAGAGAGCCCTCCTTACATGCTTCCGTGAGAGCTTCGTGCACTGCGGTGGTCGCTTCCTCTCCCGCCCATCTGTAGAATTCGGCCGGGAAACCATCCTCGCCTGGGGATTTGTGGTATGGGAGGGTTTTGATAACTTGTGCTATTTCTTCTTTGTTTACTTCACCCTCCAAGAGAGCCCGGCCCGCCTCTGAAAGGTAAGGTAGATTGGCCGCAGCAAGGAAGGCCTCTGTTTGCTCCATGGCGGTTGCTGTTTCGGAGGTATAGAGATGACGGTAAAAGGCCACAAATTTGTTTGCTATGTCTTGTGGTCGAGTTATCACTGTTCCTAATGGGGACGTAATCGCCGGGATACTGGAGGCAGCTTCTCGCTGTCGAAGTTGTGCCGCCAGGAGTCGGCCCGCTTTCTCGCCCTGTTCATAATGACGGCCGCGCTATCTTTGCAGTGCATATTCTGCCTGCAAGGTATATAGCTCATTGTGGTTCATGCGGGCTTGTTCAAGAGAACGGCAAAGTGCTAGGGATGGTTGTGCAGTGTATTGTCTGGTGAGTCTCCGGATATCTTCTTCGAGGGTTCGTTGACGCAATTGCTTCTCTTTATTAGCTAATACTGCATCGCGCATCATGTTACCTCTTAGGGTTGCTTTTGCTGTGGCCTATATGACCCGTTTAGAGGACACTGTACCGACATTGTCAGCCATGTAGGTGGATATGTGGGTCCTCAGGTGCTCTTTTCCTTGTGGGGAGCGGTACCTATGTACCGCAAAGCGCCATGGTTTAAGACGAGACCCGTCTGAATCTGAAGAAGGACAGGAGAATGATCGGAGAGTCCGCTTTCCAGTGTTCTAGAATCGTGAAGTTGGGGGACTATGTTTCATGACACCAGAAAATAGTCCAGTCAGGATTGGGTGCCGTGGACCGAGGACAAGTATGTATATTCTTTGTCTTTTGGGTGTAACAGTCTCCAGTAGTCCATTCAGCCTGCATCTGCAATGAGGTCTGTCAGCAGTGCTCTGTCGTGATTATTGCCTGTGTCAATAGGTCCCGTTCTATCCAAAATGGCGTCCTGGGCTAAGTTCCAGTCCCCTCCTATAATGTAACGGGTGGTCCCTATTTCCGTCAGGAGGCAGTTGAGCCGTAGAAAAAAGGATCGTTTAGAACCAGTCGGGGCATAGACTGAGCCCACACTTGGGGATATGTCTCCTACCTTCAGTTTTGCAAATACATACCTCCCCTCCGGATCATTCCATGTTTTAATAATTGTAATCGGGAGGGCTTTGCATATCAAAATCGCTACTCCGCATTTACGGGGGGTACTGCCTCCGGGCTCTCGTTCTGCTGAATAGCAACTATAGGAGACCCTTCTCACCCAGTCTCGGCGGAGCTTGCTGGCTTCCTCGTTGTCCAAATGGGTCTCCTGTATCAGGGCTATGTCCGTTTTTTTTGATTGAAGAAAGGACAGTACTTTTTTCCTCTTTATGTAATTCATCATACCATGCACATTCCATGAGATGACTCGCAGTGGGGGGGCCGCACCAGAAACTGTTCCCGCCATATTTAGATATGGCTGCTGAGGCTCACCAATGCAGCAGGAAGTGGTGGGGGGCGTTTAGTTCGTGCTAGGGTGGGAGGGGGGGATGGCTGTGATATTAATATATATATTTTTTTTGTTTTTGGTGGGGGAGGAGAGGAACCGCCGGTGGACGCCGGAAAAGCTCTCGGGAGGGGAAGGGAAGGGAAAGGGAGGGAGGGATGGAAAAGGTTAAGGGGACTGTGGGGTTAGAGCTATGTTGGGGGGGGGAGAAAGAGGGGGAGAGGGGTGAAGGGGAAAGATATCCCAGGAAAGGAGGGGCAAGGAAAGTGGAAGGGGGAAAAAAGGTGGGAGAAAGGGATAGAAAGGGATAAGATCAAAGATCTAATTGAAGAACTAAAGAAAAAGAGGTTTGGGGAAAAAGATAGAAGAATTCCCCTAGGGAGATTGATCTATAGGCTACGGGTCCTTCTCCCGTAGCCTATAGATCAATGCTATATGCTATAGGTCAAGGCTCCTGATGCTGTCGGTCGGGCAACTGCTGGGGGGGATGGAGGAGGGGCCAAGGCACAGCGCTTACGTCTTTTATTGGAAGGCTTTCTATCTGGCACGTGGGGGAGGAGAATGGAATGTGATAAATTAAGTGCGAATGGATCATGTGGAGGGATGGCCACACTGGAGTCGCTGTTTATTTTTTTTATTTTTTTGATAGGGGTGGTGGGAGGGGGAGGGGAAGAAAGAAGGGGGAGAGGGATCAGTGAAAAAGTGAAAAGAGGGGGGAGTATGTGTGTTTTTGGACGCTATCTAATTAGAGCCTCTCGATATCAATGGCGGAGGGGGGGAACAGCTAGGCGTGGTCAAAGATGAGATAGGGGAGCCATTCTAATGGCGAGGGAAAACATTTTCTACGTAAGTATATGTACCTTGACCTGATAGTGTAATGGAAGATCTTCTTCTTATCAGTATATTGTTATTATTTAAGATTCTATGTTGTGGGGGCAGTATGGCAGATGGGGGGGGGAGGGAGTAGGGGAGAAAGGAGGGGGGGCGAAGGTCAGGGTGGGGAGAGCAAATCAGACCAGCAGTGGAACAAGGGAGGGGTTATAGGATATTCAAACTGTCACATATATACGCATTACAGTACATCCCATACCAATAGCATTTGACTTTCGTTTCTTATTATGATAGCTTTGTGTGCATAATATTGGGTTGAGTTTCAGAGTCTATCCGAGGTCCATAAACAGCTAAATGAACAGTGGAGGGCACGTCAATTCTAGGTCTTAATATAGACAATATAAACAATGTAAACAACGTTAACTCCACCATGGGACATAAATAAATTCTAATACAGTATTACTTCATACTATATTGTAGAGAAAAAATAAAGGCTAACAAGCAATAGTATCTTGGAATCTGCACTGAGTATAATCCGTACACCTGTGCTGTATGTGGGTAGCGGTTACCTCTATGATCTGACTTGGGTATTGGAGAAATATGCTTTCTTTTGAGGCCCGATCGTGCCCCTATGCCTCATCCCGTACTTGTAGTGTCTCTCTGGGTTAGCCCCATAGAAATATCTAAAGAACCTTTTAATGTGTATTTTAATGATAGTCTCTAATCTACATATAGGCTTTGAGGATCCCTACTTCGTGAGTTCAATATTGACAGTAGGGATAAAGCTTAGGGTCTTGGGGGTATCTACTACACTGACGCTACATCCTATTTCTTATTTCTTATCAGGAGGGGGTATACGTAAATAGATTGATTACACGTTCAGCGTTTCAGCGCCTGACAAATGCTCAGTGTATGTTTGAATAACAGGTAGTAGTAGAGCATAGTCTGTCTACTAATGATGATTTTACTAGGTCAGACCGTGGGTGGATATCTTAACATACTATCATTTTGACATTCTAACATTCTAACGTTCTAACATTCTAACATTGTCCTGCAAGGCCTCCTGGTACCATAGAACAGGGAGAACTTATTAGCAGAATGGTGTCATTTGTATGAAAGGCTGTAAAGAGTATGCTGAATAATGATATAGGGTCCGAACAAATACTCATCTGTCCGCTGAGTAGGTGGCCATTTTGCTTCATGGCTCTTTGCATTGTGTCGATGAGACCCCTCTGTTGCCCCTGGGATAAGGCGAAAGTCCGTTCACGGGGGTGCAAGAGTCAGTTTCAATGGCGAACGGGATTTGTCTCTTTCCGAGAGCTGGGTGTGTGCCACCACAGCATGCAGGACTTGTCCTCTGTCATCATGGGCCCTAGTTAGTCTTTCCAAATCTCTGCCTCTGGGACAAGTGTCTGGATCGTGCTGGTCCGTGTTTCCCTTCTCAGGCCCAGAGGAGGGTGCGTGCCCGTCTTCTTCCATAGTGTCCTGTGACCAGTTCGGGACAGCTGGTTGTTTGGTCTGGGTTTGGAAGGAGTCCAGAAAGAGTTTTAGGTCCTCTGGGTTGTAGAAGTCTTTGGAGACCCCATTTTTGGTGATCCACATTCTCGTGGGGTCGAAAAGACCATACTTTATCTCCAGTTGACAGAGTCGAGGTCGTAAGGATAAGAAGGCCTTCCTGCGTTCGGTGGTACCTTTGGAGTAGTCGGCCGTTATGCAGACCTCGAGTTTGTCCATCCGGAAGGGCCCGTGAGTTTGTGCTACTTGAAGGATCTGGCGGGTCTGGGAGTGACGTAGCAAGCAGGCAATGATCGGTCGGGGTCTCAAGGCCCCGTCCTGGCGCTTCGGGCCCACTCTGTGTGCTCGTTGAAATTCTAGCGGTGGTTCAAAAGCCAATGAGGTTAGTTTGGGTATAGCTCAGCTGAGGAAGACCTGTACGTCTGTGCCCTCTTCATTTTCTGGGATTCCGAGAAGGCGAATGTTGTCCCTCCTGCTTCTGTCTTCCAGGTCAGTCACTTTGCTTCGTAGATAAGAAAGGTCTTGGTCTCTATCCTGGGCTGTGGACATATGAGTTTCCAGAGTCCCAACACGGTGTTCCAACCCCATCACCCATGAGTGAAAGCCTGCGATGTCGGCCCGTATGGATTTGGTTTCCAGCGTCAGAGAGGAGATGGAAGCGTCCATCCCCTCTATCCTGTGGCTGACAGCGGTAATTTCCTGCAGTATCCGTTCCATAGTCGCAGGTTGGTCTCCGTCTGCCATAGTTGAAGGTGGATTTGGCTTTGGGGCCATAGCCGGTCCTGCTGTTGGGGACACGATATGTTTGTGTTGGAGCGCTTCTGAAAATAACAGTTGGCGTGCCGGTTTACCTGCGGGTTTTTGACCTGGTTTGCCTCTGGGCATCTCAATATTAGTCTGTGGGGTAGGCCTTATGGATTCTGAGGCCCTTGTCCCCTCTGACCTATCTCTCTGAGTGACTGGTGGGGGTGAGGAAGCGTGATCTGACCCGTGTTCAGTCCCCCTGTTGGCGTTACAGAATCATATTCTCCATATTGGGGCTGCGCTTTTTCGTCTTAATTAGTGCAGCTACACAGGGCTGTTCGGCGAGGTCCACGTCTTGCCTTGCCCTTCATTAGCCATGACAATAACAACAATGAGGGGGGGCTCCGGTTGTGGGGTTGGTGTTCGTGCCCTTATAATTGCACTGTAGGTTGAGGTGCTGTGAGGGAAGATCAGCGTTGGTCCAATTGGGCGGCTCCGTTACTCCTTTGGGTCTCTGTGAGGATGGGCAACCTTTACCCCCTATTTGCCTGTTACATTTCACTGATGAGAAGGGGGGGTCTCAGGTTAATGTGCTGGAATATGCAGCGCTGTTGGGCTGTTTATTTGTGCTGGGAGAGGGCAATGGTTCTCATTCTTGGAGAGCAAACTTGTTCCAGCCTCTGGGGTTGTGGCATTTTCCTCTGTCCCAGCCCGTCTACCCAGGGTGTTGTGGCTTCTTCTGGCTCGGTTCTGTACCCCCTCACTTGAGGTCGGGACTTTCTGGGGTGTGAGTAGTCGGAGTCTTTCTTCTTCCTCCCCCTTTTTCCCCTTTTTTAAGTGTTTTTAGTTATCTTTGTTTGTTTCCCACAGGATTTTCCATTTATTGACTTATGTGTGTGAGGGGAGCTCCAGGGGTGCTGCCCTGTCATTTATTTTGACTGCTTCATGTCTATCTTCTGCTCTCCGACCGGTGCTGGCTGGCTGGCTCCCGGGGGGGCAGAGCTGGGAGGAGAGGACAAGCCGCAGAAGAGAGAAGAAAAAAAAAAAGGGGGGAGTACGGTGTCCAGGGGGGTCGTCCAGTTGTAAGTAGGCAGGGGGTGTTGAGCCGCCTCCCCCCCCCACGCCGCCGGGCCGTGTTACCCGGCCCCGGGAGACTCGTCTCCTGTCCAGGGGCAGGGCAGGCCGCAGAGTCACGCGGCGGGCCTCCCCGCCGCCTCCCCTCCTCGTACCTCCTAGTCCGGATCCTCGGTGTGGTCTCGGCGAAGTGGGGAGTCCCTCCGCTTGGCCGATGCTCACTGGTCCGCGCTGGTCTTAAGGACGCGGCTCCTCCCCCGGCGCAAGCCTCGATGCTCCGGGCACGCTATGGTCTCTCCCGTCTCTCCCCCTGACTCTCCGGATCTTATCTTGGAGACATTTGAGGCTCCGGTGTCTCGGGGAGCCTCCGAAGGACAATGGGCATTTTCCGCTGCTGCCGCTCGGCCCCCGCCGCCCCCTCGTGTCCAACCCGACACAGAGCTCCGGGGTTAGGCGGCCATCTTCGATCCCGATCCAGCCACGCCCTCTGTGAAGTTGGGGTTTAAATTGTAAGTTTGAAAAATACCACTTTTAAAAAGTGGGCATTTTCTTGCTTAACCATTGCCTCTGCTTGGTTATGAAATACACGTCTGGGTCAGGATGACACTCGGGCTGTTTGTGAATTCACTCTAGACATCACACAAAGGGAGATGAGGTGTGCACTGCATATCCTGATTGGTCTTCCTGGGCTAGAGGGGTGGGAGGAGATGACACTTGCACCTGAATAGAGCTGTGCCTGTCCTTACACCAAGCAATATCCAACCCCCTGGAGTGTGTCTGGGAACAGGGCAGGAAAGACAGGGTCCTGTGCACTACAAAGACTTTCCTTTGAATTTTGCCTACTTAAAAGGCAGAAAGGAGTGTAAGTATTGGCCTCTGAGACACCAATTTCAGAACACTTCTGGATCAAGAGGAGACTCTGCCAAGGAATAGAGCTGAAGCGCTGTGAGGAGGAGTACTGCCCCTTTGCTTTGTGTGCTTTGCTGGGTTGGCCTGCAGTTGCTGCTTCTGTTTTGGACGGAACAAAGACTGGACTTTGCTGTGTATCCTGCTTGTGAATTTTCTCCAAGGGCTTGAACTGAGCTTGCCTCCTGTTAAGAAGTCTCAGGGACATCTAAGACTTCACCTGCTAGCCCCTGGGTTCTCTTGCAAAGAGATGCTCACTCCAGTTTCTGAACCCTTGGGAGTGAAGTCTGGCAGAAAAACATGAAGAATCGGGCACAGTGACTCCAGATGACTCCAGAACCAGCACCTCTGTCTGACTCCGCACCGCATCCTGCAGCCGAAGCAGTGGTCCCAGCAGAAGTGCGATGACAGCGGCTGACACCACAGGCCCGACAACGCCGCAGAGCCTCTGAAGTCCTGCAACATTGCGAGTCCCGAGTGCTGTGTCACCGATGTCCATGACACTTGACTCTGCCACAGTGCCTGTGGCCCCATGGTGTGACTGTGGCAATACAAAGACACCTCCTCGCGAGTTGACCCACTGGACTCATCAACCCCACCAGATCGTAAGGAGCCACCGCCTCGCCGCCAATGCTGCCTCACAGGTGCTGTCTCCATTAGAAACTGACGCCTCACCTGCCCTGCGTAGCACTATGAAATCAACCCCGCACCAGCTCCAGCAACGCCTCACCTCCCCGACTCCTTGTCACTTCTTTGACTGTGCTTTGTTTTTAAGGTACTGTAACTGGTGTCCGTGTGACTCCATGACCAGCACTGCACTGCCTCGTGAGTGACATCAGGCAAATCTGTCATGACGCAATGATAGCACCAGTTGGAGCCATTGTGTTTTCTGAGGGCCACATGTACGAAGATCAGGTTTTGGGACTCACAAATTGCGAAACTTAGCAACTCGCAATTTGCGAGTCACAAAATCTGATATACAGCAGTGTTAAGGACACTGTTTGTGATTCGCAATGAGGTCTCAAATGACCTACCTCATGAAAATTCATGAGGTAGGTCGCGATTTGCGACCCCATTGGGAATGGTGGCACTCACAGGGATGGTGGCCTGCTGGGGTAAGCAGACCACCATGTCTGTGACTGCTTTTAAATAAAGCATTTTTTTTAATGCAGCCTGTTTTCCTTAAAGGAGAATGGAATGTATTTCAAAAACAAAAATGAAAAGTTTTCTTTTCATTTTCTCAGAGCAGGCAGTGGTCCATGGGACCACTGCCTGCTCTGAAAAATTGTTTTCGTATACATTCTCAAAGGGGAAGGGGTCCCGTGGGGACCCCTTCCCTTTTGTGAATGGGTTAGCACCAATTTGAGACTGGTGCTAACTGCGATTGTTTTGTGACCGCATTCACAGTCACAAAACAATCGTACATCGGACTGCGACTTGCAATTAGGAAGTGAACGCCCCTTCCAAGTTGCGTTTCGAAAACCCTTTTTTACGATTTGGTAAATAGATTACCGAATCACAGAAATGGGTCTGTACATACCAAAATGTATTTTTCTCGTCACAAATGGCCCGATTCACAGAATCGGGTCATTTGCATCGAGAAAAAGGTAGGTACATGTGGCCCTAAGTGCTTTATTGAGGTTTAATCTTTAAAAATTCATATCTTTGCTTCTGTAAATTGGATTTTGTTGTTTTAGTCTTGTTTATTTAACATAAATGTTGGCTATTTTGTTAAGCTGGTGTGCTGTCCATTTGTAGTGTTTTCGCTGTGTTACTGTGTGCAGGTTCTAGTACTTAACACATTGCCTCTGAGATAAGCCTGACTTTTCATGCCAAGCTACCAAGGGGGTGAGCAGGGATTATCCTTGTCCTTGGAGTGTAACTCCCTTGCCCAAACTAGAGTGAGGGTCCCTGTTTGGACAGGGTGTAAACCGACTGTAAAATATACACCCCATTTCTGACAGGCCTCAAAAAGAAATCTCATGCAAGACATCACTCACTTTGTGCTACACTGAAGCAGCATTATTTGCATTAGCGTAGCAGATACTATCATTAGGAAGTGACTCAGTAAATATATTGAGGATGCATTATTTTCATGCAATGCAGCACTCTCATTTTCATGCAGTGCTACGCTGACTGACTTTTAGTAAAACTGGGCCCATGTAACATGAACACTCCAAAACCAACGCACTATTTGAATTTAATTTGAACTAGGCTTATTGATCATTTCTCGAAACATACAAAGATATAACCATGTGTGACTTTAACTTTATTTGCTATAACAAGGACCATTCTCACACACTTCTTGTCAAGATTACCTCTTTGTTTCAGTGAACCTGCCCTTTGACAACCAAACCTAACAAATGGTAATGTAGGGAAGCTACCATAGTGATCTGCACTGTATAAATACACCACTTCTAGTGTTATACAGTGTTAAATTCAATGTAATTTTAAATGCTTGCCCATGGCTAAAATAGGAATTATTTGCTGTGATTTTAACATAAATTCAACATAAACAATATTCTTGCAAATATTAATGGTTTCAAACATGTGCTGAAGAAAAATTGAAGTTTAAAATGTAATATTATTTTGTGACTGTCCCCAGAGAATGAAGCAAATAATTATATTGAGAAACAAAACGGCAAGGATATCTGCACGTGAAGTTTATTAACAATTACAAAGGTGTTGTGAAATAATTTTCAGATGCTCATATTTGTAGAGGAATCTATGTTTAAATCTTCAAATTCTTTGTTCTGTATGCGTAATTGCTTTCATACACTGATGCTGTGTTATGGCCAGGGCCACTGCAATTATGTGATTTTGCTGCAATTGCTGTATAATTATGGCTTTCCCGTATTTACTACATAAACTATAATGTGGTGCATAACCTGCAGAACCCTCTCCCATCGAAAGTTGTTTCCAGCTCAAACGGATCAAAAGTTACTAAAACTAAGTGACAGGGGTGGCCCTTCTACTGTGGCGAAGGAGCATCACCCCACTCCTTAAAAGCAGCAGAAAAATAAAATGATAATAAACTGTTATCATTTTATTTTCCCGCTGTGTCTGGAGTGGGACCAGCATCCTCCCGGTCATCAGGGAGGAGGGGTAGTAGTGCACTCTAAGTGTGCATGTCAGTTTAGCTGGCCATCTGGGGCCGGCCAAACTGACATGCGCACTTAGAACTCTCTTAGTATTTCAAAGCCAGGTGGAGACCAAGCGCGGGCTCCAACTCCCTCCTTGAGCAGTATTTCAGCCCGCTCAGTCCAATCCTGGTGCTTCTCTCATGCTACGTGACAACATAAGAGAAGCGTCTGGATTGGGTTGGGAGGGGAGCAAGGCAAGCACCGAGACAGTGGGAGCGGTGGGAGTGGCAGAGATGAGGCAGCAGGTAAGTGTACTTTTTTTATTATTATTGCCCCCCCCCACTCTGCACACTGCCCAACTTGCCCTTCCTGCCAGCAGTCGCCCCTGCATGGTGACACACATCCTGCACAGTGGAATGCCTTCCACAAAGGTTCACTAGACATTTTTCAGTTGCTTTTTTGCTGTATTTTGATATCAGGCTGGTAAGGTGAAATCTTTTCCCAAAAAGTGTTCCATATGTAAAGTGACAAAACAATGAATTAACTCTACCTTAACATGTGCTTCATTATGCTGCATAGTTTGTGTTTTTTGTGCCAATCTACCTAGCCCTGCTGCATAGTCCCAGTGTCCCTGGCTATGACCCGCCATTTATTAAGCATGACTTTTAAATAAAATTTGTGATTGTTGTAAGACAGTTGCTAGGATTTCTACCCATCTCATATTGATCATATACATTTATCTGTTTTTAGGAAGTGCAGTTTTTGCGAAAAAGACATCTGCAAACGAGAGTTTATAATGGAATATCCTGGGGCTCACACTGAAGGCCAAGATGGTGAAAAACGATTTTTGCAGTATTCTGCTACAAAGGCTGACTATATCTATTTCTACTCATTAAAAGGAAAATAATATTGGTAAGGGTCCACGTGTTTAATCTGCAGGTTATTTATTATTTGTGTTTGTGTTTAAATCTGTGCAACTGTACTCTTATAGAGGCTACATATTTCATTAATGACGTGGACTATATTTATTTTAGTGAGGATGGCAATGGTGCAAGAGCTGTTTTTTCATGAACGATAATCGTATGAATCCAAATGCCAAAATTAAATTGGTAAGATATGAAAATACTAAAAAATTTGCAAAGTGTTTACTTTGACAAATGGTTTAAAATGCTCGTTCTTTCCATCAGATCATTGATAAAAATGTATGTCCCATCTCTATGCATTTGCAATAAAAGATATTAAAAAGAATGAAGAAATTGTTAATGATTATGGTGCTCAAGACTGCCCTTGGTGACAGATATTGAATTTCACTTTTTTAGAGACGGTGTTGGGGAAAATATGTTGATGTGATGATGTTGTATTGTTTACTAAGCACACATGAAATACTGGAAATACCTTTGAATGAATGTCGAGTGAAAGAGATAGAACTTCTGATTATCACAAACCCTGTATGACATTAATATGAATGCCTTTAGCATGCCTCCACCATGCAGCCTTTACAACTCGGATATATATATATATGAATATATACATGTTTCTATAAATATATAAATATATATGTATCTATATATATGTATGTATGTATATCTAGCTATATATATATATATATATATATATATATATATATATATATATATATATATATGAAGCTTTCATTTTTTCCCCATATCCCCTCTTTTTTCAATTTGCTCCTACCCTTCCTTTACCACTTGCTTCTCTTAAACCCTAAAATTACCAATACCTCTTTTCACCACTACCCAACCCAAACCCTAAATGTGTTTTTTTTTCCGATGGAACGTCAAACTTTTTGAATTTACTCCTAACCTTCCTTAACTACAACCCACGCCTGCAACTTAAAAATTACACTTACCATGTTTTACGACTTCCCAACCAGAACCCTAAAAGTAGCCTTTCCTTTAACTAAGTATATGTATATATATATATATATATATATATATATATATATATATATATATATATATATATATATATATATATATATATATAAATATATATGAATATATTTATATTAATATTAACATTCTTTTTCATCAACCCCCTGGCTTTTTTATTTAATCCTAACCTTCCTTCTCCACTTCCCCCCTCTAAGCCCCGACAATTCTCATACCTCCTTATATTACTACTCACCCTCAAAACCTATATGAAATACTTCATTTCATTTTTCTTTTTTCTTGAGGGGAACCCCCTAGCTCTCCTTTTTTACATTTTACCCCTAACCTTCCTTTATTACCACTCACTCTATGCCCTAAATTTACCCATGCCTCCCTTTACCCCTACCCACCCTGAAACCCTAAAATTAATATTGTTTGTTTTGTGGGGGGAGCTCCAAATCCCTTATTTGTAAATTTACTCACAACCTCCCTTTGCCAATATCCCCCTCTAAACATAAAAGTACCCATACCTCCTTTTAGCACTTCCCACACTAAACCCTAAGTTTTACCTTACCACACTTTACAACTACCCAATCCTCTATCCTAAAATTAATCGAGGATAAAACATACCCAATAGCGAGACACTTTGCCCAGTATCGTGACAAGATTAGTAATCTACTCAAATTTTGTGTATTGGATAATATTCCCAGCCATGTGAGAGGTGGGAATTGAGAACAAGAACTCAGGAGATTAGAGTCAAAATACATCATTAAGTTTAGAACAATGCATCCGGGTGGCTTTAACCTTGATGAGGAGTTAGCAGTACATCTAGGTTAGCATAGAATAATGAATTTATTTCTATGTTCATCAGCTGGCAGTTATAGCTTTGATTGGTCTTTGTAAAGAAGCAAAAACGTTTTTGTTTTTTTCACAGATGTTGGCAAATATGAACAATTTGGGGGGTTGTGTTTTTATTGAAGGGTTAATAATTTCAAATTGGATTAATTTAGTTTTCTTTATTTGGTAGGGAGATATCGTGGCAACAGAACTAAAAAGCAAAAGAGCCATTATATTTGATGAACAGGCCAGGATAACGTGAGATCGAATTTTTGATGGAGATGTGTAATTAAGAAATGAGTTTTCTTTTTACTGTGTAATTATTGAATATGACACATTGCAAGTTCATACAGAATTTGGACATTTGGTATAAAGTGCATTCCTTGTTGCTTTGAAATTGTGCATTATGGTGATTAAGGAGATAGAAGATCAATGTGAGTAGGTGCATTTTAAAATTAGAGCATGTTTGTTAAAAGCACCATAGTTGCATTTCACCATATATATCTAACCAAATACATATTACGATTAAGAAAGCAACATGAGGAATTAAAAGATTGACTATTGCAAATTATTTATATACTGGGAAGTGTAAATAATGCAGTTGCAGCCTATCTAAAGATGGCCGAAATGCTTGTGCTCAGAATCATCAATTTCTGTTAGTCCATTGTTTATGTCATTTGAGAAATTGTAGAAGTCATGGTTATTTACGTAGCGAATTAAAATGGCATGTATACAACCTGTGAACAAGAAGCGGAGGCTCTGAAACACGTAAGATTTTGAAATAAACACGCTGGTACTGAAGGAGTCGCAGTACGTTGTTTTTGATATCGCTGTTGTGTTCCGTGTGCTCGAGGCAACGTGTGTTTGGGATTTATGAGGGTTTGCTACCCTGTTGCGACTCACCGCGACTAAGAGGCCGGAACTTAGCGGTTTTGGATGGCGACATATAAATATATATATATGTATACATATTATAATTGTAATTGTTATAATATTTATATATTTATATAGCGCTTACTACCTCTGACGAGGCGTCAAAACGCTTTTTGGTGATTACCACGCTACTCTTGAACCCAAAAGAAATTAGTGGTGGATTAGTATAGGGAAATATGAGTAGAGTTTTAGTATTATTATGAGTTAATTTCAGACATGGATATGTGAGTTTGTTAGTTGGATTGACTGGAGTAAAGGAGTAGTAAAGGCTTGGGATGAGTAAAGGGGGATGGAGGAGGGAAGAGTCTGTGGAAAGGGTTAGGGAGATCATAGTAGCAGGAGGGATTTTGGATGAGTCAAAGGTGAGATAAATGAGGGTGAATTTAGTAGGGTTGTTTGGAAGATCATGGTAGTAAATTGAGGTTTGAGTGAGTTACATATACACACACACACATACACACACACACACACACACACACATATATATTTGTAGACATGAAATGTATTTTTTGCCCCAAACCCCTCTTTTTAAAATGTACTCCTAACCTTCCACTACCACTTCTGGCCCTTAAACACTAAAGTTACCAATGTCTCCCTTTACCACTACCCACCCCAAACACTACATTTTAAATAATATTTTGGGTGGAACTCCCTACCCCCCTTCTTAAGTTTACTTCTCAACTTACTTAAGCACCCTTACCATCCTTTACCACTTCCCATCAGAAGCCTTACTTCTTACTAGATATGTGAGTGTGTATTGTGTATACCGAGATATGTACTATGTATATATATATATGTATATATATATAAATACACACACACATACATATATATTTATATTAATATCAAATTAAAATTATTTTTCTGAAACCCCCTTTTTATTTAATTCTAATCTCCCCTCATCACTTCCCACCCCTAAACCCAAAAATTACCCACACCTCCATTTACAACTACTCACTCTCAAACCCTAAATGTAATACTTAATTTTAATTTTCTCTTTTTTTTGGTGAACCCCCTAAACTTTCATTTTTTAAATTTATCCCTAACTTTGATTTACCACTTCTTACCCTAAACCCTAAAGTTACCCATGCATCCCTTTACCACTACCCACCCCGAAATCTTAAATTTAAAATTGGCTGTAATCCTATCTGTATTTACCATCTTGACCACTGACTCCATCTTGTGCTTAGCTTAGCTTCAAACACCGTCACATTGGTGATGCAAGTATTTTTCCACGCAGAGCTTGTTAATGTGTTTTTGATCTTTCTCACCAAGGATGGGAATATATATCATGGGGGAGTAGTAGAATAGTAGAGATACGGATTTACCAGGCTGAGAATGTTGTAGTGCAGGGTACAGCTCGGTCTTGGAAGTACAGCTTGGGATTTGGCAGGTCTCTAGCGTGTTCTTTTAACACTGACCTGCTACAGCCAGCATTTGAACAACAACTTACTCGATGAATAAGGTGGGGAAGCTTGACAACTGGGAGAAGAAGGAACTCATCTGGGAATGAACGCATTGCCCAGAAAATAAATCCCATTGAGGATGTTATCTTAGCCAAAGGGGTATATATGTATCCCCACCATCTGTCACCGGCTGGTGGCAGAACACCTGGATGAAGTATCTGTGGAGAGACAAAAGAACAGGTGCAGATTCAGTCGGAGTGGGTTGTGGAACTCTTGCACAGTAAAGGATAGATGATTAATCCAGACAAGGCACAGGGGCCCTCTCAAAATATGATGTTTCAAGGAATCTAGTGGAATCAGGGACATAGATAGATGTTACCGCGGGCAAAACAAAAAAATCTTAGAATTTGCCACTCCCTACTCTAAGCGGGAGACACAGCAATTCATTGGATTGTTTGGAGACAGAACATCCCTCATCTGAGTCAGATTCTGGCCCCTTTGTACAAAGTGATATGAAGGAAACTTGAGTTTGAATGGGGTGAACAGCAGCAGTGTATGTTTGATCTGGTAAAGGAGGCAATTTAACAGGCTTTATATTTATGGCTAGTACAGGAAGGAGACAGTGAGTTGCATATAACCATTCAGGGGCAATATGCAAATTGGAGCATGTGGCAAAAACAGGGAAGAGCGAGGGTGCCTCTGGGTTTCTGGGCTAAAAATCTACCTGATGCTGGAAAGCGACATACTCCCTTTGAGAAACAGTTACTTGCTTGTTGCTGGGCTCTAGTGGATACTGAGCAAATGACCCTAGGTCATAATGTGATTTTGATACCTGAGATTCCAATAATGCAGTGGGTGATGAGTTCCCCTAAAACTCACCACATAGGACATGCACAAGAAGCTAGTATCATACGTTGGAAATGTTACCTACAAGACAAGGCCCGAGTGGGACCAGCGGGAACAGCCGCTCTACATGAGCAGGTATCACATCCCCCTCTGCAGGATGATGACAGGGTGCAGGAGGTACCGCAGATAAAAGAGTCACAAGTGAGATGGTGTGAGCCCTTCAAATCCTTGTTCCCTGAGCATAGGAAGCATGTATGGTTTACCCATTGTTCAGTCAAGTATGTGGGGGCCAAGAGGCATTGGAAAGCAGTGTCATATAACTCATTCATGAAGAAGTCATTATCTTCTACAGGAGAAGGGAAGAGTGGTTATTATGCAGAATTATATGCTGTGTATCAGGCACTGAAGCAAGAATTACCTGGGACTTGTCACATTTATACTGATTCTTCATCAATGGGACCATAGCAATATGCAGAATTGTATGCTGTGTATCAGGCACTGAACCAAGAATTACTTGGGACTTGTCTCATTTATACTGATTCTACCGCCAATGGGTTAGCCACCTGGCTTCCCACATGGCATTCACATAACTGGCAAATGCATTCTAAATAGGTGTGGGGCAAAGAGTTGTGGTAAGAAATTTGTGAAATGCTAGAGCAAAGTACCGTTGATGTGTGTCATGCAGATGCCCACTGTCCCACTGATTCACTAGAAAACTGGTTCAAATCCCTTGCAGACAACAAAGCCAAAATCTCAGAGGCAGAAGTGGTGACACCAGATTCTGACTTGGTGGGGATGGCTAAGTGGATGCACCAAACATCTGGACATCTGGGAGAGAAAGCCAGTTAGAGGTGGACAGAGATTAGAGGAATATACATTCCCCTAGACTTGATAAAAACTGTGACATTGCAATGTCCTACTTATCAACACACACAACAGAGATCTGTCCCGCAAACAGTCAAAGGTCAGTTGGGGAGAGGGAAATTACCAGGGCAGATATGGCAAATTCATTACATTGGGCCACAACCGTCTAGTCGCGAGTGTCAATATGCTTGTACGAATGTAGACACTTATTCTGGTTATCTGATTGACCTCCCTTGCAAGCGTGCCACCCAACATAACATCATAAAGTCTCTGGACTTGTTAATGTTATATTACGGAGTCCTAGTCCAAGTCCAGAGTTACAATGGGTCACATTTTAAAGGAAAATGGGTTCAAGGCTATTGTTTACAACACAACATTGAGTGGATTTATCACATTCCATATTGTCCACAATCTGCAGGACTGATTGAGAGAATGAGCGGCTTGCTGAAAGCCCAACAACGAAAACTATCAGATGGAACTTTAAAAAACTGGATGGAGCATTTAAATGAAGCCCTCCAAATTTTTAATAACAGATCACTGACAAATGCAGAGACTTCCCTAATGAGGATGTTAACTGCAGTATTACAGACACAACCTCATGTATTGACCAACACCATCATGTATTGGGAAGTAAAACCAGGAGCCTTAGCTCTTTACTGAGCCACCCCAGAACCTGGAGGTCTTGATCTACATGCCTTAAAAACTTACACATTAAAATGAAGAGACATGCCACTCAGTGAAACAGGTGTTAGAATAGAGATACCCCCGGAGCATTTCGGATTGATAGTTCCCAGATCTGGGTTGGCACTCAAGGGTATTCAGGTCTTGGGGGAAGTGATTGATGCAGACTACCAAGGAGAAATCAAAACTATTCTCTTGAATAGTGGAGAAACTGACTTGATAATACAATCTGGAGACCGCATTGCTCAGATTGTGATTATCCTAGTATATGGAGGAATAGTGAAAATGGGGGCTGCCCAGCCCTTATTACAGTGCGTGGGGAGGAAGGTTTTAGTTTAACTGGCAAAAACCCTGGTGCTAAGTTTTGGGTAGAATCCCCAAATCATCCTTTAGCACCAGCAGAAATCATTGCAAAGGGCAATGACAATATATTGTTAGTCATGAAACCAGGGAATGAAAAGTGGGAGTGTGTACTAGCTGACAAATGTTATTTATGAGAATGATCATACTTGGTTCTTTTACAGATCATACTACGAGGTGTCTGTGTGCTAGCTGTGCTACGTGGTCTACCTTCAGGCATGTGCTTGTGGGGTCAGGAGGGTCCGAAAGCCCCCAGCTCTGAAATGATTGCTTGATCACGCCGATCGACACCTTTACTGCACTTGACCGAAAATATTTGAACACATCTGGCACGAGTTGTACTCAACAGGTTGGATTTTTGTATGACTCCTATGCAGAATATGGTGGATGTTATATCCACCTGTTTGGTGGCCACACCAACGCCTGCAAAAGTCTTACTCAAGATTTTCAATGTCACTAACAATGATTCTAGATGTACAAGAAAGTGACGTGTTATCCAGTTTTAGCCCCTACTAGTACTGTAGGTTTTGCCACGAAACAATGAATGAAAATTGGGACAACTTGACCCAAGTGATTATTTATAATATTACCACCGCCGATGTATGCTACCAAATGACCTATAATTCTCACAAAAAATCAGAAAATGTGCTCAACTGCACCTAGAGGCAACAACAGAGTCTCATCAAGAGATCCCCTGGGTACAACATACTCTATGTTACTACTGAACCGATAAACATTGCACACAGATGGATAATGACATGTCTTATCTTCACCTTGTAACTGCTACTAATCACATCAAGCATGTTAAACTACCTGTTGGATGGTTCTTCTCTTGTGGAAATACCACCTTTACATACATCCCTGCTAATATAATTGATGGACCGTGTACATTTACACGATTAGGACTCATGACGTTTCCATTTCATTCTATACATACTCACTGTCCAAGGGATACAGCTCAATTAAGCGAGGATTGCGATTCTGAAATTCAATTATTATCTAAATCAAAATGTATGAGCTTAAGTCTTTCTATTGTAGGAGTTCCGAGATTAGCTGTTTATAATACTCAAGTTATTAACAAGCTCATATGTTTAATGGTGAAGAACATCAACCATACTTCCATTGCTTTAGCTGAGTTATTACTAGACATATCAGGTACAGAAAAGCTGCATTGCAGAAGAGGGCCACTTTTGATTATTTACTGTTAAAGCACTATCATGGTTGCTTAGAATTTGAAGGTCTTTGTTGTTTCAAGCTGTCAGACCACTCTTAATTCATTAATTCCCATATTGACACTTTACATGAATTGGTACGAGGAGTAAAACAGGGTGTACAATGCATAATTAATTTGTTCACAATGTTTAAACCAAAAAGGGTTAATTTTAGACCAGTGTGTTCTGAGTGTCACTGAGCAAAGGGTGGACTGTAATCGCATCTGTATTTAACCACCGGCTCCATCTTGACCACTGACTCCATCTTGTGCTTAGCTTAGCTTCAAATGCCATCACATTGGTAGTGCAGGTATTTTTCTGTACGCAGCTTGTTAACATGTTTTGGCTCTTTCGCACCAAGGACGGGAACATAACACGGGGGAGTAGTAGAGATAAGGATGTACCAGGCTGAGAATGTTTATGGTAGAGCAGGGTATAGCTCGGTCTTGGATCAGGCCAGTCTCTAGCGTGTTCTTTCAACATTGACCTGGTAAGGCCAGCATTTGAACAACAACTTCCTCAATGGGAAGTGGGTTTCTAGAGCTTCCTCTTATGTTTTTTTAAACTTTATAAGGTGGGGAAGCATGGCAACTGGGAGAAGAAGGAACTCCTATGGGAATGGATACATTGCCCAGAAAATACTTCTATTCAGGTTGGTCTCCCTCTTGTTTCGGCTGTCCAAGGTTCCACAACCTGAAGCTGGCAGGCAAGGGACGATGTCAGAGTTAAGCCCCATGGTGATGCATTTTTAATTCTTATTTTTAGCTTTGCAGTGTGCATGCATGAATAAATAGTCATTATACATATATATATATATATATATATATATATATATATATATATATATATATATATATATATATATATATATATATATAAATTAATTGTTGAAGTATTGCATTTTCTTTGTTCATTATTATCCTGCTTCTGTGATTATGTTGAGATTTGCACCTGTGTTGCTGCATTTGAAATAAAAGCTCACGTTATTCTTTTCGTTTATGAATGAAACTTGGGAAGTGTCTTAATAAATTAATTACTCAGACTAAGAGTGCTGCATTCTTTGCATTCCTTTCATCGTGTTTCCTCTCAGTCTGAAGCAGAGCAGAACAGTGTCCCCAAATCCCTTTTTTGTAAGTTTACTCCTAACCTCCCTTTGCCACTACCCACCTCTAAACATAACATTAGCCAAACCTCCCGTTACCACTACCGACACCTAAACCCTAAGTTTAACCTTACCATCCTACACCACTACCCACCCCAAACCCTAAATTTTATATTATATTGTTATATATTACAGATATATTATATATATAATATAAATACATAGATAAATACACATATATATATGTATATATTTATAAATATATATATATTTATAGATATATACATATATATATATAAATATAAATTGGTTTCCCCCAAGCCCTCTCTCTTTCAAATTTACTCCTAACCTCCTTTTACCACTACCCAACCCAAACCCTAAATTTAACCTTACCTCCCTTTACAACAACCCAACCATAAAATTGCCCATACAGGCCTTTCGCAATACCCACCACTAAACCATAAAATTATTCACACCACCCTTTACCACAAATGTAGCCTTACCCTTATTTTAAATAATATGTATATATGTATACATTCTATGTATTTATGTATGTGTGTGCATATATAAATATAAATATATATATATATATATACATATATATATGTGTGTGTGTGTGTGTATATATATATATATATATATATATATATATATATATATATATATAAAAATTAATCACCAATTGGCCACAGGTAAAATCGCGCGCTCTTGCTGTCGTGCTGATGAAGGAGTCAGTGACCAAAACTCCCATAAATATCTCCAGCAAAGTAAAACATCGCACTATGGGAAGGTCTTGTCTCAGCTTTTAATTAATTTCACAAACTAGTGCTAACTACCACCCAACGCGTTTCAACCTAAACAGGTCTTGATTACAGGTTAACAATGTCGAATCTAACCCCCACCCATATAGTCATGAACCATTTTACCATAATGTTGTATTCTGGGACCTGTAGTTTTTTTGTTTGTTTAACCTCTATTACTTATACCATCATTAACAATTACACATCCAATCTTATTTTGTTCTTCATGATATAAATCCAATGGTATGATGTGTTAATAAATGTTATGTCTAGGTTTATTAACCCTTTAGATGTTGGTATGTATAGGTGATATAAATTCATTTAATTATTTTTTTTAACAAAAATTGCTTTTATAAGTATTCAAGTCTACCCAACATATACAATACACTAATAAGGCAAGCAATCATGAGCACCACAATCAAATCAGAATCTGCTTTAAAATTATGGGCCAATATGCATTATTCTTCGCATTTTGTCAATACTTCCAAGCATGCCTCTTTTTCTGGTTCCAAATTACACAAAACAACTTCCCTACATCATTTATATATTCATCATTTAACTTGCTAATATGGTACCATTCTCTATAAATGTGGGGATCATCAGCACTGTTATCCTTATAGTAACCACAGTGATTTAAAAAAAAACAAAGGCAATGATTTCCATTATAATAGACATTCATGTTTACAACTACATGGAATGAGTCCGACTTTTGTATATTCAGTATAAATCAATATAAGCTCTTGAAAAGAGAGTCCCAACTAATTTTTACTAGTTTTTTGACTATTTGTTTTACAAATGTACAAATAGTTCTTCATCGGTGTTCAACCCAAACGGAGTCTTTGTCTTCAATTTAATAATATATCTAGATTCCAAGCTACGTAATTTCAATGTCCTGTTACCTCCTCTTTCATTTTCGGGGACATGTGCTACCCCAAAATATCGCATGGTTTTCCAATTCTGCTCCTGACATTGTCTATGATGTTTCGCCATTGTGTAACTCAAGTCATTGTTATTGACAGCCCTAATGTGTTCCAATATGCATTTTTTTAATTTACAAATAGTGCTGCCTACATACTTTAGGTCACACCCACATTTCAATATATATACCACATAGGCAGTCTCACAAGTTATTTTCTGGTTGATCTCAAAGGTGTGTCCCATAGTGTAATTTACTGTTTTTCTATTTTCACCAATTTGGCAATATATATATATATATATATATTTAACATACTTACCATGCAGAGTTAAGGTATGCGTGGTAAAGGCACGAATACTTACCTGTGTGACGTAGTCATTGCGTGGTAAAGGCATAGTTATAAAAGCTTTTCTTACAATGGATGGTGTTTTCGGATCTTTATTTGGACATCTCCACATTTGAGACAAATTAATATGATCTTTCACTTGAAATCACAGCAGAACTGTACCATTTCTGTGTCTGGTGACATTATCTTCTACTAAGATTCTTGAAAGACGGTCATTATTACCTTTATGCTGGATCTGGTCTTCACATCTTCTAACCGTTTTCATGGAATACTTTCTTACTTTACCGTAAGCCCTGAAGAAGTCTAGTAAGACAAAACATGTGTTGGCTGTGCTGACCAATCAAACGACTTATGCTGGAATACAGATTTCTGTTTCCCTGTGTTCCATATACTGTTTGACTCTTTCATACTTGAGAATGTATTGTTTGTATTGGACTAACAAAATAACTTATATTGTATGATGACTTTATGTTTTGTATTATTTTATTTTTTTGGAGATCGTATTTACGTCATGTTGTTGTAATAAATAGAAACCAACACTTTCTTACATATTCATTTGGTTTGCCTATTTCTTGAGTGGTCATGACTATCTGGAAATAGTCAATGTAAAGGCTTTTTCACCAAACCCAGACAAGTAATACCTTTGTCTTTAACTTTAGGAAACACCAGAGACAAAGCAGAAGGTACAACATTTTGAAGGTTGTGAACAGCAAGGCTCAATATTGCATGATAACAATGATGCAACTAGGGAAGAAGTAGAAGAAAGCAGACTACAAGTAAAATGAGTTCTTTCTTGTTTATATAGTGAAAGGATGACCTGTTTGATTCAAATGTTAATTTAATTTAAGACATATTTTTTACGTCTTTATATGCAGTACAAGATGGTAACTGTGCATAACTGATCATCTATACCAAAGTAGAATAGGCTGATATTGATGAAAGCATTAGAGGGATAAACATTTATATTGTGAGTGAGTGGTCATCTTATTAAACATGTAGTATATATGGGAAAATATATGGGACTTATTGCCATGAGGAAAGGGAGCGTTTGTCTGGCACCAGCATGCTATGCAAATAGTGACAACTACCCTTATTTCATTCTGCACTATACCAGATGATGTATGTTTAAACTTTCTAGGGTCAGTTCGAATATATTCATGAATCAAAATTTATTTGCATATATTTGAAAATATTATCACTAAATATTGGTAGCAAGAGTCAAACAAATTCACAAAGCACACTTCCTAAGCTGTGCATGAGAAGACTGGTAAAAACAAAGTTTGTGCATAACCAAATCATCTGTGTTTAAACTATAAAATACGTAATGGGCAGCATTTGTAATATACTGTCCTGCATTATGATTGTAGGATTCCAGAAGAGGGTTGCAAACCACTGCTCAATATGCTATTTTATACCATTGTTGAGTCTGCCCCCCCCTCAACAATGGTAATCGATAGCATATCATACTCTGCACATGTATGGGTTATGCCATGGCATTGTTTCACAAAATGTATTTAACCAAAGCCAGGTTGCAAGGGGTTGAATTTATGCAGCATGGTAAAATCACATTAAAAAGATCTCATGACTATTAGGGAAGTTGTTTCCTTGAATCAAACATTTTTTACATGAGGTCTGTGATGCAGTAACATTGCCAGACATTATGAACAAATGCATCACAAGGAGAAAGAGGTACCAACATTTTTTAGTTACAAATCTGTGTCAAAGGAGAGATTAAGATGGTTACAAAGATTGAGGAAGCAAGGAGATTTTCAATAGAATTCTAAGAATAATTGAACAGGAGATGGCCAAATAGTACCAAAGCGTCAGCATTGTGGGCAGTCGTCTGCAAACAATTATTTGCCATGTGCACATTGTCTTGTACTTTCTGTAAAAAATAATTTGTGGAGACACGAAAGAAGATGCAAACAAAAGAAGGAAAAGAAGTGTGCTGGAAAAAAGAGAGTCCAAGCAGAGGAAGCTTTAATATTACCCATGGGTATAGTATTAGAAATATATTTATGTATATATATATATATTATGTATGCGTGTATGTATATTTATTACACACTCAGAGGAAAAACAACTGCCTTGCTATAATTAGGCTTCACTTTCCAATGAAAAGACATTTTGGTTTTCTAATAATAGTTTGATGAAGCTGCACTAAACCTTGAAGTCAAATTGCACACGTGGCCAGAATTCAGCAAGTCAAGTTTCTTGCAGCTCAGTATGAGGAAAATTTAAAGTTTAGACAAAACATTATGGGGGTCATTACGACCTCGGCGGTCTTTTCAAAAGACCGCTGAGGCCGCGGGAGACAGAATACCGCCATTGCCGGCGGTATTCATGTCTCCCTATTATGACATTTCCACTGGGCCAGTGGACGGTAACAGTGTTACCGTCCGCTGGCCCAGCGGAAATGTCACATCAACATTGCAGCCGGCTCGTAATAGAGCCGGCGGCAATGCTGATGTGCAGCGGGTGCAGTAGCACCCGTCGCGCATTTCACTGCCCGAAATTCGGGCAGTGAAATGCGCGACGGGGCTATGCCTGGGGGCCCCTGTACTGCCCATGCCAAGTGCATGGGCAGTGCAGGGGCCCCCAGGGGCACCCCAAGACCCCTTACCGCCGGCCTTTCCATGGTACTGTGTACCGCCACGGACAGGCCGGCGGTCGGGGACTCATAATCCCCAGGGCAGCGGAATCCTGGCGGTATAATGGAGGGGCCGGCGGTATGGCCGTGGCAATTCCGCCACAGTCATAATTGCTGGCGGAACACCGCCAGCCTGTTGGCGGTGTTACCGCCAACATACCGCCGGCCGCCAGGGTCGTAATGACCCCCTATGTCTTTTTCCGTTTTATGTTGCTCTCCACTACAGAAAATAATGTGTTATAACATTTTAATTTATTGTCTTATAGAACACAAAGGTCAAAGAGGAAATAATTAGCATGGACATCAGTTATAATGAAAATCATTTATTGATAGAACCCCCTATATATAAGTAGTTAACATCCTATGTTTGTGATCACACAGGTGCAGGTAACTCCACCATCTGATCACCCTCTAGGCACACAATGACCTCCTTCTGATGCCTTTCTCATTAGCATTTTTCCTATCCAGGATCAGCCGGCTGAGCATGGTGGATTCAGAGTGGAAAGCCACTTAGATATCCCCATGTGCTGTGAGAATATTTTGGCTGTGGGAGCTTGTTGCGGGAAAATGTGGGACTGCAACTAGTCTTCCTGACAAATATGGCTTGGCAGATCACTTGTGATTTTTTCTTTCCAAAAGCAGTTCCCTCCAATTTGACCTAAACTGCATTGGTTAACAAAATGCAGAGTCAACAGAATTCTCTGAATATGGTGGGCTAGTCCAACTCGTCCAGCACTTTCAGTCCCTGTGCCTTTGTTGGCATCTGGTTTCATTTGGCTCCGGGGTTTGAGTCAAAGCCATATTGTGCTATTTTAACACATCTGGCTTTGTGCCAAATCCTAGGGTGTTTGTTCCCATTTGTCCTTCAACCCCACTTTTTCGTATATTGTAAGGAGCATTGCCCTTTGCAGCATAAAATTATATTGTTCCTGCGCATGTTGATTACATGTGGAAAATTAAATAGCTTTAATGAACATAGTTGATCAATCCCTTCCTTTGCGCCACTTGGCCACAACCTGGGCCAGGAGGGCACACAGAACATTGTGTGATATTCCTGCATGCAAAACATAACTTATGTGAAATCACCTCTTGAGTGGGTATCCACTCTTGAAATATGTATTGGGGGGTGTACCTGAAGCACAAACTCACAAAAGACCATGCTTTCTTGCCTTTATTCCATAGCACAATGGTTAGTGTTGTATGCTTTTTTAAGCATGCCTGAGCAATGACATCATCAGCGTTTAGAGCATTACGCTGTGGGAAGATTGGTTAATCTAGGCCTATGTGTTTAGTGAACAAACAAACCTATGCACGTTGATGCAGTCAATGGTTGTGGAGGTCGTCCATTTTAGCACAAGCTCAGACACAATATTTTTTTGAGCAGTAAGTGCCATCAATGTTGGATAATATTCTATTCGTAAAGGGCCTTTCCAAGATTATATAATTCCTGATAGCAATAATTAATTTATTATTTCTGATTATTTCTCTTTCTGTGTTAGCCCGGCAGTGTAGATTTGTTTTTCAGTGTGAGAACCTTCAACATCGTGTAAGGTTTAAGTCAAAGTTTTTGAATATGTAATAATAAACTGAGTTAGACTGCTTACAACTGACTCCTTATTATTTCTACAGAATATTTGAATATTTAAAAATGTCAAGCAAAATGCAAATTGACAAACATAATTTGTACGTCCTACCATTGTTTAACAATTATTTTAAAATACATTGTTCTTTGGGTTCAGCTACCTATCAATACATTCCCTTTGTAAGTATGGAATGTCAATTGACATGATTTGTGTGACATCACTGTTGCCAACATTCCTTGTGCCTACATGTTAACATATGGTCCTTTTACTTTTGACAAATTTATTTTCACTGCTGTTTCATATATGGTCTACCTGTCATCATGGGATCATTTCTGTAGTCCCTCACATATGTGTGCGTGCCAACCATACCCTCTTCCCTCATTGCATGTCATTGGACATGTACAACTGCAGTACCAATGAAGGACATAAAAGGTAGGACTACCGTTTTTAGCATCAATGCGCATTTCCATGCCATTGATGTGGCATCATGTAGCAAAGTGTTCTGCACATGTGAAATAGGGAAGTTTTGTTACCTGACTGTTGGCATGCATCAAGGTGTGACTTGCAGTTAAGTGGCAATCATATTTGGTTGTGTACAGGTCATTTCCCTGGGGCTAGCTGAATTATTTTGCTGTGGATTTTGGAGAAATATATTTCTGACATTTTACACAATTTGTCTACATTGTACATTTCCATGCTTGTTGTGTAGGATATTCGAGCGACTTTAGTACAACCTCCATGACTCCATTAGGATAATTTACAAATGGTAAAGTGTGCATTGTTGATTTGTTTGCAATGTCACCTTCTTCAGGCTGCTGTATTTCTGTCAGCGACATGCCAGGATTTTGGACCATCAATTCTTATTATCGTGGGATTGTGCATGTGACAAATAGATGTATGCATGACCCCTTGTGGGAATGATCTTGTCATTGCCCTACTATTATATGACAACAGGTCGCATGAGGCAAATTATTGAAGGTGATGGTGTCTCCTACTTGTTCAATGGTTACTATGTTGCACAGCTTCACCCATGCAACTGGAGTTGTCTGAGATTCCGATTTTCCTGTGGGCAGCTGTTGACAGTTCAGGTAGCACCCATGCATATGGTGTGGTCAATAGTGGAGCCACTTTGATGGAGTTGGTTGCTGGGGCCTACTTTATGTCATGGTAATGTTTGCTAATCACAGTTGTTGTCCAAGTTTGATCAGGAACATGTAGTGAACCTGTTTCTCTTTGTATTTGCAGCATCATCCCAGGCAAGCAAAGGGGACAGGGCAGAACCAAATGGGGAAGCATCTGGCCACGGTACCTCCAGTCATCACACTACTGACACGGAGGGGTTCAGTGGCCAAGAGGGTGAAGGGAGTGCCACAGAGGACACATCTGATTCTACCTCAAGTGGCCACTCCTTACTGGTGACGGATTCATCAGAACCTACTCCTGTACCATCCTTGTCTGTCACCCCCAATTCTATTGGCACCCTCCCTGTTGCTCCCACCCAATTGGCTGTGCCCTCTCACCCAAGAGGGTAAGAGTCTCCTTCACCCCAGGCACCTCACCCCAGCCCCTGTTACCCCTGCTGCCCTCAGTGTGGAGACTATTGACATCCAGAGGAGTATCTCTGTGGGGCAGACTGCCATTGTGAATGCTATCAAGGGTTTGGCCAGCCAACTTCAGCAGACAATTTTGTACCTGGAAGGCATTCACAGTGACATATCCGGCCTACAGAGATCTTTTCAGGCTCTGGCCTCCTCACTGATGCCAGCCATTCACCCCATACAACCCTCCCCCACCACCTCCCTCTTCCCTATCCAAATTTCGTATTTCCCTACCTGCCCCAAGCACACAGACACATCAATGCAAACCACTCAGCAGACACAAGCAGCACACTTAGACACTAGCACCAAAAGACACACCGACATGCAAGCACTCAACAGTCACCGACACCCACCACAACAGCCACCATTCCCACAGGCACCCCAGCACCCCCACCGACACACACACACCACAACCACAATACCCACAGACACTACCACAACAGCCAGTGACACATCCACCACAACCACCACATACCTAGACAGCACCTCACAACCCACAAACCCACACACCTCGGACACATACCCTCAGAACCCACCACAACACCTACAGGCACATCCACCATACCTCCAGACACCACTGCAGCACACACAGACACATCCACCACAACCACTGTATCCTCAGACACCACCCCAACAGCCACACACACATCTACCACTCCCACATCACCCAGCACCTCCACCTCAAAGCCCCCAAGACATGCAAATGCCCACAATCACACACACACAAGACACCACCCAAACCCAAGCAAACCTCACACATGCAACACCAAAGGCATCAATACCCACATGCAAGACCACGACTCTCTCAACCTCCACATCCCCATTCCCTTCTCATGACCCTCCTAGTTTTCCCAAAGAAAGTTTCCTTTTTGGCCTGGCCCTTTTCCCTTTTACCTCCACCACCCTCCCACACCTAAGGGGCCCCCACCTACATCCCAACCCATCCCGTCCACATCCAAGTCCTCCCCTTTCACACCTGCCTCCCCAGCAAGCACCAATACCCCCCACAAAGAAGAAGCCCACCCCTCTGAAAAACAGTCCACCCCTCCTAAACCCAAATCTAAGCACACCCATCCCAAAACCCAACCCCACCCAAGTATGGTCCCTGAGGTGTTTGCATGCCAGCTTGATGCCTCTTCCTGTGGAGGCACCCCAGCCATGATTGGAGCCAAGCTTCAGCACAATCATGTGCATGGACTACTATTTGGGGTGACCAATGGCCTTTACTCTTCGGCATTTTCTCCTAATAAACCCAAGTTGTTGCTTTGTTGGGTATACTTTTGTTGTGCCATTACTTTTCTACCTTTTTGTTGTTCCTGAGTAATTTGTGTTTTATGTCTACACTTGTGTATGTTTCGCCCTGATTGCTGATTCATTTTCTGTTGTTGGCAAGGTTTGACTTTGTGGGCAGTGTTGGTGTCACCCAGGGCAAGAAAATATGTTCACTCTATGGATATGCGTTTGTTAATTTAATTGGGGTGTCGGTGGATTGTGTTATGTTTGATATTTCATCTTGGCTTGACAATGTCAGTATGTATAGTGTTGGAATTGTCCCCCGATATGGATTGAGCGTTTGTCTCATGTGTGCAAGCTAGGGTTTTGTTTATCCACACATGGTGGGTGTTCAATCATGCTATCTTCCTTTAAATTTGACTGACCATGTACCCATTTTGATGTGTGTACATTCCAGCTACTTCATCTACATATATGGCCCATGCTGTTGCTTGTGTATTTGCTTCCTTAACTTGCAATTAGATATTTGTCACAAAGGCATGGTACTTGGTTATACTATTGGCTGTCCCAGAGATACACAAAGGCCTAGTTCCTGTGCAAATAGTGTTTATGGGGCATGTGCAAAGTGAAATGTGTCCCAGGGCAGCATCCTTCCAGGAGTGCTCCTGATGCCTCCTTCCCTATTGTGCAGGTATTGTTTGCATTGTGAGCTTTGGATATTTGTCTCACAGAATATTGTGCATCCCATTGACCTTTCTGTTGGGCCTGCAAATCCAAATATGCTCCAGAACCCACATCTGGCATTTAGTAAAGTGTGCCCCTAAGCAAATCACCTTCCTTTGCATGGGCCAATGATTTCTGTTGCCTTTGAGAAATGTTTACTTGAGCCAATGCTTGTTTTAGAACGTGTGTAGGAATATGGAGCATGTGTCAACTTGTTTCCTGAGCTTTTGGCATCCTCATGACTCAGACTGGGTGTGGTCAGGTACAGCAGCCTTATGACTCAGACTAGGTGTGGCCAGATGACTCAGAGTGGGTGTGACCAGGAGCAGCAGGTATTTAAAGCCACACCAGTCTTGAGGAGATTGTTTGCTGTCAGAGGTCTTCAGAAGCAGAGTGGGATGCTCTGCTCCTCCCTGCTTGCTCCTGGATCGTCTATTCCACAGCCCAGCGTTGTGGGTGCCAATCCTAGAAAAGAAGAGATCAAGAAGATTAGCATCATAAAAGGCGATAACGTGCTGCACATGCTTGAAAGGCTTTTTACTGGTTACCTTCGATAGTTTATTGCCGGATGTTCAGACGGGCAGTGCGCACCAGAAGGGCATGTTGTCAGTGTCCTTGGTTACTTGAATACTTGCTGTCTGCTGAATAATAATGCTCATGTTGTTAGCTTGCAATGAAAGAACAGATTTGAGTGCATGTTGGAAATTTTTTATTTTAACACTGTACTATGAACAGATTTGTTGTGGTTGAGTTTTATGTAGCATTTTGTGATACCAATCATTGCCTATAGTAAAGAACACTAAGTGCTGGCACACGCTAGTTTCAAAACATGAATCAAAGGTCCGTTATTTCCATGTTCAGTTGTCACTGTGATGTAACAGTGATGTCACTAATTACAAAGGAAAGTGAGCTTTAGTATATTTATCCTACACTCTCAGTGTAGTTAAAATACTGAACTGTTTTCTTTCTGATACTAACACAGTGTGTTGATTAATCTCTGAATATTTGAAAAATCTAAAAACGTAAGAATTTACTTTTATTCTTTATCACCTGTTATATGTCTATTATTGTGAATGTGACTGTGTTTTAGAAAGTCTCATCAAGACTTAACGAGCAAGACGTACACTGAATTTCTGGAACACTTTAGGTAGGTCTTACAGTGGGCTACATTGACTTGGAACCAAGGTGAAAATACATGTAAATAGTATAGAAGGCTAAACATTGCATCTGGTTGCAGGTTCCATACTGTTTCTTGAAGATCCCTAGAGAGAAGAGAGAGCCATCAAAAGGGACAACCAGTTTATGGCAATTGGCAAAGAATAGTTTTAGTATATCGGTTACATGAAAAGTGTTATTTGACTAAACATTTAATCCATCATAAGAGATATCCTTTCTTCGTAGACTACTGCTAGCCATCCTGATCCTGCCAGGCGATGTCCATGTTTCTCTCTCTCTCTCATCAATCCCCTTTCCCCCAGAATGCTCCTGTGCCAATCACTTACAAGTAAGAGGAGGCATGCAACGTATAGATGGAGTTGGGAACAAGCAACATGAGTGAGCATTGTGTCTCCACAGGACAAACAGGTTAGTACTTGACACTTCCATTGTGTTGCAATGTGGGTGATATGTGTGGGTCCATTACAGGGGTGTTTCATGGGAGGCGTATTTGTGTTACATGACACATCCATACATATGTGTCTTGAATCTGACAACAGTCCGTGGCATGTGAGCAATGGGAGGGTGTCAGTTTAATTGGTGGGTATGATGTTGATGTGGTGTTGTTGTCGTGTGACACAATGTTCTGTACACTACACTGTCCCTGTGACTAAAATGAGCAGACATGTGTTTTTGTCGACGGTGGCTGTGCAGTGTCAGTGACCTGCGAAAGGACATGTTTTATGGCTGTGAATGTATCATTCATTGCGAATGACTCTGACCTGGGACACAATGACAAGTGTCTTGGTCTACATAGCATGACCCCCATATCACATGGATGACAGCACAATGATTTGTTGTTGAGCTTAATGACCTAGGTAAGTGTGTGTTCATACATTCAGTTACATCCATGGAGGTGTGGATTTTGCCCTCCATCCTTAGCAGTAGCAGCAGCAGCGCATGTTTGATCGGCTCCGTGGCAGCACAGGACGTGTGATGTTGCCTGAAGGTGAGTTTCTTCGTTTCTACTTTTAGGCCCAAATTTAAGAAAGCCTAGCACCACATTAGTATATTATTTTACGCTAATTTGGTGTTAAACTTGCAAAATTGATGCACTAAATTGACAGAGTGGCGCAATGCATGCATTGCACCACTTTGCAACCCTTTGAGTCACATTATGCATACCCATACATTAGAGATGATTACACAATGGAGACTCCTTCCGTTTCATCAGATGACTCCTCCACCTCTGGTAGGAAACCCCGTAAATATAGCCATAGCTCATCCTCTGATGGATGGAGCACGGATGATGACAGACCCCAACCTTATTTTAGTTATCCACAATATCATCCTGGTCACCCGATGACATGGCAACAACCTTTCCCTTTTTATCAACCCCGTCCAATGCCACCTTATATACCTTTTTTAGGCCGAGGCAGGGGCAGAGGAAGAGGCAGAAGACGAGGGAGAGGAAGACAAGTCCACTGGTCTCAGGAGGAACCACAGATGGTCACGAGGAGCCAGGGCAAGACCCCCTCAACAAAGACCTAGTGGTTAATTTGTCCTCTAGGCTCCTCTCCCCTGATGAAACCAAGGTATTGAACAAAGGACTGGGGTATGTCCCCACTCCAAAGGACGATTCTTTTCGTTTACAATGCGAACTGTCTCGGTTCTTTAGGAAAATACGCCTCCAATTTTTCTTTAAAGACAAACCTACTGTCGATTCTCCACTGGACTCGGGCCTCAAAAAACCTTCCCAATTCATACCTCCACTTTCCACCATGCCTTGCGAGGTTCAGGCTTTCGAGAAATCGGTCACCTCCGATATCGAAAACCTACGACCACAACATAAATTTACTAACCTGTCCAGAATCGAGAAGGAGGCACTCCGAGCTCTAGCAGCTGATTCCAATATTACTATCAAAACAGCTGACAAAGGAGGCGCCATTGTTGTGATGAATACTGAAGATTACAGACAGGAATGCCTTCGCCTTCTTGGCGATTCTACCTACTATGCCCATATTGATCGGGATCCAACGGGATGTTTGCAAACTGAGATACGTGGGATGATAGAGGAAGCTGTTAACAACACTTGGATATCCCAAAAGGAAGCAGAATTTTTGGATACAGAGGACCATCGTATCCCTTATTTCTACTGCCTCCCCAAAATTCACAAGGGCATTTCTCCTCCACCAGGACGCCCTATAGTCTCAGGGATTGGGTCCATCCTTGAACCACTTTCGATATTCTGTGACCATTTCCTACGACCTCTTGTACAACAATCAACCACTTACCTGAGAGACACTACAGACGTTCTTAATCTGATTGAAACCATAAATTCCACAGTGCGTGTCGATGCCTTGATCACACTTGATGTTGAGGCTTTATACACAAACATCCCACAAGTGGCCACACTGGAGGTAGTTGAGTCATCTCTTTTATCTACAAGTTCAGAATTCACAACACCTGTTCATTTTATCATGCACTGTGCTAGTTTGGCTATGACTCGTAATTTTTTCCAGTTTGAGGATAAACTTTTCCATCAAATCCGCGGAACCTCGATGGGCAGCACTTTTGCCCCGAGCTTAGCATGTTTGTACATGTACGACTTTGAGAAACGTTTTATCCTACCTGAGTCCAATCCCTTTTCCGCCAATATCAAGTTGTGGCGTCGCTATATAGGCGACATCCTTGTCATTTGGCATGGCCCTATTGACGTAGTAGATGCATTCTCGACTTGGGTAAATAGTCTAGACCCCTTCCTCAACTTCACTTCCTCTGTATCTACTAAAGAGATCCCCTTCCTAGATCAGCATAGAGGAAGGTCGATTGAGGACCCGCACCTTTCACAAAACCACTGATCGGAACAGCTTATTATTATACGAAAGTCACCATCCCAAAGCACTAAGAGAAAATTTACCCTTTGGACAGTTTTTACGCCTTAGACGGAACTGTAGTGATGTACGACTATTTAATACCCAAGCCTCTGAATTTCAGGTTAAACTACACAACCGCCATTACCCTGATAGAGTCATTAAAACAGCTTACAAACGAGCTAAGTATAGTAATAGGGACTCACAATTACAGCTTACCCCTAAATCTACGGACAACAAGCTTACCTGTGTATCAACATTTACACCACTTTCTAATACAGTTAAGAAGATAATCAATAAAAGATGGCCGGTCCTCTGCAGTGGTGGTGAAAATATTCCCAAGCCTGTGTTTGCGTTTAAGAGGACCGCAAACATAAAAGACATGCTGGTACACACCCGACCCAGACCCACCACCACCCCAAACAGACAGAAATCTCTATGGAATCTCCCCCCAGTTAAAGGTCACTTTCCATGTGGGAATTGCAATGTCTGCTCTCTCACTAAACACACAGACATCTTAAAGTTAGAGCCATTTTTAACGTGGCATCTGATGAGACATACTAACTGTAACACCCGCAATTGTGTTTACCTTATCACCTGTCCCTGCAATCTTAGATACGTGGGGATGACCACACGACCTGTAAAGATTAGGATAAATGAACACCGTAGTAACATCCGGTGTGGACGTATTACTACCAAACTTAGTATACATTTTATTGAACTTAACCACACACCAGACGACATACGATGGGTGGTATTACAGACTTGCGACACACCAGGCACCCGCTCGTTATTTGAGCTTGAACAACGCTGGGTATATAGACTCCATACCCACCAACAGGGACTAAACGATGACATCCCCTGGTTCCACCTCTCCAAATAGGTAGCAGCTTGGTTTTTTATTTATTTTATATATATATTTTTCTGCCCTTCTTACAACCACTTTCAGAAGGTTCTGTCTGTTGGTCATCTTCTTTTTAACCCTACTAGAAGAGATTAGAACTAGCCTTCCTGGACAAATGATATTAGTACGACTAATCTGATCTACAACAGGATTTTGGAATCTCCTGACAGTTGGAACTAAGCTATTTCCGGTTTCTTCATAATCCATATACCACTTTAAGATGGCCGCCGCACATAGAGTGCTCCCATCGCGTCCCGCTTTTGAAGTCCCTCTTCGATTTCCTTAGAGGCTTGCCACTGACGAGGAAGTTACTTGGCAACTGATCACCTAATTGATCGACACGCGCTCTGCGCGCGTACTATTTATACCGGCAGCCTTCCGTTTCCGCATATGTTCGGGAACGCGACCCCCGGGTAGGTGCTGCAGCAAAAACCGGTAACCTCGCAAGTAAGTGTCCATCTCCCCACTTTCTTTGCAGAAACTTTACCACAGCATCTTTTTCGAACGCTGCAATGTATTTAGGTCGGGGGACCTCGTGCTCTGCACTTAATGATACGGCCGTAGTTTAACAGATTGTACTCCTTCAGTCCAATTCTTTGTTTCTTCTCGAACTGACTACGGTGTGTTACATAAGGGCATGATTACTCCTGGGTCACGATATACCCCCCTATCTTTATCCCCCTCATGTGCCACTCTACCTTTGACCTTTGGCACATCTCTTACTGTGTTTTATGATGAAGTATTTCTTCACTCGATGAAACTGGCTACATGCCCTACCCTATACGTGATATTAGGGATATTTATGAACATTCCCACAGAATTGATGACTGTTTTTTCTTTTGTTGCTTCTATGATGTATGTGTATAAGATTTGAAGTGAGTCATATGTAAATATAATTTTTGAATTTCACTTTTACTGTCAGTCCCTCATTTCCCCAATTTGGTCGGCTCATCCCTAGCCATTTGTGCCTCGGACTTTTATGATGATTGTATAACTACAATATGATGCCCCCCCTTTTGGCATATGTTCTCTTACCATCAGATTTACTGTGTACCGGGTGATGGGCCAGCGATATCCCATGAAGCCTATTCTCTAAATTGAGATGGTAAGCCACTTTATATGTTACCAGCATGGTGTGCCTACAACCACTTGATCACTGAGTGTTGCACTATTTTGTCACTCCCCTTTTTCCGCATTAACCTGTACTCGTCGCCCTTGAATACTGGTGAAGCGATGATATACTGAGCTAATTTTAGCCCCCTTTTTGGTTTCCCATACTTAGGGTGACTGATAGGAAAGGAAACCCAGTCTGCTTTAGTCCTGTTAAGCGACTGATGATGTCTTGACTGTGAACGTTAGTCAACAGAAGTATAAGTATTTTGTTTTGGTTTTTTCTTGTGGAGAAAATCTATGATTAATTAGGTCCTGAAGAAGCGTCACAGGATCCTGTTGGACCAGTAACAACGCGAAACATGTCGACCGCATATTAAGGAGTGTCGGACCTTCTCCGTCCTCCTTAATTACTTTGATTGATCTTGTGTGAGTGTTCAAGCATCTCTAGTTTCACTCCCTTGATTTCTTTTTAATCTTGACCACTTCCCAACAGCAAATAATAAACTATTAGGTGAGGGATCTGAGCCAATTTTATTATTCTTTTTCTGTACATTTTCTCCTCTCTCGGACCCATATTTGGCTCCGCGGCATCATTGAGTATATTCATCGAGTATATTCAAAAAGATCTCCGGCAAAGAGCCCCCCCTCGGGGGGTGCCCGTCGGACATTGCAGCGCCGGTCTGACGAGGAGCTGTCCGATGATGAAGCATGACACCAAATACGGTGTGTGAGGACCATTGCTCCTGATTAACAGGACTCTTTCTCTTTTTCCTCTCCTTTCGATTTCGGAACAGTGTACCATATCATATTAGTACTGTGTTGGGAGGACGTACACTGGACCGACCAATCCTCCTCTCTTACCCCCCTCTTTTTTCGAAACATTATGCATGCGCCATGCATAATGTATGCAAAGGGGGTGTTCTGGCGCAAGGAGCCCCACAAAAATGGTGCAATGAAATCTACTAGATTACATTGCGCCAGTTTTGGGCATAATTTTTAATGCCTGCTGGAAGCAGGCATTAAAAGGACACACCCATTGGAATCAATGGGCCTCCTTGCACTTTGCTCCACTAGTGTCAGTATTTTGACACTAATGGAGCAAAGCACAACAATGGCATCCAAAGGAATTGAGGGTATTGTTCCTAATACCACCATTCTGCACCTTATCCTAAATACGGCATACACATGGTGGCATTAGGGGAGTGCAAGAAAAGTTTTTTTTAAATCAGGGCCTTGCTTTCTGCCTGCTGGATTGTGGTGGTTGGACCGCCATGGTCATGTTGGCAGAAGGAAACATCATAATGTGTCCAGCACAAACACTGGCTCTGACTGCCTCATTGGCCTGTCCTGCCACTGCAGTGGTCTGAGATGCATGGTGGTGCCGGGTGAACTGTGGTGATCTTTCCTCTATGGAACCGTATTCATCATAATATGGTGGTCTGACCGCCAAGCTGATGGTGGTTGGACCACTGCCATGGCGGTCCACTGACCGCCAAACCTGTTGTGAGGCCCTCAGTCTGCAGGATGTGGACATAACTATCATCACACACTATCTCTAGGTTTTTAACATGATTATAGCCATGCACTATCACTGCAAGGACTTGAACATCACTATAATCACACACTATCTCTGTGGGGACCTGAACATGAGTATATTAACACAATATCTCTGTGGGGACCTGTATATCCCTATTGTCACACACTATCTATGTGGGGACCTGGGTAACACTTAAATCATACACTATCATTGCAGGGACTTGAACATCACTATAATCATACACTATATCCATGGGGACTTGAACATCCCTATAATAACACACTATCTCTGTGGGGACCTGAGTTTCCCTAGAGTCACACACTATCTATGTGGGGACCTGGGTAACACTGTAATCACACACTATCATTGTGGGGACTTGAATATCACTATAATCACACAATATCTCTATGGGGACTTGAAGATGACTATAATAACACACTATCTCTGTGTGAACCCAATTATTCTTATAGTCACACGCTATCTAAGTGAGGACCTGGTTAACACTATGATCGCACATTATCATTGTGGGGTATTGACTATCACTATAATCGCACACCGTCTCCATGTGTACTTGAACATGACAATAATTACACATTGGGGGTCATTCTGACCCTGGCGGTCATGGACCGCCAGGGCCAACGACCGCGGGAGCACCGTCAACAGGCTGGCGGTGCTCCCATGGCATTCTGACCGCAGCGGTACAGCCACGGTCAGATACGGGAAACCGGCGGTGTACCGCCGGTTTCCCGCTGCCATGGAGGATTCCGACCCCCTTACCGCCAGCCTTGTTCTGGCGGTTTTGACCGCCAGAACCTGGCTGGCGGTAACGGGTGTCGTGGGGCCCCTGTGGGGCCCCTGCAGTGCCCATGCCAATGGCATGGGCACTGCAGGGGCCCCCCTAACAGGGCCCCACCAAGATTTTCAGTGTCTGCCACGCAGACACTGAAAATCGCGACGGGTGCAACTGCACCCGTCGCACCCCTTCCACTCAGCCGGCTCCATTCGGAGCCGGCATCCTCATGGAAGGGGGTTTCCCGCTGGGCTGGAGGGCGGCCTTCTGGCGGTCGCCCGCCAGCCCAGCGGGAAACTCAGAATTACCGCGGCGGTCTTTTGACCGTGCAGCGGTATTCTGCCGGCGGGACTTTGGCGGGCGGCCTCCTCCGCCCGCCAAAGTCAGAATGACCCCCATTATCTCTTTGGAGACCTCAACATAACTGTAATTTCACACTATCACTTAAGGGACTTGAACATGATTAAAAACACACACTTTCTCTATGGCAATCAAAGTAGCACTATAATCACATACTATCTCTGTAGGACATGGACATCCCAATAATCACACATTATCTCTTTAGCTACCTAAGCTTCAATATTATCCCACATTATATTTGCAGGGCTTGCACACAACTATCAGCACACACTATCCCAACAGGGATTTAAACATATCCATCCTAAAAGGGTATCCCTGTAGGGGCTTGAACTTCACTTGACACATCATTTTCATGGGGAGTTCAGCATTAGCATAATCACACACTATCTGCAGGCACCTTGATATTACTAATCACTATCTCTTCAGAAACTTGTACTTGATTATCATAATTGTCTCTATGTGGAGATTTGAATTTGACTATGATCACACACTCACACTCTACGGGGGACTGCAACACGACTATCAGCAAACAGTATACCTGTGGTGAGCCAGGCATGACTATTATCAGATACTGGGCCTGATTCTAACTTTGGAGGACGGTGTTAAACCGTCCCAAAAGTGGCGGATATACCACCTACCGTATTACGAGTCCATTATATCCTATGGAACTCGTAATACGGTAGGTGGTATATCCGCCACTTTTGGGACGGTTTAACACCGTCCTCCAAAGTTAGAATCAGGCCCACTATGTCTTAGGGGATTTTAATATGACTATAATAATTCACTATATGTGTAGCAACCTGGGCATCATACTAATGTCATACAATCTCATGTGACTTCAAAATAACTTTCATTACACAGTATTTCTGTGAGGACTTGATCATGAATATATTCACACACTCTCTCTAAGGGCACTAGAAAATAACAGCTATTTGTTCATGAATGTATTAAATTACAAATAACAATTTTGGAGTAATCTAAAGAAAGTTAGTAACATGCATTCAGATGCTTATAAGGATGGTTCTGTGAGCATGCTCAAATGAAGCTATATTTGCAAACATGAAGAGGGATCCTGTTTCTGGAAATTTATTTTAAAAAAAGTCTGTGATTATTATATTTTAAAAGCATTGGGAAAGGTTAGTTCTCACAATACCGGTGTCCACACATAGTCACCTCAAGAATGGCAACATGTGTAAGTGTGTGTGTGTGTGTGTGGTAAGATTGTTGTGGGGTATTTTAGGGCTTGCATGAGCTCTGGGCCTGTGCCCTTTTATGTGGTTCATTTCATTGAGTCCCTTTTATTATTTTGGTAAGGCTTCATTTTAGTGGAGATGTTGTATTATTTTTATTAGCTGCCCTTATTAGTTCTTTTACACAACATTTCATCTTCTGCTCAGCCCAACGCTGTAGGAGGCTGTAAGGTATTATTTGCTCACTATTGCCTGTCCAAAAGTACCATGTCTACCTCACACAGAAAAGACACATTATCGTGTCAGGGCAGTTCTCAGAACAACAGCATATTTTCTTATAAAACAAAACACTGACCCAAACTAAGTTCCCTCAGTGGACAACTGCACTGTATGTGGTGCAGTATTTGCTGTGCTCGACACTACTGCACATGATACACCAATATTTGCGAATTTTCCAGAAGTGTTAAAGCAGATTCAAGACAAATGCAGGGCTGCTCCGGGCCTGGACTTGGGGATGCAATTAATGGGTAATTTTGCAGCGGTGTCCTCAATAATATTATCTTTTCTTAAAGGGGAAGCAGTAGCATTGGCTGTACCCCAGCAGCTCCGGGACGTTCCTGTACAGGATCAACACAGTATCCTGTACAGGATCAACAATGTGTGAGCTGCCAAAAATACATCGAAACCTACACCAGTATAGTGAGGAAATTCGATTTTTAATACGATCGTATCGACCCGCCATTTTGTGGCCCGCCGCCATTTTATGTTGCCTTCACTCAGGCAGCACAGCGAACGAAGTCCATTCTGCCTTTTCTGCTTATTCTGCAACATGGTGTTCAAAACAGCCTTCTGCCTCTATCTTTACAAGGCTGGTATTAAGGTCTGACCGAGTACACTAATCCCTGTCTGGTTTTCTAATCCTTGTTTCAACTATCTGTAGGCTCACACTATTCTCCGCCGATCTTATCTTATCGTCTGGCCTTCACTGTCCTTTGCTAGTATTCTCTCATTTCACAACTGTCCTCCAAACGCACACAAACTTATCACACCACATGCAACTTCGTTGTGGATCGGTTAATGAATTAGTTCAAGGGAGGGGTGACAAACACAGCTGGAGGGGAGGCAACCTTAAGTCACTTGATACTTTGTTTTCCAATTCCTTCTATTGGTGCTGTCTTGTTTTCCGACATTTCTATTGGCCCTGTTCTATCTTTACATTATTCTTACTGGCTCCTTTCTATGTGTTCTGGGAGTGTATGCAGTTAATAAATGGTTTTTATACGGTATATAAGATTGTGCGCCACAAAGTAAAGTGGCAGTCTCCTGAGAACATACCTTGTGTACTTCTTGGACAACTGTACTAGCTGCAGCTAATAAAATCTGATCTTTTACGCCTGACAGAGTGTCCCGTGTCTCTGTTAGTTGAGGCAGGTGAATCCAAGGAGATTTCAGGCGTACCCTGCGCCGCCAGGCCCATAAGGTTCTGGTTCTTCAACTGGCGCCCAACGTGGGGCGGCTTCAGCGGTACCGGTTCTGCCTGAAGGTCGTGAGGAACCCCGCAAGAAAATTCTGGAGGAATCGCGAGCCACGTCAAGCGACCCCTGTATGTCGAAGTGGTCCGAAGGTCTTTTTCAGCGCGGTTACTCCTTCCTGACGGCTACTGACGACTGCTGCCCTGACTGCCGCCCTGCCTTGGCCCTTTCTTTGATGATGTATGGTAAAGCGAGACGATAGACGGGCCTCTGTTGGTGTAAGAAGACATCCTTAGTTAAGTATTTGGTGGGTCGCGCCCACAAATTTTGGTCTTTGTTTTGTCCTTAGGTCCTTAGATTTGGCCATTGCAGTGGCCAAAGCCGAGGGGTAAGTGCATTTGTGCTGTGTAAACTGAAAGTTTTACCCCCTTGATGTTTGTGAACAGCCAGTAAAAATCGTGAGATGTCTGGTCTGACTAAGTTTGGAAAACTTTGTTGCTTTGGTTGTAATAGGGACTCCCAGCTTGAGGACTCCTGTCCGATTCCTTCGGTTGGAACTCCCACATATGAGCTCTATTCTAAACATGGTGTTGGTCCTATTGCCTTTAATAAGACATGGACCCGATATACAAAGAAAGATGGTGTTTTAAAATGGCCAGAAAATGGTAGTTTCGAAACTGATGTGCTAGATAATTTAGAAGCAACGTTATTTAAAAGAAAAGCCCGGCCGGCAATGTTTGACTCTTTTCGCCTTTGGCGTAAGGAAGCCAAACAGAGAGAAATTAAACAAGCGAAACGAGATAGGAAAACACAGGGAATGACGATTATACAGGCTGCTCAGCAATTCAAAGATGATGAAATAGATAATGCAATGGAAATTTCAGACAGACAGCATCGAATGGCAATAGATAAATGCTATCCGACGTTGCCTATCTCTTCCCTTGATAAGAGAAAAGATTTTGAGGAAGATTCCTTAATGTCCCACTTATTGAAATTGCCTCCGCCCTATGTACAAGGTGCTAATGCACCCCCGATGTTACAGCCTGTTGAGCCGCCAGTTGTGCTTCCGCTTGCTCCAGCTTTTCCACATTTGCCTCCTCAAGTATTGCCTATGCCAGCTTTGCCTTTAACTCCTTTGCCTTCTGCTCCTTTGGCAATTCCTAATGCTCCTTTAGTTAATTCACCTAATACCTTGTCCCCTATCCTTATGTCAAATTCTCCATCTATGCGTAAGCGATTTGCAGATACTGTCTCTGGTCTCTTATCACCTTTCTTAGAAGCTTTAAATGTGTCTCCAGCTTTTTCTCGAAGACAGTCTCGTAGTCAATTCCCAGACTCCGAAGAGCGAGAAAAATTGGACTCACTTGCTTGTAGATGGATCAAGAAGGGTCCCCAATATAGTACGTCTGATATTATGTCCACCTTTCTGCAATGGAATGCACCTACGCAGAGATATGTTTTTAAAGTTATGTGCGATACTCTCGCTAAAGAATGGGAGGATATGAATTTGGGTTCGGTCCCACAGGATCTGTTAGATGTTCAGGCTGACTTTGACAAAGGACTTATTGTGGGTCCTAAGGTTGAAAACGCTGTCAGAACACTTATTTCTTTCAGATCCCTATTGTTCTCACAGACTTTTCCTGATTCTGATCCTTCAGTTAGGACAGCACTGAAAAACTATCCCATGAGAGAGGTTTCTCCAATATGGAAGGAAGAAGTTGAAGCAGCAGGTGCTAATCCAGCTATTCCTGCGCATTTTCAGCGCATATGGATACATGTCCCCTGGAAAAGGTCTGAAGTTTTAGCACTTAAACAGTCACTACCAGATCCACGCAAAAATCCTGCTGGTTACTATAAAGAGTTGTCGCAAACAGTTGATGCATGTACTATGAATCTAGCAGATATTGACATGTTGATGGGAAATGTAGTTCCACAGACAATATGGGCTAAAATTCGTAGAGAGGATCACGCTCAAGAATTAGGCGGCGATTGGAACGCTATTATTGCCGCAGATAGAGGTCAAGTAGGTGGTGCAAAGCCCGACGCTTTGATCTCAGAACTCCCTGGTAGGATTATTACATTAATGAAAACAATGATGCCTGCTTTGAGAGTTAATTGGGATAAGCTAGCAGCATGTAAACAAAAGAAAGATGAAAGTGTTTCCGATTTCTTTACCCGATTCGAGGAGACATTCATTGATCACAGTGGTCAAGATATGGCTACAGAAGGGGGACAGCGATTATTTGTGGATAAGTTCGTATATAACTTGCTTCCTGAACTATCACACAAGCTAAAAGACTATGAGAGTTCATGGGCAGTTTCTTCTTCCGCCCAGATATTGGCTACTGCACAATATTATGAAAATAGAGACAAAGAAGAAAGGGAAAAACAAGAGAAAAAGACGAAAGAATTAAAAACTAAAGTTCTCTTGCAACAGGCTTATCCTCCTCGTTATGTTCAGCCTCAGTTTCAACAGCCTCCGCAGTTTCAGAGGTTGTATCAAAAGCCTGAACCATTCATTCCAAGACCTTTGCTAGGTCCCAATCAATGTGCTTATTGTAGGGAGGAAGGTCATTTTAAGAACAGTTGTCCGGCATTGTTGCAGCGTAATGGAGCAACATCTGCTTCACGAGGTCGTGGTGGTCTTCAGTCAGCAAATAAAGGTAGAGGTCGAGGTGTGTTAACCCAAGAGCAGCGTTCTTTTGTTCCTCCAAATTCCGGAAATTACTTTGACCAGCAAAATGTTAGGTCTACACAGTATTACAGTGAGGATCAGTATATTGAAGGAGGGAATGAAAGTCTTCATTTTGAATAGGACAGCCATGGACAAAGTAAGGGGGTTACGTCAATTCCAGTGGATCAGAATGGACCTTATGTTAATGTCACTACAATGGGTGTTTCAGAGCCATTTCTTTTAGATACTGGTGCCATGAGAAGCTCTATCATTCATTCTAAACTCCCTGGCGCACCTTTGTCTGGCTTAACGAATGTATCTGTAGGATTTTCTGGCGCCCCTGTTCGCAATCCAGTTTCTTGCCCTTTGCCTGTTTCAATAGGCCCTTATGATTTAGAAGCTCCGCTTCTTCTGACGAATGGTTGTGGTGAAAATCTGTTGGGTTTAGATCTATTAAAAAGAATGCATGCTACGATATATTGTTCACCTTCTGGTGTATACCTCACTCTAGGACAGAAAATGACTAGTCCAATGTACTTATCAAAAGATCAATTCCCACCTGAATTGCTTTCTCTTCCCGAAACGCTTTGGGCTACGGGTCCGAATGACGTTGGTTGCCTTGAGATCCCACCTTATGTTGTTACTCTTAAGCCCAATGCTGAAATGCCACGTATTCCGCAATACAGAATCTCTACTGAAGGTGAGAAAGCACTTCTGGAAATTGTCCATGATTTGATTCAGAAGGGTGTGGTTGAGGAAACGAGAGGAAATACATGTAACAGTCCTGTTCTTCCGGTTCTTAAACGCACTGATCCTTCTCAGCCTCCTGTTTATCGTTTTGTAATTGATCTTCGGGATGTAAACAAGATTGTCGTACCGCAGTTTCCTGTAGTCCCAGATATCACTGCTCTGTTGACGATGATACCTTCTACAGCGACTTGGTTTTCAGTTATTGATCTAAAGAATGCTTTCTTTAGTATTCCCATCGCCGAAGAGAGTAGAGATATTTTTGGTTTTTCCCTCGGAGGCCGAAGCTTCCGGTTTAAACGCGCACCTCAAGGTTATTGTGAAAGTCCCTCTATTTACAGTCAAGCTCTAAAATGTCATCTTGATGCCTTTTCCTTACCGTCCGGTGCCGCTCTCATTCAGTACATGGATGACTTATTAGTAGCCGCTGATTCAGAGGAGATTTGCAAAAATGTGACCGTTGCACTGTTGCGTCATTTGTTTGATCTGAATCACAAGGTTTCTCCTTCTAAATTACAATATGTCTGTCGCGAGGTGACTTATTTGGGTCATCTCTTGTCAAAGGAGGGACGACGATTGACCCCCGAACGAATTCAGGCAATTGCACAAATGTCAGTGCCATCCACACAAAGAGAGGTACGTGCTTTTTTGGGCATTACTTCTTATTGTAGACAGTGGATTCCGAGTTTCTCTTTATTGGCTAAACCGCTGTTGGCGCTAACTTTAAAAGATACGCCTCAGCCTCTTCCGTGGACTGACGAATGTCAGAAGAGTTTTACTGATTTGCGTATTGCTTTGTGTTCTGCTCCTGTATTGGGTACTCCTGATTACAGTAAGCCCTTTACGCTCTATGTCCACGAAAGAGAGGGTTGTGCATTGTCAGTCTTAATGCAGTGTTTTGGAGATCAACAGCGACCATGCGCATATTTCTCAGCTACGTTAGATCCAGTAGCTAAAGCATTGCCTAGTTGTCTTAAGGCGACAGCGGCAGCAGCAATTTCTATTCGACAGTCTGCTGGAGTAGTGCTAGATAATACTCTCATTGTTATGGTGCCACATGCAGTGGATACTTTACTAAATAGGACAAAAACGCAGCATCTTACGAGTGCTCGGTTGTCCGGATATGAGCTGACGCTTTTGGCTAGTCACATACACATCAAACGATGTAATACCCTGAATCCAGCTACTTTGTTGCCTCTTCCAGAAGAGAGAGATGTCTCTGAACAGCATGATTGTTTTCTCCGTACTGAAGAAGAGACTAAGGGTAGAATTGACCTAAAAGACACGCCATTAGTGAATCCAGATGGAACACTATGGGTAGATGGTTCTTGTTTCAAGCTCCCGAATGGAGATACAGTTTCAGCCTACGCTATTACTACTTTGCATACGATTGTGGAGACAGCACGCATTAGACATAATTCAGCTCAGGCAGCTGAATTGATAGCCTTAACTAGAGCGTGTGTGTTATCCAAAGGAAAAAGAGTAAACGTGTACACTGATAGCCAATACGCTTTTGGTGTAGCGTTTAACTTTGGGCGTTTATGGAAGGAAAGAGGATTCTTTACTTCCCATGGTACTAAGATACAACATGGTCCATTAGTGACTGAACGTCTTGAGTCACTTACAATGCCTACTCAGATAGCGATCGTGAAGTGTAGTGCACACAAAAAGATTGTGGACGATGTTGGTCGAGGAAATGCATTTGCAGATGAGGTAGCGAAAAAGACAGCCAGAGACAACACAAGTCGAATGTATGTTGCAGGTCCCGCAAACTGCGTAAGAGAAAAGGGAATGTGTGAAGATACAGTAGAGAGTGTGAAATCAATTCAAGGAGAGGCTACGGAGAATGAGTTGAGAAAGTGGAAGGAAAGTACAGGAATGTTAGATGAGATGGGATGTTGGGTTGAATTATCAGAACATCAACGTTGGCTGTTACCAGATGCTTATGTACTACCTGTAGTTACTATGGCACATGGTCCAGCTCACCTAAGTGCAAAAGGAATATGTAAACTTCTGGCTCCAGTGTGGCAAAATGAGGGGATCCCAAAGTGTGCAAATAATGTAGTAAAACATTGTATTGTTTGCTTGATGTACAATCCGGGAAAGGGAACCCCAACTCCAGCAGGTCATTTTGCTCCTCCAACATATCCATTTGAGGTGTTGCAGATCGATTATATTCACATGGAACGATGCAACAACCTCAAATATGTTCTGGTGGTAGTATGTGCTTTTTCTAGATGGGTAGAAGCCTACCCTCTGAAGGACAATACTGCTTTATCAACTGCCAAAATACTTTTGAAAGAATTCTTCCCTAGGTTTGGTTTGCCGCGCATTGTCTGGAGTGACAATGGGAGCGAATTTGTGGGTCAAGTCATGCAAAAAGTTTGTGCAGGTCTTGGCATAAAACAGAAGTTCCACGTGGCGAATCACCCACAGTCGGCTGGTTTAGTAGAATGCTACAATGGAACCTTGAAGCTTAAAATTGCTAAGGTGCAAGCTAGCACAGGACTTAATTGGCCTGATGCTTTACCATTGGCTCTTCTGTCCACCAGAACAGCAGTACACTCTCGTTTGGGGCTTAGCCCTTACGAAGTGATATTTGGTCGCCCAGCTAATGTATGGGGAGTTCCTCGCCCTAAGAAATACTCAGACTTGCCATACCCGATGTTGATTGACTACTTGCATGACCTTACAACTAAATTGCGTGTTCTTCATCAACAGGTTCAGAGTGCTCTACCAGAGGCTTCCACAGACCCAGGTCATTCCATCCGACCAGGTGACTGGGTCTGCACGAAAAATTTCCAACGACAGAGAAATTTGGAGCCCAGATGGAGAGAGCCACGCCTGGTTCTTTTGACCACAAGAACAGCAGTTAAAGTCGAAGGAAAGAAAAACTGGGTGCATGCCGTGCACTGCAAGAAAGTGCCTTTGCCCTTGCCTTTCGATCAGTGGGTCCGTAGAGGCATCAGTGACTCTGAAAGTGAGAAAGTTCCGCAATTTGTACCATTCAGTGATGCGCGTCTAATTGGAACACTTTCTGAGAAAGAGGACGACGACATCCTTCAAGAAGCAATACCATCGCATCGTCGCTTGAACACGACAAATCCAGGAACATTGTTTCAAAACCAGACTGCCTCTGGACAGGAACGCTATAATTTGAGACCAAGACCAAAGAACTTGTAAATTTCTCTCCTATGTAGTACTCTATCCCGGTTGCAGGGTCACGGTAGGAGTCTTAGTTACGACCTGAGTAAGTGGCAATAGGCCTGCAGGACCTCACAGTGTCATAGGACGGTAGATAATCGTGACTACAGTGATTGAGGAAGATTGCCGTGAGCATCCACTTAGAAAGATGGAGGCTACATTAGATAAAAGAGAAAGTAAAAATGTAAAGAATAATTGTAAAGAAATATATAGTCGTTGTAGTATTGCTCTATGCGTCATTATATTGTCGTGTATTCTTTTGGCATCTGTAAACTGGATCATTATTACTCTGCAGCAAAAAGTTGTCTCTTCTCCTACCTCTACATTTTCTTTTACTATCTCTCCGCACCTATTTCACACTCTTCCCCAGCATGAACTCATCAGAAGAACTGAATACTTTAACAATTCCTTCGTCCAGTTGTTACATCAACATCAATTAGTGATCAATACAACTGACTGTTGGGTGTGTGGACTCATACCACATACGGTAGAAAAAGGAATGCCATATTTAGTTCTTCCATTCTCCTATGAAGGTTCCGCTTGGGCTTATTTTGTCATTTTCAATAATGCATATCAAAGTAAAATTAAACAACCTGTCAGTTCACATAGTGTTGGTTCAGATTTCAGTCATAGTTTATTGATAAAGGGAATGGTAGCTATGGCTAAAATCATGGAAAAAAGTGAAGCTTCCATAGATGAAAGAAAAGCATATACCAATTGGAACATAACTAATTACATTTCCAGCCTCAATGATAAGGTTGAGCAAGGAAAATCTCCTCCGATACGGGTCATACCCCAACAAGGAAATTTCTGTCTGCAAATAAATGGTAGAACTCCAAACACCGGACAAAGAGAAAGTTTATGTTCCCATACATATGTTTATTCAGCCCTGAATTCACTGCCGTTAGTACCATCTCAAGGTACATACTTCGTTTGCCACGATAGGGCTTATACATGGTTGCCAGCTGATTTCTCTGGTACTTGTTATATAGCCTTTCTTCTTCCCCCTACATACACCGCTCCTGCGAACCATCATAAAAATAGATATGGCAGAGGGATTGTGGATTCGAAAGACACAGCAGGACAAGAGGGAGGAGATTTCCTCAAAGGATTTCTTCCCTTCTGGGGTCCAATGGCCAACAGCAGAAATATAAGGCAATTGGTTTGTGTCGTAGAAACCACCATAGACATCACTGTAGGAGCTTTAAGTAACATTACAGCTGAACTACAGGCTGATCGTCTTATGACCTTGCAGAACCGTGTTGCCTTAGACTTTGTTCTTGCGGACCGTGGTGGAGTATGCAAATTGATCGGATCAAGTTGCTGTATTTTCATACCTAATGACGCTCCGACAGTATACCAAGCTATCTCTAAGTTACACATAATCTCCGAGTCGATTCATCAGGACGAAGGAGATTGGTCCTTTTCAGAGTGGTTTTGGGGATTACTGTCCAAATGGGGTTGGAAGGTATTGACATTCTTTGGAGTAATTTTAGCTTTTATATTCTCTTGTTGTCTTTGTATGCACTGCGGTCCTGCCATCTGCAACCTATGTGCTACTGCATGTATTCCCAAACCCAAGTCACAAAGAGCAGAGAATATCAAAATGATGGTACAGCAACAGCTTGATGACCTCATGGCCATAGACATCGACTCAGATTAACATGAGTTTGTGTATCTTGCCTGAGTTCTGGCAAAAGGAGGGTCTGAGGAAATTCGATTTTTAATACGATCGTATCGACCTGCCATTTTGTGGCCCGCCGCCATTTTATGTTGCCTTCACTCAGGCAGCACAGCGAACGAAGTCCATTCTGCCTTTTCTGCTTATTCTGCAACATGGTGTTCAAAACAGCCTTCTGCCTCTATCTTTACAAGGCTGGTATTAAGGTCTGACCGAGTACACTAATCCCTGTCTGGTTTTCTAATCCTTGTTTCAACTATCTGTAGGCTCACACTATTCTCCGCCGATCTTATCTTATCGTCTGGCCTTCACTGTCCTTTGCTAGTATTCTCTCATTTCACAACTGTCCTCCAAACGCACACAAACTTATCACACCACATGCAACTTCGTTGTGGATCGGTTAATGAATTAGTTCAAGGGAGGGGTGACAAACACAGCTGGAGGGGAGGCAACCTTAAGTCACTTGATACTTTGTTTTCCAATTCCTTCTATTGGTGCTGTCTTGTTTTCCGACATTTCTATTGGCCCTGTTCTATCTTTACATTATTCTTACTGGCTCCTTTCTATGTGTTCTGGGAGTGTATGCAGTTAATAAATGGTTTTTATACGGTATATAAGATTGTGCCCCACAAAGTAAAGTGGCAGTCTCCTGAGAACATACCTTGTGTACTTCTTGGACAACTGTACTAGCTGCAGCTAATAAAATCTGATCTTTTACGCCTGACAGAGTGTCCCGTGTCTCTGTTAGTTGAGGCAGGTGAATCCAAGGAGATTTCAGGCGTACCCTGCGCCGCCAGGCCCATAAGGTTCTGGTTCTTCAATAGGTTGTGTTAGTTTGGGAGTCAGACCAGGTAAATCACAATTACAAGGGAAATCCAATAAGGATTCTACCACACAAGCATAAGAGGGTTCTAAAAAATACTGGGATAAACAAAAACAAAATAAAGTCAAAAATAAGGAGGAGAATCTCCTCGATCGGAGACCTCAGAGAAAGGCTCCAATTTGAGAAACAGGGACTAGTTAAAAACTCCCAATAGATACTAATATACTCGCCAATCTTGTTACTTTCAGGACTCACCTGACAAATGCAGTGAGAGAGGAGGGCAGTCAGAACACTGGAATAAGTATATGGAACTAAGAAAAGATTCATAATGCTCATCTGCAGTTTTGGTAAAAGATGAAGAGAGGAGGTCACAATAGTTTGCCAGAATCTTCAAGAGCTTCTGGATGTGACAACAACTAAGAACTTTCTTGAAGTCAAAACTGCAGACAGGCATGCCTTCCCACCTGACAGGGTTTACAAAGTGAAAATACAAATTGAGGGAGACATAGAATGCACAATTAAAGTTATACTTTGTGGAAGATTAACAGTTATGATATCCTCCTGGCAGAAAACGTTTGGCCACCTGAATTTGTCTGTAATCTCCCAGGAGGGGAAGATGTCATTTTGGCATCTCTCTCGGTCCTCATTCCAGATGTACTAAAAGAAGCGTATGCCGTAAATTGGGCATTGGTGCAAGCTCCAGCACTGTACCGCAACCACATAGGGTGGGATAGAGATTCCCCCTACCAAGCTATACCACTTAGGTCAATACCACAGGTCCAACTACAATACCCCATTAAGCATGTGGCTGAAAAACCAGTCCGAGAAATACTCTCACAATTCGAGTACCGGGGAGTAATTGAACCCTACGTATCACCAATGAATGACCCTTTATTTCCCACAGCTCAGCTGGACCATTTCTATAGGATAGTCTTATATTAAAGACAGTCACACTTGCATATTTGCTTGTACAAAATACACACAGCACAACACAACTTAGTATGCAAAAAATACAAAACAACCTTGAATAGTTCCAATGTGTTTTTCTGCCAAAACCTACCACCCGAAAGTTTGGATTTGAGTGCTTTCAGTGTGCTTGGCTCTCACAGGAAATATTGTTGACTTCCTCAAGGGTATAAGAACAGTCCAGGATTGTTCACAGCCAGTGTAATATCAATATAACATGAAATTGATTCTAAGGTATTGTCCTATAGAGCTGATATCCACCTCACAAATGATAACCTCAGAACACACCTAAAATAGGTGGACCGCATTGTTGTGGGATTTGCAAAATTAGGCTACAAATTTAATTTCAAGAAAACCAAAATTGCTTTTTTCAGTGTCCTATTTTTGGGATATGAGTTATCAGATGAGGGACAGAGTCTGGCACTACACTTTCTAGAAAAGTGTGCCCGGTTACTACCTCCTAATACCATCAAAAATCTACAATCATTGTTGGGATTTTTCAAATTTGGCAAAAACACCATTAGTGGCCAGGACTACCCAAGCAGACCAAACAGTATGTCCTTTGCTGTGACATCTGTCAGCTAATTAAAGGGTCCACCACCAAATGACCACCGTAGGCACCTTTCTTGGCTTCCAACAAACCACGTCAATGTGCTTACCTGGAGCATTGTGGTCCCTTCCAATCTGAAGGTGCATACAGATACTTCTTAGTCGCGATTGACTCATGTTCCAGATTCCTATGGGTATGACAACAACAATCAACTAATGTTTGAACCGTTATTAAAGATTTGCAAATCTTCATCAGGACATATAATATTACAGCATCCCACTCAGACCACTCAGACCAGGGTCCTGCTTTTGCCTCCATGGCGTTCAGCAACACCATGGCGACATTGGGTATTCAACTGTATTTCTTGTCTCCCTATCATCCTGAGGGAAACATGATTATTACTGTGAAAAGGGAATTTGGCCCATCACTTAGAGCACTAGGTCTTGTCCTGGGGATATACAGTACCAGAACTGCCATTGTTCCACTGCTGCCTATTTCTGAAGAAAACCATTTCATTTCAATTGACAATGCCAAGCTACATCATGTGGCCAGTCCTGCACAGTAGAACACGAGGACTCCTGGGTAGTTTCCGTACCCCTTTCACTGCCAATCAGCATATACGTCTACAAGCATTAAACTACAATGACGATACTTCCTCAAGCTTAGGGAGAGTGGAAAATGAATTATCATTAGTCCCTGCCACCACGACTACAACAAGAAATGTTCAAAATTCTGAATGAGTCAAATTCAACTCAACCGGACACATCTGCCAGTTCTCCTTCACCTACATCGGCTCCAGTATTTGCACAAACTGCTTCTGGTTATTTTGTCAACGTCAACAACTCATTTGCAAATTCTTCAGCATCTTCTGCAGCACCTGTATCAAGAGAATGTAAGCTTTTTAACCGGCTTGAAAACAACTATTTGATTCGTCCATGGTATTATCTTTGGATATTTGTGACTTTGCTTCCCTTTCTACTTTGGATTAGTTTTGTCATAGTTTTCTTTCTGCTGATACATGGTCATTATCTTCCTGAACGCTGAGCTGTTGAACTGGTGGTTGAGGTTTTAAAATCATACCTGTCCTCGTGTAAGGTTCGGAGAGACTTGTCCCACAAAAATGATTCAAATTCTATATGTATTCAAAGTATTTATGACTGATATCATAACACCAGAGGTTGTTTCTGATGACTGGGAATTAAAAACAGTTGATCCTATGCTATCTGAGCTTGAATAGTAAACTGTGTTTAAAAGTGACGATGTCTAAACGATAACAGCGAATTATGGGAAACTATTTTGCTACCATCATTACGGACAAAATTTTCTGCACAAAGCCAGCAACCTGAGAACTGTTTATAATTACAAACAATGGAAACATCGTCCTACCCTGCCAGTAGGGAGTTCCAAAACATATGTAGAAAAGCTTATGCATTTTACTGGGCATGATGAAAAAAATGTTGAATTGCAGAACATTTTGTTAACTGATACGAAATTGATTTATTCTGATTCCTTTGTTTCCCAGTTGGCTATAGAGGGCTATGAATATTGGTTGAAATCGATTGACTTAAAAAGTGTGTTGGGAACTAGAGATTACAAAATACAGGATAGGAAAGCTTTATTTAGAGCATGTCTATTTCTGTTACAAATTATATTTCTCAATGAAACTGTACAACAAACAAGTTGTTTTCAACTTGGTGAAAATTAAGGAATTGAAAAGGCCCATATTCCTTCGCCAGCTAAATTTGAAAAATGGCAAAACATTTTAAATGTCACTGATGAACAACTCAATGGGTGTGGTCCAGAACGGTACCTTTGATTCAACACTTTCAGGTCCCAACATGTGGTTATTGTGGCCAGTGGACACAAGTGTTTGTGGTGCATGTTTCATAAGCTCCACAAGGGTGTTTTAGAGCAAGCCAACCTGACCCTTGTTACATCACTGCACAAAACTCTGGTATCATTACCACACATAATGTGGGCAAACTATTTAAACAATAGTTAAAATCTTCCACACAAACAGCTATTAAAGAACACCTCAGTCTCTTGTCAGAAGATATAACCTTCTTGTTAGGTTCTAGAAAACAACAAACAAAGCGCTTCTTATATGCAATATATAATGAGATTTAAAAGCTTTCCCAAAAAGAAGCCGCCCCCCAGGTTGAGGCAAAGAGATCAGGAAACTTTGCAGAAATCTCTAGCCATTGTCGATAATGGCATAAACACATTGTCCAACCGTATTTACACACTAAATAACATCATGCCATCTGCAATTGACATCACTCAAAAGTACGTCATTTTTACATCATGGACAGTGTCAACTTAGGTTAGGTTGGACGTTAAAAGTTTTCAAAGTGGTTGCATGCCCTGGCAATATGCTAAATCCAAGGAGGTATTTGCCACATTTAACTTGACATGAAAACAACAGATAATGGCTAAGAAAGAAGCAACTTACATCATGATTAATATTGAAGAGTTAGAAAAGTTGCTGTTTACTGTGGCGGAAATTTCATCAGCAGTATGGTTAATGCAGAGTAGTTATTCCAACAATTCAGTTGACCTCGTCCTTGAAACACATTCCAGAACACAGATTTGAGCAGCTAGGAGATAGTTACATTCATGAGTCATGGGAGCTGCCACTTACATACACATTTTTCAATGGCATGAAAGAGGTCTTGCTTAGCGACAGGGATTGCAAGACTTCTGTGAGCCATTCGATGATTTGGAAACAGCTGTCCTTGCTTGGAGCTTGTAATGCTTCAGCATCAAACTTAGCTTGTTATCTGAGGGGTTTTCCTGTCCCTTTGGACACATTTCCTAAGAGGGGTGCATGTGAGGCTCAGACAGTCATGTAAGCAAGCGACTATTGTCGGAGACCTGAAGGCCCTGAATGGGGACCCTGGGCAGGATATGTTTACATGGTGGTAGCAAGATGGCAGCCTCCTGCCATCCAGTTTTGAGGTAGTGGAAGTGACATCATTCTGCTGGTGGTAGTCGTCATGGTGGAAGGCGGTGTTCACCGCCGTGCACCCACTCATTGGATTACATGGTTGTCAATGGGGAACCTGGGCCTATCATGATCGCCGCCGGCGGTCACGGTGCACACCACCACAGAACGTACGCCATGTCGTCATACCCTTGACACTTGACTCCTGATTCCTGTGCAGGGCAGTACTCCACTGAGTGTGCTGCTGTGTCCTGACTCTGGTCCCTGAAATGGCGTTAGTCACAGGGGAATGGGCCCCGGCCTTCACCGCGGAGGAGCTCGAGAAGCTGGTGGACGGGGTCCTACCCCTGTATGCCAAGCTGCATGGGCGGCCAGAGGAGCAGATGCGTTGGCGGCTGTCTTCCTTGGATGTGTGTGATGATGACAGATGCCTGTCTGCATGTGTGCTTGATTTGTAACTGCACAGCTGTAGATTGTGTGGCATGCACTGTTTGTGAGTTGGTTACATGAGTTTTTAAAATGTCCTTTCCATAGGGGATGACATGTCATCTGTATTAGGAGCACACATACTGACGTCTGTTTTTCTGCCCTGTGTGTTCCCTGCAGGTCAGCGCCCATCAGAAGAGAGGACTGTGGCAAGTCATTGCCAAGGAAGTGCGGACTCTGGGGGTCTACAACCAGTGGAGCTCCCACTGCAGGAAGCGGTGGGAGGACCTGAGGCGCTGGGCCAGAAAGCCCAGCGAAGCCCAGCTGGGGAAGACCTCCCAACGAGGAAGGGGTGCCTGTCGGACACTGACCTCCCTAAAGGCTCGCATTCTGGGGGTGGCCTATCCGGATTTGGATGGGCACTTGAAGGCAGCACAGCAGCCACAAGGGGGTGAGTGCCAACACTGTTGTAATACTACTTTGATGGATGTGTTTAGGTGATATGGTATATATGCTGTCTGCGGCCAGGCACTCGGACAGGTGTGTTTCTGCAGTCCTGCCCACTCATAGACCAAGGGATGGTTTGGGGCAGGTGTGGGCGGTCCCAATTGGCCAATGTGGGTTTACCTTTCTGTAATCTTGGAAGCTTTGTGGGCTAGTGGGTGCATTGGCTGGGCATCGCCCCCATGTGTGTACTCCACACGGTTTCTCAGGTCTGTGTTTCTTGTGGGTAATGTTGTGTATTCTGGGGTAGTGGCCACTAGACAGGGGTACAGTCATGACTGTTGTTGTAGGTGCTGTGTGTAGGTGTGTGACCTGGATGGGAGTGTGTGTGAGCCAGGGATGTAGATCCATTCAGGTATTTACAGAGTTCTCTCATGTTTTGTCTCTCCACCCCTGTGCTTTTGCGTCCTTTGTGTACTTTACCATCATCTGGCGAGGGAGCAGTGGCACCGGTGAGTGGGGATGCAGTGGTCCACCGTTCCAAGGAGGCAGAGTCGGTGGAGACCAAGGGGACCAGTGGGTTGGAGGGCGAAGGGAGTACCACAGGCGAGGAAACTACCACTGACAATAGTGACTGTGATACCTCCTCTGATGGGAGCTCCTTGGTGGTGGTGGACCCTACTGGGCACACCCATTTCATGTCATCTTCCGCCACCCCCATGCCATCTCCACCCTCCCAGTTGCTCCCCACCCAGTTGCCCGTGCCTGCTCACCCAGGACGGTTGGTGTCTCCTTTGCCCCAGGCACCTCATCCCCGGCCCCAGTCAGCTCTGCTGCCCTCACCGAGGAGGCTATTGACCTCCTGAGGACCATCTCTGTAGGGCAGACACCCATTGTGAATGCCATCCAGGGGCTAGCATCCCAGATGCGGCAATGCAATGCATACCTGGAAGGAACTCACAGTGCCATGTCTGGAGTACAGAGATCTTTTCAGGCTCTGGCCTCCTCTTTGACGGCAGCCAGTGTCCCTGGTCTTTCCGTCTCCCCATCTGCCACCTCTATCCCTTCCAGCACCCCACTACCTTCACCCATCCCAAGCACACGTCCAGACAGCCATGCACACACCTCAACACACAAGAAGCACACAGACAAACACAAGCACCACACTTCCCACCACAGACAGGCACACACCCAACATACAAAAGCACACACAACAACAGCCACTTCCCCCAGTGTGTTGATTTCTCCCGCCTCCCTGTCTGTCACCTCAACATGCACACCCACAAGTACTGCACCCTCAGTCACTGCTGCCGCCCCCATTCTTGCAGTCACCGCAACATCTGACATCCAGTCATCCACCCCATACACCACACCTGCAATCACCACAACTACATTGACAGACACATGCAGCACACTCCACAGACCTGCAGACACCCAGATGACATCCATGTACAACGGCAGCCTGTCTTGTCCCACTGTATCCACCCCCTCCTCCTAAAACACTGAAACTTTTGCAGCCACCCACACAACACACATCCACCACACATCAGCACACTTTACAGGCACCTGCATCCACGTGCGCACACCTACACCTGATACAAGCACTCCCTCAACCTCCACTACCAGACCTTCCTCCAAATCCCCCCTAGCTGCCCCTAAGAAGCTTTTTCTTTCCCGTGTTGACCTGTTTGAGCCCACTGGCCCACCCCGTCTCATCCCTAAACGTACCTATCTCCTTGCCCAGTCCACTCCTTCCACGTACACGCCCACCCCAGGCCGCCTTTCCCATTCCAGTACCTCTTCCCCAGGAAGGAAGAAGCCCTGTGTTGCCCCAGGTCCCTCTGCCACCCCAGTCCAAGCCCACTCCCCCACCTTCCAAGGGCAAGCTCAAACCCCCTACACCTCCCAAACCTAAGTCCAAGCCCCCTCCTTCCAAACGTAAGTCCCCACCCCACCATCCCCTGCCCCTGTTCCCTGAGGTGCCTGGCTGCCCCATTGATGTCCCTTTACAGTGGAGTACCCTGTGCACATGTGAGAGTCAAGTCTGGTCTATTTAGGCCCTTCAGGGTATCCAGACTGGACTGGCCAATGGCCTTATTTGGACATTACATTTTTCTAATGTTATGAATCTTTGAGTGCCCAGTGGTGCTGTTGGCACGATATGGTGAGGTGGTTCACCGTTTCATTGTGGGGTGTGGTGTGCACATGTGAGTACTTTGGTGCAGGTCTTTGTTGCCTTGTGTCGGGTAAGCACCTCTTATTCTGGTGTGTATGGTGTGGAATGGTGTTAGGGGTTGGGAGTGCATTGCAGGGTGGGTGGGGTGGGTGTGTAACTGTGTCCTTTCTTCCCATATGTACTAGGTTGCAATACTTACCGTCGTCGTCTTCGTCTGCGGTCACGGTCGTGGAGGTATATGGTAAGGAGCAGCACTGGCATTATTTCCAACTCTCTCTCCATGTCTGCGTCGGCGTGTTGTGTGTGCCTCGGGTAAGTGTTTCCTTTTATTTTATTAGTTTCCGCCCTGCCCGTAACTGACGGCGGTCTTGTACTTCATTATTTGGTGGCCGGGCGGATCCTTTCCGCCGACCTGTGGGCGGACTCCTTCGTCCTCGTCGCCACTCCAATGATGCCACTGTGTGAATGGACTGCTACTTGTTTCTCGTATACTTCATTATTTGGTGGTCCGGACCGCCAGCTTGTTGGCGGTAGTTACCGCCACCGCTGGCGGGCAGCGTTTGCCGCCATGTTCATAATGACCACCTTTATCTCTTTTATGTACATTATAGCCTTCTTTTGAATAGTAGTGTAGGAATATCGGTTTTAGCATAGGGTTTTTAGAATAGACACCTGCACTCTTGCACCAGCAATGGGGAGGGTGTTGCTGTGTTATTTTAGCACATGAATGGGCATATTTATTTTAGTGCTGAGTCTGTGGCCTGCGCCCTGTTATCTAGTTTGTTTCATTTGTTCCCTTTTATTATTTGAGCAAGGCTTCATTTTAGCGGTGTTGTTTTATTGTTTTTATCAGATGCCCTTCCATCCACAATTTGTTATTAGTTTTTTTGCACAACATTTCAACTTGTGCTCAGCCCAAGGCTGTAGGAGGCTGCACATGATTATTTACAGAGTTTTACCTGTCCAAGAGTAGAATGTCTAGCTTACACAGAAAAGACACATTATAACATTAGGGCAGTTCTCATTTCAACAGCATGCTTTATTTTAAAACATCACACTGCCCCAAACTAATTTAGAGTAGACATTCTAGCCAGTCATCTTACGCTGTACTATGTTGTCTCAGCCCTACTGAGCTTGGCCTTGTCATTCTATCTACTTGGGAGGGCTGAGGGCTAACACTCCTATTGCTCTTATGTAGATTTTTAGCAGTGCAAGTATGGATTTTAGATTCACAGGTGTGACAGAATGTTGGGACTTTTCATTTTGTTTCACTTTTATTTCCATTGTCCTAATAATCACAACTCATACCTTTTTACATAGAACGCAGTTTATTCAATGAAATGTATTGAACCTATTCTTGCTTCTGTTCTGTCTTTGGCATGTATGAGACTTGTGTAACTGAGAGAAAGGGGTAAGACCTGTTCCACTATGACTGCCTGAGAAGTCATAGAGTGTCATGTGTTAGGCTGCCACAAATCACCTTTACTTTTGGGTTTTGTTTAGGTGCTGCTACCTAATCAAAGGGTTTAGACTGACAGCTATCAGACGTGTAGGATAGGACTCAATCCCCACATGGGGTGGTTCTACAGCTCAAAGCCATTAGTCTCGTCCCATGATGAGAGTCCTACGACAAGACAATGGGACTGCTGCTGTACATGATATTAAGCATTGAGAAGCTCGGGATTTCCTGTTTAGAGAGTGTAAAAGTGGAGTTCAGTATGACAGTCTTGCAGTAATGAGTAATGTTTTTTGTTTCACATTTAGTGACATTTTGCCACATGTCCTTGGGATTTGCAGTATAATGTGATGACATCTGTTTTCATTACATTTAACCTGTTGGGTGCTATGGAATTTCTGGGCACATCGTCAGCACTAGTGCTTGGGTGCTGAGAACGTGTCCACCACATCCTAGCACCCACCCATGGGAGACACTCTGGCGCCCATTCTCCAGTGGTCCCCAGAGCCACCTCCCCTCATCAGGGATGGCAGTGAAAGCAAATCCGCTGCCACTCCCTCTCCCTCTCCTGGTGTGATGATGAAGTCAGGTAGGTCCATTTGCCAGGGCAGGGATCTGGGTTGAAGAGGCACAATGTGGGAAAGAAAAGAGTTGTTCCTTTTCCCCGGTGTCTCTCTTTAGTGCAGTCCTGCTGTGGGATCGCGGCACGCAATGCAATTGTGCAGCAGGAATGAACCCACTAGACACCAGGGATTTTTTGGGTGTGGGGAGCCACCCCTTGGGCAATGGTTGCACCCCAAAATATTGAGGCATTTGGTTGGCAGATCAGCCATGCATGAAGGGAGGAGGGTGGAAAGCCACTAGACTGCAGGGATTTTGGTGTATTTGTATTTTATGAGGTGTAACCCCTTGTAGAAGGTCGCTCCCTCTCAGTGACCCAACTGTCCTTTGTTTCCTCCCCCTAGGGGTCAATCGGCCGCTTCTTAGCCTGTTCTGCCCTCTGGGAAGTGGAAATGCAGTAGCAACCAGCGATTTCAAATTTCTGCACATCAGGGAGCAGCCTCTTGGACATGGGATACTCCCCAAAACACTTGGGCTTGTGTTTTGGACATTTCTGCCCCAGCCCCAGAGCCATAGTAGCCATTTTCAAGGCCAATGTGCCCCACAAGGGTTGGTTGGAAAACCACTAGACACCAGGACTTTTATTGCACATGCATGCTGGAGAGAAGCCCCTTGGACAAGGGTCTCTCCCCATTTTTAGGTCCATGTTTTTGTCATTTTCTGCCCCCCAGGGGCAGATCAGCCATTTTGTAGGCCAATCTGCCCCCAAGGAGGGGTGAAAACCCACTAGGCACCAGGGACTTTATTGGATGCTTATGCTGGGGAGCTACCTCTTGGGCATGGGTAGCTCCCCATTTATGTGGACATTTTGTCCATTTTCTGCCCACCCAGGGGGCAGATCAGCTTTTGTTTAGGCCAGTCTGCCAACCAGGGGAGCGGAAATCCACTAGACACCAGGGGTTTTATTGTATATGTATGCTGGGGAACAGCCCCTTGGACAAGGGCCTCTCTCTATTTTTGGGGACATGTTCTGACAATGTTCCACCAACCATGGGGGCAGATTGTCCATTTCTTTGCCAATCTGACCCCATGGGGAGGTGGAAACCACTTTACACCAGGGATTTTATTTATAATTATGTTGAAGAGTGGCTCCTAGAACATGGGTCGCTTCCCATTTTTTGGGACCTGTTTTAGCTGCATTCCATCCCCCACCCTGGGGACATTTTGAAGACTGATCTGCCCTCGGGGCGGGTAGACAACCACTAGACACCAGGGAGTATATTTTTATAAATGTTGGTCGAACAGATATTTTGGTCAAGAGTCACTCTCTAGTATTGCCCACACATGTCCTTTGTTTCCTGCTCTCCCTGGGAGAAATTAGACTTTTCTTAGGTCAATTTGCCCATGGGAAGAGGACAGAAAACCACTAGACACCAGACAAAAGCTTTTTGTGTGTTTGTGAACTGTTGGTTGGCTGGTGGTGTGCGTGTACTTACAATTGACTTCTGATGTGTGTAGACTAGTGTGTGGCTGGTGTTTGGCTGATGGGGTTTTAGAATTGGGTTTTTTGCAGGCGGTTGTGTGGACTGGCTTCTGGCTTGCAATGTGTGAGGCTGGTGTTTGGGCGGTGGTGTGTGTGAACTGGTTTTTGACTTGTGTTTGGGTGGTGGCCTGGGCAAAGGTCATTCCCCTTTGGGGTGCAAATGTCTTGCCTTTGGTTTGTGCCCCCCAGGGGAAGGTCAGATATTTGTGATGCCTATCTGCTCCTAGGGGCAGTCTTCATATTGTTTTACAATGTTTACTGTTTTATTTCTTGTCATCATTTGCATCTGTGACCTTAATGTTATATTTCTCCTTTTTGTTGCACTATTAGTACTTAAGAAGTTCCTGTTTTAGAAGAGGACAGTGAAATGTTTGCAGTGCAACAAGAGCAAGCTAGACTGCAGCCAGTGGTTGGAATGCTTCCAATTGGAAGTACTGAGCCCTGGTTTGCCCCTTACATGGTGCAGCCTATTTTGCCTGCCTTTAGTAGCGTTTCAGAGTATAGAGTCAATACATAGAACATTTTCTTCCAACTGTTTATTGATGATGTTTTTGGATGATATTGTTGAACAGACTAATTTGTATGCCAAACATTTTTTGAGGGACAGCAGTGCCACACTTAAGAGCCACTCCAGAGCCACCCGGTGGACTCCCACAAATCTCCATGAGATTAAGCAGTTCTGGGATTTAACTTTCCTGATAGAATTCATAAGGAAGCCATCACTGTCTTTATATTTATCTTAAAGTCCTTTGATAGCAACTGTTAAATTTCCAGGAACTATGAGTATAGGCTGGTACTTGCTTCTACAGCAGATGGTGCATTCTGTGAATAATATGACAGCATTGCCACAAGGTCACCCTGACTGTGATTGTTGCTTCAAGATTTGGCCTGTCCTTGACCGTTTAGTAGATTGTTTCTCAGAGATCTATGTTCCAGGTAAATATATATCTGTAGATGTGTATGGCATTTTTCAAGGGCCATTTGGTTTTCAGACAATACATTCCCAGCACATTATGGTATTAAGCTGTCTATGCTGTCTGAAGGACAAAGCGATTCTTCAATTTACCCCCCTGGTTATCCTTCAACTTTTAGAGTCAGCGAGAAAATTCTGTGGGAATTTGCCAGGGCACTTTTTCACAAAGGTCACCATTTATATGTGAACAATTTCTACAAAGGTGTGCAACAATTAAAATTGTTCAGAATGGGCAATGTGACATGTGTCTCAATCCTCTCTAGCCATAAAAGGTACCCCAAAGAGCTTACACGTAAAAAAAAGAACTTGAAAGGGAACAGAACAGTGCTTTGTGTAGTAATGAACTTCTTGCTGTGAAATATTCAGACATAAGAGATGTCCACATGCTTACAATTATTCATGATGAATGTACTGCATCTGTGACTGTTTGTGGCCAGAAGGTTGCAGGACTGTACAAATCAGTGTGCATTCTAGACTACAACAAGTGCATGGGAGCTGTATATAGAGTAGATCAAAGGTTGGAGCCTTACAAAGCTGCTCAAAAGTCCTATATCTAGAGCAAGAAGGATGGCTGTTCATCTATATGATTTAGCATCCTTCAATGCTTATGTTGTTTTCAAAGATCATTCTCCAGAATCAAAGGTGGTTTATGTAAAGCTTTAGCAGTCTGTAATAGGCAGCCTTGTTGCTGTTGAGCAAGCAAATGTTCCTACAGTTGGAGTGGTGGAGGATGTGACTATATTGAAAGGTCACCACTTTCCTGAACAGATTGCTTTAACTCCCAAAAAAGACTTTCCTTGTGGGCGATGTAGAGTCTGTGTCTGCAGAGGAGTACACAAAGAGAATCATGTGTATTGCCTTCTGTGTCCTTCTAATCCTTGCCTATGTGCGCCCACATGTTTTAAATTGTACCACACACAACTCAAGTATTGGGAGGGGAGCAACCATGACAGTAAAATGGGACTGACTGTGTTCTCTATTGCTATATATTTCCTGTATAGATACCTGGTTGGCAGTAGTTGATGTGTTTAGTTACACCTGTTGTGCATGCAGTCATAGTTGGCATTTCATATTCCACCAACAGGTTGGTTCTTTCTATTTGAAAAAAAGTGCTGTTCTTAGTTAGATGTTGTTAGACCAGCCTTAGGGTGGTCCCCCCTACCTTTTTACCTGCCTCTCTCCACTTTTTGGACACTGTTGTTGCTGGTTTTAGGATTCTACACACTTTACCACTGTCAACCAGTGCTAAAGTGCATATGCTCACTCCCTTAAAACATGGTGACATTGGTTAATTCCTGATTGGCCTATTTCATCTGCTTATTAGACCCCAGTAAAGTGCATTACATGTGCCTTGGGCCTGTATATTAAATGCTACTAATGGGCCTGCAGCACTGATTGTGCCACCTACATAAGTATCCTCTTAACCATGACTCAGGCATGCGATTGCAAGGCCTGTGTGTGCAGTTTCACAGCCACTTCGACTTGGCATTCAAAACTACTTGCCAAGCCTTAAACTCCCCTTTTTCTACATAAAAGTCACCCCTAAGGTATGCCCTAGGTAACCCATAGGGCAGAGTGCTATGTAGATAAATGGTAGGACATGTACCTGTGCAGTTTGCATGTCCTGATAGTGTAAAACTCCTAAATTCGTTTTTAGACTGCTGTGAGGCCTGCTCCTTTCCTAGGCTAACATTAGGGCTACCCTCATATACTGTTTGAGTGCTAGATTCTGATCTGAAAGGAGTAACAAGGTCAAATTTAGTATGGCCAGAATGGTAATACAAAATCCTGCTGACTGGTGAAGTTGGATTTAATATTACTATTTTAGAAATGCCACTTTTAGAAAGTGAGCATTTCTCTGCACTTAAATCCTTTTGTGTCTTACAATCCACGTCTGGTTGGGTTAGTTGACAGCTCCCTTGTGCATTCCACCCAGGCAGACCACAAACACAGGATACTCAGTCACACCTGCACACATCTGCATACTGAATGGGTCTTCCTGGGCTGGAGGCTGGAGGGTGGAGGACCTGACACTTACATGTCAAAGGACAGTAGCCTGCCCTCACACAATGGACTGCCACACCCCCCACTCGGACCCTGGCAGACAGGATGGAACTGAAAGGGGACCTTGTGCAATTCTAAGCCACTCTTTGAAGTCTCCCCACTTCAAAGGCACATTTGGGTATTTAAACAGGGCCTCTGACCCTACCAACTCAGACACTTCTGGACAAGATGCCACTGGAGAAGAATCCCTGAACCAGATCCTGCAACCTGCCAAGAGGAACTGCCTGGCTGCCCAAAAGACTCACCTGACTGCTTTTCTGCAAAGGACTGCTGCCCTGCTGTTGCCCTGCTGCCTTGCTGCCCTCTGTCTCTGCTGAGAATAGCTCTCCAAGGGCTTAGATAGAGGTTGCCTCCTGTTCCTTGAAGTCTCAGGACCAAAAAGACTTCATCTCTGCCAAAGAACTCCTTGTGTGGTGAAAATCGACAGAAAGCCTGCAAGAAACGATGCACAGCCTGCATTACAGTGAGAAAATCACTGCACACTGAACCGTAACGATGCAGCCCAGCTCCCCGAGAGGAGATTAAAGCGACACCAGCATTGTGACAGGAACTTCCACACGCAGCCCACTGGATCGACGCAAAGCTGAACCGGAACAACACAGCCCGACTTCCTGCGAGAAGAATCGACGCAGTGCCTGCGTTGCAACAGAAATTTCCACAAATCGCCCACTGGATTGACACAGCCCCTGTGACTTCATCGTGCACACCTAGGATTTCTCCGCATCGTCCCTGGGACGTCAAAAAACCCCACAACCCGAAAAGGATCCAAGTCTACGCACCGGAAATCAACGCAAAGCCTGACCTGTGTGAAAACTCAACGACGCGTCATCTGTGTGAACCGGAAAAATCAACGCACACCTCCTGGTTTTCCACACATCTCCTCCTCTGTGGCTCCTTGTGGAGAAGTTGCATGCAAACCAGGTACTTTGTGTTTGCAAGAGACATTTGTTGCTTTTTAAAGACTAAAGACTTCTTTTATCATTTTGTACAATGATAACTCAAAGTGTACTTATCAAATCTTGATTGTTTTGACCTGCATTTAACCAGATAAATATTATATATTTTTCTAAACACTGTGTTGTGTATTTTGTGGTGTTATACTGTGTTATTGCATGATTTATTGCACAAATACTTTACACATTGCCTTCTAAGTTAAGCCTGACTGCTCAGTGCCAAGCTACCAGAGGGTGGGCACAGAATAATTTGTTTTGAGTGTGATTTACCCTGACTAGAGTGAGGTACCCTGACTGCCAACCAAAGACCCCATTTCTAACAGATGTTTTATTTTTTCCTGTCTGTGCTATGTATGTGTAATCCCGTTAATTGTGATAATGTTTTAGAAAGGAAAGTGGTATGGCGCTTCATGGTAATATCTGAGTGCCATTTGGGGGATGGGGTGTGTGGCTGACATCTGGCTAGCGGCGTGTGTGGACTGGTGTTTGGCTCTCAGTGTGTGTGTGTGTGTGTAGTGACCTGCATTAAACCACTGCACACACACATCATCACTGAAACACCAGTCCATACATTCCACCTGCTGCCAGGCGGAGTGATTGCTGTGTCTGAACTTTCTTCTGGCTGGTGGTGTGCGTGACTGGTGTCTGGCTGGCAATGTGAATGAACCAGCATTTGGCTGGCAGGTTGTCTGTGTGTGTGTGTGTGTGTGTGTGTAAGGTGACGCTGCTGGTCACTACACACAGACTGACAGCCCAACAACCAACCACACACTCCGCCAGGTGGTGTGATAGCTGTGTCAGTCTTATGGGTGTATGAAATTGACGGGCACTTGAATAGAGCTGTTTATTGATGTGTGTCATAATGTGCAGGGCCTGCAACTGGCAGTGTGAATGGTTTTGTGTTTGGGATGCATTAAAGGTTTGTGAATGGCCTGTAAAGCAGTTGGTACCTTGTGGCATTATAGCTCACAAGCAGGTCAGTGTGAGCCACTGGTTCAGAAGTACTAACTTTAAATTTCGTTATTAACAGTGATTTCTACATTTTAATTTTGAAATATCTTTTGTTAATAAAATTTATATTTTGAACTTTTCACTCATCCTCAAGCCAATTCCAACCAGCATGAGTGTGTGCCTGAGTAGTAGATTGTGGTGCAGTAATATTTTTTGTTTCTGTCTTTCTCTACCAGGGTGTACATTGTCTCTAGGGAAAATCTACCAACTCCATATATTTTCATAAACTAGACACCAGGGGGACTACAGGGTGGTGTGTCTTACATGGATCCCACAAGTTTTTCCTGCCCAGAATCCCTTGCAATCATCAGCTAAAAGACACCTTTTTTTACATATTTCTGTGACTCAACGTATTGGAATCTGTGGGGACCTGCAAATTTCCTTCGACACAGAGTTCCCACATGTCTCCTCATAAAAATGGTACTTCACCTGTGTGGGCAAGCCTAGCACCTGCAAAAGTGTGGGGTCCAAAACGCAATATGGCAGCATCACCAAAAGGTGTAGCTGCAGTTGTTGGGCCTGGGCTCAGCAGTCACCCCGGAAACCCCACTGAACCCAGGTATTTCTAACAAATAGACACTTAGGGGAGCGCAGGGTGTAGATTTCTTTACATGCCGGCTAAATTAGGGCCCAAAATCCAAAGCTAGCCACCTTGCAAAAAAGGGTCAGTTTACAGTAGAAAAATGTGATTTATCCATGTTGCATTTTGGAGCCTTTCCTGTTGCAGGTACTAGCATTACCCACACATGCGAAGTACCATTTTTATTGGGAGACTCAGGACTATAGTAGGTTGTAGGAAATGTGTTGCTCCCTGGGGATTACAGACCTTTCCATCACTGAAATGTGGGGAAAATGTTTTTTTTAAATCAAAGTTTGAGGTTTTCTAGGGCTTCTGGAATAAGAAAAGCTAGTGAGAGCCATGAAAGTCACTCCAACCTGGATTCCTCCCAGTGTCTAGTTTTTAAAAGCGCGCAGGTTTGCTAGGTTTCCTTATATGCTGGCTGAGCTAGGGCTTGACCCCCAGTTTCCACCACAGACTGGACGTAGGTTGAAAGCACAAAAAAACAGGAAAAACGGGCTACCTTTTTTTTTAAAATGCCGAAACTCTGGTAAAAAAACTTTTTTTTGTGACTTTAGCACAGCAGACCTTCATTGAACCTGTTGAGGAAAAAACAGACACTTCTTGTGGAGCACTTCTTGCTATTTTTTTATTTGTATTTATTTTTAGCTATATTTTAGCTATTTTCTCAGTCCCCTTCAATGAGCTACACCAACACTGGGTATGTTTGGAATACCCAGGATGTCAGAAAATAAGGACGCAAATTTGATATGGGCACTTTATGTGGAAAAATGTCACTGAGGACTAAGAACAAACCACCCCAAATGGCCCAAAAAATAGCTTAGAATTCTAGGGGGAAATGTTAAGGAGCAAATGGCTTAAATCAACAGTTGACAAGTGCATAGCGGTAGGTGCTTTATTCCTGTAAAGAGTGCATGGCTCAAACTTGAAGTTCAGTTTATTAAACTTTGAAATGAAGTATCTAGAAAGAATGTATCTCGTACTGACCAAATTATTTACTCTTTTACATTTGTTTTACTTTCACTTTGAATCTCTCATTTGCTTTCAAGTATAGTAAATGATGCCTGTTCACAAAAAGATCTTAAAAACATGGGCTGAAATTTACATCTATAGCAGAATGTTTTGACTTTTTTTGCTATTCCCTTAAAATTACCAAAAGTTCACCTTAAAAGCTATGCCAGTTACATGTACGACAGGCTCCACCTTTGTGAGTAGGTACAAGTATCTTCTCTGCTGAAAATAAACATGCACATTTTGCTATCCTATTTGACTATTGTTTTTACTGGTGGGGTGGAATCTTCCATCTTTGTCTTACAACTGTCCCTATGAGAGGGACTTCTTTAGATCAGAACCTAGATGTATAAATATGGTTGCTAACTCTGAGCAGTATTCTTGTGACAAGTGAAGATTTTTAATAATGTACCTATCTACTATTTTGGTTCTTAAAAATCCAAATCGTAGTGGGTTGGAAACCAAACTGAGTAATGAGGCAGGTCCCAAAATACCACTCACTATGAACGGATACTGTAACAGATATGGTGACATGCTGGGGTCAGCAGACCATCATGTCCGTCGTCATATTTCAGTAAAGCTAACTTTCTTTACAGGATGCTGCCTGCAATTTAAAAAGTAAAGGATATTTTGTTTATTTTACACTTTGTAGTGGTCCTGTGGTCCCGTCGACAACTGCCTCCTCGCAAACCAACTTTTCCTAAAAATCAGAAAGGGAAAGCAATCCTAAAGTGACTCCTTCAAATCTGCAAATGGGTTACCACCCCAACTTAGGAGCCGGTAACTTTTCAATGGTTAAGACTGCCATTTTGGCCTAAGCCATATATACATGTATATATGATTAGCTAAAGAAATTTCACAGCACTCCACAAGCCCAATTATTTATCCTTATTTCGATTGCATAGTCACCAACGCGTTTCAACTCGCCTGGAGTCTTGATCACGTTAGTGAGTCCCTTTACCATTTTTAGTTATATACAAACAATCCAGGAGGCTGTTTACATGGGGTCGGATATCCATAGTAAAAAAAAAATAAAAAACAAGCTCAGGCTCCTCCGCTTGTTTTTAAAAAAGCCCCCAGAAGGGACACTCTTTTCTTTTTCATGGGGGGGCTTGGTCCTCCGTGCCTGGGGACCAACAATCTCTGAGGCAAAAATGCTTTTATCATGTGGGGAAGGCCCGATGGCCTCCCCCACAGCCCCAGGGACCCCCACCTCCCCAGAGCTGTAATGAATTATGAGTGGAGGGCCACACACCCCAAGGAACCGAGACCCACCACCCAGGGGTAAAAATGTTTTTGTATGTGGGAAAGGCAAAATGTCCTCCCCTACAGCCCCGGGGACTACCACCTCGGCGGAAACGGCGAAAAACGCAGTTTGCGAGGTGCAAAAGCCTCTCCGCGATGCAGAAATGCATTTTGCGAGTCGGATCCGACTCGCAAAATGCATTTCCGACTCGCAAATAGGAAGGGGTGTTCCCTTCCTATTTGCGACTCGCAACGCTATGCAATTTCATTTGCGGTCGCAAATGAAATCGCAGTTACCATCCACTTGAAGTGGATGGTAACCCAGTCGCAAACGGGAAGGGGTCCCCAAGGGACCCCTTCCCCTTTGTGAATGGAAACAAAAATATTTTTTCAGAGCAGGCAGTGGTCCAAAGGACCACTGCCTGCTCTGAAAAAACCCGAAACTAAAGGTTTCGGTATTTTTTTCCAAGTGCAGCTCGTTTTCCTTTAAGGAAAACAGACTGCAGATGGGAAAAAAAAAACTGCTTTATTAAAAAGCAGTCACGGACATGGTGGTCTGCTGTCTCCAGCAGGCCACCATCCCCGTGAGTGCCCATACTCGCAATGGGGTCGCAAACTGCGACCCACCTCATTAATATTAATGAGGTGGGTCTTTGCGACCCCATTGCGAGTTGCAGAAGGTGTCTGAGACACCTTTCTGCATAGCAAATTGCGACTTGCAATTTGCGAGTCTGACGGACTCGCTAATTGCAAGTCGCAATTTTCAACCTACCTACATCTGGCCCTAAATCTTTACAATCAAATCCAGTGTCTTGCATTCTATAAAAGCCAAATAGCAACATATATTATATTGTACAGTGATTGCGTTCTTCAATTACAAATCAACAGGCTTATTTGCAAGCGGCTATCACAGCCGGTGCTTAACGTTTTGAGATGTACGGGTGGCACAGGCTACTGACCCATATCCACAAGGCCACGTGAAGCCACTTTGTGTGACTTTACATGGCCTTTGTAGATATGGAGTAAGGCAACGCAGCGCAAGACTCTGCTTTGCCTTGCTTTTCATCAGGGCGGTATTCCATGGGTGTTGCAGTGGGTGTTCCCACTCAACACCAATGATTTTCAACACTCCCAGACTTACAAGGTTTTGTAAACCTAGGAATGTGTCAAAAGTTTACGCCTCCCGAGGGATAGTGTAAGAGTGGCACAACAGGGAGAAATCATATTATTTCTATGTGTGCTTATATTTCAAAATGTTTTTATCATGTTTCCAAATTCCTTATGGTATCATTTCTTATAAAGCTGATAAATCTCTATTGTCCCACTTCATAAGATTATAGTTTACTGAAAAGTGTCTTCTACAGGAACTAGTAAAATTATTTCTCTGCTTATCTCTGGCGTAACATGTTAAGTGACTGACAAGTTCCTATTAACCTCTATCACATTCCACTCATGCAGCAGTGCTAACTATTACATGTATGAGGGCTGTCAGGATAGGGACTTGTGAGATAATAATCTCATCTTGACCAGTATTGCTTGATGTATGTTTGCATGAATACATGTATTAACAGTTCTGGAAAGTAGACCTAACTGAGAGCAGATAAGCACTTAACCATTAGGTTAATTTACAATGGAGCACAAGGGGGGTGAGTGGTAAGATTCTCAAGAACGGGTCTTCGGCACCTTTCAGATTTGCACTTCTGATGTTAATGAGAATGATGTTACATATCCTGGGAGAAAAGATCGATAAGGCATGACTTCTTGATATCGCAATTTCGCAGATTTTGACTCCACTGTGGTAGTTGTCTGGCTTCTGGTATAGCACTGCCTACTTGTGGTGGGTAATGTCTTTGCCAAGTGTGCTGAGGTATTGATCCTTGCATGTGATACAGTTAATCATTAGGAGAATGTAGGTTTGAAGGGTGGGTCTATACAGCTTTATCAGGATTGAGGTTATGCTGAATGCTTTTTAACCTTTGATGAAATGCGTTGAAATATGGCAAGTGCTTTTCAGATGGTCATTGTGGTGTCAGTGTGATGGCAGAGCACGATTATGCACCCATCCTGGTTTGAGAAGAATAAGAGTTAAATTTGTCTTCAGTAGGGAGACTTGGTAATATGCTATCTTGGTTTTGTTGTCAATTTGTTCTTCTGTCAAGTTTGGTGCTGTGGGTAAAGAGGGGGAATTCTGCCTTGTCAGGTTAGGTTTTTGGTAGACACTGGACATCACGCTATGCATGAAAACAGGCCATGTTTTGAGTCACCTAATTCTGTTACTAGTTTAGATTTTTTAGTTACCATTGTATATCACTGGTATACTAAGGGATCTTGATGCTGATATCAGTGAATGAGATTCCATGGGGTTCCATTTAAAGACTGGAAATAAAGGGGGACAGTTTATACCTGTGTGTGGTTCTGCAGGAGATGGGTAGTTTCTTAGATCGTATGGTTTCCATGTGAGTGAACTTGCTGGGGTTTTTGAGGTAGCGACAGAAATGCTGATGTGCAATATCACAGACGGCCACATTGCTTCTATTGTGAAGATCAGTATTGGAACACAACTGTGCTAAGGTCTATGGAAAGATTGAGCAGTATCAGGAGGTAGGGGTTATTTCTTTGTGCTTGTTTAGAGGGTCTTTTTCAAGAACCTGAAAAGTGTCAATCTCCTTGCTGCACCATGAGTTAAACCTACATTGATTGTCTTGGAGATTTTTCTTGAAGATCTGGTTTTAGAGATAAATGGAGAAGGAAGGAAACTATTTGTTATCAACCTGGCCTCTAATCTTGTCCATTCCCCTGTGAAGAAGGAATTGATGGCATTAATAGATCTTCTTCCATTTTGATCTGTGATGACAAACAAAGCCTACTTTACAATTCTGAACTGAATCTGATTTTGAAGGTCGAATATAATTTATATTCCTTATTTCATCCACACTTAGATGATCAATCAAAAGACAACTAAACACTTCAGTAGTACTTGAAATGACATAACATTAGCTAATATACTTACTTGTTGCAATTAGTCAAACTATCTTACAGCAATCCAAAATCAATGATAATGACTTTGTTTTTCTTTCACATGTGGGAATTCTGAAATGTGTATCTATGGCAGTGGTCTTCGGACTTCTTAAAGGTGAGCCCCTGTGAACAAAATGTTTAAGGCTTCCGCAAAATAACAGGCATGGGAGGTTATGTTTGGTGAGTCCCTTTGATTTATAGGATGAGGAAACTTATTCAAATGTACTGTACATTGGCAATTGTACTTGGGCATTACGAGTACAGGAATGGTCCATTCTTCTTGTCTATCTACTAAATGAACCAGCATAACTCTCTCAATGCTGCTTCCTGCATTATATTCTGCAGGCTTGTGCAGTCTTTGTACCTACTGACTGAATGTCTGTAGTGCCTCTTCCCTACTTACTTCTGAAGCAGTTCCTGCCTCCTTAATTCTCTTGCTCTCTCCCTTGAACCGTTCTATCACTCCAGGCTCTTACAGCACACACTCCATCCAGGATCCTGTGGCAATTCCTTACCCATACCTGTTAAGTTTCCCAAGTCCAATGATGACTAGTTCATTCACTTCAGTATTGTACTTTACATTCTGTACTTTGCAATCTGGTTTTATAGTGGGATTTTCAAGGAAAGAAGTCCCCGAGTGTAAAGGAGACTGGACTCAAGAAGCTAGTCAGGCACAAACTTTAGAGACTTGGCAAGGCTGCTTACCCAAGGCTAATCTAGTTATCCACATTCCATGATCCTGCAGAAACTCCACCCTCCTAGATGTTGAACCTCTCACTTGCTATGTATTTTTCAATCCCTCGTAATTCAGTACCACCCTATCTTTCTTGCAAAGCCCGATCCTTTCGCTTTCTTTCAAAGCTCCTTTCTCTAGGTACCTGCAGCCAGTGCTTAATTTATAAAAGAATAAGTGTCTGGGTTCAAAGCCTTTCTCAGAGCCTCAGTTGGCACTATTGAATAATGGGTTGCTGAATACCAAGAATACGTAGTCTTGATTCCACCTCATGCCTCTTTAGTCCATGACCAGATACTCACTGTTTCTTTATCTTACTCTTACAGGCTTTCTACCTAGTTCACATTTATTTTGTCTTTCTTTTCCTCCTTCTTTCCCTCTTGTGTGTTTTCCCTCTCGTGCTTAGTGTCAAAGTCTGATGAGGAAAAATAAGTGCCAGTCCCCATAAAAAATAGGTTCTGGTGGGCCCCACCTGTAACCACTAACTAAAATTAAGCAGTAGCTGCAGAACCCCCTTCCTGCAGTGTCCCTTCTTTGCAGGCTCCTACACCTCTTGTTACCTATGGGCCCATGCAGTGATTCTTTACCTTAAGCTTGCTACAGATGGTTTCATAGTACAATTTCAAACACAAATGAAAATAAATGTAAAAGAAGTCTCACCTACATCCTGATACAGATACATTTATTACAAACATTGTTTGAATTACACTTGTTTGGGCTTCCTTCCACAGGCAGTTGTATTTGTTTTCTTGTCCACAAGTGAGTCCTTAAATGGAGAGAAAACTACAGAGTTTCTCAAATAAAAAGTGCACTGGTAAAGATAAAGCTGCAAACCCCCAGGTGCCGAGAACACCACCCATACTCTATAGACCTCTAGTCTGTAGGGTTGTGAGAGATCTGTGCTAAAATCAAAATGTGTCTATATATATTAGGAAAGTTCAGTATGAGGTGGACCAACTTCTAAAACAAAGGCAGACATGGAGAATAAGCCAGGTACTGAACATGAGGTTTGTGATATAGTTTGGCTCAGCACAAAACATATGCTTGTTCCTGAGCCAGATTAGTAGTTGAATCTTCTTTTTGTTGATAAAGTTTACTTTGCAATACTGGTTCATCCTTTGGCTATGTGACATGAATGTGTTGTGAGTCACATTTCCTTTAATGTGTCTATGATATAAGCTGCAGGAATAATTACAAAAGTAAAATGTTATCACCACATATAGGTATAGTTGAGTTTGCCCCATGATATTAGTTCAAGACTAATTTAGATGTACATATCTCAAATAAAGCACTGTAGGATCCCACTGAGTGGAAATGTTGGTGTCTGGACCATTGATTAAGCAGGTAGTATCAGGTAATTGGTTATGCACATCTTTTGTTTAAAAAAAACAAAAAAAACCGAAATAAGCCTTTGAAATGAACCAAGGAGCATGGACATAGGCAAGGAGCATAGACAAGAACAGATGGCCCCTTTTTCTAAGTTGTTTAAATTGTGGGATTGGAGGATGGGACCAAAAGGAGGTCAATGTAATGTAACTATTGGGTATAACTCAAAAGAACAAGTGCTTTGAGTATTTAGTATTTATGTTAGAGTACAGAGAGTTCTCATTGACTGATGCAGAAAGTATTGTGAAGTGATGCATAGTGCATGTTTTTATGCTGAGAATAAACCAAGACACTGAGCCCCTCATTACGACTTCAGCAGTCCATGGACCGTCACGTGGAGGTGGCGGTCCCACTGCCACGGCCCTGATGGAGTGGACCGCCATATCTTGAGCATGGGGATAGAACCAACAGAACACAGCCAAGTTGACGCTCGAACCGCTGCTGCGGAAGGTCCGCCATGGCAGGTATATCTGGGCCAGCGGTGACGCTGTTTCCCACTACCCTATTACAATGTTGCGCACCGCCAGGATTTCCGGGGCGGTCGCACCGCCACACAAATCCTGGTGGAAACGATTCACCCAAAAGGGAACACTCACCTTCAGGAACATAGGCATGTCTGCAGGCGCCATGGCACGCTAATTGCAAGTCTTCCAATGCTCCTGCTAACAATAAAACTCCAGGACCAGCGATGGTGACAAAGACACCAAACTTAAGTACACCCACCTAGCACACACTGGAGGGAAATATATTAGTACACACACAACACACATACATACGGCACGCCACACCCACACACACATACAAATACCCGTACCAACACATACACACACTTGCACAGCCCAATCACATATAGACCACACATACATGTGGAAGGAAAGCCAGTAGAAGGTAGTTACCATTTACAACAACAGTGCAGTGCTGTATAAATATATATATAAATATAAAAACAACATATGCATGAAATTAAACAATAAACAATGGGGCCCAAGGCCCAGTCCACCAAGTCCATTGTGCCCCTTGCACACTGTGAACAGAATGAGGGCCCAACTTCACTCCTGGCTGAAAACTGCTGCCCTTCAATGGGGCATGCAGGCACCTCAGAGGTGAGGGGGGTGGGGTGGTGGTTTGGAGGGGGGGTCCTTAAGTTTGGATTTGGAGGGGGGATCCTTAGGCTTGGAATGGGGGTTGGGCTTGGACTTTGATTTGGGTGAAGTGGGTTTGTGTCTGGCCTTGGGGGGTGACAGTTGACTTGAGAGGTGGAAGTCTTAGGCAGGGGAGGGGTAGGGCAGGGCGATGACCAGGGGAGGACTGGGAGGTGGAAGGCAGAGGTGTGGGGGGGTAACAGGGCACTTGGGGGGGGCAGGGGCAAGGTCACTGGTAGGGATCAGGGAAAATTATCCTTGGAAAAGTTTTTTAGGGGCATGGGGATGGTCATGGGAGTAAGGAATGAGAGGGAGTGGTTGAGAGGCGAGTACGTGGAGGTGATTTGGGTGCAGGTGCATGCTTGGATGCCATGTGTGCGCTGCGTGACTGTTGGGTGGGTGACTGTGGGCGTTTAGATGTAGTGGGAGGAGGGGGAGGAACTGCAGGGAGATGGCGGGGGATGTGTTGTGGTGGTAACTTCACTCCAAAAGGTCCAGCACTCTCTTCTAATTTTACAATGCCCTATTTCATAGAGTTGTGGACCACCAAGGAGGTGTGGACTCCTTTTTCCTCAATTAAGATACATAAAGCTGCAACTAAGTATTGATAGGCCCACTATTATTCCAAATTGATAGTCCAAATCTTCACATTACAAAGAGGTTTGAATAATATGCTGAACCAAGTCAGTAAGTCCAGTAGATATTTAGTGTGAAACATTTAGAAAGAAACAACAACCGACACATGTTTCAACCCCTGACGGAATGTATACCTTGGGCTTTCTCAAGGCTGTGAGAGTACGAACGTTGATTAGAAGAAAAAGTCTCTAATTAGAGGAAAAGAAGAAATGTTTATACCAATACCCAAAGTGCAGAGAAAAAGTCAAGTTTTTCAGAGAAGCAGTCATATCCATGGGAAATACTTGTCTCTCAAAAAAATACTCATATTTCAGAGTGAAACCAATATAATTAGTGTATAGGTAAGTGCTGGCAAGTGACTGGAAGACAAATGGACACTATTTTAGAGAGGAAGAGAGGGAATGTTCAACAAGAAGATTATTACAACCGGGATCACCGACAAGTTTTAGATTGAAAAGGCAAGTCACAAGGGTTAAACAAGACAACCTCTGTCCTGTGTTGATATTTTTCTATGATTATTCCAAGAATAAGACCATAAAGAAGTGACAAAGAAAATAATGAGAGTGAAAAAAGATCAAGAAACATATAGATAAGCCCTCTACCCATGAAAGTTTCTACAGAATTATACAATAGCTATTCGTCTGTTCTTAAGAGTATGTCCATTTAAAAAAAAATCCTTATCATATGCGGTTGATCAGTAAAGCATATCTCTTCTGACAAAAATGTACGAAGATAACATATATTTCTGTCACCCCATATATAGTTGATACTATTAATGAGTACTTTGTCAGTAAACACCATATTTTACATTTTACATAGTTGGGACAGTGGTGTCTGTAATGAAAACCCGGTATTAGTATTTATCGCTATGTAAGATAGTTGACGTGACTTCGAAAATTGTATCTTCTCTGGTGATAATGTCCCTAATAAAGACTCGGCAAGAATGTTGTGTCACGATATTGTATAGTTTATACAACTTAAGAAGATCATCTGTTTTGGCAGTGTTACATATTAAGGGCCAGATGTAGAAAGAGTTTTACGCTTCGCAAACAGTGAAATTCGCTGTTTGCGACACGCAAAACCCACATCGCAATGCCCATTCCCATTTTGGGAGTTGGTAACCTGGTTACCGACTTGCAAAACAGGACTGCGAGTCGCAAATAGGAAGGGGTGTTCCCCCTTCCTATTTGCGAGTCGCAGCGCGATGCAGGATTGCTTTGTGACCACGAACGCGGTCGCAAAGCAATCGCAGTTATCACCAGTGTCATACTGGTGGTAACCCATTCGCAAAAGGGAAGGGGTCTCATGGGACCCCTTCCCCTTTGTGAATGGCCTTGAAAACATTTTTTCAGAGCAGGCAGTGGTCCATAAATGAAACTGACACGTTTCATTTTTTTAATTTTGTAATGCGTCTCGTTTTCCTTTAAGGAAAATGGGCTGCATTACAAAAAAAAAAAACTGCTTTATTTAAAAGCAGTCACAGACATGGTGGTCTGCTGTCTCCAAAAACATTTTCCAAAACTGCCAGTCGTTGCTTACCACAAAGCTCCCAATTTATGATCACTTATTGTGAGAGCTGATCTTACGCAATCTGTAACAAATGCAAGAGTTCATTGCTGTGATTCTAGAAGGTGCCTCACACATGAATACCCTTTGCAAACATCATCAGTAACTAGCTCTGTTACAAGAAGGACCTATGGAATAAAACAACATCTTACATGTCACTCAACATGCATTATTTATGTGAGCCACAGCCAAAGCTGTAAAAAACAATATGTAAGCCAAACAGTGAATGACCTCCGTACATGATTCAGGAACCACAAATCACCAATAATTAACAAGAAACATGACCAGGCTGTAGCCAGTCAGTTTAACCTTGTGGACCATTTACTATCAGATTTGAAGAATTCCCCTGTGGAACATTTCTTAAAGAAAGAACTAGTGGACAACAGAGTAAACTTCTGGATGTACCGTTTAAAATCACTGTATCCATTTGTACTGAACATCACTGACAATACCACTTCATTTCTGCATATCCGAAGAGTTCTCAGGACTGCATTGGTTCCACATTCCAATTGGAATCTTCACTCATAATGCTTTTTAAGAATCCAGCAGTATCAGCTGTGCAGCCACTGAGCAAACCATCTTATGCTACCTGAGGAACCCAGAATCTGAAACCTTGTAGTGGAAATATATATTATTGGTTCTTTCGTGAGATCATCTGTTTGAGTCACTTCTTTCTTATATATATATATATAGATATATATAAAAATATATCTATATATATGGAGAGAGAGATAGATAGATAGATAGATAGATAGATAGATAGATAGATAGATAGATAGATATACATATTAGATATGTATGTATGTATATCTGTATATTTATATATACATTATTTATGCATATTAATATGTATTTTTAAAATTATTTAAATGTTTTTGTTTTAGGGTTATGATGTAGAAGATTTAGAGGTTATATTTGTTAATACTCTAGAACTCCAGAATTTTAGTTTAATACCTGAGTATTTTTTTATTTTTTATTTTTACATACATATATGTGTGTGTATGTATGTATGTGTATATATATATATATATATATATATATATATATAAAATAGATGTAAATAATAAATGTATAAAATGTTAAATATACTTTTAAGAGATGGGTTGTAAATGATTTAGAGATAATGGGTGTGTAAGTATGATTATAGTCTAGTATTAAAATGTATTACCGGAGTATTAAGATATAGGAAACTATATATATTTATTAAGTAAAAAGCACATAAAAATAATTAACATATGTTGCACATACCTTTAGGATGTAAGAGATTTAGGGGTAATGGGTGGGGAAGTGTATCTCAGTATTAATTTATAAGACAACATTTCAATATATATATATATATATATACATATATATATATATATACACATTATATATATATATATACATACACATTATTATATATATACAGTATATATATATATATATGTACACATATATAAATTATTATTAAATTATATGCATACTTTTAGGGGTGTGTTGTGAAAGATGTAGGGGCAATAGGTGGTGAAGAACATTAATAATCATGTACATTACATTTTTTAGATTTTTTTAAAAATAATTATTTTAATTTATTTAATATGAATAAATACATATACATAATTATTAAATGTAACACTTACCTTTGGGGGGGTTGTAAGGGAATTAGGGGTTATGGGTGGGTGGTGTATTAATACTCAAGTATTAAAATGTAATACCTAGGTATTAATTTAAAACAAAACAAATATTTATATATCTATATATATATATATACATATAAACAAATGCATGCATAAATAATTATCAGATGTTACACACACCTTTAGAGGAACATTGTAAAGAATTTAGGAAGAATGGGTGGGAAATACTTAAGTGCAAAAATGTAATACCTGAGTATTAAATTTAAAAAATAGTTTTATCATGGAAATTACTTTTAACAACCACATATTTTAACCCTTTCGTTGCCAGGCCTTTTCTCCCTCAGCTGCCAAGTCTTTTTTAGGATATTTGGGTCAGTTTGCGCTTAGGCCCTCATAACTTTTTGTCCACATAAGCTACCCACACCAAATTTACGTCCTTTTTTTCCAGCATCCTAGGGACTCTAGAGGTACCCAGAGTGTGTATGTTTGCCTGAAGGAGACCAAGAAATTAGCCAAAATACAGCAAAAATGTTGTTGTTTTTTAAAAAAATTGGAAAAAAGGCTGCAGAAGAAGGCTTGTGTTTTTTTCCCTGAAAATGGCATCAACACAGGGTTTGCGATGCTAAAATCACCATCTTCTCATCTTTCAGCAAGAGGCAGACTTGAATCAGAAAACCCCATTTTACAACACAATTTTGGCATTTTACTGGGACATACCCATTTGTACAATTTTTTGTGCTTTTAGCCTCCTTCCAGTTAGTGACAGAAATGGGTGTGAAACCAATTCTGGATTCCACAAAGCTAAACATTTCTGAAAAGTAGACAAAATTCTGAATTCTACAAGGTTTTCCTACAGAAATTAACAGCTGAAATAACAAAAATATTGAAATTGAGGAGAAACAAACAGCCATTTTTCTCCACGTTTTACTCTGTAACTTTTTCCTGTGATGTCAGATTTTTTAAAACAATATACTGGTATGTCTGCTGGACTCCTCTGGTTGTGGGGATATATAGGGCTTGTAGATTCATCAAGAACCCTAGGTACCCAGAGGCAATCAATGAGCTATACCTTGCAATGGGTTTTCATGGGTTTTCATTCTATACCGGGTATACAGCAATTCATTTGCTGAAATATAAAGAGTGAAATATACGTATCAAGGAAACCTTTGTACTTCCAAAATGGGCACAAACTAAGGTGTTGAGAAGCAGTGGTTATTTGCACATCTCTGAATTCCAGGGTGCCCATACTAGCTTGTGAATTACAGGGCATTTCTCAAAAAAACGTCTTTTTTACACACTGTCATACAATTGGGAAGACAAAATGTAGAGAAAGACAAGGGCAATAACACTTGTTTTGCTATTCTGTGTTCCCCCTAGTCTCCCGATTAAAATGGCACCTCACTTGTGTGGGTAGGCCTAATGCTCGCAACAGGAAATCCAACATGGACACATCAAATTTTTACATTGAAATCTGACATGTTTTTTGCAAAGTGCCTAGCGGTGGATTTTGGCCTCTAGCTCAGCCGGCACCTAGGGAAACCTACCAAACCTGTGAATTTTTTTAACACTAGATGCCTAGGGGAATCCAGGATGTGGTGACTTGTGGGGCTCTCACCAGGTTCTGTTACACAGAATCAATCCTTTGCAAACCTCTACATTTGGCCAAAAAAACACTTTTTCTTCACATTTTGGTGACAGAAAGTTCTGGAATCTGAGAGGAGCCACAAATTTCCTTGCACCCAGCGTTCCCCTAAGTCTCCCGATAAAAATTGTACCTCACTTGTGCGGGTAGGCCTAGCACCCACAACAGGAAATGCCCCAAAACACAACGTGGACACATCACATTTTCCTAAAGAAAACAGCTGTTTTTTGGAAAGCGCCTAGCTGTGGATTTTGGCTTCTAGCTTAGCCGGCACCTAAGGAAACCTGTCAAACCTGTGCATTTTGGAAACTAGACACCTAGGGGACCAAGATGGGATGATTTAGGGGGCTCTCACCAGGTTCTGTTACCCAGAATCCTTTACAAACCTCAGAATTAGGCCAAAAAACACTTTTTCTGCACATTTCAATGACAGAAAGTTCTGGAATCTGAGGGGAGCCACAAATTTCCTTCCACCCAGCATTCCCCCAAGTCTACCAATAAAAATGGTACCTCACTTGTATGGGTAGGCCTAGTACCCGCTACAGGAAATGCCCGAACACAACATGGACACATCCCATTTTCCCAAAGAAAACAGAGCTGGTTTTTGCAGAGTGCCAAGCTGTGGATTTTGGCCTCTAGCTCAGCCGGCACTAGTGCTCGTGAAAGGAAATGCCCCAAACCACTATCTGAACACATCAAAATGATCAAATACAAAACTACCTGTTTTTGCGGGGGCACCTGCGTTTTTGGTCCAGGGCTCAGTGGCCATACAGGGAAACCTACCAAACCCAGACATTTCTGAAAACTAGACACCCGAGGGAGTCCAGGGAGGTATGACTTGCATGGATCCCCCAGAGTTTTCTCACCCAGAATCCTCAGCAAACCTCAAATTCAGCTGAAAAAGTCACTTTTTTCCCACATTTCTGTGTAAGATCACAGCACCGGGACAAATTTCCTACCACCCAACGTTCCCCTTAGTCTCCTGGTAAAAATGATACCTCACTTGTGTAAGTGGGCCAAGTGCCTGTGACAGGGAAGAGCCAAAAACATGTTGAAATTGAGGGGGAACCAAAGCGGGTCCAAAAGGGCAATTTGAAAAAAAAACATTTTTAGGCTGACAAGTGGGGCAGAATTTTTATCAGTATAGATGAGACAATGTTGGGTGGTAGGAATTTTGAGGATTCCTGCAGATTCCGGAAGGAACCATCACAAAAATGTGAGAAAAATTGGTAATTTCCAGCAAAGTTGGAGGTTTGCAGGGCATTATGGTAAGAAAATGATGCGGGGTGCATGTGAAGCACACCACCCTGGACTCACCCAGATGTTTAGTTTTCACATGTGTCTAGGTCTTGTGGATTTTTCTACATGGCAACATCCCAAAGTCCAAAAAGTGCAGCCCTCAGTATTCCAGGTGGGATGATTTTGAGAGTTAGCCAAGCTCTCATGGCCCAAATGTAAAACCAAAACCCAAAATAATCAAATGTCCTCTTGCTTGTCGTGGGATAAGATGTTTTATTGTGCGGGGGAGAGCTGAAAGACTGTTACCCCCTTCAGTTGGGGTGGGGGCATAATCAGGCCCGTACTGGTTGGTAGTCACCACCCCACAATTTTTTTTTTAATTCCCTGGCATCCAGTAGACTTTCTGCCCCCCCCTCCCGGGATGTGGATCGGGGTAATTGCCCCATCTGCCCAATGGTGGGCAGAACAACTTTTGCCCCATTTATTTTTGTGGGGGTATGGCCATACCCCAACCCTCTTATTTTGAGAAAAAAAATCTTCCCTGGTCTCTGGTGGGGTTTCTGCCCCCCTTGGGGGCAGATGGGCCTTCCAAAAATAGGCTGATCTTGCCAACAGTAATGTGCCCGCATGGGGGGCGACTCTTGCCCAAGGGTCTGCCACCCAAACAAAACACACACATACCAATCCCTGGTGCCTAAGTGGTTACTGCCCCCAGGGGCAGATCCGCCTAATAGAAATAGGCCGATCTGCCCCCAAGGGGGGCAGAAATGGCCTAAAAACAAATAGCCCCGGGAGAGCTGAAAGACTGTTACCCCCTTCAGTTGGGGTGGGGGCATAACCAGGCCCGTACTGGTTGGTAGTCACCACCCCACTATTTTTTTTTTAATTCCCTGGCATCCAGTAGACTTTCTGCCCCCCCCCCGGGATGTGGATCGGGGTAATTGCCCCAACTGCCCAATGGTGTGCAGAACAACTTTTGCCCCATTTATTTTTGTGGGGGTATGGCCATACCCCAACCCTCTTATTTTGAGAAAAAAAATCTTCCCTGGTCTCTGGTGGGGTTTCTGCCCTCATTGGGGGCAGATGGGCCTTCCAAAAATAGGCTGATCTGGCCAACAGTAATGTGCCCCCATGGGGAGCGACTCTTGCCCAAGGGTCTGCCACCCAAACAAAACACACACATACCAATCCCTGGTGCCTAAGTGGTTACTGCCCCCAGGGGCAGATCCGCCTAATAGAAATAGGCCGATCTGCCCCCAAGAGGGGCAGAAATGGCCTAAAAACAAATAGCCCCGGGAGAGCTGAAAGACTGTTACCCCCTTCAGTTGGGGTGGGGGCATAACCAGGCCTGCACTGGTTGGTAGTCACCACCCCACTATTTTTTTTTTAATTCCCTGGCATCCAGTAGACTTTCTGCCCCCTCCCCCCCCCGGGATGTGGATCGGGGTAATTGCCCCATCTGCCCAATGGTGGGCAGAACAACTTTTGCCCCATTTATTTTTGTGGGGGTATGGCCATACCCCAACCCTCTTATTTTGAGAAAAAAAATCTTCCCTGGTCTCTGGTGGGGTTTCTGCCCTCCTTGGGGGCAGATGGGCCTTCCAAAAATAGGCTAATCTGGCCAACAGTAATGTGCCCCCATGGGGAGCGACTCTTGCCCAAGGGTCTGCCACCCAAACAAAACACACACACACCAATCCCTGGTGCCTAAGTGGTTACTGCCCCTGGGGCAGATCTGCCTAATAGAAATAGGCCGATGGGGGCAGAAATGGCCTAAAAACAAATAGCCCTCCCCCGGGAGCGACTCTTGCCTAAGGGGTCACTCCTCTTATCAATGAACATTTTTAAAATATCCCTGGTGTTCAGTGGCTCCTGCCCCCCCTGGGAGCTGATTGGCCTAATTAATATAGGCTGATCTGCCCCCAGAGGGGGCACAAAAGGCCTAATAAAAACATTGCCCCCCGGGGACGACCTTTGCCTAAGGGGTCAACACCCTTGGCAATATAAATAAAGGAAAAAAAATCCCTGGTGTCTAATGGCTTCTGCGGCTGACCTGCCCCTAGGGGGGCAGAAATGTCCCTAAATAAAATGTCCCCCTTGGGGAGCTGTGCTTGACCAAGAGCCCGCTCCCCATATGACAATTTCCCAAGAAATAATAAAATTCCCTGGTGTCTAGTGGCTTCCTGCAGCACAATAGCTATGTCATCGTGCTGCAGGAATGCACAGAGAGACATGAAAAGGGAAGGAAAAGCCTTTCCTTCCCTTTTCATGCCACTCAGTCTCCCCTGTCCTCCGTAAGAGGGAGAAACTAATCAGTTTCTCCTCGGCGTGCTGGAAGCATTGCTTCCAGCGCGATGGGAGTTGACCTCTGATGAGGTCAGCACGCGTTGGTGAGCTGACGTCATCAGACATCACTGGGAGGGGGTCAGGGGTGGAAGGGAAGTGATTCCCCTTCCAGCCCTGCCCTGGGGGATTAGTGGTGAGGCCCTCAGCTGGAGCGCCAGCGCTTCCCCCAAGGGCGAGTCCAAGGAAGTAATGGTTACGTCCATGGCACCTGAGCACCGCAGCCACGAACGTAACCATTATGTCCATGGCGGGGAAGGGGTTAAAAAAACATAACAAAAAAAATGTAAGAACAGTTAAAGGATATATATTGTTGTGTTTTTAGGGGCAAATTTAAAGGACACCTAGTGCTATTTTAATGCAACATTAGCATCTTTTTTTGTGACGGCAATGTAGTGTTGCAAGGACAAAAACTGTATGCCATATTTACAAAGTGGCGTAATGCATGCATTGCACTCATTTGTAACCCATTGCACTACATTATGCCTGCACCAGTCATAATGTATGCTAAGGAGGCGTTCTCCCATTAAGAGGGCCAACTAAATGGGGCAAGGAAATCGAAGAGATTTTCTTGTGCCATTTTTATTTGGGCAGTCTTAATGTCTGCTCAGTACAGCCAATGAAAGGAGACTTTCATTGCTTACAATGGGCCTCTGGGTGCGTTGCAGGATTAGCATCACAAATTTTGATGCTAATTTTAAAAAGCACCGCCTAGCGTAAAAAACTACCATGGTGTGTAAGAAAAGGTGTGCTGCACTGTGTGCTGCGCAACTTTTATTAAATGTGTCCCTAAGTTTAGTGAATGGCAGACTGCATTATTAAGTTAATTTAAAAAATAATGCTTTATTTTTACTCACTTAATGTTTAATAACCAGTCCATAATGCATGCAAAGTTTTTTTTAAATATATTGGTAAGTCGTTGAAAAAATAATTGAAATTTAAAATAAACAATCAAAGCACAGTTACATGTCTTTTCCATTTTATTTTATTTTTTTCAAAGAAAGATGTAGAAGAAAATAAATAACACATTTTTTAACATGAAAATTTTATTTAATATTTTATCAAAATTTATATAAAAAAAGAAAAAAACATTTAGGCAAATGTATTATTTTTTATCATTTTTAAATAATGATGTACGTCACTATGCGTCTCTTTCCATAGTTGGTCCAGGTTCCGGTCATGTTCGGCAGGGAAACAGAGCTCTGATCAGGTAAGCAACTTTTAAATTAAATATTTTTAGTGAGTATGTACTGAATATATTTACTGCGAGGAAAGGTGGGGGGAGTTGAACATTGTTTTATATTTTTTTGTTGATCTTTTTTCACTGTTTAATCACAATTCTATCCCTATGCACGTTGCGGTTTATAGCACTACACAGGGGAGGCTTGTCGTTTTAAAAACTAAAATTGGTACAAAGTATCTTTCTTTTTTAGAATAAAATAATTTCATGTATAAAGCTTCTCTTTTTGTAAAACGTTTGCTTTGTTTTTTAAATAATGTTATTTGTTTATTAGTGAGAAATATATAGATCTATTCAGATGGAATTTTGTTTTAATATACAGATATGGAAAATACATTTTTGCACATTCTTTTTACTTCATATATGAAGTGTTACAATGTTCTTTTTCTAAAATGTAACGGTAATCATATTTATTCTAGCTATTTTTGCTACTCTTAGCATAGTATATTACAGGAAAAAAAATCTTGAAAACATTTATTTTTCTTCTTATGTACTGTAACACTTTTGTTGCGCAGAATGTTTATTTTACTTGAGCTGAGGATCCATTATGAGTCATGTTGCTAGGAACAGCACCATAAAAATCTATGACTCGAAGCATGAGGACATGTTCTGGTAGAAGTCTCATTTAAATTATTTAAAAAAATATTTAGATAGAATTGCCAAGTGTAATTGAGGATTTGATTTATAACAGGCAAGTATTTTCTATGTCAATAGAGAAAGTTAGTGATGTAATATGTAAGAAATGTTTTCTAGGTACTCTGAAGTGCCCATTAGTGGAAATTGTAGTAGTTTTGCCAATAGTTTTCCACTCATTTCCTTTTTTGGAAACACATGGGTTCAGAGCACCAGAAAATGATTCTGCTATTCTCATTTTTGGGAAACTATGTTCTTTTTTCAAAATGTCCAAAAAATGATAGAAGTTAGGATTACTTTTACCTATAGATTTACTAAAAGAGTTGTGCAAATTCCTCAAGAACATTATTTCTTTTTGCTCCCCCTTCTAAGCAAATGGATTAGCAGCTCCACCACTCTATCAGAAACCTTGGCTTCCTCCTATGACCCGACCTGCTTAGATTCCCAATCAAAGTTTCGTCAAAGTAATTTAAAATAGATGCCAATCTTTCTTCATTTTGGACAAAATAATTAGATTGTATAATTGATGTGTAGAAATCATCTACACATTCAGGTGGGACAAAGCACAACGCCCTAAGTTTTTTAAAATTCATATTGAGGTTTACTATCTGACACATAATCCTCTGCTAATGTTGTTTTCTGAATTTTTCTCTAGTATGCCCAGGGAAAGTGAAAAAAACAACCTTGAATTTGGGTTTGTAGATAAAGCTTTGTAGTGGTGTTTATCATTTGTATTTCAAAATCAATTATGACTTTCTGAGGGCTCTTTTTGTTAGTTTTAGATTTTGTAGATGACAAAAAGTCAGTATATGTAGAGGATTGTCTATTAGGTAACAAACCTTAGACTAATGGCACAGTAGTATTATTAATATTTTCCTAATGGTATTAATTTGAATGAATGGATGGGGTGTAGATTCAAAGGTCCCATCCATCATCCAAATTTTCGTGTTTTCAAGGGTGGCGAAATTATGCATGGAGGAGAATATTAGTATACGTTTTAGAGGGTCTTGATTATCATACAAAACAAAGGGTTAATTAGTATGTGTAATTGTAAGTTCAGGAGGAATGTTAATATCAGAGAAAGTTTTGGGTGTTATCGTATGAGGATTACTTGCCTATTTTGTATGTTGTATCATGCACCTTAGGTTAGGTATTAAAGACATTTTAGTTGCAATGTGCATAGGAATATTGTGTGCAATTTCCCACAGAACTGAGCCACAGGGTTCATTGGAGGTGGATGCCAAATACCTTATTTGTTCTAAATTTTCCCTAATTTCTATATCCATTGCAGTGGCAGAGTGCTTGCGCTCTGTTGACTTCTCTACTATGTCACCCAGAGTTACAGCCTTTTCAATGGGTAGAATGGTATTCAACACACCTCCAATGACTCCTGGGCTCAGTCAACCTTTCCTTGCAGTAAATATATCCACCATACTTCAAAAGTCAAAATTACCGCATCTCGATCTTATATAATTTGCACAATAACTGTAGTCACTTGTAATTGCAGCTGTGTAGAAAAAAATATATATATTAAAAAAGTATTAGAATTTAAGAAATATTTTCTCTTTTATTTTTCTTTCCATTACTAGTGTTTGGGACACAAAAATACTTATATGATTTTATTTTCCAGTTGACTCTTTTCTTTAATTTGCACTGTTTATGTTCATTGTATAAATAATGCATTTCAAGTGTCTGATTATATTTTTATTTGTACTAGTTACTATTTCCTACAGGTTTTTATAACATTTTGTTCTCATTTGACAATTGAACAATTACAAGTTTGATGGACAGGAAAGCACATCCATCAAACTGCAGACAGGGTAGTCACCGTATTTATGGTGACCATCTGACAGACCTATTAGATGTTTCCTGCTAGGCTGCCAGGCGGAAACTTTGCTTTCTGCCCACTGGCCTAGTGGGAAACAAGTGGTAGCATTGTCTCTGTCTTACAATTGAGCCAGTGACAATGTTATCACCTGCAGGGTGTAACAGTATCTTCACTATGTTCATTTTCTACACAACATAGAGTGAACATTACAATGGTGCTGGGCAGCCTGACCATTGCACTGCCCATGGCTGCCTGTGGCCCCCTGTAGCTGTTCCCCATCTGCTTTTTATGGCAGTGAAACTGTCATGTAAAGGCACGCTGAAAACAAGGTCATAATCAGCAGGTTTGCGTTGCATGCAATGCTGTCCTAGCTGATTATGATCTCCACCGCCATCAGTTCGTTTGGTTTACCAATCCTATTGGAGGCCCTGGAACCCTGGCGGGCTGGCCAGCAGTGTCTTTATGTGACTGCCGGACCTTGAAAGCAGCAGCGGTCCTGTCCACCACCACTAAGCCAGTTGTCTTAATACAGCCTCTCAATAGGCCATTTTCTGTTTGACTGAAGAAGGTTGGTGGTCCTTATTCATTTAAAAAAATATATCTTTAACAGTTTTATTCTCTTCACCTGAAAGGTAAATGTTCAGAAGGAATTTTATTGAAATATATTTTTTTTACCTGTAGGTTTCCTACTACATATTTTTTTAATTTATTGCAGTTTCATATAGTTGTTTTTATTCTTCTTTGTTTTTTTAGTTCTACAGTACAAGAAAAGAAATAGTTTCAAATACGTATGTGACATATATGGCACTAAACAGTAAAAATGTCCGTTATTACTTCTTAATCTTCTTCACAATATCATAATACATTTGTGTATCTACCATAAAATGAAATGTATTTTACTTTGTTTGCACAGTTATCTTATTGGTGAAAAAGCTGGTTTTTTTCACATAAATATGGTTTTCTGAGTGTTTACCTGTTGTGCTTTCTTCTTTTTCTTTGAAGTTATAAATGTTTTTCTTCTGTATTTTCTTGTTTACTCAGCTTATCAACTTCTGGATAATGAATGTAACTAAGTTACCCTTAGAAGAGTATTTTGTAAAAGACAATATTTTGGGTACAAGATTCCTTTTATAACTACACAGCACACTATCTATATTATCTTTATCTATGGCCACTGGTAGCAGTATCACTGAGGTAAGTACTTTCTCCATTAAGATTAGTAATTTTTCACCCGTCATTGTCCAGAACCTGCCCTGAGGTAAATACCTAATGGAGATGGAATAGTAACTTAGACCTCTTTCACTGCCCAGCACCTGCCCTGAGATAAGTACTTTGCAGAGTTGGAATAGTAACTTTGCCCCCCAGTCACTATCCAGCACCTGTTCTGAGGTAAATATCAGACAGAGTTGGAATAGTAAATTTGCCACCCACTTACTGTCCAGCACCTGCCCTGACTTAAATACCCAGCAGAGTTGGAATAGTAACATAGCCTCCACAGTCATTGTCCAGCACCTGCGCTGAGGTTAGTACCTCGTGGAGTTGGAATAGTATCTTTGCCCCCACTCACTGTCCAGCACCTGCCCTGAGGTAAGTACCTGGTGGAGTTGGAATGGTAACTTCCCCCCAGTCACTGTCCAGCGCCTACCCTGAGGTAGGTACCCAGCAGATTTAGAATAGTAACTTTTCCTCCTGAATACAGTCAAGCACCTGCCCTGAGGTAAGTACTTGGCAGACTTGGAATAACACATTTTCTACCCTAGTTACTGTCCAGCACTTGCCCTGAGGTGAGTAACCAGCAGAGTTGGAATAGTAACTTTGCCCCCTATTCACTGTCCAGCACCAGCCCTGAGGTAAGTACCTGCCAGATTTGGAATACTAACTTTTCCCCCTCAGTCACTGTCCAGTACCTGCCCCAGCGGAGTTGGAATAGTAACTTTGCCCCCACTCACTGTCCAGCACCTGCTCTGAGGTAAGTACCTGGCAGACTTGGAATAGTAACTTTCCCCCTACATACTATCCAGCACCTGCCCTGAGGTAAGTGCCAGGTAGAGTTGGAATAGTAACTTTGCCACCCCAGTGACTGTCCAGGATCTGCTGGGAGGTAAAGACCTGGCACAGTTGGAATAGTAACTTTGCCCCCTACTCACTGTTCAGCACCTGCCCTGAGGTAAGTACTCGTTGGAGTTGGAATAGTAACTTTGACCCCCCCCAGTCACTGTCCAGAAACTGCCCTGGGCTAAGTACCCAGTGGAGTTGGAATAGCAACTTTGCCCCCTACACACTGTCAAGCACCTGCCCTGAGTTAAGTACCTGGCGGAGTTGAAATAGTAACTCTGCCACCCCAGTGACTATCCAGCACCTGCCCTGAGGTAAATACCTGGCAGAGGTGTAAATACCTGGCCTGAGGTAAGCACCTGGCGGACTTGGAATAGTAACTTTGCTCCCTACTCATTGTCCAGCACCTGCCCTGAGATAAGTCCCCATTGGAGTTGGAATAGTTACTTTGCCCCCCACTCATTGTCCAGCACCTGCTCTTAGGTAAGTACCAGGTGGACTCGAAAAATTAACTTTGCCCCCTACATACAGTCCATCACCTGCACTGAGATAAGTAACTGGTGGACTTGAAATAGCAACTTTGCCCCCTACATACAGTTCAGCACCTGCTCTGATGAAATTACCAAGTGGACTTGGAATAGTAACTTTTCCCCCTACTCACTGTCCAGCAGCAGCCCTGAGGTGCGTACCTGTCAGAGGTAGAATACTATCTCCCCCCCGTCACTGTCCAGCACCTGCCCTGAAGTAAACACCCGGCGGAGTTGGAATAGTAACTTTGCCCCCCACTCAATATCCAACACCTGCTCTGAGGTAAGTACCTGGTGGATTTGGAATAGTAACTTTGCCTCTACATACTGTCCAGCACCTGCCTTGAAGTAAGTATCCAGCAGAATTGGAATAGTAACTTTGCCACCCAAGTCACTGTCCAGCACCTGCCCTGAGGTAAGTACCTGGAGGACTTGGAATAGTAACTTTGCTCCCTACTCATTGTCCAGCACCTGCCCTGAGATAAGTCCCCATTGGAGTTGGAATAGTAACTTGACCAGCACCTGCCCTGAGGTAAGTATCCGGCAGAGATGGAATAGTAACTTTGCCTCCCACTGTCACTTTCTAGCACCTGCCCTGTGGTAAGTACCAAGCAGAGTTGGAATAGTAACTTTGACACCCCAGTCACTGTCCAGCTCCTGCACTGAGGTAAATACCTGGCACAGTTGGAATAGTAACTTTGTTCCCTACTCACTGTCCAGCACCTGTCCTGAGGTAAGTACCTGGTAGAGTTAGAATAGTAACTTTGCCCCCTACTTACTGCTCAGCACCTGCCCTGAGGTAAATACGTGAAGGAGTTGGGATAGTAACTTTGCGTCCCCCAGTCACTATCCAGGATCAGCCCTGAGGTAAGTACCTGGTGGAGTTGGAATAGTAACTTTACTACCCCTGTGACTGTCTGGCACCTGCCCTGAGGTAAATACCTGGCAGAGTTGGAATAGTAACTTTGCCACCCCAGTTACTGTACAGCACCTGACCTGAGGTAAGTTCCCAGCAGAGTTGGAATAGTAACTTTGCCCCCCACTCACAGTCCAGCACCTACCCTGAGGAAAGTACCTGCTGGAATTGTAATATTAACTTTTCTCCCCCACTCTCTGTCCAGCACCTGCCCTGAGGTAAGTAACCTATACAGAACTCTTTGATATTACCAATATATGTTCCTGTATTTTACTGTATCTCCTTGTATTTCTGCAATGTGTTTGCAGAGTTTCATTTGTTAAGTAAATATTTTTATCTTTTATGCTTATAGAGAAATGTTGCAAGTATATACAAATCTATATTATTATATTAAAGTGTGTCTCTCGTTTCTCAGAAATAAATACTGATATATTTATAACCTAATATGCAAATGTGCAATATATATTTGCGTGGTAATGTTGTGCGTGGTCACAATGTGCGTTTTAATGGTTGTTAAAGTATATTTAATCAGTGTGCGTTGTTGTAGTATGTGTGGTAGTTATGTCTGTGGTAGTCTAGCACTTGCTTGGAGCTGCGTTGTAAACACTTCCGTGCTAAATGCATTTGTTGTTCCATCATAAATCCATTGTCTGCCACCCTTGATTTCAATGCCATCCCTTCCACAATTCAGGTGTTATCAGTTCTCCACCTTCTTGCCACAGGTCTATTCCAGATGACTGTGGGCTTGGCAGCAGGGATGTCTCAGCCGATGTTCAGTAATGTTTTAAGGATGTACTGCTTGCACTGTTGAGACATCTTCCCTGCTACATCAAGTTCCCCCAACGTGCTGATTTAGACACTGTAAAAAGTGCCTTCAACTATTTTGCACATCTCCCTCTGACCCTCATGTGATAGGGGCCATAGATGGCACACACATTGCCTCGGTGCCACCTAGGAAGAATGAACAAATGTTCAGGAACCGTAAAAAATTGTATTCTATCAATGTGCAGGTGGTGTGTCTCGCTGACCACATTATGTCACAAGTGATTGCCAAGGCCCCAGGTTCTGTGCATTACTCCTACATTCTGCGGAACAGCAACGTCCCACACATGATGGCACCACTAGAGAGGGACCGGGCCTGGCTCATCGGTATACATCCAAATGTATGTGTGCCCCGGTACACTAAACTCTCTTCACACCCTGGCCTATCTTCCTCCTGGTCCCTACCTCTGTGCACACAGGTGACTCTGGCTATCCCAACCTTCCCTGGCTACTGACACCTATGAGACATCCAACTACAGATGCTGAACATCGTTTCAATGAGGCCCACGGTAGGACAAGGCGTGTGATTGAGAGAATCTTCGGCGTACTGAAGGCCAAATTCTGGTGTCTACACATCTCCGGAGGTGCCCTACTCTACATATTACAGAAAGTGTGTCAGATCGTGGTTGCCTGCTGCATGGTACACAATTTGACCCTGAGATGTCACATCCCATTGCTGGATGCAGAGGAGTTGGCAGCTGGACCAGTGGCTGGTGAAGGGGACTTGGGGAGTGAAGATGAGGATGAGGGTGCAGCTGATCTCCGAGCAGAGTTGATACAACACCACTTTCACTGAGCTACAGGTATGTATCAGGGGTATGTAATGTGACCTGTACTCCTGGCTGCCTTCTGACATTGATCCTTCTGGAGTCTGTTAGCACTGGTGTAATTGGGTTCAGCCTGGCCTCTGGGTGGTTTGGGGTGGTCACATTTCACCATCAGTGGGGTTGTTACTGTACACATTTCAGTTCAAAGATCTCCCTGCTGTTGTGTTGCTTCACATGTGACATGTTTGCAATTTACCATTGTTCCATATACTGCCTCTCCAACTGCAAAATGTGTGCTACACATTGTGGCGTCAACAGTATTGCTGCCCCTCCTTAGTGTACACATTGCGAGGTAGTGCAACCTTACTGTATTGACTGTGGTACATGCCTTGTGTTTAGCTTTGTCTGATGTGATGGAGTGACCTTTAGGGTCAGTTGTCTTGGTACTGTGGGTCTCAAATATACACATGGCCAGAGCTGGCACTTGCCAAATCACCCTTGGGACTTTGTTATTGTGGTGCATGTGTGTTGTATGGATATTTTTAACTCTTATAGTAAATGTTGTTCCTGTCTTGTTCTACTTCCAGGCGTTGGTGTGGTGCACTCTGGTTCCTGCTTCACCTGGTTCCTCCCTTGACATGTGTGTCCAGTCCCTGCCTGCTCCACTATCATCCATGCTGCATATTGGTCCCCCTTCTGTCACTTACACATACTTTGGCAGAACAACAGGTGGACAGTTAAACAAGCAATGCCACAGTAAATTTTACTTCTTACAATAAAGCACGTAGACAGTAGCTGTGCTCATTAGTGTTTATTTGTGCCTGACATGTGGAAGAGGGATATGTGGGTTCGTGGTGGGTGGACTCATGAGAGCAGTCTAGCAAGCTGTGTGTAGACTGGGTCCGTTATAGGGGGCTATGGGAGAATGGAGAGATGACAGTGGACAGTCAACATGGGTCTCTGTGGCACACAAGAGGGAATGTTCAGGAGAGAGTCACTTCCTGGCAGTGGTGTTGGTATTGGCATCATTTCCTACAGAATGTCTGGTTGGATGTCCTCGCTTGTGTGGGAGTCCCTCAGCTACAGGGGGAGGGGTGTTGGTGGTCTGCGGGTCCTCAGACCGCTGAAGTGGAGGGTTCTGTTGGGATGTGGCTAGTGGAAGGGGCTTGCTGGCTGGTGGAGGACTCACACAGGATGCTGATCAGTTCCTTGAGCACCCCTGAAATGGTGGCCATGGTGGCATTGAGGGCCTGCCACTGCTGCAAGGCCTCCTGATGGTGTGTCCCTGGCACAGTGTGCCCAAACCCATTAGCACCTGGACCTTCATTGTCCTGAGTGTATGCCCCTGACTCTGGCCCCTGTACCGTGGTGCACACTTCTCACTGAGCTGTACCTGGGACACTGGTTTGGGGAAGTAAGCCTGGCTGAGGTGTGGGCACCACATGGGAGGGGCAATCCGGTGTGTCCAGGGTTGGGCTGCTGGGTATGGACTGACCAGTCATCCCTGATGGGTCAGGCAAGTTGTCGATGTCCAGACATCAACTGGGGCCTTCATCCTAGGATGGGCTGCCTGACCCTGGCATCTGCTAGCGTGTGGTAGCGGGACCTGTGGATGGGAAGAGAGTGAATTTAATCATGTAGATGTCTTTGTTGGCCACATTGTGTGACACATGGTGTAGCCTGACTTGCTTCCCAGTGACGGCAATGTCAGCTGCAGTGATGAAGATGTTGTTTGGGGGATGCAGACTGTGCCATTGTTTCCATGTCCCTTTGAGGGTTGAGGATAGTGGATGACATTGCTGTCATTGCCATGTGTTAGAACGCAGTAGAGGCTGCCAGTTGATGTGGCCTGTGGATTGGTTGTCCATGCAGGGGTTCCACTGTGAAGTGCTTGTTGGACCTGGGCTCTGAAAAGTTGTGGCTCTACCCTGAGGATTTCATCTACCATGACCCTCAACTCATTGTCAGTAAAATGTGGGTGCTTTTGGGGTGCCATTTTGGTAGGGTGGGGGTGTTTGGTTGTGGATGCAAGTAGGTTGTGGTGTTGATATGTGTGTGATGTGTTCCCTGTGCAAAACGAGAAGTTGTGTGGTGTGTGCTGAGTGTTCGGTGTGAATATGCCTGTGGTGTATGGGTTCTTTGTAACCGGGTCATCGGTATGTGTGATGTTCGTAGGGTTCGCAAGGGATTGTGGGTGTGTGAGGGGCTGATTTATAGTGCCGTGAGCAGGTTTCTGTGGTTTGTGAATGTTTCTCAGGTGTGGGGTAGCCTATCTGTCCAATGTGATGTTGCCTACTATTGGCTGTACCTTTTTTGAACCACTGCGGGTTGCACCGCCAACTGTGTTCCCCCTGGCATGGTCCACTGGGCACGGATCTGACACGTGATAGGAATGACAGAATGGTGTCAATGTGGCAGGGCTGGTGGTCAAACAGTCATTCTTTCACCATGGGTCGGCCTGGCGGGATGGCATTAATGGCTGAATTTTGGCAGTTTTCACTTTGTGGCTTGTAATATGGCGGTCACTGTACCACCGCCACTGACAATATGGTGGTAGTATTCTGCACGGCGATCTTAAATAGATACCGGCAAAATCGTAATGAGGGCCTGAGTCTCGCAAATGTAGGAAACCAAATGGTAAGCTGACAAGACGGACGATATTTGCTTATTTGTGGTGAGAGACTGTACAATAGAACATTCATCCATTGTGAAACATGAGAATGAAATTGGATAGTGATCTGCACAAGGGAGAAAGACATTGATTTTATGCCAAACCGTAAGGTGTAGTTACCACTCAAATTGGCTCCTGAAATTATTATTTTTTTATGGTCTGATTGAAATGTTGGCAGAGTGAGAATTACCTCACAACAGCAATGCAGTTCCATCCCCTCCAAAATAGTGGTTGCCCACCCTGTTTAGACACGTGGATTGGATCCTGTGAAGATTGATGTGTGGTGCTGGTGAATCTTTTACCTAGACTGTGTGATCAAGGTTTGTTGTTTAAAACAATTAATTGTTACAGATCTTCCATTTTACCGGGTCCAAGAAGGTAAATCTTCAGTATGTGTTGCCTTTGAAGAGGGGTGAAGGACATTAGGAATGGAAGTCCACCAAAAGTGAGATATAGTTCAATGTGGGATGTAGAAATAAATTTCAGATTACTGAAGGAGTGGATGAATAACAATTATCTATCAAACAGTTGAGTGGAAAACTGGCAACATTTTTGTTTTTGATATCTTTCAGAATGGTACCAAATGTGCAAGCTTTGAAAGAAATAAACAGATTTTACATTCCAGATGGAGTTTTTAAGTAAAATAATCAAGCAGGATTAAATTGATGAGCAAATTAATTTGTTATCTAAGATTCAGTGATTGGTGTATGGTAAGATCCGTGCAGGTGTACGAGGAAAGAATTGCTGAGTTCAGACTAGCTGGTGAGATTCAGTTATTGATTTGATATGTGAAACCATTTAAAAGGTTTTCACTGCTGGAAATAATGGGATGGGTAAAGATGATCAAGGGAGAGCCTGATGTGAATATGACACAGTTTGCAGCATATGCAACTACAGGTGCTATGGTAAGCAAGGTGTTGTTTTTATCAGGAATAAGATTGCATGTTATAATAAAATCCACACATTGATGAAATGCAAGTGTGTTTGCAAATTTTCATTTAATGGAAGTGGAGCAAGTAAATAATGTAGCCTTGTGGGGCTTTAAAACGGTGTAATGGTAACTTCTGTTCTTGCTATAAGATGATGATTGTCCAAAACATGACAGTAGAATCTAGGTTTTAGTAAAGACACAGAGGCTAGCATTATCACATACTCATAAATGAATAACTAAAAAGGGGTAGCGAATAGGGTGGTGTAGTAAGAATTAGTTTAACAAAAAAGGAAAAAAGAAAGAATAATAAATAATGTTGAGCAGACTCAGAATGTGCTGCTTTGGATGCCTTTCAGATGAGGTACACGTTAACCATGTGTTTTATGCTTCCTGGTTTTATTTCGAGCTGCTACTTCAGAGCTCAGTGTTAATGATTAATTTAGGTTTCAGGGGGTCGTTATGAACATGGCGGGATTCCCCGCTGTGTTCATGCTGGCAGTCTTAACATAGACCGCCAGCCCCCTCGAGACCCAGTGTTTCCCCCAGCAGGCCCAGTGGAATGCTGGGCCAGGACATTGCAGACGGTTCCAAATGGAGCCGTCATCAATGCTGCAGTGCGGTGGGTGCAGCAGCACCCGTCGCGCAGATCACTGCCCGTAAATCGGGCAGTGACCTGCGTGACTGGGCTGTGCACAGGGGCCCATGCACTGCCCATGCCAATTGCATGGGCAGTGCAGGGGCCCCCAGGGGAGCCCCAGAGCACCCCTCCCGACAGCCTTTCCCTGGCAGGGAATACCACCAGGGAAAGGCTGGAGGTACAAGGGGGCATATTTATACTCTGTTTGCGCCGGAATTGCGTCGTTTTTTTTAACGCAAATCCGACGCAAAGCTAACTCCATATTTATAGTTTGGCGTTAGACCCGTCTAGCGCCAAAGATCTTGGAGTTTGCGTCATTTTTTAGCGTGGACACCTACCTTGCGTTAATGATATGCAAGGTAGGCGTTCCCGTCTAAAAAATGACTCCAAGGCATGTGCGCCTTATTTAAACTCCCGTGCAAAAATGGCGCACGGGAGTGGGCGGGTCAAAAGAAATGACATCCAGACGCTTTTGCGTCATTTCTTAACGCCTGGTCAGGGCAGGCGTTAAGGGACCTGTGGGCTCGGAAGGAGCCCAGAGGTGCCCTCCCATGCCCCCAGGGACACCCCCTGCCACCCTTGCCCACCCCAGGAGGACGCCCAAAGATGGAGGGACCCATCCCAGGGAATTTAAGGTAAGTTCAGGTAAGTATTTTTTTTTAATTTTTATTGTGGCATAGGGGGGCCTGATTTGTGCCCCCCTACATGCCACTATGCCCAATGACCATGCCCAGGGGACAGAAGTCCCCTGGGCATGGCCATTGGGCAAGGCGGCATGACTCCTGTCTTTGCTAAGACAGGAGTCATGTCAATGGAGGGTGGGAATAAAAAAAAATGGCGCTAATCGGGTTGAGGCAGATTTTTTCCCTCAGACCGACTTGCCCCATTTTTTGACGCCCAAGCTCCATTTTCCCCTACGCCGGCGCTGCCTGGTGTGGGTCATTTTTTTTTACGCACACCAGTCAGCTCCGCCGGCTAACGTCATTCCATAACTAAGGCGCCCGCATGGCGCTTTGGAATGGCGTTAGCCGGCGTTAACATTTTTGACGCACAACAACGGGGCTATTTCCACATTGGAGGGGAGCCACCCGGATCCCCCTAAAGGAGCGACTGATGACCCTGGGGATCACCACCCATCAGGGCTGGCTACTGCTATGTCCTGGGGTGCCAAACCTCTGGAACATAGCTGTTTGTTTTTGCTTGGTGGGAGATAACAGCTTCTATCAAGCAAATGCAAACATAACTCCTCTTTCTGAAGTGGCATCTGTCAAACAGGTCCTGCTGTCACTCTTCCATCTGTCTTCCCTGCATGCAAATATGCAGGCAGGGAAAAAAGATTAAAACATTGTTCAAGCAAGCAGGGAACTGCTATTAAAAGCAGCTCCTTGCTTGCTGGAGCAATGCCCACTCCTGCAGGAGGTGGGAGCCGGCAGGGACTGCAAGGTCCCAGATAGCCCATAAAGGGCAAAAAATGGAAAAAAACAATCAGCTAGGACTGCACGTTAACAGCAAAAAATTGGAAAAAAAAAAGTTAACCTAATGGTTAAGGTCTCAGACCCTCACACTGAAAGTTGAGGGTTCTACTCCAGGTGTGTCTGTGATCATTTCCCTCCTTTAATTTCTTTTAAACTTCAAAAGAAGTTTAGGGCTCATACTGAAAGGTGATCTCACTTTTTTTAATTGAGGAATACATTTTTCTTTTCAATTTGTACAGAATTATCTCAATGTAAATATATCATCCTTCAAAGCCAAAAAAAAGTTTTATCTCTCTCCCTTTTACTCTTTCTCTCTTTCTTTTTCTCTTTCAATCTCTTTATTCCGTTCACACACTCACTCAGACCTCATTGCACCCACTCAAAGACCCACTCAGACTCTCGTGTACCCACTCACAGCCCCACTCAGACCCTCACACACCCACTCACAGACCCAGTCAGACATTCATGCACCCACTCAAACACCCACTCACAGACCCACTCACACACTCACTCAGACCTCATTGCACCCACTCATAGACCCACTCAGACTCTTGTGTACCCACTCACAGCCCCACTCAGACCCTCACACACCCAGTCACAGACCTGCACAGACACTGATGCACCCACTAAGACACTTATGTACACACTGTCACCCCCAGATACATCCTCTTACACCTGTTCTCACACCCAGAGAGACAGGCTACAGCCAACTACCACATGCATGGCCAAAGGGCCATGTGCAGAGTAGGGTTGGGTGGTTAGGGAGGTTGGCTGCAGAGACTGGCCCTTGCTATGCAGTGCTAATTACCCCACAAATTACGGCACTCATGGCATCTTTGATAACATCATTGAAAATATCAATATAATATTTGCAGTAAAATTTATGACGGAAAAAATATGCATGGCGAGGGCACAAGTTATTGTTACCTTAGGGCACGAGTTATAGTTACTTGATTTAACTATAACTATAACAGGTAAATTTCTATGGTTTTGTCTGTTTATAATGTGAACCTAATTATAACATCCATGTAACTTTAGTTTTTTTTCCGTGAATTTACATAGAAAAAAATCGAAATATATATATATATATATATATATATATATATATATATCCACAGCAAACAATCTAAAAGCGGAGCAACCACTACCCTCAATGCGTTGTGGGGTCTGTCTTCATGCTGCTTCAAATAAATGGAAATTGAACAGAGAAACCTCCGGGAGTGCGGCTTTTTTTTAGCTTTGGATAGATAGATAGATAGATAGATAGATAGATAGATAGATAGATAGATAGATAGATAGATAGATAGATAGATAGATAGATAGATAGATAGATAGATAGATAGATAGATAGATAGTGTCTCCTGTAGGGGAGTCAAGTATCGTAGACTTGAGCAGCGAGTTGTACAGTGGAATGGTGTGTCGAACAGTGCAGTGTGGTGTTCTAGACTGTCAAAGAGTGTTTTAGAGTGGAGTAGGGTGAGGTAGAGTGCCGTAGTGTGGAGTATTGTCAAGTGGAGTGTCAAAAAGCACAGTTGAAGAGAATGTCATAGAGCGGAGTGCCATGTCATATAGTGGTGTGGCATTCTCAGGTATAAACAGTAGGAATAAAATGTATTTTGAGTATTAACTGAGTATTAAATTAATTATGTGTTTAGAAAATAAATACATGTTAAAAACTGCTTTGACATAATGCTTTAATAAAAATAGTTTGCCTTGTATATTTGATTTGGATTTATGAGAGCACACCAGGTTTTATTAAATGTAGTAAATGTAGCTCATGATTCAAATGTAAAAGAATATTAGTTTGTTTATTGTGTGACATGTGAAGAGAAATGCATGTTGCAGATTATTAGAAAATGTAACATTTTAGCAGAGTCCTGTAACTGGAGGAAGATGACAAACGCACATTACTGAGAACGTTTTAGACTGTAACAGAAGTTGGTGGTGCCATCTGCAATGATTGGATACTGGAACTGACACCCACCATGATGACCAATCAAGTAGATTTTGGTTATTTTAATTAGTGGAAAATTTTAGAACTGAAGTAGATCCCCTCTGCACTTTCTTGAAGTCAGTCCCTTTCAGAACCTGCTTGATGTCAGTTCTCTTCTGAGCCTTTTAGAGACAGTTAATGTCTGCTTAAGTCTGCTCTCTCACATTCTCCTCTCTGAGCTTCCAGATGAGTTTTCTCATTATAGTCTTAACTGCCTTATTCTGTTATGTGGTTCGGCATTAATGAGGCCAATTAATTCTGAACTGCTTTTCTGTCCTATGTGCATCTCATGTTCTGCACTGTCCTGATGCTCCTGCCATTCGCTGCCTGAAGAAGGTAAACACTCTATCAAGATGAAACAATGCTGTCTGACATCCCATTAGGTGAGGTATAACTAAATGTGGTTTCCTTTTTTTCCTTTCAGTTAGTAACTTACCCCAGCATATTTTTGTAGTGAGTTATTTTAGTTAGACGTTTTCCAAATTATTTTTGTCTTCTTTTATTTTTGCGTTTGCCCGCATGTGTTAGCCCGTTTCCACACATGTAAGTCTCAATTCTGATTAGTGTTAGGAACAGCCCAGCTCTGAAACCTGAAATCTGAAATTAATTGCTAAAACTGTATTTTGATGCTTTACTGATGTCACCATCATCTGCTTTGAAATCTGATAATAATGTTCATATTGTTTTGTTGCTAATTTACATAATTCTTTTGGAGTGTCTTATAGTATTTATGTTTAGTAGATTGAATCTTTTTAGACACTTTGGCCATCCTATGGTCTTCATGTATGTTTATTATTTAGTTTTGCACACCATTTATGTGACATTGATTTTGGGACTGTAATAAAGCTTTGAAACTTTGGCTGAGCCCGGTGGTCCCCTATGTGGTGTCCCTCCCCCTTGCAATAATTGGCTGGGCCCACAGAGGTTGGGTTCCTGGAGCCAAAAATCAGCACGGGGAGCTGGTCCACGTGGCCCCCTCCCTTTTCAGCAATTGCCCGTGCCATGTGTGCCACAGGGTAAAATGCCTACGGGGGTGGGTGTTTAATAATGATAAACCTATTCTTATGCATAACTATCTTGCCAATGATTTGGTTGTCAATATTTTTGCTGTAATATTTTTGTAGCAATATTTTAATATCACTGTTGAACCTGGCCCTATTTACAGAGTCATCCCCAATCTTTTTGACTTCCTCCTCCTATTTTTTCTGACCCTTTTTGTTGGCGTTAGGACTCTGGGCACTTTACCACTGCTGATCAGTGCTAAAGTGCATATGCTATCCTTTCTATACTTGGTATGATTGTCTTTCAGCTGATTGGCAATTTTAATTTACCTATAAGTCCCTTGTACAGTGGTATCCCTATACTGCAGTGCAGTGCAGCTTGTGCCACTCACAGAAGTAGCCTGTCTCAGGCCTGCTACTGCAGAGCCTGAATGCACAGTTTACTGCCACAGGGACCTGGCACCTAAATTTACTTGCCAGGCCTGGAACTCCCCTTTTACTACATATAAGTCACCCATAAGGTAAACCCTAGCTAACTCTATGGGCAGGGAGCTGTGTGGGTAAAAGGCGGTACATATGCCTGGTTGTGTGGGCTGTCCTAGTAGTGACAAACAGCCTATTTGGTTTCTCACTACTGAGGGTGCTTCCTCCCTCATAGAATTGCACTGGAAAAGCCCTAACATATGTCTAAGTGGTATTGTCTAATCTTTGAGGGGTGCCGTAGCCATGTTTGGGATGGTGGTAATGGTAGTGAGAAATGCTGCTTACTGATGTAGGTGGATATTTTATTACCATTATAGAAATGCCACTTTTAGAAAGTAAGCATTTCTCTGTGCTTATGACTAAGGCATTTTGCAGCTTGCTTCCAATCCACGTCCGGGGCAGAGTGACAGCTGGACTTTGTGCATACTTTTCAGCCTCTACACAGCGAGGGTGGAGGTGTCACAGGAGTGCATCTGCATATGGAATAATCTTCTTGGGCTGGGAGAAGTAGAGGCGGGGCACAACTTCATCTGTAAAGGCTGTGCCCTGGCCTCACACAACGGGCTTGTTTACCCCATAGTGATGTCTGGAGCCAGTGCTGGAGGAGGATGGGGACTTCCCTGGAACTGGTTATTGCTGGTTGGAACTCCTCCCCCTTTTGTGGAGGCTGTGCAAAATGAGTATAAATACAGGGGGGTGTCCACCACCATTTTTAGAGCACTTTTGGAACTGGGACTGAACCTCTGTCAGAGGAACTGCTGGACGGCGCCAAAGGACTCATCTGGACTGCTTTTCTGCTTGTTGCCCTGCCTGCCGGCTGCTCCCTAACTTGGATTCCCCTGGGCATTGGTGACCTCTTTTGTCTGCAGATTTCCTGACACTGTGTGCCCCGGTATTCTCCCAGGAAGCCCAGTGTGTGGAGGGTGCTGGCTTTGCCCTGAATCTACAGTCGAAGCAGCCTCATCCCCAAAATTCAATTACTTGCCTTGGGGGCACAAACCAGCACCTCCTGCTGCCAAGTCACCACCGTGGCCCCAGAAGACTGAAGGGCGGGGTCCAGAGCCAAGAGACTCCCCCCACCAGGCTGTGTTGCTGGGGAGGAGGTGCGTGGTCTCCAGAGACATAGGAGGTTGTTTGCTGAGTCTGAGGAGGGAAAGCGCAGTAATGGCGCCTGCAATAACTGAGGCAGCATGAGGGTGCTCCTTTTCACTCAGGAACCTACCAAGTACGGGTGGCATCCACATCGCGTCTCACAGGGAGGGAGGGACCCCTCAACAGAGGCCCTGTCCCTTCCGAGCCCCGACCGACCACATTTATTATAGTAAGAGTGTGTGAGCTCCTTTATGAACAAGGTACTTGGGAGCTTCTGTACTAAACCGGGTGTGTTTGTACTTACCACCCCTAGTATGGAGAGAGCACAGGAGACTCTGGGCCTGATTACAACTTTGGAGGAGGTGTTAATCCGTCCCAAATGTGACGGATATACCACCAGCCGTATTACGAGTTCCATAGGATATAATGGACTCGTAATACGGCTGGTGGTATATCCGTCACTTTACCGTCACTTTTGGGATGGATTAACACTTCCTCCAAAGTTGTAATCAGGCCCTCTGTGCCTTTCGTGGTGGATCTGGGCCTACCATATGTCATATACCAGAAGCACAGACGCACTGCAACCTTCAAGTGAAAGGTGCTTGTGGTGAGCTTGTCGAGGCTGCCTCTTCACTACACTAATTCTCCCCTGATTGGTACTACATTGCTGTTTTGTTATGACCTGATGAATGTGATAGATGTTTTTATCCTCTGTAAGAGAATGCACCTACATTGCGGAAATGTAATGTAGGCAGGGAGAGGCTACTGCTTTATGACTCGCCATTTGGGGAATGTTTCACTCTATGTGCATTCCGAATGATATCTTGCCAGTCATGATGACGTCTTAGTATGTTTATTCTGACATGTGCATTTTTAGTGGTAATTCCAACCTCAATACTGCTTGTGTTGCAGAATACCAGTAACCTAGATGTTTTACCTGACTATTGCTTATTTTTGCTGAGTACTAGTAGCCTGTGTAATTTTCTGACAACTGCTTGTGTAGAAGGGTATTACTGATACATTTCTTGCTTGGTCTAATGATGTTTTATGCAATTCCATTTACTTTTATATAACTGGTGGTTGTATTTCCTTTGTGGTGTGTTTACTGTGTTACGTGTGTCATGTGTGTTGTGCAAATGTTTTACGTGTTGCCTACAGGATAAGCCTGACTGCTCATCCCAAGCTACCAAGGGGGTGACAAGGGGTTATCTTGGGTGTGTAACTCCCTCGCCCAGACTAGAGTGGTGGGTTCTGCCTGGCTTAGGCTAGGTATACCCTAGTCATCCAGAAACTCCATTTTTAACAATCACAATATTTAAAACTCGTTATTCCAGCATACTTGCTGTCAAAGTCCCTAGATCTCTATTATTTTTTCCTGTGGCAGAATGAGCACATCACATCTTTTCGCGCCTCTCAAGGTGCTTGATTATGACTCCATTAAGCTCTTTTGGCAAGCTCATGTTTCCCTTGATGTTTACTTTACCACATGTCACCTTTTACCCAGTTTCAGTCAAGAATAGTATCTTCAGCAAGATCAGGCATGATGTAACTGGTGTCTAGGTTATTGTTTGTTTCTTTGTCAGAAGTTGCTACAATGTCATGCATGATGTCCAAACCGGTGTACTTAGTTACGTACTTACTTATGTCTACTGCTCCTCTTTGAGTATAGGCCAGTAACCAGGATTCTCCAGCCATTTCTATTTTGGGATTTTCTTTCAATCTGGTGTAGCCCATCTCCTTACAGTCAGCCTCAAGGCCTCAGCACCAAGTGTTTCTTGGCCTTCTTCTTTTTTGCTTTTCTCTTGAAGGTTCCAGATCAAGATTTGCCTGCTAGTGTTTGATACGGGCTTGGGAGGGTGTGACCTATTCAACCCCAGCATCTCCTCATAATTTCATCATGGGCAGGGAGTTGGGAAGTCTCTAGCTGTAGGTCGTTGTTGCTGATGGTGTTTGCAAGCAGATTTGGAGGATTTTCCTCAAACAGGTGTTGATGAAGGTCTGAACTTTGTTGGTGGTGGTCACTACTGTCCTCCATGTTTCTGCTCCATAGAGAAGGATCAGTTTTATGTTGTTCTTAAAAATCTTCATTGTTGGCCTTTGTTATTCATGATTATCTTCCCAACTTTGTCTTTAGCAGGTCTTTCTGCCTTGTTGTATCTGTGGCAAATTTCTTCGTTATATTGTACAGTTCTTTCAAGTTTCCATCCTTTGCTGCTTCCTGGGCTTCTCTGGCAAGACCACTGATGAATCTTCAATTGTCTGCTCTTAAGCTTCTCTTGGCTTCCTTGTTTAACCCTAAACTTTCTATTTTTTCTGTACTTGTTCTGATTGTGTTGACTTTAGTTTTCTCTTTCTTTCTCTCTTGGATTCTGTTGAGAGTCTTGGTGGAGATCTTTTATTTATGCTAGTGTTCCTTGGGGCCCACTACCACCTGGCAGGTTGATGTCACTGTTTCTTTGATCTTCTCCCACTGACTTCCTACTGGCTCTCTGTTATTCTCTGGTTCTTGCAGGACTTGAAACTTGTTTCTGAGGGTAACTGAGTATTCCCTCTGTTTCTCTGCATCTTTGAAGAGGGAGATGTTATATTGTTGGCAATGGTTTCTCAGTTTCATTCATATTTTCTTCAGCTGTATCTTCAGCCTGGCCACAACAAGGTGATGGACTGATGCTATGTCTGCTCCTCTCATCAGACTTACATCTTCCAGAGATCTCCAGAACTTTTCACCAATGCAGACATAGTTGATCTAATTCTCTATTGAATGCTCTGGTGACACCCATGTTATCTTGTATATTTTGTGTGTGGAAATACACTGCAGCCTATCACCAGGCCGTTCAGGATGCAGGGATCTGTGAGCCTTTGTCCATTATTGTTCATGTCACCAAGTCTATGGTTGCTCTCCACTTTTTTGTACCCGGTGTTGTCACTTTCAGTCTTTGCATTGAGGTTCTCCATTAGTATGGTGATGTCTATTGAGGCATTTCTCTAGGACAGACCGGAGTCTGTTGTAAAAGTGTTCTTTTTACTCTTCTTCACTGTCATTTGTAGGTATGTAGCACTGGATAACATCCTTGTTGATCCTCCTTTTCATTGTGCTGAAGGTCTCTGTGATGATTCTAGTACCATGGGATTCCCATCCAATCATAGCTCTGTGGGCTGCTGGCAATAGCATCAGTGCTGCTCGCTGAAGGTTTGGGCGTTCGCTTCCGCATATCCAGAATACATCAGAATTCCTCCAGGAGTCTTTTCTGTCTGGATTATGTCCATCTGGTCTCACTGATGCCAAACAAGACAAGGTTGCAATTTTTCATCTCCACTGCCTCTTGGGCTGTCTTGCCTCTTGCATTAATGGCCCTCATATTCCATGTCCTGATTGAGATGGTCTTGGCAGAAAGCAGGTGGATCTGCTTTGTGGTCTCCAGTGATCTCTGGGTTTCACCACTAGGTGTCATAGATCTCTGTGAAAGAGATCCCTCTTTCCCCAAGGCAGGGATGTATTTTGGCTGACACTTCTGTGGCTAGGACTTTTTTATACGATGGGGTAGCTAGCCCCACGCATAACCCTCCATGTTTCAAAGCTGGGTTTGGGACTAATATGACTGAGTCTAAACCAGACTAGATTCTCACAAATAAGCATAGTCTTTGAAAAGCAATTATCCAATGTGAATAAAGAAGACTCAGACAAATTGTGGGCATGAATGGGAGAGGCCAACAACATATTCAAGAGTTGTATCAATCTCTGATGTAGAATGAGAAAAATATTTTCAGAAATTATTTAATTATGCAATGCCCCAGATCCTTGCCTACTTACATGGGCCCAGTAATTTACTTCCCTTTCTTGGAAGACTTGACCTTCGTGGTCTTTGCAACCCTGCAATCCCACACCAAATGATCTGATGGATAGAATTAAATTACTTTTAGGCAGCACTCTACATGTTGGTGGACCATTTTTCTTCCTCTGTTTAGAGTAGTTTACCTGTTGGGCAGAGTTCTTGATTGGTGCAAAGCTTGTTAAAGGTACATTTTCACATATTAGCTGTGCTCTACATGTTTGCAAGGATGAAAAGGGTTTCTTTCTTGCACCCTAGGGATTTTCACAGCAAACATCCAATTATTTTCAACAGTCTACAACAGTCTACAAGTGATCTGGCACAAAATGCAATACTTAAAATGGCTCCCCATCATGTTTCCAGTGTTCTATTGGTTCAATAGACTTGAAGGCAGTTTTTGACTTCGTTATTATAAATTGTAGAAAAATGTGAATCCCCCTTACCAATTTTATTATGCACTTTACTGTTATTATATATCCATAAATACATATGGAACACCAGTATGGTTACTGATCATTTATTTTGATTTGGGCTGCATTGACAGTTGTTTAACCCCTTCGCTGCCAGGCCTTTTCCCCCTCCTGTGCCGAGCCTTTTTTTGGCTATTTGGAGCAGTTTGCGCTTAGGCCATCATAACTTTTTGCTCACATAAGCTACCCACGCCAAATTTGCGTCCTTTTTTTCCAACAACCAAGGGATTCTAGAGGTACCCAGACTTTGTGAGTTCCCCGGAAGAAGGCCAAGAAATTAGCCAAAAAACAGTGAAAAATTTGTTTTTTTCAAAAAAATGGGAAAAATGGGCTGCAGAAGAAGGCTTGTGGTTTTTTCCTTGAAAAGGGCATCAACAAAGGGTTTGCGGTCATAAAATCACCAGCTTCCCAGCTTTCAGGAACAGGCAGACTTGAATCAGAAAACCCAATTTTTCAAGACAATTTTGGCATTTTACGGGGACATACCCCATTTTTACGATTTTTTGTGCTTTCAGCCTCCTTCCAGTCAGTGACAGAAATGGGCATGAAACCAACGCTGGATCCCAGAAACCGCAACATTTCTGAAAAGTAGACACAAATCTGAATTCAGCAAGGGGTAATTTGTGTAGATCCTACAAGGGTTTCCTACAGAAAATAACAACTGAAAATGAAAAATATTGAAATTGAGGTGAAAAAAACATCAATTTTTCTCTACGTTTTACTCTGTAACTTTTTCCAGTAATGTCAGATTTTCGAAAGCAATATACCGTTACGTCTGCTGGACTCTTCTGGTTGCGGGGATATATAGGGCTTATAGGTTCATCAAGAACTCTAGGTACCCAGAGCCAATAAATGACCTGCACCCTGCAGTGGGTTTTCAATCTATGCCGGGTATACAGCAATTCATTTGCTGAAATTTAAAGAGTAAAAAATAGCTATCAAGAAAACCTTTGTATTTCCAAAAAGGGCACAAGATAAGGTGTTGAGAAGCAGTGGTTATTTGCACATCTCTGAATTCTGGGGTGCCCATACTAGCATGTGAATTACAGGGCATTTCTCAAATAGATGTCTTTTTTACACACTGTCTTCCATTTGGAAGGAAAAAATGTAGAGAAAGACAAGGGGCAATAACACTTGTTTTGCTATGCTATGTTCCCCCAAGTCTCCCGATAAAAATGATACCTCACTTGTGTGGGTAGGCCTAGCGCCCGCGACAGGATATGCCCCAAAACACAACGTGGACACATCACAGAAAACAGAGCTGTTTTTAGCAAAGTGCCTACCTGTAGATTTTGGCCTCTAGCTCAGCCGCCACCTAGGGAAACCTACCAAACCTGTGCATTTCTGAAAACTAGAGACCTAGGGGAATCCAAGATGGGGTGACTTGTGTGGCTCGGACCAGGTTCTGTTACCCAGAATCCTTTGCAAACCTCAAAATTTGCCTAAAAAAACACATGTTCCTCATATTTCTGTGGCAGAAAGTTCCGGAATCTGAGAGGAGCCACAAATTTCCTTCCACCCAGCGTTCCCCCACGTCTCCCGATACAAATGATACCTCACTTGTGTGGGTAGGCCTAGCGCCCGTGACAGAAAACGCCCCAAAGCGCAACGTGGACACATCCAAATTTGTGAAGGAAAACAGAGGTGTTTTTTGCAAAGTGCCTAGCTGTAGATTTTGGCTTGTAGCTCAGCCGCCACCTAAGGAAACCTACCAAACCTGTGCATTTCTGAAAACTAGAGACCTAGGGGAATCCAAGATGGGGTGACTTGTGTGGCTCGGACCAGGTTCTGTTACCCAGAATCCTTTGCAAACCTCAAAATTTGGCTAAAAAAACACATGTTCCTCACATTTCTGTGGCAGAAAGTTCTGGAATCTGAGAGGAGCCACGAATTTCCTTCCACCCAGCGTTCCCCCACGTCTCCCGATAAAAATGATACCTCACTTGTGTGGGTAGGCCTAGCGCCCGCGACAGGAAATGCCCCAAAGCGCAACGTGGACACATCCAAATTTGTGAAGGAAAACAGAGGTGTTTTTTGCAAAGTGCCTACCTGTAGATTTTGGCCTGTAGCTCAGCCGCCACCTAGGGGAACCTACCAAACCTGTGCATTTCTGAAAACTAGAGACCTAGGGGAATCCAAGATGGGGTGACTTGTGTGGCTCGGACCAGGTTCTGTTACCCAGAATCCTTTGCAAATCTCAAAATTTGGCTAAAAAAACACATGTTCCTCACATTTCTGTGGCAGAAAGTTCTGGAATCTGAGAGGAGCCACAAATTTCCTTCCACCCAGCGTTTCCCCACGTCTCCCGATAAAAATGATACCTCACTTGTGTGCGTAGGCCTAGCGCCCGTGACAGGAAACGCCCCAAAGCGCAACGTGGACACATCCAAATTTGTGAAGGAAAACAGAGGTGTTTTTTGCAAAGTGCCTACCTGTAGATTTTGGCCTGTAGCTCAGCCGCCACCTAGGGAAACCTACCAAACCTGTGCATTTCTGAAAACTAGAGACCTAGGGGAATCCAAGATGGGGTGACTTGTGTGGCTCAGACCAGGTTATGTTACCCAGAATCCTTTGCAAACCTCAAAATTTGGCTAAAAAAACACATGTTCCTAACATTTCTGTGGCAGAAAGTTCTGGAATCTGAGATGAGCCACGAATTTCCTTCCACCCAGCGTTCCCCCACGTCTCCCGATAAAAATGATACCTCACTTGTGTGGGTAGGCCTAGCGCCCGCGACAGGAAACGCCCCAAAGCGCAACGTGGACACATCCAAATTTGTGAAGGAAAACAGAGGTGTTTTTTGCAAAGTGCCTACCTGTAGATTTTGGCTTGTAGCTCAGCCGCCATCTAGGGAAACCTACCAAACCTGTGCATTTCTGAAAACTAGAGACCTAGGGGAATCCAAGATGGGGTGACTTGTGTGGCTCGGACCAGGTTCTGTTACCCAGAATCCTTTGCAAACCTCAAAATTTGGCTAAAAAAACACATGTTCCTCACATTTCTGTGGCAGAAAGTTCTGGAATTTGAGAGGAGCCACGAATTTCCTTCCACCCAGCGTTCCCCCACGTCTCCCGATAAAAATGATACCTCACTTGTGTGGGTAGGCCTAGCGCCCGCGACAGGAAATGCCCCAAAGCGCAACGTGGACACATCCAAATTTGTGAAGGAAAACAGAGGTGTTTTTTGCAAAGTGCCTACCTGTAGATTTTGGCCTGTAGCTCAGCCGCCACCTAGGGGAACCTACCAAACCTGTGCATTTCTGAAAACTAGAGACCTAGGGGAATCCAAGATGGGGTGACTTGTGTGGCTCGGACCAGGTTCTGTTACCCAGAATCCTTTGCAAACCTCAAAATTTGGCTAAAAAAACACATGTTCCTAACATTTCTGTGGCAGAAAGTTCTGGAATCTGAGAGGAGCCACAAATTTCCTTCCACCCAGCGTTCCCCCACGTCTCCCGATAAAAATGATACCTCACTTGTGTGGGTAGGCCTAGCGCCCGCGACAGGAAATGCCCCAAAGCGCAACGTGGACACATCCAAATTTGTGAAGGAAAACAGAGGTGTTTTTTGCAAAGTGCCTACCTGTAGATTTTGGCCTGTAGCTCAGCCGCCACCTAGGGGAACCTACCAAACCTGTGCATTTCTGAAAACTAGAGACCTAGGGGAATCCAAGATGGGGTGACTTGTGTGGCTCGGACCAGGTTCTGTTACCCAGAATCCTTTGCAAATCTCAAAATTTGGCTAAAAAAACACATGTTCCTCACATTTCTGTGGCAGAAAGTTCTGGAATCTGAGAGGAGCCACAAATTTCCTTCCACCCAGCGTTTCCCCACGTCTCCCGATAAAAATGATACCTCACTTGTGTGGGTAGGCCTAGCGCCCGCGACAGCAGACACCCCAAAACGCAACGTGGACACCACATTTTTTCATTGAAAACAGTGCCTACCTGTAGATTTTGGCCTCTAGCTCAGCCGGCACCTAGGGAAACCTACCAAACCTGTGCATTTTTGAAACCTAGAGACCTAGGGGAATCCAAGATGGGGTGACTTGCGGGGCTCTGACCAGGGTCTGTTACCCAGAATCCTTTGCAAACCTCAAATTCGGTCTAAAAAAACACATTTTCCACACATTTCGGTGACAGAAAGTTCTGGAATCTGAGTGGAGCCACAAATTTCCTTCCACCCAGCGTTCCCCCAAGTCTCCCGATAAAAATGATACCTCACTTGTGTGGGTGGGCCAGGTGCCTGCAACAGAATAAGGCCCAAAACTTGTAGAGATAGAGGGGATAGCACAGCAAGTTTATAAGGACATATTCTTTTATACATCTTTAGACTGACTCTGCTTTGGGGACAACACATAAGTGAGGTGTCATTTTACTTGGGAGACTGAGGGGAACACTGGGGAGTAGGAATTTTGTGCTGGAGTGGTGATCTTACGAAGAAAAGTAAGGAAAATATGCTTTTTTAAGCACATTTTGAGGTTTACAGAGGAGTCTGGGTAAGAAAATGTTGGGGGATCCACGCAAGCCACACCTCCCTGGACTCCTTGGGGTGTCTAGTTTTAAAAAATGTCTGGGTTTGGTAGGTTTCCCTAGATGAAGGCTGCACACAGGACCAAAAACATAGGTGCCCTCTCCCCCCCAAACACAGGTAGTTTTATAATATATCGTTTTGATATGCCCACATACGTCCGTGATGTGCCAAACACTAAAATTTTAAAAAGAAACACACTTAGGTTATGTGAAAAAGACCCCTCACCCACCAACCAAGTTGGTGGCATGCTTCATCATTGGGGTCCCACCTGAGGCACCTAGCGTGTCACAGGTGTGCTGCGACGCCTGATTACAGCGGAGCAGGTTTTGTCATTTTTACCACACATACTGGTTGGATTTGGCACGAGGGTGAGTGATGGTTCAGTGGATCAAATTTGACTAACAAGAGCTTTCACAAAAATGAAATGCACGGTTTGTAACTGAAAGTCAAAAAACTGAACCAATGACTCACAGCTCGTGAGCTGTAAAGCCGCGACAAGGCACCAACCGCTTTACAGTCCATTCACACAACTTTCATACATGACACACACAAGGCCATTCACACCGCCAGCCACGGGCCCAGCACATTACAACACTCACATCGACAGACAGCGCCACTCAAGGGCCCATCACTTACATACGCCCACATGCCTGATACAACAATCACACCAGCTGATGGGAGTGTGTGGACTGGTGTTTGGCTGGCAGTGTGTTGCAGTAGCCAACAGCAAGTCAATATGTACACTCTCAGCCAAGCCCCACTCCACACACAATGGCATCATTTTTTTATATTTTTTTTTTAACAGAGGAACCCCTAACTAAGTAGAAAGAATTACAAAACTACAAACACAAAAGCTCTAACTAAGAACATGACAGAAATGCTAACCATGAAACTAAACACATGAAATTACAAAACAGACATGAGTTTACACTCATGGTTGTTCCCAGAAATTCTTCTGGGTGTGGTAATTCTTAAAACAAGCACCGACACACAGCCCAGGCTTTGAAGGACAATCTGGGCAGTACATTCGAGTCTCCCTCCGGATACCTCTTCGAAAACACACTCTACATTTCTTAGCTGGAAAGTCTTTTTTGGGTGTGGGAGGAATGTGCTCAGCAAAGTGGCGATCTTTCAATCTAGCCACATCCTCCACCACTGCTTCTCTAGGAACTCTGGCCTGTTCCACCACAATAAGGCTCTCTATCACTGACTCCTGAAATTTCACAAATGTCATCTTTGACTCTGGAGACCTATCCCTAAACACAATAAAAGCATTGAAGGTTGCTAAGTGGAAGAGGTGAAGTGCTAACTTCTTATACCAAACGTAAGACTTACGAATAGCAGTATAAGGTTCCAACCTCTGGTCAACTCTATCTACACCTCCCATGTGCTTATTATAATCTAAAATGCACACAGGTTTGCGCACTTCAGCAACCTGGCCCCAAACAGTCACAGGGGAAGTACTCTCATCATGGATGGTACTTAGCATGTAGACATCCCTCTTGTCTGAAAATTTCAAAGCTAGCAGCTCCTCGTTCCGCAAGGCACAGCACTGTCCTCTCTCAAGTTTTTTACAGACAAGCTCCCTTGGATAGCCTTTCCGGTTAGAACGGATTGTGCCACAAGCAACTGTGTCCACTCTAAACAATTCCTTGAACAATTGCACACCAGTGTAGAAGTTATCTACATACAAATGGTGACCTTTGTTGAACAGTCGTCTACCAAGATCCCACACAATTTTCTCAGTAACTCCAAAAGTGGGAGGACAACCAGGGGGGTCAATATTGGAATCCCTACCAGTGTACACACGGAAACTATACACATATCCTGTCCTACTTTCAGACAGCATATACAATTAAATTCCATATCGTGCCCTTTTGCTAGGAATGTACTGCCTAAAAACCAAACGACCCTTGAAGAGGACCAAAGACTCGTCCACACTTAACTCTTTGCCTGGAACATAGACCTCCGAAAACCGATCTACAAAATGATCAAGTACAGGCCTAATCTTAAAAAGACGGTCAGAATCTGGGTGATCTCATGGCTAATGCATTGTCAACAAAATGCAGCATCCTAAGAAGAAGCAAATACCGATTACGACTCATGGTCGCTGGAAATATAGCTGTTGCCATCAAGGGACTGGTAGACCAATACGAAGCCAGTGACGGCTTCCTTATCAACCCCATCAAAAAAGTCAACCCCAAAAACTTTTTTAACTCCTCCAAATTTGTGGGAATCCACTGGGCAGCTCTAGAGTGTGGCCTAAGTCTAGCAATGTTGTCCCTCAAATGCTGCTCTGCATACAAATTAGTCTGCTCAACAATCTCTTCCAAAAACATATCATCCATGAATAACTCAAAGAAATAGATAGGCATAAAGTTCTCTGTATTGGCGTTACACCCCGGGAGACCAGTAAAGGCAGGCAACTCTGGCTGCTCCATGTTTGGGGCAACCCAGACATCAGGTCTTATAACGGGAAACCTTTCAGCCCCAGGTTGCTGCACTATTGGCACATCAATGTCCTCCTCTAAAACAGGCCCTTCATCTGCACTGAGTGTGGCTTCATCACCAGAATATTCCCCTCCAACAGAAACATCACTGACAGAATCTCTGACTTCCTCCTCTGCCTCAGATGCAGAGTCCGTCTCATAGTCATGATCAGACTGTGACTCAAAAAGCATACCAACCACCTGCTGAGCGGTGATCCTGCGGCTAGCCATGATATCTCCTACTAAAATTAACTGGACAAATTCACCACCAACAACCAGCACTGTGTAAGACAAGTAACAAAGTGTAGCTTTGTTAGTAAGAGTTCTAAACTCAAAAACTATACCGCTCACTTGCCTGAAAAAGCTTGATTCACCAGCAACTACACAGCAATCACCAATGATATCCCACTAAAAAGAAAGAAAGAAAGGCAAATTAGAAATAAGACAAAACCAATATCATTGTGCACAAACCTAAGGACAATTTCACACACAATCCTGCATTTAGTACACCCCCTACAAACATGTCATTCATGCATTGCAACAATACTCCTTTGGAGTAAATTGTTTTTACTTACCTAAAATATGCAACTGTGCAAACTGCAGGTCAACCACCGCCAAAACCGCAAGGAGCCACAGCAAATAAAGCAAAAGCTTTGAACTAGAACAAAAAGGAGGAAAACATTTTTTATCACAAATGCAAAGACTTCTTCAGTTGACAAACACCCCACCATCAAACATTTAGAAATTGGTGCCTAAGTGGATTCTGCCATAGGGGCAGATGGGCCTGCTAAAAGAATAGGCCTGTCTGCCCCAAGGAAGCCAGAAAATACCTTTAGTAGTGTGTCCCCATGGAGAGCGACCCTTGCCAAAGGGGACAGCCCTCAAACAAACAAAAAAACAAAAAAACTTACACAACACTATCCCTGGTGCCTAAGTGGCTTCTGCCCCCCTTGGGGGCAGGTGAGCCTAAGAAAATAGGCCCATCTGCCCCCAGGGGGTGTAGAAATGGCCAACAGGTCAATGCCCCCCTTGGGGGGGGCGCCCCGTGACCAAGGGGACGCCCCCCCACAAAAATAAACAAATAAAAAAAAAATCCCTGGCGTTCTAGTGGTTTCTGCCCCCCTTGGGAGCAGACCAGCCTAAACATAATAGGCTGATCTGTCTCCAAGGGGTGCAGAAATGGCCTGGGTACATGTGCCCCCAAAGTGGGGGGCGACCCTTGCCCAAGGCCCCCCCCATCCACTAACACACACACACACACACACTATCCCTGGTGTCTAAGTGGCTTCCGCCCCCCTTGGGGGCAGGTGGGCCTTACAAAATAGGCCCATCTGCCCCCAGGGGGTGTAGAAATGGCCAACAGGTCAATGCTCCCCTTGGGGGGGCGCCCGTGACCAAGGGTCGCCCCCCCACAAAAATAAACAAATAAAAAAAAATCCCTGGCGTTCTAGTGGTTTCTGCCCCCCTTGGGGGCAGACCAGCCTAAAAATAATAGGCTGATCTGTCTCGAAGGGGTGCAGAAATGGCCTGGGTACATGTGCCCCCAAAGTGGGGGGCGACCCTTGCCCAAGGCCCCCCCCATCCACTAACACACACACACACACACTATCCCTGGTGTCTAAGTGGCTTCTGCCCCCCTTGGGGGCAGGTGGGCCTTACAAAATAGGCCCATCTGCCCCCAGGGGGTGTAGAAATGGCCAACAGGTCAATGCCCTCCTTGGGGGGGCGCCCCGTGACCAAGGGGACGCCCCCCCACAAAAATAAACAAATTTTAAAAAATCCCTGGCGTTCTAGTGATTTCTGCCCCCCTTGGGGGCAGACCAGCCTAAAAATAATAGGCTGATCTGTCTCCAAGGGGTGCAGAAATGGCCTGGGTACATGTGCCCCCAAAGTGGGGGGCGACCCTTGCCCAAGGCCCCCCATCCACTAACACACACACACACACACACTATCCCTGGTGTCTAAGTAGCTTCTGCCCCCCTTGGGGGCAGGTGGGCCTTACAAAATAGGCCCATCTGCCCCCAGGGGGTGTAGAAATGGCCAACAGGTCAATGCCCCCCTTGGGGGGGGCGCCCCGTGACCAAGGGGAAGCCGCCCCACAAAAATAAACAAATAAAAAAAAATCCCTGGCGTTCTAGTGGTTTCTGCCCCCCTTGGGGGCAGACCAGCCTAAAAATAATAGGCTGATCTGTCTCCAAGGGGTGCAGAAATGGCCTGGGTACATGTGCACCCAAAGTGGGGGGCGACCCTTGCCCAGGACCCCCCCATCCACTAACACACACACACACACTATCCCTGGTGTCTAAGTGGCTTCTGCCCCCCTTGGGGGCAGGTGGGCCTAACATAATAGGCCCATCTGCCCCCAGGGGGTGTAGAAATGGCCAACAGGTAAATGCCCCCCTTGGGGGGGCGCCCCGTGACCAAGGGGACGCCCCCCCACAAAAAAAAAACAAATAAAAAAAAAACCCTGGCGTTCTAGTGGTTTCTGCCCACCTTGGGGGCAGACCAGCCTAAAAATAATAGGCTGATCTGTCTCCAAGGGGTGCAGAAATGGCCTGGGTACATGTGCCCCCAAAGTGGGGGGCGACCCTTGCCCAAGGCCCCCCCCCATCCACTAACACACACACACACACACACTATCCCTGGTGTCTAAGTGGCTTCTGCCCCCCTTGGGGGCAGGTGGGCCTTACAAAATAGGCCCATCTGCCCCCAGGGGGTGTAGAAATGGCCAACAGGTCAATGCCCCCCTTGGGGGGGCGCCCCGTGACCAAGGGGACGCCCCCCCACAAAAATAAACAAATACAAAAAAATCCCTGGCGTTCTAGTGGTTTCTGCCCCCCTTGGGGGCAGACCAGCCTAAAAATAATAGGCTGATCTGTCTCCAAGGGGTGCAGAAATGGCCTGGGTACATGTGCCCCCAAAGTGGGGGGCGACCCTTGCCCAAGGCCCCCCCCATCCACTAACACACACACACACACACACACACACTATTCCTGGTGTCTAAGTGGCTTCTGCCCCCTTGGGGGCAGGTGGGCCTAACAAAATAGGCCCATCTGCCCCCAGGGGGTGTAGAAATGGCCAACAGGTCAATGCCCCCCTTGGGGGGGGCACCCCGTGACCAAGGGGACGCCCCCCCCCACAAAAATAAACAAATAAAAAAAAATCCGTGGCGTTCTAGTGGTTTCTGCCCCCCTTGGGGGCAGACCAGCCTAAAAATAATAGGCTGATCTGTCTCCAAGGGGTGCAGAAATGGCCTGGGTACATGTGCCCCCAAAGTGGGGGGCGACCCTTGCCCAAGGCCCCCCCATCCACTAACACACACACACACACACACACACTATCCCTGGTGTCTAAGTGGCTTCTGCCCCCCTTGGGGGCAGGTGGGCCTTATAAAATAGGCCCATCTGCCCCCAGGGGGTGTAGAAATGGCCAACAGGTCAATGCTCCCCTTGGGGGGCGCCCCGTGACCAAGGGGACGCCCCCCCCCCACAAAAATAAACAAATTTTAAAAAATCCCAGGCGTTCTAGTGGTTTCTGCCCCCCTTGGGGGCAGACCAGCCTAAAAATAATAGGCTGATCTGTCTCCAAGGGGTGCAGAAATGGCCTGGGTACATGTGCCCCCAAAGTGGGGGGCGACCCTTGCCCAAGGCCCCCCCCATCCACTAACACACACACACACTATCCCTGGTGTCTAAGTGGCTTCTGGCCCCCTTGGGGGCAGGTGGGCCTTACAAAATAGGCCCATCTGCCCCCAGGGGGTGTAGAAATGGCCAACAGGTCAATGCCCCCCTTGGGGGGGCGCCCCGTGCCCAAGGGGACGACCCCCCACAAAAATAAACAAATAAAAAAAAATCCCTGGCGTTCTAGTGGTTTCTGCCCCCCTTGGGGGCAGACCAGCCTAAAAATAATAGGCTGATCTGTCTCCAAGGGGTGCAGAAATGGCCTGGGTACATGTGCCCCCAAAGTGGGGGGCGACCCTTGCCCAAGGCCCCCCCATCTACTAACACACACACACACACACACACACTATCCCTGGTGTCTAAGTGGCTTCTGCCCCCCTCGGGGGCAGGTGGGCCTAACATAATAGGCCCATCTGCCCCCAGGGGGTGTAAAAATGGCCAGCAGGTCAATGCCCCCCTTGGGGGGGCGCCCCGTGCCCAAGGGGATGCCCCCCCACAAAAATAAACACATAAAAAAAAATCCCTGGCGTTCTAGTGGTTTCTGCCCCCCTTGGGGCAGATCAGCCTAAAAATAATAGGCTGATCTGCCCTCAAGGGGGGCAGAAATGGCCCTAAAAGACATGCCCCGCAAAGGGGAGCGACCCTTGCCCAAGGGGGCGCCCCCCCCATCCACTACACACCCAATCCCTGGTGCCTAAGTGGCTTCTGCCCCCCTTGGGGGCAGATGGACCTAAAAAAAATAGGCCGATTTGCCCCCAAGGGGGGCAGAAAAGGCCAACAGTTCTCTGCCCCCTTGGGGGGGGGGCGCCCCTTGCCCAAGGGGGCACCCCCCCCACATAAATACACATAAAAAAAAAAACCCTGGTGATCTAGTGTTTTCTGCCCCCCTTGGGGGCAGATCTGGCTAAAAAGTAGCCAATATGCCCTCAAGGGGGGCTGAAATGGCCCTAAAAGACATGCCCCCCAAAGGGGAGCGACCCTTGCCCAAGGGGGCGCCCCCCCATCCACTACACACACAATCCCTGGTGCCTAAGTGGCTTCTGCCATAGGCCGATCTGCCCCCAAGGGGGGCAGAAAAGGCCAACAGTTCTCTGCCCCCTTGGGGGGGGCGCCCCTTGCCCAAGGGGGCACCCCTCCACACATAAATGCACATAACAATATAAATCCTTGGTGATCTAGTGTTTTCTGCCCCCCTTGGGGGCAGATCTGGCTAAAAAGTAGCCAGATCTGCCCCCAAGGGGGGCAGAAATGGCCTGAGTAATTGCCCCCTAAAGGGGAGCGACCCTTGCCCAAGGGGCCGCTCCCCGCAAGCCAGAAACAGAAAGTACAACAAAAAAAAACAAATCCCTGGTGTCTAGTGGGCATTCCTGCTGCCCGATCGCAATGCGATCGGGCAGCAGGAATGCTCAAAGAGACACCGGGGAAAAGGAAAAGCCTTTCCTTTTCCCCGGTGCCTCTTTAGCCCCAACCCCCCACCCACCAGGAAGAGGAACTCACCTCTTCACTTGTCGCCGCACAGGAAGCAAATGGCTTCCTGTGCGGCGAGAATCCCATAATGAAGTCAGCGCGCGATCGCGCGCTGACGTTATTATGGGGGGGTGGGGAGGTCGGGGGTGGAAGGGGAAGGGCTTCCCCTTCCATCCCTGACTTTGGGGGGTGGAGGGGAAGCACACAGAGGGAGCGAGAGCGCTCCCTCTGGGCTGTGTGCCGAGGACGTAGTGGTTACGTCCTCGGCACAGCAGCACTGTGCCGCGGGACGTAACCACTACGTCCGCGGCACAGAAGGGGTTAAGGTGGTGAGCTATTGATCTTTACTGTGCATTTCCGGGACAGGTAATTAGTATTGAGATGCCAATGAGATCTCTGATAGCTAGAGCCCTTAATTATTTGAGACTGCTATTTGATATCACATGGGCTCCAATTGATTCATTATTAGGTTTGTATCATAATGATTTTGCAACACATTCTTTCCAAAATGCGTGAATGGATTGATATTATACCACTGAGCAACATGCTGTCATTATGCATAATGATAACTTTAATAGCTTGTTGAAAGGAGCATTAATCAATGGTCTAAGAACTTGATATGTTTTATCCTCCCCCAACACATACTAGAAGAGTTTTCATTCATATTTTCTTCATTTGTACTGCACTGATGAGTGTAATCCCGAATGGTGGTGTTCTTTGTTTCACTGCACTGGGACCTGGGAAGAAGTGAATCGTAAATGCAATCTTGCCGTCCTTGCCTCTAGGGCATTGTGACTTAGGAGAATCCATTGATCATATTTTTAAGGGATAGGGCCTGATTACAAGTTTGGCGGTCTTTCATCCGTCCCCCCATTGCTGCGGTCCACAGTAGTCCATTCAGTCAGTGGCCTTTTGCCCGCCCTATTACAATGTAAGTAGCCTGAAACGCCAACCGCATCCACGGAGTTTGTCGCACCTGCAAAATGTCAGACAACAATGCTGGCTGTTCATACTCCATTGCTGTCAGGGCTGTGGGTTCCTGTCGAGCAGATTTTGAAAACACAGTGGCATTGGACGTCCCCGTGTGGCGGTTACCCAATGGCAGTAGGCGTGACGGTACGCGCCCAGCCAAGCACCATAACAGTGGCCATTGAACGGATACAAATACAACACACCTGATGTCCATTGGCCAAGTGGATACACCTGCAAATTACACTAGAAAACATACCCCATTCCAGACCATGGGGGTTATTCTAATTTTGGAGGAGGTGTTAATCCGTCCCAAAAGTGACATAAAAGTGACGGATTTACCACCAGCCGTATTACGAGTCCATTATATCCTATGGAACTCGTAATACGGCTGGTGGTATATCCGTCACTTTACCGTCACTTTTGAGACGGATTAACACTCCTCCAAAGTTAGAATAACCCCCCATGATCCTTTGCAAATCCATTGCAGCAGGGCAATTTGGAGACAACATTTTAATGAGAGAAGGCAGGCCTTTTTTTCCCATGCCTTTTACTACTCTCAACACACTTTGCCAGCACATTTTCTTATCATCCCTTTGCGCATTTTTTGTTGCACTGTCACTTTCTTTATTTGGAGATATATCACAGCCAAAACATCCACATTTTTCAGAGGCAGAGTTGGCAGTCATGGTGGATAAAATCATAAGAGTAGAGCAATAATTGTTTGGAGCCCAAATCCAACATACTACTATCAGTCAGGGACTTGTGGTCCATATTAGTAGACAGAGTGAATGCTGTAAGTACCACCCTGCACACAAAGGAGGAAATTAGGAAGAGATGGAAGACCTGTGGGGTAAGGTGTGTTCCCTGGCCTCCAAGCAATACATTGAAGCCCATAAGACTGGTGGTGGTCCTCCCATCACCCCAATCAAATTGTTCCTGTGGGAGGAGAAGGTCTTGCAGATAATAAGTCCTGAAGGCTTGACAGGAACACCTGGGGAATTGAAGTCTTGGAAGTTGCACTTCACCAACTGCTCCAATGTCCTGTTTGCTTCAATTTAGCTTTTGCCATTGTTTCCTAACATGCAATCCCCAAAGTTTCAGAGATGCTGATTTGTCTGTGTCTATGTGCATTGTTGCATATGTATCAATCGCTATCTCATGCCACATGTTGTAACTGTATCTGTGAGTGTCGTCCCATAAAAATATCATTTAGGGATCCATGATATGTGTCAATATCTAAATATAATGTCCATCCCAACTGAACAGGTATGTTGGACTAACCCTTTCGTAAGTGGTGGCAAGTAGAGATTGAAATGACTACAACCACCATGAGGCCCTGTTTCTGTAACTCAAAACAAGATAACATTGTGATTCTGCCCATTCTCACTTATCTGACAAATCACAACTGATGTTCATTTCTCATGCAGTGAGCAATCTACATACAAGGCTCTATTAGAGACATTTCTGCCTACTTTGCTTTATGCCATCTTGGTCTCCTCAACTGAAACAATTGATGGAATGAGTGACACCATTCCAAGTGTGTGGCTCAAATATTTGCAAGGCATGACTTTAACACAGCAGATTAGCAGTTGCAGGTGACCCATTGACTCTGCACTGCTCACATGATGACTAATGCTAAATACACAACCAAGTTGTGTGACCTTCTGTTGTGTACACAGCTAGGCCTTGGAATGGTCAATTACACATGTAAACTCTCAACGGTGTTGTCTTGAATATTTGGGAGATGTAATGTTTGTCCCTAAATCCAAAAAACAACATCTCAGGACCTCTAATGACCTGCTTAATTCAAGTGTATTTAATGTCTACAAATGTCTGGTCAACAAATTTAATACCACTGAAAGATATCACAATAATTATCTCTACCTGTGTTGTCTTTTTCTAGGTTTCTGCTCACTTTGTCACAAAAGATTTGGATGTAGATACCACACTTCTACCAATGACAATGTTCTCTATTTCACAACAGGTCTATCTGGCAGAGCACCTGCCCAGAGCTTGGACAAAGAAGAGGCACCCAGGCCATCCCAGGACCAAGCCTCCAGTGATGACAACACTCCTGGTGATCTGGATAAGGATGGCAGTGCTGGTCCATATGGTCAGCCTGGGAAAATGGCAACTGTGAGTTTCAATGGGCTCACGACAACATATCCCACCCCAGCTACAACACCTCAGCCAACATCATCCCCTACAACCTGTGTACCTAGCATAGTAACGACCATCATGTGCCCCCTGTGCTGGATCCTGATATGACAATCACCACCCCTGTTACAGAGGAGTCAGGAACCAGTGTGAGACAGTACCCTGGGCCAAGGGCACAGGCTCGTGGTGGTAAGGTTCATGGGAGGGTCACTGTGGCCTGGCAGAGAGAGGCCACTAGGGCCACCCACACCCAGGACACCCTCTACCAAGTCTTGGAGCCTATTGTGAGACCCAAGGCTTGATGGGCCAGGTACTCACTGAAATCCAAGAGATGAAGCAGCTGCAGAGGAACATAGATCATGAGATGGAGGCCTATAATTCAAACGTTGGCTCCCTAATTAGAGTTCTGCAGGACATTCACAAACATCTGTGTAGGACTTTTCCAGGACCACCTGCCTCTTCATGTGGTCCAACTACACCAGGGCCATCAACATCTTCTGCAGCCACAGAAAGAGAGGCCTGGCCAGAGGAAGAAACGCATGCCGGCACCTCTGTCTCTGCAGCTGTGGATCCCTGCTGCACTGGCAAGCGGGGTCGTCCACGCAAATGACCAAGAAGTGAGAATGGCAAGTCCTTTACCACCACCACCAAGAAACCTCAAACCTAATTTACTCCAGTGGGTGTAACACATTCACTCTGTGGACTATTTCTGGGCACATCTGCCTTTCTGATGGCAGTAGTGTTTTGGGCATTGGACTTGAAACAGTTTGGCATCTACAGCTGTGATTTAATTCACCATGACTGACTTCTTCACTTTTCAGTTTTTCTGTTTGCGTTTCACAATGTTTCTTTTCTCCTTATTCACAAAATAAATTCAGTAGTCTGCAACTCATTACCTGCTGTGGTATATCTCACATCTAGCAATATACTTATGTACTTCAATATGAACTTTACAATTGCAAAAATATCTACTTGTGTAAGCATGGATATATTGGATGTACACAAAGTTTACTCAGGATCGCAACTATGTCTCATCAATACATAAATACAAGTTCATTCTCATGTACCATCTTTATTCCATTGCACCAACAATAGCCTGGCATTATGTCAGAAACATAGCAAATCATACATTACACCAATAATCTGTTTCAGTGGTCACATTTTCATTTGCAGACCTTAACAACATGGAAGAAGGGGATACATCTGACAATTCTTTATTGAATAGGCAAAGTACCAGTATCTGGTGGGATGTCACCAACAAATGTCTATGCTGTGCACAGCACTTTGCCCAACAAAGAGGGGACACATCAACAGCTACATACGCTTTACACACAATGAAGATTTAGCCAGTGTGAAGGGTAAATAGCATGATTTGGATCCAAAACAGCATTTTGTTGGAGCACATGATGGCACACATATTGCATTGGGACCAAGACATGACAAAGAACAAGTCCAATGGAGTTCTCATAACATCTATCCTATCACTGTGAAAGCTGTCTTGGTACAAGATTAGTACACCCAAAGTCTGTGTCTGTCATACCCAGGAGCAACCCATAACACCATTGTACTTCCAACCAGAATCATGTACTCGCAAATGTCACAAGTCTGAAATGTCCAAGTGAAGATGCCATGGTGAAGGTACCTAAAACACACCAGCACAAGAAAATTAGCTATTGCTCCATACATAAAAGACAATTCACATAGACCCTTATTACGACCCTGGCGGTCGTTGATAAAGTGGCGGTAATACCGCCAACAGACTGGTGGTAACTACCTCCAAATTATGACCATGTCTGAAAGCTCTCTGAAAGACTGCCAATGTACCACACCGACTGCCAGGGCTGAAACAACACGCATCACGGCGGTAACCGCCTACAGCCAGGCGGAAGTCAATGTTCCGCCCACCATATTACAAGAACACAATCCGCCACCTTTTCCGGGGCAGTATCAACGACATCAAAAGCCTGGCGGAAACTGAGCTCAGAAGTCAAAGGAGTCACCATTGGAGACACAGGGAAGAACCATGCTGCCATGGAACCAGAACTGCATGTTTTTCCGATGATATTCTACGTTCTGCTCCACCACGAACACCAACGCCGGTGAAGACGATGACGGTGAGTACATCTGCCTAGCACACAGGGAGGGGGTAGGAAAAAGAGAGTGACATGCACGCACAACACACACCCCACATACACACACCATACACACAACCAGATGCATTACAAAAACAAGTTGAACTCGTAACTCGGCTGAAAAATGCAAGGACAAAACGTCTTCGCAAAAGTGTTTGTAATAAGATCAACACAATAAAAATAATAAGTCAGGTAAGATAATAGATATATACATATTTACAGAAAAAGGGATACAGCCCAGTCCTCAATTTTCGTGGGCCACATGGCCACAGACCAAAGTCCAAGGCCACACATGTCACCTGCTTCAACACAGAGAGAATACTGCAGGGGCATCAGTTGGTAAATAGGCAGGCACCTCAGGGGGACGGGGACGGGGGGGCACCTAAGCTGGGAGATGGAACAAGACCGCTGGTTCTGGAGGGGGTAACGTGCCCTGTGTTTCGTCCTGGGGAGTGATGGGTCACAGTCTCACAGGTGGGTGTCATACCCACTGGTTCTGGAGGGGGCAACATGCCCTGTGCTTGACCCTGGGGAGTGATGGGCCACAGTTTGTCAGGTGGGTGTCCTACCCACTGGTTCTGGAGGGGGCAACGTGCCCTGTGCTTGATCCTGGGGAGTGCAAGGTCACAGTCTCTCAGGTGGGTGTCATACCCACTAGTTCTGGAGTGGGCAACATGCCCTGTGCTTGATCCTGGGGAGTGATGGGCCACAGTCTCTCAGGTGGGTGTCCTACCCACTAGTTCTGGAGGGGGCAACGTGCCCTGTGCTTGATCCTGGGGAGTGCAGGGCCACAGTCTCTCAGGTGAGTGTTATACCCACTGGTTCTGGAGTGGACAGGCCGCACAGCAGCCCATGGAGGCAGGATTACATACCGTCCACCAGCGGTGAGGGCTGCAAAGCGGTGGTGCCACTGTTGGGGGGAAACTCCTGCCCTTCCCCTGCAACCTCAGACGGCTGCTAAGTGGTGGTGCTACTGGTGGGAGGAGGCTCCTGCCCATCCCCTGCAACCTGGGATGGCGGCACGGTGGTGGTGCTGCAGTTGGGGGGAAGCTCCTGCCCATCCCCTGCAACCTCGGACGGCTGCATAACCATGGTTGGTGGTGGGGGCAGACTCCTTGGCCTTTCATGTGGCAGGTGCAGTCTCCCTCCCCTTTAGGCTGGCTGGTACAGGCTCCTTCCCCTTCAGTACATGTGGCCTTGATCCCTTTCCACCACAAGGGGGTGCGGTTTGGACTGGGCCCATCAACTATGTGGCTGAGGTGCTTGGCTGGGTTTATGATACCCTGCCCATACGTGCAGGACGGGGGGAGGGAGAGGGAAGAGGTCAATGGTGGATAGGAACAGTTTTTTAGGGACATTGGGGCGGGAAGAGGGAGAAGGAATGGGAGTGGAGGATGAGGGAGTGGTTGTTGGAGGTGTCTGTCTGATGCTTTTGGGTGCAGGTGCATGAGCTGTATGCTGCTTTGAGGTGGATGGCTGTTGGGTGTCTGAGTGCTTGCGTTTGTGTACTTTAGGAGGGGGGGCCAGACACAGTGGGAGAGGACACAGGGGACGTGTGCATGGCTGTTGTGGAGGTGTCTGCCATTGAGGTGTGTGTGTTCTGCTTGGTGTGGTCATGATGCTGGTAGTGGATTATGATGTAGTGCATGCAGGTGTGAGTGTGGATGTAACTGGGTGGGAGGTGGAGGAGGAGGAGGAGACAGTGGAAATAGTGGATGTTGTTGTGTCTGCAACTAGATGGTGTTTGTGTGAGTGCCTGTGGGATGAAGTGTGGTGCATGTGTTTGCCTGTGACACTCTTGTGTGTTGTCTTGTGTGCATGCTCATCTGTATGTGTGGTTCAGATAGGTTGGGGTTGAGGGGAATGGGACTGGGGAGTGGAAGTTGGAGGGGGGACGGTAGAAACAGGGAAAATGGCTGCAATCAGAGAGGAGGCCAGAACCTGAATCGATCTCTGTTGGGCTGCCAATCAAGTGTGAATGCCCTTCAGGAATGCATTAGATTGTTGTATCTGGGCTGTCAGCCCCTGGATGACATTCACGATGGATGACTGCCCTACAGAGATGGATCTCAGGAGGTCAATAGCCTCCTCACTCAGGGCAGCAGGGCTAACTTAGGCAGGGCCTGAGGTGCTTGAGGCGAAGGAGATGCCCACCCTCCTGGGTGAGCGGGCACGGGCAACTCGATGAGGGGCTACTGGAAGGGCGGTGCTGGCACGGGGGTGGCGGCTGTAGCTGGGATGGTCATAGAAGTGTCCGCCACCACCAGGAAGCTTCCTTCGGATGAGGTATCTGTGTCAGCACTGTCCCCTCCAGTCTCTGCCATGGTGCTCCCCTCGCCCTCCATCCCACTGGTGCCCTCAGCGTCAGTGGACTCTGCTTCCTGGGACCTGTGGGATGCAGCTCCCTCCATCGCCGGTGCCTCTGCTTCTCCACCAGATGATGCTAATGCACATAAGGACAGGATGACAAAACAAGAAAGGGGGGAGAGACAAAGGATACACAGGGTCATTGGCTGCACCAACACCACCATTGGCGTACACTGCACACTCACAGACAGGGAACAGGCCTACGAAATATGCATTGCACTACCAGAGAAATAGTTAGCCACCAAGGCATGGGGAGGGGCACACACTGCCAAATGCAGCACACCAGGGACCCACGTAGCCCTGACCAGTAGTGGGTGCCTACGAGCTAGGTAGCAAAGTTTTCCCTTCTGAACCCTAGCCACCAGGGAACCTACGCTGCAATGTCAGGCCTGGCCTAAGGGCACCCACTGACATACATCCCCCACCGGATACCACCCTACCATGCATACGTTGTAATGATGGGCACTGTACTTACCCCCTTGTGGCTGTACGTGGGCCTACAGGGGGGTCAGGGTTTGATGGACATCATTGGGAGGCCATTCATGCCACATGCATTGTGCTCACAGTGTACTCACCTGTTGTTCTGGAGGCCAGTACAGCAGTCTGTACTGGGGTAGGACCCCATCCACCAGTCTCTCCAACTTCTCCGAAGTGAAGGCTGGGGCCCTTTCTCCGGCCACACGGGCCATCGTAGGTTCCAGACTCAGGTCACAGCATCACATGCAGTGTAGGTCCTCTCCTATGGAAAGTCAAGTAACAAGTGAGGAATCTGATAGAAAATGGCGGTCACGTCCATGGCGGTCCCTACCGTCACCGCCGGTGTAGATCACCATTGGCCACTGTAACCCATAGGGCCCAATGTTAGCCAATGAGGAGTTGCATGGCAGTTCCAGACCGCCTCCCACAACGGTGCACAACATCAGCGGAATTACCTCACTTCCACCTGTCCCTCCACACAGGACAGGTGGACGCCATTTCAGGGTGGGGGGGGCAGGCCCTGGAATAATGCTGCATCACAGGAAATATTAGCACATACTGGACAAATCACAATGACCCATTTCATGTTTATAGGATGCAGTTCCATTGTTCCGTTTGTGACCGGGTCCTCACTCTTTTGCCCCTTAAAATCCTACCGCTGCTGATGAATAGGAGATGGAGACATACCCCCGTGTACATACCCCTGGTGGACTTGGCTACACTGGAGGACAGGCACATTATCCTCACCTATAGACTTGACAGGGCCACAATCACAGAGCTGTGTGCCCAATTGGAGCCTGGCCTGATTTCTGCTATCCGTCACCCACTGGGATCCCCCCTTTTGTGCAAGTGCTATCAGTGCTCCATTTCCTGGCAATTGGTTCTTTCCAAGTGACAGTGGGCTTGGCAGCAGGAATGTCACAGCCAATGTTCTCAAACGTGCTGACAAGAGTGTTGTCTGCCCTGATAAAATACATGTACAGCTACATTGTTTTTCCCCAGGTTGAGGATTTGGCCACAGTGAAGGCCGAGTTTTATGCAATGGGACATATCCCCAACATAATTGGGGCGATTGATGGAAAACATATTGCATTTGTCCCCCCCGCCAGAATGAACAGGTGTTCAGGAATCGTAAGAGTTTTCACTCTATGAATGTTCAGATGGTGTGCTTGGCGGACCAGTACATCTCCCACGTCAATGCTAAGTATCCTGGGTCGGTGCATGATGCCTTCGTCCTGAGGAATAGCAGCATCCCAAATCTGATGGCCCAACTACAGAGGCACAGGGTGTGGCTAATAGGTGAGCCCTGGTTCCCACCCAGTAGAAGTTGGTGTATGGGTATGGTGTGGGCCATATAGGATAGTGTGTGGCTAAATATTGTCCCTCAATATTTGCAGGTGACTCAGGTTACCCAAAGCTATCATGGCTGCTGACCCCTGTGAGGAATGCCAGGACAAGGGCTGAAGAACGTTATAACTAGGCACATGGGAGAACTGGAAGGTTCATAGAAAGGATCTTTGGCCTCCTGAAGGCTAGGTTCTGGTGCCTCCATCTAACAGGTGGATTCCTATGCTACTCACCAAAGAAGGTCTTCCAGATAGTGGTGGCATGCTGCATGTTGCATAACCTGGCCCTCAGATGCCATGTCCCATTCCTGCAGAAGGAGGAGGCTGGAGATGCCCGTGTGGCAGCAGTAGACCCTGTGGACAGTGAGGATGAGGAGGCAGAGGAGGATGATGAGGACAACAGAACAAATGTGATCCGACAATACTTCCAATGACACACAGGTAGGACAGTGTTACTTCACATTTCAATGACATTTGTTTTAAATTGTGTGGCAATTCCATGCTGATATTTTCAACTTCTAACCCCACTGACTGTTCCCTCTGGTGATTCATTTTGCAGAGGTTGGTGACCTGACATATACTCCTGATGTGATAACTACAGCCAGCTACAGGTCATTAATCTATGCTCATTCTCTGTACAGTTGATTTGCAATGTTTGTACCTGTTGCAATGAATACATACTTGATATACATGACATAGTCCAAAATGTGTTTTTTAAAGGGTGTTTATTGAAGTGCTAATATATGAGGGGCAAGTGCAATTGGATGGGGTGATGATGGAGGAAAGTCCAGGGTATTGTTCCAGTCTGTTTGTAGCACAGGTGCATTGTCCAAGGGGACATAGGAAGGGGAGCAATGGCAGTTCAAGGTGGACAGGGTGACTGAGTGGGACACAAGGGGGACAATCAGGAGAGTCTCATTTCCTGACCCGGTCTTGGCAAGTGTCTCTGGCTTCTGGATCGCAGGGAATATTTGCGGGGTGGTTCTCCTTCTGCAGGGGGAGGGAAGCTGGTGGCCTGTGAGTCCTGTGGCAGGGCCTCCTGGCACCTAGTGGCAGCGGAAGTGGAAGGCTGTTCAGATGTTTGGCTAGCGGCAGGAGCCCGCTGGTGTGAGACTGCCTCCCTCATAATGTTGATCATGTCAGCCAGTACCCCTGCAATGGAGATCAAGGTGTTGTTAATGGCCTGCAAGTCCTCCCTGATCCCCTGGTACTGTCCCTTCTGCAGCCGCCTGTTCTCCTGCACATTGTCCAGAATCTGGGCCATCATGTCCTGGGAATGTTGATAAGCTCCCAGGATCTCTGCGATAGCCTCCTGGAGAGTCGATTCCCTGCTCCTGTCTTTGCCTGGTGGCCTGTGCCTCTGTCCCCTGAACCGTGTGCCCACTGCCACTGACCACAGTTCCCTCATTGTCTTGTGGGCGAGGTGTGGCCTGGGGTCCTTGTAGAGGTGGACACACTGTTGATTGAAGTGTCCTGGGAACAGAGGTATGGCTACACTAGGTGGGTGCAGCGGTGATGTTTCCTGATGGGGGAGGCTCTGTGGTGGTGTGTGACTTGGCCTGGGTAACCGGCTGTCCAGTGATCCCTGATGGGCCAGGTAGGTCATCCAGATCCTGAAGACCAAAGTTGCTTTCATCACTGTGGGCCTCTTCACTTGGGGGACTGGATTTTTCTGGCACCTCCTCTCTGCTTACATTGGCTGGGGTACCTGTGGGGAGGTAAATGATGTGTTATGATTTCTGTGTCTGACATATTGTACATCCGTGGCTTCCCCTCCTTGGTTGGATTTGGCCTGCCAGCTTTCACTTGTGTATGTTAGTGTGTGGTGGGATTGTTAGTTCTCTATGATGTGCATGCTTTAGTGATGAGTGTCCATGCAGGGCTGTGAGTGGTGTCTATGCATTGGTACAGCATGCAGGGCATGGCATTGGGATGAGTGAGATGTGATGGTGGGGTGTGTGGGAAGTGGTGGAGTGATGGGAGTGAGGGTGATGCAGGTATGGGGGTAGTAGTAGTAGAGATGTGACTTACCAGAGTCCAGTCCTCCTCTGACTCCGGCCAGTCCCTCAGTATGCAGTATTGCCAAGACTTGCTCCTCCCGTGCTGTGAGTTGTGGGGCAGGAGGTGGGGGTCCACCGCCAGTCCTCTGGATCGCGAGATGGTGTCTTGCTGCAATGGAACATACCATTCCACCTCTTCCTGATGTCATCCCTAGTTCTTGGGTGCTGTCCCACGGCGTTGACGCTGCACATGATTCTCCGCCATAGCTCCATCTTCCTAGCTATAGATATCTGCTGCACCTGTTCTCCAAATAGCTGTGGCTCTACCCTGACAATTTCCTCAACCATAACCCTTAACTTCTCCTCTGTGAAACAGGGGTGTCTTTGTGGATGCCGTGGGTGTTCTGTGAGGTGTGTTGGTTAGGGTGTGTTGGGTAATGTGTTGGGGTGTGTGATGTGTAGTACGTGAGTGGTGTATAGGTGTGAATAGTGTGTGGCTCGAGTTGTGTCAGTGGTCTTGGTGTCAATCTCCTAGTAGTAATTGTTGTTGGCAAAGGATTGTGGGTAATGTGGGTGTGTGTCTTATAGTGGTGTGGGGGTGTGGGTTTGGTATGTGTAGCCCTATTACATGTGACATAGGATATAGTGCACTTTTGCTACAGTGACTAGGCAATACTTCCCATTGGTAAGATGGGATTCTTCAGTAACATGAGTGTGCAATCATCACTGGTACCATCAGCATTGGTGCCTACATGATGTCCGTTGTCCCTTTCTCTGCTGTTGTCTAATCTGCAATACTGTTTCAAGATTCATTCACTGACATGCATCAAGGAGTGAGATGAGAAATGTGAGTGTCTACACTTAGGGCCAGATGTAGGTAGGTTTCATTTTGCGAGTTGCAAATTGCGAGTACTAGCGACTCGCAATTTGCAACTCGCAAAATGAAATGCAGAAAGGTGTCTCAGACACCTTCTGCGACTCGCTATGGGGTCGAAAAGACCCACCTCATGAATATTAATGAGGTGGGTCGCAGTTTGCGACCCCATAGCGAGTCTAGGCACTCACAGGGATGGTGGCCTGCTGGAGACAGCAGACCACCATGTCTGTGACTGCTTTTAAATAAAGCAGTTTTTTTTTTCTTTTTGCAGCCCATTTTCCTTAAAGGAAAACGAGCTGCAAAAAGAAAAAATACCGAAACCATTTAGTTTCGTTTTTTTCAGAGTCCATAGGACCACTGCCTGCTCTGAAAAATACTTTTTGTGTCATTCACAAAGGGGAAGGGGTCCCTTGGGGACCCCTTCCCTTTTGCGAATGAGTTACCATCCACTTCAAGTGGATGGTAACTGCGAGTTGGTTTGCGACCGCTTTCACGGTCACAAAGCAACTCAACATCGCGATGCGGTCGCAAATAGAAAGGGAACACCCCTTCCTATTTGCGAGTCGGAATCACATTTTGCGAGTCGGTACCGACTCGCAAAATGTGACTCTGCATCGCGTAAGGCCTTTTGCGCCTCGCAAACTGCGTTTTTCGACGTTTGCGAGGTGCAAAAGGCTTCCTACATCTGGCCCTTAGTCTTTCAAGGCAATTGGTGTTTTCAATACAAAAAGTCACTGTAATGTGCCATCCCATTAGGACACAAGTGATTCCAACTCTTCATGTCATAGATATTCACTGACACAACAGCTTTCAAAGGTGTATTAGCTTTTAGGAATGTAATCTGAGAATGCTTTTGTCACCAATACCAAGAAGAATTGGGGCTGTTCATAGGACTATATGTACTTGTATAAGGTGTGCATTTTTAGTATATATATATATATATATATATGTATATATATATATATATATACATCCCAATAAAGTGTCCATGAATGTCTCCAGGTTACTTTTCTATGCTACATGTGATACGTAGCTAAGCTACTTCAGTACAGCTTTCCTTTGACTATTTAGACAGTGGACAGATGACGTAGTTTCTGAGAAAAACTGACGTCAGTGTGAAATGAGCCTTTGCATGTGACATGATTACTTCTTCAAAAAGAACAAGTAATGGACAGAATGCTGAACAATCTCAAACACTCACCCACAGTACAGATATCTGAGCCTACATCCATAATTTAATGCTGCCCATGCTATTCCAGTTTGGACCCAGCCTTGTGCTACTTGGAATAGCACCAGTAGTAAAAAAAATATTAGGCCCAGATCTCTGTACTGGGGGTCAATGTTTGACATTGTTAAGCAATCTGTCCATTACTTGTTTGTGGTTTTGCATTTGTTGCCTTAAATGGGTCCAATGCTGTCCATGACACTGGTGTCAAGCTAGCCTGGCTGATGAGTGGTGATACCTCAAAACTGGTACCAGGATGCCTGTTCCTAATCCAAGAAGGACCTGGCCTGGCAGTTCGGGCTGGATTGTTCCCATGGATCAGGGTCAAGACTGATTCCCCTAAGAGGGGAACTATGTCCTTCACTCCAGGCACCTCAGTCCCTGCCCCCCCACTGTACAGAGTGAGGAAGCTATTGACCTCCTGAGAAAGATTTCTTTGGGCCAGACTGTGATTATGAATGCAATCCAGGAGCAAGGCTGCCATCTGTAGCAGATGGTGGCCTACCTGGAAGACATTAACAGTGCAATGTCTGGCCTACAGAGTTCTTTTCAGGCTCTGGGCTCCTCCTTCTGCACAGCCTCCCATCCCTCCAACCTTGTGTCCCTCCCACTGCCCCTTCCCCATACCCATAAATAATACTGTTTTCCCATGATGACCTTGCAAAACCACTGATACAGGTTGTTCTAAATACCATATTCCCAAAGTTACTTTCTAATGTACATGATGTTTGACAGTTTATTGCAGAAATTTTGCAGAGAAGCTGTGTTCCTGTTTCATGAGACATCTCTTCTTAAGTTTATATTCTATTAATACAGGATCTAGCTTGTGAAAATAGGAGTGTGTTACAGAGATTATTTGCTGTAATGTTAGTGAGGAGCTGCTGTTGTGTTACAAGATTGTAAACACACATCACTATCCCTGAATATTAGTTGTGCACACATTTTGAATTTGGAAGAGTGTGCCTGTGCAGTGTCAGTGACCTGGACAAAGAGGGCATCAAAGAGCAGAATTTGGATCATATATTCAAAGCTGTTACAAACAGGGACCCACAAAATAGGTTTGGCCCAGAGCCCCATACACCTGTGCATCTGTTAACTGAAATGTCAATGGAACCGGGTAGAATTGTGGCTTACCGTCGGTTGCGTCCATGGTGTGGGTTTTGGATGTCATCAAGCAGCAGCAGGACCTGTACAATGGGCTTCATGGTGGCAGAGGACGTGTGTCTATATTTATATTTATATTTATATTGAGATATATATTGATATCGATAGATAGATAGATAGATAGATAGATAGATAGATAGATAGATAGATAGATAGATAGATAGATAGATAGATAGATAGATAGTTAGATGGATAGATAGATGCACTTGCCTCTGGCAATTTCCAATGGCAAAATATTACACCATCAGCAGTCCAATAAAATAGGACATATGCATGGTTCTTTATCAGATCTTTGATCAGCTGTGTGTCTTAAAACATAAGGTAATTTCTAAGACTTGTGTAAATCTTACATTTCCAGTTTATTAAATGTCCTCAGAAACTTAGGCTAAGCTATCAACAGTGCAGGAATTCTTTGAGCATCCAAACATGATTTTTGATAGCCAACACTAATTTAATTCAATTTGATTTGTTTTTTGTGCAGCCTTAAAAGTTGACAGATGTGATTTTCATAACTTTTCTGTTGATCAACGTCACCCTACACTATAACTGTAGATTATCCACATTGTGGATATTTCATTTTTATGATTTTGAATATTTTTAACACGTGATAAATATGTACATGTTGGACCTCGTCCTCTCTGCAGGGTCACCCATACTTTTTTGCCTTCACTCCTCCTGTTTTGCTCAATTCATTTTTGTTGGCGTGAGGACTCTGCAAACTTAACCACTGCTCCAGTGCTAAAGTGCTTGTGCTTTCTCCTTTAAACATGATACAAAAGGCTTACACCCACATGGCACAGTTAATTTAAGTGTATGCTTCTAATAAAATGGTAGTACGTGTACCTAGGGTCTGTAAATTAAATGCTACTAGTGGGCCTGCGGCCCCTATTGTGACATCCATTTAAGTGGATTTTTTAAACATGTCTCAGGCCTGCCATTGCAACCTGTGTGCAGCTTCAAAACTGCCTTTTCGAGTTGGCAAAATAAGCCTTTTGTCAGCCTAAGCTTTATTTTTTAATATATATGTCATCCCTAGGGTACACCCTAAATAGCCTGTTTGGAAGTGTGCATTTTAAAAAGTTGAATATGTACTTTTGACTTTTACATGTCCTGGCAGCGAAAAACTCTCAAACTTGTTTTTCATTATTGCAAGGCCTACTTCTCCCACAGGGTAATTAGATTGCTAAATGTAATAAGTGATAACTCTTGTTTAAAAGTTGGTAGGAATATCATGTTTGACATTGAGGAATTGAATTTTAAACCCTCTTTCATGATAAAGTCTGATTTTAAGTCAAAATTCTGAAACTGTCACTTTTAGAAAGTTGCCATTTTCTTGCCCTAACCATTTGATGCCTGCTGTTTATTCCTGGGTCACATGACTAGGTGTAGTTGGTCTTTGTGTATTCTTCCAAGACAACCACACAATAGATTGTTGGCAGGGTGGGTCATCCTGACTTGCGGAGGGGGGTGAAGCTGTCACCGATCACGCTTAAACTTCAGAGACATTGCCTCATCTCATACACAAATGACTTCACACCAGTCTGTTGTGCAGACAGACTGGGGCCAGGAGAGGGAGGCAGGAAATTCCAGACACTTCTGTATGAGGAAGACTCTAGATGTTTCTTCCATTTCAAAAAGGGGACTCTCAGACCTACTTTTCAGTACACTCCTGGACCTGTGACTACTTCAGAAGAAGGACTGCCCTGCTGCTAGAAGACTACCCGCTACTTGAGGACTACCCTGGTGTCAAGAAGGAAGACTAGACCAGCACCCTTTATCCCTTTATTCCAGACAGAAGTTACTCCAAGGGTCATCTGAGAAGCATCCTATCCTAAGCTAAAGGGACACAATGAGCTCCAGAGGCCTCCCTGAAACTTCCTAGCTGATCTGCTGAACTGGAGTTGGCTGAGCCCTGCTGGCCTCTGCTGGAGTGTTCCTGATCCCCAAGTGGTGCTTCCCAGGTCCTGGACCATCAGTGTGGTATAAGTTGAGCTCCTTCTAAAAGTAAAACAGAAATTCTGAAGTTTTGAGCTCTTTGTGACTGGGAATAGGCCCTTTTTGTGACAAGATCTTGCTGCCTGCGCTGACTTCCAATGCAAAGCTCTGGTGAGCCCAACTCTTCGCATTACAGTGACTGCCAGTGACAATTGGCCATGCAAGATCTGCACTACAGTGATAACCGTCCGCAAAGCCTGGCCTGCTCTTCACACTAGAGCAACAACCATCCGCAATTCTCTCCTTGATCCTTGGGGCCTCCTTCACCATTAACGGAATTCTTCACGCTGGTCTTTGGAAGGCAAATCTTTCAGCGGGACTAATTTGGTCCATGTCCCCCGTCCATGCTCCATCACTGTCAGCCTGAACTTGTGGCCCTCACCCGGTCTTGCATGAGTGTTGCTTTGTGCTTTTAGGTACTATATTTACCTTAAGCCTATGAAATTGCAGATCTCCAGTTCTACTGAATGTTTTTTTGTCATTTTGGTGTCAAATAATTTTTAAATTTGACTCTATATTTCTAAATTGGTGCAGGTTTTTCTTGTGTTGTGTTTTCACTTTATTACTGTTTGAGCGCTGCAGAAATAAATTACACATTGTCTCTAAGTTAGGCCTGACTGCTTTGTGCCAATCTACCAATGGTTTAAGCACTGGTTAATTTACTGATAAGGATTGTTACTGTTGTTTGAGAAGGGCTCACATCCCCACCATCAACAACCCAAATTCCCACAGTACCCTTCAGTTTTTTTCCCCTAAACATCGAAAACCTTTGTGGATGTGACAATGTTTTCGGCTAAAGCCTGGGGTTGCTTTTTGCACTTTTCACACTTCTCTGCAGAACATACTCCTGATGGTCAGGTGTACGTGGTGTAGTAATTAAGAAACGTGCTCAAGACTCCACATTATCACAGCTGTAATGTGTGAAAGAAAATTAATATTCAAATAAAAAGAAGAAGGAACAAAAAATGTATTGGGTCGTAAAAGTAAAGACATTCTAAAAATACATTTTGAGAAATGATTTTCAGTAAAAAGTATTTCCTAAGCAAAAGTGTCATGCAAAAATGGGAAATTTGGTGCATGTTACTTAACTAATAACACGTCATATGTTTAATATATCTATGCATAGAGTTGTATGAAATCCATTGCAAATATTTCTGAACAACTATAAAGTTGGTATTTTGTGCTTGCCCCCTACATTTGAAATGGCCACTCCTTTTCTGGGCTCCACGAACGACAAGGTGTCATATTTGCAGAATTTGCCCACACACCGGCGAAAACTCTACAGTCATAACTGGCACCTCCGCTAGTAACACACTCTTATTGTTCTTCAAATCCATAACAGCAAGTCACAAGCGTAAGTTTCACTTATTTTGTGTCTAACTTCTACTTGCACATGGACAACATAGGACTGTAGGACGGATATGCCGCTTGCCTTTACCAAGTGCATTATATCTTATCTCATTTGTGATAGGGCTGGTGTGATATCTGTCACATCTGTGGAGAAGCAATCCATCAAACACTCTAAGTCAGGCCCTAAAGTTTCCTCAGCCTGTTTTTCTGAAAAATAGAAATTAAATTACAATTGGGGTTATAATGTGTCTGTATTTGAGTTAGTTCAATCATCTATGGCCCCTGACGGTTTATGGAGGCTCAGAGCTCCTGTAATGTTAAGGGCAGGGCAGGTCTTTCTCCAGGCTTCAGGTAAATTCTCACACTTGTCTGAAACATAAGGAGGGAAACGATTACGCCCTCCCCCGCCTCTTGTACCCACTTGTGATTTCATAACCATTTGAGGTAAGTGCAGATGCACACTTAAACTGTATAGTGAGGTACCTGGCAGGTGTCTTCATAACGCGGTGGACGCCTGGTGGCAAAAGATGATGAACGCATACTACATAATGATATGCCACATGTACCCAGTGTTTTCTCGGCCAGTCTGAAAAAAGTGTCATCATCTGTCCCCTAATTGTTTCAATGTTTTACTATGTTCATTTACCATTTCTATTGATATGCATGCACTCATTTTATCGTGGTAGTATAATGGTACTGTTTTTAATTGTAACAAGATGGTAAATTACAAGTAAAGTTATAATGAATGTGAATTTACATCTTCACATTTTCCCATTTGCAACAACTGAGGCTTGGATTACCTCCAGTACCAAAGTATATGCATTTTTAACGAACACTGTTGAACACCTTTCAATAGTCGTAGAAATATAATATGTTCAAACACATATTTGGCACATGCTCTTTTTTCTTATAACTATATTTTGCTATTGGCTCCATTCGGAAACATAACTGAACACTGCACATTGTGTACCTCTGTGAACTTTTACTCCCTTCTAGCTACTCCCACATAATGGCACGTTTAATGTCCTGGCTTATCTTCATGTGCACTTACAATTGGTAAAACGCCCTCACCTGATAGTCCTGTTGCCTCCTCAAATATGTGAACATCACCTTTTACGACTAATAAAAGGTTGTAAATTGATGGGTTTTTATTCAATTGCCATTTGCGGCAGCAGTGTTTTTTTTAAGATATGCTGAAAACTTGTAATTTCATCATGTCATGGGAGCAATTGTAGGTATTACTAAGTATATTTTGTAGGTATTGCTAAGTGTATGCTGCCTTTTCCCTCACTAGTAAACTACTGTTGCTGCATTTTTTTACTTTGGCTCTCCACTCGGTGACGAGTGGTGAGCCCTCAAGGCTCTTTGCTTGTATAGAGGCGAAGGCTTTTTTCTATCATGCCTTCTTTGTTCAGAGGCTTCGCCTCTTCATGTTCTTCTCCCCCTACCCTCACAAAGACCTCTAAGTGACACAAACCATGTGTTTCCATGCCCATCATAATACTTTTAGCGTTTTACTGAAGTCTGTCTCTTTGCACTTTCAGTTGGTGAGTACTGTTCCCTCAGGATGCTGTGCTGGACCGGTGGTGAGGACTTATTTCTGACCATGCCCCCTCTGTTGACTTCTTTCACCTCTTCATGATCTACCACCCCTGGCAAAGTCCTTAAAATAGAGCTTAGTGAGGCGAAGCATGTTTCACTGCTCTCTATGCTCCTGTTGGTGTTCGGGTATCCTGTCAATGAGGTGTTGAGGGCCTTAAAAGCGCTTTGCTAATCCAAAGGGGTGGGATATTTTCTGGCCATACCCCTCCATTGACAGGCTTCACCCCTGCCTGTCTCCTCATAAAGACAGTAAAAGCCTCAGTGATGCGGATTGTAAGCGACGCATCAGCACACGAAACAAGCAAACTGCATCGCAAAAGGAGCAGATAATGAAGGTGGCCAGAAATTTGAATAAAACTCCTTCTAAAATGTGTTAATTATTATTGTTCTTTCATTACATTTGCAATATTATCATTGGTTCTGATAACGCGTCCCTTTATAATAAATTATTAAACATTGGGACTCGTTTTAGGCCAATGAATCTTTTGACCCCGTTGAGAGACACCTTAGGACGAGATAACTAATCAACATGTCAATCAATATGTCAATAATATCATCAATGTTTATTACCACCATGCATTTCACTTTAGTTAATGACATTTAGTTAAGCTCAAGACACCACCATGACCTTTCAGTCATGAATAACAACACCAGTTTAGTATAATTTTAGTGATATTTATTCCCTATTTGTTACAATACTACTAGCAAGTTTATTAATCTCAAAACCAATAAGCACAATAACATAGTCACAATATGGCAACTCTGATAAGATTTCATCAAAGCAAGAATCACAAACATCAGAACATATCAAAGTGTGAACATAGGCTATCCTGAGCAGAGTATCATCAACAAAGGATTGATTAGGTCATTTTTTCTATTTGCGTCAGTTTGGTGAACCCCTCTGAACTAACCTCTAATTAGCATTAGCATGTTGGGCTTCATGCAAAACAATTTAGTAACACAAATTTGGAAAACATCTAGCTATGGTCTCTGTCAAAAGAAAAGCAGTTGGTACCTAGAAAGGAAAAGCAAACAGACAATCACAATTTCATTGTCATATAGTTACCCTCCAAGTTTGGGTCAGCACTCAGGTTCGGTCTTCGTCTTCAGGACAGCAGTTGATTCACCATCAGTCAGGAACTCAGCTCTCAGGTAAAAGGGCACTTCCCTCATAAGGAGGTAAAGTGTAAATGGGCAATCTAAGGACAAGGATGGTTATAAATAAATCAGCAAGTCACCAATCAAAGTGACAAAGTCTCTGGATCATAATAAATCGCATCAGCATCTCCCCCTCTCCTAGTCTCCTACTCCCTAATTCTCTAATCTACTTTCTGGTGACAGGGTTTTTTTATCCCCTTTTTGTTGTCCATTCCCATAAAATCTGGTTGGACAAGGGGTTGCACCCCACTATCTTTGACCAATTAAATTTACATGATGTCATTGAATCTTTCACCCCGCATCAGTTCTCAGGCTTTTTATTGGTCCTTATGATTGACGTCTTTAGAGGTAGAATGTCCGGTATGATTTAATCCTTTTGTAATTCTTTGCGCATCTTCGGTCAGTAGCTCCATTGTCTGTACCGGTTTGGGCGACCTTGTATTTAATATTAATCTACACTGTTGCATTTAGTTAGTACATTTCTACAAGCGCATTGAACTTCATGAGAACGGATCTACTATAGTTACATTCAGCTTCTAGTTTGGAAAAAACAAGAGTTCATGTCCTTTAGCAAGTCAGCACACTGCACGTTTAGAAAAACACATTTAATATGAGAGCCAGGCAGCTAGGCCTCAACTCATGCTAACTAAAGCCTAAAAGGTTTATTAGCAAAACTCTTACATATGCCTATTATTATTAGTGTAAAATCATATCATAACATCATTTCAACATTATTAGTCAGTTTTAGTAGTCCCCGTATATACTGGCGGCCACTCCCCGTAGGCACATTTCAACGCACGTTTTCAGCAAAACCTATTAATACAGTTTTTATGCGGCATTATTGTACGTTAGTTCACAAACATTTCATGTTAATATAGATTATATAAGCTATGCTCTCAGTCCCTCCTCTGAGGACCTTTGTCATCACACAGACCTTTCCCTTTCAACCTTTCACTTTCAATTTTTCACTTTGCGCATGATGCGCATTTCAACATCTTGCCCTTTGTGTGAGCTTTCCCAAATTTCATTAAACATTTTCTCCCTTTCATTTTCTTCATTTCTTTTACTTCGTTTTGTTAAATTTCTCTTAATTCTTTCATTAATTTTGCATGCTCCCCATAAATCCAATAAACAAATCAGGACAATTAATAGATCTCCTAATATTTTTGCAAGAACCCCATTCCAAATATTACTAAACCAATTCCCTACTCTGGCAATTCCTTTCCCAACTTTCTCCCAAACTCCAGGTTCCTCCAAATCTTTCAAATCTGCACTATCTCTTGTTAGGTTAGTAAGCATACTTCTATTCTCATTGCTATTGTCAGGAATGAACGCACAACAATGGCGCTCATTACGCATCTTACAGACTCCGCTACTCTTCGCTAAAAGAATGTCTAAAGCAAGCCGGTTTTGAAGAGTCATAGCTCTTTCCGCAGCAAGTTCAGTATCCATCAGGAGTATAGCCCCTGTGAAGTTTGTCAGCATGTTATCCACAATAGTAAATCTTTATGGAGTTTAAGATAACCCCTACTGAAGGAATTATGGCTCCAAATATGTCACCAACGACAGCAGCCGCTGTCTCTCTCTTTTGTCTAGCATGTTGTAATCCAGACATTTTAGGTATTTGTTTTAGGTCATCAATCTGGTAAATCTTCGGGAAAACTATCCCCAAATAACATGTCCCATGCCATCCCTTAGGGAGACGGTAATAAGCATTAAGTCCACAGATATAATAGATCCCAGGGATCGCTGGATCCTGTCCATTTAACGTGAATATCAATTTACTCTGAAACAAAAACACATGCCTGCATTCACTCGTTCCCACAAATAAAGTGTCATGCTCAGATTTCGGCCTATATATACAAAGCCTACCAACATGTAATGCATCTATAGCTAATTTGCCCTGCGTCTTTATTGCGGTGTAAGCATAATCATTTGCATATGTGCGTTTTTCTAATCCTTTTTCAAATCTTTCTTTCAGTGCTTTGTGTCTATCATCAGTGTGATCTAAGAAGCCCTTCTCTACAGGCGTTAGTAAGCAAGTTAGATTGTTTCGGTGCGCATAAGCTGTCCCAAATGTTAGTGTAGGCTCAAAGAAACCCCTAACTAATTTTATGCTATGCTCTTTAGCTAACTTGTTCAGAAACTCAATCACAGGCACAATGGAAAACACTACATCTAAATTAGAATAAAAATATTGCACATGTTCCTGGTCATAGAATCTTGTTAGCAGCAAGCTACAGCTTATCCCATAAGTTAAAGGCAAACTATGGTAGGTGACCCCTTCTTGTACTGATGAAGGAATCTTTGTGCACACAAAACAGTTTCTCGCATCCATAGTATCAACATACTCATTAAGCAAGCGATAGAAGACATTAGTAGAAAGTTCCCCCTTTGAATTAGTTCCCTCATGCAAGTATTTTGCGTCCTGCTCAAACTTTTCCCACGGTGTTAGTGTAGCAGTCTCAGGTTTTGAAGCATTGTTAGTCACCTTCTTATCCAACCATGGCATTCCCACAATCACACCTACAATTATTATTGCACACACAATACCTAAGATAACACTTAACCAACCACACACCCTACCCTTTTTGCCACTACCTCTAGTGTAAGCCATGATCTGTAAAGAATCAGATAGCAGAATAACTCAAAACAAACAATCAACTTGAGGATGATTTAAAAGCTCTTTTTTTTTCTCTAATGCAAGTCTCTCTTTCTCTCTGCAAGTATTTACAGTATTTCACTCACCCCAGGACCCTTTTGTTAAATCAGGTTAACAGCTTGTCATAATCGTTTTTTCAAAGTCAATTCAGGGTTTTAAATGTCACATCCGGCAATTTATCAGTCTCTTTTCTTAGCTTTTCAGCTTTCAACCTCAATTTCAATTTTAATACAGTCTTTTTCTCTGTTTGAATTCAGGTGCCGTAGTATTGGCCTGGTGCCTCTCGATCAAAACAGAAGGCTATGAATTCTTGTTGCCATTCAGATGTCGTTGCATATGCCCATTCAGGACCTGTGTACCTTTTGTTTGCAACTCTTTTTCTCTTCAATCTGTGTTCACTCTGCAACTCTCCTTCACTAAGATCCTCCCTTCTGGTTGTATCAACTTCTTTCTCTATTGTGTCACAAGGGACGACTTTCTCTTTTGCAGCTTGTTTCTTTGGCCAGTCATCACCTTTATGCGTTTTCTTCCTGCTTGGCCTTTCAGTACGCCTAACAGCACCCTCCTCTTGTGCTATAGTGTTTTCTCTTGACGGACCTGCAAGTGGCTCAGGAGGAGTCGGTGTACTTTGACCTCCCTCTGCTCCTTCCCCCTCGTCTTCAGGGTCTGTAACAGGCTCAACTTCAAACCCGTAGCCGTCTACTTCTGGGAGAATCTCTCCTTGTCTCGGTTCTCCTGCTGCCTCTACTGAGATAGGCTCACTGTCACCTCTCTCAAACTCGCTTACTGTTTGAGGGACTAAGCCGTCCTCAGTGGGCTCTCCTTCAATCTCACTTCCCCTTTGAATATTCTCTGGCCCTGAGACTTCCTTTTCTGTAGTTGTTGTTTTGGAAACTTCAAGTTCCTCATCAGTCGGACACGTCACCTTCTTTGTGTGACTGGCATGTATCCAGTTTGGAACTCCTGCACATTTCACAGCAGTGGTTGTTGTCAGTATTACTTGATAAGGCCCCTTCCAACGTGGCTCCAAACACGACTTCCTCACGTCCTTTCTTGACAAACAACCAGTCACCGGCTTTCAAGGTATGACCTGGATCACTGATCGGTGGCAACGTGTTAGCCTCCACCTGGTGGGAAAAAGAGTGGACCACATCAGCCAGACCCTTGCAGTAGTCGAACACCATATCATCCGTGATATTCACAAGAGCATTTGCAGGTACTGCGGGCAACCTCATAGCCTTGCCCATGAGAATCTCATGGGGGGTAGTCCTGTCTTCTTATCAGGTGTGTTTCTCATTGACATCAGCACTAAGGGCAATGCATCTGGCCACTTCATATTGGTAGCTGCGCACATTTTTGCCATTCTCGACTTCAAGGTACCATTCATCTGTTCCACTAGCCCTGAGGCTTCAGGGCGGTGGCTACAATGCAACTTTTGTTCAATGTCTAATGCAGCACACAAGAGCTTTATCACCTCATTGTCGAAGTGTCTGCCCCTATCTGATTCTAAAGAGATTGTGAATCCAAAACGTGGTATTAGCTCTCTGAGCAACAGCTTTGCTACTGTGAGACTGTAATTCCTACGTGTAGGGTATGCTTCAATCCAGTGACTGAAAACACACACAATCACCAACACTACCTCAAGCCTCCGCACACGGGCATCTCAATGAAATCCATCTGCATCTTGCTAAACGGACTTCCAGCTCTCCCTATGTGGCTCAAAGTCACCACAGTCCCTTTTCCTGCATTTTCCTGCATTCATCTGTTGACAGATGATGCACCTGTGACAGGTAACCTCTGCGGTTTGTCTGAATTTCGTATTAAACCAATCAATTTTGAATAATCTGATCATTGCGTCTCTCCCAAGATGTGACTGACCATGGTAAAGCCTTGCAAACTGTGACAAAAGACTGTTTGGTAAAACTAACTTCCCCTCCTCTGAGACCCACATGTCGTCAGATCTTTGTACACATTGCATTCTCTGCCAGAAGCGTTTTTCCTCTCTGCTAGCATGGCCCTGCAATGATTTTAGCTCATCTAATGTATCAACCACTCTTAATGCAAAGTTCAAGCATGTTTCATTTTCAGTTTCAAGTAACAATTCCCACTGATCCTTGAACGATATACAGTTCAATGCGCAAAACCTTGCGACTTGATCTGCATAGCCGTTTCCCATTGACACAAAGTCTTGTGACTTAACATGAGCATTGCATTTCACCACGGCAATTTCAAGAGGTAACTGAATCGCATGCAACAAATCCTTAATCTTTTCGCCATTTTTCACTGGTGAACCAGAAGAGGTCATGAAACCCCTTTGTGACCACAATTGGCCAAAATCATGCACAATTCCGAATCCGTATCTGCTGTCGGTATAGATAGTGACTTTCAGGTTTTCAACTGCGTGGCATGCCTTAGTAAGGGCAATTAATTCAGCCACTTGTGCAGAGTACGCTCTTTTGAGCCAGGAAGCTTCTAGAATACCGGTGATTGTACACACGGCATAACCAGCTCTCAGTATTCCGACTGAGTCTCTCAAGCATGAGCCATCAACAAACATAATGTAATCATTTCCTTCTAATTGTTTATCTTTAATGTCAGGTCGGGGTTTGGTGCATAGTTCTGTTACCTCGAGACAGTCATGCTCTACTTCCTCAATAGTACTAATTTCATCATTTTCAACAAGAAGTAAAGTTGCCGGGTTCAATATCGTACACCTTTTGAGGGAAACATTCGGAGACCCCAGTATGAGGGTCTCATATCTCGTTAGCCTAACATTTGTCATGTGCTGAGTCTTAGCTCGGGTTAACAGAATTTCGACTGAATGTGGAACCATTATTGTTAAGGGATGTCCCATTACTATGCCTTCACACTGTGTGAGGCTCTGACCAACTGCTGCAACTGCGCGCAAACAACCCGGTAAGGCTGCTGCGACTGGGTCCAAAGTAGCTGAAAAATATGCTACAGGGCGGTTTGCACCTCCATGGACCTGTGTTAAGACAGACAAAGAACAAGCATCATGTTCATGACAAAACAGTAGGAAAGGCTTTGTGTAATCAGGCATACCGAAAGCTGGCACCCTGCACATGCACTCTCTCAATTCCATGAATGCCTCAATCTCTCCCTCTGACAAGATTTTGGTACCTGGGTCATCCTTAACTTCCTTACCTGTCAGTTTCACTAATGTGGGGGAGATAATCGAAAAGTTGGGAATCCACTGACGACAATAGCCCACCATTCCCAAAAACATCCTGACATCTCTCTTTGTTGTCAGGGGATTCATCTGCAGTATGGCTGTCACCCTTTCTTTTGATATTCTCCTGGACCCTTTCTCAATCAAGTGCCCTAAGCACTTCACCTCTTTCTGACAGTACTGCAGTTTCTTTGGGGACACTTTATGTCCGTTCTTTCCCAAATGGTTCAGTAAGGCAATTGTGTCATACCTGCAGTCGTCTTTTGTTCTGGACGCAATCAACAAATCATCAATGCACTGTACCAGAGTTGAACTGAAAGGCAGTTCCAACGATTCCAAATCTTTCTTCAATATCTGATTGAAGATGGATGGTGACTCAGAAAACCCTTGAGGAATTCTGCACCAACTGTACACCTTATCCAGGAATTTGAAACTGAAAAGAAATTGGCTGTCCTCATGAAGAGGCACCGAAAAGAACGCTTGTGACAGGTCCACAACTGTGAACCACTCTACATCACGCAAAACCTGAAACATGATTACTGCTGGATTTGGCACTATGGGGCAGCATTTTACCACATTCTCGTTTATTTTCCTCAAATCCTGCACAATTCAAAACTTCCCACAAGGCTTTTTCAGACCCATTATTGGTGAATCACATGGGCTGCTCAATACCTCCTACAGAACCCCTTGCTTTACAAAGTCCGCAATTATCTGCGATACCTGAATGAGGACATCTTGTGCCATGTGGTATTGCGGCACCTGGGGAAACACTGCATTCGGCTTTACCTGTACTTTAACCGGTTCTACTCCTTTTATCAGTCCCACTTCTTTCCCTGTCAGATCCCACACTTTATCTGTCACTGTTCCCTGTAACTCAGCTGGTAAGTCAGATACTGTAAGCATTGGGAATAGGGTTATTAGAGGGTATTCTTCATTTGCGGTCTCTGTTTCCAATTCTGAAAACTGCCCATCATCCCCCTCATCATCACTGTTTGTCTGCACCTCAATTCCCTCATTGGAACAGGCAATCGAACATTTTGTTTTGCACAGTAAGCCTCTTCCCAGTAGGGACACTGGACTAGAATCATAGACTACAAATTTATGAAGTCCCAATCTCAACCTGGACTGGGCCTGTAATCGGGTTTGTCAAATACTGGTTTGTTACTCCTACCACTCTTATGGTACGCCCTGAAAGTGGCAATTTCGGAATCTCTGCACTTCTGACTGTAGAGCGTGTAGCTCCCGTGTCAACCAGGAATGAAACCTTGTGACCCATCACCTTTCCCTCTACATAGGGTCCCCTCTGATCCACTTCTAGGGACGCTGCAAGCCTGCACTCCTCACTGTCTGAACTATCATCCGACCATTCATCATTTATTCCATCCTCACCACGCAATGGGAACTGCTGTACTGTGTTATTTTGACTCATCATTTGGCCTGTGACCTGCTGAGGAAGCATCACCTGTTGCTGTCCCATTGGAGGCTAATGGTAATTGCATTTGCTGTCTAGGTACCATGGGAACCTGCTGCTGTACCTGCTGCATTTGTGCTGGTTGAACACGCGGCATTTGTATTTGCTGCATGGGCTGTAACCCCTGCATCTGAACCATGTTATTCTGAAAGTTTTGATTTTGGCCCCTCATCTTTGGACCCCTCACATTTTGAAATGTACTGACATCATTGCTTTGTTGAACAACACCATCCTGCACCACATACGGGCATTCCCGCTTCCAATGCCCCACACCCCGCACGCGTGACATGGTGACATCTTTTTCATCCCCTGTACATCGTTTTGAACCACAGCAGTATTCAAGTCTGGACCGCGATTCACAAAACCTCAACCTCGACCTCTTGGTTGCACCTGAAACATGCCATTCCCTTGCGGTTGCTGCTGTACCATCTGCTGGATTCCATTCCCCTGCATACCTGCCTGCGCTGCCTTAATCTGCATCACCATCACTTTCTCCTTCAACTTTCTCTGCTTCAACTCAATCTCATCACTGCAGTATTTCGCATACTGTAACACCTAATCAATCGGCTTTGCCTGCCAACAGATCAAATGATTCTTAATCATCTGGCTAACCTCTGGTCTCAGTCCTTCAACAAACCTGAACACAAAATGGTTCATGTCTTTCGGCTCAATAGTCTCAGTGCCACTGTAATGCTTGAACGCTTTCAACAGCCTCTCATAATAAGCATGGATCGACTCTTTGACCTCCTGTGAGGTCTGATCGATTTTCTGCCAATCATTCACTTTCGGCGACACTTTCGGCTTCACAAACTCAATCACTTTATGATAGTACTTCATCACCTCCTCAGATGGTGCTCCAGTCACCTTATCCCTTGCCGGTTCCTGTGTCAGCCAGTCCACACCTCTCTTACACTCTAGTCATAAGTCAGGTGGAACAATGATCTCAAACAGGGTATTCAAGTCCTCCCAAAAACATTTCGCAAGCTTCACAAATCTGTCTGTATGTTGATACCACTCTATTGGTTTCTCCCTTAACCTGGGCTAATCATTTATGAATGAGAGGATATCTCCTCTAGACCATGGTACATGGACTAGCAGCCCTCCGGCTGTTTCCCTCATTGGTAAGATTTTTACTGTCCCCGTGTCCGGCGCGGCTTTAGCCTTATTTGGTTCCGGACTACCACTCTTTTCTTTATCTCTTTTCTTTTCCCATCTGCCTTCCCATTTCTCTAAGGCACCCCAGATCTGCGCACTTTGCAGTATTTCTTTAAGATGCGCTTTCATTCCGGCAGACCTCATGTGATCAACATCTTTAGAATAGAAGTCTAATCGGTAGCTTCTTTTCAAATGTTTAGTATTCCCAATATCTATGTTGTATTTGTCTGCCGGGTTCGCCAACCTCTGGTGCACTTTGCCCACTTCTTTAGTGATTTTGGGGCACAGATACCTCAATTCTGCTTCTGTCTATGACTCTGTTTACCCCCATTGTCCCTTCCACTAGTTCTGCAGCTTCTACACCCAGTCTCACAAAATTCAGGTATTCTTCTTTTTCTGATTTGTCTGCGGATACCATAGTATTTTGTGAAGCATAAGTCTTTTCTAACCACGCATTTAATTGTTGCGCAGAAAAACCTTGTAACGAAATGTTCCCTGACTGCATTAATGGTGACTGTGCCGTATCCGTACTCAGTGTCTGTGGGGCTAACACACTTAACCCTACTTGTCTCATTGCTTCCAAAGGAGCCCCAATTGGACTAAGGTCTAACAGAGATCTAAGTCCTTCTGCTGCTTGTTCTCTTGGTGTCATTGGATGGGGATTTCCTGTGAACCCTACTCTTATTATCTCTTGGGTCTTCACTCCCTGATCGCATGTGCCAGGCTTACCTTGCGCATACAGGGGTACTGGTGGACCCACAGTAATTGGTAAGGATATGGCAGCTGGTGTCTGACCTAGTCCAAAACTCTGTGGAGCAGTAACTCCTAAAGCTTGGCTCACTGTGGCTGGTGCAGGTAGTGACTGAGGTCCTGCTATTGGATTGTAACCCGGAATCAGCTGTTGCTGTGGCTGGGGCAGCAATTGCGGAGTTGGCTCAATCTGCACTAGCTTTGATCTCGTGTATATCGGATCAGGCGGCACCATCAGACTCGTATTTGTCTCTAGTATTGGGACGTCTGGATAAATCCTCTGTATCTGTGGCGGAGGTTGCAACTATATCTGCACGTCTGGTGCAGTGGGTACACTGACACCATTCTGTATCAAAACCGTATCACTTGTCTGCATTGCATTTGCAACTTCCTTACCCTGTGTCTGGTTCCCAGGACCCGCACTAGTGCTTGGAGCAGCGTCGTTTATAGCATATGGTGGCGGGCGGTCATGTAACAACTGGTTAAGAAACTCTTCATCGTCTGAGTCATCTTCATCTACCCAAGATCTCTGAGTCTCCTTTGGCTTGCTAGAGCCCTTGTCTGTCTTACAGGCGGCTTTCTTTCCCTGTGTCTCATCCTCCTGTGTTATTGCCGGAAACACTTTATTCTTCACCACTTTACTCTAAGCCACTCCCCTCTATGACATTCTTCTCCACTTTATGCCACTCTACTCTACTTTACAAAACTGTAGTCCACTCTATGCAGCTCCATTCTACACCATTCCACGGCACTCAACTCTACAACACTCTTCTCCATTCTGTGCCACTCAACTCTACAACACTCCTTTCTTTGACATTCAACTACACTCTATCCCACTATATGCCACTCTATGCCACTCAACTGTACACTACTCCATTCCATGCCACTCCACTCTAAGACACTATAATTAACTTCACTCTATGCAACTCCAATCTATGACACTCTACTCTACTACACTCTACTCAACTCTATGGCATTTAACTCTACACTACTCCACAACACTTTACTCTACTGTATGACACTCCACTCTAAGACACTGTTCTCTACTCCACTCAACATCACTTTACTCCACTCTACAACACTCAACTCCACTCCACACCACTTTACTCCACTCTATTCCACTGTCATGCTATGGTACTCTGTGCCACTCTATGCCACTCCACTATATGACAATCTATTCCACTCTACAACACTCCCCTTTACCCTATGCCACACCACTGGATGACACTCTACTCCACTTTATGCTCCTCTACTCTACGACACTCTATTCTACAAAGGTCAACTCCATTCTGTGACACTCTACTCAACGTTACTCTACAAAACTCTACTCCACTCTATGCCCCTCCACTCTACTTCACTCTACGATACTCCACTCTATGATACTCTACTCAGCTCTACTTCACTCTTCTCCACTCCACAATACTCTCTTCCACTCTATGAAACTGTATTCCACTCTATGACACTCCACTCTACTGCACTCTACGCGACTTTACCCTACGACAATGCATTTTATGACATGACACTGAACTCTATTACGCTCTACTCCACCGTATGCTATGACACGCTACTCCATCTACACCAATCTACTCCACTCTAAGCTACTCCACTCTATGCCAATCCAATCTGTGACACTCTACACCAATCCTCTTTACACCACTACCCTTTATACCCTTCCACTCTACGACACTCTACTCCACTCTATGCCACTCCACTCCAAGACACTCTATGCCACTCTACACCACTCCACTCTATAACACTCTTATCCAATCCACTATATGCCACTCCACTGTACGCTATTCTACTCACTCTACACCACTCCACACCACTCTATGCCACTCCACGCTTTGTCACTCTACTCTATGTCACTCAATTTAACTCCACTCCACTCCACTTTAGTCCACTCTTTGTCACTCTACTCTACAACACTTGACTCCACTCTACTCCATTCCACAACACTCTACTCAACTCTATGCCATTCCACTCTACATCACTCCAGTCTATGACACTCTATTCTCCTCTCCTGTAGGACAGTGTACTCCACTCTAAGAACTCTACTCCTCTCTATACCACTTCACTCTCTTTGTTTTTGGTATTTCTTAATTGGTATTTCAATTACCATGTCCTCTTACAGTACCAAAATGGAGACATTTCAATGTAGTGTCAACATTTGTGGAGCAACATAAAGCTGAGCAGTCACAACCGTACACTGTAAAAGTAACAACCTCATAGTTGTAGGAATCATCATCATATAGCAAGTTTCAAACATAATCATATAACATAGCTAACCATCTTGAAAAGCACCCAACCAGCCTCTTTTATTTAATATGGTGTTTCTTACATTATAGAAAGGAATAGAATAGTCACATCCTCTCACTATAAACATTGGAGGTATAACATCAGGCCCATTTATATAACCAGCAACATACCAGTGGCCATTGATCATCCAATCTATGTGGAATCTTCTTGCCTGTACAACAAACATATAATCTCCTGCATCCCAAATTCAGTGTGTTACTATTATGAGTCATCCTCCCAAAGGTTTGCCAACTCCTGCACCATCATACCCCAACAGAGAAGGTCTTCTGTTACCTTCTCATCCCTCCTTGTCCTTCTCATGTGTGCCTCCTCTACTCCTGCCCATTACAATGAATCTGGTCTCCAGGCTTTTATCTCAGGGGATCTAGCACTCAGCCAATGGATTGCAATGCACCATTTTGTGACTATGAGAAGCAACCTGCTTAGCTCCTTCTTGGCTTTATCCGATAGCAAAGCCAACAGGCATTGTTTTAGTATGTGTGTGACCTCCCATCCCGTAACTGTCTTAATGTGAGCCAGTATTTGCACCCAGTATATTTTAATTACTGAGCAGTTCCATACTACGTGAAGAAAGTCGGCGTTCATCTGTCTACATCTAGCGCACTCAGAAGACCTTGTACGGTAAAGGGTGTGTAACCGTTTCATGAGAGATGTGTCATGTGTACATAGTTGTACTGGAAAAATGTAAACTGTGTATTCAGTGTGACTTTTTGCACTGCTAAATGTAATTTACCCCACTCCTCGGTAGTAATGGTTTCCTCACTGGCCTATTGCCAGGTCTCTTCCAATTGGAGTAGCTGTAAATGCCTAACCGCATGTAGGGCTTGAGATATATGTGTAATTAATGTATAACCTCCTGCCTTGGCAATCAGCATTTGTACTGTCTGCAAGGGTTTGGGGGCCTCAGGAATTGAAGGCCACAATTCTCATGCAGTAGGGGCAATCTTTGTATGTTGCAAAAACTGTCCTCTGCCTAATACAGAGGTGTCAGTAGCATCTTGGATAGTTATAAAGCTTCCCTCTCGGTACAGTTCAGAGAGCATTAAACATCCTCCCTCCTTACATTTGCCAATAGACATTGCCTGGGCAATCTAAGCAAATGGGCGTATGATCCACTTGTCTAAATCTAAAGCATATGCCACTCATTGAATTTTCTGTCGCACCACTCACTTCTACAGTCTACATAACAAGTGGATTAGATGAGGGAGTGTATCTGGGGCACATGCACCCCGCACCAACATTTCACCTAGTTGCTGCCCTTCATGTGTACCAGCAAGCAACACCCTCTCCCAACTGCATTTAGTGTCCAGCCAATTGAATGCGTGTTGAAGTTGAGAAGCCATATAATATAGCTCAAGATCCAGGAGCTCCTTTTCCTCCTTTGTCCCATGCTCTCTTTAGTGTTGCCAGTTCAATTTTACACTCTTTAGCTGCCCACAGCAATTGCACCAAGAGTTTATCCAATTCCTTAAATACCTGGTGAGGTATTTCATACATGGAGCTCTGGAGGGTATACAATTGGGCAAGACAACTATTTTTTATTAGCTGCAATGAGTTCCAAAGGTTTATGGATGAACAAAGGTCACAAATTACACGGCCAATATTTAACTCATAAGCCGGTTGCCTATCGCAGGTGACATGAATACCTAGGTACTTAACGTTATCTGATTTCCATGGTATAACCATCCTTGGCAATCGGTCTGTAGGTATGGTTTGCATCAGCCCTATTGGGAACAAGGCCGATTTTGAGTTGTTCACTCATAATCCAGAGCGTTCTCCGAATTTCTCTGTGACATTCAGGAGGATAAGGGCTGAGCATTCCGTCTAGTGAAGGTATGTCATAGCGTTGTCTGCATACAAGATGATGTGTTCAGTATGGCCCACTAGGATGCCCCATCCCAGCATCACCTGTTGAACAAGGCGGGCCAGGGACTCCATTGCAAGAGCAAATATCAGGGGTGATAGAGGGTGCCACTTCATGCTATGCCATTCTGTGCCACTCCATTCTCCAACACTCTGCTCAACTCCATATGACACCACTCTATGACACTTTACTCCACTCTACGCCACTCGGCTCCACTTCACTCTACTCCACTCTGCAAAACTTTACTCCACTGTACGACACTCTGTTCCAGTCGATGACACTCCACTCTACAGCACTCTAAGTGACTCCACTCTGTGCCATTGCACTTTATGACACTGCACTCCACTTCACTCCACTCCACACCATTCCACTCTGACACTCCGCTCCACTCTATGACACTCTACTCCACTTTACTCTATGATACTCTACTCCACTCTACACCACTCTACTTTATACCACTCTACTCTACCTCACTCCACTCTATAACACTCTAAGCCACTCGACTCTACACTACTGCACTCTACGGGACTCAATTCTATAACACTGTACTCCACTCTATGCCACTCTACTCTAAGAAACTCTACTTCACTCTACATCACTCAACTCCACTTTATGCCACTCCACCCCACTCTACTCTACTCTATGCCACTCTATTCACTCTACGCCACTCTAATATATGCCACTCCACTCTACAACACTCTACTTTACTTGACTCCACTCCACAGCACCCTACTCTATTCAATGCCAGTCTATACTACTCTACTCTACAACACTCCACTGTATGACATTCTACTCCTCTCTACGCCACTTTACTCTATTCAACTTGATGCCACTCCATTCTGTTCCACTCCACTCTACGACACTCTACTCCTCTCTTCACCACTCTTCTTTATGAAACTCTACTCCAATCTATGCACTCCACTCTACCCCACTCTATACCAATTCACTCTATGCCACTCCATGCCACTCTACGCCACTCCACTGTACAACACTCTAGTCCACTTTCTGCTGCTCCACTCTATTCCATTCTATGACACTTCACCCTACAACACTCTCCTCCACTCTATGACACTCCACTCTATAACCCTGTACTCCACTCTACACCACACCTCTCTATCCCACTCCACTTGGCTCCACTTTACACCTCTCAACTCTACGACACTCCACTATAACACACTCAGCTCCATTCTGTTCCACTCTAAGGCACTCCACTCCTCTTCACACCATGCCACTCCACACTACTCCACTCTAAGGGACTCCACGCTACAACACACTACTCTATTACGCTCTGCTCTACACCACTTCACTCTCCACAACTCTACTTTACTCTACTCCACTTAATGCCCTTCTGCTCTACCCCACTCCATTCTATGACACTCTACTCTATGCCAATCCACTCTATGATAGTCACCTCAGTGACACTCCACTCCACTCTACAACATTCTATTCCACTTTATGCTACTCCAATCTGTGTCATTCCACTCTATGCCACTCTGTGCCACTCCATTCTATGTCATTCCACACTGCACCACTGTACTGTATGACAGTCCACTCTACAGTATGGCCCCCTTCTTCACTCAATGCCACTCAACCCTATGACAGTCTACTCTACTTCACTCTGTGACGCAACATTCTATGACACTCTATGCCACTCCACTCTACAACACTCTACTTCACCCTGCACCAGTGGGGAAGGAACAATTTTCAGAGTTGGGGTGCCTCCATCAATGTTACATTTCAGAAGTAATAGAAATTGTGAACAATCCAAGAGTCACAAAAAATATGTAGCAAATTAGCTCCATCCATTCAGTAGGAGAATGATAAAGGTGTAGCATGTGTCTTGTGGTGAATTTTGGATCACACAGTCACAAATATATCACTAAAGCATGGTATGGTAGAGCACTGTAATTTACAGACAGCACATTTTCCATGGAAATGGGCACTAAATTTCCACAGACATACAGTTTTACTGATAAAACTATACAGCACACAAACAATAATAGGTGGGAAATGGGTGTCATTGAAATTGTATCTTTTGCACAACACCAAGTGAGGTGTCTTGATTTGTTTTGATTCTATTCAAATATTTGTTTCAATCACACTTCAGAATTAATAATGTGCCTCTTTTGTGCTTTCCTTGCTGCTTTTTGAGATATTTGTAAAGTAAATTTTGTTGTGTGTTAGAATAGAATGCCATCCAATTGCTTTTCCTTTTACACTCCCGTTACCCCAATTAAAATTGTCACATATTCACTTTACAAAACCCTCTCAATTGGCAGTCAGTGAAAGAAAAAGTAAATATCAATATCACTTTTAAAAGAATAAGCAGTTGTTTGTCATAAAACATAACCTAACATGTGGTCCCTGTCTGTGAATGCATTGCAAATGCCGTAAGACATAAACAAACCTTAACAGCATCTTTGTGGCTCATCACATTCTGAACTACAGTGTGGTTATTTTTGGGGGTTCTTCAGCACCTCACCACAACCCTTTTCCGGCACCTATGCTTTATACCACTCCAGTCTACGCCACTCCACTCTACTCGACTCAACTCTACTCTATGTCACTCCACTCTGTGCCACTCCAAGCTATGCCCCTCCACACTACTTTACTCCATTCTATGCCACTCCACTCTTCTGCACTCCATTCTACACCACTACACTCTACATCACACCACTCTCATGCACTCCACTCTACAACACCCCACTCTATTCTATGACACTCTACTCCCCTGTACATCAATCTTCACAACTCTACTCTATGCAGCTCCACTCTATAACATTCATCACTCCACTCTATGCCACCCCATACTATGCCACACGACTCCACGATAGTCCACTCTACTCCACTGCAGTCTATGATACTCCACTCTACTCTAATGTACTTCACTCTACTCCACTCCACTCTATAATGCTCTGCTCCAGTCCATGACACTCTACTGTGCTCTATGTCTCTCCACTCTATGACATTACACTCTACATCACTCCTTTCCACTCTACAGCACTCTACGCCACTGTACTCTGTAACACTCTACTCCATTGTACAAAACTCTACTCCACGATGCAGCACTCCATTCTAACCACTCCACTTAACTTCACTTCATTCTCCACCACTTCACTTTACAACCCTCTATTCCATGACACTGTACTTCACTCTGTGCCACTCCAGTCTAGGCCCCTTCACACTATGCCACTCTACTCTATGCCCCTATTCTCTACTCCACTCTATGCACTCCACACTAATTTACTTCACCCCTTGCCACTCCATTCTACGCCACTCCACTCAGTGCCACTCCACACCACTCCACTCAACGATACTCCACTCCACTCTGATACTCTACTCTACTTCACTCTAACTCTACTCCACTGTATAACACTCTTCTCCATGCTATAAAATTCTTCTCCACTCAACAACATTCCAGGACACTTGACACTCTTCCACGCTACAATACTCCCCTCTATGACCCTCCATTCATTGACACTCCACTCTACGCCACGCCACACCATTCTACTTCACTGCACTCTGCAATACTGTACTCCACTGTACTGCACTCTACACCACTCCAATCCATGTCACTCCACTCTATGCTACTATGCTCCATTCTACGCCACTCCAGTTTTAACACTCCACTATACAACACTACAGTTCACTATACGCCACTCCACTCTAACCCACTCTTCCTCACTCCACAATGCAACACTCCACTCTGTGACATGCTACGCCAATCCACTCTACTATACTCCACTCCAAGCCACTCTGTTCCAATCTATGTCACTCCAGTTAAAGACACTTTACTTCACTCTAGGCCACTCCACTCTACGCCATTCCACTTGGCTCTCTAACACTCTCTCCAACTCTAGTCCACTGTACTGTACTCCACTCCACTCTATGCTACTCCACTCTGTGACAATACACCACTCCACTCTATGCCACTCTGCTCAACTCTATGCCATTCCACTTTTTAACACTCTACTTCACTATACACCACTCCACACTACACCACTCTCCTTAACTCAACAATGCAACACTCCACTCTACGACATGCTATGCCACTCCACTCTAGACTCTGTACTCCACTGTACACCACTCCACTCTATGCCGCACCAACCTATCACACTTTACTCCACTCCAGTCTACTACACTCAAATTCACTCTACCTGATGTCACTCTACAACACTCCACTCTATGCCACCAAATGCCATTCTATAACACTCTACTCCACTATATGCCACTCCACTCTACAACATTTCACTCTACTGTACTCCACTCCACTCTTTGACACTACATAGATGACACCTTTTGGGTTTGCCACTGCTTGTTCATGTTCGACATTTTGGCCCTCGTTATGACATTGGCGGTAAATCCCCCTTACCGCCATGCTGACTGCCGCCAACAAACCACAGCGGCGACGGAATATCTGTTCACCATATTATGACACACACACCCCATTCCATCACTACACAGCCACAGACACAGGTCCGCCACACCAAAGGTCAGTGATAAACTGGCAGTATTCAAAACCAACACCGTTACGCCAACAGAACAACGCCCATCACATTATGACCCACGAATCACCACAGCGGACATTCAATGGCGGTAAACCATTGGCAGTACATACCGCTGCGCTCAAAATACACACACACACATACAAAACAACACCACATTGGTCAATTTAAATAACACACACCTAACACTCATACACACACCACACCCACACACCTACACCATTATAAAACACAAACCCACATTACCCACAACCCTTTACAATTACAAACCATTGGCACAAGACAGACACCACAACTACAGACAGAACCAGAGCCACACACCACCATCACCTATACACCACCCATGAAACCCACATCACACACCCCAACACATCACCCTACACAACCTCACCCACACAACTCACACAACACCCATGGCACCACAAAGACACTGCAGATTCTCAGAGGAGGAGCTAAGGGTCATTGCGGAGGAAATCATCAGGGTAGAGCCTCAATTATTTGTAGTACAGGTGCAGCAGATATCCATTGCTAGGAAGATGGAGCTATGGCGGAGGATTGTGGACAGGGTCAACGCTGTGAGACAGCATCCAAGAACCAGGGATGACATCAGGAAGAGGTTGAACGACCTACGGGGGAAGGTACGTTCAATTGCATCAAGGCACCAACTCACTGTACAGAGGACTGGTGGTGGATCCCCACCTCCTCCCCCGCAACTCACAGCATGGGAGGAGCAAGTCTTGGCAATCATGGACCTGGGGTCAGTGGCAGTGGGCACACCATTCACGGGACACAACAGGGAAACTGGGAGGACTACTGTGTGCCATGGGGAGGACAGGCCCAGGGAACCGACTCTCCAGGAGGCACTCACAGAGATCCTGGGAGCATACCAACATTCCCAGGATAAGCTGGGCCAGATCCTGGACAACGTGCAGGAGAACATGCGGCTGCAGAAGGGACAGTACCAGGGGAACAGGGAGGGCATGCAGGCCATCAACACCACCCTGGTCTCCGTAGAAGGGATGTTGGCAGACATGGCCAACATTATGAGGGAGGCAGTCTTACAACAGCGGGACCCTGCCACTAGCCAGACATCTGAACTGCCTTCCACCTCCGCTGCCGCTAGTGGACAGGAGGCCCCACCACAGGACCAACAGGCCACCAGCACCCCTCCCCCTGCAGAAGGAGAACTACTCCACAAACGTTCCCTGCGATCCAGGCAGAAGCCAGAGACTATTGCCAAATACCCCGCCAGGAAATGAGACTCTCCTGATTGTCACCCTTGTGTTCCACTCTGTCACCCTGTCCACCTTGAACTGCCATTGCTCCCCTTCCTATGTCCCCTTGGACAATGCACCTGTACTACAAATAGACTGGAACAATACCCTGGACTTTCCTCCATCATCACCCCATCCCAATGCACTGGCCCCTCTCCTTCTTAGCACTTCAATAAACACCCTTTGAATAAATACAAGTATGTCAACTGTTTTAAGTATGTATTCGTTTAACCATGTTCAAACATTACAATTCAACAGTACAGTAATGTTCACAAGTCCTCCACGCGGCCAAAATTCCACTGCCCCCATTCTGACATTCCCGCTGGGCCGGCGGGAATGAGGCCGCAACACAGGAGCCTGCTCCGAATGGAGCCGGCGGTGTTGCGGCGGTGCGACGGGTGCAGTTGCACCCGTCACGCTTTTAACTGTCTGCCATGCAGACAGTGAAAAGCAGGCCGGGGCCCTGTTAGGGGGCCCCTGCACTGCCCATACCAGTGGCATGGGCAGTGCAGGGGCCCCCAGGAGCCCCAGGACACCCGTTACCGTCAGCCTCTTCCTGGTGGTGAAAACCGCCAGAAACAGGCTTGCGGTACGGGGTCAGAATCCCCAGGGCAGCGCTGCTTGCAGCGCTGCCTTGGCAGATCCTCCCAGCCGGGGCAAAAACGGCGGATGACCGCCGGCCCCGGCAATCCGACCGCGGCTTTACCGCCGCGGTCGGAATGGGGATTGAAGCACCGCCAGCCTGTTGGCGGTGCTTCCGTCATTCGCGGCCCTGGCGGTCCAAGACCGCCAGGGTCAGAATGACCCCCATAGTGTTCAGACCATTTGCACTAGATGTGACTGTTTCCATAATTGTACATTTTCAAAACATAAAATACTAGTAGTCAAGTTGAATTCAAGGGTGTTTATTGCAGTGCTATGAAAATGAGAGAAAAGTGTAATGGAATGGGGTGATGATGGAGGAAGGCCCAGGGTATTGTTCCAGTCTGTTTGTAGCACAGGTCCAGTGTCCAAGGGGGCCATCGGAAGGGGAGCAAAGGCAGTTCCATGTGGACAAGGTGACAGGGTGGGACACATGGGGGAAAAGACTAATTTCCTGGCGGTGGTCTTGGCAGGAGTCTCTGGCTTCTGTCTGGTTCGCAGGGAACATTTGCGGGGTGGGTTACCTTCTGCAGGGGGAGGGGTGCTGGTGGCCTGTGGGTCCTGTGGTGGGGCATCCTGCCCACTAGCTGCAGTGAAGGTGGAGGGCTGGTCAATGGACTGGCTAGTGGTAGGGGCCTGCTGCTGTGCTGTTGCAGGTATGGGGGTGATAAGTAGTAAATATTGACTTACCAGTGTCCAGTCCTCCGGCTACTCCAGCAAGTCCCTCAGGATGCAGTAATGCCAAGACTTGCTCCTCCCATGCTGTGAGATATGGGGAGGAGGTGGGGTCCTCTGTATGGCGAGCTGGTGCCTTGTTGCTATGGAACGCACCTTCCCAGTAGGTCGTTCCACCTCTTTCTGATGTCGTCCCTTGTTATTGGGTGCTGTCCCATGACGTTCACCCTGTCCATGATTATCCGCCATCGCCCCATCTTCCTGGCAATGGATATTTGCTGTACCTGTGCTCCAAACAGCTGTGGCTCTACCCTGACAATTCTTCCACCATGACCCTTAACTCCTCATCAGTGAAACGAGGGTGCCTTTGTGGGGACATCGGTGTTGTGTGGTGTGTTGGTGAGAGTGTGTTGAGTAATGTGTGGGGTGTGTGATGTGGGGTGCGTGAGGGATGTATGGCTGTAAGTGGTGTGTGTGTCTAGTTGTCTCTGTGCTGTTCGTGTCAATCTCCTGGCAGTAATTATTGTTTGTAAAGGGTTGTGGGTACTGTGGGTGTGTGATTTATATAGTGATGTTGTGGTGTGTGTATGGGTGTCAGGTGTGTGTTTTTAGTATTGGCCAATATGGTGTTGTTTTGTAAGTGGTTGTCCATTCTGAGTGCGGCGGTATGTACCTCTAATGGTTTACCTCCGTTGAATGTCCACCGTGGTGATTTGTGGATCATAATGTGGTGGGCGTTGTTTTGTTGGTGTAAAAGTATGGGTGTTGGGACCACCACTTTATCACTGACCTTTGGCCTGGCGGATTTGTGTATATGGCTGTATTCTGTCGGATTGGTGTGTGTGTCATAATATGGTGAACGGATATTCACCACCCCAGCGGTATGTTGGTGGGCTTCACCACGACGGTAAGTGGGATTTACCGCCAATGTCCTAATGAGGGCCTGTGTGTCTGGATAAGGCTGAGGTCACACGTGTCAGTTGTTAAATGGAAGTGGTCAAGGCACCTATGCGCACATCACTCCTCCTCCCTCTACGCCTATTGTTGCTATTGCTCCCTGCCAACTGCGTTCCTTAGTTGTCAGTGACATCAGTTAGCCTATCCATTTTTGTGGCCATTGAGTTGAATCCCACAGACATGGCATGCTGGATGGCATGTAATTTTCTGTTAACCACTTTCATTTCCTTGTGCTGCAGGTGCTGAATGCAAAGCATGGATGCCTTCAGATCCACAAACCTTCCTTCCAGGTTTGCACTGGCATGTAATCCTGAAAGTGTATTGGCCTGAGCTCTTCCGAAACTCCTATCTACATGTACTGCTGTATGCAGGGTTTGGGGTGAGACAACCTGACTCGGGATGGTGTTCTGCATCTGGATAGTATCAACATCTTTAACTGATGCCAGCTGTGTTGTGTATGTTGCATCGCTGGAGTGGGCATGTGTTGTCGTAAAGTCACTATCCCCAATATCTGCTTCATCATCATCCATTAGGACATGTTAATCTGCCTCACAAGTTGGGGAATGTATTGCTTCCTCACGGCCATCTATTGGGTGAAATGAAAACTATTATTTGTGTGCTGTGGAAATGCCATTTATGTTGTACATTTAGGGCCTAATTCTGCCGCCCGCCGGGCAGGAACCGCCACTTGGCCGCTCCGCGGTCTTTTGGCCATTCTGGCTTTCCCGCTGGGCCGGCGGGCGACCGCCAAAAGGGCGCCCGCCGGCCCAGCGGGAAAGACCCTGCAACAATGAAGCCGGCTCCGAATGGAGCCGGCGGAGTTGCAGGGGTGCGACGGGTGCAGTAGCACCCGTCGCGATTTTCACTGTCTGCAAAGCAGAATGTGAAAATCCTAATGGGGCCCTGTTAGGGGGCCCCACGACACCTGATCCCGCCATCCTGGTTCTGGCGGTGTAAACCGCCAGAAACAGGCTGGCGGGAAGGGGGTCCGAATCCCCATGGCGGCGCTGCAAGCAGCGCCGCCAAGGAGGATTCCCTGGGCCAGGGGTAATCCGGCGGGAAACCGCCGGATCCCCTTTTCTGACCGCGGCTTTACCGCCACGGTCAGAATAGCCCTGGAAGCACCGCCAGGCTGTTGGCGGTGCTTCCGTTGCCCTCCGCCCTGGCGGTCATAGACCGCCAGGGTTGGAATGAGGGCCTTAATGTTCAATATATTTATGTTACTGAGTGCATCTTTCAGTTTTTTTTATTACAAGTCCCATGATAAACCATAATGGCTAATGTTGCTGTGTAACAGAGCGCTGTTATTCTGCTTGTCTGTGTTCTGGGTACTCATGCATCTACCATACAGTGAGACTGGACAACACTTACCTTGCATTGTTGCAGGTGCTGATGTGTCCAGGCTGCCAAATCTCACAACAGCCTCTCACTCTAGCGTAGTCTCCACCATTGTCTCCAGTGCTGTAGAGGGTAGGGTAGGTGGACCACCTCCAGTTGCCCAGGAATCACAAAGATGGTTGGCCAGACGTTCCATGGTATGTGACAGTAGGTCATACCACATCTTTTGTATTTCATCAACCGAGAACAAGTCCAACAGCATTTATTTTCAACTGGATGTCCCTTCAGATTTGGCATTTCTGGCTTTCTGGCACTGTCAGGGATGCACAACCAAACAATTACTCGTGATGATTGCACCACTCCTCTGTCAGTATCTCAAGTTCTTTCTCTCCAAACTTAAGTTTGCGCTTTGTTGCAGGTGTCTCACTCCAGCTGGGGGCTGGACATTTCTATGCACTTTTTCTATGCTTGTCCCACTCCAAAGCTTACTTGTTTTCCAGCCCTTCACTCCTACACGCTGTGGCAGCCTGACAGGCTCAATTTGGGAAACACTTCCTGTAGATTGGGGACTTACCATGCCACAGAAAGCGTTTTATATGGCTGGGGTCACGCCTATCTCAATTTGCGACCTGGATCTGCAATTTGCAAATTGGAGTCACAATTTGCAACTCTTGTTTTACATTTGCGATTGCTTAGGAAATCGCAAATTGCAATTCCATACTGAATCGCAAAATTTTGCTATTGTGACTCTGTACATGTCATTTTGTGACTCGATATTTGCAAATTGCAAAAATTTGCAACCAGCGAGTCGCAAAATGGTTGGTTCATGTATATGGCCCTGTATGTGTTACACCAGATGAATGCACCGCCAACAAGTCCTTGGTACAGCATATAGGGGGTCATTCTGACCCTGACGGGCGGCGGAGGCCGCCCGCCAGAGTTCCCTCCTCCGAAATACCGCTCCGCGGTCGAAAGACCGCGGAGGGTATTCTAGGTTTTTCCCTGGGCTGGCGGGCGGTCGCCAAAAGACCGCCCGCCAGCCCAGGGAAAAACTCCCTTCCCACGAGGATGCCGGCTCGTAATCGAGCCGGCGGAGTGGGAAGGTGCGACGGGTGCTGTTGCACCCGTCGCGTATTTCACTGTCTGCTAAGCAGACAGTGAAATACTCGTAGGGGCCCTCTTACAGGGGCCCCTGCAGTGCCCATGCCAGTGGCATGGGCACTGCAGGGGCCCCCAGGGGCCCCGCGACCCCCCCTACCGCCATCCGGTTCCCGGCGGGCGGACCGCCGGGAACTGGATGGTGGTAGGGGGGGTCGGAATCCCCTCGGCGGCGCAGCTAGCTGCGCCGCCTTGGAGGATTCAATAGGGCGGCGGTACACTGGTGGGAGACCGCCAGTGTTGCCGGTCTGACCGCAGCTTTACCGCCGCGGTCAGAATGCCCTGCGGGGCACCGCCGGCCTGTCGGCGGTGCTCCCACCGACCCTGGCCCCGGCAGTCTAAGACCGCCGGGGTCAGAATGACCCCCATAGTCTCCTGACAAGGGGGAAAGAAGAACGTACCCACCACTTAAGGAGCCCATGGGCAACAGGTCAGGTCGAACACAAGCCCACAGTGGGACATAGTTTACTGGCCAGCTCACATTTGGACTAAGATCCAGCTTTTTACCAATGGACAAAGATGGAACGGAAGCTAGTGAGGAAGGGTAGAAATAAAGCCTGCCTCAGGACTTCCGTTACCGTAATCTAAATCTCAACTGGGCCATCTAGGCTAAGAAAATACCTAAGTGAAAAGCTTCAACCCACTGGGAGACAATCCTAGGCTAGTTGAGCCTGTAACAGTAATTGACCTAGGACCCGGACCAGCAGAGGTAACCCCACAAGTCAAGGAGGACAACAAGGGCAACAACCCGGCAATAAAGTTCAAGGAAGGGACAAATCAAACCATAAACAAGGCAGACTTCATCTTTTCTGAGGACAGATCAACATCGCATAAGGAAATGGTTTCCTGTAAAATGCAAAGGGGTGCCCAGGAGGCCAATTCAAGTTAGCCGGCACAGACCAAACATCAGGATAAGACTACATCTAAGTCTGTCATAGCCCTTACAGGTAGTGGGATGGCTCATTGGCATGCTAAGACTGATTGATTAAAGCTGTGCAACAGTCGAGTATATAGAGCCAGGAGCTGAGCAAGATGGCACCCGAGTAGAATGCTGAGCTTACTGCTCCTACCCGGTCCAGTTGTCTGAGCCTGCATAGTGAGCAATGGAGTGAAACTGTTCAGCCTGGCTCAGCTAGTACTGCCGGCATAACCATGCTGTACTGTGCTGTGGCATGCCCGGAGTGTTCCTGTCTTGGTGGCTGGGGGCAGCGGAGTGCGAGGACGAGACACATCATGGAATGGCAAAAACTGAGCCACTGGAGGGGTCGTGGACCTTGCATATTGGGAAAAAGTTATTTTCATTGATGGATGAATCTGAGCTGTCCAACTTCAACAGCTCGTCATCCGTAGATGACAATGCCTCAGACCTTTGCAATAGCGGTGCTCCTTGGGGCGGTTATATTGCAACTGCTCGGCAGAAATCCCAAAGGGAGAGCAAAAAGCGGGGAGGACTGGGAATTCTGCTGGAAATGACACCCATAAACTTTGTTGGGGTTACAGCTACTCAACAGGTATACCCAGGAGGGGAAAGTGGACTGAATGTGTCACCGCCGAATCGAACGCAAGAACTTACTTTAATGGGCTCTCCATCAGCATCAGAACCCTCACTCTTACTTATTCTGCAGTCAATAAAACATCTCCAGGAGAAAGTACGGAGTGACAGCCACGGGCTCGGTTGGCTTCTAAAGAACATGCAAGGTGCTCTTTGTAGTGTCAGCAGAGTGTGCTCTGAAATTGATTTCTGTGATTAAAGAGGGAGCAAAAGTGCTTGAGACTGAGGCGGGGGCTTTGAAAATCCAGCAAAAATCCAAAGAAACTCAGATGACAAACGTCATGTGAAAGATTTTGAAAACCACCAGTAGAGAAACAACTTACAATTTCTTGGGATTGCTAAAGGGTGTGAGGGCAACAACATCTGTTCCTTTACGCTGACCTTATTGAAAGGGGCATTCCCGGAGCTCTCTCACTGGGACAGAGACTCTCAGGTTCAATGGGTTCATCATTTTCCATTTATGTTGAAAAAACGCAGCAACAAAGATCATGAAAAACCCAGAGCCATATTTGTGTAATTCAGAAATGTCCTCTTATGACAAGTTATTTATGAGAAAGCTCACTGTGATAGGATGCCGGGTGTCGTGCTGAGAGGGAAGTGCCCCGGGGGTACTTCACGGCTTACCGAGTCTGTGGAGGAAGGGGCGGGGCGTTTTTCAAACGCCCCATGCCGCAAGGATAAGGAGAGCGTCTGCAAAATGGAGGAGTGCGCCGTGAATGTGAGGCAAGCGGGAAGCAGCGAACAGGAGACGAAATCGCAGCCAGGGGATGGAGGAACGAGAAGACAAGCAGAAGAGGCGTCGCCAGGAGACGCGGAGCCACAGTTCAAAGGGGAGAGCTACATCTCGGCCACAGCGAGATGCGGCAGCCCAGAAGAGAATCGCTACCAGGAGACAAAGAAGGGAGAGTACGCATTGAAGCCAGCCACGTTCTAGGAAGAACGTGGCCAGAGCAGGTACGGGGTGTATATTGGGGAATGGTGAGGACAGGTGGAGAAAGCCTCTTACCAAGCTTGAGGACAAAGGATAAATACATCTAAAGGAGGGGGGAAGAATCTGAAGAAACCTTACGAAGACCACAAATCCACAAAGACAAGACCTGAACACAAGAGACAAAAATAAACATAATATAGAGAAAAGAAAGTGTGGAAGAAAGAAAATAAACAATCACATACCACAGCCTGTTACGCCTTCTGGTATCCATTATTACTTACCTATCACAAATGGTGTTAGAAGTGGGATTTGGGAAAAGCCTTAAGACAGGAACGAATAATGGAGGAAAATCCCATGTTGGCCGATATGATGGCTCAGCTAGCAGAGGGCCAAAGACACTTGCAATTGGTCTGGGAAGAACAACTGAAGGAGACAAAAGAAGAATGTGAAGCTTTACAATCCGCATTAAAAAGTCAAGCAACGATTATTGCCAACAACCAGTTAGTACATGAGACTGCTCTAGGTAAACTAACAGAAACCATAGCTACTACCAGAGTGCATCCAAATGTACCCAGTACTGTTTTACAGAAATACCAGGAACATGATGATCCAGACGCATTTTTTACTAATTTCTTTACTAATTTCGAACAGGTAGCCAGTTTGGCTAATTGGCCTATGGAAAGCAATATATTGCTCCGCTCCTCACTGGTCCTCTGCAGGCTGCTTATCAAGCTGTTAACCCTTGAGGCATAACTGTCTATGAAAATATAGGTGGTCATTATGTTCCTGGCGGTGTGCCCCGTCATGCCGGCGGTGGCGGGATAACCCGCCAACCGGCATAGCGGGCAATGCGGCCATCACTCACCAACAGGCTGCCTCCTGGCGGTCAGAATCATTATCCAGGAAAAGGGTGGTGGAAGGGATGCACCGGGGCACCCCTGGCGGCCCCTGCACTGCACATGCACTTGGGATGGGCAGTGCAGGGGCCCCTGTGCAGTGCCCCATCGCTCAGGTCAGGCAGTGATCTACGTGACGGGTGCAGCTGCACCCACCGCAAAGAGGCAATTGTGCCGGCTCCATGTGGAGCCGCCATCAATGTCCCGGCCAGGCATTCGTGTGGGCCGGCGGGCAGGGATCCGGGGGCGCTGGCGGTCAGTAGTATGACTGCCAGCATGAACACGGCGGTTTCGACCGCCGTGTTCATAATGAGGGCCATAAAAAAAATGCCATCCTGGAACGGGTTGGGCTAGACCAGGAAAGCTATTGTCAGGTTTAGACATACTAAATGGGTGAATCACAAAAATCCACAAACATTATATTATAGGGCTAAAAAATGGTTGAACCCTGCTGATACCACCAAGGAGACCATGTTTGAGGCAATAGTTTTGTAACAATATCTCAAAGCATTACCGACCTCCACAAGGAACTGGATTCGACAACACCTGGGGATAAATAATACCACCGCCGTGGAATTAGCCTGTGCATATCATTGCGCTCCCAATTTCAGGGGCACCAGTATGAGGCCCACCAATTCTCCTTCACAGAAATTAATAACACCTCAATCCGTTCCAACCAAACCGGTAGTAGGATCAAATACAGAAAGACCGTCACTTAATCGTGCTCCCTTAAAAGAACCCCTGACCACTCACCAATGTTTCAACTGTCCAGAATGGGGACACATAGCCCGATACTGTCACCAAAGAAAGAATCAAGGTGAACCTATGGAGATCGGGATGACCAAAGGAATAGTGTTATGGCTAGGCAATACCATGACTCAGTATTCCACCTATCTGCTAGTGAACCAAGAAAGAAGACCGTGATTAATAGATTTTGGATGTAGTCAACCAAAAGTATGTCAAACCAGATCAGTGGATCAAGGGTTATCAAGTCCTGATCACCTGTGCACATGGGGATAGTAGAAAATACCCTGTTGCTATCATACAAATAAACTGGCGAAGAAAGGAAGAGTCTGTGGTGGTAGGAGCTATCCTGAATCTTGTTGAAGAGCTTATACTCGGCACAGATTATACATCATTCTCCAAAATGTTGGAGAGCCTCCAATCCACGCATCAGACTGAATCCTGGTGGAACGAGCCCCTTTTTCAACATCCGAGATCAAAAAACAGAACCTAAGGAAGCACCTCACTAGATCACAAAGTTGAGAGCAAAAGAAGGCATATCATAGGGACACCAATAACGTTAATGGCCCTACTCCTGATGTTGTGAAACTGATTTATTCCATTGCAGGACAATTCTGTCAAGCTCAGCGAGAAGATCCCACTTTAAAAAAACCTGGCACGCTGCTCTGACAACAGAGCCCCAAACGATAGGTACACCACCCCCTACCAGGCAATAGAAAACCTCAGTTGTTAGTTCCCCACAGTTACAGAGACCACATCCTTCACCTAGCACACGGCGATACAGGAGAAGGTCATCTGGGCAGAGATAAAACAGAGGAATATTTAACCAAGAGATTTTATTGCCCTGGAATATATTATGATGTCTGTGGAGGAAGGGGCGGGGCGTTTTTCAAACGACCCATGCCGGGAAGATAAGGACAGTGTCTGCAAAATGGAGGAGTTTGCCGTGAACGTGAGGCAAGTGGAAAGCAGCGAACGGGAGCCTAAATTGCATCCAGAGGATGGAGGAACGCGAAGACAAGCAGAAGAGGCGTCGCCAGGAGACACAGAGATGCGGATTTAAAGGGGAGAGCTTTAAATCTCTCCCACAGAGAGATGCAGCAGCCCAGAAGAGAATCGCTACCAGGAGATGAAGAAGGGAGAGGACGCGCTGAAGCCGGCCATGTTCTAGGAAGAACATGGCCAGAGCAGGTACGAGGGGTATATTGGGGAATGGTGAGGACAGGTGGAGAAAGCCTCTTACCAAGCTTGAGGACACTGGATAAATACATCCAAAGGAGGGGGGAAGAATCTGAAGAAACCTTACGAAGACCACAAATCCATAAAGACAACACCTGAACACAAGAGACAAAAATAAACCTAATATAGAGAAAAGAAAGTGTGGAAGAAAGAAAATAAACAATCACACACCACAGCCTGTTACGCCTCCTGGTATCCATTATTACTTACCTGTCACAAATGGTGTTAGAAGTGGAATTTGGGAAAAGCCTTAAAACAGGAACGAATACTGGAGGAAAATCCCATGTTGGCCGATATGATGGCTCAGCTAGCAGAGGGCCAAAGACACTTGCAATTGGTCTGGGAAGAACAACTGAAGGAGACAAAAGAAGAACGTGAAGCTTTACAATCCGCATTAAAAAGTCAAGCAACGATTATTGCCAACAACCAGTTAGTACATGAGACTGCTCTAGGTAAACTAACAGAAACCATAGCTACTACCAGAGTGCATCCAAATGTACCCAGTACTGTTTTACAGAAATACCAGGAACATGATGATCCGGACGCATTTTTTTACTAATTTCTTTACTAATTTCGAACGGGTAGCCAGTTTGGCTAATTGGCCTATGGAAAGCAATATATTGCTCCGCTCCTCACTGGTCCTCTGCAGGCTGCTTATCAAGCTGTTAACCCTTGAGGCATAACTGCCTATGAAGATATAGGTGGTCATTATGTTCCTGGCGGTGTGGCCCGTCATGCCGGCGGTGGCGGGATAACCCGCCAGCCGGCATAGCGGGCAATGCAGCCCTCACTCACCACCAGGCTGCCTCCTGGCGGTCAGAATCATTATCCAGGGAAAGGGTGGTGGAAGGGATGCACCGGGGCACCCCTGGGGGCCCCTGCACTGCACATGCACTTGGGATGGGCAGTGCCCCATCGCGCAGGTCGTGCAGTGATCTGTGTGACGGGTACAGCTGCACCTACCGCAAAGAGGCAATTGTGGCGGCTCCATGTGGAGCCACCATCAATGTCCCGGCCAGGCATTCCTGTGGGCCGGCGGGTAGGGATCCGGGGGCGCTGGCGGTCAGTAGTATGACTGCCAGCATGAACACGGCGGTTTCGACCTCCGTGTTCATAATGAGGGCCATAAAAAAAATGCCATCCTGGAACGGGTTGGGCTAGACCAGGAAAGCTATTGTCTCAGGTTTAGACATACTAAATGGGTGAATCACAAAAATCCACAAACATTATATTATAGGGCTAAAAAATGGTTGAACCCTGCTGATACCACCAAGGAGACCATGTTTGAGGCAATAGTTTTGTAACAATATCTCAAAGCATTACCGACCTCCACAAGGAACTGGATTCGACAACACCTGGGGATGAATAATACCACCGCCGGGGAATTAGCCTGTGCATATCATTGCGCTCCCAATTTCAGGGGCACCAGTAGGAGGCCCACCAGTTCTCCTTCACAGAAATTAATAACACCTCAATCCGTTCCAACCAAACTGGTAGTAGGATCAAATACAGAAAGACCATCACTTAATCGTGCTCCCTTAAAAGAACCCCTGACCACTCTGCAATGTTTCAACTGTGCAGAATGGGGACACATAGCCCGATACTGTCCCCAAAGAAAGAATCAAGGTGAACCTATGGAGATCGGGATGACCAAAGGAAGAGTGTTATGGCTAGGCAATACCATGACTCAGTATTCCACCTATCTGCTGGTGAACCAAGAAAGAAGACAGTAATTGATAGATTTTGGATGTAGTCAACCAAAAGTATGTCAAACCAGATCAGTGGATCAAGGGTGAACAAGTCCTGATCACCTGTGCACATGGGGACAGTAGAAAATACCCTGTTGCTATCATACAAATAAACTGGCGAGGAAAGGAAGAGTCTGTGGTGGTAGGAGCTATCCTGAATCTTGTTGAAGAGCTTATACTCGGTACAGATTATATATCACTCTCCAAAATGTTGGAGAGCCTCCAATCCACGCATCAGACTGAATCCTGGTGGAAGGAGCCCCTTTTTTCAACATCCAAGATCGAAAAACAGAACCTAAGAAAGCACCTAACTAGATCACAAAAATGAGAGCAAAAGAAGGCATATCATAGGGACACCAATAACGGTAATGGCCCTACTGCTGATTCTGTGAAACTGATTTATTCCATTGCAGGACAATTCTGGCAAGCTCAGCGAGAAGATCCCACTTTAAAAAACACCTGGCACGCTGCTCTGAGAACAGAGCCCCAAACGATAGGTACAACACTCCCTACCAGGCAATAGAAAACCTCAGTTGTTAGTTCCCCACAGTTACAGAGACCAAGTCCTTCACTTAGCACACGGCGATACAGGAGAAGGTCACCTGGGCAGAGATAAAACAGAGGAATATATAACCAAGAGATTTTATTGCCCTGGAATATATGGTGGTGTCTGTGGAGGAAGGGGCGGGGCGTTTTTCAAACGACCCATGCCGGGAAGATAAGGACAGTGTCTGCAAAATGGAGGAGTTTGCCGTGAACGTGAGGCAAGTGGAAAGCAGTGAACGGGAGTCGAAATTGCAGCCAGAGGATGGAGGAACGCGAAGACAAGCAGAAGAGGTGTCGCCAGGAGACGCAGAGATGCAGATTTAAAGGGGAGAGCTTTAAATCTCTCCCACAGAGAGATGCAGCAGCCCAGAAGAGAATCGCTACCAGGAGACGAAGAAGGGAGAGGACGCGCTGAAGCCGGCCATGTTCTAGGAAGAACGTGGCCAGAGCAGGTACGAGGTGTGTACTGGGGAATGGGGAGGACGGGTGGAGAAAATCTAAAGGAGGGGGAAGAAAAGAGAAAAGAGGGTCGAAGAAAACAAAGGCACACTATCCTTAAGGACAAAAACAAGGAAGGCACATGGTAAGAAGGGCAGCACATTACTAACCCCAGAGCGAAACCAAAAGAGGTATAACCGAAAGGACAGTGTTGAGGCATGAGATAAAGGATAGGAGAAGATCCGATTAATGAGAGAGAGACAAGTAAATCTGCACTAACTACACTGGGAAAGAAACAGGGGGAATAAGGAGAATAAAAGACAGAAGAAGAAAAGAGAGAAGACAAGAGAGCAAGGAAGTCCGATTCCCAATCAATGTACCTTCTAAACACCGGCTTCTTCTTCCTCTCCCTTCCGGTTTCATCGTGGGCGGAATTCTGAGATGACTGCCTAAAGGAAAGAAGACCCAGTTAGGAGGAATCTGAAGAAACCTTAAGAAGACCACAAATCCACAAAGACAAGACCTGAGAACAAGAGACAAAAATAAAAATAATATAGAGAAAAGAAAGTGTGGAAGAAGGAAAATAAAAGATCACATACAAAAGCCTGTTACGCCTTCTGGTATCCATTATTACTTACCTGTCACACTCACCCCAAAGCCAAAAGGGAGGCTAACAGGCATTCCTTACATGTTAGAACTGACTTTTGTCATGCCACAGTGGAGCGTCGGTGGCATTTGAGACAACTCATTGATCTATTTCAGAAAGTTGCAGGAGATGCTCTTTTACTGAACAGAGCCCATTTAAAGGTTACATTCAAGGGGAAGTCTTGGTTCTTTGACTCCGAAATAAAAGCCCAGGAATATTTAAAGGAAAAAACTGCTGAGGGCATGGGTGGGCCCTAAGAGATGTGTCTCAGGGTGGCCTTGAACTGTGGGGTGACAGAAATGGTGTTGGGAGGGCTCACAGAGCTTGACCTCTCAAAGGCGGATGCTGTTACTAGTCTCACTAGGTTTTTTTCTCTTTTATCCAAATGTTATTGCTTGTGAGGTTTGGTGGGGGCTGCCATGGGTACACTACTGGGTGACATCCTTCAGGATTCTAGGCCTTAATGCTGATTGTGGGTGGTGGAGTGGTGGGGAAGGTGGGGTGGGTCTGATTGGGGTGGCTGTGTCCGATTGACAGGGGTGGGGGTGGTGAGGGGCAGGGGGATTGGTTGCAACACAGGAGGTTGGCTACATTGTTTCTAGCTGTTAGAGGCTTTTTCTCTTTTAAAAGTGGAAACATTGAATTTACTATTGGGGAGTGGTTTGTTCAGGATCATTAGCTTCAAGTATTTCTTAAACCTGTATCATGAGTAGTATCTGGATAGCCTCAGCTAATATCTTTAGGCTCAATGACCAGAAAAAAAGACAAAGGATAGCCTTTGAGCTCCAGGTTGTACAAGCAAATATATTATGCCTCAAAGAGACACATATTGAAGGCAGTAGGTGGGATACTCTTGAATCTTTTGGATTCCAGTTAGTTGGGGGGACCCTGCAAGGTGTTAAGACGTGAAGAGTTGCAATCCTCATTAGGCGGCAAGCTTTTAACTTGAAGCATACACCGACAGAAAATCAGGGGCAGGGGTGATCTCAGAATGTCATCTTCCAAATGTGGTATTTACACTCTGCTCCATGTATGGCACGATTTTGGATGATCCTGCGTCATTTGATTGACTTAACAACGAATTGGCTTTATGGCCCTCTCCTATAATTGTCTGTGGAGACTTTAATATAGATGCTACAGGAGACTGGTCTGGCGAGTCTCTCAAAGACTCGCCAATGATATTTACACTTCTAGCAAAATAATCTTGGGGGCGTGGCCAAGATGGCGATCGGAGCGCCAGCATAAACCGCAGCTCTGTCGCCCAGCCCGTACAATTATCCTGATACTAAACACCTAGCCCTCCCTGGGGCAGGGCGAGGAAGCCGTTCGTGGGACCCCATCCTGCTGCACCACCGCTCAAACCAGCGCTCTCGGAGATGCTCCATTTCCGGAGCTGTGGGACAAAGTAAGCACACCGCTGTGATCGGAGCCCGACCCGCGGGCCGCCTTGCCCAGCCGATCGGGAGCCGCGCTCACCGGAACCGGCGCTGGGTCTCAGCCGCCGCTAAACAGAGGTAAGGGCTCGCCGCTGCGTCCCCGTCGTGTGTGCCGGGGCGGCCCTCTGACCTCCGGGGGAGCCGCTCGGCGCGCACAGGGCCGGCCGAGTCCTCCCGCAGGCGTCTTCATCCCGCGTAGCGCAGCGCCGGAGCGCGCGCATATCAGAACAGATAAAAATCCTACTGTGATCACCCATCAGACACTCGCGCTTTGATGTGGAACTATGCCGCATATTTGAACCAGCTGTAATTCAATTCAGACGCTATTGGCAGCGCAGAAGGCGGCCTGGGGGTGGAAAACAAAGACATAATTGAGCATTCGTAGAACCGACAGCCGCCATTTTAGGTGCCTAGGATCTCGCGGAGATCAAACTCTTGTGGCTCAGCAACATTATATCAGCCAGCAAAGCAAACCAAACTGCACAAATATCCCCCTTAAACGTGATGCACGTCGGGGGCAATGACTGGCAACAGTTAAGCAAGAATACTACCTCAAGCCTCACTGCGCCCCCCTAGGGCACCAAATGTGCTAGAACTGGCAAAGTTAATGCAACAGGCGCAAGCAGGAAGCAGTAAGATCAGTACAAACTGTGAACACATCCTTTGGAATACTAGAAGTGCAAACTAGAATATAAGAGGTGCTTCCCAATGAAACTCGCTAGTTCGCAGCCCCGTAACGAGTTAAACATTTCTTTGAAGTAATCCTAAATATTCAACACAAACAATGCCTCCATCCGATATGGAAACGTCATATCTACGCCTCTTCGACAACGCTGTATCCCGATCCGGCTGCCTCCCTCAACTGTAGCCTCCTCAAGCAGTTGGTCAACGTCTACAATTGTTCCTTTATCGCTCAACCACTAGTCGCGTACCCCGGTCGTCCTGCTCGCCACAATACTTGATTTGACAAGCTTGTGCCGCTGTGGCCCCGATTGCAACACTAAATACATAGCCACTGCTGCAATTCTCAAATGATGAAGCCAAAAACCACTCGTGCATCTTCCACCAAAATGGATCATACTACAACTCCCCATCCGGAAGTGCACGCCAGTGCGCAATCTACATTACAGAAGCTGGAACTAACTTTACAATCACATACTTCACAATTCGAAAAAATCCTGCAAGCTTTTCTAGACACGAAGACCACCTTGGAAGCCAAAATAGGCTCTATAACAGAGGACCTCAATATCCTCGGCACCGATCAACACGTTCTAGCCGATAGAGTGTCCGAACTCGAAAAAGTCACGGCGCCCCTACCAGCCGCTATGGAAGACCTGCAACTACAGTTATCGCAATTATCAACAGAAGTTGATTTCTTAAAGCGCAGAACAGAAGATGCAGAAGGCAGGTCTCGGCGCAACAACATACGCCTGGTCGGCTTTCCGGAACGTGCTGAGGGCTTAAGCGCAGAACTGTTTATCGAACAATGGCTTATAGACACAACTCTCAAAAATAATATCCCGAAGTTCTTCTCAGTTGAAAGAGCACACAGAATTCCAGGCAGACCCCCAGCACCAGGTTCGCAACCACGCCCTCTTATAATAAGACTCCTTAACTATCGTGACAGAGACCTTATCCTCCAACTATTCCGCAAATCAGGCCCAGTGTGCTACGAAAATGCCACGATAACAGCTTATCCGGATTTTACGGCAGAAGTGCAAAAAAACCGCAACTCCTTCTACAGTGTTAAGGCATGCCTTCGCAGACACGATATCAAATATGCACTGATGTTCCCAGCCAGACTTCGAGTACAGGATGAATCTCGCACCTTCTTCTTCACCACCCCGGAAGATGCCTGGACCTGGCTACATGCCAAAGGCCTAGCTGATCCATCGGATGCAAGCACTCAAATTGACAACAGATCTCTCTCCACGAGGCACCGTAAGCAACGTAGAAGACAGGGAGCCAGACCCTCACCTGAGTAGGCAGAATCCGAGCGCTCTCGTCTCCTCCGAACAACATCCAGCTTTGTCAATGCTCCCTCCGCCGCCTCACCCTCGCAAACGGAAATCGAACAGGAACTAGTCTTACACTCTGACTCAGCTGACTCCACATGCGGCCCTCTTCTCACACCACGCACAGCAGACGACATCTGAAGAATGATTAGTCTAGGTCACTTGAAGCCTAAAAACATCATCGCAGCTTTTTCAAAGCTCCTACACGTGGTCTAGCAGTCCATGGGTGTCCCCCGTCCGACGCGCTTCGCCTCTTAAAACATGCGAAACCCGGGCAGGGTAAAACAATACCTTTGCACTAATGCCAACTGGCACCCCCCTGCTCCATATGGACAATTACCCCACACTGGATTTTTCCGGTATTGTTTTTTATATGTTAACAGTTCATTTGTTGTATGTTGTTTCAGCGCGCACCTTTATATTAGGAGCATGGAGTTATAATAGAAGGGCCAAATATAAAAACAGCAGTGAACACATAAGGGCCGCCGATTGCAGCAACAAAAATACCGCTCACAGCTTATTTCTTGATTGTCGGCCAGCTACAGCGACTGAGTCCCATAATAATGCCAATACCGGGTCGTCAGATAAGAACAACCCCGTTTATATAATACACACAAAACTACTATGGCTACTCATAGACACCAGGGAACCCTAAAATACAAAACACTCACTTGGAATGTTAAGGGCATGGCAAATCCTCGGAAACGTCAAAAGGTTCACGCCTTTCTCACAAGGCATCAAATACATATAGCATTCCTACAGGAGACCCATTTCACCAAATCTATCCTAGACACCACACGCCCAAAATGGAAGGGGCAATTACACGCTACCACTACCTCATCCTTTGCTCGTGGAGTAGCAATCTGGATAGCACCAAATGTCCCGTTCGCGCCCTCCCGCACGCAATGTGACCCAAACGGCAGATATGTAATACTGGAAGGTACCCTAGACGGGTCCCCATTAGTCCTGGTTGCACTATACTCCCCGAATTCGAACCAGCGCGACTTCTTATCCACGCTCACTACTGGCAACTTCAGCGACCCTACATTGGAAAGCATATGGGGTGGTGACTTTAATAGCGTCCTAGACACTCACATGGATCGCTCATTCCCTCCTCTCAATGCAGCCCCCGCCAATCGTGCTTCAGAATCCCTGGCACAGTGGGCGTCAAATAACGGACTAAGTGATATATGGAGGGTGCATCACCCCACTCAGCGCGAGTACTCTTACTTCTCCCCAGTCCATAAATTACACACTAGGATAGATTTATTCTTCGTATCCACCACCGTCAATTACAAAATATGCTTATCCGAATATTTAGCACGCACAATATCAGATCATAACCCATTATGCCTAACGTTGGCATGGGGACACATACAAACTTGGATACCAACATGGCGCTTGCAACCAGAAGCCCTCCTAGATCCTCCTTTTCAAAAAGACACTTCCAAAAGCTTAACCGATTACTTTCTATCAAACAAAAATACAACCTCTTCCCGTGCCATAGAATGGGACGCTCATAAAGTGGTGATAAGGGGTCATTGCCTATCGGCTACAGTGGGGGTCAGAAAGATACTCATTAAGGAATTACAAGACTTAGAAATAAAGCTCCGCAACGCAGAAAATGCAAACGATAACAGCGAACCCGCATTAGCAACACTACATCTGCTTAGGGCTTCTCATAAGGAGACGGATAACAGACTGGGTAAGCACGATTATAGACACTACAGGGCAAGACAACACGCCGAAGGCGATAGATCTGGCAAATTATTAGCTTGGTTGACTTGGCAACCATCACAGCCAATACCCATTGGCGCAATACGCCTAAATCCTGACACAATCGTTAATACCCAAGCAGGCATAAATGATGCCTTCTCCACATATTACCAGACCCTATATATGCCTCCTCCACCACCTCCAGAGCAATATATTATCAACACACTAAGCCTGGTCCCCCAAAATCAACTTATCCTTGACAATACCGCCATCCTAGATGGCCCCGTTACTATTGAAGAGGTGCGCCTGGCATTATCACAAATAGCACGCAATAAAACGCCCGGCTCAGACGGTCTACCGATAGAATACTACAAGTCCCATGCTTCCCTCTTATTACACCCACTAACAGAAGTATTTAACGAAGCACACCATAAATTACAATTGCCAGACTCAATGTGTGAAGCACTGATAGTCATCCTCCCAAAATCAGGCCGCGACCCCCTAGATGTTAAATCATACAGACCGCTCTCCTTGCTGAACACAGACTGCAAACTATTAGGTAAAATACTCGCAAACCGACTCCTCCCTTATTTATCGTCTTTGATACACCATGATCAATCAGGCTTTATTCCTGGTAGAAGCACTTTCCTGAACATTAGAAGACTCTTACACATAATACACAGTAATACAAACTCGGCAGCAGTGGCCCTATCTTTAGATATAGAAAAAGCATTTGACACACTTAGTTGGAACTATCTGCTATACACTCTTAAAGCGTTCGGTTTTGGCGCCTGTTTTATTAACTGGATCAGGACGCTCTATTCTAGGCCCACTGCCCGTGTTAAAAACGGACGTGTTATCTCTGAAGCATTCCCAATAGGCAGAGGTACTAGACAGGGCTGCCCATTATCCCCATTGCTGTTCGCTATTGCTATGGAGCCACTAGCGATTAAACTACGGAGCTACACACACATATGGGGTATACCAGAGGCTAACACCCACCACGTCGTATCTATGTACGCAGATGACACCTTAATATACCTGCGCGACCATTCAGCCTACATGACTGAGGCCCTGCAGTTATTGGACTCCTTCGCTATCGCCTCTGGAATACACGTCAACTGGTCCAAATCAAGCATATTCCCTATCGCTCCGTCCCCGGTAGCTCATCGTATGTCGCTACCACAATACAAACTGCCTTGGTCACATATAACCTTTAAATATTTGGGTGTGCAAATCTACCACTCTATCACGGATCTAAAAGAAGGAAACATAGATAGAATTCTCGGCTCCGTTCGCGGATCAATTCCCTTCTGGAATTCACTCCCCCTGTCCCCAATGGGCCGGGTGGCAATAGCCAAAATGCTTATCCTTCCAAGGTTTCTATATTACTTTACAGCTCTTCCGCTTTGTTTACCGCGTTCCTTTTTTAATAAACTGCAATCAATACTAACGGATCTACTCTGGGGTAAAGACAGGCGTAGAGTGGCGCTGTCAATAACGCAACATCCGCAGGAGATGGGCGGATTGGGAATGCCTAACTTCGAAAGATATTATGCAGCCGCCCAATTATCATGGCTGTCTACATGGCTAGGTGACACCCTTTTAGCCGAAAGTAAGATGTTACAGACACATATACCATCACAGAGGCTGCTACTTTTGTTACTAACTAACATCCCCCATACGTCTCCACGACTAATATTACCAGAGGCAGCTCGATTCTGCTGGCGCAGATATGTCCAAACTAAGTCCACGTCTATTCCCTATTCGCCTTTGCTCCCATTATTTCAACTCCCGGATACCCAACAGCTATCAACACACCATGATACACGCGAAATGAACACGCTCCAAATGGGTGATTTATACTCCTGTTCCGTTTTGCGTACTTTCGCTGAACTGGTAACTGCAGGTATTATGCAAAACGGGGACTTCCTAACATTTAACGCCATAAGGCTATTGCTTAACAAGATCTGGGGCGCAGGAGACTCGGAACCTCCAGAGTCCTCGCTGCTCACCACTATACTAACTATTGGCAGCTCAAAGAGCATTATTACCACATTATATAAAGCATTGCTTGAAGCAATATGCACAACACTACCGAACGCAAAAGCGCGATGGGACGCTGTCCTTCCTACCCCACTATCACAGAAGACTTGGATCACTGCTCTCACAACAATCAAATCAGTATCCCGCAATCCTCGCCTACGATACACTCAATTTAACTATCTCCACCAATCATACTTATCTCCAGCCCGTATTAAAAAAATCTACCCCCACACAACACCAACATGCCCTAGATGCGCTACACCAGCAGCCGACTTCTACCATATGGTTTGGAAGTGCCATTCCATAAACCTGGCCTGGCAACGCGTGACGGAGGTAACAGCAGAGATCTCATCCCACACCTTAGTGTCCACTCCCGATTCCTGCTTACTCGGCATAAGGCATCGTACTACAGCACACAAACATACGCACAGGTTTATCGACCTGGCTTTCGTGGTGTATAAACGCTTGATAGCAATACATTGGAAAGCTCCACATGCTCCTTCTCATGCGTCATGGCTACGGGACTTACACAGCCGGTCGCAGGCTGAAGCCCAGACACTTCACTTGCTACAACACAGAGGTCTCATCTTAGCTGGCCCGGAGATTTGGGACACATTCGTGGTTGCAATGGAGGCCAGAGACGACTTGTATCCCCCAAGAACAGGTCTCGTCCCATTGCACACCACAGACTGAGCTGACACTGTTGAAGCTGGAATCGCATAGTAGCAACTTTGATCTGCTCTTAAACACATTCATTACTACTATCCTCCCTCCCCCTCGGAAGTTACTTCTAACCTGTGCCCAATCACTCATCACACGCTTACACAAGCCTATAATACATAATCACGACAAGTAAAACAGTCCTGCCCCTGAACCCGTCAACACTGCAGACACCCTTTACACCCCCGTAGTGATTACTATATTAGTTACAGATATCGTCAGTATCTGGCCATTCCCCGTAAGCTGCAAGCAGCCCTCATAACAGCTCGCATGTTAAATGTCACCGTATTCTCCTTATACAATGCCCTTAACTCTCTCGCATTATTAAGATAAGTTGTTAAAGTTTATTCCTCCCGATGTTCCCGTTTTTTTTTCTTCTAATTACCCTCACCCCTCCTCTCCTTTTTGCACCTTTTGTAATGGCAATGCTGTGTAAAAATTATACAATCTTGTAAAAGTATTGCAAAATAACATACAGCTATTGTATCGTTGTGTGCAGTTTGCGTTCAATAAACAGATTTAAGAATGAATCTCTTACAAGAAATTATATATACATAATTGCATTGAAGATCGTTTTCCGACAAATCACAATTCATAAATATAACTTGTTGCTGATCATCTGTGAAAATTACAACCCCTTTCGATGCCTTCCTCGTGTCTGTACCTATCCACTTTAGGGGAGCCTGAACCCGCTACAGCCCAGTTTCACAATTAAATCAACAACCCATGATCAGAAGTGCCGCTCTCTAGTACTTCTGGGGGATGCAAAGACAACCCAAGGGCTTCGGGACATCCTGTTTCAGGCAGTATGTAATGTGTTTTGTGATCATGGATTAGTGGATGGCTGGTTGAGTAAAATATGGACGGATCCTGGGTTTACCTATTTTTCTGCCCCACATCAGACACATGCACGTCTTGACTATTTTTTTTGTTTCACATTGTCTTTTTCAACTCTGTAGAATTGAGAAGTTCCCCAGGGTGATGTTGGATTATAGGCCATTAGTGATGGAGGTGGTAGTTAAAGGATGGGCTAGGCAGACCCCCAAGTTGAGCTTTGAACGTGCTTTACTTTACGATGAATACAATAAATGGATACGGATTTTCATGAACGATAATATGCTCCTGTAGGAGTCGTCTGAAACTCTTTTAAGGCTGGTATCCATGGGGATTTCAGCCGATTCAGTTTGAATCAGCAAAAGAGGGAAAAACTCAAATTACTCCAATTATATGCAGCCCTATCCATCGCAGAAACTAACTTGGTATGTGATACTTCAACAGGGGAAAACATTCAGGAAATCATACAGAGGGTGGCATTTGTCAGAGCAGAAACATTGGCAATATTGTCTAAAAATGCAGCTGATAAATTCCTAGCTTGCAAAGAAAAGTTTTAAGAGTTTGGAGTTAGGGTGGGCCACCTGCTTGTTATCTGTAGTAGACACAAACAGGTCCAAGGAGAAATTAGGGAGATCAGAGATAGTTTCTGACCCCTTCCAGAGGTTCTACTCAAATCTCTGTACTGAAAGTACTATGTGGGAGGATGATGAGGTGCTCCAGTTTTGGGAACAGGCCTCGATATTCTTGGGGTGGAGGATCGTGAGGCACTGGAGGGTGCCTTCTCCTCGGAGGAAATCCTCCTTGCTATTTTTAGCCTTCCCTCGGGCAAAGCGGTTGGTATGGATCACATCCCTTCTGAATTTTATCGGGTGTTCTCTGCTACTCTAGAAGTATACTTATTGGCTTCCTTTACACAGGTCTACAGTGGCGCTAACCCCCTATATCATGGTCCATGGCCAACATTGCCATTTTCCCTAAGAAAATTAAGCCCTGCAGGAATTTGTCTTATACCGCTCAATTACCCTGATGAATGGGGATACCAAATCGATTCTAAAATCTTGGCTAATGGTCTCTTTGGGGATATTAGTAAAATTGTGTCCCCCAATCAGCATGGGGTTATCCCCGGGAGACAGATGACTGATTATGTACGTCGGGTCCTTTTCCTTTTTGATGCTTCTGCGGTAACTGGGGACCCTATGACTTTAATTCTGTTGAATGCTGAAAAGGCATTAGAGAGGGTCTCCTGGCGGTATCAATGGTATGTTATGCAATTAGTTGCTATTGGGTTGGGATTTATTAAGGCAGTTGGCGCACTGTATCATGATCCAGTGGCTAGGGTCATTATGTTGGGTGCCCAGTCGGGTCCAGTTCTAATCCAGAGGGGAACACGGCAGGGCTGCCTATGCTCCCCTCTACTTTTTGTGATATATATTGATCCCTAAATATGGAGACTTGACGGTAACCCCGTAATCCCTCCAATTCATTTTAAGGATTAGGATACAAAGATTTTATTTTATGCCGATGATGTGGCTTTGGTTACATCTGAACCCACAATAGCTTTAAAAGAGATCGAAAGAGAGGCTACTTGGTTCGGAAAATTTTCCAGGTATCTACTGAATAACGATAAGACATAAGTAATCATTAATAAAAATATCCTATTGACTGAAACCCGGGTGGTGGAGAGTGTGGTATACTTGGGGATCCACATCTGCACTGATGTTGATAAAATTATTGGCACCAATCTTGATCCCCTACTGTAGAAAGTATCATTTTAGGCTTAACAATCTGCATGTCTCCTTGGTGGGTATAGTCAACATTTAGAAAATATTGTTTCTCTCAAAGGTTTTATCCATATCCCTTTGAAAATGGAGAATAAGTGGCTTAAAAACTCAAAAATATCACAACAGGATTCTTATGGGCCTATGCTAAGGCAAAGGAGAGCATTGCGGTTCCTTACACTTCCTGGAGAAAGGGGTGGGGTGTGGTTGGGCAGTCCCAAATTTTAAATTATGTTTTTGGGTTATGCTACTACAACAAAGTCATATATTGTTGCGAAAAAAGGACAAAGTTGTCTGAGTAACAGAAGACATTCCTTCCCCCTTTGAATTACTATTGGGGAAACAGGCATGGGGGTGTTTGTGGAGATAAATTGAATTTGGTTACTTTAACAGAGTCCAATTCAAGACTTCAGAGGGTGTCTTTAGGGTTTGGTCTGTAGAGCATAGAAAACCGGGCATCAGCAGATTGAACTTTTATACTCCACTCTGCAATAATTCTATATTGTCTGATATATTTCAAGATTTCCCTATGTCTAGATGGAAGGTGCAAAGGCTGAAAGGATTTATATGACTACTCCGGCATTGTTTCTTTCGAAGAACTCAAAAATGAATTCAAGATTGGGAATCGGGAGTTCTTCTAATACCTTCAGAATGCTGTGAAGTGGCAGGTGAACTTTGCTATGCAGAGGCCTACTCTTCCAGTGTCTCTTCACCTGGCCCAATTGATTTTTCTCTCTGCAAATCTACAAGTTCAGCATTATAAAACTTGTTTTGACCTCTACTACACGCGGGGAAAGATAGGTAGGTGGGGGCAGGGATAAAGGAACTCGGTGCCCTCAATGTCCACTTTATGGGGCAGCTTTATCTGGGACTCTAGATGAAATCGCTGAGCTTTGCAATAAAAAGCTTAAGCAGGGAATTTCCCTTTCCCCTCAGATGATCTTACTTGGCATTCAGGAAGAAGGGGTATAAAAAAAAGCTCACCTGTTCTTGTTTGTGGTCATGGCAGTACCTATGCTGTGTATTGCCTCAGCCTGGTTCGGTCCTATACATCCTGTTTTTAGTAAATAATTGGCCCGGCTGCTGGCCACGTACAATCTGGAAAGGGCTATTTTTCTGTGGAAGGGTCAAAGGGTGAGGAAAAGGGGGGTGAAGGCCTGGACACCCATGGCAGACTGGATTAAGGAACAAACAGCAGTATAGTTGTGTGGCCCAGTGGAGCTTGGGGGGGGGGTCTTAGGGTGTCAGCTGCACTGAATCTTGGGGAGGGTACGAATGGACTACGCCTTGGTGGTATACACTTCCTTGAATTGAATGATTAGAGATTTTTGTTTTAACCCATGGATTTATGAATTTCTGTGTATTAAGTACATGATCTCAGTATGTCTGTAAGAAGCCATTCGTATGAATTGTATTCGTGGTATTTGTCCTGGTTGGGATTTGGGGGGATGGTCTTTGTGTGTATTTCATATTGAAAATTTGAAAAACTACATAAAAAAGGACAAAATGATAGGACCACATCAAAGGTTATCCTAGCACTTCCAGGCAATAGGATGGGCCCAGTGGCACGCTAAGACTGAATGATTAAAGCTGTGCATCAGTTGAGTATATGGAGCCGGTGCGCTGGCTATGGCTCCCAGAACTCAAATCCAGGTGCCTGCAGGATATACTAAATCATGCAAATGTCTTAAAACTGATAAGGGCATTACTACGCCTGGATTATATGATATCAGATGATATTCTTTCCGTTAAGATCCTGCCAGTTTGAGGAAAGCAACTATGAATGATGCAGCTGGCCTAGAGTGGCCTCAGGAGGACAATCGGGCAAATACTACCACTGAGCCACTGGAGTATACAGCCACAGCAATTCCCAAAATCATTGAGAAATCTTGATCTGACAGCGCCCCCAGTCCAAATGGAATCCTTCAAACACTCTTCAAGCAGAACACCTTGTGTGGGTCAACTTTTTGGCTGGGATGCTTAACACAGTCCTGGCAGAAGGGTCTATTCTGGGAAGCTGGAAAGATTCATTTAGGTACCCTGTTGATAAAGGAGGAGCCGCCTCATTACCAAGCTATTACTGTATAGTTGCCGTATTAGATGTAGACCACAGGTATTTTTCATCCTTACTGCTTCAAGACCTAAAAACATGGGTGTTTGACACAGGCAGGCTTCCTCTGAACCATGCAGGGTTCACAAAGAAGCAAAGAATGCTAACCAACCTCATGGCATTAGGACTAATTCTCAGCAAAGCAAAGGCCACTGGCACACCGCTGTATATGTGCTTTGTTGATTTCAAGGCAGCATCTGACTGTGCTCCACGTGATAAATTATGGGTAAAGCTTCAGCAGTGTGGAATGCCGCACAACCTATTAAGGGCCATTAGGCTGCTTTAGATGGACACTTGAGACAAGATCAAGGTAGGGGACAGCCCCCATCTGTCAAGACAAGTGAGAACTTTGATTGGCTTAAAACAGGGGCGGATCCTTGTTGCCCTCATAATTAATTTATATATTTCAGACCTCTCCCCAATGAGATGAGATGGTATCATACGCCCTGAGTCTTAGTAGCCTCCTACTGTCGAACATCTTGTACATGGATGACCTGATACTGCTTAGTAACAGCAGAATAGGTTTTCAGAGATCACCTAATTGCTTGGGAGCATACACAGAGGATAATTGGCTGAAAAGTAACCTTAAACAAAAGTTATCTTGTGAAATGGCCGTATCTTAAACCAATGCAAATGGTACCTCAATGGAGCCACGATTGATGAGACAGCTGCTCACATCTAACTAGGTGTCAAGATAGACTTAAGGACCTCATCTGTACCTCAATGGGAGGCAACTAAAGAAAAAGCCATGGCCCTAAATTTTGTATTTTCAATGTAAGCAAAAACTCTCTGGGGACACACTCGCCAACCACTGGATGCAGTGATAAAAGCAAAATTGATACCTACTCTGTCATATGCGGCAAAATGATGATGGGCCCAGACGACAGTTTATTTGACACATTCGTAACAAAAACTTGCAAGAAAATATTTTGCCTGCCAAGAGCTGCATCTCCCGTTCACGTTAGGCTGGGGTTTTTACTGGCAAAGCAGACCCTTGCTAGGCCTGCAGCATTTGTTAAATGCGGCCATAAGTTGAGATCTGCCGCCAAAGGTTCACTAGCTAGCTTGGTCTGGTCCAAAATCAACCTCCAAAGAGGAAAGGATGAATACAAAAAACATCTTGAGGGAAGTATAGAAAAACTCAGGCTAGGTGAGCTATGGAACTTAGACCCAACCTCTAAATAAAAGCATGAAGCTTTAAAACTGGCTGGAGGACAAAGGTGCAGGGGTCAAATGAACACATGGGTGGCTGGTGCTGAAATCTTATGATGATAAAAAGGGCCGCCACCTTCTGGAAGCCCCCTATTCCCTGAAGGTCAAATCAGAAATTACTGTTGCTGAGATTGGGAGAGATCCCCACTCTGTATTTTATATCAAAGTGTCAGGAAAAAGACCAAAGGAGGGCATGAAATGTTGTCTGTGCCACCAGACAAATGAGTTGGTGCTGAATGTCCTATGTATCTGTCCCTACTTAGGGCAATAGTGGAGAACCTTGTTGAGGAAGGAGTTTAGGGCATTAGGAGTTAGAACATGCAGATCTGCAGTAATAGAGCTGCGGGCCCCGTGGAATACAATGTTTAACATCCGTCTGGTGCAATTCTTGGACATCTTTAAGATCCTTGTTAAGGAAACTCTCCATGTTGAGATTGTGATCAAAGTTGTTGATCTGGAGGGGCTTCCCCAAGAGATTATTGAAGCTACCCATTTTATGGCAGGCTTCTCTGCAGGATCAGGATTCATCAACTCCCTTTCCTGCGATCTTGGATGTTAGTCCCAGTATAACCTGATACTTGCAACATGTTATGGCGGGCTGCACTGCATGACCAGGATTCATCAGCTCCCTATCCTGCCATGTTGGGTGTTAGTCTCAGTATAATCTGATACTTGCACCGTCACACTTTATGCATATTCCTGCACATGTGGGAAGGCATCAGTTTATTATGTAATGGTAAAAAGAGTAATTGGTAGATGTCCCTGCTAAAAACTCCCTGGCAGTTGGTGCCAATTTTAACTGCTGTAAATCTTATTATGTGCTCCCTTTGTTTATATCTCTTGCACCCCAGCACTTAACACACCCATAGCTTCCCTGAAATGTTTACTACGCTAAGTGGGCACCAACCACGCTAAAAGTTTATCTGAGCATTTCAGGGTTTGTTGTGTGCAACCTGACCAGTCAGACTAGTCAAGTCAACCCAGCACTTTATGTGCCTCTTGGCATTTTGGGGCAGTGACTGTTAGTCCTGGAAAGGAATGCACTTTGGCACTTTGTATTTGGTAGGCACCCCGGTCCTACAGAAGTGAAGGCTCCATTAGTAAGAATAGCTGGTTTTATGATGTTGGTTCGATGAATTTGTATATTGTTTTTTATGAACAGTTGCTGTAATGCTGACTGTACATATTTACAATGTTTCTGGTTTTAATTGATTAATAAATTAATATTATACCACTGGAAGTGTAACGTGCTTTAATAAAGTTTGGCCCAGATTTAAGAAGCCCTAGCGCCACTTGAAGTTACGCTTCTAAAATCTTCGCAACAGATTCACATAGTGGGGCAATGCATGCATTGTGCCACTTTGTAAACCCTTGTGCCACATTATGCCTGTGCCAGGCATAATATATGCAAGAGGATTGTTCCCCCATTAGGGAGCCAAATAAATGGTGCAAACAAATCTAAAAGATTTCTTTGTGCCATTTTTGTGTCATTTTTAATGCCTGCACAGAGCAGGAGTTAAAAGGAGGCACACCATTATTTACAAAAGCGCCAAACTAGCGTAACAAATTTGAAACTAGTTCCCTAACTACCGCCATGGTGCGCCATACCTTAAACACGACGCACACATGGTGACGTTTGGGGGGGGGGGCGCTTAGGGGCACAAGAAAAGTGGCACTGCATTGGATGCAGCACCACTTTTCTTAAATCTGCCCTTTAAAAAAAAAAAAAAAGTTTTTTTTAAATTGTTAATTTGCATTTATAATTTACAATTATTATTGAATGGTGTTGAAAAATAATAAAAATAATTTTAAATCTGATGGTTTAGTTTGAATTTAATTTTTCTATCATGTTTTTCAATACTTTTGTAATACTTTTAATTTTTAAATATTTCAGTTGTTGCTTTTTTAATTGTAATTTGTAATTCATGATATAATAATGTTTTTGCATATGGCATGCATTTTTGCTTTCACATACTTTTTGTGTTTTATGTAATGTGGTTTGAAATATGAGAGTTTTAGATTTTTCTAGTTGCAAAGAATTGGTTTAATTTTGAACTAAATATATAATAGTTTTTCTATAATTTTTGATTTGATAGAATGTGGTTAGGAATGGAGTATGGGTAACAAATGTAGCTCCCCTACCCCACCCATTCCTGAGAATATAACACTTTTCCCAATAGTGTTAAATTTTGACTAAATATAGTCCATAAGTCCCCAAAGTTCAACAATGTCACAAATCCTAGATGTCATGCTGTCTGGGGAACATGTCCAGGGTCATAGGGATGCTTTCATATTTCTCAGACTCCATGATGCAAACTTCATGTTGGCCGGCTTTGGAGGCTGTGACAGGTGGCCCAGTGTGGCTGAGGAGGAGAAGGATAGTGGAGTTGCAATGCAACACAGATCAACACTTCCAGGTTGAAAAGTGCCACCTGGAAGAGCCAGAATATTCTGGAAAAGCTGGAAAATTCTGGAAGGAGCTGGAAGTTTCTGGACACTTCCAGGTCTGTAAGAGCTGGAAGCACTTACATACCAGTCATAGAACTACTCTTTGTCTGGCAACAGCGGATAGTGGGTTCTCCGGTTGAATAGTTTGCACCACAAATCTTTTTGTTTTGCTCCTCTTCAGTTCCCTCTGGTTTAGGGCTGCTCAGATTAACCCTTTCCGCCACAGATATTTATCTTTGCTTGCTTACTTTCTGGAATTCCTGTTCCAGCTTCAAACTCTCCAATTCATCATGACAGTCTAGTATCAGAGGCAGACCTTCCTATTCGGTTCCCAGGCTGTATCCTGGTCATCAGGGGCTAGTCATAGCCTCTCCGCTTCCATCTTCTCGTAAGTCTTTCTACTGTTACTTACAAGACATCAGTTGTACACAAGTACATTTAGATTAATGGTAATAGTAAATCTAAACTTCTTGCCTAAAGACTAATACTATCCCCAATGTGGTTAATTTTGGCGCTGGAATAGTAAATATAACCCACTCAAAGTTCAACATGTTCCACTATGTTTTTAGGTTTGGAGTGTGAATATTAAATCTGCCCACCCAGCCCAAACATTTCGTCAATAAAGTTATGTTTGATGTAGGAATAGTAATTCTACCCCCACGACCCACAGTCCCACACTTTCCCCATGTAGTTAAGTTTTGAGTGGAAATAGTAGATGCAAACTTCCCGGAGTAAAACACTTTCCCCAGTGTAGTGTAATTTAGAGTAGGAATATTAAATATTACCCCGTAGTCCAGAACATTTGCCAATGTAGGATGAAGTGGAAATACTAAACTTAGCTCCTCCACAGCCTAAGACTTTCCCTGGTCCTATTACAGTTGGAGTCAAAATAATAAATGTATGCCCATAAAGTCCAATGCTTTCTACAATGTGGTTAGGTTTGATGGTGGAATAGTAAATGTAACCCCCTCAAAAACCAACACAGTTCTCAATGTGGTTAAAGTTGGAGTGTAGATAGTAAATCTGATCCCATGACCCCTAAAATCCAACACTTCCTTCAACAATGTTAAATCTGGAGTTGCACTGCCATGCAAAAGCTGGCGGAGGCAGGGTGCCGGGGGCCCCATGGGGGCCCCTGCATGGCCCACGTACTTAGTATGGCCAGTGCAGGAACCCCCTGGACAGCCCCATTGCACTTTTCACTGTCTGAATTACAGGCAGAGAAAAGCACAACAGGTGATGTCCACCCAACGCACCACAACATTGCCGCTGGCTCGTTTATGAGCCGGGGTCAATGTTGTGGTGAGTTTTCCCCTGGCACAGCGGTCGGAAATGCTGTTTCCACCCGCTGGCCCAGCAGGAAGCTCGTAAAAGGGCCAGCAGGTGGAAAACCAGAGTGGCGGTCTTCTGGCCCAAAGAGTTTGGCGGGCGTCCTCTGCCACTCGCCAAACTCATAATAGGGCCCTAGGTCTTAACCATGACTACACAGTGGCAACCTGCATAATTATATTTAGGTCAGAGTTTCCATAGGAAAGGCATTTTTTGATTTCTTTGATAACTTTGGCACTGTTTAATGAATCTGTACAAAACTTTACAAATCAAGGCGGTCATTCCTACCTTGGCGGGCGGCGGTCGCCGCCCGCCTGGCGGGAACCACCAGAAGACCGTACCGCGGTCAAAAGACCACGGCGGTCATTCTGACTTTCCCGCTGGGCTGGCGGGCGACCGCCAAAAGGCCGCCCGCCCGCTCAGCGGGAAAGCACCAGCAACGAGGAAGCCGGCTCCGAATGGAGCCAGCGGAGTTGCTGGTGTGCGACGGGTGCAGTTGCACCCGTCGCGATTTTCAGTGTCTGCCAAGCAGACACTGAAAATCAATGTGGGGCCCTGTTAGGGGGCCCCTGCAGTGCCCATGCCAGTGGCATGGGCACTGCAGGGGCCCCCTGTTAGGGGGCCCCACGACACCCGTTCCCGCCAGCCAGGTTCTGGCGGTGAAAACCGGCAGAACCAGGCTGGCGGGAAGGGGGTCGGAATCCCCATGGCGGCGCTGCTTGCAGCGCCGCCGTGGAGGATTCACAGGGGCAGCGGGAAGCCGGCGGGAAACCGCCGCGGTCAGAATAGCCCCAGAAGCACCGCCAGCCTGTTGGCGGTGCTTCCTCCGTCCCCTACCCTGGCGGTCTCAGACCACCAGGGTAGGAATGACCCCCCAAATGTTCACCCACTTTGGCCTTTTGTGGAAAGTTTTGCTCTGACCCATCAAGTGGGGGCCAAGACAAAAGGGAAGATTAAAAAATGCAATTTCCCTTGTTAACCCCTTCGCTGCCAGGCCTTTTCCCCCTCCTGTGCCAGGCCTTTTTTTGCCTATTTGGAATAGTTCTCGCTTAGGCCCTCATAACTTTTTGCCCACATAAGCTACCCACGCCAAATTTGCGTCCTTTTTTTCCAACATCCTAGGGACTCTAGAGGTACCCAGACTTTGTGGGTTCCCATGAAGGAGGCCAAGAAATTAGCCAAAATACAGTGAAAATTTTGTTTTTTTCAAAAAAATGGGAAAAAGGGGCTGCAGAAGAAGGCTTGTGGTTTTTTCCCTGAAAATTGAATCAACAAAGGGTTTGCGGTGCTAAAATCACCAGCTTCCCAGCTTTCAGGAACAGGCAGACTTGAATCAGGAAACCCAATTTTTCAACACAATTTTGGCATTTTACTGGGACATACCCCATTTGTACGATTTTTTGTGCTTTCAGCCTCCTTCCAGTCAGTGACAGAAATGGGTGTGAAACCAATGCTGGATCCCAGAATCCTAAACATTTCTGAAAAAGTAGACAAAATTCTGAATTCAGCAATGGGTAATTTATGTAGATCCTACAAGGGTTTCCTGCAGAAAATAACAACTGAAATAAAAATAATATTGAAATTGAGGAGAAAAAAACAGCAATTTTTCTCTACGTTTTACTCTGTAACTTTTTCCTGCTATGTCAGAATTTTGAAAGCAATATACTGTTACATCCGCTGGACTCTTCTGAATGCGGGGATATATAGGGCTTATAGGTTCATCAAGAACCCTAGGTACCCAGAGCCAATAAATGAGCTGCACCTTGCAGTGGGTTTTCATTCTATACTGGGTCTACAGCAATTCATTTGCTGAAATATAAAGAGTCAAAAATAGGTATCAAGAAAACCTTTGTATTTCCAAAATGAGCACAAGATAAGGTGTTGAGGAGCAGTGGTTATTTGCACATCTCTGAATTCTGGGGTGCCCATACTAGCATGTGAATTACAGGGCATTTCTCAAATAGACATCGTTTTTACACACGGTCTTATATTTGGAAGGAAAAAATGTAGAGAAAGACAAGGGGCAATAACACTTGTTTTGCCATTCTATGTTCCCCCAAGTCTCCCGATAAAAATGGTACCTCACTTGTGTGGGTAGGCCTAGTGCCCGCGACAGGAAATGCCCCAAAACACAATGTGGACACATCACATTTTTCCACAGAAAACAGTGGTGTTTTTTGCAAAGTGCCTACCTGTGGATTTTGGCCTCTAGATCCACCGGCACCTAGGGAAACCTACCAAACCTGTGCATTTTTTTAAACTAAAGACCTAGGGGAATCCAGGACGGGGGGACTTGTGGGGCTCTTACCAGGTTCTGTTACCCAGAATCCTTTGCAAACCTCAAAATTTGGCTAAAAAAACACTTTTTCCTCACATTTCAGTGACAGAGAGTTCTGGAATCTGAGAGGAGTCACAAATTTTCTTTCCACCCAACGTTCCCACAAGTCTCCCGATACAAATGGTACCTCACTTGTGTGGGTAGGCATAGTGCCCGCGACAGGAAATGCTCCAAAACACAACGTGGACACATCATATTTTTCTACAGAAAACAGAGGTGTTTTTTGCAAAGTGCCTACCTGTGGATTTTGGCCTCTAGCTCAGCCGGCACCTAGGGAAACCTACCAAACCTGTGCATTTTTGAAAACTAGAGACCTAGGGGAATCCAGGACAGGGTGACTTGTGGGGCTCTCACCAGGTTCTGTTGCCCAGAATCCTTTGCAAACCTCAAAATGTGGCTAAAAAAACACTTTTTCCTCACATTTCGGTGACAAAGAGTTCTGGAATCTGAGAGGAGCCAGTGTTCCCCCAAGTCTCCCGATAAAAATGGTACCTCCCTTGTGTAGGTGGGCCAAGTGTTTGTGACAGGAAAGACCAAAATACACGTCGAAATTGAGGGGGAACCAAAGTGGGTCCAAAAGGGTAGTTTGAAACAAACATTTTTGGGCTGACAAGTGCAGCAGAAATTTTATCGGTATTGATGAGACAATGCTGGATGGTAGGAATTTTGTGGATTACTGCAGATTCCGGAAGGTTCCATCACAAAAATGTGGGAAAAATGTGTGCTTTCCAGCAAAGTTGCAGGTTTGCAGGGCATTGTGGGTAAGGAAATGGTGCGGGGTGCATGTGAAGCACACCACCCTGGAATCGACTAGATGTTTAGTTTTCAGATGTGTCTAGGTCTTGTGGATTTTTCTACATGGCAGCATCCCAAAGTAAAAAAAAGTGCAGCCCTCACCATTCCAAGTGGGACGATTTTGAGAGTTACCAAGCTCTCATGGCCCAAATGTAAAACAAAAACCCAAAATAATCAAATGTCCTCTTGCTTGCCATGGGATAAGTTGTTTTAGTGTGCGGGGGAGAGCTGAAAGACTGTTAGCCCCTTCAGTTCAGGTGGGGGCATAACCAGGCCCATACTGGTTGGTAGCCACCACCCCACTATTTTATTTTATTTTATTTATTCCCTGGCATCTAGTAGACTTTCTGCCCCCAGGGTGTGGATCGGGGGTAATTGCCCAATCTGCTCACTGGTGGGCAGAACAACTTTGGCCCCATTTATTTGGGGTGGGGGTATGGCCATACCCCCAACCTCTTATTTTGAAGAAAAAAATCTGCCCTGGTTTCTGGTGGGCTTTCTGCATATGCATATACAATTGCCAAGCATCCATTTGTGAATTCCTGACAGGCATAAAAGGGTGCATTTGGTCCTTCTGATTATTATATGGCCAAATGTCTGTCAAAGGAAGCAGAGGATATTTATCCAGAATATCCAATAGACAGGAAATTAGATGCAGAATCAAATCTTTACTTGTGTTGTAGCATCTATTCAGCCGAAACTGTCTGGTTTGACTGCACTGGTTGTGTGGTCAAGAAACAGTAGGTCTAGTTGGTATCCAATAACTTTTATTTCTATTAAAGCAACAATCTTACACTTGAGGTGTTTCATGGCCACACATCGTGACATATAGGTGAAAGGGTGATTTCCTAATACAAGCTAATGATTCATCTGCCTTTCTCTGGGAGATGCAATTTTGACCAAGAGGTATATCTTGAAGAGATGTGCTGGCTCAACACAGCCCCACACCTGTAATTTTTGCTTTGAAGTGTGAAAAGTTCATATATATAACTGGAAATTTCTCGGGAGGTAATGCATTAACCTCAGACACAAGTCAAAAACAAAGAGGGACAATCCCTGCTCACTGTTTCTGACGTGTTCCGTCTGCATTACATGCATTAATCTGAAAAAGTCTAAGGTATATGTATTAATGTTAAAGGCAAATAAATAGCAGCAACATGAATAAAGATGTTTTGGCCGCTGGCAACTTGTCTTGAAGTTAAAATTTAAATAACATGATACCCCTGGCACTTCTTGGGTAACTCAGGAGGACACCTCCACCAGGGACCAAAACGTATATTTTTTTTGGTGCCTGAGTCCATTGGTACCGAGCATGACCCCAATAATGTATCACAGGACTCCCCCTGCAGCCTTGGTACAGTGAAACCGCGCAAGTGCCAATCAGTGAAGTTTGTTCAGTACCACAGATGATGCTTCAGTTGCATGACGTATGGAGTACCACTGTACCACAAAAATGCAAAAGATATAAACAAGGAAATGTGGGATTGGGGTCCATGAGGGAACCAGAAATCTGTGTGGAGTGGGCTGCCCATGGGTTGTTGTGAGCAGGGCCTGGCAGCAGGCCAGGATCTGCTGTCAACTGTACACCCCACAGGGCCTCATGTATGCCCAGTAAGGGAATTGGATAAATTTGATAAAAAACAGAAATTCACTGAAAAAAACAAAGGTTAAAGTGGGGTCATATTTAGGTATGGTAATAGGATCTTACCTTACATTGAAAAGACTGCAGAAATCCATTGAAAAGGTTAAAGTAATGTTGTTGTCAGGTAAGAAAATCGGATTTTCGCTTATATTAAAAAAAACTAGAAGTTCAATGACAAATGAAGATTAAAGAGATTAGGTGTTGTAATAATATAAAAATAGTCTACTGAGCTATATATCTTGCACCAACCCCATTGCACTGATTATGACCTCACTTATTACATCACTCATGGCATGTTAAATTAAATCATAGATATTGCTGATCACATCATTAACTACATCATCCATTGGATATGACAGTTTGCTATACACTTTTCATACTGGAAGGTATTTAGCAATGTACAAGTATACCGAATTTTCAATAACATTTATAGTTCTAATGAGATTATCCTTCCACAACAAACATGGCAGGCAGAATATGAAGCATATCTGTGAAATATCCCTCAATAAGTAAATGTATTGCTCTTTTTTACTGGTATTGAGGTGCATAAGAAATATAATAGCTCTTTAAACATTAAGTAGATCAGCAACTTATTAAACTTTGAAAAACAGTGTTTGGTTATTATTAACATTAATGAGATGGGCCTGTTAAATATCTCATCTGAATTTTAAGAGAAAGGCTTAATTTGTATACATTAGCTAATAATAAGGCGTGCACTCCCAGGCTCTATAGACAACCCTATACAAGTGTTCTCCATATACTGCTGAAATGAGCCGAATGATGTGCATCATTATAACAAAGCTTGCAATCCTACTGCCACTTGAATTATCTAGAAGTGAGTCACCCACATATTTTACATTAAAAAAACAACATATAGGGCCTGATTACAACTTTGGCAGAGGGGGTTAATCCGTCCCAAATGTGACGGATATCCCACCCACTGTATTACAAGTTCCATAGGATAAAATGGACTTGTAATACGGCGGGCGTTATATCCGTCACATTTGGGACGGATTCACCCCCTCCGCCAAAGTTGTAATTAGGCCCTTAGTGTCTCTGTTTTCACTGAACATTTGGAAATAAACATCTGCATTTTACAAATCTCTAGTTTATATAGAAATTGTCTATAGTACTACATGACACATCTAACATCAGCATGCTCACAGAGATCCACCAGGGACTATTGTATTGTAAGAAGAAGCTTTATTTTTTCTTATAAACATTTGGCAATCGACCTTTGAATTAAGGCACAACCTATTTGACACATATGTCTCCAACTCACAATAGTTATGCTCAGTCTCTACCATGCTTTAATGCTGTACTGATTGCACTAAAAACTTCACTGGTAGCTAAAGTGTGCACCATATAACTATTACCATACTGAATGAGACTAGTCACCGAATGAGACTAGTTTACACTGTTTCTTTTTGAGGAGCAGTAGCTTGAATGATGTACTCAATGATGTTATCTGAGATGTCATCAGTGGTGTCATCAATTATGTCATTTTACCTATCATGAGTGATTTAATATGTGAGGTCATAAGCACTTCATGTTGGAGGTACAAACTATAATTGGTGAATTTCAGTGTTTTGGGGTTTTAAAATGTTTAAATATTTTTATATTATTGCAACATTTAACTACATTGTCACATTAACTGTTGTTTCTTTCAGTAACAAAATGTATGTTTGAATGCCTAAGGTAAAATGTCTGTAAGCACAAGCAAAAATCATAATGGTATAATGTTTGCAGACCCTTTACAATGTTTTAGACTAAACAAGCATACTGTTTTTTGACATGTCAATATGTAAAGAGATGGTACTAAAATAGCTCTTGCACAGCAAAGCAATCAAACTGTTAATTTCTAAACCACCTAGTTGCAAATGATTTTCATTGACAGATACATGAGAAATGCAATTTAATACAATGGACTGTTTCGCACATTCATAACAACAAACATAGCATTGGAGGTTTAGCACATTAACCTTAAAACTGATTTAAATACATCTCCTTGGCTGAAGAAGCTAAAAATTATACTTTTGCACACACAGAGACAGAAAAACCATGGCTGCAGCTGAATTACAATAACTTTCTGAAAAGTAAATGAAAAAAAATGCTTGTTCACAACCTTTACACATGCACTTTCAGAAATGCAGCCTAGATCAATGATGTAATTTGAGAGGCTATCAGTGATTAATCATGTCATTTAACATGTCGTGCGTGACGCAATATGTGAGCTCATAAGCAGTGCATGAAGGGGGCACAAGGTATAGTTGGTTCACTAAACTATAACTGTCAAATGCCAGTGTTTGTTTTGTTTTTTAAAAGTTAGTTCACATCTCATTTCAACACTGACAGCACTTATCACACTTTTTTTTTTTTTCGGTGAATGTGTGTTTTTTTAACAGAAGTTAAGATGTTATTACTATAGCTTACTCCAGTTACCCTTTGTGTTTTCAATGAACATCTGTTTGGATCATATTCAAAGTTGAGAATAGACTCAAATCCTCAGGCAACGTTCAGTCCACCCCGCTGGGTATGCATTGCCTTTGGTTGATCAGAGGGACTTGGCTGCAGGGACTGGCCTCTGGTCAGCCCTGCGCCCAAACCCTCTGGACACCTAACCCCCTGCTGGTCCACAAACTCTGGCCAGGCACTGCGCCAATCCCCTTGTGTTCATTCAAACCCAAACCCCTGATTTGCATAGCGTTTTACATAGTCTTGTGCCCTGTACAGCAGGAAGTTCAGTGCATAGTCTGGGCTCTGGACAAAATCCTGCTCCAATGCACCTGGCACCAACTGCACACAGCCTTCTGTCATGAACAGTGGAGATTAGCTGCAGGGCCTGGCCTCCGGTCAGGCCAGGACCCAGAACCCTCATGTGCATGGCCTTTGCCTGTGTACAGTGGAGGGTTGGCCGCAGGGCATGGCCGCTTGCCAGTACATGTGCCCAACCCTCATAGGCACCCAAACTCCCTTTGAGCACGCTTTCAGCTGTACCCAGCTCCTGCAAACGCCCACCCACCACAAGTGTCCAACCATCACTGCATACAGCTTTTAGCTGTGCACAGCAGTGGGTAGGCCCTGCATCCAAACCACTGCAGGTGGGCAGCCCTCATTGCACACTCCCTATGGCCAGCACAACGATAATTGGCTGCAGGCTCTGGTTTCTGACCTTACCATTTTCATTGTTTTTGTCTTGTTTTATTGGTAGGGCAGAACTGCAGCACTGCAGTACCATGGTTCCACTGATGAGTGCCACGCTGAGTACTGCAGTACTAGGTGTGGTACCATGGTGCAAGTGACCCAATTAAAAAAAAAATGACCTAAGGCTTCCCTTACGTGCCCTTTTCCCTTTATTTTTTTGGGCAACTTTAGGACTGAGTCACTGAGTCGTCTAATGGGTGCTCCAACATGCTCTCCAAGTTGATGCCCACTAATCAGAATCCTGCCCTCCACTTTGAATAGGCCAATCAGAGCATACTTTGACACCAACGATCCAGGTATCTCTAACTTTTTACCAACCCTAACCTCTGCATGCTCACCCCAAGCAGCTTTTTAAAGGCTAATTTATTGAAAATGGTGGATTGAAAACAAACATCAAAGAGCACGCTTTCTGAGCAAGGTCCTAATGTTTAGCTAAATTTGGTTTACTTCTGTTGTACAAACTTTCCCATGGAAATTAACCGCTACCGTGCCGCGGATGAGGTGATCTCGTCCTGCTATGGGCCCTAGCCCCCGCCCCCTGTGACCCCCCTGTGGCGTCTGATTACGTCAGCGCACTCTTGCGCGCTGACCTCATCAGAGGCCTTCCCTCCGGCGTTGGAAGCTCAGCTTCCAGGGCCCAATCGGAGGAGAAAGGAGGGGGCGGAGAAGCCTGAAAGGAGAGGAAAGGCCTTTCCTTTCCTTTCAGGCTTCTCTGAGCATTTCTGTTGCCCGATCGCGATGCGATCAGGCAGCAGAAATGCCACTAGACACCAGGGAATTTTTTATTTGAACAATTACTGATAAGGGGTGAGGCCCCTTGGGTAATGGCTGCTCCTAGGGTGGCAATTTATTTCTTGGCATTTCTGCCACCCCTGAGGGAAGATCGGCCTAATATTACCTAGGCACCAGGGAAAATGTTGTTTATTGTTTTTTTTGTTTTTTTTCCTCTCTCATAAGTCACACTCGAGGGTTTGGGAACGGGTGCTCCAAAGAGTGGCTTGCCTTGGAAATCTGGGATCTCCCAAAAAATGTGTTTAGTTGGCAATCTCAAACTGATCTCTATTCCCTTTCCATCCTAGAAATGGAAAAATGTGAAAGTCTGCTTAGGGGGAGTCATAAATCTGTGCACTTCCACGTCCATGATTCTTGTGAATCATTCCCTCACACATATAGGCTCTAACAAGACAGCAGTCATCTCTTACTTCAGATACATAATGGATATAAACTTTGGAATGATAAATTTGTCTTGATTCCCCCATCAAGAAAATAATGCTCTTTTTAGATCTATGTAGATGTATCTAGGAAGTTGATGATTACCCATACAAACAGAACAAAATGTCTTATTTCTGGCTCTGATTCTGTTGCTTGGAGGTCTAGATTCTCTGTTATATGAGAATGTACTCTTGACGTGAAGTTCCCTTTTAGTGTTAGGCTGCCTATTTGTGATCTATATCATGCACGATCTGGAAGTGAACAAATAGCAAATGAACAACTGCTTGGTACTTTTTATGGATCGTTATCCGAATCTGGTGCCTGCTTATTCATTGCCTGAATCTTGGAAAGTTTAGCTTCTTCCCTCTTCAAGTAGATCAGTTTATCTTGTGCTTCTTCTGAATTGAGACTATGGACAGTTGTCCTTCTGCAGTCTTGCTTCTGTCCAGTGGAGCCAATAGATATCAGTAATTAATCCACATTCCTGACAAATGTTCTCCTTTGTATCAAATCATTCATCTGTCTCCATAACACCTTTAGTATTTTGACAGTTTCATTTACTAGAGGCAACCAAGAGATTTGCCACAAGTTCCAGTTTATATCAATGGCTTTGATGTGAACTCAAAGATGTACCCATTGGGACAAAACAAAAAGTGAAATGCCATGGTGCATAGTTTGGCAAACTGGCAATGAACCAATATATGCAATGTAGAAGCAACCTAGATAATCACTTACAGGGTCATAATAAAGACTGTGATATGTTCCCCGAAAATCTTGTGATGCAAACAGGGCATAGCTGTAGCCCAGCAGTATGTACACATCACACATTTACTAAACACCAATTGCAATAAAAAACAATGCTCTATTCTTAGCATATATGATTGGCCCAGAACAGAGTGCAGGACTTGCCTTCAAGCATTGTCTGTAAGCAGCACATATACATATATTCTATTTTAAGTATTCACAAGTATGCAAAGGTACCCATTATATGCTATTGGGTCCTATCATTAAAGTGTATGTGATCACACATGCAATTGATTCATTATAAATACATGGGGGAGTTGACGGAGGAGAACATGGCGGCCGGCTAGTGTGAGGGCCGCGGGAGGATCTCTGGGCCCGACCATGACATTATGCGGCGCTAGGAAAACAAGGTGCGGAAACGCGTCAGTTTCTTTTTTCTCTTCCTCCTTACCGGAATCTCAACGCGACGGGCCGAGGTGGAGGGGGTGCGGCACGGAGAGAGCCTGAGTCAGGCGGCGCCGGCTCTGTGGTCTCGGGCAGCGCGTGAGCTTCAGCGCGGCAGAGAAGCAGTGGCTAGGATCCCCCTCTGGGGAAGAGGCGGCAGATGCAGCACAAGTTGCGGTGACGCCCTAGAGGCTGGTGATTCTGCAGAGAGGCTACACCCCTGGCTGGCAGAGGAGACAGGCAGGAAAGGTAATGCACCCCCCCCCAATTGTAGGACTGCCCCATTTAGGCTCATGCATGGAGGAACAGAGGTAAAAAAAAAAAATTACATCGGAATGCAGGGCCCTACGGGGTTGAGCAAAAGGACAGGAGGGACAGCAGGAGGGGCGGCAGGAGTAAGTAAACCTGGCATAGCATACTCTCTGAGGAGCGGCAAGAGGATCCTGGGATTTAAGGGAGAAGATATGAATACTGGGGAACCTTTTTTGACCAAGAGAATCAAATCAGGCGCAACGATAGAAGGAGTGGAAAGGCCCCCCTGAGTTTAAAAGGAGGGAATTTACTGAATAAAGAGCGCAGGATTACTCCCTCTTTAAAAACATATTTTAGAGTTTTACCCAGTACCATAAGCATGGAGGGGAGTGAGTCTGAACAACGGGGAGCTCTGGAAGATGGGGCAACTCGAATTGGGCAAATTCAATGTAGTCCGTATATGTCTCAAGTTCTGGAAGGAGCAGATGGGGGCGAGTTGGAAGTTTCTGGGCCCCCAGGGCAGGGAGCGGCAGTCCATTGTACCAATGGGGTGCAGAATGGAGGATCGCAGGAATCTGATATGGATAATCCACCAGGACCAAAAGGGGGTAATCAGCAGCTCGGCTTAGATCCGGGGCACCAGCTAGTGGATCAGAGATGCAAGATTCCCCTAAGAATCCCTCCCCGGGGTATAGAAGGGCACGAGCGGGTTTTGGCAGAGGAACCCCTGGAGCAATCTATAACAGGAATGCTGATAGCACTTTCCCTGAAAGTCAAGGGTGGTTTTGAGACCTCGAACGCTAATCAAAAGGAGATAAGAGGTTTGTGTGAGACTCTTGGAGAGAAGATAGATGAATTGGCAGGAAGGACGGCCGCCCTAGAGGAAGAAGTTGGAGATTTGAGGACGGCGGTAGAAAGAAACAAGGTGGAAATACAGAGTTTAAGAACAGGAGAAGAAAGTGTCCTGTCGAAGTTGGAATCTCTGGAGAATAATCAGAGAAGGAATAATTTGAGGTTCTTAAAGGTACCAGAAGGTATGGAAGGGGGGGACTTGAAAGGGTTTGTAGTTCGCTTGATAAAACAAGAAGTACAGGTTGAAGATACGGAAGAAGCCATCGCGAGAGATATTCAAAGGGTGCACAGGGACCCGTTTCGGAAACTCCCCAATAAGGATAAGTCCAGGAAAATCCTGGTTTGTTTTCAGACTTATGTGATTAAGGAGCGTATCCTGTCTGCCGCACTAAAAAAGAGGCTGTTAATGGTGGAAGGCAAGAATTTTGAGATTAGGTCAGACTTATCAAGAGTGACTTTAAATAAGCAATGGGAACTGGGGAGAAGAATTGAGGTTTTAAAGGGGCTTGGAGCCACCGCTCAATTAAAATTCCCAGCTACTTTGAAGGTAATGGCGAACAATAAAATGTATAATTTTAGAGATTGTAAAGAGGTAGATGAGCTGATCAAAACTTTGGAAAAAGGAGACTAAGGTAGGGGGGATGTGAATTTCTTTTTTCCTTTTTGCTTTTTTTTTCACAATAAAAATCCACGGGTCCGGGGAGTCCTCCTGAGGCGATTTCGCCTAGATTAGGAATAGGGTGGGTTCTCCTAGGGAATAGGGGGAGGGGATGGAGGTGGGGGTTAGATCAGGGGTGGTGGGGAAAGGTGGGGGTAATCACAGGGTGGGGAGCATGGGGGAAAAATCTAAAAAATATGTCCTCATTCAGCAGATTTCTTTGTGGTTTAGACGATGGGTGAGAATGAGCTGAGACTTTTGTCCTGGAATATCAATGGTCTCCGGGTAGTAAAGAGGCAAAAAAGATTGTTGCAATATTTTAGGGATGCACAATTTAATGTGTAAGCTTTGCAGGAAACACATCTGTCCAACGAAGAGTGCATTAAGATATTTAGACCATGTAGGTGGGTACAGCAGATCTCGAGTACTACTCAGGCCGGGGGAAGTAAAGGGGTGGCTATTATAATTAAAAATCACTCTAAGATTTCCTTCCAGTTTGGACCAGTCGATAAGGCCGGAAGGTGGGTTATCGGAAAACTGGTAGCGTTTGATTTTACGTTTACTTTGGTGGCTTATTATGGGCCTAACAAAGATGACCCTGCACCTTTGGAGGACCTATTTCGACAGTTGATTCAATTTTCCGATCCAATAATATGGATGGGAGACTTTAATGTTGTGTTGAGTTATCAACTTGATAGATCCTCTGGTAGTAGATCGATATACAATAAAAAGATGCGCTCCCGTCTACTAATTATGATGTCGCAGTTGGGCTTACATGATGTATGGAGGGAAAGGATGGGATTAAAACGGGGATACACATTCAATAATAAAAAATATAGGCACCAAGCAAGAATAGATTATGCTTTGGTAGATGGAAGGATAAGAGACTGCGTAGGGGAAATAGTTCAGGTTGGAGTTCATCTATCGGATCACTCTGCAGTTAGTTTGAGCATTCGGTTAAAAGGTAGGGCAGCCCAGGATAGATGGACGTTAGATAGAACCCTATTATTGGACAATGATATAGTTGCAGGATTAAGAGCAGATGCAGAGGAGTTTTTCAAGTTTAATGTGGGGTCATCGTCACTTGCAATGGTATGGGATACTTTTAAGGCCTTCCTGAGAGGTAGATTGATAAGAGCGGCCTGTGTTAAAAGGAAAGAGTATAATGAAGAAATTAGTTGTTGGAAGAGCGCATACAACAAGTGGAGCGGGAGCTGATAGATCTAGCTCCGGAAGAAGAGAAAAAAATTGGAAAACTTGCTAAATTACATCAAGAGTTAAGGTATGAAATTTTAGCAGTGGTGGATAAAAGGATCAAGGAAAGGTGTGTGGCAAATAGAGCTGCCCACTTTGAGTATGGGGAGAATTGTGGGAAATTGTTGGCCTGGAAAATAAGGACAAATCTAGGCAGGAATAGCGTGGTTAGGATTCAGGATAAAGAGTCAGGTCTCATCTCTAATAGTAATGACAAGATTCCGTAGATCTTTCTAAATCACTTTAAGAAGCTGTATACAAAAGATTTAGAAGTGTCACCAGAGAAAGTTAAAAAATGGTTGAGGGATCTGGACTTAGTGGCCCTGGAGAAGGAGGATAATAAAGTTTTGAATGATCCTATTGGGCAAGAAGAAGTGGAGCAATGTATACAGATAGGGAAGCTGGCAAAAGCCCTAGGGCCAGATGGATTACCTTTTGAGATTTACAGAGCTCTAGGAGGTAGTATAACAAAATTCCTAACTGGATTTTGTAATAATATTTTATTGGAAGGGGGTATGTGTCCCGCTTCTTGGAACGAGGCCATTATTACTCTGATTTTAAAACCAGGGAAGGACCCCAAAAGCTGTGATTCGTATAGGCCGATCTCCCTATTAAACTGCGATTATAAAGTATTTACAAAAGTTCTGGCAAGGAGACTGGGGGGAGCTTTAGGTAAATTGATTCAGGAAGATCAAAAAGGATTCATAAAGGGGAGATACATGCAAGAGTTGACTCAGTGCCTGATAGGTTCTATAGATATAGCTAAAGTATACAAGGAACCATTGGCCCTAGTGATGATCGATGCCACAAAGGCCTTTGACAGAGTTAATTGGGCGTATCTGGGTACCCTTTGTGAGGCTTTTAATTTGGGAGAGAAATTTACTAGGGCATTGCAGATAATATATCAGAATGTGGAGGCAAAAATATTGGTCCCCTTTGAAATTGGGAGGGGAACTAGACAGGGATGTCCACTATCACCTTTGTTATTTAACATGTATATTGAACCTTTGGCTTGCAAGATTAGAAGAGAACAGAAGATAATCCCGTTTAGAGGTGGGGCTTGGAGTAGGAAAATTGCTTTGTATGCAGATGACCTGATGGTGTACACAGCGAATCTACAGCAAACCCTACCGGTTTTGGAAGAACTGACAAGGGAATTTGGGGAAATTGCTGGATATGCGGTTAATAAGGAAAAAACTGAAATTATGACCTGGAATATGCAAGAGGAGAGTGTTTTAATTAAGAAGGAATTGAAATATTTGGGCATTGTGATCACACAAGATATAGACAAAATAGCAGAGGTTAATTTTATGAGAGTTATGTTAGATGTCAGCAAATTAATGAAGAGTTGGGTTAATCTACCTCTTACTATTTACGGGAGGGTTAATTTAGTGAAGATGACGATATTACCAAAGTTATTATTTATTTTCAATGCGGTCCCTTTGAAATATAAGAAAGAATGGCTGGGTAAATTACAAGGTAGAATCAGCAGCTTTATTTGGGCCTCCAAAGGTGTGCGAATTGAATGGAAGAAATTGAGACGGAGGAAGGAGAAGGGAGGGTTAGCGCTGCCGGACCTTCAATATTATGCTTGGGCGGTTTTCATTAAGAACATGAGGGGGGCATTGAATGTGTCAAAGATTTCAGAGTTGGGGCAGGTCCTTAAAGTTATGATGGAATCCAATTATGATACACAGTTAGGGTTTCTCTATAAATTTGGGGATCCTAAATATTTCAAAAAGGTGAGGTTTAAAATATTGCAAGACTCTGCTAACGTTTGGTATGACCTAAGGAGGGCTACCAAGTTACAGTTTTATAGTAAATATGCGCCTCTTTGGGATGCTCCGGGCTCACCGGAATGGACAATAGACATCTTGGCTAAACCTTTGAAGGAGGCTGGGCTGGTACAATGGGGACAGCTTTGTATTGACGGGGAGTTACTCCCCTATGAGGACCTTAATATAAAGGTAGATGGATATCTTTCCAAATTTAAATACTTGCAAATATGGAGTTGGGTGAAGAGCGTCAAGGAAGAGGTGGGTGGTTCTAACGAATTGGAAGAATTATTATATCAAGACCTGGCGGGAAAGAAAGAAGTTGCAAGATGGTATTGGGCATTGATTGAAACGGTGGATGGAGAATTTCGCTTGCCTGAAGAAATCTGGGGAGAATGCTTGCCGGGAGTACAGATAAGAGAACTATGGCAAGTATCTATTACATTATTGTATTCTACAGTCAAACCTGCCTGTCTAAGACAAAATCATTTGTTTTCCATTCACAGGGCCTTCTGGTCCCCAGGGAAACTGTCTAAATTGATGGAAGGCACCTCGGTTAGCTGTAAAAAGTGTGGCATGGATCTAGCAGGCGACATTCACATGTTTTGGGAGTGTCCCCAGCTCAGTTTGTTTTGGAAAGAGGTTGGTGAGATAGTGAACAGAATTATACCCTTAAAGTACCAGGTAAGCCCCTCCTTAGTTATTTTTGGTTGTCAATTGGATTCCAGGAATTTAACAAAAGATAATGTCAAATTGCTTTTCTATATGATGCTGTTAGCAAGGCGGGAGATATGTAAGAAATGGATAAGTGCTTCTCCCCCGACGGCGCTAGAGTGGAAGGATTCACTAATATATAATTTAACTTTAGATGTAAGGGATAAAGAAGCAAATAAAAAGTAAAAATTTTGGGACCCATTGAAAAGATGGTTGGAATCGCAAGAATGAGGTTTTGTCCTGTGATTACACCAAGGCGGGTTTCCGGCAGCTTTGAAGGCGGGCCGGTAAGGCTTTGCTAATCAGAGATGCGGGCTGTCCTGGACAGGAGTCTCTAGGGGGAGATTGTTTGTTATTTGAACTGATCTCCCTCATCGAGAGGCTGGACAAGTGAATGAGGACAAACAAAAAATACATGTCTGCTTCATTTGGATTAATTGATGAGCAGTTTATGTGACATACGTGGAAGATGTATTGCAGGCAGGCTTGGTAGACCTGGTGGATATTTATAAATTACTCCATTCTTGTTAATATATGATGGACGTATTTTACTTTTGCTGTTGTAATGTACCTCTCTCCCACAAGCAGTTGAGAATTAAAGGATTAATATCAGTTCCTCCTTACTATAGTCTACTTAGTTACCTTCATTTGGAAATGTTCTGTAAGATAACATTAAACACAAATTAAGGATTAGTCACAGTTCAAATATTTGATTTAAATTGTGTACTAACTTCTAAGCAATAACCAAAGCAATAATCATATACCTCAATTCATCAGAAAATGAACAAACAGGTAAAATAACTTCTAGAAACTTGCAGAATGATTTCTCCTTCTGCAAGTTGCAATTTGTTTGTGATTAATTGTTCCAGTCCTTGCTTTGGTAAAGAGCTAGACCATGCAAACACTGTAGACCAGAGAAGGTAAGGCTTTCTTGTCTGTCCCATGATTTTTAAAACTTTCAAACACATGAACTTTTTTGCCTCCACATGATTGAAGTGGTGACTAGATGTTGCAGCTGACATGTCATACAGATGTGTCTTCACCAGACATTTGTTGCAGAGCTGAACTTGATCAGTTCACTTTCAAGCTTCTTAACAAAGTAGACAACTGTCAATTCCCATTCTCAACTGATATTCAGTCACAAATTACATAAACCAAAATTCCAACAAGATCAGTGAGAAACTGAAATTCTTGGTGCCCAGATCCTTCAACCTCAGAATATGTTCTTTGCACCACCTTCTCTAGTACTGCTCAGTAGACTAACATAATGAACTGCTAACATATTTTCACTAACAAAATTACCTCTATCGGAGAAGAATTTAAATTTCCACAAACATCTGTGCATCCCCCCCAAAAGTCACTACCACCTGGTCTACTTTTAAACTAATTACCATAGACTCACTTCACAACATGATATAACAAGTGAAACCAACGGGCCATTTTTCAGACTTTCTACCAATTTACATTAAACATGCTGCTCATTAATCAGTCCCTCTGTCACCAAATGTATAGTCCTGATATCCTGGAAGTCACACAGATCACCCAAAAGCATCCAGACCAGTTTCAGACTTGTCTCAAAACTACTTTGACAATGGAAAGCAATCGAGAAATGCGTTTCTTTTTAAATAACCTCCTAAATCAGTCAAGTCAGTAGAAGTCACTGCTGCTTTTTGCTGCACTGTGATCGTCACTCTATGTATTCCGAACAGCATTCATCACATACTGGATGATGAACATCCTGCCATCTTTAATGCTTAACCTCACAACAATCATTGCCATCAATGACCATTTTTGGCTGCTGTGAACCTTGGATATGACGTCGGCTTTCAAGGCCCTGTCCTTCAATGGTTTCCGTTCTGCTTGGCCAGTTGATAGATGATTTGAAAGGGGGGGGACTCCTAGATAATATCTAAAATGCCTTGCAGAGTCCTTCAGGGTCCTATGCTAGTGGTACAGCGTATTGGGTATGCTGTTAATGAGGTCAACGGGCCTTTTCACCCAGTTAAAGGGGGTAGAAAGGTTAGGCATCAAAACTCAAATGACATTTCAAAATGACAGTATGACCCATTCGGCCATTCAAGGAAAACTCTAGTCGGAATAGTGTTAAGGATTCTACTAGAGACTAATGGTCAGATTTATGTAAATGATTTTCAAAACAAGGCTATAAAGATTCAGAATATTCATGGGTTGACAAACGCTCTGAAAGAAATGTAATCAAACTAACATCTGAAGGACTAAACACAGCATTTCAGAAGCACGGCCACAAGTCTTCTCCTTGGGTCGGGGAAAATTTCTAAGTCTCAGCAAAGCATTGAAAATGAAGAGTAAGGGAAGAGAGGTCTGTACCTTTCAAAGTCCAAGAGAATCCCGAAAATAATGCTGCTAATCCAACTGGGGGGACAGTATAATAAAGTCCAAAATGTACATCGATCAACACACACCAAACTGAAGGTTTAACCGTATAAACATAGTCCATCATATGACTGTCACTTGAAACATCAGGAAAGATTCCCATTACCAACATGGGAAAGGCATCCATTTTAGCTCATCTGTATGATTTGAAGCATTTGTATATCGTCCATTTCCACAGTTCCTCAATTTCTTGGGTTCAAGGTTACTTTCCCAGGCTCACTATGTGTAAAACAAGAGGACATCTATTTCCAAGCTATCATTCCATGGCAACGAAATTAATCTGAAAGAAATGACATGATAGCAGGAATGACTAAACATTTGCCTACCCATTTTATGAAACAGGGCATTGCAGACCTCACATAGGCTAACTAAAGTGAATTAACATTTGTCTACTCATTTTATAAAACGGGGCATTGCAGGCCTCACATAGGCTAAGTAAAGTGAATTACAGTGGCACATTTATTTATATCGATCAAGTCACATTTAACATTTAAAATCAATAATCCATCATTAATAAGCTTTGTCAGTGTTCATTTTATTGTAGATGTAAAACAAAATAACTATGTTAATACATTTCAGTGAGTATAGCACAGAACTACATTTTTCAACATTATTAACATATGACATTAAAAAAAATTCCTTCCCGAAATTCATTATCATTTTAGTGAAAACTATTAATTGACATCATGAGGAAACATATTAAATCAAATTACTTGATTATACTTGAAGTTTAGGGCTATACCACAACATTTTAGATCACTAGTCTACAGTGATTGAACCATAACATAGGCTTTCAGTGCACCACTTGACAGTTAACTTAATAGAACTGCAAATAACAAAATGCAAACTCTGTCATGTATAGAAGATTATTGTGATATCAAAGGAAACAATAACATTTCAGCTACATCACTAGCACCAACGCTGATCAACTGACATGTGGAATGACTGAGTTCAGTTTCCTAAGGCCTCAGCAAGTGCGATTCATCAATATGCTGATAATAAACAACTATATCTGAAATCAAGACATACTCCTGTTCCTAAAACCTGAGCAATAAATGCAGGATGAATTTTTAATGTTAATTCCAAAATGTGCTGAAGGTTGATGGGTTCTCACCCTCTGGTGCCCCATCAGCTATTTCTATGGACCGTCCACTCACGTCTATTCTTTCCATTATCCCAAACATCAACAGGAAAGCCCAAACTATCCAGTTCCCACCATTCAAAGAAAATCAGAAACCTGAAAACCTACAAAAAATGGAATCTGCAGCACACACCTTTATCACCTTGCTCTTTGTCTCCAGGGAAGCTATTTTTATAGGAGTTCCAAACAGAATCCCACTGAAAGCCATGTTACACCCTACAGCAAGTCTAGCCCCTTTCACCTCTGAGTTTCACCATTTATCTCTAATATTAAAACAACTACTCAGAGTCCCCATTGAGGCAAGAATAATTTCAAAATCAACCTCGAACCTGTGAAAAATCATACCTCTCCAACCTACAAGGGGACGTGAATAGGTCGATGAACCTTTTGACTCGCAATTAAGAAGTTCCCACCCTAGATTCAGTATAAGCAGATCAATAATCAATAATTCATCAATAACATCAATAATCAATGACATTAGTAATCAATAGGAGTCAGTAATTTTCACACACCATGACCTTTCAGTCATGAATAACCACACCTTTTAGTAAAAGTTAGAATATTTATTTCCCATTACTAACAATGTTAATGTCATATAAATTAATCTCGAAATCAAATAATACACAGACAGAAACATCACTGGCTGTCCAAAGCAGTGAAAGAAACGCAATCCAATCAAAGCTTGAGCCACTTCACATTCTAAAGTACAGTGCAAATTTGATTAACAAGAACTATGCGCAAACAATATCACATACATTTATTCAGCAAAGAAAAGACATCAAAAGTAACTCCATATAGTAAATTTCCTTAGTGAGGAATCCTTATCCAACACCAGATTAGCATCGGCATGTTGGGCTTCATGCAAAACATTTTAGTCAACACAAATTTAGAAAACATCTAAATATGGCTCTATCAAAATAGTGCGATTGGTACCTAGAAAGAAAAAGCAAACAGGCATAACAAACACATGTGTAACAGTGCACCTCACCTCAATTGGATCGGCAAGCTAAGATAGTCTTCGTCATCAGGACATCAGCTCGGTCAGCAAGGCATCAGGATTCAGCATCAAAGTTCAGAAAACACAAAGGGGGTCATTACAACATTGGCAGTAAAAGCCACTTACCGCCGTGCAGAAGACCGCCAACACACCGCCGCGGAATTCCGCCACAGCTATTATGACCCACAGCTCGGAATCCGCCAAAATCTAGACACCCACACAAGTCCGCCACACCAAAGGTCAGTGATAAACTGGCGATCACAAAACCGACACCATCACGCCAACAGGAATACGCCCACACTATCACAACCAACGAATCCACACGGCGGTCTTTCAACCACGGTATTCCATTGGCGGTACACACCGCCGCGCTCAAAATACACACACATTTACAAAACACTACCACATTGGACAAATCGAAATACACACACCTGATACACATACACACACCACTCCTACACACCCAATACAATATAAAACTCACACCCACATCACCCACAAACCCCTATGACAACAATTGCGACAGAAGGCCAGAGAGAGACACCACCAGAAACAACACTAGCATCCACAGGCACTCAACACCATCACTCACACAACATCCACGCACGTCACACAACACACCTCAAAATATCACCCCACACATCACAACACACACCACCGCACACATCACCACACCACCCCATGGCACTGCAAAGACACCCCAGGTTTTCCTAGGAGGAGCTCAGGGTCATGGTGGAGGAAATCATTTGGGTAGAGCCACAGCTATTCGGATCACAGGTGCAGCACACCACCATAGCTAGGAAGATGGAGCTATGGTGCAGAATTGTGAACAGGGTCAACGCAGTGGGACAGCACCCAAGAACTAGAAATGACATCAGGAAGAGGTGGAACGACCTACGGGGGAAGGTGCGTTCCGTGGTCTCAAGACACCAGATCGCGGATCAGAGGACTGGCAGCGGACCCCCACCTCCTTCCCAAGAACTAACAACATGGGAGGAGCAGGTCTTGGCTATACTGCATCCTGAGGGCCTCGCAGGAGTAGCTGGAGGAATGGACTCTGGTAAGTCAGACCTTTAACTACCATATCCCCCACCCTACCTGCATGCTATCACATACCCCCACCCTCGCCCTCACCCCCATCACTCCAACTCCTCACACATGTCCCACTATCACAAACCACACATCCCAATCCCAAGCCCTGCATGCAACACCAAAGCATGGACACCCATCACGAAAGCATGTCCACTGCATATACCCATACACCCCCCTAAACCATTATCACAGAAGGTCCCACACAAGAATGGAAGCACTTGGGTACAGGGTGACCCACCCATTGCACACCATGGCACACACAGATGCAATAATCATGCCTTTACACCCCTGCAGGACCCCTACCCAACGTCACCGGACAGGATGGTCCAGACATGTCCACTCCACCCACCGAAGAGGCCCACAGTGATGACAGCATCTCTGTCAAACTGGATCAAGATGACCAGCCCGGCCCATCTGAGAACCTCAGGACAGTTGGTTCCCCTCACACTGGCACAGGCCACTACAGAGCTTCCCCCCTCTGGAAACACCAGCACAGCACCCACCCAGCAGGCCCATCCCTCTGTCCTCAGGACACATCAAGCAGCAGTGTGTTCACCACTACAGGGAACCCAGGCTAACCCACCACCCCAACAACACCAGGGACCTGCAGGCAGTGGTAGTGGGCACACGGTTCAGGGGACAGAGGCCTGGGAATACAGGGGAACTAGGAGGGCTGCTGTGCGATAGGGGGAGGACAGGCCCAGGGAACCCACTCTCCACGAGGCCCTCTCCAACATCATGGGAGCCTACCACCATTCCCAGGAGACGATGGCAACGGTACTGGCCAAGTTTCAGGAAACCCAGCGGCTGCAGGAGGAACAGTATTTGGGGTTCAGGGAGGAACTCAAATACATCAATTCCACCCTGGACACCATTGTAGGGGTGCTGAAGGAACTCGTCAACACCAGGAGGGACACTGTGGCACAACAAGGGGCCCCTGACACTAGCCTGGACGATGAACTGCCCACCACCTCCACCGGCGCTAGTGGACAGGAGGCACCGCCACAGGACCACGACACCAGCACCCCACCCCCTGCAGATGGAGAACCACCCCGCAAACGGTCCCTGAGATCCATGACAAAGACAGAGAACAATGCCAAGACCCCCGCCAAGAAATGAGACCACCCTGAATGTCATCCTTCTGTCCCACTTTGTCACCCTGTCCATCCATCAACTGCCCTAGCTCCACTTCCTATGCCCCTTTGGACAATGCACCTGTGAGACTAATAGACTGGACTCTGCCATGGACATTCCTCCACCATCACCCCTGACCATTTTACAACCCCCTCCACTATTTAGCACTTAAATAAACACCCTTAAATCACAAAACAATCTGGAGTCAGTCTGTGCTTTCGAAAATGTGTATTTGCAATAACTGTGGAAAAATGCTATATCCAATGTAATGTCAACATACCTATGTCACGCAGCTCTAGTCCATGCGTAAACAAAGCAGAGGTCACACAGTGGGACCCACATCTGTGAAATCAAAAGGGAAAGTGACAACACAGTGTCCATACACTGGGTGAAAATGACAGATAGATGAGAGGTAGAAGAATTAAATAAGATGTAGCAGGCAGTGTTGTCTTCTTACCTGTGTCTCACTGGAAGTATTGCTGGATCACTGTGTTCCTGTTGTCTGTGTCCTCTTCTTCTGCTTCCTCGTCTTCACTGTCCACAGGCTCCACAGCTGCCACAACACCTCCATCTGGACCATCCTCCTGCAGAAAAGGCACCTGTCATCACAAAGCCAAGTTGTGAAGCATACAGCAGGCCAAGATGATCTGGCACACCTTCTTTGGTGAGTAGAATAGGGAACCACCTGTCATATGGAGGCACCGGAACATGGCCTTCAGGAGGTCGAAGGTCCTCTCTATAATCCTCCTAGTTCGCCCATGGGCCTCATTGTAGCGTTCCTCTGCCCTTGTCCTGGGATTCCTCACTGGGGTCAGTAGCCATGACAGGTTGGGGTAACCAGAGTCACCTGCAAATTGTGAGGGACAACTCACTAACTCTTAGGGACATCCCCAGACCCAGGCACCTAGTCACATTGTATCACATAAGGGATGCTGCTATTCAGCAGAATGTAAGCGTCATGCACTGAGCCAGGAAACTTGGCATTTACATGGGAGATGTACTGGTCGGCCAAACACACCATCTGCACATTCATAGAATGGTAACTCTTCCGGTTTCTGTACACCTGTTCACTCCTGCGGGGGGACCAAGGCCACATGTGTCCCATCAATGGCACCTATGATGTTGGGGATATGTCCCAGGGCATAGAAGTCACCTTTCACTGTAGGCAAATCCTCCACCTGAGGGAAAACGATGTAGCTGTGCATGTGTTTCAGCAGGGCAGACAACACTCTGGACAACACGTTGGAGAACATAGGCTGGGACATCCCTGATGCAATGGCCACTGTTGTTTGAAATGACCCACTTGCTAGGAAATGGAGTAATGACAGGAACTGCACTAGAGGGGGGATTCCTGTGGGATGGCGGTTAGCTGACATCAGGTCTGGCTCCAACTGGGCACACAGTTCCAGGATTGTGGTACGATCAAGTCTGTATGTGACAATTACATGTCACTCCTCCATTGTCGACAGGTCCACCAGCGGTCTGTACACCGGAGGATGCCGCCATCTCCTCACCTGCCTCAGCGCACGTGCTCTATGGAGGAGAACAGCGAGCACAGAGTCAACCAAACACTGAGGTACGTAAACACAACTTTATAGAAAAATGTTAGTGTTTAAGCAAGGCCTGGATATGTGTGACGCATTTAAAATTAATGCCATGTGGCCCCCTGAAATGGCGGCTGCCTGACCTGTAATGTGGGACAAGGGGATATGAGGTAACTGCGCTGGAGTTGTACACCGTTGCAGTAGGCGGTCGAAGACCACAGCGCAATCCTGCATTGGTTAACATTGGACCCTATGGGTCCCAGGAGCCAATGACGATGGACGCCGGCGGTGACGGTACGCACCGCCGCGGACGTCACCGCCATTTTCTCTCTGTTCAATCACTTGATACCTGATCTTTGACAGGAGAGGACCTACACTGCAAGTGCTGCTGTGACCTCAGTCTGGAAGAGACAATGGCTCATGTGTCTGGGGAAAGGGCCCCTGCCTTCAGCACGGAGGAGTTGGAGAAACTAGTGGATGGGGTCCTCCCCCAGTACACGCTACTCTACGGTCCTCCAGACAAACAGGTAAGTACACTGTGAGCATGCCGAATGGGCGATGCCTGTGTGGAGTGGTGTTGATGAAAGATAGGGGGGGGAGAATGAGGCATGCATGATATGACGGTGAATGCATGAAAGTCATGACAAGGGTAGGGATGCGGGCCAATGACTGTGACGATGCGGACGGTTATATCTTCTTCTTTTCCCCTGTACTATTCCTGTAGGTCAGCGCCCACCAGAAGAAGGATATTTGGCGTGCCATCGCCAAGGAAGTCCGGACCCTGATGGTCCACCACAGACGGAGCACCCACTGCCGTAAAAGATGGGAGGACATTCGCCGCTGAAGCAAGATGGCGGAGGCCCAGCTGGGGATGGCCTCCCAACGTGGGAGGGGTGCCTGTCGCACCATGACCCCCCTGATGTTCCGGATCCTGGCGGTGGTGTATCCGGAGTTGGATGGGCGCTTGAGGGCATCACAGCAGCCACAAGGGGGTGAGTACACTCTCATTCTGCTGATTCAGCGCGCATTGTAGGTGTCTGGGGGGGGGAGGTGGGCTGTGGGTTCCCTTAGGCCAGGATGAGTTTAGTAGGCAAGGTCCCTTCTTAAGGCAGGCCCTGTGGCACCCCACCCCACCTGTGTTCAGAGCCAACTACACCTAATCAGGCTCCTGTGACTTCCATGTGTGCAGCAATCGGGCATAGTGTCAGAGTCACCAGATCCTCGGGGTCTGTGCACGTTCCCAATACTTCCACCACAAGACAACTCCAATACTCTGATTAGAATTATTACAGAGTCTAAGAGAGTCCAAGTGGGGAAAAGGGGATTAGGAAGGGAACAGCTGGGAAGGAGACCTGTAGGAAGCAAAAGGTTAAAACACACAATATCAAGATTGAATCATAATAATCAATACTAGATTATAACTCTAAGCATTTTCGTTCTGAGATTATAGACATCCTAAGAATGGGTTTAAATAACTAGGCTTCAAGAATACTGGATACCTGAGAAGGAATCAAGGAATGGTTAATTGCAATGCTCAGATTCAAACATTATCTTTTGAACGAGGATCAGGAAAAAACATCTGGATAATTTCTAAAACATCATATGAACCAGTTTTGAGGAACTTCTTATATACATACTACATCACATCTAGAACTCTAGCATTTTGTTTTCTCAAAATTGTTGAAACATGAATTGTACATCTGGTATACTTTCACAAAAGGCTGTAAATACCATAGAATGATTGTGCACCATACATAAAAAATAAATTTAGACTTGAGAAATAAATCATGCGTCTTGCTGACTAGAAAGCCACCTCGTAAATACCATGAAGAGGTAGCACATTATGAACACCATGTTAATAAACACAAGAAAAGAATCGCGCTTCCTGCCGATTCGAATGTCACCATAAAAATGCCAGGAAATGGTAGCGCTCAATGAACAGCATGAATTACACTCGAGAAATTAATCACGCGTCTCGCCGTTTCGAATGCCACCATGTAAATGCCAGAAAATGGTAGCGCACAATGAACAGCGTGAGTTACACACGAGAAGTGAATCGCGCGTTTCACGATTCAAATACCACCATGTAAATGCCAGGAAATGGTAGCGCACCATGAACAGCATGGATTACACACAAGAAATGAATTGCGTGTCTCGCCGATTCGAATGCCACCATGAAAATGCCAGAAAATGGTAGCGCACAATGAACAGCATGAATTACACTCGAGAAATGAATTGCGCGTCTCGCCGATTCGAATGCCACCATATGAATGCCTGGAAATGGTAGCGCACAATGAATAACATGAATTAAACACGAGTAAGGAATTGCGTGTCTTGCCGATTCGAATGTCGCCATATGAATGCCTGGAAATGGTAACGCACAATGAATAACATGAATTAAACACGGGTAAGGTATCGCGCGTCTAGCCGATTCGAATATCACCATATAAATGTCTGTAAATGGTAATGCACAATGAATAACATGAATGAAACACGAGTAAGGAATTGCGCGTCTAGCCGATTTGAATGCCAGCATGTAAATGCCCAATGAAAACATCAAGCACACATTCACACGCACAAGAGTCAAACGATATTATCATGATAATTAGGCCCAAGAACTCGAAATCCTTCGAGAACGGAGTCGGGGGCCCAGCCCGACCTCCGTCTTACCGCCCTGATCAAGAATTACCACGCGAAGTGAAAGGGCGAGGCCTGGAAGATCCAAGTAGGCCTCCGGAACAGGAGCTCAGGAAGTTGCTGCTGCTCTGCACCGGGACCTCTGAATAGTGAGCACATGGAGCTGGGCTGGCTCCCTTTTATAGAGTCTTAGCCCAGCCCACCAACCACACCTAGGCATGCTGCAGGGAAGCTTCAAGAAGGTACTGGAAGGGGACCACACCCTGACACAGTCTGAAAGCCTGCAGCAGTACATTACATGTGAACAGTATTTATATGCATGCTGAACATAAGTCTTCAGGATGGAACTCTGCAATGCAAAAGGTTAAACAACATTATATCAGCACAATGCATAAATTATGTTAGCTTGAAATCATTAGGTTTTTGCATTCTGGTCACCCATAGAGCGCGTGCGGCCCTGATGTTGACACATAGGCCTTGCAACTCATGTCCCTGTGATTAATTAGGGAACTCTAAGTGCACGGCGTAGTGCAGGGGGCTTCTGTGTCTGTAGTGTCTGCCAACGGTAGCAGTATTGGATGCACTCAACATGTCTTTCTTCTGTCTTCCTCCCCCTTTTTGTGGTCTCCCTGTTCTTGTGTGCATTAGCATCATCAGGCGGAGGAGCAGTGCCACCGGAGCAGGAGGGAGCTGCATCCCACATGGCCCTGGAGGGCGACACAATGGAGTCAGAAGCCACCAGTGGGACGGAGGGCGAGGGGAGCTCCACGGCGGGTACAGGAGGTGACAGCAGTGACAGCGACTCCTCCTCTGATGAGAGCTCCCTTGCGGTGGCGGGCCCCTCTGTGCCCACCGCATCTACAGGTACAGCTACCACCCCCCCTACCAGCACCGCCCTCCCAGCAGCCCCTCAGCCTGTGCCCCGTGGCCGCTCACCCAGGAGGTGGGCATCTCCTTCGTCCCAGGCACCTCAGGCCCTGCCCCAGTCAGCCCTGCTGCCCTCAGTGAGGAGGCCATTGACCTCCTCAGGTCCCTCACTGTTGGGCTGTTTACCATTTTGAATGCCATCCAGGGTGTAGAGAGGCAGTTGCAACAGACAAATGCATACTTGGAGGGCATTCACTCTGGTCAGGCAGCCCAACAGCGAGCTTTTCAGACTCTGACCTCAGCACTGATGGCAGCCATTGTCCCTGTCTCTAGCCTCCCCCTCCATCTTCCTCCACCCAGACCCAAACCCCTGCACCCCAGCCTATCCCAAGCACACCATCAGACCAGCATGCACACACGTCAACACACAAGGGTAGCTCAGGCACACATAAGCACAACACATCCTACAGGCACTCACGCAAGCATCATACACAAGCAGACATACCAACTTCCACTGCCTCCACTGTGTCCCTCTCCTCCTCGTCTCCCTCCTCCCTCCCAGTCTCGTCTCCACTCACACCTGCATGCACTACATCTTCAGCCACTACCTCCATCACCAGCACACCCACCACCACACCCCGCTCATGTGCAGTCACCACCCCCACTACCATTCACAAATCCCCTGTGTCCTCTCCCAGTGTGTCTGTGAGCCCACCTCCCAAACTACACAAACGCAGCCACACACCCACCCAACAGCCATCCACCTCACGACAGCCTCCAGCCCATGCACCTTCACTCAAAGTCAGCAAACGTACACCTCCTACAACCACTACCTCTTCCTCCACTCCCAAACCCCCTCCATGTACCCGTCCTAGTGTGTCCCAAAAACTTTTCCTGTCCAACCTTGACCTCTTCCTCTCACCTCCCCCACCCCTTCAGTCTCCCAGGGCCTGCCTTTCCAGGTCCCAACCCAGCACCTCAACCACAACATCTGCGGAAACAGTGGTGCCAGTAGTAACCGGCTTCTGGAGTGCGCCAAAAGCAGGGCAGCCAGTGTGCCAAGTAGCCAGACCACGGACAGTCCCCCACCTCAAAAGCACAAAAAGTTGGCCAGTGCCCGGCGGGAGAGAGGCAAAACATCTACCACCAAAACCTCTCCCAGGGGTACAGTTGGGAGTGGGAAGACAGCTGCGCCACCATCCAAGGTGGGGAAGGGGCACAGAAAAACAGACAAGTCGGCGATAACCTGCACGGCGGACAAGACCGCCACCAGCACCGCTGCCAAGGACAACGCTGCCACCAGCACCGCTGCCAAGGACACCACCGCCACCAGCACCACTGAACAGGACACTGCCGCCACCAGCACCGCTGCCAAGGACACCGCCGCCACAAGCACCACTGCCAAGGACACCGCCGCCACAAGCACCGCTGCCAAGGACACCGCCGCCACCAGCACCAATGAACAGGACACCACCGCCACCAGCATCGCTGCCAAGGACACCGCCACCACCAGCACCGCTGAACAGGACACCGCCGCCACCAGCACTGCTGCCAAGGACACTGCAGCCACAAGCACCGCTGCCAAGGACATCGCCGCCACAAGCACCGCTGAACAGGACACCGCCGCCACCAGCACCGCTGAATAGGACACCGCCGCCACCAGCACCGCAGGTCAATGAACGCCAAAGCTTCCGACACTACTGAGGCCGCCACGAGCAGGATGAATCACTCAGGGCACAAGGCCCCCTCCAAAACCAGTGGAGATTTACATCCACTACCTCAGTTCTTGGCAGAATGAAGCACTCTGGGCACAAAGCCCCCTCCAGAACCGGCACATCCACTACCTCAGTCCTTGGCAGGACGAAGCACTCTGGGCACAAAGCCCCCTCCAGAACCAGTGGAGTAAGGCATCCACTACCTCTGTCCTTAGCAGGATGAAGCACTCTGGGCACAAAGCCCCCTCCAGAACCAGTGGAGTATCACATCCACTACCTCTGTCCTTGGCAGGATGAAGCACTCTGGGCACAAAGCCCCCTCCAGAACCAGTGGAGTAAGGCATCCACTATTTCAGTCCTTGGCAGGATGAAGCACTCTGAGCACAAAGCCCCCTCCAGAACCAGTGGAGTATCACATCCACTACCTCAGTCCTTGGGAGGATGAAGCACTCTGGGCACATAGCCCCCTCCAGAACCAGTGGAGTAAGGCATCCACTTGAGAGACTGTGGCTTGGCACTCCCCAGGATAAAGCAGTGGGCAACCCACCCACTGGAAAGACTTGTGAGACTGTGGCTTTGCACTCCCCAGGATGCAGCAGTGGGCAACCCACCCACTGGAAAGACTTGAGAGACTGTGGCTTCGCACTCCCCAGGATAAAGCAGTGGGCAACGCACCCACTGGAAAGACTTGTGAGGCTGTGGCTTTGCACTCCCAAGGATGCAGCAGTGGGAAACCCACCCACTGGAAAGACTTGAGAGATTGTGGCTTTGCACTCCCCAGGATAAAGTAGTGGGCAACCCACCCACTGTAAAGACTTGTGAGACTGTGGCTTTGCACTCCCCAGGATGCAGCAGTGCGCAACCCACCCACTGGAAAGACTTGTGAGACTGTGGCTTTGCACTCCCCAGGATAAAGCAGTGGGCAACCCACCCACTGGAAAGACTTGTGAGACTGTGGCTTTGCACTCCCCAGGCTGCAGCAGTGGGCAACCCACCCACTGGAAAGACTTGTGAGACTTTGGCTTTGCACTCCCCAGGAAAAAGCAGTGGGCAGCCCACCCACTGGAAAGACTTGTGAGACTGTGGCTTTGCACTCCCCAGGATGCAGCAGTGGGCAACCCACCCACTGGAAAGACTTGAGAGACTGTGGCTTTCCACTCCCCAGGATAAAGCAGTGGGCAACCCACCCACTGTAAAGACTTGTGAGACTGTGGCTTTGCACCCCCCAGGATACAGCAGTGGGCGTGGAGCCCCCTCGTGGATCTGGCGTCGTGCACTCATCCGGCTGAGGTGCCCCCCCTTCCCTTCCCCCTGAGGTGCCTGTTGTATTTCTATCTGATGCCCCAGCAGTGTTCTCTCCGTTTTGATCGGGTATTGAGTGTGGGCCTCGCCCATGCATTTTGGGCCCAGTGGTCCACGGACTATGATGGTGGAATACCTTGGACTTGTATTCTTGGTGTATATATTTGTTTATAGTGTAAATATATATATATATATATATATATATATATTTGGTTCCTGTGTTTGAATAGATTACAAACGTTCAACTCATTTCCTTTTGTCCTTGCATTCTTCCAGGGGGGGGTTGGGGGTTGTAAATGTAATGTATCTACATGTACTTGTGTGTGTGTTGTAGTGGGTGAGGGTGGGGGTGGGAGTGTTGCATGTGTGTGTCACTCTTTTTTCCCTCCCTTCTCCCCTGTGTCGTAGGTGGAGTACTCTCCATGGTCTTCGCCGCCGTCTTTGTTGTTCCTGGTAGAGGAGCAGGAAGATAAAGGCTGGGAGTATCTGGAGCTCGGGTTCCATGGCGTCCTGGTTCCTCGTGGGGTGTGTAGAGGTGAGCGTTTTCCCTTCCAAGTCCTGTTTCCGCCGTGTTTTTGTTCGCAGTGAATCCGCCCCGGAAAAGGTGGCGGATTGGCCTGTTGTAATACAGTGGGCAGTACATTGTCTTCCACCTATCTGTTGGCGGTTACCGCTGCGGTGTTTGTTTGTACCGCCATGGCGGTCTGAGTGTTAAAGTGGCTGTCTATGTTGGCGGTTTCCGCCACGGTCGTGATTCAATTTTTTTTACCGCCGGCCTGTTGGCGGTTTTGCCGCCGCTTTAACACCGACCGCCAGGGTTGTAATAAACCCCAAAGTCTTTAAGAATTAAAGTGAAGCATGTCTCTTGTCAAGACACTCAACAAAGTAATGGCCTTTCGGCTAGAAAGAAAATGGGCAAATGCGCTGTCTTTCATCAGTGCAGTCCCGTTAAGTTAGATTCCCTAAAACTACTTCCCAAGTCCCTATTGGTCAAGGATCGCATGGTCACACTTTGTTCAATAAAACTAATATATCAAATCTGTAATTTCTACTAGTACACGGGTTATATGTCGCTGATTGGCTTCTCTTGTAATGTCCTCATCATCTGGCTCGTCAGGTAACAATACTGTTGCAGCTTATACTCCAGTCAGTGCAGGTATTGTTCGCCTCCTGAGTCAGTCTTACACATTTTACACTTATATTGTTACATTTAGCAAGAACAGCATCTTCTAGCAAGCAGTTCTCATGAGAAAGACTACAAGCACATTAAGTCAGCACAGTGGAATATCACAATTTAATTCCCTAAACAGACATTTTATTAATCAGTTCAGAAATACAGCTTGACATGAGGCTGTGCAACTAGGCCAAGGCTTCTGCTAAGTTAAGGCCTACAATTAATAAAGCTAATACATAATGCATAACCCTTAATATGACATATTACTACATTAATCAAACAAAGGCTCATTATTTCATTTAAATAAGCCATTAGTAAGTACACTTCGTGAACATTGACGATCACTCACGTAGGCACATTTTCAAATGTGTGCATTATTTTTCTCTGCATTACTACATTTTCTACGCAAATCCATTACTCAGAATACACGAACATTCAATCATATTTTTATTAGAACACCTGCTTTAGCACACTCGCCTCTATTCTTTCAAGTATCCCAAACATCAACAGGAAAGCCCAAACTGTCCAGTTCCCACCATTCAAAGAAAATCAGACACCTGTTAACCTCCAAAAAATGGAATCTGCAGCACACACCTTTATCACCTTGCTCTTTATCTCCAGGGAAGGCATTTTGACAGGAGTTCCAAATAGAATACCACTGAAAGCCATGCTACACCCTGCAGCAAGTCTAGCTACTTTCACCTCTGAGTGTCACCATTTATCTATAATATTAAAACAACTACTCGGATTCCCCATTGAGGCGAGAATCATATTGAAAATCAACCTCAAACCTGTGAAAAAATCATACCTCGCCAACCTTATCATCTCGGAGGTCAACTTTACCTGCTACCAAAAACTACTAAATGTAAAACCTCCCAAGCTCGAATCGTAGAGAGTTTCTACACCTATGCTTTGGAACACTCTACCAATCAAAGTGTGAAATTCACCTGACCTACTTTCCTTCTGGAAGGCCCTTAAAACTCCTTTCTTTCACCTCCACTCTGTCTTTCCTAATCCATGCTTTATGCGTCCTACAGATCATATTCTATTGCCACTATTCCTGCCTTTGCAGAATTCCTTCTTTGGGAAACACGTTACTCGTGTTCATGCTGTTGATATCATTCTTTGCAGCCTCAGCTTGTTTCCTGTTGTGTTTAAAGCTCACCAACGCCCTTTGGCACGGTAGTGCAATAGTAAACTGTTGAATAAACAAACATACAAGCAAACAAATAAATAATTACACACCCAAACTCCCCCCCCTTCTTTGTTTCATTTAATAAAAACACAACCAGTTTCAAGTCATATCTACTTTGCCAAAGAAAAAGACATCATGATCTGCCAATGTTCATTATGGAAATTTGACTAATGAAATGTTATTAACAGTGCTCTGACATAGGCATGGATCACCCCATCTACGATGACTAGGGATATTCTAGAGTAATCCTGCATCATACATGAGCTATCCAACAACTGCCCTACCAAGTTATCCCATCCATCTCATGTCAAATGTACACACATATTCTTCAATATTTTTCTTTGAGAAATAGATAAACTTTGGAAGTTTATCATTAACACATGACTGATGCAGCAGCCGCTTTATAAATCATCCCACGATTCACTCAACATTGCTAAAACACCACTGAAGAACTCCACAACCTGGTCAGTAGCACTAAACGCACTGAATGCAGGCTCCACGCTTGCTTGTATCCCGGGTCGCCTTACATTTGCATTTGCCCCACATGTCTACATTCTGAAATTTGTCTGACTCTAAAGAAAGTGACAATTGACCTAAAAGTTGGCCAGAATATACCTTCATTTGGATGAGAAGGGTAATCTAAACTGCCAGTCAAAATGTTGACTGTGTTTATTATGTGTCAGCTGCATATACGTGCTTGTCAGGTACGTAACACAAACATAACTGCACACGGATGCTGACACAAACGTTAACAAATGCCTATGTTTGAGTTCAACCAAATGCAGTCCTATGAAAAAGCCGCAGTACTTAGCAAGCAGCTGAAGTTAAATTCTACTTCACATTTTCAGTCTACCTTTTAGTATGTTGAAAATGGGGATTTTAATATATTGCTTGCTATTCAAAAAGTTGTAAATGCCTAAGCATACTCACATGTTTAATAGGGGGAAGGGAGACATATTTTGTATGATTCAACCGAATACTACTACATGTTAAGTCACTTGTGCTACAGCAGCTTGCTTAATAGAAAATTCTTTTCTCTCTAGATGTGCTGCAGTTCCTGTTTTTTTAACGTGTGAAACTAAAAACTATGATGAAATTGTAACCTGTAAAAAAGCGGCATCTACTATCTTAGCTCAACCGTCTCCAAGGTAGCCAAAATGTTATCCACTATATCCGATATTGTTAACTAGAACGGAGTCACTGCTTATTCGCTACAATCCAATCTGTTATTTTCTGTACTGTACATTCAATCCACTTGTATCTCCCACTCACTTAAATGTCTACTTAGTCAAGGAGTACGCAGTAGGACCAATTTCTAATTATACAAACATTATTTTTCTAGTTATATTTGCAATTTGTTCAGCAAATAAACGGAACATTATGAATACAATATCTTTCTTGACAGATAAAAATTGCAGCAGGGCAACAAGCATGAAAGCAGTCCTTTAGCAAAGCAGTCCAGATGAGTCCTTTGGGCAACCATGCAGTCTCTCTGACACAGTTCGGGTGTAGGTCCAGAAGTGTCTGATTTGGTGGGGTCAGAGACCCAGCTTATATACCTAAAAATGCCTTTGAAGTGAGGGAAACTTCAAAGAGTGGTTTTAAAGTGACAAGTTCCACTTTCAGCCCACACCTGTCTGCTAGGATCCCAGTGGTGTGTTATCAGTCCTTTGTGTAAGGGTAGGCCTTTGAAGTGTAAGAGAGAGCCCCCCCACCACCCTTCCTGCCCAGGGAGACCCCTTCAGTATGCAGATGAATGCAGGTGTGACTGAGTGTCTTGCATTTATGGTTGTCTGGATGGAATGCACAAGGGGAGCTGTCAACCAGCACAGACTAGATGTGGAGTGGAGACAGACTGCAAGGCACAGATGGCAGTAAGTGCAGAGAAATGCCCACTTTCTAAAAGTGGCATATCTAAAATAGTAATATTAAATCTAACTTCAGCAGTAAGCAGGATTTTCTATTACAATTCTGGCAATACTGAACATGACAGGGCTACTCGTTCCAGATCAGAATCTACCACTTAAAAGTATATGAGGGCAGTTCTAATGTTAGTCTATGAGAGGAGCAGGCCTCAGAGTAGTGGAAAACGCATTGATGAGTTTTTCACTACCAGTACATGTAAAACACACATGTACATATCCTACCTTTTACTTACATAGCTCCCTGCCCTGTGGGTTACCTGGGGACTACCTTAAGGGTGACTCATATGTAGAAAAAGGGAAGTTTAAGGCTTGGCAAGTTTTTCCCTTGACTTCACTGGATCAAAAACATGAAAGGCATTTTTTAGTACGAGTACAGTATCGTTTGATAAGCACTGATATATGTATACTGATATGGATATCGGTATACCCAGTGATGCACCGTTGTCCTCTGGTATGAGGTGTTCTTAGTAGATCCTTCGAAGCACTGGTCAGAGGATGTTTGTCTTTTTATTCACTGGGGTGTCAGAAGTAAAAAAGTATTGCAATTGCCTACAAACTTTGGTGACTAGGAGGTGGTGCACTTGGCTGATGCTTTGGAATAATGGAAAATAGGGCACTGTTGGTGTCTGAGGTTAATGTGTTTTGTAACTTTTTCAGGGCTTACGCAGTTATCAGTTAACTAAAGCTGTGCTCATCAAAGTGTTTCTGCCTTCATGACTTGCACAGCATGTTTGGGTGTTCACTGGTTTCATGTAATGCACAAAACATGGTTTGGTGTTATTTACAGATGTGCACTGTTAAAAAACGAGTGGTTTCTTTCACAGTGTTATCAGATTCAACTTATAACATAGATGAATTTGCTATTGTTCTGTTTGTAATTAATTCCCCATACAAAGAGCTACCACAGCCAGAAATACATCAGGGACACATGGAAATGTGAAGTTTCAAATGGAGTGATCTGTAATGATTTCAGCACCGCAGATGTTTGTGATTTACCTTTGTTATTGATCGGTATGAAAGTAACGTTTTTTATCTCAGGAAAGTAGATTGATGTACTGCAGTAAAATCAATTCAGTTCAAACATATTTGAAATACAAAGAACTATGAATAATTTCCTTTTACAGCAGTGTTCATTTTGTGTGAAAGCTTGGATCAGGCAAAAAGGACTTCTTCCAATTATAGGAAGCAGCCACTATCTCTCCAGAGTGAGACCACAGGACAATCAGTTACACCCCCTAACATTTTAAACAGATTCAGCACTTAGGCTGTGATTGCTCAGCACCTGGTGCATGAGCATTCAAAAAGATTTCAAAGAGGTCGGTACCTGCGTGCCAGTGTAGAGTGTAGTTAATGTAGGCTGTGCTTAAATTCCTCCAAATAACAATCACTTGCAAGGTTTCAGTTGCTTTTCAATATCCACAACCTCAAACAATCAACACCAAAATTCAAACAATTTGCAATTGGTTCCAAACCTTAATTTTGCTTATTTTTCACAACTAGATATTAATGTTTCATCTTGAGATCAAAACTGCATTGATGTAAGTCTACAATCCTGCATAGACGTTTCTCTTCATACGTCCTCAGCAGGGCCTCTAAGTCTGTATTGTCTAATTGTGGCACACAGGTTTGTTTTCACTAGCACAATGTTCAAAAATGATCATTCAACATTTGCATTGCTGATAGGAACCATACATCTGGGCAAGGGAGAGAGGGAAAAAGCGTAAGTGCTTATTTCAAATATGGAGTGAAAAAAGAGAGGTATGAGAAAGAGAAGGCACAGTGTAAGGGAGGTTAAGTGTGTGAGAAACATTACGACCAGGAGAGCAGTAACAGAACTGGGGTCTGAGGACTGCCTCTCCTGGTACATCAAACTGAAGCAAGCTTTATACATTTCTCTGTATGTAATAAAACCATAAATATGCGTACAGTTGTCACAGAGTCAGAGATACAATTCCAGATAGGGAATGCAGGTGGGCCTCGACCTGATGTGGACACAATGGGGGATAGCAAGTATATGTCTAGATGTCCGGCCTTAGGGGTGCATGGTCACTGCGTGTGCTGTGGCCTGATTGGTTAAGTGTACCTAACTACATGTGGCATCTAACTTTATGGTGTTTTGGGAATGCATGTGTTCCTCTGGCCATATGTGCTTTACTGGGGCTAATCTTCAGGGACTTTTGTAGTGCTGCTGCCTATCTGTGGGATCGGATCTAAGTTCTCCTGTTTGAATGTTTGACTGTTGGCTAAGTGTTACCCCACCTGTGACATGTCAGCCATTTCCCCTCAGGACTGGCTCTCAGAGCCGGCCTGACCACTTACCTATGTGCTGGGATGACAGAGAGTTCACAACAGGGGAATCTAACAGTAGTGATGGGACTCTGTTCCTATATAAAAAGGTATAGTTTGTGTATAAAAATGTTTTGTTGTCATGCGCATCATTAGTGATCAATCCAATATCAACAAGGTGAAAGTATAAGATATATTAATGGATGATGTGATAAAGGAATTTATGAGACAGAAAGATAGATGAATGTCAGGAATAGTAGTGTGCTTGATGAAGTCAAGGTAAGTGAGATGGATAGAAAGAGCAGAAATGGGCATGTGAATAAAAGGTGTGAGAAGTGTAAGAGGATGGTATGAGATAGGGAAAGATAGGTGGCAGTAAAAAATGAAAGAGTGAGGACCATGCATTTAAGAAGAGTGAGTAAGGTGAGTGGTAAAAAAGAGTTCAAAAGAATAGCTATGGGAATAGAGACTAGTGTGAGACACATGAGAGAACAGGGGCAATTTTTGGTGAAGAGAATGCTGAAGGGATGCCTAAATTGCCACAGTAAGGGGTGTCGTATTACCAATCTAAGCAGCAACTGTGGCACCATTTCTAGAATGGTTGGCACAGAAAATTGTTGTTTGAACTAGGATAGCAACAATTATTGTGTTGGCCCAAGGTGGTGTAGAGGAAGATAAAGACATTAGAGATGAGGAAGTAGCAGGGGGTAGATGTGAGATAAGAGTAGGTGATGAGACAGTGAGAAAAATTAGAAGAGTGTGGTAAAAGGTATGTATATTAGATTAAGCTGGGACAGAATAAGATGAGAGGTAGAGGTGGTACGGCTGAAGAGTGTGATGTAGTTTAGGATAAGAGAAAGGGGTGAAAAAAAAAGAAGTTGAAACAAGCAGAAGAGGGGAAACGCCTGTGAATGATGGGGAATATAAGCCAGAGAGGTTAACAAGAGCAATAAAGGGTGAAAAAGAGAAATAAAGAAAGGAAAGAGAGACAATGGATAGATGTGGAAACTGGCTAGAAAGTAAATTAGAGAAAAGGGGGAATATCTAACAAAGAGAGAGGGAAATAAAGACAGAAGGAGCAATTGAGGGGGGAGGCAAAGAAGCAGTACAGAGCCTTTTTAGGTCAAGCCTACCAGACAAGGCAAGTTGTCTGGTTCGAAAAGGCATATTGTCAGCTTTACAGATCTTACAGTGATCTTAAAGACTGCACATTGTTATGGTAGGCATTATTGTCACTCTCGTTTATTTACTTCTTATGGCTTGACATCTCCATCTTTTGCCTGTTCTTCCTCTGGAGCATAGCCTCTTTATTGGTGTCCGTCCACTGCTCACTTTTAGGGACTACTTTTTTCTTTTTGATTATGCACTCCACAAAGGGACATGAATTTACCAGCTGACACCCTCATGTGCTTCTCTGTCCTACCCCTTGCTCGTCTGTGTGCTTTTCTTCCTCCACCCTGCGCCACGCTGCTCCGCTTTCTTCTTTTTGCAGAAGCATTCCACAAGTGCATGTGTTTTCCAGTTGTCTTTCCAGTGTTGTTCTCTCCTCCTCCTGTGTTGGTCTCTCTCATCAGTCTGTTTCTCTTCCAACCTAATCATCACTTCTCTCTCTCTGTATTCCATGGGTTTTTTCTCTTTCCAATACCACTGTGCTGCTCTTTATTGCTCATGGTGTTGTCTCCTAGTTTTGCTTAACCCCTCCACCTTTGGTGTGCTGCTTTTTCCCTTCCTCCGTGCACCCACTCTTCCATTAACCCTCACCCCAACTCTCATGGTGCTTATTTTTAATGAACTCTTTCATGCTATAAGCCTAAACTTGTATGTACCTAGCCAAGTGGTCTTCTCTATCTTATATTGGTAAATAAAGAAAAATAAAGCAAATAGTGCCAGTGTTAGACTGCTGCCACAAGTATGCAGTATGAAGCATCCACTTCAGTGAAATGGCTGGACTACCATCATGCATTTTTTTTATTTTTTATTTTTATGGTGCTGCGCACTGCTCCAATACTTTACAACACAGCACAAAATAAATTGCCTAAGCTAATAGGTCCCAAAGGTGAGTGATATTGGCCTTGCCAATGCAAGTTTTGTTTTTGCCATTTTGTCTCTAAATGGCTGCACTGGGCATACACCTCTCATTCCATACACTTGCACATCCTCAGTCAAGAAGGTCTGCGTATTGGCACAGGCAAGGACCCAGTCTTTGCAAACTAAGTCCCACTGACAAATGGGTAACAGTTTGCTCTACAGCAAGTAACAGCATGGAGATTGGAAGATATGACAGCAGAACTTACAATTGTGCAGCAGGTCTCCCAATGCAGCAGCAAAACGTTTAGAAATTTTGTTGTAGAATAGCACCTGAAAATGGTGTCGGAACTTGCATATTTACTCACTCATTCACATATACATTCCTATCAGTATGGTATACAGCATCTCCAGAGATCTGTTGATAACCTACGTGTTACTCATGCTTTAATTTTAATGAGCAATGAAATCATGTACTAGTCTGCCCAACTGAATATGTTCTATGGGAAATGGCAGAGTGCACTTGATCCTTCTGAGAGAGTGAGTGCCTAGCTTTACCATTGCTATGCCTTGCCTGTTCTATGAGGAAGCAAACGTAGCACTGATGCTGCCTAATTTGTAAATGTTCTGTTGTAACAAAGCCTTGCACTGTCTGCTACCATAGCTGTACTAATCCTCTAAATGAGGGAAGCTTGCACTGTTTCTACCTGCTTCTGCCCAAGGTACAACTGTTCTATGAAGGAGAGGTGATTCTACTGCCCCAGTTTAAGTAAAGCAAAGGATATATTAAATGCACTTGCATTTTCTGATAGATGAACTAGGGACTGTTTCACAACATTTGATGTGAAACAATTGTAAGCCCGAGGAGGGTATCAGACCCGATTAGTGCAATATGCAAATGCGGAAACATTTTGACGTGAAAGAGAAGTAGAGTAAATTGATTTCCCTCCTGTTTTGAAGGAGACACTAGTACAACCAATTTTTATTTTAATATAGGTCTGACAGTTTAACAAAGGGAATCACAAATGTTTTTAAAAGGGACATAACCTAACCAACTAGGAAACTCATAGCTAGGAGACTTGTACACCCAGTGAACAGTAGCACTCTCGAATGCTTCCCAGTGCTAAATATGGAGCCAATTGATGAATCGTACTGCAGTGGGTAGGTGAGTAATAAAATCTAAGGTAATTCCATAAGAGGTTTGATTGTTTGTTCTAGGAGTGTTGTAGTTCTCTCATGTTTACATCTGTTTATAGGAAGTGAGGCACAGTCCTTTCTCTCCTCTCACTTCTTTAGTGTGTTAGCTACCTGTATTGTACCTGTTCTTTATGTGAAAGAACTATGTGATGTTGTTCCTGCTACTGCCACCTCTCCTTTACTTATTCTGTGTGTTAAAGATGGATGTGCTGCTAGGGCCCGTGTTTACCTCTGTTATGTTGTGAAGCTTGGTATAACATTTTCGGCTTCACAAAAGAGAATACAGTTTGCATTTCCAAAGCTTGTTTTAATGCTGATGTGAATGAAAGAGTCAACCTTCACGAAATTTGCAAGCACAGTTTGCTTGTGACTTTATTTGTGAAACAGGCTATTTTTGGATAAAAAACTGAATATGTCTCAGGTAATTTCCATAGATTGTTTTTATTTTTATATGTCTTGCTCATGCTCTACTCATGAATGTTTAATGCCTGTAGATTTTGACTATAAGATGAAGACCTTCAGAATTTCTTGGTAGACAGCCAACACTCGTGAATGCAATGATTTCATATGAAGCAGTAAATTTAGGTAAATGTGCTTTAATTGCTGGCAATATTGTCAAAATGTTTTTTCTACAAATGCCAACACGTATTTAATGTGATGTAAATCACTAATATAGCAGCCTATATCAGTAAAGGAACTTGACACCTTACTTACTTATACAGTATTTTGTAACGGACTGCTCCCAAGCTGCGACTGAAATGATCCAAAATTATTTGCGTGATGTGAACAAAGAAAGGAACATGACATTAAAAGATTGCAGTCTCCAGAGTCAATCACAGCCATACATCACAAAACACATTATTATATTCTTCAGAACTCTGCTTGTATCCAAGAGGCAAAGCATTATTTTCAAAAGAACGCTCGCCTGTTAACAGCATTAAATCTAAAAGGGCTGTCTGTTTTTGGACCGAAAAGTTGTCCCTGGGAGCTTGCAGTTCTGTTCCACTCTCAGCATTTTTACTCGCCGAGTCTGTTTACATGCATTTTTTTCTTAACAATAAAAATAACTTATTTATTTCCATTTTTTAAAAATCATACGGTTGCAAAAAAAAGTCAAATGACCTGCTATGGATATAAAGTAAAAGCACAAAACATCTGACGGACTCTTTTTTAAGAACATTATCATGCCAAAACCCTTTAGCTATTAATCTATACAGTTTGCGGGCCGGTCAGCGCAAGTAGACCAGTTTGGGGCCCGCGACAAATGCCTCTCGATGGGGAGACCAGCAGGTCACTGAAGGCCCAAGCTTGTGAAAGGGAAAATGCGTGGATTGGCCAGAATGCTTCAAATCGGCTAATCAGGAGCGATGGCAATGGGCATCAGGGAGCTTAAAGTGCTGTAGGATGCCACCCCGAGAGCAGGTGACCGCCCCCAACATTGGTGACTTCTGGCAGTGCCGATGTGGGGCAACCTTCCCCAGCCATGGAAGCAGAACCGTGGATACAGCACCAAGGCTGACTCCGAGACCAGTGAGCAGAGCAGATGTGCCACCAAGAAGCTGAGGCTGCGAAACAAAAGTACCACCGGGCGCTGAGTCTGTAGCAGCATTGAGGACCCCAGCCAGACAACAGACCACAAGTAGACCGGACCAGCCATCAACCATGAGCAAGCGGCGACCAAGTGAAACAGAGAGAAGGAAGCCAGGGGAAGCGGTGTACAGAGCGCAGGCGCCATCAGCTGCAAAGCACCGCTGACTTGGGTGCAGCAGGGTCGGTGCGGCATTGGAGATAAAACCCCTAGCAGTGCGCTACAGAGGTGAGCGGAGGGCAGCAGGCAGGAGCTGAGCCCGGCGGTGTTTAAAGGGACAGCACGGGCTCTTAAAAGGACTGCACCAGTAATTGTGAAACGGATGGGACTGAACCCACTCAAGGAGGTCGCATTTGGGTTCATCTCACCAGAACAACCACAATCCCAGCTCAATTTGGTACTTTTCAATTAAGATAAAACTGCAGTGGAGGGGTCTTTAATTTAACAAAGGCATGTGCTTGCCTTCACCAAGCAGAGGCAGTAGGATGGATGACATAAGCAAGCCATCAGGCAAAGGCCAAGTTAGAAAGCCCCCGCATGTTACAGGCATGCGTATGATTAAATGGTGTGGGCAATTAGGGGACAAATGGAAAACGTCATGGAGGGAAATCACCAAGAGCCTGAGTTAGATGATGACCTGGAGGAATTGTTACAGACAGCAAGGGAGCTGCTGGCCAGGCAACATAGAGGCATGGGTAGTAAGAGGGATGCAAGACCATCCAAGCAGGAACTGACAAAACAAAAGAGGACCAGACGAGAAGGAGGCACGGAGAAGCAATCAACGCAAGTCAAGGAAAATAGTACCCTCCCAAGGGTTCTTGGAGCAGGGTGGCTGCATCCAGAACGGCACCCCCTTTCAAGTGTACAGCATCTGGAATTCCCAAAAGGGGTAGAAGCACATCGATGACCCAACTCTGTAAGGCGAGGCCACACCACGACAAGCCAAATCAGGGGGATGGCCAAACGAACGGAGCCTTGATGATGAACTAAAGGCAGAGCAAAGAAGTGTACCTGGAGCCAGTATGGCATCAGCCATGGGACCAGCTGAGGAACAGTGGATTGCGCAGGAGGGTGAGCAACCTGAGCAGCGCAAAGCTCGCATGCTGTGCAGTGCAGGGCTAACTAATGGGAGCATAGCAAATTTTCACACGCAGGTGGGGGTAGTGAACACCACACAGCGATATCCTCATGGGTTGCAAGGTACCTTCAATCACACCCACCATAGCCAATCAAGCACATGGGCAGGGGTGGGTGGGTTTATGGCCCCAGCAACTGCTTTTTTTATACCTCCCGCAGGCAGCCAGTGGTGGGTTTGGCCAGGAACGTTCCTGACAGTTTCCCCTGACTAAATTACATTTTGCTGGCCAGACATGGTTCCCTCGCAGGTCCAGGCCACAGGAGGGGCCACCACCAGGCAGGCACACGGGGGCAGAGTCAGGGGTGGTGAATGAGTCTGGCACACTTCTGGGGACACTCAGGGCAAGGCTTAGGAAGACAGCGAAAAAAGGGGGCAGACAGAGGTCCAGGGTTACCTCCTGCAAAGGGGACCTCCCGTAAAGGCCTGGGTAGGATAAGCAACCCAGGGGATGGGAACAGGAAAACCAGCTAGTGACTACATCAGACCACTATGTGGATCCACCCATAATGGCCAGGGAAACAGGTCTTGGAAGCCTAATTCCACTTGCAGTGAAAGAGAGGAAATGGAGATAGGAGTTTATAGATACACTTTTCTTCGAGGTGGCAGGCCGGGTAGGACTTGACCACTCATGACAAAAAAGACGAGGATAGAAGGGAGAAGTGCCGGCCAAGAGTGGAAAGATCTATAGAAAACTGGCCAAGGGCATTCCGCACCCCAGTCTGCGCGTTTGTAGACAAATCCTCTGAGAGTGTGGCAGGGCTATTTGTACATGAGCAGAGAGTAAATGCAGCTCAGTTAAAATACCAAGATGATGCATGGCTGCACTATGATGAAGGGTTCTGTGGAAAAATGCGGATGTGGCATGTCATTGAATGGGACCAGCCAAACGTGGAAGATTTCACTAATCACATGGCGGCAGATAGGGAAAGTGTGAGCACACAGGAGCATAATTTTCACCCCTCTGGGTGAAAAAAGCAAGCATGAAGGGTTCACACACAGTGGGAGGGCAAGGAACCAGACAAGGAGCAAGCAAGGCAAACCCTGCTCAACAGTTTACTGGAAATACGACAAAGACGAATGCAAATGGAGGCAAGCCTGCAAATTTAGACAAAGCTGCAGCAATTGCATTCTGGTGAAAACAGAACTCCAATACCGGAGAGGGTCCAAAGTCACTATTCTCCTGTATAAAATGCCTTATTCATGAGATGGGGGACTTGACCAGAGGGCAGGGACCCACGTCCTCTATAGAAAGTATACAGTACAAGCAGAAGACAAAGTCCCACTCAAGAGGTTCTTGAAGTTGTCAGATTAAAAATGTATTTCATTGTTGTACACGCGTTTTAATTCCAAGTACTCGAAGAGTCACTTATTTACAAAACAAAAGGCAAAATCCAAAATGATGACAAAAGAAGAGAGGATCAGCCGACACGTGTTTCGCCCTCTCTGGCTATATATAAGCCGGGGCTTTCTAAAGGCTGAAAAAGAAGAGAAAAATCAAATTCTCTGATAGAGTTGATCGTGTAAGAAAGAAAAGATAAGGAAGGCTAGAACCTGTGTAAATGCTTGAAAAGAGAGTCGCTTGCTGTAGTGAGCTTCCTAGCTTCCTCAACAGTTCACAGGTCAAGCAATTGTAGGAGGCTGGACTGGCTTGTAGTGAGTACCAAGGGGTACTTACACCTTGCACCAGGCCCAGGTATCCCTTATTAGTGTATAGGGTGTCTAGTAGCTTAGGCTGATAGATAATGGTAGCTTAGCAGAGCAGCTTAGGCTGAACTAGGAGACGAGTGAAGCTCCTACAGTACCACTAGTGTCATATGCACAATATCATAAGAAAACACAATAAACAGATATACTAAAAATAAAGGTACTTTATTTTTATGACAATATGCCAAAAGTATCTCAGTGAGTACCCTCAGTATGAGGATAGCAAATATACACAAGATATATGTACAAAATACAAAAAATATGCAGTATAGTATTAGAAAACAGTGCAAACAATGTATAGTTACAATAGGATGTAATGGGGGCACATAGGGATAGGGGCAACACAAACCATATACTCCAAAAGTGGAATGCGAACCACAAATGTACCCCAAACCTATGTGACCTTGTAGAGGGTCGCTGGGACTGTAAGAAAACAGTGAGGGTTAGAAAAATAGCCCACCCCAAGACCCTGAAAAGTGAGTGCAAAGTGCACTAAAGTTCCCCAAAGAGCACAGAAGTCGTGATAGGGGAATTCTGCAGAAAAGACACAAATCAGCAATGCAACAACGATGGATTTCCAAACGAGGGTACCTGTGGAACAAGGGGACCAAGTCCAAAAGTCACAAGCAAGTCGGAGATGGGCAGATGCCCAGGAAATGCCAGCTGTGGGTGCAAAGAAGCTGCTACTGGACAGTAGAAGCTGAAGATTCTGCAGGAATGACAAGGGCTAGAAACTTCCCCTTTGGAGGATGGATGCCCCACGCCGTGGAAAGTTGTACAGAAGTGTTTTCCTGAAGAAAGACTGCAAACAAGCCTTGCTAGCTGCAAGTTGTGCGATTAGGGTTTTTGGATGCTGCTGTGGCCCAGGAGGGACCAGGATGTCGCCAATTGCGTCAGGAGACAGAGGAGGCACCCAGCAGGACGAGGAGCCCTCTCAGAAGCAGACAGCACCCGCAGAAGTGCCAGAACAGGCACTACAAAGAGGAGTGAAATGGTGCTCACCCGAAGTTACACAAAGGAGTCCCACGTCGCCAGAGGACAACTCAGGAGGTCGTGCAATGCAGGTTGGAGTGCCGTGGACCCAGGCTTGGCTGTGCACAAAGGATTTCCGCCGGAAGTGCACAGAGGCCGGAGTAGCTGCAAAAGACGCGGTTCCCAGCAATGCAGTCTGGCGTGGGGAGGCAAGGACTTACCTCCACCAAACTTGGACTGAAGAGTCACTGGACTGTGGGAGTTACTTGGACAGAGTTGCTGGATTCAAGGGACCTCGCTTGTCATGCTGAGAGGAAACCCAGGGTACCGGTGATGCAGTTCTTTGGTGCCTGCGGTAGCAGGGGGAAGATTCCGTCGACCCACGGGAGATTTCTTCAGAGCTTCTAGTGCATAGAGGAAGCAGACTACCCCCACAGCATGCACCACCAGGAAAACAGTCGAGAAGGCGGCAGGATCAGCGTTACAGAGTTGCAGTAGTCGTCTTCGCTACTTTGTTGCAGTTTTGCAGGCTTCCAGCGCTGTCAGCAGTCGATTCCTTGGCAGAAGGTGAAGAGAGAGATGCAGAGGAACTCTGATGAGCTCTTGCATTCGTTATCTAAGGAAATCCCCAAAGCAGAGACCCTAAATAGCCAGAAAAGAGGGTTTGGCTACTTAGGAGAGAAGATAGGCTAGCAACACCTGAAGGAGCCTATCAGAAGGAGTGTCTGACGTCACCTGCTGGCCCTGGCCACTCAGAGCAGTCCAGTGTGCCAGCAGCACCTCTGTTTCCAAGATGGCAGAGGTCTGGAGCACACTGGAGGAGCTCTGGGCACCTCCCAGGGGAGGTGCAGGTCAGGGGAGTGGTCACTCCCCTTTCCTTTGTCCAGTTTCGCGCCAGAGCAGGGCTGAGGGGTCCCTGAACTGGTGTAGACTGGCTTATGCAGAAATGGGCACCATGTGTGCCCATGAAAGCATTTCCAGAGGCTGGGGGAGGCTACTCCTCCCCTGCCTTAACACCATTTTCCAAAGGGAGAGGGTTTAACACCCTCTCTCTGAGGAAGTCCTTTGTTCTGCCTTCCTGGGCCAAGCCTGGCTGGACCCCAGGAGGGCAGAAACCTGTCTGAGGAGTTGGCAGCAGCAGCAGCTGCAGTGAAACCCCTGAAAAGGCAGTTTGGCAGTTCCCGGGTCTGTGCTAGAGACCCGTGGGATCATGGGATTGTGCCAACAATGCCAGGATGGCATAGAGGGGGCAATTCCACGATCTTAGACATGTTACATGGCCATATTCGGAGTTACCATTGTGAAGCTACACATAGGTATTGACCTATGTGTAGTGCACGCGTGTAATGGTGTCCCCGCGCTCACAAAGTCCGGGGAATTTGCCCTGAACAATGTGGGGCCACCTTGGCTAGTGCCAGGGTGCCCACACACTAAGTAACTTAGCACCCAACCTTTACCAGGTAAAGGTTAGACATATAGGTGACTTATAAGTTACTTAAGTGCAGTGTAAAATGGCTGTGAAATAACGTGGACGTTATTTCACTCAGGCTGCAGTGGCAGGCCTGTGTAAGAAATGTCAGAGCTCCCTATGGGTGGCAAAAGAAATGCTGCAGCCCATAGGGATCTCCTGGAACCCCAATACCCTGGGTACCTCAGTACCATATACTAGGGAATTATAAGGGTGTTCCAGTATGCCAATGTAAATTGGTGAAATTGGTCACTAGCCTGTTAGTGACAATTTGTAAAGAGAGAGCATAACCACTGATGTTCTGGTTAGCAGAGCCTCAGTGAGACAGTTAGGCATCACACAGGGAACACATACCTATAGGTCACAAACTTATGAGCACTGGGGTCCTGACTAGCAGGGTCCCAGTGACACATAACAAACATACTGAAAACATAGGGTTTTCACTATGAGCACTGGGCCCTGGCTAGCAGGATCCCAGTGAGACAGTAAAAACACCCTGACATACACTCACAAACAGGCCAAAAGTGGGGGTAACAAGGCTAGAAAGAGGCTACTTTCTCACAGCAATGAGTCAAAATAATGCAGTGCAACAGTTCCCATTGCATGGTGAGAATGGAACAAACGATGAATGGTCGGATGACTGTTCAGATAGTGAGGAGTGCAGGCTTGCAGCGTCCCTAGAAGTAGATCAGAGGGGACCTTATGTGCAAGGGAAAGTGATGGGTCACAAAGTTTCATTCTTGGTTGATACAGGAGCTACACGCTCTACAGTCAGAAGTGCAGAGGGTCCCAAGTTGCCTCTTTCAGGGCGTACAATAAAGGTAGTAGGAGTAGCAAATCAGCTCCTGACTAATCCGATTACAGATCCGGTCCAGGTTGAGATTGGTACCTTTCAGGGATTGCACAGGTTTGTAGTCTGTGATTCAAGTCCCGTGTCCCTACTGAGAAGAGACTTATTGTGCAAGACGAGGTGTTTGATCACCTGTTCCAATGAAGGAATTGAGGTGCAGACAAACAGTGATGATGAAGGGGATGATGGGCAGATCTCGGAGCCAGAGACGGAGACCACAGATGAGGAGTACCCTTTGATAAGCTTCTTCCCGATGTTCACAGTGACCGATTTGCCAGCAGAATTGCAGGGAACAGTCACAGAGAAGGTGTGGGACTTGACAGGAACGGAAGTGGGACTGATAAAGGGAGTAGAACCAGTCAAAGTAGATGCCGTTTTTCCTCAGGTACCGCAGTACCACATGGCATAAGATGTCCTTATACAGGTGACACAGATAATTGCAGACTTTGTGAAACAAGGAGTCCTGAGGGAAGTGATGAGCAGTCCATGTAATTCACCAATAATGGGACTGAGAAAGCCTTGTGGGAAAGTTTGAATTGTCCAAGATCTGAGGAAGATTAATGATATAGTGGTAAAATGTTGCCCAATAGTGCCAAATCCAGCTGTGATTATGTTCCAGGTCCCATGTGATGCAGAGTGGTTCACAGTTGTGGACTTGTCTCAAGCGGTCTTTTCTCTGCCTCTTCATGAAGACAGCCAATTTCTCTTCAGTTTCAAATTCTTGGAGAAGGTTTACAGTTGGTGTCGAATTCCTTAAGGGTTTTCGGAATCGCCTTCCATCTTCAATCAGATATTGAAGAAGGATTTGGAATCACTGGAATTGCCTTTTAATTCGACTCTAGTGCAGTACATTGATGATTTGTTGATTGCGTCCAAAACGAGAGATGACTGCAGGTATGATACTATTGCCCTACTGAACCACTTGGGAAAGAATGGGCATAAGAATGGGCATAAAGTGTCCCCAAAAGAAGCTGCAGTACTGTCAGGGAGAGGTGAAATATTTAGGTCATCTGATTGAGAAGGGGTCGAGGAAAATATCTAAAGAAAGAGTGACAGCAATATTGCAGATGAACCCCCCCGACATCCAAGAGAGACGTTAGGATGTTTTTGGGAATGGCGGGCTACTGTCGCCAGTGGATCCCGAACTTCTCAGTTATATCTAAGCCATTGGTGAGACTGACGGTTAAGGAGGTTAAGGATGGCCCAGATACCTTAACTATGTCAGAGAAAGAGATGAGGGCGTTCATTGAGCTGAGAGAGTGTATGTGCAGGGCTCCAGCTTTAGGTATGCCTGATTAAATGAAACCTTTTGTCCTGTTCTGTCATGAGCGTGATGCATGTTCTTTGTCTGTCCTGACACAGGTCCGTGGAGGTGCAAACCGCCCAGTAGCATATTTTTCAGCTACTTTGGACCCAGTTGCAGCAGCCTTACCAGGTTGTCTGCATGCAGTCGCAGCAGTTGGTCAAAGCCTTACTCAGTGTGAAGACACAGTGATGGGACACCCTCTAACAGTAATGATCCCACACTCAGTTGAAATTTTACTGACCCGAACCAAAACGCAGCACAATGCAAATGCTAGATTAACGAAATATGAAACAATTATATTGGGGTCACCAAATGTGTCACTGAAACGATGTACTGTGTTGCTTCCCAATGAGAATACAGAAGTTGATGATGCTGAGGAGGTAGAACATGATTGTCTTGAGGTAACAGAATTGTGCACCAAACCGAGACCTGACATTAAAGATACCCATTGGAAGAAAATGATTACATTATCTTTGTTGATGGCTCATGCCTGAGAGACTCAGTAGGAGTACTGAGAGCAGGATATGCTGTGTGTACAATTACTGGTATCCTAGAAGCATCTTGGCTTGAAAGGGTATACTCTGCTCAAGTGGGTTGCTCTTACTAGGGCATGCCATGCCACTGACAAATTGAAAGTCACTATCTATACTGACAGCAGGTACGGATTTGGAATTGTCCATGATTTTGGCCGGCTATGGTCACAGAGGGGTTTCATGACCTCTTCTGGTTCTCCAGTGAAAAATGGTGAAAGAATTAAGGAGTTATTGCACGCGAATCAGTTACCTCTTGAAATTGCTGTGGTGAAATGCAGCGCTCATGTGAAATCACAAGACTTTGTGTCAATGGGAAACGGATATGCAGATCAAGTCACAAGGTTTTGTGCATTAAACTGTATATTGTTCAAGGATTAGTGGGAATTGTTACCTGAAACTGAAAATGAGACATGCACAGGTTATGCATTGAGGGTGGTTGACACGTTGAAGGAATTAAAATTGTTACAGAATCGTGCTAGCAGAGACGAGAAACGTTCATGGCTTAAGATGCAATGTGTACAAAGACCAGATGATTTGTGGGTTTCAGACGAGGGGAAAATGGTTTTACCAAACAGTCTTTTGTCACAGTTGGCAAGTTTTTATCATGGTCAAGCACATATTGGGAGAGATGCCATGATCAGGTTGTTTAGAATTGACTGGTTTAACCCCAAGTTCAGACAAGCAGCAGAAGTGATTTGTCACAGGTGCATCATCTGTCAGCAGATGAATGCGGGGAAAGGGACAGTGGTGAATTTGAGCCACATTGGGAGAGCAGGAGGTCCATTTAGCAGAATGCATGGGACTTTATTGAGATGCCTGTGTGTGGAGGTCTGAGATATGTGTTGGTGATTGTGTGTATCTTTAGTCACTGGATTGAAGCTTACCCCACACATAGGAATGACAGCCTCACAGTCGCGAAGTTGCTGCTTAGGGAATTGATACCACGTTTCGGGTTCCCGATCTCTTTAGAATCAGATAGAGGAAGTCACCTCAACAATGAGGTGGTTAAGCTCTTGTGTGCAGCAATGAACATTGAGAAGAGGTTGCATTGTAGCTACCATCCTGAAGCATCAGGATTAGTGGAACAGATGAATGGTATCCTGAAGTCGAGAATGGCAAAAATGTGTGCTGCTACAAATTTGAAATGGCCTGATGCATTGCCCTTAGTGCTAATGTCAATGAGAAATACACCCAACAAGAAAACAGCACTGTCTCCTCATGAAATTCTCATGGGCCGAGCTATGAGACTGCCCGCAGTGCCTGCAAATGCTCTTATGAATAGCACAGATGATTTGGTGTTGGACAAATGGAAAGGTCTGGCTGACGTGGTCCGCTCTTTCTCTCACCAGGTGGAAGCAACCACACTGCCACAGATAAATGATCCAGGTCATAACCTGAAAGCTGGTGACTGGGTTGTTGTCAAGAAACACGTGAGGAAGTTGTGTTTGGAGCCACGTTGGAAGGGGCCGTATCAAGTGATACTAACAACTACTACTGCTGTGAAGTGTGCGGGAATTCCAAACTGGATCCATGCCAGTCACACAAAGAAGGTGACGTGTCCAATTCATGAGGAAATTGAGTTGTCGAAAATAACAGCTACAGAAAAGGAAGTCTCAGGGCCGGAGAGTAATCAAAGGGGAACTGAGACTGGAGGAGAGCCCGTTGAGGATGGCTTGGTCACTCAAACAGTAAACGAGATCCAGAGGGGTGACGGTGAGCCTATCTCAACTGAGGCACCAGGAGGACCGACTCAAAGAGAGGTTCTCCCAGAAGCAGACGGATACAGGTTTGAAGTTGAACCCCTGACAGACCCAGAAGGCGAAGGAGTTGAGGCAGAAGGAAGTCATAGTGTCCAGACTCCTCCTGAGCCGCTTGCAGGTCCAGCAAGAGAAAACACCATAGAACAAGAGGAGGGCATTGAGGAGCGACGAGGGAAGACAAGCAGCAGAGAGACACTGAAGGGAGATAAATGGCCAGAATCACAAGTGACGAAAGGAAAGGTGGTTGTTGATGAAACAATAGAGGAAGAGGTCGATACCACAAGGAAAGAAGACCTGAGCGAAAGAAAGAAAATAGCCAATCGCAGGTACGCGGGTCCTAAATGGGCTTATGCAACGTCAGCTGAGTGGCAACAAGAGTGCTTGGTATTCTGTTATGATCAAGAAGTCCCAGGTCAATACTATGGTACCTGAGTTTGGCCACGAGAAAAAGAGACTGTGCTAAGCTGAAATTGAGTTAAAGAAACCTGAGAAAAGAGACTGATAAAACTACTGGATGTGACACTGTTAACCTGAATTGACTTTTGAAAATAGATTGTGACAAGCTGCTAACCTGAATTGACAAGGATCTTGGGAGTGAATGAAAAGGCTGTAAATACTTGCTGAAGAAAGACTTTGCTTAGCTTTGCTGAAAAGAAAGAAAAAAAAAAGGAAAGAAAAAAAAGTTTCTAACCACCCTCAATTAATTTTTTACACTTATAGCACTTTACTTTCTGATTCTTTACAGATCATGCCTAGCACGGGAGATGATAGTGAGGGGAATAGGCATTGTAAATATTTGGGTGTTGCTTTGGGTGTTGTATGTGTGATATTCATTACAGCTTTGTTTGTGGAGATGCGTTTGGTGGATGAGAATGAAGCTAACAATGCTACAGTTTCTGAGACTGCTACACTAACACCTTGGGAGAGGTTTGAGCAAGATACGAGGTATCTGCATGAGGAAACTAACACAAAAGAGGAACTGCCTACTAATGTTTTCTATCGCTTGCTGAGCGAGTATGTTGATACTATGGATGCGAAAGCCTGTTATGTGTGTACACAAATTTCTGTTTCAGTGCAAGAGGGAGTTACATATCACAGTTTGCCACTAACTTATGGGATAAGTTGTAGTTTGCTACTAACACGTTTCTATAACCAAGAAGAAGTGCAATATTTTTACTCCAACTATGATCTTGTGTTCTCTTATGTGCCTATCATAGAAAATTTTAATAGTGTAGCTAAATATTATGCCATAAAGCTGATTAAAGGGTTCTTTGAAGCTAGAGTAACAATTAGTACCTCTTATGCACACCGCAATAACTTGACATGCCTGCTTACACCGGTAGAGAAAAGATTTTTAGATGACACTGAAGACAGGAGGAGAGTTTAAAAGGGGAAATTAGAAAAAAGCTTTATTAATAGTGGTAGTTACAATGGAATTAGGGAACAAGGGAAATTCGCTCTAGATGCGCTACATGTAGGTAAGCTTTGCATTACGCGACCTAAGTCATATTATGACAATGTGTTTGTGGGAACGAGTGAATGTAAGCATGTGTTTTTGTTTCAGAGTAAGTGGACGTTCATGTTAAATGGACAGAATCCAGCGATCCCTGGGGTCTATTATATTTGTGGACTTAATGCTTATTACCGTCTTCCAAAGGGATGGTACGGGACATGTTATTTGGGAATAGTTTTCCCAAAGATCTATCAGCTAGAATATTTAAAGCAATTCCCGAAAGTGTCTGAATTACTTCGTACTAGACAAAAGAGAGAGACTGCTGCTGGTGTAGTAGGAGACATATTTGGGGCAATAATTCCTTCAGTATGGGTTATCTTAAACTCCATAAAGATTCGAAAGTTATCTAATATTGTGGATAACATGCTGACAAATTTTACAGGGGCTATACTCCTGATGGATATTGAACTTGCTGCGGAGAGGGCTATGATTCTTCAAAACAGGCTTGCTTTCGACATTCTTTTAGCGAAAAATGGCGGAGTCAGTAAGATGCTTAATGAGCGTCACTGCTGTGCCTACATACCTGACAATAGCAATGAGATTAGAAGTATGCTTACTAACTTAACAAGAGATAGTGCAGATTTGAAGGAACTGAAAGAACCAGGAGTTTGGGAAAAGGTTGGAAAGGGACTTGCTAAAGTGGGAAGCTAGCTTAGTAATATTTGGCATGGGATATTGGGAAAATTAATGCAGGGAATAGTGATTGTTCTGGCTTGTTTATTTGGGCTATGGTTATCATGCAAAATTAGTAAAAGGATGAAAGCAAAATTGGAAAAACGCAATGCCAGGAGGGAAGAAAAGAAAAGGGAAAAATTGTTCAGAGCAAAATATGAAAAGACAAAATCAGGGGAAGAAATAGAGATGAAAGAGATAAGAAAGTGAATTGATTGTAAAGAAAGGGATTTGTGTGATGACAAGAGTCATAAGAGGAGGGATTGTTGGAGTGTAGCTTTTATAATCAAAATTAACATGAACTGCTTACAAAATAATGTGTTATGAAGCTGCATAGAAAACGTGACAGACTAATATTAATGTACGCATTTGAAATGTGCCCACAGGGAGTGGCCACCAATGTATACGATGATTAATGAAATTGACTGATAATGGATTATTAATGTACTAATGTATGATTCTCTATCAGCATTAAGAGTTATATGTTAAGAGTTTTGCTAAATTAATCACTAGGCCTTAGTTAGCAAGGGTCTGGGCCTAGCTGCCTGGTCTCATATTAAATGTGTTTTTCTAATGTGCAATGTTCTGTCTTGCTGAAGGACATGAAAATGTAATTTCCCAGACGTTAGAGATGTGTGTGTTACCGTAGTAAATTCTTTCTCATTACACCCGATTTGCTCAAGGAGACATTCTTGCCGAATGCAACAGTGTAATTCGCAACAATGTAATTGTAATTGTCTGTTTGCCTTTTCTTCCTAGGTACCAACTGCCCTTTTGATAGAGGCCATAGTTAGATGTTTTCTAAATTTGTGTTACTAAATTGTTTTGCATGAAGCCCAATATGCTGATGCTAATTCGAGGTTAGTTAAGGAGTTCACTAATACAAATGCAAATAGACAAATGACTGAATCCTTGCTTTGTTGAATAGTTGTGCTAATGATACTTTGCTAAAGTTAATTCATGTTGACATCGTGCTTTGTTCTAATGTTCATGATCTTTGCTTTAATGAAGTCTTATTCAAGTTGTCATATTGTGACATTATTGATGTGTTTTCTGGTATTGAGACTAATAAACTTGCTAGTAGAGTGTAACAAATAGGGAATAAATATCATAATCTTACTAAATTCTGTGTGGTGGCTGAAAGGTCATGGTGTGTTTCGATTCTTATTAATGCCATTAACTAATTTGATTGATTTGTTATTGTGTATATTGATGTGGTTATTGATCTATCGATTGAAATGCTGAATAGATATCTCGTCTTAAGGTGTCTCCAGTCAGGGTCAAAAGGTTAATTGGCCTAAAACGAGTCCCCAGATGAGGAAAAGTAGTTAGGACGCTGACGCGTTATCACAAGATGCTACATACTTTACGAAAAAATGTTTTTCGATGTTTGTTAACCAGATTTTTTGAATAGCCTGTTTTGTAATTTTGAATAAACTTCTTACAGAAAAATATACCGCTGTGCCACCATTTTTTCATCATTTTCTTGGGAAACTCCAGGTCAGTGTGAACAGTACTTCTTGAAAGTTTTTAAATATTTAGTTAGTGACCCCCATCACAACCACTTGATTTTGAAGTATTTAATTTTAAAAATGTGCTCTTAAATGCACAATTTACTTTTGTTTTCTTTAAAAGTTTCTCTGTAGGATACCTCTGCCCTTACCTTCCGTAAATGAAGACAAGCTCTTTTTGTCCAGCTTGAGGAATACATTTACACCTCATTATTTTAAACTTCACCACATATCAATGGTCAGTTTTTGAGTTGACTAAATAGACATATCCCTGCACAGAGCTGTCAAATACACAGGGTAAATTCACAGGGTAAATTTTGATGGCAGAAGTATCACATTATAACAATAGCACCTCATGGCTGTTGGAAAGCAGACAAGTACAGTAGGAAGCTTAACATCTCCTGTAAGTAATCTCATACCACAATTTCGTCTACTGTGCAAATCAACAATCACTTTCAATGCTTTGCTAAAAAAATTAACAAAGTCAAGCATTCTGACTTTTGCCTAGCAAAAAGATGTTGCCAAGCTTCACTAACAAAGGAAAGGCACTAGTAGTAACACAAACATAATTAGCATACCCAATAGGTGCATTACACATGTGAGCAACAGTGGTTGAGTTGTTACCCTCACACACATAACAGGTACAGCTCAGTCAGCAGATAGGAGATAAATTATATGACGCAACTCTGTGAACGCCACTCACATACACAGAATGCTACAGTTCAATCTTCCCTTATAAAAAATGAGCAGGTGCATCATAGTGGAAACTGTGCATATGTCTCTGGTTACACAAAACCTTTGAATACCCATGTTTGAAAACTTTAAAGAGGGCAATCAAACAATAATACTATGGAAAAAGCAAATGAACACATATACAGAGTGCACATCACTAAAGAATTCTTCCTAGAGTAGTCTGTACTCTTCTGAAAACCTCACCTTGAACATTGGCTCACGATCTTAATGACATCCCTACATTGTTTCGTTAGCACTATCTTAGAGGTTATCTATGACATATTCTTTCCCAATTTAGAGCAGACCTCTTTTAAGGACGCTCTGAGGCTGTCACCCCACCCCTAAGAAAATGTAGTAAAAAATGTAATCAAATATTGCATTTTAAAGCACAGTTTCCACACAAATTTGCTAAAAAAGTGTGGGCTCCGAAAGGACATTTATAAAATATTCAAGTCCTTTTATGGTGTGTGCAGCTACTGAAACCAGATGCTTACCAAGGGTTGACCCCATTTTTTTCAAATGTGCTATATGCGCCCAATATGTCAAAACATACCTCCATTGTGCCAGGTCGAGTATTCTATCATGGCAGCCACCCCTATGCCATGGCTGGTCTTATATGCCTCAAATTACATACAATGTAACAGTGCCAGAATGTTGCCATTAATGCCCATGGAATACCATGGTTGACCCTTATGTCAAAATGTACCTAGAGCACCAGCATTTTGCCATGAGTGCCCAATTGCCAAGAATTTACTTCCAATTATGCCAATGACAACGTTTCCCCTGGTGGCCCATTGTTAGAGAGTTTCCTCTAGTAGACAGTACTAGTACTTTACCATGGGTACTGATTACACCAAAAACTACCTCCAGAAAGCCAATGCCAGTATTTTGACAGAGGTGTCTGTCATGCTAAGAATATCATCCAGAATGATAGTACCAGTATTTTGCATGGGTGTCTCTGTAAGTCAAGTAATAACTTCAGTATGTCAGGGCCAACAGTGGAATCACAATAATAATACCACATTCTCACATATTAATTTACTCAAGCTTCTTCTAACTCACTCTTTAATTAATCCATTCATTATAATTTATTTGCACTTACACATTCATTCACAACCACACTCAGCTGCACTCAGCTGCACTCACTTACTCTCACTCTCTCATTCTCGCTCACTCATTCACACTATGTCTCACTCATTCATTCACAGTCGCTAAATCCCATTCACATTGACTCTTACTGTCACATGCATTCTCCCTCTTACTCATTTTCACGTATTCTCACTCACTGACTCATTCTCATCCACAGTAACACTTACTGTCACTCATTCTCACTCACACTTGCTAACACTTCCTCATATTCATTCTCACTCATTCATTTTCTCCCACACTCACTCACAGTGACTCACTCTCACATTCTCACTCATTCTGACTCACTTTACTTACTGACACTCAGGTTCACTCATTCATGCTCAGTATGTGTCTCTGACTCACTACCACACAATTACATGCTCACACATAGAAGCATACACTCACACATACACATGTGCTCACACAAATACAGTCTTACCCACAGGTGCACACAATTTCTTTTTTAGTCATCTCAGTTGCCTGTAAAGGTTCAGTTGAAGCTTGAGTTGTTCTATTTGTATTACGGTATCGTGAATAATTGACCAGTATTCACTATTAGTATAATAAAAAAATGGGTTCAATAGTTAGGATGGAGGAGCACCAGTGCCCATAAGGGCGAGCTGCCCTCTAAAGCCAAACGCCACAAAAGTAGTGCCAGAGTTTGAAAAGGGCAAGCCAGTGGTCGCAGCTGCAACCCCTTGTGATTCCAGCTTGACATCCATGGCTACATCTGGAGTGTGGTGTCCATGTCCACAAGAATTAATTTGGATATTGTGTCAAGTGCCTGAAACAGCACCTGGGTTGTTTCTGTAATCTCCATTACTCTTAGTCCTACTTATTCTCACACCAGTCATTACTTATGAGGTTTTTCCCACCTTACAGAGAGGAAAGACACAGGAATGTATGCCGAAAAACTAGCCATGTCTTTACCCACTTGGAGCCATCAAATCCCATCATGCTCTTGGTATACCAAACCTCATGCTGAATGCCAGATAGTCCCAGAGTGGAAGGGCAGGGCATAATGATTGGTACAAGGACAAGAAGAACTAAAGATGAAAAAAAAATACTGGGGTATCATCTCCATGTCTCTTGCATCCGTCCTAGTCATTAAATATGGGGAATAGGCAACTTACAGCATTCAACAGCAGTAAAAGAAAGTTATACAACAAACTACTCAATACAAATCATCCATGACTTATTATATTAACATCCAAATATTTTATAATAGGACAGAGAACTGAGAATCCTCACATCAAAGTTTGTTCCATCAATGTCCAAACCATTTAGTCTGTAATTGTACACAAGTATTGACAGAAGACCAATTCGCAGCTTGGTGGCCTGACACTCATGACATTTTCAGGCAGGCTGCTTTTTTCCATGGTTGGCCACTGCCATCTAACAACATCTTGCACATCTACTGCTGAAGCAGCAGATATTGGAACAGCATATTGAAAGGAGACACTACTCATGTGGGGCCGCAAGTCGTAAGAAAGTGTACGGCCTAGGAGATGAGGCCTGCAAGAAAATGACTGCAGTTACATACAAATGCTCAAACTTTATTTGCACAGTTAATTAAAACCATTGCAAAAGTAAAACAGGAGGATGTGACCTACATGTTTGTGCATTTCATCCAAGTTTTTGTTGCACCCATGAAACATAAATAAGTGCGTAACTCAGTGGGAAAAGTATTACACAGCAAAAGTCAGAGATACATTTGGCTGAAGTTTTGCAGCACTGAACCGAGCACAGGTTGCTTTCACCTGTGTTATCCTCCCTGTTGAAAATAAGCTTAAAAAAGCGTGCAGTTACCTAGAGAGACCCAGTACCCCTAGACTTCCCATGAGACTCTGTGGGCTCTAGGATAATCTGCCTCGCCGGTGGACTCCCCATAGGCTGCAGGAGTAAGAACTTTTGAGGTCTCTGAGGGTGGACAATGAGGCCAGGTGGCAAATGCAAGATGGTGGCTGTCAGCACATCTAATAAGCCAGTTAAACATGCAGCACAGCAGTGGCCTCATGGGGACATTGCCTCTTCTCAGAGACTGGAGAGAGCAAAGGGGAGAAACTAGCAAGTCCCCAGGAGGCATATAATTAAAGCCCCAATTTTCTACTTGAACTGAATGGAAAGAACTGTATGGTGGGCCTCACAGGTGGACTCAGGTGGCATGCAACAATAGGAGGGCTATAAGAATTTGTCGGCACCAGCAAAGGCTGTGGCTGGTCTTGGTACCATATGGAGCCCCTAAGTGCTGCACCCTGAGCCAAATAAATGGTGGAGTATTTAGGATTATTGCTGAAGAGCCATAGTTCAGCACCCGGGAAGCTGCTGCCAGGAATCTGCATAAAAAGCTCTACCCAACAAAATAGAAAATGAGAGTGAGGAGGGGGCTAGGACGATCAGACTAAGTGCATCTTTATGTAAAACACACAGGCGACCCATGATGATTGTTTCAGAACAAAAGAGTGAGGAGAGAAAGCAGAGGTGAATAATTGCCTGATAGATGGTACCATCAAACAGTGAAGGCAGTGTCTGTAAGGGGATACAGAACTATGTCTCCCCACACTAATCCAAGCACTTTACTATGCCTATAAATAATGGGAAGGGAGAATTATCTTCACAATGGTGTGTTCTCCAAACAGAAGGCTTTGACAACTAATGGGCAGCATTGGGGCATAAAGACATAGGGCCTGATTCTAACTTTGGAGGACGGTGTTAAACCGTCCCAAAAGTGGCGGATATACCACCTACCGTATTACGAGTTCCATAGGATATAATGGACTCGTAATACGGTAGGTGGTATATCCGCCACTTTTGGGACGGTTTAACACCGTCCTCCAAAGTTAGAATCAGGCCCATAGTGAAGCCACCATCTTAGTCCTGTCAGAGTCATCCATAATCAAGGACCAGTTTGATACATTGGATCTTAGTGGCCATGAACACAACAAGAAACACACTTGAGTATGAGGTAAGCACTGTAGCAGTGGACATTAGCTTACTTTTGGCTGAGCAACACAAGATGGCAGAGCATATTAGCAAAACTGAAAGTGTAATCTCTTATCTCATGCCAGCCTCTGAAGACATTCAGGACCAGTTGAATGCTCTGACACACTCTATAAATGGAAGAAAGCGTACTGGGGCAAATTGTGTAAACCAATTTACTACAGTGAAACCTTAAATTAGTCACTGGACAGACCAAAAAATGTCACAAAAGCAAATGTTTTTATTTTACATTACTCCTGGCATGGGTAGTGGTCCCTGTTTGCTCACACACCTTGGGCCTATTAACAATTATCCACAAGAAACACCAAAACACAAGACAGGTTTAACAATCCTATTAACCAAATAATTTACAGCAGAATCAGTACTAATTTGCATCTCCTTTCCTTATTCAGTAATATGTAATCCTTATTCCCAGTACAGTCCACTTAGGAGGTAGTCATCGGAAGGCTTCACATAATGAGACAAGCATACCCTAGGTATGTAAATATAGAATGCTCTGACAGAGAAAGGGTCTGTTATTTCGAGTATACGTTTTAAAGATGAGGAATAGTATCAGAATAGTGGTCTTGCCTGGGAAGGTGGAAGGGAAGTGCATAATTGCATTCTTGGAAAGCTAGATAAAATAAGTGATGGCCCCTGAAAAACTATCACCTTTCTTCACATTTGAAAGGGCACATCAAGTTCCAGCAAGACATCCCACTCTTTCCCCTCATCCCCCCACAGAGCTATGATTGCTAGACTATTCTATTAGAGAGACTAGAAGTTTATCTTACAACAAGTGAGGGAGAAAGTAGTGGTTGGAGTGGAGAACCAAAAGGTAATGATGTTTCTGAATCTCAACACTCCTGTTCAGCAACAGAGAGTGCCCTTCAATAAAGTAAATCACAGATTGCATAAAACAGGAATCAAATACATCCCAACTATTTGCAATTAAACTAAAAGACATATCAGAGATTGTAATTAGATTATTTTTGGACCCACAGGAAGTATGGGACTAGATGGAGATGCAGGTGGCAGGAAGAAACCCCAGAACAGGGACAGAAGAATTGGATCCCAAATGAGCAGAGGAAATATAACAACACTTCATTGCCACTCTGGTGCCTTTGAGATATCAAGAGCAAAAAGATAGGGAATGTGAAGAAGCATGGAAGAGCAAACTAAATGATGGCGGCTCATGACTGAGAGTCCCCTCAGGAGTGGTAGATGATATTATATAAAAAGAACCATGGGAAATGCAGACATTGTGAGAAATGAATTGTCTGCTGGGGGTGGGGGGGGGGGGGGGCAGCATGAAAACCCTGGCTCTATGTAACAGAATAAGTAATGAGTTATTGGGTGGTGGTATGGCTGGTCAGACCGCAGATGGACTCAGAACCACCACATCTATGTGCTTTCTCACTGGAATCCAGGGAAGGGCTTTGTCAGCAGACACACATGTTAGTTTTGCTAAATTTGGATGGGGGTGCTGTTGCCACCCTCCTCCATCCTGGAAGAGAAAAGATATAGAAGATAATTGTTATGCAATAATGGAGACATCAGAGAAGATGGAATGGTGGCAGAGGTGTGGTGTAATAGGATGGAACTTTCAGAAGCAGAGGCAGTAGAAGATCCATAGTTAGATAGCCGGACCAAAAGGACAAGTCCACTAGACAATATACACATGGAAAAAGAATACCCCAAAGCTAAGACAATTATGTATGCAATGTATGCAAATGTAATAACATGTCTAAGAGATGTTACCTGCAGGCGTATGTTAAAAGAAGATGGGAACAAATTGCACTGCAGCAAGACACTCACCTGACTCTGCAGGAGGGAAAGGTGCTTCAGAACTGGTGGCAGAAGCAGATTTACTTTACTGATTATTCTGCTTTTGAAAGGGGATGAATGCTTACTAGAGTTAGGCTAGGAGTCCGTCCCATTCCCAGAGATGTTGAAGTTTAAAGACAAGCATGGTTGTTACATATTACTGGGTGGGAAATTAGATGGGAAAAATGCCATATTAGTTAATATATATATTCACCAATCGTGGGTCAGCATGGTTATTAGAACACACCTTCTAAACAGATTGCCTACTTTATGCAACACTACTTGATTGTGGAGAGGATTTCAATTGTGTGATCATTATAGGCTTCGATAGATCACATCCTCCACTTCCTGAATCCCCTACGGTCATATTAGCAAAGAAGTAGGAGGGATTGATTACACAATAGGGCTAGAATAATTCTTGGAGGGTACTCTACCCAAACAACAGGGATTAGTTTATTACTCAGGGTTGCATGACCATTGTGTATGCCTTAACACCTTTTTTGTGTCATATGCATACCGATGTGAAGCATAAAGAGTACCTATCTAGAACATTGTCTGATCATAATTCTCAGACTCTGACCCTGAAACAAGGTAAAGCTAGAGAGGCAATCCCTAACTGGAGGCTAAAGGTGGAATAGTTGGATGGCCAAGTTTTTAGGCAGGCTTTTGGGAAAACAATAAGTTCTTATTTTTCAGAAAAACATTGCCACAGCATCATCCTCCTTAACAGCATGGGAGGCATTGAGAGCTGTTAGGTGTGCTTTAAATTTATGTGTGAGCAGTGCATAAAAACTGCTGCAGGCATTAGACCCATTCTGCTACAGTAGGAACAGTCTCTAAAAGAGTTTGAGAAGAGATGAGCTGGATTTCCAGAATTGCTAGTACAACTTCTTGATGAGGACAAAAAGCCGGTTGACGTAGCAGGGTAATTGTATTGCTTGGACCATAAAGTACATATGGTAAAGGCTCACGATGAGTCTTGATTATCAGGAAGTCTGCTTACCTGGTTGCACACCCAATTAAAAGAAGTACTCCAATCCTGTGAATTACACTGTGAATTACACTGTCACCAGGAGAATTGGTGCACTCTCACAGTGAAATAAATGAAGCACTGGTATCCTATTTCAGGGCTTTGTATACAGAGGCAGGAGTATTGAAGGACACAGCTTTGGATACATTTCTGCAGGAAACACATTTGACTATGTTGTCCTCGGAAGATGCTGAGGTACTAGGCGGAAATATTGCGGTGTTGAAACTAGAGTGGCAATATAAGATTGATGAGAGGAAGAATTCTGGGCAAAAATAGCTTTCTCGTTGAGTTTTAAGCAAAATATATAGATAAACTTGTCTATCGACTTGTGATCGCACCACTATGTCAAAGAGACATAGGGGCAGATTTAAGGAAAGTGAAGTGCCACTTTTCCTGCGGCCCCTTGCACTCCCCTAATGCCACCATGTGTGCGCCATATTTAAAATACGGCACGCCATGGCACACGGTAGGGGGCAATAACATCAAACCTTTTGACGCTATTGATGTACTTTGCAGAGATAGCACCAACATTTTGGTGCTGACCTTGAACAGTACATAGGGGCCCATTGTAAACAATGGTGTGCCCACTTTTATTGCCTGCTCTGAGCAGGCGTTAAAAGTGCCAAAAAGAATGATGCAAGGAAATCTCTTATATTTGATTTTCTCACCTCCACAACAGGGGAACGCCCCCTTTGCATACATTGTGCCTGGCGCAGGCATAATGTAGAGGAAAGGGTTACAAAGTGGCGCAATGCATGCACTGCACAACTTTGTAAATTTGCCGCAGGGAAAAGGTCACCTTAGCATCGCCTTAGCGTAAAAAAAATGACGCTAAGGCGGCTCTAAAGCAGCGTTAGACCCTCTTAAATCAGGGTCCTAATGCCTCCCGCCAACAACAAGGGAAGCACTTCTGATGTCTTTGAATAAACAAGGAAGTGACAGGGAAGACGTGACAGCTTGCAGGCCTTTTGTTTTCCTCAAAAATAATATTGAGCAGGATATTGGTGGCCAGGCTGTTTTTTTATGAAGGAAATAATACATTGAGAACAGAATGAGTTTATCCCAGAAAGAAACACAGCTTTAAACATTAGAAGGCTGATCGAAATACTAGCCCACCTCTTCAAAACATACCCAGGTGCTATAGTTATCCAGTAAATATTGAAAAACTATTTGACTCTTTAAGATGTATCGTTATGGTATGATAAGAGTTGGAGGCAGGCTTTACGGAAAGAACTGAGCTACAGTGCTCACGCGGCAGGAGTCCATGCAGGCAATACAAATTGCCTTTGGAGTGGAAAAAGAAACGAGGCAGGGATACCTGTTGTTCCCTCTATTATTTGCCACTTCTATGGAGCCATTAGCAATTAGGATTTGATGATGCGATCTTTACAGAGGAATAGCAATGGAGAGTACCCACCACTGCACATTATATGCTATCACATGGTATTGTTCCTTCATTACACACACTCGGATATCGAGAATACCATGAATGTACTAAACAGATTTAGAGATCAATCCAGGCTCAGAATGAACTGAAAAAAATCTGGTGGTTTCAAGTTGTGCACACCACAAGAAGGGCAAACAGTGCCATACTTATTAGGTAGACTCAATTGGGAGCCCTTTTCCATTTGGTACTTAGCAATACAGATATACCTGAATAAGACAGATTTACTAGATGGGAACTTCAGAGACCTTTTGGAAAATGCTTCCAATATTGGTAGCAGGCAGAACTGCCATTGGTAAAATGGTGGCGATCCCTCAACTCTGATATGACTTAACAACTTGGCCAAGTATATCCCTAGAAGGAGGTTTCATGAAATAGAAACACTACTAATGTAATTAATCTCAGGCACAGGGAGACATAGAGTAATGTTGACCAAATTTCAGCTCTCAACTTGATGGGAGAGTTTAGCAACTCCAGATTCTGAAACGTATTACCTTGCCGCTCGACTGCAACAGCTGATTACATATGTCCCCTTCAGATCCGAGGACATATATAGCTCTAGGCCTACTCTACTTGAGTTGTTCTAAGTCCGGCTGTGGCTGAGATGGCGGACTTCAGAAGAAAAGGGAACCGTACAGGTTTTAAGGTATTACTGGGATAGGTGTATTAAAAAAAATCCACACGATTGTCTTCTATACACCCGATATCCCACTTTGGTGCATACAACACAGCCTCATAAGGGAGATGAGTCCAACCTAAATATATTTATTCACACGAGAAGTGGTAGTTTTGAGGACCCCTATTGGAAGGGTTCACTTTAAGAACATTAACAACTAACAGAGAAATATGCAAAGCAACTAAATGTTGGTGCGTTCAATACTAAGGGGGTCATTCTAACCCTGGCGGTCCAAGACCGCCAGGGCTAAAATGACGGGGGCACCGCCAACAGGCTGGCGGTGCCCCGCTGGGCATTCTGACCGCGGCGGTTTGACCGCGGTCAGAAGTGGAAAACCGGCGGTCTCCCGCCGGTTTTCCACTGCCCATTTGAATCCTCCATGGCGGCGCAGCTGGGATTCTGACAGCCCATACCGCCATCCTGTTCCTGGCGGTTCGCCTGCCAGGAACAGGATGGCGGTATGGGTTGTCGTGGGGCCCCTGGGGGCCCCTGCAGTGCCCATGCCAATGGCATGGGCACTGCAGGGGCCCCCGTAAGAGGGCCCCACAAAGAATTTCACTGTCTGCATTGCAGACAGTGAAATTCCCAACGGGTGCCACTGCACCCGTCGCACCTTCCCACTCCGCCGGCTCCATTCGGAGCCGGCGTCCTCGTGGGAAGGTAGTTTTGCACTGGGCTGGCGGGCGGCCTTTTGGCGGTCGCCCGCCAGCCCAGTGCAAAACCCAGAATACCCTCAGCGGTCTTCCGAGGGGGAAGTCTGGCGGGTGGCCTCCGCCGCCTGCCAGACTTAGAATCACCCCCTAAATCTGGCGGTCTTTAATCTAATACTAGACACTCCCTTCCCCTTTTTCTCACTCGGGCAGGTTCCTGCTTTCTCCCTTTGTGACAATTTTGCCACCTTTCTCTTCCTCCATCTTTCTGATATGTGTGTTTTTCATTCTCTTGCACCTTGTAAATATGTGATGCGGAAAAGTACGTGCTGGTATCCCAAAATAATTGTTGGTGGCCCCCAACAGCAACCACCGGCTCAAACAACTTCCAAAGAGATTTCAGTAAGGGTTTTCACCTGCTGCTCCATTCTGTTCAACAGTGACGCGTTTTCAATTTCCCTTTTCAATGGCATGAAACAGTTTATTCATGTCTAAAATAAGTGATTGAGCCATCTAGGCTTCGTCTTTCATGATCAATTGTGAAACACTTTACCCATTACCAGAGAAAAGAATGTCTTCTTTTTTCTGGAAATCTTCATAACCAACTCTTTGGTCGCTGAAGATCTCCCTACCAAACTTGCCACCACTTAATTCATATGAATGACATCTGGAAAGTTCTTTTTTCACATTTTTGATTGAATATAGATTTATCATAAAGCGAGGCACAGAGATCTTCTAAGGATCCTTCTATTCTCTGTGGATTACAACCAACGCATGCACAAGTATTAGCAAATCCAGCTGCATCGATTTCTAAAATTAGCAAAGCAGCATGTCAGATGAGTCTAAGCTTTCCTGGCACCTAATTATTACTGTTGCAGCTGATATGCTAATATGAGAAAATATTCTAATGATTTGCGTATACATACTTATGAGAAAAACGATATTGAAAACGAATAATTGAATTATAACGTGTAATGTGCAAAATGTGCCCACGGGTGTGGTCACCATCTGTGTTAACAGTACTAAATAATGTGAAATGTTTAAAGTTTTGTATTAATATATCATAATTGACAATATAATCTATGTTTGTAATGCCATATGTTCGTAGCTTAGCCAGAGGCCTAGTCAGCGCTGGGCCTTGCCTGCTTAAACATGGAGACGCGATGAGCTGCTACACGAGGAAAGAATTGCGCGTCTTGCCGATTCAAATGTCACCATACAAAAGCCAAGAAATGGTAGCGCACAATGAATAACATGAAAAAACACACAAGGAAAGAATCGCGCGTGTTGCCGATTCAAATGCCACCATGTAAATGCCAGAAAATGGTAGCGCACAATGAACAGCATGAATTACACACGAGAAGTGAATCGCGCGTTTCGCCGATTCGAATGCCACCATGTAAATGTCAAGAAAAGGTAGCGTGCAATGAACAACAAAGTTAAATGCTCATGAAACGAGTTGCACGTCTTGCCAACTCGTAAAACATGAAATTGTCAAGAAATATCAGTGCGCAATGAACAATAATGTAATAACGAAGTCAAATCTTTATGGAATAAACTTTCGCGTCCTCCCTATTTGCAAACCACCATACAAATGTAAAAAAATGGCAGCACACAAGTAATCTGTTATTCATTTAAGAACTAAAATCAAGAATATGAAGATTCTCAATTACGGTGTTGGGAAATGTCCAAACACCGTTTTACCGCCTGGAAACAGTGATCACCAATGAGAGATGAGTGCAGAAGACTGGAAAATCCAAATAGGCCGCCGGGACAGGAGCTCAGGAAGCAGCTGCTGCTCTGCACCGGGACCTCTGAATAGTGAGCACTGGAAGTTGGGCTGACTCTCTTTTGTAGAGTCTTGGCCCAGCCTAGAACCACGCCCAGGCATGTTGCAGGGAAAGTCTCCAGAAGGCCCTGGAAAGCGACCACACCCTAACACACTCTGAATGTCTGCAGCAATACATTGTAAATGTACAGTATTTATAAGCACCTTAAAAATGAATCTTTTGGATGGAATCCTGCAATGCAAAAGGTTAAACAATAACATATCATCACAATGCATAAATTACTTTATCTTGCGAGTGTTGGGTTTTTGCATTCTAGATGCCCCTAGAGCGCGCACTGTTCTGGTGTTGACAGTACTCCCCTCTCCCAGGCGCGCTCTAGGGCCTGGTTTATCTGGATTGAGACGATGAAAGCATCTCACAAGTACTGGAGCATGAACATCAGATGCGGAAACCCATGAATTACTTTCAGGGCCATCACCTTTACATGAGATTAAGTACCATAGGTTACGCCCTCTCAGTTTAGAGTCCAACACTTTCTTGACTTCATATTCTTCTTCCCCCTGTACTAGAACAGGAGCTGGATGAGGGCGGACCTTTTGGACTGCCTTTTTTAAGAGGGAAGTATGGAACACTGGATGAATCCGTAATGATTTTGGCAATTGTAGTTTATAGGTCACAGGATTGATTTGCTGAAGAACAGTATAAAGACCTATAAATTTGGGGTTAAACATGTGCTTCGTCTTGAAGTCTATATGTTTTGTGGAAAGCCACACTATGTCACCAGGTTGATACTGCGGTCCCTCACAATGTTTCTTGTCATAATGCTTTTTGTTTTTTGTTTGGCTTTTTCTAAATGTTGTTGAATCGATTTCTGAGTTTGATGCAAATGTTGAATGATTTCTGACACAGCTGGAGTGAGAGAGCTTTCTTGAGGAATTGTGATGGGCAAGGTGTCAGGATGATAGCCAAACAAACCAAAGAAGGGTGTAACGCCAGTAGAAGTGTGGAAGGAGTTGTTGTAGGCTAACTCAGCTAACCAGAGCATTGATGTCCATGAATTAAGTGCTTTTTCAGCGTAAGCATGTAGGTATTGCTTCAAAGTCTGATTTAGACTCTCCGTTTGACCATCTGTTTGAGGATGGTGGCTAGTAGATAGGGTAGATGTCACTTGGAGTGTTTTACACCATGTCTTCCAGAAGTTGGAGGCAAATTGCGATCCCCGATCGGAGAGGATCACTTTTGGCAGTCCATGATAACGAACCACACTATTCAGTAAGATAGTTGCCAGTTCACTAGAGGTGGGTAATTTCTTACAGGCAATGAAATGTCCATATTTCGTGAGACTATCTACTACCACCAGAATTACTGAATGCTGTTGAACCACTGGCAGACCTGTAATAAAGTCTAAAGAGATGTGTTCCCACGGACGACTTGGGGCTGGGAGTGGGTGTAACAACCCTTTCGGTTTTGAATGACTTGTTTTAGTGCGAGCACAGATTTCGCAGTTGTTTACCATTGTTTTTACATCCTTTGTTAAGGTAGGCCACCAAAAATAGCGTTTGATTAATTCAAGAGTTTTAGGAGTACCAGGGTGACCTGTGTAGGTATAACATGCAACCAATGAAACACTATCTTGCGAAGTTTGGTAGTGGGCATGAACAAACGACCATCGTAAAAGGGTAATCCTTGCTTGATTGATCTTTTCGGATCTGCTTGGGCCCACGCCTGCCATTTTTCAACAGTGAATGAATTGTGGATGTCTTCAAATAAATCTTCTGTTTTTATGATACATAGGGCCTTGTCAGGAGCAATGATAGCTCTGGAGGTTTGAACTGCAGGCAATGTGGTAGACTCTTGGCGGGACAAGGCGTCAGCTTTGCGATTATCTTTACCAGGCCGGAAGGTTACCACAAAATCAAACTCGGCAAAAAACAGCATCCAGCGTAATTGCCGAGGAGTCAAAAGTCTGGCAGAACTCATGAATTGAAGATTGCGATGATCAGTATATACTGTGACAGTATATTTAGCTCCCAACAAATGATGTCTCCATTCTTTAAAGGCGTCACGAATCGCCAGAAGCTCTTTTTCAGCAATGACATAGTTCTGTTCGGCTTCGTTTAACTTCCGAGACATGTAAGCTACAGGATGAAGCTGACCAGTGTCTTTGTTTCGTTGTGACAAGACTGCTCCTATCGCCACATCTGAAGCATCAGCTTCCACTATGAAAGGTCGATCCGCATCTGGATGAGTCAAGACTGGGGCAGTGGAGAAAGCTTCTTTCAAAGTTGAAAAGGCTTGGTCTGCTTCTGGGGACCATACAAATTTTTCTTTCTTTCTTAATAACTTAGTAATTGGAGCCACTGTCTGGGAGAAATGATTGATGAACCTCCGGTAAAAATTTGCAAAGCCCAGGAAACATTGTACATCACGAACAGTCTTTGGGATGGGCCATTCAGATACGGCTTTTACTTTCCTTTTTGCCATCACCATACCTTAAGGGGTAAGGATAACCCCTAAAAACTCAACTGTGGTAACATGAAACTCACACTTGGTTAGCTTGCAATGTAAATTGTGTTTACGAAGGGCTGCCAAAATTTTCTTAACATGTTGAACATGTTCATTCTCATTGTCTGAGTCGATCAAAATGTCATCAATGTAAACTATGGCAAAGATATCGAGGTACTCTCTAAGAACGTCATTTAAGAAAAATTTAAATGCTGCTGGAGCATTGCACAGACCAAAAGTCATGACGGTGTATTAAAAAAGGCCATATCTTGTTTTGAATGCCGTTTTCCATTCGTCACCCTCTCTCATTCTGACCAAATGGTAAGCACCTCGAAGATCAAGCTTCGTGTAGATATTTGCTTTCTTTACTTGTTCCAGTAAGACCGGAATTAGAGGCAAAGGATATTTGTTCTTGATGGTGATTTTATTCAAGCCCCTATAGTCGATACAAGTTCGAAGCTCTCCGTTCGCTTTTGGAACAAAAAACAAAGGAGAAGCTGTGGGAGACTTAGAGGGGCGGATGAAACCATTCTCTAAGAATTTATCCAAGTATTTTCGTAAATGTTGATTTTCATGTTCTGACAGGGCATACACACGACAGTTGGGAAGTATTCCCCCTGGGACTAGATCAATTTGACAGTCATAAGATCTATGAGGAGGTAAGTTCCCTGCTTCCTTCTCATCAAATACATCTTCATAAGACGAATACTGTTTGGGCAACTGAACTTCTTTCTCTGCGGCGGTAGCTATGTAAGAATGGCGAACTTCCGATTCTTGAGTCCTTTGGAGACAATGTTCTTTACATAGCACTGATGAGAACACGATCTTTCGTTCAGCCCAATTAATCTCTGGATTGTGATGAGTTAACCATGGCAAGCCAAGGATGATCCCATACTGGGGAGCATGGATCACGTCAAGGATGAGTTCCTCTTTATGTTCTTTCCTTGATTTTTACCTTCACAAATTATTGTCAAGGGGACAGTCTGAAGAGTTATCGGACCTCCAGTCAAGAGTTTTCCATCAACTGCCTGGATGGTTTCTGGAGTCTTCTTTTCAATACATGAGATCCACCATGCATGAACAATTGGGCGTCAACAAAGTTTCCGGTAGCCCCAGAGTCAACTAGAGCCTTCTTGAAATAGGTCTTTTTCTTGACCTGAACTCTTATTCCCAATTTTAGATGTTTGGATTGTAAAGGATCCACAGTGACACCCAAGAGCAACCCTTCTCTGCAACTTGGGTGCTTTGGATTTTCCGACTCGACTGATGCATTGGTTGCAACTTTCTGAACTGGGCCTCGCTTGCTCTTTGTTTTGATTGGACAATCTTTGGCGAAATGACCTTTCCGCCCACAATAGAGACATTGCCCATTTTTTCTGCGTAGGTTCTTTTCGTCTTTGGTCAAAGGTCTCCTGATGGTTCCAATTTCCATTGGTTCCGGCGTTCTTTCTCTCGGAGTTCTTGCGTCTTTGTTATCATGAGCATGCCAGGAATGTTTTTCAGTCTTTTTACGCGTTCCTTTTCGTTCATTTAAACTATGATCAAGCCTCAAGACAAGGTTTATTAAATCTTGACAGTTTGCAGGTTGTGGGTCGATTTGAACTAAGATGTCTTTTAGCTCCTCTTTGAGTCCCCTGTAAAACAAGGCCGCTTGTTTTTCTTCAGGCCAGGATGTCTCAGCGACCAGCCGATTAAAGTTGGCTAAATATGACACTAAGGCCCTCATTCTGACCCTGGCGGTTCTCTACCGCCAGGGCCAACGGGGGCGGGAGCACCGCCGACAGGCCGGCGGTGCTCCCTTGGTCATTCTGACCGCGGCGCTTTGGCCGCGGTCAGAACGGGAAAACCGGCGGTCTCCCGCCGGTTTTCCACTGACCTTAGAATCCTCCAAGGCGGCGCAGCTCGCTGCGCCGCCGAGGGGATTCTGACCCCCCCTACCGCCATCCTGTTCAAGGAGGGAAAGCCGCCATGAACAGGATGGCGGTAGGGGGGGTCGCGGGGCCCCTGGGGGCCCCTGCCGTGCCCATGCCAATGGCATGGGCACGGCAGGGGCCCCCGTAAGAGGGCCCCGCAAAGTATTTCAGTGTCTGCCTTGCAGACACTGAAATACGCGACGGGTGCCACTGCACCCGTCGCACCTTCCCACTCCGCCGGCTCGATTACGAGCCGGCATCCTCGTGGGAAGGGAGTTTTTCCCTGGGCTGGCGGGCGGTCTTTTGGAGACCGCCCGCCAGCCCAGGGAAAAACTCATAATACCCTCCGCGGTCTTCAGACCGCGGAGCGGTATAATGGAGGGCGGGATCCTGGCGGGCGGCCTCCGCCGCCCGCCAGGGTCATAATGAGGCCCTAAGTCCTGATTCCCTTGGCGTAAGTCTAATAATTCACGATCTGCTGACTGTGTTACAATTCTACGATCGAAAACTCTCTCAAATTCACGGACAAATTTTTTCCAGTTGTACAACAGGGGACTATTTTTACGCACAAGAGGAATAGCCCAGGTAGCTGCATCTCCAGACAGATATGACAACAAGAAAGCTACTTTAGACTGGGCATCGGGGAAAGTATGTGGTCTGCAGGTGAAGTGAAGTTCCACTTGAACCAGAAAAGATTGCGCTTTCAAGGGATCACCTGAGAAGCGTTCTGGGGGAGCTAAAGGAATGGCTGAAGGAACATTGAGGGAAATGTTAGTCGGACTACCTCCAGAAGTCTGAGAAGAAGTACCTGGCCAAGACACACCTGCAGGACTTTGTTCTTTCTTCTCAACCTTATTCTGTAACTGACTCACCCTCTCAGCTAGACTATTTGTCAAATCCTTTGATGATACCACTTCTGACTGGAGCTGGGTGATAGCCTTGACTAGCTCGTCCAGTGTGGCCATGCTGAGAACATACACAAACCAGGAGGATAATAATTTGTGGGCTCACTATTCTGTCAGAGTCACCAGATCCTCGGGGTCCGTGCACGTTCCCAACACTTCCACCACAAGACAGCTCAAATACTCTGATTAGATTTATCACAGAGTCTAAGAGAGTCCAAGTGGGGAAAAGGGGATTAGGACGGGAACAGCTGGGAAGGAGACCTGTAGGAAGCAAAAGGTTAAAACACAACATCAAAATTACATCTCATGAAATCAGTACCATGCTACAACTCTAAGCTTCGTCTTTTCCGAAAAACATGAACAACCCTAGAATAATCCTAAAACTGACTAGGCTTTAGATGACCGAATACCTGAGGAGGAAGCAGGAAAAGTTAAATAGGACTTTCAGATTCAAGTACTTTCTTTAGCATGAGAATCAGGAAACACTCTGAGCAATTTCTAAACAACCATATGAATCTCCTTTTAGGAATACATATCAGGAACACACAGCATTACATCTAGAACTCTGGTATTGTTGTGTTCATCTCAGAAAAAAACATTGGGAAGTAAATTGCGCACATTGCAGATTTTTATATGAGTAGTAAACACCATAAAGGTTTGTGCACCATGAAATCACACAACGTAGATTCAAGGAATAAATCACGCGATGTGTCAACTTGAAATGCTATCAAGAAAATGTCTTAGAATGGTAGCACACAGTAACTTACATTATTTATACACGAGGAAAGAATTGCGCGTCTTGCCGATTCAAATGTCACCATACAAAAGCCAAGAAATGGTAGCGCACAATGAATAACATGAAAAAACACTCAAGGAAAGAATCGCGCGTGTTGCCGATTCGAATGCCACCATGTAAATGCCAGAAAATGGTAGCGCACAATGAACAGCATGAATTACACATGAGAAGTGAATCGCGCGTTTCGCCGATTCGAATGCCACCATGTAAATGTCAAGAAAAGGTAGCGTGCAATGAACAACAAAGTTAAATGCTCCTGAAACGAGTTGCACGTCTTGCCAACTCGTAAAACATGAAATTGTCAAGAAATATCAGCGCGCAATGAACAATAATGTAATAACGAAGTCAAATCTTTATGGAATAAATTGCGCGTCCTCCCTATTTGCAAACCACCATACAAATGTCAAAAAATGGCAGCACACAAGTAATCTGTTATTCATTTAAGAACTAAAATCAAGAATATGAAGATTCTCAATTACGGTGTTGGGAAATGTCCAAACACCGTCTTACCGCCTGGAAACAGTGATCACCAATGAGAGATGAGTGCAGAAGACTGGAAAATCCAAATAGGCCGCCGGGACAGGAGCTCAGGAAGAAGCTGCTGCTCTGCACCGGGACCTCTGAATAGTGAGCACTGGAAGTTGGGCTGACTCTCTTTTATAGAGTCTTGGCCCAGCCTAGAACCACGCCCAGGCATGTTGCAGGGAAAGTCTCCAGAAGGCCCTGGAAAGCGACCACACCCTAACACACTCTGAATGTCTGCAGCAATACATTGTAAATGTACAGTATTTATAAGCACCTTAAAAATGAATCTTTTGGATGGAATTCTGCAATGCAAAAGGTTAAACAATAACATATCATCACAATGCATAAATTACTTTATCTTGCGAGTGTTGGGTTTTTGCATTCTAGATGCCCCTAGAGCGCGCACTGTCCTGGTGTTGACAGTACTCCCCTCTCCCAGGCGCGCTCTAGGGCCTGGTTTATCTGGATTGAGACGATGAAAGCATCTCACAAGTACTGGAGCATGAACATCAGATGCGGAAACCCATGAATTACTTTCAGGGCCATATCCTTTACATGAGATTAAGTACAATAGGTTACGCCCTCTCAGTTTAGAGTCCAACACTTTCTTGACTTCATATTCTTCTTCCCCCTGTACTAGAACAGGAGCTGGATGAGGGCGGACCTTTTGGACTGCCTTTTTTAAGAGGGAAGTATGGAACACTGGATGAATCCGTAATGATTTTGCCAATTGTAGTTTATAGGTCACAGGATTGATTTGCTGAAGAACAGTATAAGGACCTATAAATTTGGGGTTGAACATGTGCTTCGTCTTGAAGTCTATATGTTTTGTGGAAAGCCACACTATGGGCCTGATTCAGACCTTGCCAAGGTCCCCGCCGCCGAATGACCGCACCGCGGTCAAAAGACCGCGGCGGCCATTCAGACATTTCCGCTGGGCCGGCGGGCGCTCTCCAAAAGAGCGCCCGCCGGCCCAGCAGAAATGCCCCTGCAACGAGGATGCCAGCTCAGAATTGAGCCGGCGTAGTTGCAGGGGTGCGACGGGTGCAGTTGCACCCGTCACGTATTTCAGTGTCTGCAAAGCAGACACTGAAATACTTTGCGGGGCCCTCTTACGGGGGCCCCGCGGCACCCCCTGCCACCATCCTGTTCATGGCGGGTTTCCCGCCATGAACAGGATGGCGGTAGGGGTGTCTGAATCCCCATGGCGGCGGAGCGCGCTCCGCCGCCATGGAGGATTCATTGGGGCAGCGGTAAACCGGCGGGAGACCGCCGGTTTACCCTTTCTGACCGCGGCTGAACCGCCACGGTCAGAATGCCCTCGGGAGCACCGCCAGCCTGTTGGGGGTGCTCCCGTGGTCGGTGACCCTGGCGGTCACCGGCCGCCAGGGTCAGAATGACCCCCTATGTCACCAGGTTGATACTGCGGTCCCTCACAATGTTTCTTGTCATAATGCTTTTTGTATTTTTGTTTGGCTTTTTCTAAATGTTGTTGAATCGATTTCTGAGTTTGATGCAAATGTTGAATGATTTCTGACACAGCTGGAGTGAGAGAGCTTTCTTGAGGAATTGTGATGGGCAAGGTGTCAGGATGATAGCCAAACAAACCAAAGAAGGGTGTAACGCCAGTAGAAGTGTGGAAGGAGTTGTTGTAGGCTAACTCAGCTAACCAGAGCATTGATGTCCATGAATTAAGTGCTTTTTCAGCGTAAGCACGTAGGTATTGCTTCAAAGTCTGATTTAGACTCTCCGTTTGACCATCTGTTTGAGGATGGTGGCTAGTAGATAGGGTAGATGTCACTTGGAGTGTTTTACACCATTTCTTCCAGAAGTTGGAGGCAAATTGCGATCCCCGATCGTAGAGGATCACATTTGGCAGTCCATGATAACGAACCACTCTATTCAGTAAGATAGTTGCCAGTTCACTAGAGGTGGGTAATTTCTTACAGGCAATAAAATGTCCATATTTCGTGAGACTATCTACTACCACCAGAATTACTGAATGCTGTTGAACCACTGGCAGACCTGTAATAAAGTCTAAAGAGATGTGTTCCCACGGACGACTTGGGGCTGGGAGTGGGTGTAACAACCCTTTCGGTTTTGAATGACTTGTTTTAGTGCGAGCATAGACTTCGCAGTTGTTTACCATTGTTTTTACATCCTTTGTTAAGGTAGGCCACCAAAAATAGCGTTGGATTAATTCAAGAGTTTTAGGAGTACCAGGCTGACCTGTGTAGGTATGACATGCAACCAATGAAACACTATCTTGCGAAGTTTGGAAGTGGGCACGAACAAACGACCATTGTAAAAGGGTAATCCTTGCTTGATTGATCTTTTCGGATCTGCTTGGGCCCACGCCTGCCATTTTTCAACAGTGAATGAATTGTGGATGTCTTCAAATAAATCTTCTGTTTTTATGATACATACGGCCTTGTCAGGAGCAATGATAGCTCTGGAGGTTTGAACTGCAGGCAATGTGGTAGACTCTTGGCGGGACAAGGCGTCAGCTTTGCGATTATCTTTACCAGGCCGGAAGGTTACCACAAAATCAAACTCGGCAAAAAACAGTATCCAGCGTAATTGCCGAGGAGTCAAAAGTCTGGCAGAACTCATGAATTGAAGATTGCGATGATCAGTATATACTGTGACAGTATATTTAGCTCCCAACAAATGATGTCTCCATTCTTTAAAGGCGTCACGAATCGCCAGTAGCTCTTTTTCAGCAATTACATATTTCTGTTCGGCTTCGTTCAACTTCCGAGACATGTAAGCTACAGGATGAAGCTGACCAGTGTCTTTGTTTTGTTGTGACAAGACTGCTCCTATCGCCACATCTGAAGCATCAGCTTCCACTATGAAAGGTCGATCCGCATCTGGATGAGTCAAGACTGGGGCAGTGGAGAAAGCTTCTTTCAAAATTGAAAAGGCTTGGTCTGCTTCCGGGGACCATACTAATTTTTCTTTCTTTCTTAATAACTTAGTAATTGGAGCCACTGTCTGGGAGAAATGATTGATGAACCTCCGGTAAAAAATTGCAAAGTCCAGGAAACATTGTATATCACGAACAGTCTTTGGGATGGGCCATTCAGATACGGCTTTTACTTTCCTTTTTGCCATCACCATACCTTGAGGGGTAAGGATAACCCCTAAAAACTCAACTGTGGTAATATGAAACTCACACTTGGTTAGCTTGCAATATAAATTGTGTTTACGAAGGGCTGCCAAAATTTTCTTGACATGTTGAACATGTTCATTCTCATTGTCTGAGTAGATCAAAATGTCATCAATGTAAACTATGGCAAAGATATCGAGGTACTCTCTAAGAACGTCATTTAAGAAAAATTTAAATGCTGCTGGAGCATTGCACAGACCAAAAGGCATGACTGTGTATTCAAAAAGGCCATATCTTGTTTTGAATGCCGTTTTCCATTCGTCACCCTCTCTCATTCTGACCAAATGGTAAGCACCTCGAAGATCAAGCTTCGTGTAGATTTTTGCTTTTTTTACTTGTTCCAGTAAGACCGGAATTAGAGGCAAAGGATATTTGTTCTTGATGGTGATTTTATTCAAGCCCCTATAGTCGATACAAGTTCGAAGCTCTCCGTTCGCTTTTGGAACAAAAAACAAAGGAGAAGCTGTGGGAGACTTAGAGGGGCGGATGAAACCATTCTCTAAGAATTTATCCAAGTATTTTCGTAAATGTTGATTTTCATGTTCTGACAGGGCATACACACGACAGTTGGGAAGTATTCCCCCTGGGACTAGATCAATTTGACAGTCATAAGATCTATGAGGAGGTAAGTTCTCTGCTTCCTTCTCATCAAATACATCTTCATAAGACGAATACTGTTTGGGCAACTGAACTTCTTTCTCTGCGGCGGTAGCTATGTAAGAATGGCGAACTTCCGATTCTTGAGTCCTTTGGAGACAATGTTCTTTACATAGCACTGATGAGAACACGATCTTTCGTTCAGCCCAATTAATCTCTGGATTGTGATGAGTTAACCATGGCAAGCCAAGGATGATCCCATACTGGGGAGCATGGATCACGTCAAGGATGAGTTCCTCTTTATGTTTCTTTCTTTGATTTTTACCTTCACAAATTATTGTCAAGGGGACAGTCTGAAGAGTTATCGGACCTCCAGTCAAGAGTTTTCCATCAACTGCCTGGATGGTTTCTGGAGTCTTCTTTTCAATACATGAGATCCACCATGCACAAACAATTGGGCGTCAACAAAGTTTCCGGTAGCCCCAGAGTCAACTAGAGCCTTCTTGAAATAGGTCTTTTTCTTGACCTGAACTCTTATTCCCAATTTTAGATGTTTGGATTGTAAAGGATCCACAGTGACACCCAAGAGCAACCCTTCTCTGCTACTTGGGTGCTTTGGATTTTCCAACTCGACTGATGCTTTGGTTGCAACTTTCTGAACTGGGCCTCGCTTGCTCTTTGTTTTGATTGGACAATCTTTGGCGAAATTACCTTTCCGCCCACAATAGAGACATTGCCCATTTTTTCTGCGTAGGTCCTTTTCGTCTTTGGTCAAAGGGCTCCTGATGGTTCCAATTTCCATCGGTTCCGGCGTTCTTTCTCTCGGAGTTCTTGAGTCTTTGTTATCATGAGCATGCCAGGAATGTTTTTCAGTCTTTTTACGCGTTCCTTTTCGTTCATTTAAACGATGATCAATCCTCAAGACAAGGTTTATTAAATCTTGACAGTTTGCAGGTTGTGGGTCGATTTGCGCTAAGATGTCTTTTAGCTCCTCTTTGAGTCCCCTGTAAAACAAGGCTGCTTGTTTTTCTTCAGGCCAGGATGTCTCAGCGACCAGCCCATTAAAGTTGGCTAAATATGACACTAAGGGGGTCATTCCGACCCTGGCGGTAGACTACCGCCAGGGCAAAGGACCGCGGATGCACCGCCAACAGGCTGGCGGTGTATCCATGGGCATTTTGACCGCGGCGGTACAGCCGCGGTCAGAAACGGGAAACCGGCGGTGTCCCGCCGGTTTCCCGCTGACCTTGGGAATCCTCCATGGCGGCGCTGCAGGCAGCGCCGCCATGGGGATTCCGACACCCTTACCGCCAGCCTGGCTCTGGCGGTTTTGACCGCCAGAACCTGGCTGGCGGTAACGGGTGTCGTGGGGCCCCTGCAGTGCCCATTCCACTGGCATGGGCACTGCAGGGGCCCCCTAACAGGGCCCCACCAAGATTTTCAGTGTCTGCTAAGCAGACACTGAAAATCACGACGGGTGCAACTGCACCCGTCGCACCCCTTCCACTCCGCCGGCTCCATTCGGAGCCGGCATCCTCATGGAAGGAGGTTTCCCGCTGGGCTGGCGGGCGGCCTTCTGGCGGTCGCCCGCCAGCCCAGCGGGAAACTCAGAATAACCGCGGCGGTCTTTTAACCGCGCAGCGGTATTCTGGCGGTTCCCGCCCGCCAAGCTCAGAATGACCCCCTAAGTCCTGATTCCCTTGGCGTAAGTCTAATATTTCACGATCTGCTGACTGTGTTACAATTCTACGATCGAAAACTCTCTCAAATTCACGGACAAAATTTTTCCAGTTGACCAACAGGGGACTATTTTTACGAACAAGAGGAATAGCCCAGGTAGCTGCATCTTCAGACAGATATGACAACAAGAAAGCTACTTTAGACTGGGCATCGGGGAAAGTATGTGGTCTGCAGGTGAAGTGAAGTTCCACTTGAACCAGAAAAGATTGCGCTTTCAAGGGATCACCTGAGAAGCGTTCTGGGGGAGCTAAAGGAATGGCTGAAGGAACATTGAGGGAAATGTTAGTCGGACTACCTCCAGAAGTCTGAGAAGAAGTACCTGGCCAAGACACACCTGCGGGACTTTGTTCTTTCTTCTCAACCTTATTCTGTAACTGACTCACCCTCTCAGCTAGACTATTTGTCAAATCCTTTGATGATACCACTTCTGACTGGAGCTGGGTGATAGCCTTGACTAGCTCGTCCAGTGTGGCCATGCTGAGAACATACACAAACCAGGAGGATAATAATTTGTGAGCTCACTATTCTGTCAGAGTCACCAGATCCTCGGGGTCCGTGCACGTTCCCAACACTTCCACCACAAGACAGCTCCAATACTCTGATTAGATTTATCACAGAGTCTAAGAGAGTCCAAGTGGGGAAAAGGGGATTAGGACGGGAACAGCTGGGAAGGAGACCTGTAGGAAGCAAAAGGTTAAAACACAACATCAAAATTACATCTCATGAAATCAGTACCATGCTACAACTCTAAGCTTCGTCTTTTCCGAAAAACATGAACAACCCTAGAATAATCCTAAAACTGACTAGGCTTTAGATGACCGAATACCTGAGGAGGAAACAGGAAAAGTTAAATAGGACTTTCAGATTCAAGTACTTTCTTTAGCATGAGAATCAGGAAACACTTTGAGCAATTTCTAAACAACCATATGAATCTCCTTTTAGGAATACATATCAGGAACACACAGCATTACATCTAGAACTCTGGTATTGTTGTGTTCATCTCAGAAAAAACATTGGGAAGTAAATTGCGCACATTGCAGATTTTTATATGAGTATTAAACACCATAAAGGTTTGTGCACCATGAAATCACACAACGTAGATTCAAGGAATAAATCACGCGATGTGTCAACTTGAAATGCTATCAAGAAAATGTCTTAGAATGGTAGCACACAGTAACTTACATTATTTATACACGAGGAAAGAATTGCGCGTCTTGCCGATTCAAATGTCACCATACAAAAGCCAAGAAATGGTAGCGCACAATGAATAACATGAAAAAACACTCAAGGAAAGAATCGTGCGTGTTGCCGATTCGAATGCCACCATGTAAATGCCAGAAAATGGTAGCGCACAATGAACAGCATGAATTACGCACGAGAAGTGAATCGCGCGTTTCGCCGATTCGAATGCCACCCTGTAAATGGCAAGAAAAGGTAGCGTGCAATGAACAACAAAGTTAAATGCTCATGAAACGAGTTGCACGTCTTGCCAACTCGTAAAACATGAAATTGTCAAGAAATATCAGCGCGCAATGAACAATAATGTAATAACGAAGTCAAATCTTTATGGAATAAATTGCGTGTGCTCCCTATTTGCAAACCACCATACAAATGTCAAAAAATGGCAGCACACAAGTAATGTGTTATTCATTTAAGAACTAAAATCAAGAATATGAAGATTCTCAATTACGGTGTTGGGAAATGTCCAAACACCGTCTTACCGCCTGGAAACAGTGATCACCAATGAGAGATGAGTGCAGAAGACTGGAAAATCCAAATAGGCCGCCGGGACAGGAGCTCAGGAAGAAGCTGCTGCTCTGCACCGGGACCTCTGAATAGTGAGCACTGGAAGTTGGGCTGACTCTCTTTTATAGAGTCTTGGCCCAGCCTAGAACCACGCCCAGGAATGTTGCAGGGAAAGTCTCCAGAAGGCCCTGGAAAGCGACCACACCCTAACACACTCTGAATGTCTGCAGCAATACATTGTAAATGTACAATATTTATAAGCACCTTAAAAATGAATCTTTTGGATGGAATTCTACAATGCAAAAGGTTAAACAATAACATATCATCACAATGCATAAATTACTTTATCTTGCGAGAGTTGGGTTTTTGCATTCTAGAGGCCCCTAGAGCACGCACTGTCCTGGTGTTGAAAGTACTCCCCTCTCCCAGGCACGCTCTAGGGCCTGGTTTATCTGGATTGAGATGATGAAAGCGTCTCACAAGTACTGGAGCATGAACATCAGATGCGGAAACCCATGAATTACTTTCAGGGCCATAACCTTTACATGAGATTAAGTACCATAGGTTACGCCCTCTCAGTTTAGAGTCCAACACTTTCTTGACTTCATATTCTTCTTCCCCCTGTACTAGAACAGGAGCTGGATGAGGGCGGACCTTTTGGACTGCCTTTTTTAAGAGGGAAGTATAGAACACTGGATGAATCCGTAATGATTTTGGCAATTGTAGTTTATAGGTCACAGGATTGATTTGCTGAAGAACAGTGTAAGGACCTATAAATTTGGGGTTGAACATGTGCTTCTTCTTGAAGTCTATATGTTTTGTGGAAAGCCACACTATGTCACCAGGTTGATACTGCGGTCCCTCACAATGTTTCTTGTCATAATGCTTTTTGCATTTTTGTTTGGCTTTTTCTAAATGTTGTTGAATCGATTTCTGAGTTTGATGCAAATGGTGAATGATTTCTGACACAGCTGGAGTGAGAGATCTTTCTTGAGGAATTGTGATGGGCAAGGTGTCAGGATGATAGCCAAACAAACCAAAGAAGGGTGTAACACCAGTAGAAGTGTGGAAGGAGTTGTTGTAGGCTAACTCAGCTAACCAGAGCATTGATGTCCATGAATTAAGTGCTTTTTCAGCATAAGCACGTAGGTATTGCTTCAAAGTCTGATTTAGACTCTCCGTTTGACCATCTGTTTGAGGATGGTGGCTAGTAGATAGGGTAGATGTCACTTGGAGTGTTTTACACCATGTCTTCCAGAAGTTGGAGGCAAATTGCGATCCCCGATCGGAGAGGATCACTTTTGGCAGTCCATGATAACGAACCACTCTATTCAGTAAGATAGTTGCCAGTTCACTAGAGGTGGGTAATTTCTTACAGGCAATGAAATGTCCATATTTCGTGAGACTATCTACTACCACCAGAATTACTGAATGCTGTTGAACCACTGGCAGACCTGTAATAAAGTCTAAAGAGATGTGTTCCCACGGACGACTTGGGGCTGGGAGTGGGTGTAACAACCCTTTCGGTTTTGAATGACTTGTTTTAGTGCGAGCACAGACTTCGCAGTTGTTTACCATTGTTTTTACATCCTTTGTTAAGGTAGGCCACCAAAAATAGCGTTGGATTAATTCAAGAGTTTTAGGAGTACCAGGGTGACCTGTGTAGGAATAACATGCAACCAATGAAACACTATCTTGCGAAGTTTGGTAGTGGGCACGGACAAACGACCATCATAAAAGGGTAATCCTTGCTTGATTGATCTTTTCGGATCTGCTTGGGCCCACGCCTGCCATTTTTCAACAGTGAATGAATTGCGGATGTCTTCAAATAAATCTTCTGTTTTTATGATACATAGGACCTTGTCAGGAGCAATGATAGCTCTGGAGGTTTGAACTGCAGGCAATGTGGTAGACTCTTGGCGGGACAAGGCGTCAGCTTTGCGATTATCTTTACCAGGCCGGAAGGTTACCACAAAATCAAACTCGGCAAAAAACAGCATCCAGCGTAATTGCCGAGGAGTCAAAAGTCTGGCAGAACTCATGAATTGAAGATTGCGATGATCAGTATATACTGTGACAGTATATTTAGCTCCCAACAAATGATGTCTCCATTCTTTAAAGGCGTCACGAATCGCCAGAAGCTCTTTTTCAGCAATGACATAGTTCTGTTCGGCTTCGTTCAACTTCCGAGACATGTAAGCTACAGGATGAAGCTGACCAGTGTCTTTGTTTCGTTGTGACAAGACTGCTCCTATCGCCACATCTGAAGCATCAGCTTCCACTATGAAAGGTCGATCCGCATCTGGATGAGTCAAGACTGGGGCAGTGGAGAAAGCTTCTTTCAAAGTTGAAAAGGCTTGGTCTGCTTCCGGGGACCATACAAATTTTTCTTTCTTTCTTAATAACTTAGTAATTGGAGCCACTGTCTGGGAGAAATGATTGATGAACCTCCGGTAAAAATTTGCAAAGCCCAGGAAACATTGTACATCACGAACAGTCTTTGGGATGGGCCATTCAGATACGGCTTTTACTTTCCTTTTTGCCATCACCATACCTTGAGGGGTAAGGATAACCCCTAAAAACTCAACTGTGGTAACATGAAACTCACACTTGGTTAGCTTGCAATATAAATTGTGTTTACGAAGGGCTGCCAAAATTTTCTTGACATGTTGAACATGTACATTCTCATTGTCTGAGTAGATCAAAATGTCATCAATGTAAACTATGGCAAAGATATCGAGGTACTCTCTAAGAACGTCATTTAAGAAAAATTTAAATGCTGCTGGAGCATTGCACAGACCAAAAGGCATGACGGTGTATTCAAAAAGGCCATAAATTGTTTTGAATGCCGTTTTCCATTCGTCACCCTCTCGCATTCTGACCAAATGGTAAGCACCTCGAAGATCAAGCTTCGTGTAGATTTTTGCTTTCTTTACTTGTTCCAGTAAGACCGGAATTAGAGGCAAAGGATATTTGTTCTTGATGGTGATTTTATTCAAGCCCCTATAGTCGATACAAGTTTGAAGCTCTCCGTTCGCTTTTGGAACAAAAAACAAAGGAGAAGCTGTGGGAGACTTAGAGGGGCGGATGAAACCATTCTCTAAGAATTTATCCAAGTATTTTCGTAAATGTTGATTTTCATGTTCTGACAGGGCATACACACGACAGTTGGGAAGTATTCCCCCTGGGACTAGATCAATTTGACAGTCATAAGATCTATGAGGAGGTAAGTTCTCTGCTTCCTTCTCATCAAATACATCTACATAAGACGAATACTGTTTGGGCAACTGAACTTCTTTCTCTGCGGCGGTAGCTATGTAAGAATGGCGAACTTCCGATTCTTGAGTCCTTTGGAGACAATGTTCTTTACATAGCACTGATGAGAACACGATCTTTCGTTCAGCCCAATTAATCTCTGGATTGTGATGAGTTAACCATGGCAAGCCAAGGATGATCCCATACTGGGGAGCATGGATCACGTCAAGGATGAGTTCCTCTTTATGTTTCTTTCTTTGATTTTTACCTTCACAAATTATTGTCAAGGGGACAGTCTGAAGAGTTATCGGACCTCCAGTCAAGAGTTTTCCATCAACTGCCTGGATGGTTTCTGGAGTCTTCTTTTCAATACATGAGATCCACCATGCACGAACAATTGGGCGTCAACAAAGTTTCCGGTAGCCCCAGAGTCAACTAGAGCCTTCTTGAAATAGGTCTTTTTCTTGACCTGAACTCTTATTCCCAATTTTAGATGTTTGGATTGTAAAGGATCCACAGTGACACCCAAGAGCAACCCTTCTCTGCAACTTGGGTGCTTTGGATTTTCCGACTCGACTGATGCATTGGTTGCAACTTTCTGAACTGGGCCTCGCTTGCTCTTTGTTTTGATTGGACAATCTTTGGCAAAATGACCTCTCCGCCCACAATAGAGACATTGCCCATTTTTTCTGCGTAGGTCCTTTTCGTCTTTGGTCAAAGGTCTCCTGATGGTTCCAATTTCCATCGGTTCCGGCGTTCTTTCTCTCGGAGTTCTTGAGTCTTTGTTATCATGAGCAATCCAGGAATGTTTTTCAGTCTTTTTACGCGTTCCTTTTCATTCATTTAAACGATGATCAAGCCTCAAGACAAGGTTTATTAAATCTTGACAGTTTGCAGGTTGTGAGTCGATTTGCGCTAAGATGTCTTTTAGCTCCTCTTTGAGTCCCCTGTAAAACAAGGCCGCTTGTTTTTCTTCAGGCCAGGATGTCTCAGCGACCAGCCGATTAAAGCTGGCTAAATATGACACTAAGGGGGTCATTCTAACCCTGGCGGTCGGCGACCGCCAGGGCTAAAATGACGGAAGCACCGCCAACAGGCTGGCGGTGCTTCCTTGGCAATTCTGACCGCGGCGGTAAAGCCACGGTCAGAAAAGGGCAACCGGCGGTTTCCCGACGGTTTACCCCTGGCCCAGGGAATCCTCCATGGCGGCGCTGCTTGCAGCGCCGCCATGGGGATTCTGACCCCCTTACCGCCATCCTGTTCCTGGCGGTTTTCACCGCCAGGAACAGGATGGCGGTAACGGGTGTCCTGGGGCCCATGCCACTGGCATGGGCACTGCAGGGGCCCCCTAACAAGGCCCCACTAAGATTTTCAGTGTCTGCCACTGCACCCGTCGCACCCCTTCGACTCCGGAGCCGGCATCCTCGTAGAAGAGGGTTTCCCGCTGTAGGAATGACCCCCTAAGTCCTGATTCCCTTGGCGTAAGTCTAATAATTCACGATCTGCTGACTGTGTTACAATTCTACGATCGAAAACTCTCTCAAATTCACAGACAAAATTTTTCCAGTTGTACAACAGGGGACTATTTTTACGCACAAGAGGAATAGCCCAGGTAGCTGCATCTCCAGACAGATATGACAACGAGAAAGCTACTTTAGACTGGGCATCGGGGAAAGTATGTGGTCTGCAGGTGAAGTGAAGTTCCACTTGAACCAGAAAAGATTGCGCTTTCAAGGGATCACCTGAGAAGCGTTCTGGGGGAGCTAAAGGAATGGCTGAAGGAACATTGAGGGAAATGTTAGTCGGACTACCTCCAGAAGTCTGAGAAGAAGTACCTGGCCAAGACACACCTGCGGGACTTTGTTCTTTCTTCTCAACCTTATTCTGTAACTGACTCACCCTCTCAGCTAGACTATTTGTCAAATCCTTTGATGATACCACTTCTGACTGGAGCTGGGTGATAGCCTTGACTAGCTCATCCAGTGTGGCCATGCTGAGAACATACACAAACCAGGAGGATAATAATTTGTGGGCTCACTATTCTGTCAGAGTCACCAGATCCTCGGGGTCCGTGCACGTTCCCAACACTTCCACCACAAGACAGCTCCAATACTCTGATTAGATTTATCACAGAGTCTAAGAGAGTCCAAGTGGGGAAAAGGGGATTAGGACGGGAACAGCTGGGAAGGAGACCTGTAGGAAGCAAAAGGTTAAAACACAACATCAAAATTACATCTCATGAAATCAGTACCATGCTACAACTCTAAGCTTCGTCTTTTCTGAAAAACATGAACAACCCTAGAATAATCCTTAAACTGACTAGGCTTTAGAAGACCGAATACCTGAGGAGGAAACAGGAAAAGTTAAATAGGACTTTCAGATTCAAGTACTTTCTTTAGCATGAGAATCAGGAAACACTCTGAGCAATTTCTAAACAACCATATGAATCTCCTTTTAGGAATACATATCAGGAACACACAGCATTACATCTAGAACTCTGGTATTGTTGTGTTCATCTCAGAAAAAACATTGGGAAGTAAATTGCACACATTGCAGATTTTTATATGAGTATTAAACACCATAAAGGTTTGTTCACCATGAAATCACACAACGTAGATTCAAGGAATAAATCATGCGATGTGTCAACTTGAAATGCTATCAAGAAAATGTCTTAGAATGGTAGCGCACAGTAACTTACATTATTTATACACGAGGAAAGAATTGCGCGTCTTGCAGATTCAAATGCCACCATACAAAAGCCAAGAAATGGTAGCGCACAATGAATAACATGAAAAAACACTCAAGGAAATAATCGCGCGTGTTGCTGATTCGAATGCCACCATGTAAATGCCAGAAAATGGTAGCGCACAATAAACAGCATGAATTACACACGAGAAGTGAATTGCGCGTTTCGCTGATTCGAATGCCACCATGTAAATGTCAAGAAAAGGTAGCGTGCAATGAACAACAAAGTTAAATGCTCATGAAACAAGTTGCACGTCTTGCCAACTCGTAAAACATCATGTAAATGTCAAGAAATATCAGCGCGCAATGAACAATAATGTAATAACGAAGTCAAATCTTTATGGAATATATTGCGCATCCTCCCTATTTGCAAACCACCATACAAATGTCAAAAAATGGCAGCACACAAGTAATCTGTTATTCATTTAAGAATTAAAATCAAGAATATGAAGATTCTCAATTACGGTGTTCTGAAATGTCCAAACACCGTCTTACCGCCTGGAAACAGGGATCACCAATGAGAGATGAGTGCAGAAGACTGGAAAATCCAAATAGGCCGCCGGGACAGGAGCTCAGGAAGAAGCTGCTGCTCTGCACCGGGACCTCTGAATTTGGTGGTCATTACGACCCTGGCGGCCGGCGGTAAGTTGGCGGTAACACCGCCAACAGGCTGGCGGTGTTCCGCCAGCAATTATGACCGTGGCGGAATTGCCACGGCCATACCGCCGGCCTCTCCAATATCCCGCCAGGATTCCGCCTGCGCTTGCACCGCTGCTCTGGGGATTATGAGTCCCCGACCGCCAGCCTGTCTGTGGCGGTAAACACCGCTATTGAAAGGCTGGCGGTAAGGGGACTTGGGGTGCCCCTGGGGGCCCCTGCACTGCCCATGCACTTGGCATGGGCAGTGCAGGGGCCCCCAGGCATAGCCCCGTCGCGCATTTCACTGCCCGAATTTTGGGCAGTGAAATGCGCGACGGGTGCTACTGCACCGGCTGCACATCAGCATTGCCGCCGGCTCTATTATGAGCTGGCAGCAATGTTGATGTGACATTTCCGCTGGCCCAGCGGAAATGTCATAATAGGGAGCCAGGAATACCGCCAGCAATGGCGGTATTCTGTCTCCCGCGGCCTCGGCGGTCTTTTTGCAAGACCGCCGAGGTCGTAATGACCCCCTTTATCCTTTGTGTCCCTATGTCCTCATCTCAGGCAGTGATAGGGAAAAAAAACAGAACAATGCTGAGATTCCTGATAATCTTATGGAATGCAGTGAGGATTTTCAGGGCTGGTTTTTAAGGATACTTTCCTGACTCAGTGAGGTGGGATTTAAAACATAAGTAAAGACTGGGTTGACACAAGAAAACAGTGGTAATGGGTGATGAATACATTATGAATGATTGAGGATGGTGAAACAGTAGTGAAAGGAATGTGGATGACAAATGTTGGAATAGAGTATGCTGGGGTGATGAGTTGTGTTTTGTTTTAACCTTTGTAGCCTCTGTAAGACACTTTGGGTAGATTGTTAACTCTTACCATGGAAGTGTGATCTGATAGCTGTGTGTCAGGATGCCGGTTGTTTCTAGAAATAAGATTTGTTAAAGCATTCCAACCAGGAGGAATTTGGAACAGAAACAGGAGTGGAGCTATCATTGGGGCAACTGGTGCAATGGAAAGGCAGTCCATAGGTGGTGGGGCTCAGTTGCAAGGGATGATTTTTTAAATTGTAAATTACTCAAGTTGATGGATGATTTGCAGCATGCTGGGTAAGTGATTGAATGGCCTCTGTCTACCTGTGCTGCAGGCATCCACGGAATCCTCTCTATGTGAGCCAAGCATGATATTCACCAGTCACTCATTACTGTCCCGTACACAGTCTTGTGCTGTTATTTTCATTTAATGCCCAGTACATGGATAAATTGAAGGGCAGCACTGTCTTTATGTAGTAGCAGATGATGTTTTGGTTGAGGAACATACTGAAGAGTTGCTAGCGCAGGTGCTTTAATAAAAATGATTAATGAGTGTTTATGTATTTTGAATAATAGGTTTTTGTAGAAAATATATTAACGTAGAAAAATAATGCACGCATTTGAAAATGTGATCATGAAGAATGGCCATCAATGTTAACGAAGTGTACTAATCAATAATTACTACTTATGAAATGTTGAATATATGTTAGACTAATGCAGTAATATGTCATATTGAGAGTCATGGAGTATGCTTTAGCTTTATTAATTGTAGGCCTTAACTTAGCGAGTTCCTTGGCCTATTTGCCAGGCTTCAAGTAAAAGCTGTATTTCTTAGCGTTTAATAAAAATGATGACCAAATGAATTAAAATGTGAAATGTCTATTGTATTGTTTTAATGTGCTCATAACTGAAGCTTTTTGTGTGAACCGACTGCTAGGAGATGATGTTCTTGCTAATGCAACATTTTATGTGTAATGTGTGTGAGTGACTTTCCCAGGACAAGAACAATGAAGATACTGACTAGAGTGGAAGCTGCATCAATATTGTTACCTGACAAGCCGGATGATGAGGACATCGCAAGACGAACCAATCAACAATATGAGAATGGAGAAATATTGGAATTCATAGATTTGGGATAGTAGTTTTATTGGACAAAGTGCAAACATTCGATTAACTGACCAATAGGGATTTGGGGGATAGGTTAGCCAACTTTGACTTAACGACAATGCACAGTGAGAAGATGGACATTCTGCTTTTACCTTCATGCAGCCATTGCCCTTATTCTTTCTGACCAAAAGGTTATTGATCTCTTATGCGACACATGCTTAACTTTAATGCTTAAATGACTTTGCCCTATTAATTTCCAATACTGAAGCCTGATGCCTTGCTGATCGACTGATGTCCTGAAGAGGAATACTGAATCTGCTTTGCTGATCCATACCGAGGATAGGTATATTTCTGAAATGTGATTATTATGAATTATGATAAAAGGGACTAATGCTTGATGAAATTCTCTGCTAAATTTAATGTACATCATAACGTTGACACAGTTGACTTTGCTACTGATTTCCACCATGACCTTAGAATGTGTTGTTGTTCAAGCTTTGATTAGATTACGTTTCTTCCACCGCTTTGGACAGCCAGTGTTGTTTCTGTATGTGTTTCATTTGATTTTGAGATTAATCTACATGACCTTAGCATTGTTAATATAGGGAAATAAACATTCTAAACTTTTACTAAAGGTGTGGTTATTCATGACTGAAAGGTCATGGTGCGTGACAATTACTGACTCTATTGGTTGTTGATTACTAATGATTATTGATTATTGTGTATTGTTTATTAATTTTGTACTAGATCTATAGTAAGAACATCTTAATTGTGAGTCAAATGGTTCATCGACCTACTCGCGTCCCCTTGTAACTTTACTTATTAAGGTCAGACGCGCTAACAGGATCCAGTATCAGGAGCAGATGCCAGTAGTTTATTTTGATTACATTTGATAGAAACAATAAATAAATATAGGACTGACACTACAAAACAGCTGCATCTTCATTCTTATTACCCAGGCTTTCAACAAAGAAAAGTAATTGTTAATTGTGCAATCGTTTTGCATTTTTCAGTGTTAGACCTGTCAGCCTTAGGGTGTTCTTCCCCCAAAAGTTTTGCCTCACTTCCTCCATTTTCTGCACTTATTTTTGTTGGCCTTAGGACTCTGTGTATTTACCACTCCTAACCAGTGCTAAATTGCTTTTGCCTCCTCCCCTAAAACATAGTTAAAGTGGCTTATACCTAATTGGCATATTTAATTTATCTGTAAGTCCCTTGTAGAGTGATATACCATATATCCAGGGACTGTACATTAAATTTTACCTTTGGACGTGAACCATTTATTGTGCCATCCACTAAAGTAACACCTTATAACATGTCCAATATCTGTAACTGCAGCCTATATGCAGTTCTAAATGGCCATGTCAACTTGACATTAAAACCCCTTTGCCAAGTCTTAAACCCCCCTTTTATTATATATGTCATCCCTAACGAAGGCCCTAGGTAGCCCATAGGGCAGGGTGATGTGTAATTAAAAGGTTGGACATGTACGTTTAAGTTTTACATGTCCTGAAAGTGAAAAATTCTCAAATTAGTTTTTCACTGCTATGAAGCCTGTCCCTCCCATAGAATAACATTGGAGGTTCCTTATTACATTTAATAAGCTGTAATTTCCAATTAGATGCTGGCAGTATGTCATGTTTGGTGTCTATGAAATTGCACTGATAAACCATCTTTAATGGTAAAGTCAGATTTTTCACTATAATTTCGAAAATAGTAGGGAGAGGCATTTCCTGTCCTAAGCCCTTTTGTGCATATAGTCTGCCTTGTGTCCCATGAGTAGGTGTAACTGACAGATGTAATGAATTCCTCCCAGTCACAAAACAGAGGAATTAGGTCTGCTAGCAGGATTGGGGGTGGATCTGGGTATAGGCCCACTTGCAACTGAATAGCCCATAGTTAGCCATAACACAAAAGGCCTAACAATCTCACATTGGCACTGCAGCCAGCTCGGAGCCAGGCAGAAGAGGCAGGAAAATCCATGTACTTCAATGCCACTGTCTATAAGCTTCGCCCACCTTCCAGAACCAGTCCACCAGGATATGAAAAGGAGACCTCAGACACCAAATATTCAATGCATTTCTGGACCTGTGGATACTTTGCAGGAACAATTGCTGTGCTGCTGGAAGGACATCCACTCTGCTGGACAGCTGCTCTGAAGGACTGCTGCCCTGACAGTCCTGCTGCTCTGCTACCTTGTGTGTGGGGACAAGGAATGGATCTTCAACCGTGCCAGGACCTGTAGAATGACCACAAGGGCCAGTTTGCTGGCCTTCTGTTCAAGGCCACAGGGACACCTAAAGCTCCTCCATCCTGAACATGTACCTGGTCCCAGCTAGAGTGAGCTCTGCCCCTCCAAGTCATGCCCTTTCTGCCCTTGGTCCTTGAAAGTTGAGCTAAAGGTGCTGAGATAGTGAAAATCCAAAACTGAGGAACAGAAGGGGACTATGACCAACCTGCTCACCTATTCGTTCGAGGTACATCGGAGGTCAGATTGACTTTGTGGCTTCTCCTGTCTCGTTCTTCTCCATAGCAGGAAATCCGTTTTAGCAGTCCTTCATCAAAGGTGTATCCAACTTTGTGGAATTGTCTTTGGCTACAGCACTAAGACTTGTCCTTCTGGAGATTTTCAACCTCCATTTCAGAGACTAAGGGGGTTATTAAAACTTTGGAGGAGGTGTTAATCCGTCCCAAATGTGACGGAAATACCACCAGCCGTATTACGAGTTCCATAGGATATAATGGACTTGTAATACGGCTGGTGGTATATCCGTCACTTTACCGTCACTTTTGGGACGGATTAACACCTCCTCCAAAGTTGTAATAACCCCCTAAGTCCGAATGTAGAAATCTTCCCTGCAGCTTTGACCCAAGGCAATCTGACAATGGCGCTCCCTTCTCAGTCACCGCCTGGAGCCTAGCCCTGCTAAACTTTACCTTCTCAGAACATTTTTCTCAAGATTTTTTAGAAGTCCAAAGGTAAGCACTGGCCATGCCCAATCCACTTCTAGCATCTAAACCACACTCCATTGTGATTAGCCATCTTTTTTTACTTTGACCAAGTCTGGCATGACTGTGCCGTTGGCACTTTGATCTCTTAGACGATAATGCTTCCTAAAAACATGAAAAAAATCATAACTCCAATTCTTTTGATTGGATTCTTGTTGTTTTGGTGTCAAATCATTTACCAAAACTTACTTTATTTTCTTTAATTGGTTTGGGACTTTTCTTGTGTTGTGCTTTCACTTTATTATTGTTTGTGTGCTGCATAAATGCTTTACACATTGCCTCTAAGTTAAGCCTAACTGTTTTTTTGTGTCTAGCTACCCAGGGTTAAGAACAGGTTAGTAGGTTAATTTAGTCAGCACAGGTTGAAAGGTCAATTTAGTGACTTTTTGTTGTTCACCCTGCAAAAGATTGTGGCTGTCTTTGACTGGGGCTCCCACCTCAAACAAAAGCCACATTTCTCACAATTCCATTTCACATAGTACAGTGTGACTGTCTACCTTTTCTAAAGTCCACTATAGCCACTTATGTAATGGTTAAAATTAAAACATTGTAGAAAATGTTTATTCCAATGAATGCTTGAATTAAAATATGCACCAGTAGTTTAAATAATGATCAGCTTGATAAAAATGTGGTCACACATGAATTCCAGTACAGAGTGATTTAAATGAGCATCACAATTGATTTCTAAAGCTGATGTTTCAATAATATAGAAAACAGTCTAAGCTCAAATGTGATTGTTTTCAGATGGAATATGGTTCAAGGGTTAAAATAGAAGCCAGTGTTCACTGAAGGTTTGGAAACTGTATGTGTACAGGGCTTTCTAGGCTCTCAAAAGTCTGCCTGGTCTGAGGAGTTAACACTGCCCCCTCTCTCTCAGAGGACTGCTTTTATTTCCCCACACACATCCCTACACAGGGGCCACCAGTCAGATGATCCTGGTAAAGAAAAGGAGAAAGGTGCATGTACTCTCACTCCAGGTACCAATTTCCACTCCGGTCTCTGTGTCATTCCTGTCCCCTAATGTGGTTGATTGGCAGTGACATCACAATGTCAATGGAGAGTGGAAAAGAACTGACCTGAAGCTGAGGCCCTGACAATGAAAAAGCTGGCCTCACATGCTATTGTTGCACCGGCCATCTGATGAGCCTGTGAGAAGTCTCCCATTGTTCAGGGGCAGCTGACTCTTTCCTAGTTTTTGGGAGGGTGGGAGCTGGTACTTACCAATCTGACATGAGAGAGACCCATAACAGTTTATCATCCTGAGGCCTGGAACAGGCAGCTGAGCCCTTGTCCTAACCAGCTGCTTGACCCTCCTACCACAACCCCTTAGGTGAAGGGCCCAACTCACCATATTTAGGAGAAAAAGTAAGGGTTCCCCAGATTGTAGTGGATGTGACCCCCGATTTTGACCATGCCTGACAAAACTGTTGTGGTATAGGACAGAAAATCTACAACCAAAAAATAGATACCTGCATTGCTGGTTTACCACGCATACCAACATCACAAGTCTGACTGGAAAACCCGGCTGCAGCACTTCCCCACTTCTGGCTGCTGTTTCAAAGTGGGCAGGCTGCCAAAGGCTACAGATTACCTCCAACACACATACAGTATTTCCTGCCAAGGTGCCACCTGCTGCTGTAATCACTAAACTGACTTGCTTCTCTCACCTCCCTACTGAGCTAAAATGGCGACAGCAGGACCCTGAAGTGAGTAATGGTCTGCCTTGGCATTTACATTTACACTTACTCTTCTACCCCAGCAACTGACACTTAGGAGATTCTCTGTTGAGGGTAATAAATAGCCCTGGCAACCACAATACCGCACAAGACAGAGACCCTGAAACTGCACAGAGCTGGCATCATTTTGGAGTAAATTCCTAGATTCCACCACCTCCTTCTCCACCATGGCAAGGCCCTGCTACATCGTAAACTCATCACATGTAACCTAATACAGTTTTTTTCTGAGTAAAAGAGGCATAAGTCAACACAATAACACTGTCAGAGCACATTTCCTTGTTGAAGTCAGCATTCACAGAATGTTTCCACCTTCTGGGGGCAAAAGAGAGGGGGGAATGGTAGTGCCTTGGATGTTTGGAAAGGCTATATTTTGGCTTGTCAGTCTCTAAGGGACAGAGGCTGAACCAGATTCAGTCATTTAGACCAACATTTGAACCTGAGTAGCTCAACAGATATGGGCAAGGCAGTGTCTCCTTTTCCCCAAAAGGTGTTTTTGAATTTATCAAGTAGTATGCATTATTATTCCTAGCTTGCATTAAGGCCAGTTGAAGCCTTGCTACGCCACAGAGTGAGCAAAGCCCTTCTATCTAACTACTCCTGTGGCATTTTATAACTCCTTCCAGTTAAAGTGGATGCCTTTCAAGCAGGTATCAGCTTTTTCCAACTTCCAGCACGTAGGGCCTGATTACAACTTTGGAGGAGGTGTTAATCCGTCCCAAAAGTGACGGATATACCACCAGCCGTATTACGAGTTCCATAGGATATAATGGACTCGTAATACGACTGGTGGTATATCCGTCACTTTTGGGACGGATTAACACCTTCCTCCAAAGTTGTAATCAGGCCCTTAAGGTTGCACCCAATCATGGGATCAAGGGTGTTGCGGCCTTCTAATCTAATATCCTGGATGAGTAGAAACAAAAGGCCGTATCTTTTTTTAATTTTGATAATACATTAAGGGCCTGATTACGATCTTTGTGGATGGAATACTCTTCACAAATGTGATATTCTGTCCGCCGTATTACGATTGTCATAGGATATAATGTAATCGTAATACAGCGGACAGGACGGTGTAAACCAATTTGCCAAGATCATAATCAGGCCCTTAATCTTTATTGAATGACAAACAAAATACGGTTATACTTAAGTTGAGGGGGGGAGAAGGTCTCTCTAGGCCCCCTGGTTCACAGAAAGACCGAGGGTATTCAGGCAGGCGTGCTGTCGCCAGGAGCGTTCCTGGAGGAAGAGCTATGATGACCAGGAAAGGTCTGCCTAAAAGGCTTTGGTTAGAGAATATAAACAAGCCCTCATAGAAGAAAAATCTAAATACTGCACTAAAATAAGTGAGGCTATGAGTTCACCTAAAGATCTTTTCAAGATGGTGCAGCAATTATCCTCACCTTCAGCCCCCTCTATAGTTGCAGGGTCTCAAGAATTATGTGATCAGCTTGCCGACTTCTTTCAATCAAAAATCACAAACATTTATGAGGATCTCAATTCGCTAATAACAGCCAAAGAGAGATCAATGGTTTCCAGCTGTGATCAGCAGATTGAGGTTCTTTCCTCCTTTGAACTTAGGGAGCCAACAGCAAAGACTCTATCGGTATTTCTGCTTCTTACTTCAGAATGCGTGGAGCAGCACCTTCTTAATACTTAGGCCCTCATTACGAGTTTAACGATCCGAGGACCGTCGCAGTGGAGGTGGCGGTCGCACCTCCACAGGCCTGGCAGAATAGACCGCCTTATTATGACCATGGCGGTGTTATGACCGGAACATAGCTAAGTCACCGCCAGTCCCGCCAGTGCGGATGGGCCGCCACGGCCGGCGGTAGGCATCTCCAGGCCTGCGAGGGGCGTGTTTCTGGGGACCATATTACAAGGTTGCACACCGCCAGGATTTCCACCGTGGTTGCCCCACTATGAAAAGTCTGGCGGAAACGAACAACATAAAAGGGACCACTCACCTTCAGGAATACAGGTACGTCCGCAGCCACCATGTAAGCCAAACTAGAAGTCTTCTCAATGCTCCTGTGGCCATACAACTCCAGAACCAGTGACGGCGACTAAGACACCAACCGTAAGTACACTCGCCTAGCACACACTGTAGGGAAGGCCATTATTACACACCCACACACAACACACACACCCAACACGGCTAGCGACAGCCACACACATATGCAAACACCTGTAGCAACACACACACACACACAAACAAACCACACACAACAAATCACACATATGCAAAACATACATGTGGAAGGAAAGGCAGGACAAGTTTGTTACCCTCGACACCAAGTGGTCCCTGGTGCAGATATAATATATATCGAAATCAGAAAACCATAAATAACTGTATACAATCTAGGCCTACTGGCCAGCCCAACTGTATTGTGTGCTCCAGGCACACAGGGCAATGTCCATGGCCCCAACTTGACTCCTGACTGCAAAGTGGGCTCCTCATGGCATGGGCATCAAGGGGCATGCGGGGGGTTGAGGCGGGGGTTTGGATTTTGAGGGGGGTCCTTAGGTGGGAGATTGGAGGAGGGGTCCTTTGGTTTGGGTTGGGGGTGATTAGGTTTTGACTTTGATTTTGGGGCTGCAGCTTCCCCTCTCACTGGTACCCCTTCTCCTTCACCTGATGATGCTGATGCACACAAAGACAAAGAAGGAGAGGGAAGGAGGGTGGCAGAGAAAGACAGGGTGCAATGGGTCAATACCAACACAATATTCACACAGAGTAACAACATCATTATCTGCTGCTATGCCATGGCAGGCCATGCCCTCACCTATATATGCTACAACAGTAGGACACCAGGGGGGAAACTACACTAATGCTGATGTAAACTGCTGATGGTGGAACACTAGAACTCATGTACTTGATGAGGGTCATACTAGTCCCACTTGCCCAGTGCTTGGCACATTCTCATGGTAGTTTATGTAGACATATCCTGTGCCCCTTACTCAACAGTATCCTGCATGGGTAGGTAGCATGCCCACTTAGCCATTGACAGCTAGCACAGTGACATCTGAGTCCACTGTGCCAATCTACACTTACAGTACATGGCAGCTGATTGAGGACTCACCAATTACCTCTGTCACAGTGGTAGGCTGATATTGATGGCAATTCCCTGACACCTCAGGTGCACAGATGCTGATGGTAGGAGCTGGACTCTTAAACGTTGTTGAAGGTGACCACCCAAATCCCAAATTGGAAGTAAATGCATTCATAAGTCAGTGTCTGCATGGTATGGGCACACATCTTTGAAACCAATCCTGCCAGGGTGGCTGATACCCATAGTTGACGTGCATCTACCAATGGCCTACGCTACATCTTCCCACTAGTAGTCAACCCAAAGCCATACAAGCATTACATTATTGAGGTGTGAGTACGTACTTACCCCTTTGCGGCTGCTGTGCTGCCCTCGAGCACCAATCCACCTCAGGGAAGGCCACTGCCAAAATGCGGGCCATTAAGGGGGTCAGGGTCCAACGGGCACCCCTCCCTCATTGGGAGGACGTCCCCAGCTGTGGCTCTGCAATCTTACATGCCCAGCATCTCAGGTCCTGCCACCGCTTTTTACAGTGGGTGCCTCAACTGGCAATGGACCCCAAGGGTCTGCACTTGGTTGCCACTGGCATGCTAAATCCCCGCTTTCTGATGGGGACTGACCTGAATGGTGACCCAGACATAAGGACAAAGTCATGTAGAGTGCCATCACAGGGACAGCTGTGGACATCACACATCAGACACATCTCATGACCATACTCATGTGTCATCACGCCACTAACGCTTAGACTCCTCACCCATCTCCATGTATCCACTCCATCTGCCGCGTCCCAACGCCTTTCATCCTCACACACATCACTATCAGACAGAACAGTGACATAAGACTCACCTGCTGCTCTGGTGCCCCATACAACTGTCCATACAGGGGTAGGACCCCATCCACAAGCTTCTCCAGCCCCTCCTGGGTGAAGGCTGGGGCCCTATCCCCTGCATGACGTGGCATATTGGCTTCCAGGGTCAGAACACAGCAGCACACGCAGTGAAGGCCTTGCTTGCACGAGTGTCAGGAGTCAAGTGAGCTATGCCACTGTAAATGGTGGTCACACCCGCTGTGTACATGACCGTCATCGACAGCTGTGATCACCATTGGCCCCAGTCTCCCATAGGCAACAATGTTATCCAATGAGGAGTTGCATGGAGATTGAGACCACCTACTGCCTTGACGACTAACGCTGGCGGAATGAGGTCAGTTCCATTTGTCCTGTGCATGCAGGACAGGCGGCTGCCATTTTTCATGTAAATAATGATTAGTAGATGAATTTTAGGTGCTTCATGGATGAAATTTAGTGACTACTGCATATATTGACTATGTCCACACATTGAATACATCAACTTTGATTTCTCCTATTCCCAGATTCAGTGCAATGTTGCTGATGAAACATGCCCCTGTGTACATGCCCCTAGTCCACCTTCCTACCCTAGAAGAGAGAAACGTCATACAGACGTATCGTCTGAACCGTCAGACCATCATGGAGCTGTGTACCCAGTTGGAGCCGGATCTGTTGCATTCCACATGTCATCCCTATGCCATCCCTCCCACAGTACAGGTGTTGTCGGTTCTCCACTTCCTTGTCTCAGGGTCGTTTCAGAGTATAGTGGGCTTGGCAGCAGGGATGTTACAGCCAATGTTCAGTAATGTGTAGAAGGATGTACTGTGTGCTTTGCTCAGACATCTGCCCTGCTACACCAGGTTCCCCCAATGTGCAGATATGGCCACTGTTAAAGCTGCCTTCTATGATTTGACACATGTCCCTCATGTGATAGAGGCCATTGATGGCACTCACATTGCCTTGCTTCCACCCAGGATTAATGAACAAGTGTACAAGAACCGGAAAAACTTTTATTGCATTGAAGTCCAGGTAGTGTGTCTCGCTGACCAATATAACTCCCAGGTTCCGACCAAGTTCCCTGGTTCTGTGCATGACTCATTCATTCTGCAGGAACAGAAACGTCCCACACATGATGGCACAACTACAGAGGGACATGGCCTGGCTCATCGGTATCTATCCAATAGTATGTGTGCCCCTGTAATTTCACCTCTCTTCACAATCTGCCCTGTTTCTCCACCAGTATTGAGATGGGTCCAACCTTTGTGCACACAGGTGACTCTGGCTATCCTAACCTTCCCTGGCTGCTGACACCTGTGAGATATCTGACTACAGATGCTGAAAACCATTTCAATGAGGCCCACGGCAGGATGAGGTGTATCATAGAGAGGACCCTTGGGCTACTGAAAGCCAGATTCCGGTGTCTACATGTCTCCAGAGGTGCCCTACTCTACAAACCACTTAAAGTCTGCCAGATTGTTGTTGCCTGCTGCATGCTACGCAATCTGGCCCTGAGACGTCACATCTCATTACTGGATGTCCATGTTCTATGTTCCCTGTACTGCTATGTCAACTGCAATTGCAGTGAGAAACATAGTTGTATCATCAGTTTAGCTATTTAACCTCACAATCCACATTAGGAGCATGTGTAGCCTAACATTTACTGACTGTGGAACATGCCTTTAGTTGAGTTTTGTCAGCTGTGAGGCAAGGACCATTGGGTATGGATGTCTAGGAAATGTGGACCTGACATGGGCATATGGTTGCAGATTCCACCTGCCAACACACACTAGGGATTTCAACATTGTACTGCATATGTGCTAAGTGGCCAACATTGACTCCTATTGTGATAGTTGTCCCTGTCTTGGTCTATTTGCAGGGCATTCGTGTGGTGTAACTCTGGTTCCCACCTTGCCTGTTGCCTCCCTTGACCCATGTATCCAGAACATGTCTGCTCTCCTATCATCCTTGCTACATATTGCTCTCCCTCTTGTCTATCTCACAAACCTTTGCAGGACAATAAGTTGATAATTTTTATAACAAAAAATCTTACTTATTACAATAAAGACACATAGGCAGTAGATGTGCTCAAAGGTGTTTAATGTGATTTACAAGTGCAATGGGTGATGAGTGAGTCATGGTACGTGAAATCATCAGAGTAGTTGTCCCAGCTGTAGGTAGTCCAGGTCCAGTATGCAAGGGGCCATGGTAAAATGGAGAAATGACAGAGGACAGTCAACAGGGTGTGTCAGTGGCAGACAAGAGAGAATGTTCAGGAGAGGATCACTTCCTGACAGTGGTCTTGGTCTTGGCATCAAGTCCTGAAAGATTTCTGGATGGACGTCTTTGCTTGGTTGGGAGTTCCTCAGCTACAGGGGGAGGGGTGCTGGTGGTCTGTGGGTCCTCTTGCAGGGGCTCCTTCCCACTAGATGTTGCTCTGTTGGAATGTTGCTAGTGGAAGGGGCCTGCTGCTCGGTGGAGGACGCACACAGGATGGTGGTCAGTTCCTTGTGCATCCCTGCAATGGAGGCCATGATGGCATTGAGGGTCTGCCACTGCTGCATGGCCTCCTGGTGGTATTCCCCCTGCAGCCTCTGGTCCTCCTGCAAAGGTTGAGAGGATCTGGCCCATGGTGTTCTGTGAATGGTGGTACGCTCCTAGGACTTGGGAGATGGCCTCCAGTCTTTTGGTGAGGGTGCCCCATCTGTTGTGCCACAGGTGCTATCCCAATGCTCCTGGCCCACTGTGCCTGTGCCCCTGGCACAGTCTGCCCACTCCCAGTTGCACCAGGACCTTCATCATCTTGGGTGTGTGGTCTTGACTCTTGTCCCTGTACTGTGGAGCACACTGCTGATTGAACTGTCCTTGGGACACAGGTTTGGGGATGAAGGGTTGGCTGTGCTATAGTAGCCACATGGGTGGGGGACTCCTAAGTGTCCAGGGTGTGGCTAGTGGGGGAGGACTGACCAGTTGTCCCAGATGGGCCAGGCAAGTCATCAATCTCCCGACATCCCAAGGGGCCTTCATCCTGGGGAGGGCTTGCTCTCTCTAGCATCTGCTGCAGGGTGGCAGCGGGACCTGTGGCTGGAAAGGGAGGGAGTTAAATTGTGGAGATGTACTTGTTCGTATCATTGTCTGATGCATGGAGTTGCTTGCCTCGCTTCCCAGTGATGGCAATGACAGATGCAGCACTGCAGACATTGCTTGCGGGTGATGGATTGTGCCATTGTTTCCATTTTTCATTGAGGGTTGAGGATAGTGGATAGCATTGCTGTCATTGCCATGTGTTGGAAAGCAGTGGAAGCATCCAGTTGGTGTGGCATGTGCTATGGTTTTCCATGCAGGTTTTCCACTGTGAAGTGGGACTGTTTTAATGTGTAGGGAGTGATGCATTGTGGGTTTTGTGGTGGTTGGCATTGTGATTGGTATCTGTGCATTAAGGAGGAACTGTGTGGGAATAGTGGTAATGGGATGGTGTGGCATGCAGGGGAGGGGTGTGGGTTGATTGTGGAGGTGCGAAAGTGTGAGATGGGGTGGATTAGGGAGTGATGGGTAGTGGGGACGCATGCTGCACAGGACTGGTTGGTGCCTGGGGAGTGTTGTCTACTTACCAGAGTCAAGCTCTCCGATGATTCCAGTCAGGCCCTCAGGATGCATGTGTCCAAGACCTTCTCCTCCCATGATGTGAACTCAAGGGGTGGAGGTGGGGACCCACTGCTAGTCTTGTTGATGGCAATCTGGTGATGTGATGCCATGGAACACACCCCGTCATTCCACCTCTTTCTGATATCCTCCCTTGTGTGTGGATGTGTGCCCACTGAGTTGATCCTGTCAACAATCCTCCGCCATAACTCCATTTTCCCTGCTATCAAGGTTTGCTGGACCTAAGCTCCAAACAGTTGTGGCTCTACCCTGACAAATTCATCTACCATGACCCTCAACTCATCATCTGTGAAAAGTGGGTGCTTCTGACAGGACATGGTGGTTGTGTTGTGGGTGGGGGTGTGTGTTGTGTGTGTAGGGCGCAGCGTATGGTGCTTGGTGGTGTGGAGGTGTTTGGTTGTGTGTGCTGGTGGTATCTGTTGTTTGTGTGCAGTGGCAATGTGTGTATTGTGTTGCTGGTGCAGTTGTGTGGTGTGTGATGTGTGGGAAATGTGTTGGTGCCTATGGTATTGATGTACAGTGTCCTCTGTTGGTGTGCTCCTCAATGTCTATGTCAGTAGTTGTGGTTGCAAAGGATTGTGGGTGTGGGTGAGGGTGTGTATATGTGCAGTGAGCAGGTGTATGTGGTGTGTGTCAGATGTGGGGTATTCAGACTGTCCAATGTGGTGTCGGGTTCTGGTGGAGGTGATTTTTAGATCGCAGCGATTCGCACCGCCAATGGTATTCTGTCATGCAATAACCGCTGTGCTGATTTGTGGGTCGTAATATGGAGGGCTGGATGTTGTTGGCATTGCTGTGCTGGTGGTGGGACCATCTCTCTCTGCCCTCAGTCGACCTGGCACTGCGTTGATACTTTTGGATCTGTCCACAGCCTTCAATACCATCTCCCCATGTTTGCTAGTCGACTGGGGTTTTCAGGTATGGCCCTGCAGCTGCTGTCTTCCTTTCCCAAGGACGGATCCCGGAGGGTAGCAGTAAACCAATTTTTATTAGATCTGTTTTTCTTACCTTGTGGGGTAACCTAGCGCTCATCTTCAAGCTCATCTATAAGCCCTACCCTCTTTAACCTGTACGTTTCCCCCCTTGGCAAAATCATTCGTACTTTTGGGCTACAGGTGGTGTCCTATGCTGATGACACCCAGCACATCATGTCAGTTAACAAGGATACGGAGGCTGTTGCTAAGAATTTCAATCATTGTATGACAGCTATAGCTGGGTGAATGAGAGGAATTACCTTAAGCGCAATGGGGAAAAGGAGGAGGTTTTGCACTTTGGATTGCAATCCTCCATCTGGAATTCGAATTGGTGGCCTGAGTCACTGGGTACCCCTTCTAACCGACTGAGAAGAATCTAGGGGTGATGTTGGACAGTAAGCTCTCGTTAGATTTGAAGGTCATTCGTATTGTAGCATCGTGTTTCTGGCTGATCAGAATGCTGAGGACGATTTCTCCTCTCCTTTCCCTCAGCTCGGAAACAAGAAGCTCTTTTATTAGTTATGTGTAGAGTGGAATATTGTAATACCCTATATCTGGATGCGCAAGGGTGTCCAAGCCAAGCTGCAGTTGGTGCAGAACTCGCTGGCCAGACTTACACTGAATTTACAGAAAAGACAGTCAGTGACCCAAGGACTATAGGCCCTTGATTGGCTCTGTTGGAAAATGCCCTCTCTAAAGGGTCTCCCTTTTGCCTTCATCTTCCTCTTTTTCTAACCTCATCTTTATTGGCTTTAGGACTTTGAGCACTTTACCACTGCTAACCAGTGCTAAAGTGCACGTGTTCTCTCCCTAAAACATGGTAAAATTGGCTCATACCCAATTGCCATATTTAATTTACTTGTAAGTCCCTAGTAAAGTGCACTACATGTGCCCTGGGCTTCTTAATTAAATGCTGCTAGTGGGCCTCCAGCACTGATTGTGACACCCACATGGGTAGCCATTTTAACCATGTCTCAGGCATGCCATTACAAGGCTTGGTTGTGCAGTTTCACTGCCACTTCGACTTGGCATTTAAAACTACTTGCTAAGCCTCAAATACCCTTTTTATTACATATGTAACATATAAGGTGGGCCCTTGTTAGCCCATAAGGCATGGTGCTATGTATGGAAAAGACAGGGCATGTACTTGTAAGTTTTACATGCCCTGGTAGTAAAAAAATCCCAAAATTGTTTTTCACTACTGTGAAGCCTGCTCCTTTCTTCGGGTCAGCATTGGAAAGTCCCTCACATACTTTAAAAATTTAAGGCCCATATTTATACTTTTTCACGCAAAACTGCGCTAACGCATTTTTTCATGAAAAGGTTTACAGCCGGCTAGCGCCATTCCAAGATGTAGGCCGAACGTCTCATTTATGGAATGGTGCAAGCCAGCGCAAAGGGTGGGCTAATGTCAAGGAAAATGATGTTAGCAGGGTGAGGGTTGCGGTATGGGAGAAGGGGGTTTTGCACCAAAAAAATGATGTTAGGCTGATTAGAGTAAAAAATGATGACTCTAACTAGCCCAGCGTCATTTCTTGTTGCAAAACCTACCATACTACATGACTCCTGTCTTATAAAAGACAGGAGTCATGCCCACCACCCCAATGGCCAGCAAAGGGGACAAGGGTCCCCAGGTCATGGCCATTGCACCGAGTGCCATATAGGGGGGCCCATTACAGGGCCCCCAATGGCATTTGGAAAAATAATGCAAAATACCTACCTCTACTTACCTATACTTACCTTGGATGGGGTCCCCCATCCTCCACTGTACCTCTAGTGCGGGTGGGGGTGTCCCGTGGGCCTGGGGAGGGTACCTGTGGACTTATTCCATAGTGTTCCACCAAGGAAATGGGCTCACGGGTCCCCTAATGCCTACCCTGACCTAGGAGGGAAGCGGGCCTAAATAATGCATCTAAGCAAAGCTTAGCGCCATTATTTTGGCCTGCTTCCCTCCTGAGCACCATTTTTGCATGGGAGGATAAACAAGGTGTCTGGGCTTTAGAGCCATTTTTTGCCCGGGAATGCCTACCTTGCATCTCATTGACGCAAGGTAGTTCCCCGCTGGCCAAAAATGACTTTAACTCCATAACTTTGGCATTAGACGGGTCTAGCGCCAAAGTATAAATATGGAGTTAGGTTTGCGCTGAATTAGCGTAAAAAAATGATGCTAATTCAGTGCAAAGCTAGTATAAATCTGGGCCTAAGTGTTGATTTCTGGTCTGAAAGGAGTGGCATTGTCATGGTTGGAATGGTATTGAGAAATCCTGCATACTGGTGAAGTTGGATTTGACATTACCATTTTAGAAATGCCACTTTTAGAAAATAATGAACACACTTAGGGGCCACCCAGTATTCCCCTAGGTATTGGGTAGAGACAATGTCTCACTTAAAAATGTACATATGATCCAGTCTTCAATTCATGAATAAACAACTCCGTACTGTTAAAATCCAATATATCACTCAATAGGATTCAGCAAGTTCAAACAAATGTACAACAAATCCAACGAAAATGTCCATCTCATAAACAACAACACTGTATATAACCCCCCTAGATCACAAGATTGAATCCCGACAGAAGATCCAGGAAGGGGTTATAACCCTCTTCATGACACAGTCCTGCACAATAATTGCCTGGTTTTCGGTCCCAGTTCAAGCAATATCATGGACTTTCAATTCAGCTTGCCAAATGAGAAGATAATGTTGAGATTGCGGCCTGCGGTGGCAGTCAGAGGTCCGTCAGACCATCATCAGGACTCAGTGTTGTCAATTAATACAACAGGTTGCAAAAATAGACTCTGTAGCAATACACAATTGGACTTCAACCTTTTAAATATGGGACCACTAGCGTCTGTCTCCATCTGCATTCGCTCAACACATGCAAGTCAGACTGCTGATTTTGATATGGCTCTGTGAAACGTTTGTGTGAAGCCCGCTCTTAAAATTGATAGTGAGAGATAGGATATCGGAAATCTCTCATCTTGTTTTATTAGCCTTCTTTTCTGACAAGGCAAAGTTTGTCACAGAGCAATAATCATCAATAGTTTTTAACACACAGGAGTTCATTTGTTAATAGAGCTTCTTCTTTTCTTTTCCAGGTATCCAACTTAGGATGCCAAAGGAGCCCCTCTCCCCAAACCCTGGTGAGAACAAACCATAGGTAAAGAGGCGGTTGAAGAGAGAAAGTAAATCCAAAATAAATCTTGCTCTTCAGCTGTTTATGGTGTCACTTTTATTTGATTTTGTTTGTACGTTTCTGATCTCTGTTTTGTTCTTCACTTCTTATTCTTCCTTATCTCACGTTTTCTCTTCGTTTCAGTATAGTTCTTTCTCAATTGTCGTCCTCTTTCTGTCCCCCACATTACTCATTTTCTTATTTTTCTCTATTACTTTTCTCCCTGTTCTCTGGTCATTTTGATTATATTATTGTATTCTCTATAAGAAATGTTGGCCCTCATTTTGACAATGGCGGTAAAAACCACTTGCCGCTGCAGCGACGGCTGCCAAAAGAACGGTGCCGCGGCTATCAGCCATCCGCTGTATTATGACCACAGCCGGATTTCCGCCAGAAGGATGGTGGAAATCTGGTTGTGGCCATGCCGATGGATAGCGGTAAAGTAGAGCTGCTGCCACCAGCAGCGCCACGCCAGTAGACCGCTGCAGCCATATTAGGACCCATAATATGGCCTGGCAGTGTTCTGCTGGTGGACACTGCTGGTGGCAGCAGCGCCCTGTCCCTTCTCCTGCCGAAGGACCCCCTGAGCACAGGTAAATTGGGTCTCCAACAGGGGAGGGGGCTGGAGGGTTGTGTGGGGGTGTGTGTTTATGTTTGTATGTGCGTGGATGCGGGTGTGTGTTGCCTGTTGGATGCAAGTGTGCATGTATGGTGGTGTGAGTGCGTGTATGTTGCGTTTTGTGACTGCATGTTGGGGTGTATGTTTGGAAGTGTGTACGAGTGTGTGTGAGTGGATGTATGCATGCATGGATGTTTGTGGGAAAAGGGTGTGTGTGTGTGTGTGTGAAGGGGGGTGTGAATGTAGGTGGGGTGGGGGGCTTTGGAGAGGCAGGGGAGTAACTGGAGAGGAAGGAGGTGTGGGGGAGACCCCTTTCAGTGACAGGGAAGGGATTCCCTGTCACTCATAGTGCCTACCGCCATGGTTTTTGTGGCAGTAAGGAAGCCACGAAAACCATGGTGGTAGGCGAGGTCATAATCCCGCAGGTGGAACAGTGACGGCCGATGGGCTGGAGATGGATATCTCCAGCCCGGCGGCTGTTACCGCCATAGCGGTCGGAGTGGTACATTGGTGAGTTGGCTTCAGCCAACCTGCCGATGTCATAATATGGTGGTAAGTACCTCCAGCCTGTTGGCAGTACTTACCGCCATATTACGGCTGACCGCCAGGGTCGTAAGAGGGCCTTAATCTCTGTTGCATGAAAAACAAAATAAATCAGAGAAATTGTGTGGGTTAGTATCATCCCTTCCTAAATCATGCTCCTGGGTACATGTTAAGGATGCCACTTCACTTGCTGTGTGTGTCACTGCTTCTGTTATCCCTTTTTAAATAAATTCCTCTCCATTTCCCCTCCCAGGAGTTACAAGATATTCTTTGGGTGAAAACTATTTGCAGATGTGAAGCACTTTATTCACCATGTTCCCTTTTTCTTCAGATAAAGAGTTTCCATATTGAACCAATTGTTCTACTGACCCCATTACCTGTTCCATCCAAACTTTGGCATACAAAGTTGTTTGATTTTGTAGAAGAAGTAAATGTAAAATTTGTGCTGCAGGAAGCCTTAGAAAAAGCTAAATCCAGATACAAGGTATATGCTCTTTGCAAAAGGACCCCTGTAGCTAAAAAAGATAAATAAGAGGAGGTTGAAAAACTATAGTTACCTACTAAGCTTTTACATTTGAAAAAATCCTCCAAGCAGTAACCAAAAGTTGTGGGACCATTCCCCATCAAAGAGAGTGTTAATCCAGTCACTGCATAGCTAATGTTGTCCTAGCCTATGAAAATGTGTACTGGTGTGTATGTACTGTTAGTGAAACCATGTTCTGCACAAAAATGCCTTGCTCCAAATTCCTGGTCTGGAATACTGAAAAGGAATAGTAAGAACCTATGATTTGAGGTGCAAAGATTGTTAGAAAACGTTTACAATATCTGAGAGATTAAAAAGGATTCAGCCCAGAGGGGCCAGCTTCCAATCTTCTTGCTTCACATTTTGTATTTGAATTTTATGTCAACAATCTAGGCAAATAAGCAGCTCACACTTGAGGCAATGATCTTAGAGGAGGGATACTGCAATGTGGCAAAAGTTTGCCTTCCCTTGCTTGCTGCCCCTATAGGCTAAACTCACAACTGCTACACCCATTTCAGGGAAGGAGTGGCTGGTGGTGCCCTGGGGATGATGGCACTGCCTGGGAAAAGGCTCCACATCTCTGAAGGATGCACTATGCAGAGACACCAAATGTAAGAATCAGAAACCATATTAGCCTTGAAGGCACAGAACTTGTAGGAGGCTGGCCTGGCTTATAGTAGGTACCTGATGGTACTTACACCTTGTGCCAGGTCCAGTTATCCCTTATTAGTAGATTAGTAGTGTTCCAGCAGCTTAGGCTGATAGAGGTAGCTATAGCAGAGCAGCTTAGGCTGAACTAGGAGACATGCAAATCTCCTACTATACCACTGATATCATATAGCACTATATCATAAGAAACACAATACTCAGAGTTACTAAAAATAAAGGTACTTTATTTTAGTGGCAATATGCCAAAAGTATCTCAGAGGATATACTCCCTTAGGAGGTAAGTAAAATCCACAAAACATACACACAAACCAAAATCAGGTAAGTAAAACACTTAGAAAAGTAGTGCAAACACTGTGGAACACAATAGAATGCAATAGGAGACAATAGGCCTAGGGGCAACACAAACCATATACTCCAAAAGTGGAATGCGAACCACAAATGGACCCCAGGCCTAGTGTAATGTGTAGAGGGTGACTGGGAGTGTAAGAAAACACTAAGGGTGTCCAAGATACCCCACCCCAAGACCCTGAAAAGTAGGAATAAATTACCCTACTAACCCAGAAAGACAGTAAAATCGAGATAGGGGTTTCTGCAAAGGCAACAACTGACTGCAAAGCACTGAAGATGGATTCCTGGACCTGAGGACCTGCAAAGGAAGGGGACCAAGTCCAAGAGTCACGCAAGTGTCCAGGGGGGCAGGAGCCCACTAAACCCCAGATGAAGGTGCAAAAAGGGCTGCCTATGGGTGGAAGAAGCCAAAGATTCTACAACAACGGAAGGTGCCAGGAACTTCTCCTTTGGTCAGAAGATGTCCCATGGCGTGCTGGAGGATGCAGAGTCATTTCCATGCAGAAAGACCACAAACAAGTCTTGCTAGCTGCAAGAGTCGCAGTTGAAGATTTTGGATGCTGCCAGGGCCCAGGAAGGACCAGGAGGTCATCACTTGGAGGAGGAGACAGAAGGGGCACTCAGCAACAGAGAGAGCCCATGCAGAAGCAGGCAGCACCCACAGAAGCACCTGAACAGGCGTTCAGGAAATCTGAGCACGGCGGTTGTCTCAACACAACAAAAGAGGGTCCCACGAAGCCGGAGGTCAACTCAGCGAGTTGGGCAATGCAGGATGGCGCGCTGGGGACCTGGGCTGTGCTGTGCATGAAGGAAGTCTTGCAAAAGTGCATAGAAGCCCTAGCAGCTGCAGATCACGGAGTACACAGGATTACTGTCTGGCGTGGGGAGGCAAGGACTTACCTCCACCAAATTTGTACAGAAGGACCACTGGACTGTCGGGGTCACTTGGATCCAGCTCCTGTGTTCCAGGGACCACGCTCATCAAGATGAGAGGGGACCCAGAGGACCAGTGATGCAGAAGTTTGGTGCCTGCGTTAGCAGGAGGATGATTCTGTCGACCCACTGGAGATTTCTTCTGGGATTCCAGTGCAGGGTGAAGGCAGACAGCCCTCAGAGCATGCACCACCAGGAAACAGTTGAGAAAGCCATCAAGATTAGGCCCTACAATGTTGCTGGTAGTCGTCTTGCTACTTTGTTGCGGTTTTGCAGGCGTCCTGGAGCAGTCAGCGGTCGATCCCTGGCAGAAGTTGAAGAGAGAAGTGCAGAGGAACTCTGGTGAGCTCTTGCATTCATTATCTGAAGAGAAACCCACAGGAGAGACCCTAAATTGCCCTCAGAGGAGGATTGGCTATCTAACCAGGTAAGAGCCTATCAGGAGGGGTCTCTGACGTCACCTGCTGGCACTGGCCACTCATAGGTCTCCATTATGCCCTCACATCTCTGCATTCAAGATGGCAGAGGTCTGGGACACACTGGAGGAGCCCTGGGCACCACTCCTGGGGTGGTGATGGACAGGGGAGTGGTCACTCCTCTTTCCTTTGTCCAGTTTCGTGCCAGAGCAGGGGCTGGGGGATCCCTGAACTGGTGTAGACTGGTTTATGCAAGGAGGGCACCATCTTTGACCTTCAAAGCATTTTCAGAGGCCAGGAGAGGCTACTCCTCTCAGGCCCTTAACACCTATTTCCAAAGGAAATCCTTTGTTCTGCCTTCCTGGGACTGGGCTGCCCAGGCCCCGGGGGGGGCAGAAACCTGTGTGAGGGTTGGCAGCAGCGGTAGCTGCAAAGAAAACCCCAAAGAGCTAGTTTGGCAGTACCTGGGGTCCATGCTGGAGCCCCAGGAATGCATGGGATTGGCACCCCAATACCAGATTTGGCTTGGGGGGTCAATTCCATGATCTTAGACATGTTACATGGCCATGTTCGGAGTTACCATTGTGAAGCTACACATAGGTATTGATCTGTATGTAGTTCACGCGTGTAATGGTGTCCCCGCGCTCACAAAGTCCAGAGAAATTGCCCTGAACAATGTGGGGGCACCTTGGCTAGTGCCAGGGTGCCCTCACACTTAGTAACTTTGCACCTAACCTTCACTAAGTGAGGGTTAGACATATAGATGACTTATAAGTTACTTAAGTGCAGTGTAAAATGGCTGTGAAATACTGTGGACGTTATTTCACTCAGGCTGCAGTGGCAGTCCTGTGTAAGAATTGTCTGATCTCCCTATGGGTGGCAAAAGAAATGCTGCAGCCCATAGGGATCTCCTGGAACTCCAGTACCCTGGGTACCTAGGTACCATATACTAGGGAATTATAAGGGTGTTCCAGTGTGCCAATCAGAATTGGTAAAATTAGTCACTAGCCTGCAGTGACAATTTTAAAAGCAGAGAGAGCATAAACACTGAAGTTCTGGTTAGCAGAGCCTCAGTGATACAGCTAGGCACCACACAGGGAACACATATAGGCCACAAACTATGAGCACTGGGGTCCTGACTAGCAGGATCCCAATGACACATATCAAACACACTGACAAAATAGGGTTTCCACCATGAGCACATGGGCCCTGGCTAGCAGGATCCCAGTGAGACAGTAAAAACACCCAGACATATACTCACAAACAGGCCAAAATTGGGGGTAAGAACGCTAGAAAGAGGATACCTTCCTACAGAACTCTCACAATGTTTGGAGATGACAGTGGCAATCTTGAAGATGTTGTCTTATATGATCACACCAAAAGCACACCAACTGCTAGGACAAGGAGTGGTGTAGTCCCGATGGGGTCTTTGGTGCTCCCTGTCTGGACCTGTCAATAATACGTTTGTGATCAAGTTCAATATTAAATACTGAGACATTTTTAAGAATGACCAGACACCAGTTTTGATTTGAAATTTTATAATAAGCTATCAGGCAAAATACATGAAAAATGCCACCAGTAAGGTTAGCAGACCATAAGTACAAAGAATGCAAGGGTAATTATCTACGTGAGTTACAGCGTCCCACCAGGTAATCTAAATACTTTGGGCCTGATTCACATAGGGAAACTTAGACAAGAAGTCTAAGTTGATTCACAAAGGTAAACTACCAGTGAAGTTAGACATTTGGTCTAAGTTTAGACTTTAAGGGGGTCATTATAACCCTGGCGGACGGTGTTAAAGGTGCGGTAATACCGCAAACAGGCAGACGGACAAAAAAAGGGAATAATGACCCTGGCGGAAACCGCCAACAAAGACAGCCACTTAACACACCGCCCGCCACGGTGGTACAGACAAGCAGCGCGGCGGTTACCGCCAACAGACAGGCGGGAGACAATGTACTGCCCACACTATTACAACCCGCCAATCCGCCACCTTTTCCGGTGCGGATGCACCGCGGATAAAAACACGGCGGAAACAGCTTTTGCTATGGGAAAACGCTCACCTGAACACATCCCACGAGGAAGGAGGACACCATGGAGCCCGAATTACAAATCCTACCTGCCCTTGTTTTTCTGCTCCTTTACGACCAACAGCTACGTAGGCGCAGAAGATACCGGTGAGTACTGCACCTACGACACGGGGGAGGCAAAAGTTAGGGGGACACCCACCAAACACCCCCACCCCGCCCTTGCATATCACAATATACACACCAATGCAGTCACAAAAATCACAGTAACAAACCACAATCCCCCTGGAAGAATGCAAAGACAATGCGAAATTCGGGCAAACATTGTAATGTGCCAATATACATGTCATACAAAAATATACAGATATACATATCTCAAAATCACTCTTATTTACACATACAATCCGAGAAGTAGTGCAGATATGTACACAACAATGTCCGTGCACCAACAGTCCAAAAATGCATGGGCGAGGCCCACAATAGATACCTGACCAAAATCGGAGAGAACACTGCCGGGGCATCAGATAGAAACACTACAGGCACCTCAGGGGGAAGGGAACGGGGGGCACCTCAGCCAGATGAATGCGAAGCCAGATCCACGACGGGGCTCCATACCCATTGATGTATCCTGGGGAGTGCAAAGCCACAGTCTCTCAAGTCACTACAGTGGGTGGTTTGCCCACTGTGCCATCCTGGGGAGTGCAAAGCCACAGTCTCTCAAGTAGATGCAGGTCTCCACTGGTTGTGGAGGGGGACTGGTGCCCAGACTGGATGAGTCTCCACGTGAAAGTACCTGTCCTGTCACTGTCCCAGCTGCACATGGGATAAGGATGGCTGATGTGGCGGTCCATTCATTCCTACAAGATGCATGCCTTGTTCAGCTGTGCTTTGCCATGGCGTTTCAGGACTGTTCAGCGGTGCTTTGCCATGGCGGTCTTTGCCCTGTTCAGCGGTGCTTTGCCATGGCGGTCTTTCCCCTGTTCAGCGGTGCTTTGACATGGCGGTCTTTGCCCTGTTCAGCGGTGCTTTGCCATGGTGTTTCAGGACTGTTCAGCGGTGCTTTGCCATGGCGGTCTTTGCCCTGTTCAGCTGTGCTTTGCCATGGCGGTCATTGCCCTGTTCAGCGGTGCTTTGACATGGCGGTCTTTGCCCTGTTCAGCGGTGCTTTGCCATGGCGTTTCAGGACTGTTCAGCGGTGCTTTGCCGTGGTGGTCTTTGCCCTGTTCAGCGGTGCTTTGCCATGGCGTTTCAGGACTGTTCAGCGGTGCTTTGCCATGGCGGTCTTTGCCCTGTTCAGCGGTGCTTTGCCATGGCAGTCTTTGCCCTGTTCAGCGGTGCTTTGACATGGCGTTTCAGGACTGTTCAGTGGTGCTTTGCCATGGCGGTCTTTGCCCTGTTCAGCGGTGCTTTGACATGGCGTTTCAGGACTGTTCAGCAGTGCTTTGCCATGGCGGTCTTTGCCCTGTTCAGCGGTGCGTTGCCATGGCGGTCTTTGCGCTGTTCAGCGGTGCTTTGCCATGGCGGTCTTTGCCCTGTTCAGCGGTGCTTTGCCATGGTGGTCTTTGCCCTGTTCAGCGGTGCTTTGACATGGCGTTTCAGGACTGTTCAGCGGTGCTTAGCCATGGTGGTCTTTGCCCTGTTCAGCGGTGCTTTGACATGGCGTTTCAGGACTGTTCAGCTGTGCTTTGCCATGGCGGTCTTTGCCCTGTTCAGCGGTGCTTTGACATGGCGGTTCTGATACGGACATTGGTGTGTGGCATGACGATCTATACACTGGGCATTGGTGTGTGGCATGACGATCTCTACAATGGGCATTGATGTGTGGCATGATGTTCCATCATTACCCAACGGGCTGTGGCTTCCTGGCCCCTCATGGGCTGTGACTCTGGAGGTGGTCTCTGGACCAGTGACGATACTTGTGCCCTCCTGGGCTGTGACTCTGGCGGTGGCCTCTGGACCAGTGACGATACTTGGGCCTTCCTGGGCTGTGACTCTGGCGGTGGTCTCTGGACCAGTGACGATACTTGGGCCCTCCTGGGATGTGACTCTGGCGGTGGTCTCTGGACCAGTGACGATACCTGGGCCCTCCTGGGCTGTGACTCTGCCGGTGGTCTCTGGACCAGTGACGATACTTGGGCCCTCCTGGGCTGTGACTCCGGCGGTGGTCTCTGGACCAGTGACGATACTTGGGCCCTCCTGGGCTGTGACTCTGGCGGTGGTCTCTGGACCAGTGACGACGGTGCTGGCGGTTGTGTCTGGACCGCCGGATATGATGGCGCACTTCTCCGCCGTGACACTCACAACAGGCTGGGCAGACTTCCTCTGGACCTTCCCAACCTTTGTTGGAGTTACAGCTGACTCACCAATCGCCTTCGATCCCATGTCACTTGTTGTCCCACCAGGAGTCTTAAGACGGTCCCGTCGTCCACTCTCCATTTTCAGAGCCTTTACAGGGGATGGGCTGTCAGTGCCTTGGCTCCGGGTCCTACTGCCTGCCCTGGTGGCCGGTGCACTCCAAAAACCTGGAACACGCACCACTGGTACTGGAGGCTTTTTGGCTGAGGTGCTACGACGGGACTGATGAATTGGAGGGGGGGTGGGGGCAAAAAGGTCAATTTGACAGAGGGACAGTTTCTGATGAACACTGGGATGGGTAGCTGGAGGGGGTCTGGGAGTGGAGGAAGAGGAGGTGGTTGTAGGAGGTGTCACTTTAGGTGTTTTGGGTGCAGGTGCAGGTACTGGAGGCTGTCGTGAAGTGGATGGATGTTGGGTGAGTGATTGCCGGCGTTTGTGTACTTTGGGAGGGGGCGTCACAGACACATTGGTAGAGGACACAGGGGACGTGTAAATGGCAGTGGAGGTGGTGAGTGCAGGTGAGCGGCTTGTGGTGCTGGGTGTCCTGGTGCGAGTCCTAGTGCCTGTAGATGTGGTGCATGCAGGTGTGTGTGTAGACGAGACTGGGAGGGAGGAGGGAGAAGAGAAGGAGGGGGACACAGTGGAGACAGTGGATGTTGCTGTGTCTGTATGTGGGTGAGGCTTGCGTGAGTGCCTGTGGTGTGTGTGGTGCCTATGTTTGCTTGAGCTACTTGTGTGTGTTGACTTGTGTGCATGCTGGTCTGTAGGTGTGCTTGGGATGGGCTGGGGTACAGGAGATTGGGTCTGGGTGGAGGAAGTTGGAGGGGGGAGGCTAGACACAGGGACAATGGCTGCCATTAGTGCTGAGGCCAGAGATTGCAGGGTTCGCTGAAGGACAGCCTGACCAGAATGAATGCCCTCCAGGAATGCATTACCGTGTTGCAACTCCCTTTCTACACCCTGGATGGGATTCACAATGGTAGACTGCCCAACAGTGAGTGACCTGAGGAGGTCAATGGCCTCCTCACTGAGGGCAGCAGGGGTGACTGGGGCAGGGCCTGAGGTGCCTGGGGCGAAGGTGATGCCCACCCTCCTGGGTGAGCGGGCACTGGGTGAACGCTGAGGGGCTGCTGGGAGGGCGGTGCTGGTAGGGGGGGTGGCGGCTGTACCTGTTGAAGTGGGGCGCACAGGTGGTGCCGCCACCACAGGGGTGCTCCCATCGGCGGACGAGTCCGTGTCGCTGGTTGGTGATCCGGTGGCCGACGTGAAGCTCCCCTCGCCCTCCGTCCCACTGGTGCATTCAGAGTCTGTGGTGTGGCCCTCCATGGCCATGTGGGATGCAGCTCCCTCGTGCTCCGGTGCCACTGTACCTCCGCCTGATGATGCTGATGTACAAAAGGACAGGGAGAGCAGGAAAAGGGGGGGGAGACAGAACAAAGAGAGTTTTAGTGCATGGCATGCCGCTACTGTTGGCGGACAAGACAGACGCAGCAGCCCCCTGCATTACGCTGTGCGCCTGACCTCTGCACATGCAATTTCTGGGACATGGCCTAAATGGCAATGGTGGGAATCTGCGCACATGGATGCCACAGGGGCAACTATACCTCAACTTGGCACTCTGCTGAGGTGGGGTTGAGTGCCACATGGCCTACATAACGGAGGGGCCTTGCCTACCTAACTCGCCCTGGCCTAGGGACACCCACAGCCCACCCAGACCCCTCCACTGCACGCAAAGTCCGCTGAATGAGGTTGTACTCACCCCCTTGTGTCTGCTGTGATGTCCTCAAGCGCCCATCCAACTCCGGGTAGGCCACCGCCAGGATACGGAACATCAGGGGGGTCATGGTGCGACGGGCACCCCTCCCACGTTGGGAGGCCATCAACAGCTGAGACTCCGGCGTCTTCTTGCTGCAGCGGCGAATGTCCTCCCATCTCTTACGGCAGTGGGTGCCCCGTCTCTGGTGGGCCCCCAGGGTCCGGACCTCCTTGGCGATGGCACGCCAAATGTCCCTCTTCTGGTGGGCGCTGACCTACATGACATGCACAAGGAAAGAGGAACAGTCATTACCAACTGCACCGTCAATGTGAGTGGCCCCCTCCCTACTCTGGCCATGTGGCCCATTCATTCCCATGCATAACTGTTCTATGTACTCTGCCCCCTTCCCTCTTCCACCCAGCCCTCTCCACCCAGGCCTAGCCCATACAACGTGCTCCCTGTGTACTAACCTGTTGGTCTGGAGGACCGTAGAGTAGCGTGTACTGGGGGAGGACCCCATCCACAAGTTTCTCCAACTCCTGTGCAGTGAAGGCAGGGGCCCTTTCCCCAGACGCAGCAGCCATCGTCGCTTCCAGACCGAGGCCACAGCAGCACTAGCAGTGTAGGTCCTCTCCTGTCGAAGGTCAGGTATCTAGTGAGTGAACAGATAGAAAATGGCGGTGACGTCCGCGGCGGTGACGTCCGCGGCGGTGCGCATCATCACCGCCGGCGCACCTGTTCATTGGCTCCTGGGACCCATAGGGTCCAATGTTAACCAATGCAGCATTGCGCCGCGGTCTACGACCGCCTACCGCGACGGTGTGCAACGCCAGCGCAGTTACCCCACAATCCCATTGTCCCAGTTTAGAGGTCAGGCAGACGCAATTTCAGGGGCCCACATGGCTTCATTTACTACTGCGTCATGCATAGCTAGGCCTATACTCACACATACAGGAAGGCTTTTTTGTCTGGTGTAGTCTTGTGTGTAACTGTGGGTACATACCTGGAGGAATAGTGACTGGTTCTTCGCTGTTGTCCTTCTTAGGCACCGTCAGCTGGGACATATGAGAAGATGGCGGAATCCTCCGGTGTACCGACCGCTGGTGGACCTGTTGACAATGGAAGAAAGACATATTATCATCACCTACCGGTTTGACCGTGCCACAATCCAGGAACTATGTACCCAGTTGGAGCCAGACCTGATGTCACCAATCCGCCATCCGACTGGAATCCCCCCTCTAGTGCAGGTGCTGTCAGTCCTCCATTTCCTTGCAAGTGGGTCATTTCAGACAACAGTGGCCATGGCATCAGGGATGTCCCAGCCTATGTTTTCCAAAGTGCTGTCCAGAGTGTTGTCTGCCCTGCTGAAACACGTAAGGAGATACATCATTTTCCCTGAGGTGGAGGATTTGCCTACAGTGAAAGGTGACTTCTATGCCCTTGGACATATCCCCAACGTCATAGGTGCCATTGATGGGACCCATGTAGCTCTGGTCCCCCCGCAGGAGTGAACAGGTGTACAGAAACCGGAAGAATTATCATTCCATGAATGTCCAGATGGTCTGTTTGGCAGACCAGTACATCTTGCAGGTAAATTCAATGTTCCCTGGCTCTGTGCATGAAGCCTACATCCTGCGGAATAGCAGCATCCCTGATATGATGGGTCAACTCCAGAGGCACCGTGTATGGCTATTGGGGGACTCTGGTTACCCCAACCTTTCCTGGCTATTGACCCCAGTGAGGAATCCCAGGACCAGGGCAGAGGAACGGTAAAATGATGCCCATGGGCGGACTAGGAGGGTAATCGAACGCACCTTCGGCCTTCTTAAGGCCAGGTTCAGGTGCCTCCATATGACAGGTGGATCCCTATTCTACTCACCGAAGAAGGTGTGCAACATCATCATCGCCTGCTCCATGCTCCATAATTTGGCATTGCGACGCCAGGTGCCTTTTCTGCAGGAGGATGATCCAGATGACGGTGTTGTGGCAGCTGTGGAGCCTGTGGAGCCAGTGGACAGTGATGAGGATGAAGCTGAGGATGAAGAAAACGACAACAGGGAGTCAGTCATACAGCAATATTTCCAGTCACACACAGGTGAGAACATTTTCTGGTTTAACATTACATTAACTTTCACACGTCTACCTCTATCCTGTACCTACATTTCACTCACTATTTGTTAATTGAGTTGTACCCTTCCATTTCAGTTTCACAAGTGTGGTAACCTACGTGTCAACTGCTTGCATCCTTCAAGGGCTTGTGATGTGTGACATTGGTATGTTAGCCTTACAATGGGTAACCCATTATGACACTGTAATTGATAATACAAAGTTCCAAATCATAGACTGACTCAAGATTTTTTTGGCTTTCAAGGGTGTTTATTTAAGTGCTAAAAAAATCAAGGAAGGCTGTAAAATGGGGATGGGTGATGGTGGAGGAATGTCCATGGCAGAGTCCAGTCTATTCGTCTCACAGGTGCACTGCCCATCTGGGCATTGGAAGTGGAGCTGGGGCAGTTCCAATCTGGACAGGGTGACAAAGTGGGACCATTGTGGGACAATCAGGGTGGTCTTATTTCCTGGCGGGGGTCTTGTCATCTTGCTCTGTCCTGTTCCTGGATCTCAGGGACCGCTTGCGTGGTGGCTGTCCGTCTGCAGGGGATGGGGTGCTGGTGTGGTGGTCCTGTGGCGGGGCATCCTGTCCACTAGCGCCGGCGGAGGTGGTGGGCAGTTCGTCATCCTGGCTAGTGTCAGGGGCCCCTTGGAGTACCACGGTGTCCCTCAAGGTCTTTTGAATGTCCTTCAGCACCCCTACGATGGTGCCCAGGGCTGAGCTGATGGTCCTGAGCTCCTCCCTGAACACCAAATACAGTTTGTCCTGCAGATGCAGGGTCTCCTGCAACTTGTCCAGGACCGTGGCCATCGTCTCCTGGGAGTGGTGGTATGCTCCCATGATGGAGGATAGGGCCTCGTGGAGAGTTGGTTCCCTTGGCCTGTCCTCCCTCTGTCACACAGCAGCCCTCCCAGTTCCCCGGTGTTCCTGTGCCTCCGTCCCCTGGACCGTGTGCCCACTACCACTGCCCCCAGGTCCCTGTTGTTGTTGGGGTGGTGGGTTAGCCTGGGTGCCCTGTAGTGGTGGACACACCGGTGATTGACCTGTCCTGGGTAGGGAGGTTTGGGCCCGCTGGGTGGATGCTGTGCTGGTGTTACCAGAGGGTGGCAGCTCGGTGTTGGGCTGTGGCTGGGCAAGGGGAACCGACTGTCCTGAGGCCCACGATGGTCCGGGCTGGTCATCAGGATCCAGTGGGGCAGAGCTGCTATCGTCACTGTGGGCCTCTTCTGGGGGTGGAGTGGTGTTGTCTGGACCCTCTGGTGTGGTGACGTTCCTTCGGGTTCCTGCAGGGGTATAAGAACATGATTATTGCATCTGTGTGTGTAATGGTGTGCAATGGTTGGGTGTGCGTGATCCCCAGTGCAGGCATTCCTGTGTGGGGGCTTGTGTGGTGATGGTTGGGGGGGTGTTCTGGGTATGTGCAGTGGGCATGCTTTAGTGAGGGGTGCCCATGCTTAGTTGTGTCATGCAGGGCTTGGTGTTGGGATGGGTGCTTGGTGTCATGGGTAGATTAGTGAGGATTTGGGGTGATAGGGGAGGGCGTGAGGGTGGGGGGGTGTGATAGCATGCAGGTAGGATGGGGGATGTGATAGTTAAGATTTGACTTACCAGTGTCCCATCCTCCACCGACTCCTCCGAGGCCCTCAGGATGCAAGATGGTCAGGACTTGCTCCTCCCATGTTGTTAGTTGTGGGGGAGGAGGTAGGGGTCCACCGCCAGTCCGCTGCACCGCGATGTTGTGCCTGGAGACCGTTGAACGCACCTTCCCCTGTAGGTCGTTCCACCTCTTCCTGATGTCCTCCCTATTTCTTGGGTGCTGTCCCACGGCGTTGACCCTGTCCACTAATCTGCGCCATACCTCCATCTTCCTAGCTATTGATGTGTTCTGTACCTGTGAGCCAAATAGCTGTGGCTCTACCCGTACGATTTCCTCCACCATGACCCTGAGCTCCTCCTCGGAGAAGCGGGGGTGTCTTTGGCGTGACATGGGGTGTTATGTGTGATGTGTGGGGTGGTGTATGTGTTGATGAATGTGGTGAGTGTAGTGGTATGTGGTGTTTTGTGCGTGGATGTTGTGTGGGTGATGGTGTTGTGTGCCTCTGTGTGATGGGGTTGTCAATAGCTGTGCTGTCTCTCTGGCCTTCTCGCAGAATTTCTGGTTGTAGGGGTTTATGTGTGATGTGGGTGTGTATTTTATATTGTGTTGGGTGTGTGGGAGTGGTGTGTGTATGTGTATCAGGTGTGTGTATTTTGAATTGTCCAATGTGGCGGTGTTTTGGAGATGTGTGTGTATTTTGAGCGCAGCGGTGTGTACCGCCAATGGAATACCGCGGTTGAAAGACCGCTGCGTGGATTCGTGGGTCGTAATAGCATGGGGGTGTTTCTGTTGGCGTGGAGGTGGAGGATTTGTTTCCGCCAGTTTATCGCTGACCTTTGGTGTGGCGGTGTTGTGTGGGTGTTTGAATTTCGGCGGATTCCGTGATGTGTGTCATAATAGCTGTGGCGGTCTACCGCGGCCGCAGCGGTGTATTGGCGGTCTTCTGCATGGCGGTATGCGCCTTATACCACCAATGTTGCAATGACCCCCTAAGTCTAAACTTAGACTTATGGTTTAAGTTTACCTTTGTGAGTCGGGCTCATCGTGCTGAAGCCACGACATTGTCACCAGACCTTGTGAATATCTTGGAGACTTGTTTTCCTTTTAAAAGCACGATCTGGAAGTTGAAGCAGACTACAGAGAAATATTCTAAGCAATTATGTTTTATAACAGTAACAAATTTGAGTAGCTTACGGTACAGTTTCAGAAGCAACGTTGAATGTGTATGAGAAGCAGAGACTGTGTATTCACAAAAATGTGAGTTATTTCATTTACTCCCACTAAGGTCATTTTCATAAACAAATACTTCTGTTTCTCAGTGCATTATCCTGAGAATAGTTTCATGCGGGACAATTTTCTAGAATTCACATGGCAGACGTGTTTTTGGAAATGTTTGCTCTACAATGTTCTCCATGCAAATATATATTTTTTCCAGTGGAGAAACTGCAGTCCCTACACGGACTCAAATTGAACCAGGGAGTGGGGGGTTCCCTCTTCCTTTTAAGCCCCGCAAAATCTTCAATGCTTGGTTAGAAGTGCTTTTTTCCATGGTAGGGAATCACTTGCAGAATATTATGAGTTTAATGGTGTTATTTGCAGTTCTCAAGGCAAAGCCCCTTCGAAGCCCCATTTCTGCACCTAAATAAAACATTTTGATTACAGTAAATCAACCATTCTGGCGGATTTTCTGCCATCATAGATTCATACAGTTCAAAACCTCCACTAATATTGATTTCTTTATTTTAATTTGTGTATGTAACATAGCACTTATCTGTTCCTAGATGACTAGGCACTCAATAGTTGATGAGATTAGTTATTTAATGCAATACTCCACCCAAAGATAGGGGAAAATTAAGTTTAGCAAATTATAATTTGATGATGACAATAATGTAATGTTCCAACGTTTCCAAAAGCTACTGCTCAAACACAATATAAGTCGTAGGCAAAACAAAAGCGAAAACACTAGTAAGATTAGATGTAATTATCCTCAGCAAATAGTGTAATCTGATGCTTTTGATTAAACTTTCGATTCTTCAGGACATCAAAGTGATTTGTGCATTGGCTTAGTTTAAGTGTCCCAATTAAGTCATTCGCAATTGACGCCCAGACAAAAGAGATTTGTCCATATCTGCGAATTTTTTGCATTTCCAAAACTGCGATTTCTTAACTAGAAATCGCAATTTTGGAAATGCAAAACCCCAGGGCGCTGGGGGCCAAGGCCCCCTTTGCTGTACCACAAAATTATTTTTTGGGACATGTAAGGTGCACACATGCCAAAAGGGCATGTGTGCTTTACATGTACATTTTAAAAATGCATTTAAAATTTAAAATTTTGCACATGGTTACCACCAGGTTCAACCTGGTGGTAAATAGCGATTCCTAAATGCCCAAATCGCATTTAGGAATGGCTTCATACATGTGCTTAGAAATCGCAAATAAGGATTCCATATTTGCGATTTCTTATTTAGAGAGCCGCCATTTGCGACTCTCTAAACAGGGTCGCAATTTTAAGGAATCGCTATTTTAGCGATTCCTTAAAATTGCGTTCAGAATGTCTTTCATACATTCTGAACTGGCTTTTTGCATTTGCAAACGGGCATTCACACCGTTTGCGAATGCAAAAAACCTTGATACATCTGGCCCATAGTTCTTTCTTACAATCCTTCTATTTTATTGAAATTAGATCATCATGTAGGAAGAGGGTGATTACAAAACTGGCCTCAATTCACAGAGTTTTTTTCATGTAACCAATCTGAATTTAGGTTTGTAAAAAAATCCACAGAAGTCAAATCATAGAACTGAGATGTGTTACTCCTGAGGAGTGAACTTAGTATAGTAGAAAATCCAATAGTTCACAAGGATGTAGGCTGTTTTCCCTGAAGTTGCATGGTACTGTGGTATTGGTAACATTGAGTGGGTTATTGTAGTTAGTCTGTAGTAATTTGACACTAGTTATGTGCAAATATTAGCAAGAAACCACAAAAGGGGGAATTAACATTTGGGACTGATTTTTCTCGCTGCAGAATCCCAGGGAATTCTCCATTCCCAGCAGCTCTACCAGTGGGTGGGGCGTGGGTGATAGGACTAGGGAAAGGAAGGAAAATATTTTTTCTAGAAGTGTTCAATGTTGTCTGCTGTGTTGGTTTTATCAATCTGGCCTATACAGCACTTTAAGCATTCAGACACCATTAGATACCAATAAAATATCTCCTGTTATTTGTGTACTGCATTCAAGAACAATTAACTGGTTGAAACAAAAGGAGGTCAACAGTTGTTGAGGAACTTTATGTTTGAAAGCAACATATGCCTTTTTTTACATTGACTTTGCTCTATGAACATGTCAGCATATTGTGCTACCTTACCCACTGAAGGATGTCGAATCTCTTACCATCCGTACTTCCCCGGTTAATTCTGTGTTTGTCTCATCTTGTTTTATTAGGGTAATAGACTAGTGGGAGCTCGTTGAGGACGATAGGGGGACAATGGATGAACATTTGTATTTTATCATGGAAGGGGAAAGCACGTCCACTGAACTATTACAAAAGGTGCAGTCACAGTTAACCCCTGTCAATAGCTATGTGCAATGCCCTCCCACCCCCACCCCGCCCCCGTGCACTGAATAATAGCACAGTTGTTCATCAGGGCATTGACATGTGGGGCATTATTTACAAACTTATTTGTTCAGTTAGATTTATTTACAGCACTATGCAGTCTTAAGGTTACATGAAATATAATTGATAATTATATTGTACAATATATTTTCCTACAGCAGCTTCAGATTTCCACTTAAATGCATAGGAGTGAATTTATGACAGCCACAACAAAGTAGCCTGTAACAAGGGATACAGCAGATTTTTAGTCACTATGTAAAGACTTTATTGGTGGTGCTTCACTCAGGAAGTCCTGGCTACAGACAGTGGCAGGCAAATTGTTTAAATACATAACATATATTTAGAGTGGACTTTAGTTTAACTTCTTGTTTCTGTCTCATTTGTCCGTTCTTAATTCAATGGCTTTCTTTCCTGTTGTTGTGTTCGTCCCAGTTAGGAGCATTTCAGTCTAAGTATCCTGGATGGATGTGTTGTATCCTTCCACTGCGGAATTGAGGGGACTCTTTTATTTTGCAGTAATCACACAATGGGAATGCACGTGTTTCCTGTTTCCCTCATTCTTTAACCTGCCCTTTCACTCCTCCAATGTGTTCTCTTTTTTCCTCCTTCAATGCTTCGCATCCCACTCCCAGTATTTTTTAACACAAAGGCCTAGCAACTACAAAGTGCCACCAGGCCACTTGCTTCCTTTCTTTCATCTGCCGTGCACTTGATTTTCACTTTAAAATGTTATAATTTACCATGTCAATACATTATTTTAAACATGTCCACCATGCATCACAAGACATGTGTGCACTCATGTCATAATGCAGAGTGCACATGAATCATGAGGCATGCATGCACAATGGCAGCCGTCTTGGAATGGGTTTTATCAGAATACTGATCACCAGATTGCCAGTCATGCGTGCACATGCATCTTTACTTATATATTTACCAAAAAAGCATTAGCATGGTCAACAGCGCAGTCTTTTAGAGCTGAGTCTTATTGTCTTTGCCAATATATATTTAAGGAACTGTGGTGAATTTTAAGGCAATTTAATCTCATGTGACAAATAATGATCCCTTTCTGGGATTTGGTATAAAGACAGATTTCTCTCCTGATTATTGACACTCTGAATAGTCGTTAAGAAAGCTGAAATTGAGGATACCTCTTTTATATATTCACAGATACCTTTCACATCCATCTCAGAAAAATATGTAATATGCTGTATGAGACCTACACTTCCAGCAGTAGATAACACCATGTTTTACTCTAGCATCACCTCATAGTTCTCAAGTAGAACGTTAATCCTAATTGTATTTATTCATAACAGACATGAGACACTCCTGAAAATGGCATTTCATGTTTGGGATAGTGATTATTGAAATAAAAAACATTCCACTAAAGGAGGCTGCAGGAAATTAGCAGAATAAGGCATTTAAATGTACTGTGTATTAGCAGTCCATAAGTGAAAGTGGCTGGTCCATAAAGTATAATGGGAAGTCATATTTGTTGCATTTACAGCATAAAACATACTCTTGGCTGTTTCCAAAACTAACTTCTGCGGCCCTGGCCATATACAGTGGATGGTGATGGCAGCATAGCATGTTGTGAATGACCAGTAGCTGACCTGAACAGACATTTCTACCTGTTTATGGATATGACCACAATGCCCACAAGCCTCCTCAGGTAACATTGCAATCACGCCAATATGAGAACCTGCACTAACATCCCTCCCTGAATGTTAAGAGCATGAGTATATACATGGTGTACGGTAGCAGCACTCAATATTACTTCTGATTTACTATATGTGTTGTTATCAAAGGAATTCACTTTGGATCACTCCTGGTCTGATGTCGCACGAGATGTAGGTGATGAGACAGTTTCTTAGACAGTGGAAGTGTATTGACTGCATTCCTGAGTGGCCCATCTTGGAAGGCTGACTAGAATCATGCACAGAGCTTCACACTTGTGCTCATGATGTGCAGAGGTGGTTCCCCTGTATGAGCGGAGAAGCATCACCCCCTCCCTCACACTGCTACAAAAAGAGTGCAAATAAAAGGATAATAAGGATTTTATTGCCATTTTATTTTGTACTCTGCTGAACGGAGTGTGGGCGTGGGGCCGGTGCATCATTGCTGCTGATTGGCAGCAATGAGGAGTGGCCCCTTTGTTTGAAGTACGCATGTAGCTTTGGATGGCTACCTTGGTGCAGCCAAACCGAAATGCTCAATTCAAACCTCTCAACCTTGTTGTCTAAGACAGCTGGGTTGGAGAGCAGGCACAGGGCTCCAGTGCCTTTAGGAGTGCTGGGCCTGTCTGCTACAGCCAATCCAGATGCTTCATCCATGCTGCTTAACAGCATGACAGCAGCATCTGGATTGGAAAGGGTAGTTGGCTTTATGATGTCACCTCATACTTGGAGGAGTCTGGAGCCCGGCAGTGGAGAGCATCAAGGACGTGCTGAGTCACAGTCTAAATCCACGTGGTTTGCCCAATGGACATTATGAATCCAATGATGGGAAAATTGAACTTGAGCAACTGTGTTGTACAGCTCAAAATTCGGTGCCCCAAACTCTCCCTTGTCGTAAGGCTTCTGGTGTTTAACCCAGCTGATCAGTGGTTGTTTGCCAACCCATGCCAAAGTTATCATATGGGAGTGCTGTTGGGAAAAGAATGCCCTGTGAAGAGGGGTAAGGACGCCCTGAAATGAATACAGTAGCTTTGGCAGCATTACCATTTTCATAAGAGCAATCCTTTCAGCACCTGGCAAAGGCAGCTTTATCCACCACTGGATCGAGTCAGTAAGCAAGGATATACAGGCACGATAGTTTGCCCACACAATTGAGTCCATATACCTATGATATATAATGCCTAAGTATCTAACTAGCTCCCTCACTGAGCATAAGGGGAATTCAAGCTCTGGTCGTGTAGTAGCAGCTGTGAGGGGGACTAATAGTGATTTACTCCAATTGATTTTGAGTTCCAACCATCACCCAACTGCAATTATATCCCATTTGATTGGATGAATGTTTCCAGGTAGGGTTCTTTATGAGGAGAAGAACATCATCCGCACACATAGACAAAAGGATGTTGCATATGCGAAATCATATACCCCTATGGTGGCAGTGTTCTCCTAAAAGTCAGGTCAAAGGCTCCATGACATTTAGGGGGTCATTCTAATCTTGGCGGGCGGCGGGAGCCGCCCGCCAAGCGGGAACCGCCAGAAGACCGTACCGCTGTCAAAAGACCGCGGCGGTCATTCTGAGTTTCCCGCTGGGCTGGCGGGCGACCGCCAGAAGGCCGCCCGCCCGCCCAGCGGGAAACCCCCTTCCACGAGGATGCCGGCTCCGAATGGAGCCGGCGGAGTGGAAAGGGTGCGACGGGTGCAGTTGCACCTGTCACAATTTTCAGTGTCTGCTATGCAGACACTGAAAATCTTTGTGGGGCCCTGTTAGGGGGCCCCTGCAGTGCCCATGCCACTGGCATGGGCACTGCAGGGGCCCCCAGGGGCCCCACGACACCCGTTCCCGCCAACCAGGTTCTGGCAGTCAAAACCGCCAGAACCAGGCTGGCAGGAAGGGGGTCGGAATCCCCATGGCAGCGCTGCCTGCAGCGCCGCCATGGAGGATTCTTCAGGCCAGGGGAAAACCGGCGGGAAATCGCTGGTTTCCCTTTTCTGACCGCAGCTTTACTGCCGCGGTCAGAATTGGCCTGGATGCACCGCCAGCCTGTTGGCGATGCATCCGCGGTCCCCGGCCCTATAGACCGCCAGGGTCGGAATGACCCCCTTAGTGTGTAACGGTGAAGAGATCACATACATTTTCCACCATTCAGGGGCAGGTATGAACCCTGACTGGTCCAGCTGGACTAAGGTAGGCCTCAATGGCAGGAGCCTACTGGCTAGACGATTAGTGAGTATTTACCCATCCACATTAATGAAGGACAAGGGGTGGTAGGCACTGCATTGATTTGGGGGTTCGCCTGGTTTTATGAGCAAAATAATTACTGCCTCCACCGTTGAGTTCAGAAAGTAGCCCCGTGGAAGGCCTCTTCATAAAAGGAGTAGGATCTGGGCCAGATCGTCGGCATATGCTTTATAAAAATCAGCTTGGAACCCATCAGTCATAGGAGCACTTCCATTCTTTAAATGGGTAATGACCTCCTTAATTTCTTCCTCTGTGATCTGCTGACATAGACCCTCCCACTGAGTAGAAGATAGCCATCCCAGCCAGGCATCCCCCAGATGCCCATGTATGTCATGTATATTATTTACAGTGAAGGAGCCGTACAGCCATTTAATATATCTTTTGAGCCACGAAACACCCGCCCCTCCTCATCCAAAAATGTGATTCACTGTCCAGTTTGGCTGAAGCAGTGATGCAAGATTAGGACTAGGACGTTCTTCCTCCCTATAGATATACTCTGATTAATTTTTGCCACAGAAATGAATCTCTCTTTTAGCCACTTTTTTTGTGTTCCTGGATTTTGATTTGTAGAGGTTCCTAGATGCGCGTTCCCCCACCCTTTTCATATTCCTCCTCTAGTGATTTAGGGCCTGATTATAAATTTGGTGGTCTTGGCGACCACTGTAGCAACCACAATAGATAACCCGCTGCAGCATTGGCAGTTCAACTGCAAAATTACAATGGATGTGGTTGCATAAATCCAAGATCTCTGCGGTCCTGCCCACTCTGCCAGCAAATCTAGACTGCGGCATTGGTGTGATAGGCCAATGTGTCTATCAGAAGGTAGACCACCAGGATTACCTCTGGACCAATTACAAAGTGTCTTTCCACCAACGTGATTGTGGCACTCCAACCACTACATGTGAGCTGGCAGAAAGGGAGGGATAGAAGGCTGAAACTCACCTGTGTTCAGCCTCACACATCCTGTGCCACCATGGAGCCGATCACACACGTACTTCCACTGCTTGTGCTGCTCGATGTTGCCCAAAACCGATGCCATCATGGACAAATACGATGGTAAGCTAAACACTTACCCATTTCCATCAACTCTACAGCAAAAAGATGCCACTCCATGGACCTGGCATGGGGTCCGTGGGTCAAATATATTTTGTGGTTTTCTGTTCAGAGATGTACTCAATCTATCACCCAATCACAGCTCTATGATGCCCTCCTTTGCCCAGTCACTAACACTGCACAGCTACACTCTACAAAAGTTGATCTGTGTGCACATCTCATTATCAGGGATAGTGATGTGTCTCTTAAATTGTGTTACACAACAGCAACTCCTCATCAATATCACACCTATTAATCTAAGTTACACCTTCACATTGCTTATGTGCAATGGCCTGTTGTGATACAAAATCACATCTGTATGAATGTGTCATTGAACTGAAACACACCTTCTCTGTTAAATCTCTGTAATTGACGTCCACACATCACCCACATTTCAAGGCAATGTTAGGTAAAAGGGATGCAAAATAAATAGCGTGAGAACCAATCAAAGGTCACAATGTAAAGAATTTCTGCAGAATAGGTTTGCCTCTACTGGCAGGACCCCTGTGAGGCTGGTACCCTGGGCCAGATTCCACTTTGCACATGCCTCAACACCATCATTTGCACAGGAACTGTGGCTTGTTGTATATCAGGAACAACCAATATAGTATAACCCAGTGCCAAGCATATGTTGGAAATGTGTAAGTGCAAGTCATGAAAGCAAATACACCAGTAACAACATTGGTCACACATTTAGATAAAGTACACATAGCCATCAAAATGTATACTAAGGTATGACAACACAGCACACTCCATGTGTGGAGAAACAAATCTCAACTTGCGCACATTAAATAAAATGTCCAACACATCATAGGGAGAAATGTAACCCAATAGATGTTGACATTGGGCACACCAAGATGAAATACTTATCATACAAAACACCATCAAATGTAATGTCAGCCCCAATTGGATTACAACGTAATATATCCATCCATTGAACATTCCCCCTTGTCCTGGGTGACTCCAGCACTGGTTCCAAGGTCAAGTCATGCCAACCAAATCAAATGGATCATCAATCAGGGTGAAACACACAGAACTGTAGTCATACATCCCAAAGTATCCATGAACATCAAAATGGTAGAAAAGTAATGGCAGGACTAATGTGCATGAAAACTAGCAATACTGTTTTTTAAAAACAAAAATACACACATGAAGGTAAGGCCAATGACCAGTCCAATATGTGGTCCAGCACACTGCTGTGCCACTAAACTTGCCTCTTAGAACACTGCCTTGGGAACTCCCCTTGATAGGAAAGAGCATCTAGTGGGTTAGTCTAGGCACTGGTTTTTGTAGGGGTGGGCCTGACCTTGGGATGGGTTTTTAGCTTCTTTGGGGTTGGCTGGGTTCAGTGGGGGGGGGGGGTCAGATTTCACAGGGGAGGATTTGGATGTGGAAGAGATGTGTTGGGGTGTGGGCGAGGTCCCTTTGGCTTTCGGAAGGGGTGGTTGTACAGGGGTAAGGGCAAAAGGCAGACAACAAACTGTTTGTCCAGCGGTTGGCAGATTGAGTGAGTGGAAGTGTCAGGTGTGGGTAAGTTTGTTGTTGGTGCTGCTGTCTGTGTATCTGAAGTATGCTGTTTGTATCTTGTAGGTGTCTGTTGTGTGGGTGAGTGTGGGCATTTGCGTTTTTTGTGGTGTGTGATTTGGATATGCTTGGTATGCCAGGGGTGGTAGATGGGTCTCGGGGTGGTTGTGGTATCTGGGGGTATGTTGGGGATGATGGATGGATCCGTCGGTGTGGATGTGGTGTCTGGGGGTGTGGTGTGGTGGTGAACGGGTCTGTGGTTGTCGGTGTGGTGTCGGGATATGGTGGGGTGGTGGATGGGTCTGTGGGTGTTGGTGTGGTGTTTGGGGGTATGGTGGAGGTGGTGGATGGGTCTGTGTATGTGAGTGTGGGTGTGGTATCTAGGGATATGGTAGGGGTTGATGGATGGGTCTGTGGATGTGGGTGTGGTGTCTGGGAATATGGTGGGGGTGCTGGTGGTTGCTAGTGGGGTGAATGGTTGCATGCCTGTGTGTTTTGTGGTGTTTCTGTTTCTGTGTGCTGCTTGGGGCTGTTAAAGTGTGTGCATGCTTATGTATGAGTGTGCTTGAGAGAGGATTGGGAAAAAGGGAAATTGGATGGGGAAGAGGCAGGTGGTGGGGTGGATGTCTGGGATGGATAGGAGGCTGCCATGAGGGAGGAGGCTAGAGTCTCAAAAGATTTCTGTAGGGCACACATAGAACTGTGGATGCCTTCCAGGTAGGCCACCATCTGTTGCAGATGGCTGCCCTCCACCTGGATGGCATTCAGAAGCACCATCTGACAAACAGAGATGTTTCTCAGGAGGTTAATAGCCTCCTCACACAGGGCAGCATAGGGAACAGAGGCAGGGTGTGAGGTGCCTGGAGTGAAGGAGACAGCTCCCCTTTTGGGTAAGCAGGCCCGGCCAACGTGTGGGGAGTAATAGGGAGGGTGGAGATGGTATTGCGGGTGGCGGACAAGGATGGTGTAGGAACTGTTCCTCTATGTCCCACCACCATAGAGTGTCCACTGGAGCTTGACTTGGATGATGGCGATGTTGAGTTTGTGTCCTCCGTGGCATTCCCCTCACCCTCTGGGCCACTGGGTCCCTCCGTGTCTGTAGTGTCATGACCAGAGGTACCATGGCCACTTGCTTCCCCACAGGTGTTGGTCCTGTCTCCTCTGTTCACCAGAGATGATACTGAAATGGCAAATACAAATAGGTTAATTGCATGTGCCAGAACACACAACCAACAGCTTTGATCACAGAACATTACTTTAAGGTACAGTAGAACCCATCTATAGGGACCACCAATGCTCCATCATTAGCATTCATGCGTTCTACATGACCTGTAAACAGTTGCCCACAGTAAAGTCAGAATCACAGACTACTACAATTGCATGAGTGAAGTTGTGCGATCACAATACCCATGTATCAAGTAGGAGACCTCATCACCGCAAATAGTTTGGCTCTTGCAGCATACCTCAGTAACCTGATGTCATCAAATAGTGTGAGAATGCCACATTTATTCCTACATATTCCACACAAGGCCCTGCAATCAGCCAATGTTAACATACCGAATACCACATCATGATGCAGTGATGGTCAACTAATACAGCAATGTTACATCAAGATTTACAGTAGCAGGAATAAGGTGACATTAAATATCCATGCCACACTTTAGAAACTTCTCAATATGTCCATTGTCCGAAAAGTAGACTAGAGACAATCAAGGAAAGATTTCTAGGAGACTTGTCTACAAACATCCACAGCATAATTGAATCAGCTAGACCTAGGGAAATCATCAGTCTCAATTGGTGCTGGTGAGAACCTCATTCTAACATTGCATAACTAAGAGCCAATAGTCTATTGAATGTTGTTGAGGCTCAGGGAATCTCCATGAACTGAAGAGGTGTTTCAAACTGTTTTTCAATGGGAAGGCACATCACTGTACCTTTTTTCATGCAAACACAAATTCCATTGCATTACTGAGTGTACACACTCGCATATGATTCCCACATTTCTGCATGTCACCCCTAATGCAGGTCAACAGTCGGTTAATGAACCTTCACCAATAAACATGTGCAAATCACTTATCCGAATAAATCCACATTAATGGCATGGAAATTCACATTGTGAGAAACTACTTTAGGCCTTCTTGTCATGTCCTTTATTACTTCAGCAGTTGGACATGACTAATAACATTGAGTAATGGCTTAGGGTTTGTGTGACCCACCGACCAATGTTGACACACTCCTATCTGTGATAACACATGAACTGTATACCCATCACACATAACTATTTTCCAATACATTTTTGCATACACACATATGCGAAGGAATCAGACATCACCCTACGAAGACAGGTTGATCATGTGCGAAACAGTAGTGAAAAGGATATTACAAAAGTGAAAGGTACACATGCCAATATGTAGGCACAAATAGTTATGGCAACAGTGATGTTTGGTAACTCATTTAACTGTACATTCCCCACTTATCAAGGGGAAATATTGCTCAGTGACTGCACCAAAAATAAACTGCATGCTATATCAAATGCAAGAGGGCCATCATCACGTGAGACACAGTAGTCAATCAATTAATCAGGAATTTGTAAAGTGCACTACTCACCTGTGAGGGTCTCAAGGCGCTGAGGTGGGGATGGGGGAGAAGGGGAGGGGTAGGTGCTGCTACTGCTCGAACAGCCAGGTCTTGAGAAGATTCCTGAAGATAAGGAGGTCTTTGGTCTGGCGCAGGTGGGTGGGAAGAGTGTTCCATGTTTTGGCGCCAAGGTGCGAGGATGATCTACCGCTGGTTGTAGTTCTGCAGACGCGTGGGATGGTTGCGAGGGAGAGGTCGATGGAGCGGAGATGCTGGGTCGGGGTGTACAAGCAGAGTCGTCTGTTGAGGTATTCTGGTCCCGTGTTGTGCAGTGCTTTAAGAGCGTGGATGAGGAGTTTGAATGTGATTCTCTTGTTGATTGGGAGCCAGTGCAGGTTTTTCAGGTGGTCTGTGATGTGGCAGTGGCGGAGCATGTCCAAGATGAGGCGTGCGGAGTCGTTCTGGATGCGCTGCAGCCCCTTCTGGAGTTTGGCTGTGGTTCCTGCATAGAGGGCATTGCCGTAGTCCAGCTTGCTGCTTACGAGGGCTTGGGTGACTGTTCTTTCGGTTTCGGTGGGTATCCATTTGTAGATCTTTCGGAGCATGCGGAGGGTGTTGAAGCAGGAGGAGGAGATGGCGTTGACTTGCTGGGCCATGGATAGTGAGGGGTCCAAGATGAATCCTAGGTTGCGTGGGTGGTCGGTGGGATTTGGAGTGGTTCCGAGAGTGGCAAGCCACCAGGAGTCATCTCATGCGGAGGGGGTGGAGCCGAAGATGAGGACTTCCGTCTTGTCAGAATTGAGTTTGAGGCAGCTGCTCTTCATCCATTCAGCGATGGCCTTCATTCTTTCGTGGAGGTAGGTCTTGGCGGAGTCATTGGTGATGGAGAGGATCAGCTGGGTGTCGTCCGCGTATGAGATGATGTTGAGGTTGTGGGATCGGGCAATGTTAGCGAGCTGGCCATGTAGACATTGAAGAGGGTCGGGCTGAGGGAAGAACCCTGGATTACGCTGCAGATGATTTCAGTGTCCTCTGAGCGGAATGGGAGGAGGCGGACTTACTGTGTTCTCCCGGTGAGAAAGGAGGTGACCCAGTCCAGAGCTCTGTCGTGGATTCCAGCATTGCTGAGGCATGAGCGTATGGTGTGGTGGCAGATGGTTTTGAACGCGGCCGAGAGGTCCAGGAGGATGAGGGCTGTGGTTTCGCCGCTGTCCAGTATGGTTCTGATGTCATCGGTGGTGGCGATGAGGGCGGTCACGGTGCTGTGGTTGCTGTGGAATCCAGATTGGGAGCGTCCAGGGTGCAGTTCTCCTTGAGGAAGCAGGTTATTTTTGTCGGGAAGGGGAGCAGGGAGATAGGCCGGAAGTTCTTGAGGTCCTTTGGGTCCACCTTGGGTTTTTTGAGGAGGTCGTTGATCTTGGCGTGTTTCCGGCGGACTCGAAGGAGCTGTTGATGATCTTCTGAAGTGAGGTACCATAACTCTTGACACACTGAAGACAAGTGGCTTGTTGGGTACAAATGCCAATATACTGTCTTGAGCAGACACATGGATGAATGCAGTGATCAATCAGCTCATGTTGTTTGATGTTTTTGAATTTTGCAACACTTTTTTGGGTTGCTGAATCCCTTAATATTCCAGGTAAAACATTTTAGAGTTATGTAAAGGACCGGGAACAATAGGACCTGTATATATCAGGGGTGTTGCCCATAACGGCTTCGTAGGTGAGCCGTCAGGCATGAGTGGGTCACAACCTGCGAGTACACATAGGCCAGCATGATGGAAACCAAGAATAATTCCCCTCTTCCCCCCACCCACACCAGCCCCAATCGTCCAATGAATATGCTCCAAATCACCTTTCTGAAACAATATTTGCAAATACAGAACTATTTCAAATCCCTTTTGGCAATGAGATCGAGTGGCTCTTATCTTAGAAGGATCAGAGAACCTAATACCAAATAATGTGCAACAGACCTCAGAGAACCAGAGGGTTCAATTTAATCTCAGAGTCCAACAGTAGTAAAGCATTTTGACCAGTGGGTCCCCAGCTCGCTCTGGAGCCAGAATACTAAGACCTAGTCCTATACAAGAGAGCACTGTCTCCAGTGCAGTCAATCATGGTAACCAATACTGTAATGCCTTTCAAAAAATCATTTTATATCGCAGAGTCATGGTTCTCATTGGCTGGAGCTGCCTCAAGAAGGGCTGAAGATGGCCCTGTGCTGCTTGTTGACCATTGAGGTAGATTCATTAGGGTCTGTAAATATCAATGGTTTATCCTAAAGTGAGAATCATAGGCCCGCTGAATATAGCATGGCGAATGGGATGTCCAACTTCTGCAGCTTTTTCTTGACTGGAGCAAATTTCTGTCACACATCTTACACACTTTCAGTAAGTCTGGAAGTAATGGCAAAGGCATACCCTCATAAATAAGTGATTACTTCTCCCTGACAAGGTGCAATATGATATTCTGGTCCCTGTACTTTAAAAGCTTTGCAATGATATATATGGAGACAAACTCTGGATAGGCCAGGGTGCCGGTGCATGGTGTGCTCTCTCTACCATAAACATGCTGGAGAGAGAGTCAGATCCAAATAAGTCACGTAACAGTTTCTCAGTAGAGTCCTCTATTCTCCCCTTCACTGTGGTCATGGAAAGTCCCAGGATCGAATATTACTTTTACAGGTGCATGTCCCCAAATCTTCATTCTTCAGTTTGATCCTTTCCAGCTCTCTTACCATTTCTTTGACCAGAATATTGTGCTGCGTCATATCACCCACTACAACCAATATTTTGTGCTCCGCCTGGTCAATGCATTCCTGCTGACAATCCAGGCACTCTTTCATGTAATCTATTCGGTGGGTGAGTGAGCCTATTTTTGAGTCGCTAGTGGAGAGGCTTGCTTTCATTTCTCACAGAAGGGAAGCAACCTTGTTGGAGGTTACAGATCCACTCTGCACTGCCCCTCCCCACATGCGTCATTGTTTTGACATCAAGTGGCTGTTTTGTGGCTCTTACAAGTCTCAAAGGTGAGCTGCAATTACCTGTCAGGTTTTACTATGGTAGTGGCAGCACGAGATGTCACAGTTTAAGAAGCAAGTCAAAGTGTTCGCCCCCCAAAGGCCAGGTAAAAGCAGGCAAGCATAGGTGCAGGGCAACAGCCACCAGATCTCTAATTAGAGCTTGTAACATTGCCAATCAATACCTTCTGAGGTCCCAGCGTTCAGGAGGGAACTGCCATCAGCCCACTGGCTGATCATGAGAAGCGCCTTCCACATGAATCAAAGGGCCCATGGCTGGGCAGATTGACCTGCAACTGCTAAAACATTTCAATATGCACCACTTTCCGTCTTTTAGGGGGGAAGGTAGCCTCAGGGATCAGGATGTTGAGAGCAACAGTCTCTTGCAATGCTCTGCAGCTCTTAGCACTATACAGCTACTCTCTGCCTCTCCCCCTAGTGGCCACAGGTTCCTGATGAGGATGGCTGTGCAGCAAGTTCTCTGATGAGTGGCCTTAACCCCAGACCAAGGATCATACTCTCCGGTTGGATGTTCTGCTGTGGGGTCCTCTGTATGTAGCTCTGGCCCCTGCCTGACATCACAGGGCCAGCTCAGCACCCGCAGTCTCTGCTGAGAGAGCCACATGACCAAATTCTCATAGATGCCACCACCCAAAAATTGAGCAGGCCCCAGTGTGGTCACACTTCCTCTCGCTCACTGGTTCCTGCTTGGCCCCAGGGGGCAGCCATCAGTTCAAGGGGTGCCTCTCTGGCTCACTTCCTCAGACCATGCTGATTCGGGTGGCAACAATGCATAATTAAGGATGTTGTTGTTGGATTGTTGCTCTGGCCCACACGGCCAATTCACAAAGCCCCCATCTTCATTGAAGGCTCCCTAGCACCCCCCATTCAATGGGGATTTGTTTAAAGTTACATAATAATGTATGTTAATTGAATAACATATATATATATTTTTTAAATGTATATGTTGTTATTTATTTGTTTACATGTTTCTAGTTTGTTGAGTTATGTATTGCACGTCAAATTTTGGGGGTAGAATTGGTTGGGGGATTGGGTGCATAATAAATTAAATAAAATATGCACAAATGACGAATAATTGATCAACAGACTATTGATTTTTAAATTGACAAAAAGTAGTTTAATCGTTACATTTGTTCAATTTTAAATAAATGTTTGTATTTTTTATCATATAGAGATTTTTTTAATGTTTGGGTATTTGTTGTTTTGATATAATGGAGTTAGAATACTAAGGCCCAAAAATGTGCACCTAGTTTGCATTTTGAAAGTGATGAAAAATGCAGCCCAAAATGCTATGGATTTACTTTCAAACACAAATCATGTTCTGTTTTGGAAAGTTGCCTAAAATAACACAAAGCAGTGCTACGCTTGATTTTTGGGTTGTTGGATCTATAGAGGTATTGGATATGTAGTGTTTTTTACTATTGTTAGTTAATTAAATATGATGCCTATATTTTTTATTTATTGCAGTAATTATTGTTTGATTTTGTCTTTGGGTTGTTGGGTTTTACAGGGATTTCAGATGGGTACATGGTTGGGGGGGATAGCATGGGTAGAGTTTTAAATGAGAAACATTGAATACTGGACATTTGTATTTTGATTGAGTTACTTATTTTAACTTGTAATGTTCTTTTTTAGGTACTTGACTTATTTAAAAACATTTTAATATACCAATTAGAAAATGTGATGAAATTTTTAAATTTGAATTGGAATGCGATTTTTCATTTAAGTTTATCTTTTAACAGATTAATATAAGTAATATTTAGAAATATATTTAAATATACATACATTTTGCTACCTATTGTTTTGTATTAAATGTAAATTTGATGGATTTTTAAAAATCTGTTTCAACTTGCACATTTAAAAAAAACTCAAATGTTAAAGATTCTATTTTTGATTTAAAAAAAATATTAAATACATTTTTCCTTACAAAATAAGTTGCTGTATGTAATATTTTATTAATTTGTGCTCTACTTAATATATGGTTTATGTGGTTTGTTTTAAAGTAAATTTAATTTAAATATGTTATCTCTGTATTAAATGTTTTACCCTAGTGTTTGTTTGATTGAAGTTAGAATAAAATGTTTATTACCCTTGGTACTTGCTTTTCCTCACTCAGCCCAGTGGAAATCTTGTAATCGGTCTTGGGGGGGAGACAGCTAGCTATGTGGCGGTCTCCTCTCCTTAGGTCTGGCAGGCAGACAGTCAGCCCACCAACCACGTAATCAGGCCCAAAGTATTATCTCAGTGTGGGTTTATACGTTTTAAGGAATATCTATATATATAAATAAATATATCTACATATATAACAACTCCAACAGATCCAAAGAGGTGCGCTCTTCTCATGTCGGTGCCTGCATATGGGAAGGACCTATTCCGATCAATAATCTTCACACCAGTTTGACAATTGAGTCAAAATTGCAGCACTCCCAGGATTACAGCAGATTACTTTTATTTCATGACAGGACCCCAAACAAACTAACACCAACGCGTTTCGACCCTCACGGTCGTGATCAAGACACAAATCCAATTTTTGGATGTAGAAATACGAATTGAGAATGATCTTGCGAGCACTAGGTTGTATAGAAAGCCAACGGCAAGTAACAGCTTATTAAATGCCAGAAGTGCTCATCCACCAAATCTGATCAGGAGTATCCTATATGGGGAACTACTGAGAGCTAGGCGCATATGCAGTACATGGTAGAACTATCAACAGGAATGTACGATAATGTGCAAGAGATTTAGAGAGAAAGGATATAGTAATGATGCCATTACACAGGCTAAAAGAAAAGTAGACAGTTGCCCTACAGTAGCTCTATTATATAAGGTACAAGAACCATGTGAAAATGAGAAGAAAATAAGATTTATTACAACTTACTCTAATTAGGCTTCTAATATGAGATGAATACTTACAAAAAGCTGGCATATCTTACAGACAGATTCACACTTGGTGACTTATATTTCTAATATGACATTGGTCACCTTCCGAAAGGGAAGGATTCTATGGGATAGCTTGAGCCATAATGTGGTGATAAGTTCCAGCAATGGGGATAACGGCAGATTGAGTCCGGTGGGATTCTATTGTTGTAGACAGTGCAAGGCATATAAATATAATACTAACTGCATGAATGTCAGATTAGGTAATGGACAAAATGACTATGAGATCAAGGGACATTTTAACTGTAACACAGATTTCTATGTATATTGTTTAAGGTGCCCGTTCAACAAGATTTATGTGGGAAGCACTATACATAAAGCAAAAAAGAGAGTGCTGGAACACATAAGAGCCATTCGTAATCTTGATCGAAATTATCCGGTAGTGAGACACTTCCATGAACTACATCAGGGAGAGGAGAAATTGCTCAGTTATGTGATATGAGATCAGGTCAGACATAACTTACGTGGGGGGGATAGACAGAAATTATTACAGATATTGGAATCAAATATATATTATTAGGTTTATGACTCTTTCCCCTTGTGGTCTGAACTCAAGTGAAGAAATGAGCATTCATCTGGGCAGTTAGGCTTGGGTACAGGAAGAGAGAATATAATTATGATGGTCGAGCTTCTATTGGATTGGATGTATATAGAAAAATGACACTTATGTATGTTAGGGGTGTCTGGTGATATGAATAAAAGTCCAAACATAGACTCTAGGGTGGCAAGGGCATAATGTTATTGGCATAAATCTTTGAACTTTAAAAAATCATGTATAACTTGTAGAGGGGAATATTTGAACCTAATTTACTTATGGAGGTAGTATTATAATAGCATTACATATAAATTAGACCCTATTAATAATAGTGGGATGTCAATTGGATACAGAATAGTTGTATATAATGTGATTGTAAATTAATAAGATATAAACTCAATATTATTGGGCTGAAGATTGATAAATATTAATTGCACATGGTATTTTTTTTTAATGTTCTACCTTTTGTAATGCTTCTTAGGTGCTTCTATAAGTTTCAATTGGATTCGTGAAATTTTTGGAAAAAACAGGTATTAGTTAACATTTTAATATGGCGGCCGCCTTACAGAGTAGCCTGTATGGACTGTATAGTTAGTCCGTTTTTAATGTTGGTGAATTTTGGTATTTATTGTGTTAATTTTACGACTCCTCCATCCGTGAACAGGGCTATGGCTGAAACGCGTTGGGAGGAAGAATCTGGTGACAGTAAATCTATTTGCAACTTTCCGAAAGTGTCCTGACCTTTTTCTTTTATTGGGCAAGGAAACGCTGATATATTATATATGGAATTCCCGGTTCCATGGTCAGACCACCATGTGATAATCCTTGTTATTCTGGGATTTACTAAGTGATATATATATATATATATATATATATATATATATATATATATATATATATATATATATATATATATATCTTGCATCCATTCTAATCAGTTCCACTTGTCATGCTTTACCGGTGTGAACATCAGAGCCCAACCCTGCTCTGTATTTCTCCTTCATTCCAAATAATTATGTTGCACTCCAGGAAATAGGTTTCACAGCTTCATTTTCCTTTATTTCATTCCACAGCAGACGCCTCACACCAAGTTTCAACTCTATCGCGTCTTGATCAGGGCATGCAAGTCCTACCTGGCTTTCCCTATTTATACACCAAGTCCCACTAGCCTATTATGGGGGATTTTAGAACGAGTCGTTTTTACTTCCCAGCATAAAAATTTGTTAAAAAGCACGTATTCCCCAACATGTTTTGGCCATCATATGTGTGAAAGATTAAAAGTGTAAGTGATCACATTAAAGAAAGAGAGTGAGTACGAGAAAATATTGAGAAGAATATGGGTCAAACATTATAACAGCAATGCTTATAATTGCTTACATAGCTGCAAAGATGAGAACATGGCAACATTGATGAGACATCAGGCCACTGAGTGCCTTGTTGCAGGAAATGACACTGTAATAGTGCAGAATTCAGTGGAGAAAATGTTACGATGGATATACTGAAATATTGAGGAAGTATTGACAATATCAGGCCACTAAGTGCCTTAGGGCCTCATTACAAGTTTGGTGGTCTGACCGCTGGACTGCCATAGTGGCGGCCACCAAAAGACCGCCACATTGGCAGTCATACAGATCGCAGTATTATGAGTTACACAGGCAGACCGCCAAAAGCCAGCCAAAAAATCCAGATCGCCAGTACCATGGAGGGCAGGAAATAGGCGGTCCAACCTCCAGCACCGACAGCCCGTTGAACAACCACCAAATGTATTGCAGGTGAAAATTCACAGTGGCGGTCCGCTAATGGTGGTCCAAACCATGGTAGTTTGCAGCCTCCAAAGTAATACACAACACCACATTTGATGGGTTTGAAAAGAAAACCCAGCTGACACACCCGCAAAGTACACTATACAACACATCCCTTCACACAACACAATCTCACCAAACACAGAAGCCAGAGGGCATACAAAATGTTCTAAACTATAGAATAGGCACCTGTTTTCTCAAAGCACTTATCCCACACATTCAACACACTTCCATTTCCATTCACATCCATTTGCACTAAACAACTCCATAAACAAAGCATCACCTGTTAATTTCCTCCTTTTCATTTAACACCACCATGTTACCCCAGAAAAATCCCAGTTTAACAGATGAAGAGCTAAGAGTCCTAGTGGATGAAATCATAAGAGTAGAGCCACAATTGTTTGGAGTCCAAGTCCAAAGCACTACTATCACCAGGAAAATGGAAATGTGGCAAATGATAGTCGACAGCGAATTCTGTAGGCCCCTCCTCACACACAAGGGACACGTCAGGAGAAAGGTCCATTCCTTGGCATCCAGGCACCAGCTGCAGGTCCAGAAGACTGGTGGTGTCCCCCCTCTTCCCTTAGAACTTACATCCTGGGAGGAGAAGGTCTTGGCCATTATGCATCCTGAGGGCTTCACAGAAGTACATGTGGGAGTAGAGTCTGGTAAGTCACAAGACAAAAATATCTCACCAAAAAGCAAGGTCATGCATGCTCACTGCTCACCTTTTGCCACCTTCACTGTCATTCCACCCACCAGCCCAGTGTTCACCTGTCCATAGACCCCGGTCTGGCATCTCAACATCTCTGTATAGTGTGTGTAGTACAGGGATCGACAGCACTGCAATCCCCAGCAGGCACTGTCCCACAATTCCAAAAACCAGAACAATGTATCCTTGTCAAAATTACCTTGTTTGTCAACTCCCCATTGAAGTGTACACACCTGAGAGAAGGACATATGCATAATGTGTGTAGTACAGGCACTGACAGGGCTGCTAAGGCTAGGAGGCACTGCTACTGTCACTACAGACACCAGAACAGTGTCCTCTACTTTGAAGTCCACAGTACTTTAAAATCTCATATGATGTGTACTCACTGGGATAATTGCCATCTGACAGGTATTGGGGAGCAGTGAGAGTGACAGGGCTGCAACTCACAGCAGGCACAGTTCCCCCAATTCCAAAAACAAAAACAGTGTTCTCCCTCAAAATAACCCTGTGTAACAAATCATCGTTGGAATGTACTCACCTGGGAGGAAACCATTAGTATAATGTGTGTAATACAGGGAGTAACATTGCTGTAACTCAAAGAAGGCTCCCTTACTGTCACTCCAACCACCAGTTCAGTGTACATTTGCAACTATACCCTTCTTTGGGAATCCACACATGAAGTGCACTCACCTAGGGGGGATGACATAGAACAAGTGCATTAAGAACAGGGAGTGACATGACTGCTAAGGCCAGGAGGCTCTGGCTCACCTAATCCAAACACAAGCCCAGTGTGCATCTGTCCAAATAACCTTCTTCATTTTCTCACAATGGACGTTTACTCACCTGGGAGGACAACAAATGAATACAGTGTGTAGTCCATGAAGCAACATGACTGTGATTCCCAGGAGGGCTAATCCCTGTAACTCCAATCACCAGTCCAGTATCTCTACGCCATAATGCATACGTCTGTGAACTCACAAATAAAGTTTACTTACCTGGGAGGGAGCAAGTGACAGATCATGGTACACTCTGTGATATGGCTAACCACCTACATCTATCTTGAGCAGCTAATCCAAGATGTAAATATTGGGGACAGGAAGGACAACTCAACCTGTGTGCAACTAAAAACAGGCCTGAAGAAGCATCACCTGAATGGTATTGGCAGCAGAGACATTCACAATGTACTGACCACATGATGACTGGATTCACACATACAACAAGGTGCCAAGTCTGCCAGCAGGCCAGTCAATTAAGCCTTAAAAGGATCAAAGCCACATCCTGCCCAGCCACTGTTTTGCCTGCACTGGTGGCAAGATTCAGCAGCTGGTTGACTGAAATTGAATTGGAAAGTTCCACAAATTTCAGGTCAATACAATTGATAGCATGTGTACCGGTCACATAAGGAAAACCTGCCAATCCAATGTGTACACAGACTTTGCTAAAGGTCACTGTTAGCTATTGGAGGTAGATGTCACAGTACAACCTGTAACGTATCTCTCAAATCAATAGGTCAAGCTGCCACTGGGAACACAGAGCCCACTGATGAGACTGTCAGGGAGATAAGCAGTACACTGATCAGGGACCGTGAGCAATACCACACCTCTTTCTTTTGCCAAGCAATGCCAGGACCTCCTACTTCTCTGGCAGCCACTGGAAGGGAGGACCTGTCAGCCCTGGCAGGGGAAGGACCCACCTCAGACATCTATGCCTCTGTAGAATAGGCAAGTGCGGACGTCCACCAAAGAATCCAGGAGCGTCAGATGGCAAGACACCAACCACTGACAGCAAGTGACCCCTTCCTGAAGGAACTCCTTAGTGTGCCACATATTCATTCTGTTGACTTTGGACTTCAAATGCTGTGGCTTCTACTACAGTGATTATATCCACCATGACTGATCCCTTCACTTTCCTTTTGTGTTTCATCTCGACATTAATTTTGTGCACCTATGTCAATGAACTCACCTATCCGAAAACCATTGCCTGCTTGCTTCTGTCCCACATTTTGAAATGTTGAGATTTAAGCCCATGTGATGCACATGAGGAAGACACAAGATGGTAATGGAAGGAGGGATATGTCACAGGTAGTGCCATGCTGAGGGTTAATAGCAACACACTGATACAAGTGTTTGGTCTCAACAAACATTTTGTTGCACTGTACAGCACATAGGCTGTCAAAATGTCTGGGCAGTCATAGCCAAGAATAGCTGAACCATGTTGAGTCAGGGCAGATATACCAAGGTACTGTCCCCCAGACCACAGAAGTAAGGGCTTAGAATAGGCTAACAGATTAGTGGATGTTGCCACCAGCATGAGCCTTATCACATACCAAAACTAGGTCTGCCAACATAACATAAGCCATGCACAGACAGAGGGCAGTACAACAGTGCCTGATCAAGGGGACAATTACGAAGCATCTGGTGGTATGACTCAAACTTATGTCAGTGTTGTGGCACAGGCACTGTGGCTTGCAATGAGGAAGGATAACCACAGCTACAAACAGGTCATACACGATCATTGTTGACACGATGTGAAGGGAGAATGTATGGTTTGCACTTGATGACAACATATTGCAAAGCTATTTGATCACACACATGCGATAATTGGCCCAACACACCACATCAAACCAGTGTATTGTGCACTTCAGACTTCCACCCACCCACAGTCCAAGCTGCTTTGGCACAAGACTCATACACCCTAAATCTGTGACCATCATTACCTTGATCAATCAATGTCCACTTCCTCTGTCAGAACTGCATCAGATACCTGCCAATGTTTCAGCTCTGAAATGCCCACATGAGGATGTTATGATGAAGGTACCTGGACAAAAGCAATACAAGGAGTTTAGGTTAGAAATGTAAACCTATGACCAAACCCACATATCAAACATCAGTAGATACACTTACATTCCAATGAGACAAACACAAACCCAACACATAATCAAGGCAGTGAAATGTTCAAGTCCTTGGCTAGGTACTGCAAATCCTGAGGTACCCTTTCTCTTAGTAAAACATCCTTACAACTACAGTAACAGTAATTACATCACATTACATAGTTACACTCATGTAAAGTAGTGATTGATGAGATCTGCCCGCATGTCTTCATCTTCCTCTTTATCACTGTCATCCTCACTTGGCATTTCAGGATTCTCACCTGGTGGCACTGCTAGCTCCCCCTTATCTGGGATGTATGGGATATTTTTCCTGAGGGCTATTTGTGGAGCATTTAGCAGGCCACAATGATCTTACACACTTTTTCAGGTGAGTAGAGGAGGGCTCCACACATCTTGTCCAGACACCTAAATCTGGCCTTCAGGAGCCCAAAAGCCCGCTCCATGTTATGCTGTGTTCTTCATTATGCATCGTTGAAGTGGACTTCCCCTGGAGTAGTTGGATTACTCACTAGTGTCAACAACCATGGACAGTTTGGGTATGCAGAGTCCCCTGTTATGAAATGGGACATATGTTCAACTATTAGTCCCTGTCATCTGAATTGCTGCAGCAGACAAAGCATACACACAAACAGGGCATTTGTGACTTACCAACCAGCCAAGCCCTCTTTGGGTACAGTCATGACATCAGCTGGGGGGGGACATCAGTGTGCGGTTTAGTATAATGAAGGCTTCACGAACTGAACCTGGAAAACAGGCACAGACCTGTGAAATGTAGAGATTCCCCAAACAACCAACTTGGACATGGATGGAAAGGAAGGCCTTTCTGTTGTGGTACACTTGTTCATTGCCATGCATGGGGAACCAAGGCAACATGTGCCATCAATGGCTCTCACCACATGTGGGATGTGTGCCAAACCATAGACGTCAGCCTTTAAATGTGCAAAATCCTCATGTTGAGGAAACCGGATGTAGCTGTCCAGGTGTTTCAACATTGCTGAGAGTTCATCCTTCAAGACCAGACTGAACATAGGCTGGGACATCACAGCAGATAGGGCCACAGTATTTTGGAAGGACCCTGTGGCCAGGAAGTGAAGAACTGCCATAGCTTGTGCAATGGGTGGTATGCTATTTGGATGACGAATGCCAGGCATCAGACCTGGCTCCAACTGATGATATTGGCCCACGATTATTTGTCGATTAAGATAGTAGATCTGGAAGATGTGTCATCCTTCTATGGTCGGAAGGTCTGGTAGTCGATGATAGACAGGACCTTGCCTGATTCTTCCCCTCCCTGGGTACCTAGGTAGGAAAATAAAAGAGTATTGCCTTATTCAATGTGTCTCTTGCAACATGCAGCATGCATGTCAATGTTAAAATGTGACAAGGCATTTATTAAGGTGTGGACATGATAAACAATACATATCACAACTGATAATAACACAGAAGTAACATGTTACCCCCTTGCATTTCCACAAGTGTATACATCATGTATCTGGCCATCACCAATTTGTGCATTATAAATGCCACTTGGACTGTCACTTGATGTCTCAAGGTTTAAGAAGACCTTTGTCCAGGGGGGAGGTGTGCCCCAATGCAAATTGCCATATGTGCTTAGCAATGTCCTACAATGGTATTTGAGTAGTAGGACCTACATGGCAGGACAAGAAATACACCTTTTGCAGCAACACCCAACATTGTCAGAGGTATGATGCATTTTTCAGAGTCATTAATGCATTTCAGGCCTCTAACATGATGGTACCTGACCTACTCCACTGCACATTAGGGACCGCCAACGACCGCCGGAGGGATTCGTCATGGCGGTAGGTGGTTGCAACTGCGTGGACACTGCCATACGCTAACGTTGTTGCCAGTGGCAGTCACAGGCCAATGGCTGTGTCCTCTGGTGGTAACTGCCACGTAGGTGGTGGACGTGACTGCCATGTTCTGCAAAATCCCTCACTTCACTTTTGACACGTCCATCAGGTGAAAGGGCCCCAGGCTTCTCACCAGAGGAGTTGGAGTAGCTGGTGTCTAAGGTCGTAACCTTGTATGGACAGCTTCACGGTACACTAGAGGAGAAGGTAAGTTCCTCATCTGCACATATTTTCTCTGAACTTCACCATATATTCCCTTCACGAAGGCTTGAGTGACTATGTGTGCCAGTATGTAAACTCAAGGCCCTGTAGGTGCAGTCACTGTGCATCAATGGGAAAGTCGATGTGTGGCTATTTGTGTTCAGTGCCACTTGTGTTCAAAAACATTGTGGTGTGTGTGTATTGAGTGTTCCCTGATCCACCTCATGTTGGATGCACATGACTAGGTGAGGTGACATTACTGCCATCCCCAGACATCTCTTACCTCATGGATGTTGTCAATGTGAGACAACATGTATTTGCATGACAACATGAGCTGTGTACACATGTTGTATGTGTCAGTATGTATAAAGTGAGGCATGTGTATGCTACCACAGAGATTTCAAACCGGGTGTTTGAGTGATGTACTGACTGCTTCCCCTCACAATTTGGGATAAACCATGGGTCACACAGTAGGCAGAAGATTGTTTCTGTTGGCATGTCATGTGTATCAAAGGGGTATGCCTTGCCTTATTGACCTGAAAACTTGGGCACAACAGGGGGTATCATCAAACTAGTTGCTCTGCAGGGAGTACAAATGGCTGTGTGCAGTGATCATTAATGTACTGTTCATTGTTGTAGTGGGTATAATATCTATCCAACAGATCACTACTCCTAAATGTTACAGGCCAAACGTAAGTAGGTTTTGGATCACTGTACTCTGCTATGGGTCTGGGTATATGAGCATGTTGACATCTGCCACCAGAAGCTAGTTTTATTCAGTGCATGATGGGTGCTGGTACCTCACTTCAGTCTGTGATGTGTAAGTGATATGTAGGTGTTCATCATACACGTGACATGGCTTACATGGCTAAATGTTTACAGATGTAGCAAACTACTTTTCCCTTGGTAAGTGGAGAATGTCTATTGCTATGAATGATGTGTCATCACTGTGCTAACATTCCTTGTGCCTACATGTCAGCAAGTGACCCTTTCTCTTTAGGAAACATTAGTAAGCTGCAGTTTCATGCATGTTCTACCTATGTTAAACGGATAATGTTTGTATTACCTTACATTTGTGTGCCAGGCAAACAGTATGTGGAATTGTACTTTAATAATGGGGCACATTTCATGGTTTGCCATAGAGAGACATTTGTCACCATTGGATATTGTTTGACAGATACCTTCATGCATCATAGTATGTCATTAGGCATGTAGAACGGCAGTAGCAATGAGGGACATGATAAGTAGGCTCAGAGTGTGGAACAACTTTGTGTTCATCTATGTCCTTGATGTTGAATCATTTAAAAAACTGCACTGCACATCTGCAATGGTTGAGGATTGTGCCCTGACTGTTGGCATGCATGATGGAGTGACTTACAGGCATTCACCCACAGACAGAAACTAGGGTTGCCATGTCCAAGATGTGGCTAGTGATGTTGCTTCTCATTAAGCAACAGGTTGAGGGCCCTCTATTAGTCCTTGCAAGTTCTGTGTCCCTCCAACATGCAAAGGACAGATGGCTTCTACTGAAACACTCAGAGTGTGTCATTGTGATCGGTATCAGAAACTAGTAGAGACTATCCTGTGTGTTGTTGATCCATTGTTTTATGAATTCTGATGACATATCTCCCTGACATATTGAACCTGACATCAACAGTGGTCCTTTCAATGCCACATGTGATGCTCTATGAGTAACATTGACACTACCTCCTTGACTCTATTAGGGCAGATGTCACTTGGTGAAGAGTACATAGTCAATATGTTTCCAATGTGACATGGCTATTTCCATGTCACCTACCCCATGATTTATTACTTTTGTTAAGCAACAGATCAGAATTCCAGGGCATCATTTCTCATTGCAGGTTCATCATGTATGTGCCAAATAAATGTGTGCATGACCTTGTGTGGGATATGTTGGAATGAACTTTACAATAAGATAATATAGTTTGCTATTAGTTAACTGAGGTCTGCAGAACGTGGGGCAGCTTTGAGGATGAAGAGGTCTCCTAGTTCTTGTATGGCTTTTTTGGTTCTAAGGCTTCTGCCATGCTATTGTAGTTGTCTGAGATCCTGATTTTCCAGTAGGCAACTTTATTAAATCCAGATGGCATGCACATGTATGTGCCACTTAGGTGCAAGTTATTTCTGGGGTCCACTTGACATAATGGTAATGTGTATTTATCAGAGTTGTGGTTCAAGTGTAATTATGGACATGTGATGACCATATCTGTCTTTTTATTTGTCGCATCAGCACCGGCCAGCGGAGGAGATGGGGAACACCCAAGTGGGGAAGCATCAGGCCACAGGACCTTGGGTCAAGACACTACCGACACAGAGGGACCCAGTGGCCTGGAGGGTGAAGGTAAACTGCCACGGGGAAGACCGGAACATCCTCATCATCATTATTGGATTCCTTCTCCAGTGGCCAATCCTTAGTAGTGGCAGACACCTCGGGGCACCCCCTGTACCATCTTTGTCCACTATCCCCTGTTCTATCACCACCCTCCCTGTTGTTCCCTACCCAGTTGGCTGTGCCTGCTCTCCTAAGAGGTTGGGCATCTCCTTTGCCGAAGGCACCTCCGCCCCAGCCCCTGTTACCCCTGCGCCCTAAGTGAGGAAGCTATTGACCGCCTAACAAGTATCACTTACACAACAGACACCCACTGTACAGAAGCATACCACGCATAAGCATGCACACACGACATCCATATCAACTTAGCCTACAACCACTCCCTCTACCTCCAAATCTCGACCACTTCTGGTTACCATCCCCGTGTGTCTAAAAATTGTTTTGATGTGAATTTGCCCTTTGCCCTGTTACCCCCCCATTTTAGACCCAAAAGGACCCCACCCAGCTCTGAGGCCGTCTCTTCCACCTTCAAGGTCTCCCCTGCCCCCGCAATTAGCCATACCTCCCACTCCAGAAGAAGCCCACCCCTCCCAAGAAGAAGACCACCCCTCCAAAGCCTAAGCCCAAACACCCCTCCAAAATCTGATCCCCCACCCCCATCCCTGCATAATCCGTGAGATGCCTGCCTGTCCCCTTGATGGCCCTTCCTGTGGAGGTTCCCTGGGAGTTAAGGAGTTAAGTCTGGACACACTGACATGCCTGTGAATGACCTATTGGACTGGCCAATGGTATAGGAATTTAAAGCTTTTTACAATAATAATAAACCCAATCAGTTCTATTTTTTGGATATACATTTGTCCTGCAGTTCCTTTTCTAGCTTTATGATGTTCCTTGGTAACTTAGGTTGTGTGGCTGCAGTTGTGTGTTGGAACCTGCTTGCTGCTTCATTTGTTGTTGTTTGCAGTATGTGTGTTTATGGGCAGAGCTGGTGTCCCCCAAGAGAAGGGTATATGTTGTGTGTATAGGTATGTGTGTGTAAATGCAATGGTGGTGTCATGGCATTGTGTACTGTTTTATATGGTAAATATTTTGTTTTGTGTTGTCCAATGTGGGCATGTATGGTGTTAGACTTGTCCCTCTGATATGGCTTATGTATTCTTGTGATGTGTGTCATCTTGAGTTTAGTTTGTACAGAGTGTCTAAAATTGTGCTAGCTGTGTTTGCATTTGCCTGTGCATATGTCCATTTCGGTGTGTGCCGCCTGCAGCTAGTTCTTGTAGAGGCATGTCCCATGCAGTAGAAGTTGTATGTACTTTGATGACCTGCACTTCCCCATTGTGAATATGTGCATTACATTTGGGTTTAGTATTGCTTGTCCCAGAGACCCATGTAGGGCCATTTCCAGTGTACATGTTGTTTGAGGGGCATGTTGAAAGTGATATACATCGCAGTACAGTCTCCTTCCCTGGGTGTCCCAGATGGCCGCATCCCAGTTGCGCACGTATAATTAGCATGTTGTTGTTTGTCTTTTTGTCTCTCTGTGTTTTGTGCATGCCATTGTGCTTCTATTGTGCTGTGTGTGTGTTATGTTTGTCCATTGCAGGGTTGTTTAATGGTGGAGTTGTTTGTGTTAGATGCCACATCAATTCATGGTGTGCTGTATGTGAAGACAGTCTCTGGCCAGTATGGAATGTGAGTGTGTGAATTGTATTTGTATATGTGCTGTAGGAGTGTTGTTGATGTGTGTGGCAATGTTGTGTGGCCTTCACTGTCCCTGTGCCTGTGTTGTGTGGCCATGTGTATTTGTGCACTATTGCAGTGTAGTGTGTGTGTGTTGCCCAAAGGGGGCATTTTGTGACTGTGTGTGTGTCTGTGTTAATGTATGTGTGTGAGTGTGTGCAGGCTGAGATGTGGACCTGCTGCCTGTGGCGTACCCCCCGGATATGTATGCAGGTGCTACAAGCTGTTTTTGAGGTTAATGATACAGGTAGGTGGGTGTTCTTACGGTTGTTGGCGTCCACATTGGCATTGATTTCGTTGTCTTCTGATGATCATCAGCAGCAGCATGACGTTTGCAAATGGCTCCATGGTGGCTTTGGACGTGTGAGGCTTCCTACAGGTGAGTGTCTCTCTTCATACTGTCTATTTCCTCCAGCTTGTACATGGTGGTTGGACCACCACAGTCACATTGGCGGTGTGCTACCTTGTAATGGGTCCGGAAGAAACCCATTATGTTTCATTGTGGCCGTGGCGGTCTATGCTGCCTGGCAGTGCAGGCAGACCGCTGGCAGTCTTCTGTTGGTACAGCAGCCAAACTCGTGTCACGGTGGTCTGACTGCCAGACTGACAAAGGTGGACCGCTGCCACCACCATGATGGTTCATGGACCACCAAACTCATAATCAGGCCCTTAGTGTAAGAAGTTATGTCATGATTTGTAATGTAATAAAAGAATGGTAAAGAGTGGAAAGATATTCATTCAGAAGCAAAATATGCCTTTGATGACAAATACTGATGGCCAAAACTTGTTATGGAATATGTGTTTTTTAAGATTTTTTCTGTTGTGAAGTAAAACATCTCACAATAGTGGGACTTGATGTATAAATAGGGAAAGCGAGGTAGGACTTTCATGGCATGGCATGGCATAATCAAGACTCAATATAGTCCAAATATTTTGGTGTGAAGGGTCTGGTGAAAAATGAAATAAATGAAAATCAACGTAATTGAGTGCAACATAATTTTTTGCACTGTAGTGTATATTTATATATATATATATGTGTGTGTGTGTGTGTGTGCGTGTGTGTCTATATATATATATATATATATATATATACATATATATATATATATATAAGAAAAAAAGAAAAAAAAAAAATATATATATATATATATATATATATATTTATATATATATAAAACGTCCCTGTAACCATTTGTTTTCCAAGTGATTTTCTATGTTTTTTATATTATTTCCTAACTACAACATCCCTGTAACCTTTGTATTTTCCAGTGAATTTCTATTGTGTTTTAAACATAAAGTAATCTTGATTTCTTCACGATAGGCAAGAAAAATTAACAGACCAACAAAATAAGACAGTAGACCCGTGGGAAGGGGTCCTTAAAACATCACAATTGACACTTGAGGAACTAACATATCAATCAAATAAAATGGATGTCCAGGTAGATCTATTAAATATAATAGCAATCTCAATATCAAGTATTAATCAAAAATTGGTGGATCTAAATAATCTGATGATTCGAGCAGAAACCTTGGCGGAAACAACACATATAGAATGTGCATGTGCCCCAATAGTGGATAAATTGACACAAATCCCTGAAGTATTAAGTACTATTATAGACGATATAAAAAAGAATAATCTTGCAGGGCACAGAAAAACAGAGAATGAATGGAATACGTGTTATAATCCAAGGTGGAAAGATTATGAAATAAAAATGGAAGAAAACAAAGCAATAAGAGTTGATAAAGATGACTCCCCTGGGAATCTCATTACAGGAACTAACCAGAACAATATAGGAATCAATGAGCTCAATAAATATAATGATGAAGTAGGAAATCAGGGAATCCCCACAGTACTCAAGGTGCAAGAATAAAATGACGTACCAGCATGGGGAACAACAAAAAAACAGAGAAAGAAATTGCATAAAGCAAGAAAAAAGCAACAAATAAGTTCAGCAAAATTAGATCTCCTAACTGCGAGGCAAAAAACAGAAAAAACTTGTGAGACGACTTCAGAAACGGTGATACAGAAGAGAGAACAAATAAAGTCCTTTTCAATCTTTCAAAGGCACGAGAAGAAAAATGAGGATATTACTCGGAAAGATAGTAGATGTAAAAGCAACTAGGGGAACTAGTCTTGCAAAGAATTCAACACAAACAGAGCAGTCTCTCATTACAATTCCCTCAGGCGTTGGAGATAACATAATCTCTGAACTGAGCCCTCAAAGTCAACAGCAAATCAAAGTTCCTAAGAGTATGGGAATCACAGGAAACAAAGGGATCAACTACCAACATCAGCAGACAAACAGCGAGGGAAGAAATAAGGACAGGAATATGCAACTCTTGGGCACAAATGGTTATGCATCAAAAGCACAAAGTGTAATCGGAAAAGACATGATGAGCCGACTACCGGATTATGAAGAGGAAGGAATCAGGAAACTGGAAATAGGAGTAAAAAAAGATGGTCCAGGGAGAAGGTTAAGGGAAAGGGAAGACTGGAACACTGACATAAAAAGCCTGAATATTTCAGATAAACTCATTTTTACACCCACATATAAGTCTAGAGGTGCACATGACATTTTGAACAGGGGTAACATACTAATTTTACTGCATGCAATCCCATCACTGACAAATATAACATCGTATGATATTGTGTTATTGAGTTTGTGAATCTTACAGAGGGAAGTGTCCAGAAAGCCCCTATGGCTTCTTTTCAAAATAGCTTACTGGCTCAATCAGTTATGAGAGAAAAAGCTATTTTTGCAGTCTGGCGAATACAATTATCATTACCCCCAAAAGTCATGTAGCCAGAATCGTTTGAGATAGTAAAAACCAAGAACGGGGGAGGTCAATTATACTCAGTTCTTAGAGACGCAAGAGGATGGATGGAAAAGCTGGAAGAGAGACAAGAATCATATAGCATAGAGGAAGAGGAAAGACCAATAATAGTAAACGCAGGTTGGATAACCGAGGATCTACACGGAAAGTGCAGGACATGAACTAATAGGTATAATAAAGCAAATAGGTGGCATTACGTATTAGACATTAGCTCATGGAACATTAACAGAGCCCAAACCAAGTCCCAGAAGAAAGATTTAGCCTTGATGCTAAAAGGAAGCCAAATAATATGCCTCCAGGAAACATGGGCGACTGAAGCTTTTGCTATAGTATGGTATGCAGGCATTATAGACCGGCAACAAAAACAAAAAAACAGGGCACACCAAAAGGAGGTTCAGCAATTTTTATAGAAATAGCGCTCAGAATAGAAGCAACCTAGGTACCCCTAGCAAATAATAATATTCTGGTATTAAAACTAAATAACTGGATAGAAGATACTAACACTCCTTTATATATAATGAATGTGTATTTTCCCCCAAATGAAAAAATAAAGTCTACTTTAACTCATGAATTACGTGAGGTTATAATGGGCGTGTTACAGGAATCAAATTTACCAGACATAATAACAATGGGAGACTTCAATATGGACTTGATGCACATCTCAGAGCGTGAAGAATAAGTAATCCAGCAAGATTATGTATGGTCAATTCCCCCCCAAAGGAACAGGGGCCACTTGAGAAGAACATGCGACAAAAGGGCGAACTCCTTAATAAAGGATTTGGAGTCCCTAGGTATAAGAACTCTAAATGGGAGTTTCAATCAGACACCCCACTGGAGTGGACCTATTTCTCACCCACTGCTTGCTCCATAATAGACTACACAATAGTAACGCTAAATCTCTGGGGAAGGATAAAATCCTTTAGTATAAAAAAAACATCAGGTAGCGATCATGTACAACAAAGAATGGTGCTTTCAACACAAATAAAGTATCACAAGCAGATACCCACGTGGGCGGGGAAGACACTACAATAAACTACCAAAGGCTAATATGGTCTAGTGAAGTGAATGCCCAAGTAAAAGAGATAGCCGAAATTTTAGTGAAAGAAACCGTACCAAGTGGATATGGCAATAAAGTTAAACAGTGGGGGATTTTCCTTAACAGAATAATAGAAAAGGGAGTTGCAAAGAAGCCCCATAAGGGCTCGCGAGGAAGACTAGTGGAGGAGACCCCGGGGAAGAATAAATCTATCCATGTCTGTTCAGCAGTTATGAAAAGAAAGGAACAAACTGCAAAGGAAAATTAGGAAAGACCCACAAAATAGAGATCTACAGCATATCTTCCGTAAAGTACATAAGAGTTTGCAAAGACTGGTCTGGTAAGAACAAAGGGAAAGAAACTATGTGTTCTGGGCAAAAATGCTATTTATGGCAAAACAAACAAATGCAAGGCAGTTCTGGAAAGCTGTAAATGGAATAAATCGGTCTCAAAGACCAGTAGTTAATTCCAATATAGCAGAACAGACAGGGGTCTAATTTCAAAATGCAATATTTAGACCAACAGCAATAGGGCCTAGAGAGGAAAAGCCTATAAGTGAAAACATCAGGAAGGGGGGCATAGAAACCAAAGATAGCATCATAGACAGCTTCCCGGAGAATCAAATAAGGGAAATAGTATTAAATTCCAGGAAGGAGGGTGCACCAGGACCAAATGGGCTTCCTCAAGCTTTGTATTTGTCAAACACAGATTTATGGATGCCAGTACTAGCCACAGTTTATAACTGTGTGCTACAACAGCAGATAGTACCAGATTCATGGCAGTGCTCTACAATAAACCCTGTTTATAAGAAAGGTAACAGAGACGCACCAGAAAACTATTGATTTATTACGTTACAAGATATAGAAGCAAAGTATTTTGCCAGCCTACTACTAAGTGAACTATGAGAATGGGCAATGGATAGAAAGACTGGCCAACTAAATCAAACCGGATTCACACAAGGAGTAGGAACAGAAACTAATATACTAGCATTATCCTTGTTAAAGGAGAAACAATCTCTAAAGAAGTCACCAATGTACCTTTGCTTTGTCGACTTTAAATCAGCATTTGACTCTGTAAATCAAAATTTACTATGGAGGAAGCTCACAGCACTGGTCATTCCATCCAGTCTTCTCAAAGCTATACAGCTCCTGTACACTGATACTCTGGTGAGGATACGGATAGGGGCGGGTCTGTCTTGTCAAGAAAAATAGATACCTTTCAAGGACTAAAGGAAGGCTGTGTGTTCTTAGCAGACTTATCACAAGAACTAAAAGTAGTAAACTCACATGCACCAAGCCAGATAACTATATCTAATCGGCTAAATGCAGATGATGTTGTTCTGATAAGCCAAATGCAGGTCGGGCTTCAAAGACTACTGGGAGGGCTAACAAACTACTCAAAGCAAAATGGTCTGACAGTAAACTTAGAAAAGACTAAGGTAATGGAATGTAGCCAAAGGATAAATAAAAAATATAGATGGTTCATGAACAGAGAACAGGTAGAACTAGTTCATTCCTATCGCTACCTGGGAGCATGGTTTGATGAACGGGGCTGCTTTACCCAACATAGAGAGGAGTTAAAAAGGAAAGGTCTAACACTGCGCATAGGGCTGTCAACCCTAAAAAGAACCTTGAATGGCCCTAGCATCTTACCATTATTAAGGGTGATATCAGCCAAACTGGCACCCAGCTTCACATATGGTAGTGTTGCACTACGGGGGCGCGATGCACTATGTCTAAATACAAGTTTAATAAGAACATATAGACAGCTATTTCGCCTACCCCCAAATGCATCGCCAGCACAGATATGCTTGGAGTTCGGGCTAATAAACCAGACAATAGCTAGAAAAATGGCCTACATGAAAACTTGGTATAGAATAAAAACAAATAAGAGAAATGACCTGTGTCAGGTTTTGTGGCAAGAACTCCAAAAAAATAGTGAGCATCTGGCTGTGCTCTATCTGGACAAGGCAATAAATGATTTAGGGCTGCACGAAAGCTGGGAAAGTAACCTATCTGTAGCATGTTTCAAAAGAGCAGTAAACAACAAAACCAAGATGCTATCTCTATTGAATGACAAAGAAATATTATCGAAAAGATTGCATGCCTGGTGGGTATTAAATGATTATAAACGCCTACGACAGCAGCTCTATTTCGAAGAAGGCTGGTCCCCTGTTCTAAGAATGGAATTTCTGTATGTTCGACTAGGAAAGTTACCTGGTAATAATAAAGACTATTCGGGGGGAAGGAGAGCCCTAATGAAATTTGTAGTTTATGTAATAAGGGGAAGAGGAATATGATTCACCTTTTATGTCTGTGCCCTGCCTTAGAGCAAGAGAGAAAATGCCTGCTAAAATCGCTTTTTAATCAACGTGTTCTAAGGACATGCAGGCAAGCAGTAGTAGCATGCCTAAAACAAGGTGACCCAATCCTGAACTCACATGTGGTGAAAATTTTAAAGAAGGCTGAGAAGAAATTTTTAGGAAAATGAATAGAATGATGAGACAGGAGGGGGACCAATAAAGATCAAGGTTATGGACTATTTTTCCCTTGTAAGCTGTTTTCTATTTAAGAAGTGTAATATTTATGCATTTATATAAAAATGAAATTTGATTTTACTCTGGCAACATATAGTACACCATTGTAATGGTTTTTATTAACTGTACAATAAAGATTATTATTATTATTGATTTATTTACGTTAATCCAACCACAGCGCATGGCCTTTGGCTGTGTGTGGTGGTAGTGCGTGGCAACGTTTGACCGCAGGGCGTGGCCTGAATCCAGGCCTTGCAGCACACCCCACAGCACTCATGAAGTGCTTCTTTGTTTGGTGGAGATATGATCATGTTCTTATGCATCAAGAATGTGTCTCCAAAATCAGTGGAAAACACAGCTCAGGGGTTCCTTTTAGTAAGCTGTCCATCTTCCTGGGAAAATGGAGGGGAAGACGTTGCATATCACTTATGTCAGTGGGCTCATGAATGTCTGAGTAGGTCTGTGAATGTGTGCATGAGTGCCTTAGTGGGTCTGTGAGTAGGTGCATGAGTGTCTGTGAAACCATGGAAATTCAGCTGTGCCCTCAATTTCTCATTAACTTACTTGTGGTAATCTCCATAATTTATCATAAGGCACTAATTGAAGTTACCACAAGTAATCTAAGCATTCGTTATCATTTGAAGTGCACAGTGTTTTTAAGCCTTTTCCTCCATGTTAAATTGTGGAAAGCTTGGTCTGCTGCAATTTATCTTGAAGTGTGAAATTTACCACAATTAGGGTCTGATTATGAGTTTGGCAGTCCTGATCTCTCCAAACTTGCTGTGGCGGTCCAATCGCCGCAGTCCTGGGGCCCTGACGGCCAGATTATGATCCTGGTGGTTGGACCGCCATGAGACCACCGGCTCTGCTAGGATTAGAGATCCCAATGGATTGGTGGCAGTGAAAGTCATGGTCAACCACAGCAGTACTGAGTTTGGTACCACTGTGCTGATCACGACTTTCCTTTCTGCCAGCCTTTTCATGGCAGGTACCCCAACATGAAAAGGCTGGTGGAAAGGCAGAGTTGGCGGCCACAGGAGGGCCCCTGCATTTGCCATGACCATATCTTAGGCAGTGTAGCCTCCCCCCGTCAACATCCTCTGAGTGCGCACTGTCTGTTATGGCAGACAGTGGACATTCTGGGGGTGTTGTGTGTGATGGCATTGGATTCAGCTCCCTGAGGGAGCTGAGGGCAATGCCACTACACTGCTTCCACCAGGCTGACCGCCTTGAACGTCATAATATGATGGTGTTGAAACCGCCGGCTTGACAGCCACTTCACCACCGTCGTACTGGAGTTCTGGTGGTTCAACTGCCGAACTCCTAATCGCCCCCTTAGTAATTAGCAGGTAGAGTTAACTTTGCACCACATCTAACTGTGATCCTTCACCAATCACTTTTGTGCAGGATCACTAAAAACTGAAGCACTCACAATCAGGACCTAAGAAGTCACATTTACACATGGGGATCTTTGCTATCTAAGAAATGATGTGCATTATCTTGTTTTAGATGGAAATTATACACTTTGTGGGCTCACTTTGAGCTTTCAGCGAAAGTAATTATTATTTAAAGGTAGGGTAATTGAGGGTACAAAATTCCTCAGTTTATGATAAGAGAGTTATGGAGATTTCCAAAAGTAGTCTGAACATACACCGCTATTTCTAAATGTACAATATGGTGAATGCCCTGAATTGTAGGTCAGTCTTTGCTACAGAGACAGCAACCAGGTTGGCTGCTGAAAAGATGTATATGTTACACTAAGGCCTCAATTACAAGTGCCAAGCAGGGTGATGCAATGTTTATGGTAACTGGTGAAATCTGATACCCTTGGGCTCAGACTTTATCATCTACTATCTATCACAAGCATTGTCCAAACTTGGATTTTGATATTTTCTGAAGAAAAGGAAGCAAACAGGCCGGCGGTAAAAAAAAGGAATTATGACCACGACGGAAAACCACCCAGACAGACAACCACTTTAACACACCGACCGCCACGGCGGTAGCAACAAGCACCACAGCGGTAACCACCAACAGCCAGGCGGAAGACAATGTTCCACCCATTGAATTATGACAGGCCTATCCGTCACCTTTTCCGGGGTGGTACCAGTGACAACAAAAGCACGGCGGAAACAGAACACAGAAGGCAAAGGACTCACCTCTGGAGCCTCAAGGAATAACCACGATGTCATGGAGCCCAAGTTGCACATCTTCCGCATGCTGCTATACCTCTTCCTGCATTACGAACATCAACGTCGGCAAAGACGACCACAGTGCGTACTGCCACCTAGCACACAGGGGAGGGGGGAGGAAAAAGAGAGTGACACACACACGCAACACGCAACACCCCCACCCCCACCCCCACCTCCAACACCATACACACAACCACATGCAACGACATCACATATCCACCCCGTACCCATCAGGAATAAAGCAAGGACAAAAGGAATTGATTAAAGTGAGTGTAATAAGATAAAATAGTATAAATACGTGCTTCAAAATCAAAAACTATATACATATTTACAAATGGAGGGGCACTGCCGAGTCCTCAATGTCCGTCTGCCACAGGGTCACTACACATAGGCCAAGGCCCCACCTCACTCCTGCAACAACACGGAGAGAACACTGCAGGGGCATCAGGTCGAAAATACACAGGCACCTCAGGGGGACGGGGAATGGGGGGGCACCTCAGCCGGAAGATGGTACAGCGCCATTGATCCTGGAGGGGGCTACATGCCCACTGCTTTGTCCTGGGGAGTTCAAGGCCACAGTCTCTCTAGTGGGTGGTTTGCCCACTGCTTGGTCCTGGGGAGTGCAAGGCAACAGTCTCTCTAGTGGATGGATTCTTCCTCTGGTTCTGGAGGGGGCCTTGTGCCCAGTGTGCTTCATCCTGGCAAGGATGGGGTGAGTGGATAGCTTCTTCCACTGGTTCTGGAGGGGGCCTTGTGCCCAGTGTGCTTCATCCTGGCAAAGATAGGGTGAGTGGATGGCTTCTTCCACTGGTTCTGCAGGGGGCCTTGTGCCCAGTGTGCTTCATCCTGGCAAGGATAGGGTGAGTGGATGGCTTCTTCCACTGGTTCTGGAGGGGGTCTTGTGCCCAATGTGCTTCATCCAGCAAAGGATGGGGTCAGTGGATGTCTTCTTCCACTAGTTCTGGAGGGGGCCTTGTGCCCAGTGTGCTTCATACTGGCAAGTATAGGGTGAGTGGATGGCTTCTTCACTGGTCTGGAGGGGGCCTTGTGCCCTGTGATGCAGATCTTGGGGAGTGCAAGGTCACAGTCTCTCACCTGGGTGTCACACCTACAGGATTTGCAGGGGCCAGTACGCACTACAGCCCATGGAGGCAGGACTACACACTGCCTGCAGGTGGTGACGGCTGCTCACTGGTGGCAGTGGGCAGTGCTGGTGTCAGGGCTGGCAGTGGTGGGGGGAGGTTCCAGCCCTTCCCCTGCAGCCTCGGACGGCTGCCCACTGGGGCTGCTGCTCCTGGCATTGGTGCTGCTGGCGGTGCTGGTGGCAGTGCAGGCAGTGGTGGGGGGAGGCTCCAGCCCTTCCCCTGCAGCCTCGGATGGCTGCCCACTGGGGCTGCTGCTGCTGGCAGTGGTGCTGCTGGCTGTGCTGGTGGCAGTGCTGGTGGCGGTGCAGGCAGTGGTGGGTGGAGGCTACAGCCCTTACCCTGCAGCATTGGATGGCTGAACTGCCATGGTTGGTGGTGGGGGTTCAGAATCAGTCCCAGCACCAGGGCTCCTGTCCTTCCTGCCTGCTGCTGCAAGCCCCTTGCCCTTCCCTTTGGCAGCTGGTGATGCCTCCTTGCTCTTCCCTTTCGCAGCTGGTGGTGCCTCGGTGCCCTTCTCTTTGGTAGCTGGTGGTGCCTCCTTGCCCTTCCTTTTAGCGGCTGGTTGTGCCTCCTTGCCCTTCCCTTTGCCAGCTGGTGGTGTCTCCTTGCCCTTTGCTTTGCCAGCTGGTGGTGCTTCCTTACCCTTCCCTTTGTCAGCTGGTGCAGGCACACTTTCAGAGCTGATGCCTGGTTCCCTGGAGCCACTCCCACCTGCAGTAGCTGTCGACACTACTGTGGCCGTGGACTGGGTGGCTGAGCTGCTCGCCTTGGTTCTGACCACCCTGGCCTGACCTGAAGGACAGGGGGGAGGGGTAGGGAATCGGTCAACTGTCGAGAGCAATAACTTCTTAGGGACATTGTGGCGGGAAGAGGGTGAGGTTTGGGAGTGAAGGAAGAGGAAGTGGTTGTAGGAGGTGTCTGTTTGCTGATTTTGGGTGCAGGTGCATGGGCTGGATGCTGTTGTGAGGTGGATGGCTGTTGGGAGTCTGAGTGCTTGCGTTTGTGTACTTTGGGAGGAGGGGGCACAGACACACTGGGAGAGGACACAAGGGACGTATGCATGGATGTGGGGGTGGTGACTGCCAGTGAGGGGTGTGTACTGATAGGTGTGCTGGTGATGGTGGTAATGGATGAGGATGTAGTGCATGCAGGTGTGAGTGGAGATGCTACTGGGAGGGAGGTGGAGAACGAGGAGGGGGGAGACAGTGGAGGCAGTGGATGTTGGCATGTCTGCATCTGGATGGTGTTTGTGTGAGTGCCTGTGGGATGATGTGTGGTGCTTGTGTTTGCCTGAGCCACTCATGTGTGTTGTCTTGTGTGCATGCGGTTCTGCCTGTGTGCTTGGGATAGGTTTGGGGTTGAGGGGAATGGGACTGGGTAGAGGACGTTGGAGGGGGAGGCTAGAAACAGGGACAATGGCTGCCATTAGGGAGGAGGCCAGAGACTGGATTGATCTCTGTTGGGCCGCCATGCCACAGTAAATGCCCTCCAGGAATGCATTTGTTTGTTGCAAATGGGCTGCCAGCCCCTGGATGGCATTCACTATGGTTGACTTCCCAACAGGGATAGATCTCAGAAGATCAATAGCCTCCTCACTCAGGGCAACAGGGCTAACTGGGGCAGGGCCTGAGGTGCCTGGGGCAAAGGAAATGCCCACCCTCCTGGGTGAGCGGGCACAGGAAACATGCTGAGGGGCTGTTGGGAGGCTGGTGCTGGTACGGGGGTGGCGGCTGTGCCTGTAGTTGGGGGGGGGGCACAGAGGTGTCCGCCACCACCAGGGAGCTTCCATCGGAGGAGGTATCACTGTCAGAACTGTTCCCTCCTGTCTCTGCCGTGGTGCTCCCCTCACCCTCCATCCCACTGGTGCCCTCACCATCAGTGGATTCGGTCTCCTGGGCCCTGTGGGATGCAGCTCCGTTCATCGCCTGTGCCTCTGCTTCTCCGCCAGATGATGCTAATGCATGTAAGGACAGGGTGAAAAAACTAAAAGGGGGAGGAAGAGACAAAGGATACACTTGGTCAATGGCGCCAGCAACACCACCTTTGTTGTACACGACACACACACACACACAGGGAACAGCCCTACGCAGTAGGCAATGCACAACCAGTAGCAATGCAAATCACCAGGCCATGGACAGGAATACCTAACGCCAATGGCAGCATATCTGACACCCACAGACCCCTGCCCAGTAGTGGATGCCTACAAGCTTGGTAGGAGGTGGTGTTCATCAGCCTCTGTCCAACATGGGACATGCCCTGCAATGTCCAGCCTGGCCTAGGGGCACCCACAGGCCCACATCACCGACCCGGAAACCACCCACCACACGCAAGTAGTATATTGGGAAACAGTACTCTCCCCCTTGTGGCTGCTGTGATGCCCTCAAGTGCCCATCCAGCACCAGATAGGCCACTGCCAGTATGCGGGCTATCGGGGGGTCAGGGTTCAACGGGCACCCCTTCCTCATTGGGATGCCATCCCAGCTGGGCCTCCGCCGTCCTCCTTGCCCAGTGTCTCAGGTCCTCCCACCGTTTCCGACAGTAAGTGACCTGCCTGCGGTAGACCCCCAGGCTCCACACGTTCTTGGCGATGGTACGCGATGTACTCTTTTTCTGATGGGTGGTGACCCGCAGAAAAATATATATTAAAAAAGGTATCAGTCAGACTGTCCGGCCCATTTACACTCATGGCCCATCCAGACACAGGTCACAGCAGCACTTGCAGTGTAGGTCCTCTCCTGTTGAAGGTCAGGTAGCAAGTGAGTGAACAGATAGAAAATGGCGGTCACATCCGCAGCAGTGCATACCGTCACCGCTGGAGTACACCACCATTGGCCACTGTAACCCATAGGGCCCAATGACAACCAATGAAGAGTTGCACGGCAGTACTCGACCACCTCCCGCAACGGCACACAAAGTCAGCGGCATTACCTAATTTCCACATGTCCATCCACACAGGACAGGCAGACACCATTTCAGGAGGGGGCAGGCCATGGCACCTAACTGTGTCATAGTACACATAGGCACCATTTGGGACTATCCAACAATATACTGTTACAGTCACTACATGCAATGCAGTATAGTGTTAGGAAATTTGGAATACTGACCAGCTGCTCACAGTTTTGCCCCCTAGATTACAACAGCTGCGGATGAATAGGAGACGGAGACATTCCCCGTGTACAGACCCCTGGTGGACTTGGCAACAATGGAGGACAGGCACATTATCCTCACCTATAGACTGAACAGGGCCACAATGACAGAGCTGTGTGGCCAATTGGAGCCCAACATGATATCTGCTATCCGTCACCCCACTAGGATACCCCCTCTTGTGCAAGTCCTATCTGTGCTCCATTTCGTGGCAACTGGCTTCTTCCAAGTGACAGTGGGCTTGGCAGCAGGAATGTCACAGCCAATGTTCTCAATAGTGCTGACCAGAGTGTTGTCTGCCCTGATTAAACACATGTACAGCTACATCGTTTTCCCCCAGGTGCAAAGGGACATATTCCCAACATCATTGGGGAAACCAATAGAATCCATATTGCATTTGTCCCCCCCCGGAGAAATGAACAGGTGTACAGAAATCGAAAGAGCTTTCACTCCATGAATGTGCAGATGGTGTGCTTGGCGGACCAGTACATCTCCCACGTCAATGCAAAGTATCCTGGGTCTGTGCATGGTGCCTTTATCCTGAGGAATAGCAGCATCCCATATGTGATGGCTCAACTCCAGAGGCACCAGGTGTGGCTAGTATGTGAGTCCTGGTTCCCTCCTAGTTGATGTTGGTGTATGGGTATGGTTTTGGCCCTTAGGGTTAGTGTGTGTCTAACAGTTGTCCCTCGATATTTGCAGGTGACTCCGGGAACCCCAACCTCTCATGGCTACTGACCCCTGTGAGGAATCCCAGGACAAGGGCAGAGGAACGTAACAATGAGGCACATGGGCGAACAAGAAGAATAATGGAAAGGACATTCGGCCTCCTGGGGGCCAGGTTTTGTTGCCTCCATCTAACTTGTGGATCCCTGTAGTACTCACCCAAGAAGGTCTGCAAGATAGTCGTGGCCTACTGCATGTTGCATAACCATGCCTTGAGACGCCAGGTGACTTTTCTGCAGGAGGATGAGGCTGGAGATAGGGGTATGGCAGCAGTGAACAGAACAGCATTAATACGACAGTACTTCCAGTGACACACAAGTAAGACACTGTAACTTCACTTTACATTGACAGTTTTGTGTTTGACATTGTACATGGCAGGCAGATTCTCCCAATTCTATGGCCACTTACTGTACCCTTTGGCATCTCTATTTTCAGATATCTGAGCCACACTCTGGCACCTGGTGTGTTGACTGCAGCCTATTACAGGTCATTCCTACGTATTTATTCTTGTACAGTTGTATTGCAGTGTTTCAAGCTTGTTAAACAAATACATAGTTCAATCATTTGACAGACTCCATACTTGTATTTTTTCACTGGTGTTTATTTTAGTCCTAAGAAGTAGAGGGGGTAGTGGAATGGGCTGGGTTGATGGTGGAGGAAAGTCTAGGATAGATTCTAGTCTATTTGTATCACAGGTGCATTGTCCAAGGGGGCATAGGAACGGGAGCAATGGCATTTCAAGGTGGACAGGGTGACAGAGTGGGACACAAGGGTAACAATCAGGAGAGTCCTATTTCCTGGTGGGGGTCTTGGCAATGTTCTCTGGCTTCTGCCTGGATCGCAGGGCCCGTTTGCGTGGTGGATCGCCTTCTGCAGGGGGAGGGGTGCTGGTGGCCTGTTGGTCCTGTGGGGGGGCCTCCTGTCCACTGGCGGCAGCGGAGGTGGAGGGCTGTTCATCAGTGTGGCTAGTGTCAGGGGCCTGGAGGTGTGCTACTGCCTCCATCATGGTGCTGGCCATGTCTGCTAGCACCCCTGCAATAGTGACCAGGGTGGTGTGGATGTCCTTGAGGTCCTCCCTCATCTCCTGGTACTGTCCCTCCTGCAGCTGCTGGGTCTCCTGCATCTTGTTCATTATCTGGCCCATCGTCTCCTGGGAATGGTGGTATGCTCTCAGGATGTTGGTGAGTGCCTCCTGGAGAGTCGGTTCCCTGGGCCTGTCCTCCCCCTGTCGTACAGCAGTCCTCCCGCCTTCCCTGTTGTTCTGTGCCTCTGTCCCCTTAACCGTGTGCCCACTGCCAGTGACCCCAAGTCCCTGATCGTCCTGTTTTTGTGGGGTGGCCTGGGGTCCCTGTAGTGGTGGACACACTGCTGATTAATGTGTCCTGGACACAGAGGTATGGGCCCACTGGGTGGGTACTGTGCTGGTGTTTCCTGAGGGGGGAGGCTCTATGGTGGTATGGGACTGTGCATGGTAACTGACTGTCCGGAGATCCCTGATGGGCCAGGTTGGTCATCCAGATCCAAGCGTCCAGAGCTGCTGTCATCACTGTGGGCTATTTTATGCAGTACAATCATTCAGAACTAGAGTTTAAGAACATGGAATGGTGCACCTTGGGACATGGAGTTCGTGATTATCAGGTCACATGATCAACAATTTAAAAAGCACTGGCTGTGTGATCACTTGTATTGTCTCACCTGTGAACAAGGCAGTTGGAGCTGAAACGCGTCAGAAAAAGGAGAGTTGTTGTTCACTCTGGAATAAAATGTTTGGATGGATCCCAAACTGGTGCCTTAGCTACTTTTGTTCTATGTTAAGATGGGATGCTTCGCCCTCATGCGGAGGCTGCCCTGTTAGGGTCTGTGGCCCCTCAATGGAGCGTGTTGTATAAAGATTTTTATTGAAGGGGCCCGACCCGCTTTCCTCAGTGAGAACCACAGCATTTATCCGAGACAGAAGGTCAAACGGAGGTGAGCAAGGGATGGGAGAGAGGTATTTTACCTCCCTTCTAGCTGTTTGGGACCTCCTTATAACGAGAGGAATATGGGCAACAACTTTAAATAAGGACACTTTTACAATTTACATTGTAACTTTGGTGCCCAAAACGCTATTTTATGCAGTACAATGATTCAGCACTAGAGTTTAAGAACATGGAATGGTGCACCTTGGGACATGGAGTTCGTGATTATCAGGTCACATGATCAACAATTTAAAAAGCACTGGCTGTGTGATCACTTGTATTGTCTCACCTGTGAACAAGGCAGTTGGAGCCGAAACGCGTCAGAAAAAGGAGAGTTGTTGTTCACTCTGGAATAAAATGTTTGGATGGATCCCAAACTGGTGCCTTAGCTACTTTTGTTCTATATATATATATATATATGTGTATATATATATATATATATATATATATATATATATATGCATAAACATATCAAAATATAAAATATATTGCAAACTGCAAATAAATTGAAAATATTTACAATGTAATTATAAATAATAAAAAAAATTGAAAAACATCATACACTTAGGGCCTGAGTACGTATTTGGCAGTCCAAGGACCACAAAACCCACAGTGGTGGTCGGACTGCCACACTCCTGGTGGTCGAAGTGCCAGATTACGATTCTGGTGGTCAGACCACCAGGAGACCGCCACCACCACCAGGATCATAGATCCCGACAGGTTGGCGGCAGTAAGAGTTGTGGTCAGCTACGGCGGTGCTGAGTTCAGCAATGCCATGCTGATCACGGTGCCTCTTTCCACCAGTTTTTTCAAGATGGGGTTCTCGCCATAAAAAGGCTGGTGGAAAGCCAGTTCTGGCAGCCACAGGGGGCCCCCTGCACTGCCAAGCACCATGTCCCTGCCAGCACCTTTGGAATGCGCACTGTCTGCTATACAGATGTTGAGTATTCCAAGGGTGCTGTTGTGCGATGGCATTGGCCTCGGGTCCCAATGCTGATGCACTGTTTCTGCAGGGCTGACTGGCGGAAATATCGTAATTCAATGTTTTTGCCGGTCAGCCCGGTGGAAACATTGTAATGATGGGGTACGACGGCCTCATCCTCGTGGGTTTCGGGGTCCGGCGGTCAGACTGCCAAACTCATAATCAGTCCCTTATGCATATAAATAATATAAAATTAATACACAAACACATAATAGGAGCATATATTTAAAAAATATTAATAAAATTATTAAACTATAGCAATAATAAATATACTACTCACATTCCAATCAATACAACAGTAGGGAAAGCATTGGACTCAGGAGGGGTAAAATTCACTATTACCACTCCATCTGTGCAACAGTAGAGAAATCTTTGGACACCGGAAATATAAACTTTACTATTCCCACTCCAGTGTATGCAGCAGCAGTGAACGTGTTGTACTCAGAAGAAGTAAAATGTACTATTCCCTCTCCAGTGGGTGCAACAGTAGGCAAAACGTTGGACTCATGATGGGTAAGATTTACTATTCCCACTCCACTTGTGCAATAGTAGGGTAAGCGCCGGACAACAGAGGGTTAACATTTACTATTCCCACTCCAGAGTGTGCAACAGTAGGGGAAGTGTTGGACTCAGGATAGGTTAAATTTACTATTCCAAATCCAGTAACTGCAACAGTAGGGAAAACATTGGACTCAGGAGAGGCAAAATTTACTATTCCCAATCCAGTGTCTAAAACACTAGGGAAACTGTTGAACTCAGGAGAGGTTAAATTTACCATTCCCGCTCCAGTAAGTGCATGAGTATGAAAAGTGTTAAACTAAAGAAGGTAAAATTTAATATTCCCACTCCAATGTGTGTAACAGTAAGGAAAGCGTAGGACTCATGAGAGGTCAAATTTACTATTCCTATTCCAGTGTGTGCAACACTAGGGAAACTGTTGGACTCAGGAAGGGTTCCATTTACTATTCCCACTCTAGTAAGTGAAACAACAGGGAAAATGTTGGACTCAGGAGGGGTAAAATGTACTATTCCCACTCCAATATGTGCAACAGTAGAGAAAGCATTGGACTCAGGAGAGTTCAATGTACTATTCCCACTCCAGTGTGTACGACAATAGGGAAACTGTTGGACTCAGGAGAAGTTAAATGTACTATTCCCACTCCAGTAAGTGCAACAGTAGGGAAGGCGTTGGACTCAGGAGGGGAAAATGTACTATTCCCACTCCAGTGCGTGCAATAGTAGGGAAACCAAAGGACTCAGGAGAGTTACATTTGCAATTCCCACTCCAGTGTGTGCAACAGTAGGGAAACTGTTGGACTCAGGAAAAATGTTTAATTCACTATTACCACACCAGTAAGTGCTGCAACAGTAAGAAAGCATTGGACTCAGAAGAGTAAAATTTACTATTCCCACTCCAGAGTGTGCAACAGTAGGGAAAAGATTAGACTCTGGAGGGGTAAAATTTGCTATTCCCACTCCAGTCGGTGCAACAGTATGGAAAGCGTCAGACTCAGAAGAAGTAAAATTTACTATTCCCAAATCAACATTGCAGGTACAGGGGAAAACAACATGGCCCACGGCCACAATTCACATAAACTTATCTGCCCAGGAGCACTTTTTTTTGTGGCCCTTTACCTGCTGTTCCTCCAACCTTTTCATGGGGGTGTCACTGTCATGAAAAGGACGATGGAAAGGCAGATCATACACACAGCGGTGGTACCACCACCATTGACCAGTGCTGCCACAGCAGCTCAAATGTCATGGGCGGCGGGTTTCTTGGGCGGTCCACCCTCACAGATCATAATCAGGCAGTCGGCCTGCTGAAGAGGTGGCAGTTGGACTGCCAAAAACGGTACGGTGGGCCCAAGATGGCTGAAGTCATAATCAGCCCCTAAATTTCTTAATTTTAGCAAAAATTTAAAACATAACATAACTATCCCAAATTTTAACAATTCTTATTAAATAACATTAATATTATTCATATAATTAAAATACCACACTATATTACCACAAACATAACAGCCAACAATTAAAATGTAATAAAAATAAAGTATAACACAATTAACCTATGAAATAATGAAAAAAGAAAGGTTTAAAAAATTGAAAATCTTTTTTTAATCTATAATTATTTAAATACCTTTTCCCATTACTGTACTAACTAAACAATACACACTTAAAATATAACTTAACATAATTATTAAAGAAAAAAATAATAATAATAATAATTATCACTAAATTATTTTTTAGCTAACTTCAAACCCTGCAACCCTAAAAACATAGCACACACCTAACATATAATCTAAAAAATATCATAATTATACAATTTACATAATTATTAATTAAATAATTATTCATAATTTAAAACGATTATTAATTTACTTCCCACCTTGTACCTGTATAAACCCCACAACCCGCACCTAACTCTCAACTGAAAAAATAAATTAATTTGAGAATGTACATAATTAATTTTCAAAAAATAATTAATAATAATTAAACATTAATTATTCATTAATTATAATTACATTACTTCCCACCCAATATCCCTACAAAGCCCACAACCTGCACCTCAAACTCAACTGACATTTTTTTTAGAGGATTTACATAATTAATTATCAATTACATCATTATTAATAATCAAACACTAATTATTAATAAATATAATTAAATTAGTTCCCACCCTTTACCCCTTCAAAACCACAACCCTGCACCAAAATAAAATGAAAAAGAAATGTTTAAATAATAAATTATCAATTAAATCATTAAAAATAATTAGAAAATAATTATTAATTAATTATAATTAAATTACTTCCCACCCTATATCCCTACAGAACCCACAACCTGCAAATTGATAATGAATCTCTATACAAAACCCACTGATAGGAATACTCTACTTCACTTTCCGAGTGGTCATCCAATGGCCTTGAAAGAAAATCTGCCCTCTGGACAATTCCTTAAGATATGTAGGAATTGCACACAGAACGAGAATTATTTTTAGAATGGAGAAATTCTGAGTGATAAACTTGCCTAGAGAGGCTACCCAAGAAAATTGATCAAGAATGTGTTGAAGCAAGCCTGGTTTACTCCTAGGGAGCATTTACTTACCCCTATAGTTACATGTGTACTGACTTTTTCTCCCAGTGCCAATAAGATTGAGCAAATTATTAATTCCAACATGAAATTAATTAAAGACATTAAAGTGTAAAGACCCCCGTTTGCATTTAAAAGGAATAAAAATTTGCGCTAAAATTTGGTTTGGGCACGATGTATAGAGAAAACTCCTCCACCAACTAAAACATTTGGTCTGTCCCCCCTAAAGGAAACTATAGATGCATGAAATGCAAAGCCTGCAAGTTGACCGGAAATAGTAAGGAGGTGCACATTAATGGGTAGATGTGGCATATAAAAGCTTTTTCCAATTATAACACCAAGAATGTTGTGTATTACATAATATGTCTGTGTAATTTGATGTATATTAGCCAAACAATTCAACAGGTTAAACAAAGGATATTACACCACAGGTCCTGTATACAATGTAGAACGTGAGGGGCCCCATTAGCACAACATTACAGTGAATTTGGACACACTGAAAATTATATGGATTGGGGAGTATTACATGTGGTTCTAAAGAGAGTTAAAAAAGCACAAACTAGTAATGTGCTTTTGAAAAAAGAGGAAAGACTGATTTCAAAATTTGGTACTTCAATTAATGGATTAAATGAGTATGATGAGGTATGGGCCTTACTGGAAACATGAGTGGTTATAATGAATATGAGATCAATGTTCTGTATAGACTGATGTTACACTAATTGAGAGATGTAATGCATAGTTGGATGGTTTATAAATGATGCAATTTTTGGTATAATTTCTTGTGTAGGTTTTGGTGTGATTTTTGTGCAACTTGTATTCTGATTTATAAGGTTTAAAAATATATATACATTTTTGATTGCAACAGTTATATATGGATGCCCAGTCCCTCTAGTTGATAAATAGGTAGGGCAACATGCTATTTACAGCTGCGCCTCCTCGAGGAAATGTGATAGAATTAACATATTACAGGTTGATAAGTTAGAAGGAATCTACCCCAACTTCCCTGAGGGATAGTTGCAGAGGGAGGTGGCATGTTACTTCCGGTCGTGCATTAGAGATGGCAGTAATGGATTTTCCTTTTGCCTCTACGCTCTAGTTGTTTAGACTAAGCAACACGCCATGTCCGGTTGCACTCTACCATGAAGGTTTAAATGCAGCATGGTAGAATGCTTGTAGAGACCTTAGCGACACACTGCATGATGGGTCCACGGATGACAGGATCCCTGACCCAGCCCGAATCCCCGACCTTAATGTAGTAATAGTAAGTAAAGGAGGCGGTGGGCATATACGGACATCTATTGTTCCTATGATGGCAGTAGAGGGATTGATGTGATGAGTGTTATTGTCTCCAATCAGGGTTTACTGAGACAGTTAGAGTTAATGCGGACCACACATGCTTCAAGAGAGGAATTAATACCCTCACGTGCACCTTAATAGGTATGACATTTTTTTTTACATACCAGGCACACGGGCCTCAAGTGGATTTAGCAAGCTTCTTTTAACATCTTCAGCACCTTTCACGCCGGGCACAATGGACTGGGCACTGTGTAATATAATGATGTCATATGACACAATAATGCATGGTTATTGGAGGTTGATTAAATGGTAAATAAGGTATAAATGTATCACCAGGTGACTCTGAATACTTTTGGGCATAAAAGCATGTATATAACGGATGTGTTTTTAACAATGAGGTTATTTAGGTAAGACCTGTTTATTAATGGGTCATTCTTGTTTTTAATTTGAAGTAAATAGATACATGTTCCTTAGATGTCCTGAACAGGCCAGAAGTGACGAGGCCAAAACGCGACAACAGTCTTGTTATCAGGAATCCTTATTGAATGCATGATACTGATGTATGGTGGCATAGACCATCAGTTTTTCCACAGTGGCAGACAATAATAGTGGACTGTTATTATTGGTGCTTAGATAATGGACTAACTGATCAGAGGACCTGGATCATGGGATATCTTTGTGGATAATGGCCGTCAAGCAAAATAGAGATATAAGGATAATGTACGGACAATAATTTGAATGTTATGAAGAATAGATATGTTTGAGGTCAATTTGGATTTTAAAAAAGTAGAAATTACAGCAATTTTTGCTGGATATCCTACAGCGTTCTACATGAGCAATTGATGAAAATAAAAGAAATATAATTAATTGATCCCCTGAGAGTCGCTTTTTCTTGCAGTTTGTTATATTGCCCAAGACTCAAGAGGGTTACAATTGGGCAACCCCTACGCATGCATAAGCATATTTATGAATGTTGGCGGAACTCCGCAGAATCCTGCACAGATTTTTGTAACTATGTGAAATTCCGTGGAGTCAAATTCCGCATATTCTGCCCACCATTAGTTTAAATTCCAAGTCAACATGGCAGTTTAAAATTGCATTTAGGCTGCAATGGCAGGTCTCGGCCATGTTTTGAATGGCTACTTAAGTGGGTGGCACAATAAGTGCTGCAGGTCCTATGGTAGCATTTAATTTACGGGCCCTGGATGAATGCACGGCTATTGGAATTATGTCATGGTGCAGATTTTAACAAAAAAATGTTTCTAACTCAAAAGGTTAAAAAGTTACTAAAACGTAGGAACATGTGTTGCTGGAAAGTGAAAGGCCCTTGGCAAAAGTTTTTTGATCACCTTTCTGCAACTTATTGCTAGGTTTAGGTGTTAAACTGGTGTCACTGAGTTGTAACTAATGCCCAGAAAGTGTTAACAAGTTTAACAATGACAAAAAAATGAAGTAATACTATTCCAAAATGTGCTGCATAATGCTGTATAATGTGCCTTTTCTTGCCTCATAATTCACTCAACCCTGCTGCATAATTTGCTCCTCCTCTGCTGCATAATTTCAGTTGCCCTGGGTATATGGTATACCACTCTAACAAGGGACTTACAAGTAAATGAAATACACCAATCAGGAGTATGCCAATCAAGCCATGTTTAGGGGAGTGAGCACCAGCACTTTAGCACTGGTTGGCAGAAGTAAAGCACACAGAGTCCTAATGACAACAAAGGCAAAATCCAGCAAAAATTTGAGATAAGTAGGCAAAAGGTTTGGGGAAAGCCCACCCTAAGGCTGATGGGTCTAACAATGGTAAACTTTGCACCTCTTGTAATTGCAGTCCCTCTGCAAACAGGTGGTTGCTCTAGGATCATTGGAAACTGGGACACTCAGAATTGAGGGAAGAAATTTCATTTTTAGAAATTGGGCTCTTTGATACCTAAAAAGTAAGCTATTGAGAAAAACACATTTTATAAGTGTTTCAAATGAACACTGCGTTTTAATGGAAACAACATATCATTTAGAAGTAGAGCATTCCTTCTCTGAGTTGTGTTTTTCTTTAGAAAAACAGGGCAGCAGTCCAGCAGAGTGGCAGCCCTTTCAGCAGCAGAGCAGTTCTTCTTGACATAGGGCCACATTACAAGTGTGGCGATCAGACAAGTCGACCGCCAGACTCACAGTGAGGAGACCGCCATGGAGCTGGCAATCTTCCCATCAGAAACTGTGTGGCGGCATTGGTCTGTTCTCCACATGGAGCTGAGGCCAATGCCATCACACAGCGGGCCCACCATCACCCTCGGAATGTGCAAAGCAGACAGTGTGCATTCTGATGGTGCTGGGCAGGGGAGCCCCTGCACTGCCCATGCCATGGACATGGGCAGTGCAGAGGTCCTCCTGTGGCCCACAGCACTGGCTTCCCACCAGCCTTTCCATGGCGGTTAGATCACCTTGGAAAGTCTGGCAGTAAGTAAAGTTGTAATCAGCCAGGCCCTGTGTACAACTCATATTACCGTTGAGAGCCATGTTCACGTTGGGACAGCGGTCCCCTGTTGGTCTGACCCCAAGGGTCGTATTGTAGCGGTCGGACTGCCACTGTTGTCATGGTCCAACCGTCACTGTGAGGCTGGCGGTCTTTGGACTGCCAGCCGTGATATGAAGCCCAGAGTCTCCACACGTCCAGAAGCATACAGTAATACATAATTTCTAGGAGGACCACTTGTGATCACTGTTATTTCTGTCACCACATCCCTCCTTGCAGTTATCAATGCACCTAGCATCAGTAACTTTGGAGAGGAGTTAATGGGTGATAACAAGGATCTCATTATAATTCCTCTGATATATAGAACAATGTAGGAAAACTCAACTCTTTAAAAAGTTGAAAGGACATTTTTAGGGCATCAGTGAAAGCACTTTCAGGAATCTGATGCAATACGTTCCACTGTTACAGTGAAGCAGTGCTGCATTTCCATTTGAGAAAATTATAATTGCATCAGCAATGGAGTCATTTACAGATTATTGTTTTATTTTTTTTACACCAGGACTCGGTATTTGCGAAATGGGTCCTAAACTGTTGAGGGCAGACAATTTTGAAAGAACAGTTGTTTTTTTACCCAATGGATACTTTACTACACGCCTCAATTTTTACATAAGATTTTTCCATCAGTCTCTTCTCAGTGCTATAGATGACAATCGGACTTCATAGATGACTGATTACATGTCTATTTTTCTTGTCTAGCATTGTCTGAAAATTGGTCTGAAATATTTGATTTTTTTTGTCAAAGAATAGGGAAAAGCATAGAACCTGATACATATACATACTTCTATTTAGATATTCAGGCAACAGTACAAATTTTACATTATTAGACCAGCAATTTATTTTTGTTGGCATTTCTATAGCTCGATCACTAATTTTATAATATCGGAAATCAACTAATATATAATGTCACAAAGACAGTAAAAATTGCTACAGGTTAAAGAGTTGGAATTTTTATATTCATCTTACACAAGATGTACAAAGTATTTTTGTGGTTGCAATCAGCCATATTCACAGAATCAGGCCATTTCCGACTGCAAAAATTCATTTTGGTATGTATGACTCCCATATTGTGATGTTAACGAATCGCAATTAAGAATTGCAAATACATAGCGATTTGATAATTGGAAGGGGAATATTTAGGGCATCCCTTCCAAATTCCGAATCATAATAGGATGTATGAATGTTTTATGATCAAAATGCAGTCGCAAAACATTCGCACTTTACCACCAACTCAAAGTTCATGGTAAACCATTTACAAATGGAAAGGGGGAATGTTAAAAAAAATTGTTTTTTTAAGAACCACTGCCTACTCTAAAAAATAAAAATGAAACATTTTTTTATTTTTTTATTTTTAAATGTATCTGTTATTCTTTAAGGAAAATAGTCTGCTTTAAAAAAAAATCTTTATTTAAAAGCAGTCTCAGACACAGTGATTTGTTGACCTCAGCAGGCCACCATCCCTGTAATAACAACGAATCCTAGTGGGTCACAAAAAGCGTTCTACTTCATTAATATTCATGAGGTAGGTCTTTTTTGTGACCCACTACGAATCCCTAATGGGCCAGATATCACTTTTGTACATTGGAATAGTGATTACCAAATAGCTATTCACTTAACATCACTATGTGGTAATCACTATTACCAATCTCCGTGCATCTAGCCCCTAGAAACTATGCTTCAGATAAGTGTGATAAAGTTGGGTCTGCTTTTGAGGCTTATTATTAATGCTATAATACTTTATTTAAGGTTGATATCTCCCTTTCTTGTGTTTAATTGTTTATTTATTGTCATTTTTATTTCCATGCCTTATTTTGTGATACATTTTTCGACTAATCATATATTTTGTGACCTATGCATATTAAATATGTAGAGTATTTTATTAATTGAATTGCCTGATCTGTAAAATTTAAATGTTTTTGATACTACAAAAATAAAAAAGTAAGAGAATAAGTGAACATAAAAAGATAATCAAATAAGTGTATTGTTGGGGAGCGACAAGCTGAGCCAGCCGTGGGGACTTTGCTCCTTGCCTGCTCTATTGCTCCTCTGTCTCCTGGAGTCATCATTCAGTCTCAGGGTGAGTGATGGGGTCGCAGACCACACAGGTGGGTGAGTCCTGCGACCACAGCAAGATCAACGGCCCTCTGCGAAATTGACTGAAGGTTTAGACCTACCACAAGCCCTCCCTATGCTCCTATACCACCCAAAGTCTGTCTTACTTTATGGCACCACGTTCTCGGACCCATCCCATCATTACATTCTTCCTCTCCCATTTGTTTCCTATTGACTTACAAGGGGCACGCAGCATGGCTAATGCCCCGCCTCCAACATCCTGTAAATGTGTGACTTAGAGGGGTTACCGATCCATTCTATGACATACTGACTGTGCGTTCTAGTGAATCGCCCCAACCTCAAAATGCAGTGAACTTTAGCTTGTGCCAGTTCACCCTGTAGGGCACTCCCGGCTACTTGCTTCCCAGCAGTGCAAGCCCTTTCCTAGTGTATGTCACTACCTTCACTTGCCAGTCCCTGAGGAAGCCTTCTTCTCCAATCTTGAACTGTTTGTACGTCCTGCCCCTGAGTTCCACTGGATCAACTCCGCTTGCCCCATGTGAGCACTGGTGGGTGTCTGGAACACGACCTGGATCCCAAGACCCTGCAGCATGGCATAACCTGTGGCTCTCTATCTTTCCTTGGATGCAGGTCGCTCTTGGCATCCCCTTCTTCAGTGGCCTTGGTGTATTCTTGTTATCATGAGCCGTACCAAGGGTGGAAGGCCGGCTCCATCACCAGGTTGGGGTGGCTCTCAAGTGAAACACATCCAGTCCGGTGGTTCACCAACTCGCACAGGAGAAGACTATTCCACCAATGGCACTGGACCCATCTCTGGACAAACTCAATATCATCCTACAAGAAATCCAGGACTCAAGGGACTCTATAGAACATCGTATTGGTACACTGATGATGGACATGGGCCATCTATAAGATGATCATTGCAAACTGTGGAACAAGGTAAAAAAAACATTGAAACTGCTAAATCTACCCTGGCTCCACAACAAATGGCCCACTCAGCTGAACTGAATGATTTTCATGACCAACTCTGTATCTTACATGACAGGGCGGAAGATGCGGAGGGTCATGCATGATGGAACAAGTGTGTATTTTTGGACTACCTGAAGGAACAGAAGGATTCTGTTCATCGAGAAATGGTTGAAGACCAGTGTGGCCCCAGAGAGACTCTCTGTCTTATTAACGGTGCATTGGGTGCATAGAATGCCAATGCATCGTCTGCCTCTGGGAGCGCCCAAGCAGGCCTATTGTGGCCTACATTCTCAATTTCAGGGATCAGGATGCTGTGTTGCAGAAAGCCATATAAAAAGCACCAGTTGTTCTTGATAACTCTAGCATAGCCCTTTTCCTGACTACACCTTGGCAGATCAGCACAGGAGGTCATCCTTCCTTGCCACAGAGAAAAAACTCAGGACCGAATGACTAATATATGCCCTGATGTTTCTGGCATGCCTCAGAGTGGTCTATGATGAGCAATCGTTGTTCTTTGATACTCTTTAGGCTGTGCGGGACTGGTTAGAAATACCTTATTGGAATGCCCACTGCCCCCTCCCACAGACATGGGATCCCCCAATTGCCCTCTTCCATGGTGATCCTGTGGTAACTTCGTTGCCTGGCTGTCATGGAGTTCATAACCCATAGTAATGTAATAGCTGGGTAATGGTGTTCATAGTTTTTTTCTGTGTTCCTTAACAAATTGTATTTCTGTTTGCCTTTAAATGTGAGTACAGCTGGAGTTTTCCTCTGGGCACGCTGCATGGATCCAGATTTATGCTGCATTTAATACATTTCATGAAGTTCAAAAGACTGGAATGAACATTCTCCTTTACAGATCCCTTCTCCCCAGCAGGCCATGGAGTTGCGACAAGGGGTGATAGCCACTGTGTCTTTCACCAGGCAACAACCCCAACTGTTTCCATCTGGCAGCTTGCCTTGGACACTGATTCGAATGCCAGCATGGCCCACTTCCCCTTTGTGATGGCTCAAATGGCGAACAATTTAATATGAATCTGTGGGTACGATTATTTGCATTACTCTTTCCAGTAATAACTATTGTATACAATATGTTATGCTGCATTAATATGTTTTTCTGTGGTGCACTGTCTGAGAGCTGCAATTTCTTACATCATCGCTTATCTCTTTCCCATCCTGACAGCCACGCTGTTTGTTGTTGTTTTTTTACTTTATGCCATCTGCTGTGCACACATGACTCAAGAGATGTGGGAAACATGGTGTGTGATCCTGTACGATATGTCTCATGCTTGTTTTTCTTATGTCGACTGTTACAAATACTTCAAAATTTTAACATGGAACATCAGGGGCATGGGGTCAGTCCGAACACGTCACCGGAGCCAGTCCCAACTCAGCTGCCGCAAGGCTCACATAGCTTATTTACAGGAAATGTACCTCTCCTCTACTGAGTCATTGAAACTTTGTATGAAGTGGAGAGAGCAATTGTTTGCCACCACATACTCTGCCTTTTACTGTGGGGCAGCAGTGTGGGTGCAGGCAGGTGTTCCATTGGAGGTAATAGAGTCTAAAATAGATGCAGATGGTAGATATGTCTTTGTTCGCTGGGCCCCGGATGCTAGTCAGCTAGTGCTAGGCATTGTTTTATGTTCCTAATACAGAGCAGGATGTCTTCCTGACATACTTATCTCCATACTGACTGAATGGTCCCACCTCCCAGGGATGATCATGGAGATTTCACTGCAGTTCTGGATACACATCTTGATCGCTCCCACCCCTCTCTTCCAAGTGCTCCATTGGTCAAACAGGCAAAAGCACTACAAGACTGGGTACTGGAGTTGTCATTGTCTGACACATGGAGGGCACTCAATGTAAGATGAGGGAATACTCCTTTTACTCCCCACCACATAAACTACATGCCGGTCTGGACCGTATTTTATGTATTTCACAGATGCAAGTGCCCATTACTAATTTCACTTATCTGGGTAAAAACTTGTCGATCACAACCCTCTTGAGCTCACCACATCCTGGGGCCGAATTCTGACCCCAGTCCCTACTTGGCATTTAGAACCTCTACAACTAGAAGACATTGTTCTTAAAAATATCATTGACACTACTATCACCACTTCTTTTACAGAAAACTTTGGTGCTGCTTCCTACCTACTGAGGTGATTCACGATGATACCCATGCAGATGACCTGCAAGAATCTTACAGTAACTATGCAGAACCCCTTAAATGCCTGCAGGTCTTAGACCATACTACCTACACACATTAATTACATAGCAAACTGAGAAAGCAGGAGCGCTCCTGGCTCATATGATCAGCCCACCTATACCCCACCCCTATCCTTTCAGTGTTTATACCTGCCAATGCCCACAGTATCACTCAGGTAGATATTAACACCGCTTTTCTGGAATATTACGTTGAACTGTATGGACCTCATCCTTTTCCATCTCCCACTCCCATCTACACACTTTCTCAATGATCTGCAGCTATCCAAATTCCAACACACCACTAAGTGTAGTTGGAAGCCTATCTCACACAAGACAAACACTGACACACAATCAATGAACTTCCACGTAATAAGACACCCATTTCGGATAGGTTACCCATCGAATTTTGTGCCACATTTGCATCACAATAACTTTCACACCTTGAAAACGTCTATAAAGGTCTCTATGTCAAAAGGTTCTCTCCTGCCTTCTGCCCAGCAGGCTCTGGTAACCTTCTTGCTTAAACCTGGCTTTGACCAGGAAGACATGTCCTCCTCTAGACCTTTAGCCTTACTAACTATCAAAAACAAGATATGTACAAAGTGCTAGTGTTGCAATTACTCCCTTTGCTCCTAGTTAATTCACGCTGATAGGTGTGGATTAAGTTCTTGCTGCAGTACCTCAATGAATAGCAAATGTTTTTACCAGGTCATGGAGGTAGCTAAAGCTCATTACCCTACAGCAGGATGAGTCATCCATGCCGAGTCCCATGCATTTCCATTTCAAGAACACCGTAGCATGGGATGCATTGCTAATGGGCACACATACTACACCAGAATCAACATTCATGTTTCTCTAGCTAGGTATACAGGTCTCTAGAATAGGGGTGGGCAGAATTTTTGACTCCGCTTGTGGAATTGGAGGAATTTAGTAATTCTGTGTTACTCTTGTAATGCAGAATTACTAATAAATTCCACCACTCTGCTCCACGGCAGAACTAATCAGCACTGGGAGTGAATCCTTTATCAGGACGTGGTGGTTTGTCACTGCCTTTGAAGACGATCCTGTCATTTTGTGGGTTCAGCTTGTACTTATCTTTCTTTATGGCAACTTGGAGTTGTACAGAATTGTCATATTTAACAATACAGAGATTGAGTGCTGGACCCTTGTCTGTCACCTGTTCTACCTTTACGCCACCTGCAGATGCAATCCTAGATCTGGGCAGCAGCCCCAGTGCAAAGTGGGTGAGGGGGCATTGCTGCTTGGGCACCAATTTACTGTGAGGTGGTGGCATTTCTTCACTGAGGTAGAAAACATCAAATGTCAGTTCATGATAGATCCTAAACATGATTTTCTGGAGTGTTAGCTTCAGTGTTGTTGGGAAAAAAACAAAAGCGGGACCGAATGCTCACTACAGCACATAAAATTAAACATATTTCTAATCGGGAAAAAAGGGACTATTGGTATTTTTTAAGAGGTTACTAAAAGTCACATCATTTTAATTTATGTTTTTGTGAGAATACAGGAATAAATGTCAGCGAAAGGCATCTGGGGTGCTTGTTGCATATGTCGTCTGCCATACTCTGACATCAGAAAGCGTATAATTGGACAGCATTGACATCAGCAGCGCCGTAATATCCGTTTTTATTACCTGTAAGGATATGCTGATAACAGTTGTCTGTGTAAAGATTATTTGGTGCCAATTGATTGAGGGTTTATTTTTTTGTTTCTTGTCCGCAGAATATGATGCACCAATCATCATTTTCGGCCCCAACAAGAACAGCATGGGACGACTCCTGGTGGCCCACCATCCCCACCACCCACGCACGCAACCTTGGCATCATTCTGGGCTCATCTCTCTCCATGGCCCAGCAAATCAACACCATATCGTCCACCTTCTTCAACACCCTCCGCATACTACGCAAGACTTTCAAATGTATTCCTTTACAAACAAGAAGAACAATCACCCATGCCCCCATCAGCAGCAGACTGGACTACGGCAATGCCCTCTACGTTGGGACCACAGCCAAGCTTCAAAGAAAACTCCAGTGAATTCAAAACGCAGCCGCACGTCTCATCCTCAACCTCCCTCGCCACAAACACATATCCACCCACCTCAGATCCCTACACTGGCTGCCCATCAGCAAAAGGATCATCTTCAAAGTCCTCGTCCACGCTCACAAAGCCCTCCACGACACTGGACCGGCCCACCGCAACGAACGAGTAAACTTCCACACACCAACTTGATAGCTCCGCTCTGCCGACCTCACCACAGTCCCCTGCATCCAACGCACCATCTCCGGCGGCAGATCCTTCTCCCACCTCGCCGCCAAGACCTGGAACTCCCTCCCCACCAACCTATGTAAGACCCAGGACCTCCTAACTTTCAGAAAGCACCTAAGGACATGGCTTTTTGAGCAGTAACCAGCTAACCCCCCACCCACAGCGCCTTGAGACCCTAACGGGTGAGTAGTGCGCTTAAGAAATGTTTTGATTGATTGAATCTTATTTTCTCTTAGATAGTGCTAGTGTTTCAACTCAACTTGATCTTCTGTTTACAGAAGCCCCTTATTTTAGCACCCCTAAAAAGGCCTTAAAAGGTCCTGGTTTCTACAGCTCCATCGATGACTGCTTTCTGTGTCGGTTCTCATTGTACAAAAGCGATACAAATTGGGAAAACAATTTAATTCTCCAGACCACTGCCCGACCTTGCGGTTTAATAATGAAACCTCTTTCTCACTTCATCAGCCCCTAATTGTTTTTCTTCCCAATTTCTGTCCCACGAAGGTCTGCAAGCTGATCTGCAGTTCACAGAGTAAAACTCCACGAGTTCTGCCCACCCTTACTACAGAACTACCACAGGTTTACTTGATTACAACTTAAACAAAATCATCATCTTGCTTCGCTCACAAATACAGTTCTGGGTCACACCGACCCTCTCAGTTGCAAGGCTGCCTGCCATTATAAAAATGGCTTTGTTACCCTGTCTGTTGTATTTTTTGTCAACTTGCCAGCAGTCTTTCCAGCAGCTTATTTTAGAATACTCAGTTCACTAGTGATAGAGTTGATATGGGGAATCGGATGGCATTGAGTGGGTCTCCCTAAACTGTAGTTACCACCGGAAGAGGCGAGATGAACTATACACAACAGCTGTGGCAGCTTAGCGTACTACATAAATTACTGCTACCAGGTACAAGACCCCCTTGCCTACGATTATTCTTAGCAATGCACTTGCATACTGGAAACATGCTCTTTAATATCCCATTGCCCCACCCCGCGTTAAGCAGCTAACTTACCATTACGAGGCCTAACCAAACCTGTAGGCCTATATACATCAATCAGGTTGGTACCCTAGGAAACTGCAGGAGTCATACCACTGGGCGACATGTTCACAGATGGTAAATTGATGTCATACCAAGATTTTGTCAGACCCAAGTCTTGTCCAACTCTCCGTTTTTGACACACATCAAAATATTTCAATACTTCCGCATGCATTGGGCACAAACAGGGCCGGAACTGGAGACACACTCCTTTGTTCAGGCTGTATATGAAATGGGTACTGGCAAACATATAATCAAATGGCTCTGCAGAGGCTTGCATATGCACCTACATACTTCATTGGCAACCCTACGAGCCCGTTGGGAGGACGATTTGAGTCGTGCCCTACATGATAAGGAATGGCGCTTTCTCATTGAATATCCCGCCATGATTCCCCATAACTCATGATTTCAATGTATCCAATTTTTCACTCCTACATAGGGTCTATCTTACACCATTGAAGCTCCAGAAAATGTCCCTGCGGCTTCTCTGAACTGCCCCAGATGCCAGATGGACCCTGTAGATTTATTACACATGCTCTGGGCATGTCTCTCCCTGACACCCTTCTGGGCTGATGTTCACATTGTGTTTGCTGCACTTGCTGGGGTTACCCACTGGAATACTGTAGAGCACTGTCTCCCACGCTTTGTTGACTTGTTGTTTCTCTTAGCCAAGTGTCAGACAACCAGATACTGGAAATCCCTTCAGCCCCCTCTCACATTCGGCTGGTGGGATGAGGTTATGCACTAGGGGGCAGCCGAAGGTTATGACTTAGGGAGAGAATAATATTCTGGTCTCTGGAAACAGCCTATAGCCTTAGTTTTGGATGGCATACTGGAAACTATTAAGTCCCAATCCGATAATGACTAACAGTTATCAGTAAAACTAAAGATCCTGTTCCACTATATTACTTCCACACATATTTCATCTTATATTATAATCGGTCCTTTACTTCCTCAATTTTCTTGCGATTCATGTCGAACACCCCCCTATTCAATTGCACTCTCTTTTTTTCCTCCCTCTCTTTATCTTATCACTTTTACCCTTCAACGTTTAGCATAGCTGATGGCAAGTTGAGGTTAGGATGGTGGGCAGAAAAGTCGTGTAACGTTTATTTCTGCTTTTGGTTCGTATTGTTTCTTTTGAATACAAATATAGAGCTCCTTTATCATTCGCTTACATTCATGGTATCCTTTAGTGCTCCGACTGCTCCTGAAGGATAACATATTGTATTTAAATACGACGACCTAAAACGAGATATATGGCCACAAGTACATTGTATGTATTCCTTTCCTTTGGTTAAAAACTCAATAAACTTTGATTAAAAAAAGTGTAATGTTGAGACATTAGATTATGTTGTAACAATTCTACCAGTTCTTTAACATTTGGCTTTTATTTATTTACAAAGAAAAGGCCACGAATTACTATTTATTATGATGCTTCCATGAAGCGATTTTTATGAAATACATGTTGGCATAAGAAACATTGTTGGATGGAAGACACAGGAGAAATTTATCATTCATTTTTGTAGGACTAATTCAATTTTTTTTTGTAAATTTGTGCTCTAGTGATAAGAAATGTTGACGCATAAAGTTTTGTGATAAGAGAACCCAACCTCGCCAGGCAAAAAGAAAAGTGGATACAAGTCTAAAAATGTGCCGGTTGTAAAGACTAATATAGGTTCACCTGATACGCTCTCACTTAATTCCTGAAAGTAGTATGGCACCAAACTATATTAGGAGCAAGACTTATCGTTTCAGGATTTTTCCATGTAATGGATGTGTCTTATTTCAAAATATTGGCGGCGATCTGGTCCTCTAGCCACATCAGCAGAACTTTGACCCAGAAACAGACAGTGCTCTACAAGATCAGTGACCACTAAGAGCACCTCAGGGAGCCCTTCTGAGGACAAAGTTGAATTAATTGAATCAGAGAATACTCCCAAACATTCAGCATCCACATCTCAGGACGAACCTTGCTTTGAAAGAAATACCACAAGTTTTATAATATTTAGTTTATTGCTAAAAAGTGCATTCAAAACCTATAAATTCTTTCTATAAACGTTTTGTTCTGAAATGTATTTTCAAACATCACAATTGATAAATCCAAATTGTTCATACGTACATGCCCATTTCTGGCCCACCATGCCTTTCACATTGCCCGCAGGGAATGTCACTTTGCACGATCAAATTCCTGACGCACACAATTAAACTGTTTTCATCACTAATAAATTATTCTGGAAGACATAAATTCTTTACCCCATTGTCAACAACCCTACTTCTATGAAGATTGTGCACCATTCTGTCCGAATGCAGTTTAAATTCTTACTTTAGGGGTGGCCCACGGTAAATTACTAGTATTTAGGGATTAATAATAACATCCAAGTAGATGTTCCGTCTATGGTCACTACATCTGTTTATTATTTCTAGCTTTTAACTATTGCACATCTAATCATGTGTCCTTTAATAAGCACGAACACCATAATTAACACTAATTAAAATGGAAGACATATGGAATAACCGGAAGGGTCCTTTCACTGCAAATGTTGACTGTGATAGTGCAAATTTTGTTGGTGCTTAATTGCTTGATTTCTCGTTCCCTAGAATAAATTGTCCCTGGAAAGGTTTTCAGTTCTCCCATGAAAAAGCACTCCTTTGTAAGCTACTGTAGTACAAGTGACAAAACTTCAGAAAAGACAAGCTTTGCATAAATGGAGAACAATGACACCTACAGGTTAGTGGTATTATAAATCTCTGACTTGACAAGAGAACAAGGGCGGCTCGTCAGTTAGGGTGGAGAAGCGTTACCCCCCCCCCCCCAGCAGCGGTAGCTGCAAATCCTTCACAAGAAAACGATAATAAACTGTGTTTATTATTGTTTTCATGTAAAGGGGCAGGACCGGGGTGGTCGAGCAATGAGGGAGAGTGCGCACACCCCCTCAGTGCGCATGTATGTTTGGCTGGCCGTCTCAGGTCGGCCAAACACACATGCGCAGTAGTCTGCCTGGAGCTTCCTGGCTGGGCGCTCCTTGTCAATCCTAATGCTGCTCTGAGTAGTGTCAGGATTGGCCGCAGGGCAGGCTGGGAGCCTGTGGCTGCAGCAGAGGAGCGGATGGGGTGGTGCAGCAGCAGCGATCGAGGTAAGTGTGCATTTTGTTATTATTAATTTCATTTTTACTCCCCCTTCCACGCACCGCAAGCCGCAATTGCAAGCAAAAGGTATGTAATATATGAAATATGTTCTTCGAGCCTGGTGCCAATGAAAAGAACTGTTCACGCTCAAAACAATTTTGTTAACTCTCTGAATCCAACAGGCTAATGATGAATGGTTTCTCCTGTCACAAAGGTCTCAATGGACAGCTCACCAGGACATCGAAATGCGGGACAGCACAGTAAACACACCTTCCCAATAACAACAAACACTCCTAGAGGGTTAAAGTACATTGATCAGGTTTTATGTGAGCATATCCTTAATACCAGTGTCACTGTGTCCACCTACTGTTCACAAGCACCCGGTTTTATATTCCACCTTTTAGCGTTTTCCTATCCCTCCTGTTCCATGTTTCTGCTTTAAATGCCCAACCCTATTTCCAGGCTATGTGGAGCAGAACTTCAACCTCATTAGCAGGTGTCTTAGAGTGGCAAAGTCTGCAAGACTTGAAACGAGGGGTCCATAGCAGTACCACCTTTTCCTTCTATGTCAGAGAGCAGTTCCCCTTTACTCTGTGTCGAATACGGCAGTATGCGTTTCAGCAGACTGTTTTCTCGTCTGATTTTCTGCTCAGTTTAAAGGAGGGGGAGTGATTCAGAGACTGGGTTCTAATCAGACACAGCTGACACTTGACCTAGTGACCTTTGGAGAAGCTGAAAAACAAGAACGCATTGGTCTGAGTGAATTGCAAGTTAAAACTGAAGTGAAAAGGGACATAGCAATGAACTTGGATATGAAAACTAGTGGGTTTGTTTGTATGACACATCCATATAATGAATTTACACATACTGTAATTCATTTAAACCACATATCCACCACATACTTTTGCTTGGGTTAAGAGGAAGTTAGTGATGTGCTGGGTAAGTGGCCTTTTTTCTCCACACAAGGACTGGAGCCTAAATCAAAATAAGATTGTCCACCACAATAGTCCCTGAGGCTACGCAGTGTGATTTCTGGGACCCACTTTTTCAACACTTGCTGAATAGAATTGATTCATTCCACTTAGTAACTTCCTGAGCATAACCGTCTGTACATTACTCACTACTTTAATCCCACTACTATGAACATAACACATGTCTAACTGGGAGTTGGGTGTTATTGCATTGACAAATGTTATGGGTTTGTACAATGAGTTTGAGAGCCCCCTTCACTGTACTGATGTTATCTATGATATATAGCCTTCCAAATATATATCCCATTACTACATGTGATAGATAGATAGATAGATAGATAGATAGATAGATAGATAGATAGATAGATAGATAGATAGATAGATAGATAGATAGATAGATAGATAGATAGATAGATAGATAGACAGATGTGAGTAACCCAGTGGCAGTCGTCACTGGGTAGTTATAGTTAGGCCAGCGTTTCTATAGAAAATGCATTTTTTGTGTTGCAAATAACTTTGCCACCATTTGACTAATCTCCACGACTTTCAAAAAAGTGCTTGGGGTGATCAGTCAAGCAGGGACCGAGAAAAAAAGTGGGCCCTAAATCTCAAAATTTCCAAGCATTTTCAATACACTGCTTTAGGCAGGGCTACAGCATAATTGCTCAATGGAATTACACCACATTTGGCAGGAAGCTAAATCTTGGCCGTCAGATTGTGCTCTGATTTTGTGTGGACCTGTGTGATTTTGTGTAGATCTGTTCAGTAGTTGTTGAGAGATTAAGGTACAAATAAATTGTATATCTGGATGATTGGGTCTGCAAGAGGCTTGAGAGACTCTCGCTGGAGCGCCAATTTAAAAATGACGCATTTTGATTGGCCCTGGGAGCTTGTTTCCTCTTGGACAAATTCCAGTGGGAGTGAGCTCTCTGATTGGCTGCCTGCAACATCAGAAAAATGTTGCTGGCAGCCATTACAGGATTCAGGGACGTAGGCCCCTGCTCTGAAGTTTTAAATAAAAATAATATAAGGGGTCCCTGCCCCCTCAGCCCTGTGATGGGGACACAGGGAGCCCCAGGGGGCCAAGAACAAAAAAAAACAGCAATTTATGCCACGATCCAGCAGGACTCCTGCAGGATCGAAAAAATAATAAAATGGCAGCAAGGGTTGCTTTCTTTTATTAAGGGGGAGCACACAACCACCTCCCTGAGCCATTGTAAGCCCTGGGGACTCCATCCCCATAAGAGGGGGGCAGCATGGCCCACTCCCCCAGCTTATAGACCTTGGGAGCCACCCCTGGGACAAAATCATCAAAAAAGGGGATGGGGCATGGAGCACCATTCCCTGAGTAATCACAGCCCCTGGGGAGCCTACCCTTGGGGCAGAAATGTAATGAAAAAAGATGGTGGCCATATGGTCCCCCTCTCTGACTCTTTATTTGCCCCGGGGACCCCATCCCCTGGGGCAGGCTCATTTGCTGTGTCCTGGGAACTCCACCCACAGAACACTGCGGTTTCCCTGTCCACAATGGAGCAGGCTGGGAAACCTGTGTTGGCTCCCACCTGTTGGCCACTTTTTTAAACTCCCAGCAAACGGTAACAAGCATGAAGTCTGCTACCAGCGGGCGGGAGCTTTAAAAATGGGAAACAGAACAAATATTGCTTCTGTCCCGAGGAAGCAGCTTTTTAAGTTGCTCCCTCTGGGCGGGTGCAATCTGTTGATAATGGAGCCTTTGGTAGAGGATTTCAGCCCCGGGGGTGGGATCCCAAGGGCCTTTTTTGAAATGCATGGCTCTGGGGGATGGGGTTCCCAGGGCCTTTTAAAGGTTCAAGGAGGGGGGCATGTGTTCTCTTCCCCTAAAAATACATTGGGCCCCAGGTAATAACTCAGGGAGGGGATGCGCACAGCACCCCTTCCCTCATAAATACATTGGCCCAGGATGTAGGGTCTCAGAAGATGAAAATGGCTTGAGGAAAGGGGCTACCTGCCCATCTCCTAAATTACTAAATTGGGCCCCAAGGAATGGTCTCCCCCGGGCCAAAAACAGTTCAAGAAGGGGGCAATACAGGCCCACTCCCCTTTTAAATACATTGAGACCTGCAGGATGAGGTCCCTGGGGCAGAATATGGCTTGGGGAGTGCCTGCCTGGCTCCCCTAATTAAGTAAATTTGGCCCTGAGGATGGGGTCTCCAGGCCCTTAAATGGTTTGGGCAGGAGACTGGGTGGCCTCCTCCCCATTTTTTTAAATTTTGACCATGATGATGGGGTCTCTGGGGCCTAATTAGGCTCAGGTAGGAGCACCACATGACCTCCCTCCCCTTTATAATGTAACACAGCCCTCAGGTTTAGGGTCCAGAGGCCTAATAAGGCATAGGGAGGAGGGCCAGGTGGCACCCACTCCCCTTTATAATGTAATGAGTTCCCAGGGATAGGGGGCAATGTGGCTCTCATTACCCTTTTAAAAAACGGATGGCCCTGGATAATGGGTTCCCTGGATTAGAGGAGACTCTGGAAGGAAGGTCATGTTGCCCCCCTCCCTTTTTAAAAATCGATGGCTCTGACTACTGAATAACTTGCCAGACCTGTTGAAGGCCCTACGGGCAAAATGGGGGTCGGATTTGGGTACACTCTCTGACGAGGACTGGGGGGCAGCGAGGTAGGGTTCCAGGGTGGTGGCAATAAAGACACGATTCAGACTGATACAGCTTCGGATTCTTCACAGGGCATACTATTCCAGGATAGTGATGCACAAGATGGGTCAGACCCAGAGTATGCAGTGCTTGCGGTACTGCCGAATGGAGGGAACCTTCTTACATATTCTATGGACTTGCCCCAGGGTGCAGACTTATTGTCAGGGGGTAGCCGGGGAGGCAACCGGGGTCCTTGGCAAGACGGTCCCGCTGTATCCAGGTCTACTGCTCTTAAATATAGTGGGGGAAGAACACTGGACGAGGCAACAGGCTACATGGTTGGTAATAGCGGCTATGGTTGCCAAGCATAATATAGCATGGCTGTGGGGCACGCAGTCTCTGCCTAGTTTTCAGGAATGGAGGTCAGACTGTGGTTCTAAAAATTCTGGACCCATGTAATTTACTTTGCCACAGCAGTACGATTTTAGTATCAAAAGACCGATAATGACTAGTACACTAAGCATGAGCATTTTCGCTCAATTCCAGCAGCGTTTTCACCTCGAAATCGCCATTTTCGTCCTGCACTCGTGGCTCCCATTTTATACACGGCAGCCATTTTTAAAAGTTGCCCTCACATAGGCTTATAATACAGTCAGATTTGATTCCAAGGACACGTACACCTTGATTGACTTTTCTCTGACCTGGGCAAGCTGGAACCATTGCCTCAGGCCAAACCTGTTTGGTCAGTCCCTCTCCCAGTGGCCGAATCAGATAGCATCAAGGCACACCATGCCATAAAACCCTTATTATCGCTCACACACCCTGCCTAATCTTGCTCACACCTGCACCTGCTCTTTTTTTCTTCTTACTTTACGAGGGGGAGGTGAGCTCTCTGATTGGCTGCCTGCAACATCAGAAAAATGTTGCTGGCAGCCATTACAGGATTCAGGGACGTAGGCCCCTGCTCTGAAGTTTTAAATAAAAATAATATAAGGGGTCCCTGCCCCCTCAGCCCTGTGATGGGGACACAGGGAGCCCCAAGGGGCCAAGAACAAAAAAAAACAGCAATTTATGCCACGATCCAGCAGGACTCCTGCAGGATCGAAAAAATAATAAAATGGCAGCAAGGGTTGCTTTCTTTCATTAAGGGGGAGCACACAACCACCTCCCTGAGCCATTGTAAGCCCTGGGGACTCCATCCCCATAAGAGGGGGGCAGCATGGCCCACTCCCCCAGCTTATAGACCTTGGGAGCCACCCCTGGGACAAAATCATCAAAAAAGGGGATGGGGCATGGAGCACCATTCCCTGAGTAATCACAGCCCCTGGGGAGCCTACCCTTGGGGCAGAAATGTAATGAAAAAAGATGGTGGCCATATGGTCCCCCTCTCTGACTCTTTATTTGCCCCGGGGACCCCATCCCCTGGGGCAGGCTCATTTGCTGTGTCCTGGGAACTCCACCCACAGAACACTGCGGTTTCCCTGTCCACAATGGAGCAGGCTGGGAAACCTGTGTTGGCTCCCACCTGTTGGCCACTTTTTTAAACTCCCAGCAAACGGTAACAAGCATGAAGTCTGCTACCAGCGGGCGGGAGCTTTAAAAATGGGAAACAGAACAAATATTGCTTCTGTCCCGAGGAAGCAGCTTTTTAAGTTGCTCCCTCTGGGCGGGTGCAATCTGTTGATAATGGAGCCTTTGGTAGAGGATTTCAGCCCCGGGGGTGGGATCCCAAGGGCCTTTTTTGAAATGCATGGCTCTGGGAGATGGGGTTCCCAGGGCCTTTTAAAGGTTCAAGGAGGGGGGCATGTGTTCTCTTCCCCTAAAAATACATTGGGCCCCAGGTAATAACTCAGGGAGGGGATGCGCACAGCACCCCTTCCCTCATAAATACATTGGCCCAGGATGTAGGGTCTCAGAAGATGAAAATGGCTTGAGGAAAGGGGCTACCTGCCCATCTCCTAAATTACTAAATTGGGCCCCAAGGAATGGTCTCCCCCGGGCCAAAAACAGTTCAAGAAGGGGGCAATACAGGCCCACTCCCCTTTTAAATACATTGAGACCTGCAGGATGAGGTCCCTGGGGCAGAATATGGCTTGGGGAGTGCCTGCCTGGCTCCCCTAATTAAGTAAATTTGGCCCTGAGGATGGGGTCTCCAGGCCCTTAAATGGTTTGGGCAGGAGACTGGGTGGCCTCCTCCCCATTTTTTTAAATGTTGACCATGATGATGGGGTCTCTGGGGCCTAATTAGGCTCAGGTAGGAGCACCACATGACCTCCCTCCCCTTTATAATGTAACACAGCCCTCAGGTTTAGGGTCCAGAGGCCTAATAAGGCATAGGGAGGAGGGCCAGGTGGCACCCACTGCCCTTTATAATGTAATGAGTTCCCAGGGATAGGGGGCAATGTGGCTCTCATTACCCTTTTAAAAAACGGATGGCCCTGGATAATGGGTTCCCTGGATTAGAGGAGACTCTGGAAGGAAGGTCATGTTGCCCCCCTCCCTTTTTAAAAATCGATGGCTCTGACTACTGAATAACTTGCCAGACCCGTTGAAGGCCCTACTGGCAAAATGGGGGTCGGATTTGGGTACACTCTCTGACGAGGACTGGGGGGCAGCGAGGTAGGGTCCCAGGGTGGTGGCAATAAAGACACGATTCAGACTGATACAGCTTCGGATTCTTCACAGGGCATACTATTCCAGGATAGTGATGCACAAGATGGGTCAGACCCAGAGTATGCAGTGCTTGCGGTACTGCCGAATGGAGGGAACCTTCTTACATATTCTATGGACTTGCCCCAGGGTGCAGACTTATTGTCAGGGGGTAGCCGGGGAGGCAACCGGGGTCCTTGGCAAGACGGTCCCGCTGGATCCAGGTCTACTGCTCTTAAATATAGTGGGGGAAGAACACTGGACGAGGCAACAGGCTACATGGTTGGCAATAGCGGCTATGGTTGCCAAGCATAATATAGCATGGCTGTGGGGCACGCAGTCTCTGCCTAGTTTTCAGGAATGGAGGTCAGACTGTGGTTCTAAAAATTCTGGACCCATGTAATTTACTTTGCCACAGCAGTACGATTTTAGTATCAAAAGACCGATAATGACTAGTACACTAAGCATGAGCATTTTCGCTCAATTCCAGCAGCGTTTTCACCTCGAAATCGCCATTTTCGTCCTGCACTCGTGGCTCCCATTTTATACACGGCAGCCATTTTTAAAAGTTGCCCTCACATAGGCTTATAATACAGTCAGATTTGATTCCAAGGACACGTACACCTTGATTGACTTTTCTCTGACCTGGGCAAGCTGGAACCATTGCCTCAGGCCAAACCTGTTTGGTCAGTCCCTCTCCCAGTGGCCGAATCAGATAGCATCAAGGCACACCATGCCATAAAACCCTTATTATCGCTCACACACCCTGCCTAATCTTGCTCACACCTGCACCTGCTCTTTTCTTCTTCTTACTTTACGAGGGGGAGGTGCCCGTTTTTATTGGGGGTCCACACTTATCTGATGTAAAATACTAGGCCTTGCCGGGTAATTTATTATGGGTTGGATGACATGAAATATGAGGTTTCATCATGACACTGTTTTTTCCTTTGTAGTGAAAACATGTGAATGACCAACCAAAATGTCAAGAATGTTTGCCTGAAGCTTAAAAAACTGTATATAAGGAAACCTGACTTTGCATTGAAACACAGTCTCCTGAGAACATACAAACCGTGCTGTTGTACTTCTAGGACGCTTGTCACTTGGTTGCAGCCAATAAATTCGATCTTTGACTTCACCTAGAAGACTCTGAGTTTCTGTGGTCTGAATCAGGAAAGTACCCGAGGTCTTTGGGGTTACCCTGGCACCACTGGGTTACCGGATCAGTACCTGTTCTGAAAAACCCAGTACCTCAGTTGGCACCCAACGTGGGGCGATACCAGCGGTACCGGTCCAAGCCTGAGGTCCGTGGGGAGCTTTGTGTGAAAATTCTGGAGGAAGGCCGCCACTTCATCGACCCCTGCATGTCGACGTGGTCCGAAAGTCTTTGCTGCGAGGTTCCCCGCTTCCCGACGGCTACGAAGGACTGCTGCCCTGGCTATCGCCCTGATGTGGACCCTTGATGTTTGATAGAGCGAAACGATAAGACGAGTCTTCTGGTGACGTCATCGATATTTTCAGTTAAGTATAAGTGGAGCGTCTCCCAGTCCTTAGTTGGACACTTGGTTTGGTCCTTAGTTGGACATTTGGTTTGGTATCCCTTCGGGATCACTTTGATTTGGAACTTGCAAGTACCAAAGCCGAAGGACTCGTGTATTCATGAGACTATCGTAAACGATAATCCTTTGAAGTTTGAAGCTAGACTAGTGAGCGATGATGCCTGGTCTTAGCAGACTTGGAAATTTGTTTTGTCATGGTTGTAAAAGGGACTCCCGGTTGGAGGACTCATGTCCGGTTCCTCCGATTGGAACTCCAACCTATGAACTATATGTGAAGCACGGAGTGGGCCCCATCACGTTTAATAAAGTATGGGTCCGCTATTCTTGGAAATAAATGTCTGTGAGGCTGTTTTAGCAGTTTTTTGGAACACTATTGAGAAAAGTTTTCTTTTCTCTTGTAAATATGACTTACAACTAGGATCTGCAAACGGTTCTGTAAGTATATTGCGACGGCGCTATTTATGAAAAATGGCTAAAGCGTGCTGTATTGTGTGTCCTGAGTGTTTTCCGTTTATATCTGAAATGAGCTCAATGTGTGTTTGTGGGTCTTCTTGATGTTTTCAGTTTGTTAAGTAAAATGTTGGTTAATTAATATTAAGTAGAAACTTAGAAAAAAATCCAGAAATGAACCATGTGATGTGCTAACATAGCTATATGTTGCTCTTTAATTTATAGAATGAGCAATTGTGCACATATACAAAACTGCCGTTAAATGCTTAATAAATTAGAAAACACATTCAATAGATATAAATAGGGCCCCAAAAAAAAAAACGAAATTATCTATTTTTGCAAAAAAATAAATAAATTTACAGCATTTTTCTTAGATGCATTGTATTAGATGTTCACAGGCAAACTTTTCAGCTGCAGTATATTTGATAGGAATGTTCAATTCAGCCAGCACTTTCCCAGTTAAACACGGGTGGAATTTTGCATAACCTTTCTTTAAAATGAAAGTGGCGCAAAAATGTGACGCATTTCAAGTTAGGCTTATGCGCTTAGGCTTGTGAGTTAATGTATCCCAAATAATAGGCAAGGGATGCAGCTTGCTTTTATATGTGGAATTATCACAAAAAAAAGAATAATTGGGTTTTTAAAAAAAAAAGAAAATGATTAATTATGGAAAAATTATTTAAAAAATAAGTGCCTTTCAAAATCGTTTTTTAATATTTATAAAGCTTAATACCTATATTATGACCTCCTAGCATTAAAATTTAATGTAAGTTATGTTGCACCGCTAAAATGACATTTGTATGTGCAATTTTCCCTTGGCGCAGGAGCAAACAAGCTCATTTCTATAAAGTATAAGTTAATATTTTCAATGGCTGACTCATGGATTGTGTAATAGACATTCTGGTAATGCATATTATGCAAGAAAATTGTAGGATATTGATTTTTAATGCCTAAAATATCAAAGTCGATTTTGGGCAAAAGCACTGTTTAAACTGCATTCTCTTTCATTCAGAGTACTTTTTAAAGTGTCTCAGGCTTCAGTAAATGCATACATTTAGGTTTGATATATATTTGCAGGTTGTTTTAATATCGAGGTTGAAGGTTCTAACTTCAGCTGGGCCTACTGAGACGTTCATTCATTCGAGGTTGATGAAATATGTACCATTGCATGGGATTGCAACAAGCATTTATTCTAACAACTGGTATGTGTGTTATTAAGGTTTGTGAATTATTCACAGTAAATGTAGTTTAATAATCTGGAAATAGAGATAATTTTTTTTAGCGCCTAAAAAGGAAAATGTTTTTTTTTAAAATAGAGTGAATTATTGCAGGTTAGAAGGAAAACAGGAAGGCCTACTGTCTTTGACAGATTCAGAGTGGCAGAAGCTAGGAGAGCTACAGAGGCTGGCTCAAGTCACGCTGCTGAGATGCTATCTTTAGTTTTCCCATAAACAATGGAGGAGGCTGTCATGTTGACACTTGTGACCTTTTAAATTAGGGCCTTGTCTCTGTGAAATGCAGAATGACCCTACCGGGCCTCTAAAAGTGGGATTTCTGGTTTCTCCAGAAGAACATCAATACAATTAAAGAACTTAATTCCAAAGGGAAAATATAAAAAAAAGGGGTTTCTTCGAAAGTCCCAACATCATGTTAAATGCTCTGCAGAACTGATACATTTGTGTCTCCGCTCTAAAAAAATAAAATGATGCCTGCTAGTTGCTTTTATTTGACAGAAAACGAAGTGTTGCATTAAGTCTTAGACAGAAAATAAGATGCAGCCCTTTTCTAAAATTTTGAAGGCTACATGCCTTAATGAGAACGATTTACCAATTAAGACTTATTTTTCACAGTGGAAATTGTAGGTGCCAAATTAATATGGAGTGTCAGTGTAACAATTTTTACTTTTAGAAAGGTAAAACTAAGGTGGCTTGATGTTGCGAAGTAACTGACAAGAGGGTAACAGTTAAGTAATGGAAATTTATTTTCGTGTATTTGGTCCTATCATGAATTGTTCTTGCTGGTCCTGTATGTTAGAAGAGAAACAGTAAAGTTATATTTGACAGCAGATTTCCATTGCCTGGTGATCTACTGTCAAAAGGAGGGTAAGGATTTTAAACCTGACAAATTAAACAGGCCCAAATATTGGGTTTTGGGCTGCAGGTTTACAGTGCATAAAGTACATGACATGGTGTTGTGTGTCACCGCTTATTCACACATGCTATTGTTTTGTCTATGCTTTTTGTGTTTGATACACAGCAAGTATATCTGATAGCTTGACGTTTTGTGCGTTTTTATTATTTTGTATTTGTTTTTTTTGCATGTTTGTTGCTGCTTTTGATACTATTACAAGCTCCCCTGTGTTGTGAGGGGATGGTCATGACGATGCCCATCGCTACGCAACAGTTGGTTGAACTTGTTCTGGTTACTAAATTCCACAGATAATGATATTTCATGCTGTGAACATAAGAGACAACACTTCACCAGTGCATGTCTATTTGGCTATAATGGTATTGAAGGAAAATAAAAAGAGATAAACAGGATCAAAGTGTGTCACCTGCACTTAGTCACGTTACTGCCCCTTCCCTTAAAGGAACAGGCAGCCCTACATTTATGTAGCCTTGATTGGACCTAAGGATGAAATTATAGATCTGTGACTCAAGGTGACCTAATTTCTATATTACATTAGTTAATGATGTTCTGTTTCCTAAGTAGCATATGGCTTTTGTTCCTTAAAAGAAAACCAGGTTTTCATTTTTTCCTGAAGAAGGAACTGAAACATTAGCTAGGAGTACCGTATATGGTGTAGTCACCAACGGTAGAGTTAAAATTTGTGTAACTTTGGCCTTTGTGTATCACCCGTACTCTTGGTGTTGTGTCACATGCCTGACTATCACCCAAATCATTTTTTTGTTCTTCCTATAGATTTTTTCTTTTGTTACTTCCCCTGACCAATGTCGCATCATGCTTAGTTATTGAGATTTTAGCTATGTCCTAGTCCCATTTCTCTTTTTCAAATTCCTTTCACCAGTCAGACCTTTTATTATTATTGATGTATTGTTCAGGTTCACATTTCCAGACTGCAGTGATGTACCAGGGACCCCCATGTTATGTATAATTCCCTTTGGTATGACCAGACTGGTTTTCAAGAATTTGCCTTAGGCCTGCTTCAATGTTTTCCAGCCTGACTGTCAGGGTAGCGATAGACTGGTTAACTGACTCAATATTATAGTAAGACAAGTTTTCCATCTCAATAGGAGATATCTTATGTTTACCTTTTTGAACATGACGAATTTTCAATGTCTATTTTAATTTGGTTTTCGGTTCCCTTCTGTTCCTGCTACTTTAATTTTTGGTGGGATCAGATGTGTCCTAATCATGCAAATATCAGGACCCTCTAGTTTTTGTCTTTTTGTTTGCACATTTGACTATTAGCCTGTGTATTGCATAGTGCACCTGATGCACAGTTTTTAAAGGAAGGTTTCTACATGTCCCTGATAATCGGTATCATGTGATTTCTCTATTGAGATGTTCTAAGATAAGGAGGAACACCTAGACTTAATCATTGAGGAAAATATGTGTTTACCCCATTAGACAATGCCACTGTGTGAGGAAATCCATTCAGATAGAATTCTCATGTAGCTATAGATGGCAGAGAATAATGGAGAGAACCCAATTAAAGATGCTAGAGACCCTGTTTTGCCCTTCTGCCTTTGTCTTTGTATTTTATGCCCATGGTGTATGGCTATTCCTTTGAAGATTGCAGACCACCTGCTTGCAGTCCCCTTGTTAAAAACCATGAACTGTTTTTGTACTAAATTGAAGGGAACTAACAACTGTGGCACATTTCCTACGTCACTAGATTCTGCGGTATCAAGTCATAATAACCTGCAGGACATTGATTTAAGCCTAATTCCCATCAGTGACAGCTACAGATGAAAGACAGACGTTTTGGCCCTACAGTCTCAGCACCCAGAAAGTAGCAAAGCTGGACAGCGATCGCCAGCGCATGGTATCGTACTTGCTCCATCAGACGGCGTTGGACATCAGAAAACCAAAGTTTCAGTGTAAAAGAGCTAAAGAGAAGGATTCCTGTTGTTGATGGCAGAGCTGTTTTGAGGTTTCATTTATCTACCTGTCATGTGCTGGTAACCTCTGACAGTGTGTGCAATCCCTTGAGCCCCTTGGCCTGAGTTTTGGCCTCACCCCCCCTTTTCTTTGCTCCAACGGAAGAAGGGCAGTGCACCGAAGATTTCAAGTTTGGAAAAAGGCACTATATTGTGGTGCCCATGAAAGAGCAGCTTGAGCGTCCTCTGACACTAAATAATGAGTGTTGGAGTCTGAAAGTGCTGCTGAGCTTGAGCTATTTCCCAAGTAATGGTGCTTGGGTCTGCACAAGATGATTTGTGCCCTTGATCAATGAAGAGCACATTGTTTGTAGTGTCTGCCACAGAGGAGAGACACTGGTGCATTGCTTTAAGACATTGAGACTTTCGAGTGAGCTGTGGGTGTTTGCCAGGAGGGCACTCCAACTAAGCAGTACTTTTCTCACGAAGAGGCCTGAATTGAGAGGCCCATGCGAAAGAAAACAACAAAAGAAAATTTGATGGACAATAGAAGCCTGCCAGAGAGGCTTTTTGAACGGACTCTGGGCATAGTTGGTTTCACAAGAGGTTTCCGTGTGATTGTATAGACTAGGTGTTAGGAGACTGATTGTTTTGCTGGCATTGTTTTAAAGTACTATTCTGTTTAGTAAAAGCAGAATAAAGTCAATTTTCTGTGGAAAGAGTACCCCCTTTTCACCTTAGAGCATTGATGAGAGTCACCACTGTTCCACCTGAACATACCAAAATAACTGAAATGCAGAGGAGCCCTAAAAATGTTACTAGATAATTTTAGGATTTGCTTTTTGGTTAGGGTTGTGAAAAAATATTATTTCATTTGTAATAGTGGTCACTACTTTCTCCCGTTGTCTATATGTTCTTAATAACCTGTTTTCTAGTGTCTTTTAAACATGACGTTGTCATTTATGGGTGGGATTGTTTTTCTCTACTCAATTGACTTCTGCACCCACTTCCCAACCTATGTATTTTCCTACTATTGTTTCTTTGCACTCTTTTCACCCTTTTCCTGAACATGAGCAGGTTAGAAGATCAGAATTCGTAAGAAATTCTTTTGTACAGCTTCTGCATCAACACTAGTTAGTAGTGAACATCACTAATTGTTGGGTGTGTGATCTTATGCCACCTACTGCAGATAGAGGTATTCCTTACTTTGTCCTGCCATATGTGGCCTCTGTGTTACATCATGCATAAGGAAACCTGCACCAAGAGACGAGCTAAATACTAGGATGATGTTACATCAACATCTCAACGACTTTAGAAACATAGACCTGGACTCAGATTAGCATGAGAATAGGTTTATTGCCTATGTAAGGGCAAAAGGAGGGTTTGTGGTTCTAAAAATTCTGGACCCATGTAATTTACTTTGCCACAGCAGTACGATTTTAGTATCAAAAGACCGATAATGACTAGTACACTAAGCATGAGCATTTTCGCTCAATTCCAGCAGCGTTTTCACCTCGAAATCGCCATTTTCGTCCTGCACTCGTGGCTCCCATTTTATACACGGCAGCCATTTTTAAAAGTTGCCCTCACATAGGCTTATAATACAGTAAGATTTGATTCCAAGGACACGTACACCTTGATTGACTTTTCTCTGACCAGGGCAAGCTGGAACCATTGCCTCAGGCCAAACTTGTTTGGTCAGTCCCTCTCCCAGTGGCCGAATCAGATAGCATCAAGGCACACCATGCCATAAAACCCTTATCGCTCACACACCCTGCCTAATCTTGCTCACACCTGCACCTGCTCTTTTCTTCTTCTTACTTTACGAGGGGGAGGTGCCCATTTTTATTGGGGGTCCACACTTATCTGATGTAAAATACTAGGCCTTGCCGGGTAATTTATTATGGGTTGGATGACATGAAATTTGAGGTTTCATCATGACACTGTTTTTTCCTTTGTAGTGAAAACATGTGAATGACCAACCAAAATGTCAAGAATGTTTGCCTGAAGCTTAAAAAACTGTATATAAGGAAACCTGACTTTGCATTGAAACACAGTCTCCTGAGAACATACAAACCGTGCTGTTGTACTTCTAGGACGCTTGTCACTTGGTTGCAGCCAATAAATTCGATCTTTGACTTCACCTAGAAGACTCTGAGTTTCTGTGATCTGAATCAGGAAAGTACCCGAGGTCTTTGGGTGTACCCTGGCACCACTGGGTTACCGGATCAGTACCGGTTCTGAAAAACCCAGTACCTCAAGACCTCGACTGGTGCCGCAGCATGGAAAAAGTAGTTTATAAAAGCAGGGGTTGCCCGGGGGAAGTGGTGTAAAATCTGTGATGGGTGGGGGCCTATAGGGGAGGGGAATGATCAGTCTGTTTGCTCTGTTCTAGCGGGAGGAGGTCAGAGGGTGGTCGCTCAGTTCTTGTGTATTGATCGGGGGATGTCTATTTATGATGTCAATTTGATAATGCATTGCTTGGTACCCCCACTCTGAGTTGTTATCAAAAGAGGGGTTATTGATGGTTGCATGTTACAAGATGCAATGGCTGTTTTGTCGTTCAATTAAAAGAATAAAAAAAAAAATGGATGGCTCTGGGGTAATGGGGTCGCCAAGGCCTGAGAAGACTCAGGGAGGGAGGGCCAGGCAACCCTCTCCCATTTTACAAAATACATTTCTCCAGGGTATGGGATCCATATGGCCTAATAAGGCTCAGGAGGGAGGTTGAATCCCCTGTTTTGTTGTATTTGCCCCCAAGGGATAGAGTCCTTGAAGCCTTTTAAAGATTTGTGAGGGTTGCTGTATTGCCCCACTCCCGTTTTTATTGGAACTGGCCTTGGAGGCCAATTATGGGTTGAGGAAGGGGCTGCATGCCCCTTCCTCTTAACATGTAGGTTTTGCTCGAGGGGACGCGGGTCGTCATGGCCTGAAGACCAGCCATATGCTGAGCATTCCAAAGGCTGGGCACAGTGTGAGGTTATCAGCCTGCTAGAGGTTTGGCCACAGGGTCTGGTGGAAGGCCAAGCTGTCTGGCCAACACCCCCCTGCACATGGCCAAAGGTTCTGTGCAGCATGGGGTTGGCTGCTCATAGGGAGTTGACCTCAGGGCCTGGCTGTGAGCCAGGGCCTGCAGCCAACCCTACGCTGTGCTTAATGAAATGCCATGCACAGCATGGTGTTGGCTGCCAGTGAGGGTAGCTGGCTGCGTCTGGGTGGGTTGGCAACAGAGCCAAGCCACAGACAAGGCCCTGTCGCCAGGGCCCTGTTGTACATGGCCAAAGGCCATGTGCAGCATGGGGATGGCTTGACATGTAGTGCTGGGAAACCCTCTTTGGGTAGCTGTGCGCTTTACAAGTCACAATAATAATAATAATAATATTGTAGTAGAATATTACTTAACGTTAAAAAACCCTAGAAACTCATTAAAAAAAAAAAAAGGTTTAAGAAACATTTTAGTTAGGTATGATAAATATGTTTGTTTTTCTTTAAAAAAAAACATCTTAGAAATTCACTGTCAGAACCAAAGTAACGCTATAGCTAGGTGAATATGTCAGTGACTACATTAAAGTTTTGAAATTCACCAGTTATAGGTAGCAGAGCTAAGTACACCTTGCGCCCCTGCCATGCACTGCTTAGGACCATTACGTCAAACATGTCATGCCCATGAGGGGTCCATCACAAACCCCTCCATCAGTCCCATGGCGTCAGGATAGCTCTATCCTGATCCTTTATATCCTATTTACACTTTATTCCTCCCCACCCCCCCAGAAACCATGCCCCAATTCACTAAATGGCTGCAGCAACTTTTCTCCCAGATTGCAGCCAACCAATCATGGCACTGCTGTTGGCGCTTGGATCTGCTAATCTGCCACGGTGAATCTGGGGTGGAACCGCGTCTCTAGATCTACATACTTTTTTTCTTTAATAGCTCCAAAACTAATGAACAGATTTACACCAAAATAAAAAAGCTCTCTTGTGGACCAAGATTTAGTTTTCTGCCAAATTTGGCGTTATTACGGCTAGCAGGTCAGGCTTTAGTTGTGGCTAAAATCCCTAAGGGAAATTGAATAGTGAGAGGCAAACTAGTTTTGAGAATTTTGTGAAGATTCATCAAATGGTGTCAAAGTTATTAGCAAAACAAAAACACTTTTCCTATGGAAACTAGGTTCTAACTATAACTACCTACTGGCAAGCGCCAGTAGGTAATATCTATCTATCTATCTATCTATCTATCTATCTATCTATCTATCTATCTATCTATCTATCTATCTATCTATCTATCTATCTATTTATCTATCTATCTATCTATCTATCTATCTATCAATCTATCTGTTTGTCTCTAACTATTTTTTTCAAAGAAAAAAAACTAAAGTTGAAGTAATATTAGGTGAATGTTTAAGTGACAATGTCATGTTTTAAAATACAAAAACACTGAAATTCACCTGTTATAGTCATCTTAAGTATCTATAACTTGTGTACCAAGGTAACTCTAACTACCTCCCCATCATGCACAGTTTTCTCCTTAATAATTTAATTGTAAATGTTGATATGATATTATCAGTAATGTCATAGATGATGTTATGAGTGATGTAATATGTGGGTTAATTAGCAATGCATGGCAAGGGTGCAAGGTTAGTTACCTTAGGGCACAAGTTATATTTGCTGAAGACCTGGCTCTTCAACTAGTTCCACTATCGTCCACTGCCAGACTCAAATACCAACCCCCAGCACCTGGATACCCTTATGGGTGATAAGCCTCACTCTACAAATCCACTAACATAACATAGAAAAATACCAGAGTTACTTGATATAACTATCACTGGTAGATGTCAGTGGAATTGTACTTTTAAAGCTTTACGTTGTCACTGAAATTTTGACCTAACTCAAATATTGCTTCAACCTTTGTTTTTTTTAGTTAATTTCGAGGTTTTTTTTAAAATGTAAAGTAACATTTTATTACCACGTGAAAAGCACGCCCCCCCCCTATTTTACAGTAATATTTTATTGCCATATGTTAATCAGGGACCCCCTCCCCAAGCCACTTTGGGTCCTTGGGACACCATCCACCAGGGCCTTTGTATTTTTATTAAGAGGAGGGGGTGGCCCCTCCCTGAGCCACTACGGACCCTAGGAACTTTTTTTAATTAAGGAAAGGAGTACACTGCTCTCTTCCTGAGACAATAGTGGTCTGAGGACCTCATTCCCCTACCCTTATGACAAATATATGTCATGAAAGTGCGTCTCCAGGATACTTTTTTGATGTATGCATATGTCATGCTTTCCCTTTGCGCTCCTCCAGATCCCACTTACCTCTGCGTACTACCTCATTACAGGGAAGTCCCTGGAAGGTGTGAGATGCAAGGGACGCTGGTGGGAGCCTGTAAAGGAGAATACGATAGTATACAGCACTGGGTTCTGTTTCACTTTTGGAGTGTCTTTTCCATGCCGTCTGTCTCATAGAGAGTGGTAGGCAAGCGCCTGGCAGCTGGTAGGAGGGGGGACACAAACAAGCCCATTAGTGAGGCAGGTTCCGATTTCAGTGGCCCTGGGGCCAGAACATAGTTGCTAAAAGGAGAGAAGGCACAGCCCCCTCCTTGAGCCATAAGGGGCAAGAGGAGCCCTATCCCGAGACCTGAGGTGCTTCTGAGCAAGTGGCCTCGTGCCCAGCTGGGACACCCACCAAACAGTACTTTGGGTGTGTGGGGAAGCTCCTGGGCCCCCTCAGCCCAAGCCACCTCCCTGCATAAAGCCATTCTGGGTGCAGTCGGAGCCGACATTGCTCCCATCTGGTAGGAGCAGCTGTTTATGTTTGCTCTCACCGGGCGGAAGCAATGTGAGTTTCCCTGCCCACAAGGGCAGACATGCCTTCCCTGTCCATGTTCCTGCGAGTAGGGAAGCCATGTCTGCTCCCATCCTGCAGGAGCTTTACAAATGCTCCATTCAGACTGGAACAGGCATATGTTTCACTACCTGCCCTCATGAAGGCAGGGAAACTACTGTGTCCCGGATGTGGGCTCCTTCGGACACATTAATTGATCTGCCCCCGGGGATGTGGTCCACGAGGCCTTTACAGGTTCAGGATGGGGGGGCGCACACACCGTCTCCTCTTCAATTTAAGATCATCCCAGGAATTGGGTCCTCAGGGCCTATTCAGGCTAGGGGAGGGGGCCTGTGTTCTCCCCAGCTGATGGGGGCCTTTTGAAGCTCGGGAGGTAGTGTACCCCCTTCCCTTCTTTTTGGAATTAGGCCCTGGGGAGTGGGTACCCAAGGCCTTTTGAGGCTTAGGAAGGGGAGGCCACATGCTCCTCCGCTTTTTATGTTGCATCGACACCTTGGAATAGGGTCCCTGGGGCCTATTGAAGCTCTGAGAGGAGGGCCCCTTCCCCTCCCCTTACTATTCATGTCCCAGGGGGCACATGCTTCCTTCCCCATAAATAATGATTTTTGAGGCTCCCCTAGCCCAGTCTGGGGGGAGGGGTTTATAATAGCACAGAGCCCGTGCTTTTTTTTTAATAAAGTGACCCATTGGCCTTTCCTACATGAATTTTAAAAATACTTAAAAAAAGGTTTGACCTCCCACCAAGCTTTGGGGGTCAGGGTATCCCTACCCTTCCCCTTATGTCTTTTTTTAATCCTTTATTTAGTATTCCGGACTGTGTCCTGAGTCTTAAGATGGCTGCTGCCACATCATTCTTGAAGTGGTGTCAGCCAATCAGATCTCAGTATGAGATCTGTGAGCTCAACAGACTCTCTGTGGTGTGAAAATATATATATTATATATAAATATGTGTATGTTTATATTTATATTTTTACCTTTAACTGCTCAAAACCTACCAAATCAATTTACACCGAATCACAAAAGCACTCTTTCTGGATCTAGATCTGTATTTCTGCCAAATTTGTCTTAAATTCATTCAGGCATTTGGGCTGTAGCTGTGTCCAATGTTCCAATAGAAAAATAAATGGGTATAAAGCGTTTTGGGACTCCCCTTTTTCTCAGCCCTCACTTGACGGAAGACACTGAAACTTTCCAGGATGGAGCTGAGGTGTAAGAGTGTTTTTTTGGAAGGTTTTGTGGAGATTCGTCAAACAGCACCAAAGTTCTAAATGAACCAAAAAATGCTCTACCTATGAAAACACATTCCTAGCTATAACTACCCAGTGGCATCAGAATATATATATATATATATAGATAGATAGGATATAGATATAGATATATTAAGTGAACAAGACTTTGCTTTGATAAGTGGAAATGCGTGAGTTTGAGTGTATGCTGTGCCTATGCAATAAAGGAATTTAGAAGACAATAGATCCCTGGAGTCCAGCATGGAATTCGTATACAAAAGAACTCTGTTGGTGATTGACATTATACAGATGAAGGTCGACTTCTGTCTCTGGCACCGCCTGTGTGAGCTCTCCAGGATGACCGATGGCAGAGGAATAGATATATATATAAATAAATGTGTATATATATATATATATATATATATATATATGTTATGATTTGGGAGATATCAACAAGCTGAATCGTGTTTCTCCTTCCAATCCTCTCCAAGCTGTCAGTATCTTATTAGGCCCTCTGTGGGTACTCTTTCCCTATTTATTTGATTTCATCCAATATAGTTATAACCCTTTTCTGGCTTCTGTTCTGCTTAAAAGAGACTTTCTCGTATGAAGAATCGCTCTTTCTTTATTAACACTTTCAAACAGGTGGTTCTTGATATTTACCTTTGACTTCTATCGAATAAAGCCCCCTAATTTAATGCATATATTTATTATATAAATCGGCGCAGGTCAATGATCAAAGTACTTACAACATGTGAGGGTCTAGACCTCGTAAATTGCTTTCTCCAGGAACACTGTGTTCACCATCATCAGTTGACAAAGTTGAAAAATTGTACTTCTTTTAGGATTTCTCTGAAAAAATGTTTTTTTTAATTGTACCATTATCTGATCTATTTCAAAACTACTGTCTTAAATGTCTCTGCACTTTTACGCCAATAAAGGTCAAATTTGTAGGACAAGAAAATATGAATGCGGTTGGAAATGTGCAATGGATCTAGAAGTAACGCAGGAAACCGAAAATGGGTCCAGTTCTACGTTCAGACACCTCACAAATAATGGGTGCAAACTGAACACCAAACATAATAAACCTGTCTGTAATTTTGTGAAAATGTGAAGTGCAATAGTAGATCATATCGCAGAACTCCTATTGGTGGAGGTGGTGGGGGACAGTTGTAACAATTTTAATTGAAAAATTTAGTTACACTAAAATATTGCGGACAAAATATTGTGAGTGGCAACATATTGCGGGACACAATATTTCATGGAAGTATATCATTTTTTTTAAAGTTTCGTAATAATATCCATGTTAATAATATCAATGTGGGTAATATGCAATTATGTATGTGGGGGATACAAGAGTGGCGCAATAAGCCCAAAAGAACCTGTGAAGTACATCCAATATTAAAGAAACAGTGATTACCTGAAACTAATTCTGTGTATCTATTTAGGAATAAAATTGATTCGAACAAATACAAATTATGAACCTAATAGCTCAAGTAATGGTATAAGCTGGCTGACCTCTTAAACTACAAATGTACATTTGTAAAAAGACATTCTCAAAAAAGGCCCGGTGTTCAGTGCCGTCAGTATTCACTTTCAACAAATTCATATTTGATAAAATGAATAGACAAAACCAAACAGATAACAAAAGTAAACAGAGAGGATCGCTGTGTGTTTTGTCTTCCCTGTAAATTACAGAGCCTTAAATGATTTGGGAAAGTACGAAAGTCTGTTTGAGGTGCTGCTGACGGCCTTTTGACCTCTCAATGATTCAAAGAGGTCATCATAAGGACAAGATAAAAGTTGGAACAGTAATAAGGAGGGACCATTCAAGATTCAATAGTCAAAATTGAAAATAAAAATAATTCTGTTTGCTGGTACCCACTATAGGTAGTTATATTTGGGACCTAGTATCCATAGAAAAAGTGTTTTTTGACTTGAATATATCTTTGGCGCTGTTTGACAAATCCTAACGAAATATTCCAAAAAAGTGTCAAGCTGGGTCTTGTTGTGCATGGAAAGTTTCGGGGTGAGCGGCTAAGCAGGGGCTGAGAAACGGAGGGGGGGAGGTTAAAAAAGTGCTTTTCCCATGTTAATTCCCACTGACTCTTCAGACATGCCTGCAGTCCGAACCGCTGTAGAGAATTACACCAAATTTGGCTTTTGGTCTGCAGATCACACTTTTTCATATTTGGTGTAAATCCCTTTCAGTAGTTTTCTAGATAATAAAGGGAAAATAAATACAGATATGTAGAGCTGTCAATCCAGGAGATCTCCTGCTGAGATCTGATTGGCTTCCAACACTTCAACGAGAAAGTTTTGTTAGCCATTTTGGGACTTGGCTTCACATGGGAGGGTCACGCATGGTCCCCCTAAGTATTTTTTATTTATTGCCCCAGGGAGGTGGTGGTCCCCGGGGCCCATGGGGGGGTCTGTGTGCCCTCCATATATTTATTAAAAGTAGCCCCAGGGAGGTTGTAGTCCACAGAGCCCGAGGAGGTAAACGCGGTCCTCCCTAATTATTTTTATTATGTAGCCCCAGAAAGTTGATAGTCCCCAGGGCCCTAAGGGGTCTGCGTGGCCCCACCTAACTATTTTTTATCATGTAGCTCTCGGGAGGTGGTGGTCCCAAGGCACCAGGGGGTCCGTGCAGTCCCCTGTATATTTATTAAATGTAGCCCTGGAGAGGTGGTTGTCCCTGGGGCTTTTAAAAGCCCTAGGAGGGGGGCCCATGAGCCCTCCTCCTTCTTAATTCTAATGGCCATCCCCACTGGACCTGGCCAACCCGGGGGCAAAATAATAAGTGCAGGAGACATTAAAAAAAAAAAAAAGTTCAGCAAAATCCGCAGATCCATCCGCATATTTTGCAGCATTTTTTTTAAAGAAATACTTTTCGGCCCTGGCAGGGTACCAGGGGGACCAGGGGACCAAGGCAAGGCTCTTAGGGTATATGTACCTAGCGCCCTTTTGCTTTATGTTGTGGTTCGTGAAGGCCATTCATGGCATGCCGTTTGGTGCTTTTAGGGGCCTGGCCCCTAAGGGCGTGAGTTATAGCTACTTGAAAGAACTCTAACTATAACTATAATAATATCTGAATTTCTATGGTCTTGTACAAGTAAATACAGAACCTAACTATAACATCCTGGTAACCTTTGTTTATGTCAGTGAATTTCTAAGGTTTTTATTTAATTCTATTTCCTAATTATAACGTCCCTGTAACCTTTGTTTTTTCCAGTGAATATATATATATATATATATATTTATACGTATATATATGGTTTCATTTCAAATTATTGTTCTTAGCTGTTATATTTTTATATTTTAATTTTTTTACCTTAGTATAATTATTTTTTTAAACAGGATTGTGTTTCATACATTTTTTCCAGTTTTTTGTAATGATTTTCTATTTTACATTTTTAAATGATGTTTTGTTGTATTTCAATATATTTTCATTATGTGATCATGTCATTACTTATTGCAATTTGATTAGTTTTTATTTTTATAGTATTTTGTTCAATTTTATAGTTCATTTTTCACTTTTTTTAGAGATGTAATATTTAAGTGTATTTTACTTAATGTCAAACACTTCTCAAATTGTGGTTTGTATTGGAGTGGGAAGAGTAAATTTACACCTCTCTCAGTCCAAAACTTTCCTCAATGAGGATTAGATTGGAGAGGTAATAGTAAATCCACACCTCTCAAAGTCTAAGGCCCTCATTGTGAACTACCGCCAACAGGCTGGCGGTCCAGACCGCCATATAATGATGCACATGAGAAGCAGCCAGCAGGCCAGCCACTCACCGCCAGTGTGGGAGAGCCGCCGCCATCGTCATTTTCAGCCATTTTCCGCTGCGGGTATAATGATGACAAGGACCACCATCTATACCGCAGCGGTCATCACCGTCAGGTAAAGCATGGCGGTCCCCATTGTAAGTATAGGAGGGACTGGGAGGCAACACCATACGCACCTCCCATTCCCACAAATTTCACACCCATGACTCAAACTTTGGCCCCCACCACCAACAGCATGCCCCCACACACGTAAACAGCCCAAATACATTTTTTTTTATTTTACCGGCACAGAACTCCAACAGCCACCCAGACACCCTATTTGATCACCCAGAAACCCCAGACACACATAGGGACACCCACACTCACCCATGGAGCCAGCTTGCCTTACATTCTTCGGGGTCCTCGATGACGGCTGCTGGGGTCCCATGTTGTGTATGGGCAGTCCCACACCGCAGATGTCTTTCCGCTGTAGTCCACACCGCCGCGCTGATATGTACATCATTATTTGGTGGGTAGGGGGTTTGACTGCGTGGCGGTGGTGGGGTGATGTGTCCTGCGTTTCCGCTGTCGTAGTCCCTGGCGGTGGGTGGAGGTTGTCAATTTTTGGGCGGTTTCTCTTTTTGGCATCATTATACGGCGGGATGCCATCCACTGCCACTGGCAGGCTTTTGTTCACCGTCACCATGGGCTTCCACAGTGATTACCGTCAAGTTCATAATTTCCCCATTGTGGCTTAGGTTGGAATGACAAATAGTCTACAACCCTTAAAGTCCAACACTTTGCCCAATGTGGCTTAGGCTGCAGTGGGAGTAGAAACTCTACACACCTCAAATTAGTAACTCTTTCCGCATTGTAGCTTAGGTTGGTGTGAGACTATTAAACCTCACAGTCTTTGGGCCTCATTATGACTCTGGCAGTCACCAGACCGCCAGGGTCACGGTCTGTCACCAGACTGCCAGGGCCACGGTCGCGGTCAGACCACCGCCAGAGTGGGCCAAAGGAGGCAGGGCCCATTGCACAGGTGATCAAAAAAGGTTTCTCCTGCTGTATGGAACATACGTGGGGTGTGCCAGGCCTCTGCCTGGGCAAAGAATAGGCCAAGGACGAGCCCGTCTGCACCCGTCAGAGCCAGGAGAAGGCTGGACTGGGCCACCCCTCTTGGTTCTTTGTGAAGGTACTTTGCTGTTTGTGTTTGGGTGCCAGGAACCATGCATTCTGGTTCTGCCAGAAGGGGTTATTTCTCTACCTCTCAAAATTGGCAAAGGTAAACCTACAGGTGCCCCTCCTGTCTCTACTCCACCTGTCAAAGGCACCTCCATTGTTGGAAAAGGCTATGGGGTTATTATCACAGAAACTGCTCTAACAAAAATGAAACTCTCTCTTAATTAGGGTTCTGCCGTAGCTGCTTCAGCATTCCCTTTCTCCTCTGGTTTAGTGGTGTCTTCTTCTTTTAATTCCCCCATTTGGGTGCCACGCATATGACCGATGAAGCAATAATTGACATTGATAGTGTTCAGCCAGCTGTTAATATCCTGAGGTCCAACCGGAATGTTCTTAATAAATCAATTGAGGTTGCCAGCCAAACATGTCATTCCTGGCCTCAAGAGACACCTCATTCTCCTTCTGTATTTATGGTAGGGACATAGTGTGTCCCACTGTCAAGCTCTCCTAGTGCTGCACAACTATTGAAGGAATGTTTTATTAAATTTAAGGCACATATTTAGGCTGAGTTCATTCTTCTTATTGATCACCTGAATGTTATTGACACCAAGCTGACAAATCTTTCACAGCCTTTACCTCCATCAGTAACAACCCCAAAATTTGGCACCAGAGGAAAATCAGGTTATGGATGGTGGTCAAGGTAATTCTATAAGAGCTACTGGTTTAGAGCCATGTCAAAGGATACTGTTGAATAAGAACTGTCCTAACCCTCCCAAACAGGCCTTTGGGCTTAATCCTTCTCTTATGTCTCATCCACTTCCTCCACGTGAGGCAATGATCAACCTAAGGGGAACTAACACCCCAAACAATTCTCACTCGGCTGGAAATGTGTTTAGGGGTCCTTCACTCAATCCCATCTGAACAGTTATTAACCTTCCCCCAGTCATCTGTCCTTATGTGGTGATTTTAAACGGAGTTCCTCTTCTGCACAAGGATCAGGGGGAGGCACATAAGGAGCTTTACAATAAAGCTATAGACTGGCTTTTGCGTGACAAGGGTCTTCCCCTCTCTTTTGCCAATAACATTTCGTTAGCATGTAGGATTGGATGGATAGGACCTGGCCTGGTTGATATCAAATATGACTGTGGTATTACAAGCTTCAGATCTCCCTATTTGGTGCAAAGCAAAGTTGTTGTCAGGAGTAATATTATTTTCATACCCCTAGTTTATTTTTATAAACCCTGGGCCAGATGTAGCAAAGGTTTGCGACTCGCAAACGGGCAGAATCGCAATTTGCGACAGTGCAAAATCGGAAATGGGATGCAAAAAGCCCATTTCCGACTCACAAAAAGCGATGGGACCCGTTTGCGAGTCGCATCCGTTGCGACCCCATTTTGCGACCCGCAAATACCAAGTCGCAATTTGCGAGTCGCAAACCTTATGCAATTGCAACTCGAAAATTGCGACTAGTCGCAAAAAGGCCATTTTGCATGTCCCATTTACCACTAACTCAGAGCAGGTGGTAACCATTACCAAAGTATCAAAGGAGACCCAGAAGGCATTTGGGTTACACAAGATGGCGGACATATACCTGATAGCAGTGAGAAGGAGAGTCCACGCAGCCCAGCAGAGGAGGAGGAGGGGCCACAGACAGGAGAAGATATATAGAACATGGCAGACTCTTTTTCAGCAAACTGAGGATGAGATCTATGACAAATACCGCCTTAGCAGCGCAGCCATCCTAGAATTAATAGATTTACTCAAACCACAGCTAGAGCACCAAACTCTGCGTGGCTGCGCCATCCCTACGCATGTGCAAGTGCTATGCTCACTGCACCTCTTGGCCTCAGGGAGCTATCAGGGGGTCATTGCTGTGGCAGGTGGGGTATCCCAAAGTGCAGTGTCAAGGTTCCTCAGGGCCTTCCTAGATGCCTTAGTCACGCACATGTCCCACTTCATATACTTACCAAGGAATGAGGCAGAAATGAACAGCACCAAGCTGGACTTTTACCGCATTGCCCACTTTCCCCATGACATAGGGTGTGTAGATGGGACACACATTCAAATATGCCCCCCTGCTAATCTAGAACACATTTTCCGCAACAGAAAGTGTACCCACTCACTCAATATTCAGGTTGTTTGTGACGCCCATTATGTCATCACTGACATTGTAGCTAAGTTTCCAGGCTGTACCCATGACTCATACATTTTTAGGCATAGTGGGATACATCGACTCCTGGAACGTGGGGAATTCGGAGACGGTTACCTCCTAGGTAGAGCCACAGACACTTGCAGACATACACACAGGTCACTGTGCACGACAATCTGGACTTCCTAACAGTGTACTTTTGTGCCCAACAGGTGACAGTGCATATGCTCTCAGGCCTTGGATCATGACTCTGTTTTTAACACCCAGCAATGATTCAGAGAGGCAATACAACAGTGCACATAAGAGGACTAGGAACCTCATTGAGCGCACCTTCGGACTCCTGAAGGCAAGATTCAGATGCCTCCACCGCAGTGGAGGTGCCCTCCAATACACCCCCATTACCGCATTTAAAATTGTGGTCGCATGCGCCATCCTCCACAACATAGCCACCCGACGTGGGCTACCTCTCACCCCTGCAAACCCTGATCCTGATGATGAAGAGCAAGCACAACCACATCGCCATCATGGGGATAGGAGTTTGGCAAATCAAGGCAGACTGAGACGGGAACACATTGCAACACAATATTTTGGACGGTACGTGTCAACTCCAACCATACTCACCTATTAACCAAAAACTCCATTTGTTAAGTGGCAAAAAAATAACTGTTTTATTAGTGTATTAAATAAACTATTCACAAGTGAAGATTGTCCATGGGCAGTAAAATGCCAACCAGGCATGTGGCACATTAACGTCATGTGCCACATTTAATGGTCCAGGGTGATCTCTAAGACCTTCTGCCCCTCCTGCCAGCCTGGCTGGTCCCTGCTGCTTCCGTGGTGCTCTGCCTGCCACTCCTGAGCACCCTGCTGTCAGTGACAGAGACACTGCTCACTGTTGAGCCCTCCTCACTGACCTGGGGTGTTTCCCCTGTGGCCCTCGACATTTCCCGTGTCTCCATCAGTTCGATAATGTGGGTGAGACGTCCCAGGCCCCTTGCCACATCCCCAGCGAAATGGCCCATCTCCACTTGCAGCCCAACTGTCCTCCTCGACAGGCCTGTGGTATTCATGGCGAGCCTGCCGATGGATGTGGCCATCCTGTCCAGTCTGTGCATGATCTGCCGATCCCTGCGCCGCCCACCCTCTGCCTGGGCCAGTAGTCCTCCCGCCAGTTCCCTCATGGCAAGGGCAAGGTCCCCAGTGTTACTGCAGATCATGTCCATCCGTGTGTTGAGGTGCTGCATGCTGGCATGGTTGTAGCGCACAAAGCGGTGCAGCACACCACTAATTCTGCCCAAAATTCTGTTCTGCAGGCGCTGACCACGCAGCAGATGTGCCTCATTGGTGGTTGGAGGAAGTAGCCCGGATGCAGACTGCAGCCCAGATGGTATTGACCTGCGACGCCTGCGCAGCGGTGGCTGCCCTGTGCTTCCACCTGTCTCCTCCCTGCCTGTTGCTGGGGCAGCCTCTTGCGGAATTGTTGCAGCAGGTGTGGCTACTGCAGGGATGCTGCTGACCGTGCAGGTGGGGGTGCTGGGGGGTCCTGGGGTGTCCTCATGGGCCTGGGTGCTTGGAGTGTTGGTGGTGTCTTGCTGGAGACCTGTGGGACATGGGGAACAGACTGTCAGTGTCTACTATCTATTGCACACTTCCTAATAAACGTTTGCCTATTAACTGCCTACTTGACTACATTTCCCATAATGCATCATTCTGGCATTTGCTACCCTGAAATGGAGCTATTTTGGTTGTGCATGCCCCTGAGTACATGGTGGGTGGGGGTATGGCATTGATAGGGGTACAGGCATATCACATGGTACTCACCGGTTGATGTGCTGGGCTCTGAGGTGTCCAGGTCCCCAAATCCAGAAACTGCCTCCTGCTCCAAGGTTTCTTCCACCCTTTCTTCCAGGGGTGTGGGTGGTGGCACAGACGATGGTCCCCCTCCTGTGCCTCTCATCTCCCGGAGCCTTTCAGCCACCCTCTCCTTGGTCCGGGAGCGGAGGTCATACCACCTCTTCTTGATGTCGTCGATGGTCCTATGGCTCACCCCCAGGGAATTGATCTTGTCCTGGATGTCCTGCCACAGTTGTTTTTTTGTGGCCTCAGGAACATTGAGGGCTGCTCTCCCAAACAAGTCATCATAGTGCTGACAGCATTCCTCTGTCAGCACCTCCAGCTCCCTCTCAGAAAATTTGAGCTTCCTCTTTCTTGGGGTTCCCTCCATGGCAGCTGCTGTTGTGAAATTCAGCAGTTATAAAAGGGTGTGGTCCTCCCTCCTCCCAGGTGTATTTGTAAACTTCCTGGCTGTGATGTCATCATCATGTGCCAGGAAGTGTTTCCAGAGTGTTCTGGTGTGGTTTCTGGAGTGTTCTGCTGCACCTGTAAGCAATTTTCAAGGTAATCGCAATTTGCGACACCTACTCGCTAATTACGAGTTCGTTTTTTGCACACTCGCAAAAAGCGACCTCGCAATCTGCGGACTCGCACACTGCGTTGCGAGTCCAGGTGCGAGTCGCTATTTCGGAACGTTTTTTTTCCTTGCATTACAAATTGCGACTCGCATTTTGCGAGTCGCATAAACTCGCAAAATGCGAGTCGCAATTTTTTCTTTTGCTACATCTGGCCCCCTGTTCTTTCATTTTGTTGGCCACCAAACATCAGCCATTTAATATTCATGGTAATGGCAATAATTGCCAAGTTAAAGTGTTAAATAAAACACAGGAAACAAGTTAAAAAGGCAAAACCAATATATAAAAATAAGGAAATATTTTTAGCTTTAAAATAACACCAAAACAAATAAAACAGGATAAAGGGAACAGGAGATATGATTTTTTAAAGAATCAGGGGGTCATTATGACCCCGGCGGTCGGCATTAATGTGGAGGAAAGTACTGCCAACAGGCTGGCGGTACTTTCCTCCATATTATGACATTGGTGGTTTGGCTGAAGCCAAACCGCCATTGTCCCACACCGAGCATCATGGCGGTAACGACCGCCAGGCTGAAGACTTCAATCTCCAGCCCGGCATCCGTCACTTGCCCGCCTGCAGGATTATGACCCTGCCTACCGCCATGGTTTTCGTGGCATCCTTACCGCCACGAAAAGCATGGCAGTAGGCACTATCAGTGACAGGGAATCCCTTCCCTGTCACTGATAGGGTCTTCCCCGTCCCCTCCCCTCCCCAGGTTTCCCCCCAACTTCCCTTCCCCTCCAGACCCCCTTCAAACACTTCCCTCCCTTCACACACGCACACACGCATACACACACCCATTCCAACATTCATCCAAGCATGCATATATCCATTCACACACTTACATATATACACGCAGACACACATTCACACAACTCAACATACATGCACGCACACCCCCAAACATCGACACACATACAACATGCAACACACACCCGCATACACACATGCACAGACATACACACACACCCCCCCCACACACACACACAACAACCCTCACCTCCCTCCCCTGTTGGAGCACCCACTTACCTGGATCCAGGGGATCCTCTGGCAGGAGACGGGATGAGGCGCTCCTGCCAGCAGCAGCATCTGCCAGCAGAACACTGCCAGGCCATGTTATTCTCATAATACGGATGGTGGCGGTCTACTGGCGTGGCGCTCCTGCTGGCAGCAGCACCACCTTACAGCCATCGGCCGGCTTGGCCACAGCCGGATTTCCACCATCCTTCTGGCGGAAATCTGGCTGTGGTCATGATACAGCGGATGGTTGATAGCCGCGGCGACAGTCTTTTGGCGGCCGTCATCGCGGCAGTAGGCGGTATAGACCGCCAAGATCCTAATGAGGGCCTTAGTGTTTTTTAGCGCATAGAAACTAATAGCGCCAATCTGGTAATCTGGTCGCACCTCGACCGGGGCAAAGTCAAAGTTTAAGGCCGACCACAATGGAGCCCTGCTCAGCTACAGCAAGCAAGCAAGGGAGGCCTCGGTCAAAGGTTTACCTTCGGACTTAGACATTTTCTTGAAGATTTTCTTCAGCGGGACGAAGTTACGAGTCCAATCTGACCTCCCTGGGGCCCTTCCATGGATACGCATTGTGGGAGCCCTCGGTGAAAATGTTTTCATTTGGAACTAGAGGATTTTTCAAGATGAAAATCCTTCGACTAGGGCAAACCTGAATCTTGATCCGACATCCCTGGCGCCCTCTTCGGATACACTGTGCTGGAGGTCCCGGTGGTCCTGGTCAACTTTCCACGTTAGGACTTAGTTAAATGGACCAATCAGGTGCATGCCAATTTTGTCATATTTAGAAGAGAGAGCACAAGCAAATTTTAACTAATTAGCAGGTTTCTCTCTGAGCTCCCAGAGCTGGAGAGGGGTCTAACTTCTGTTGTCAACATTTCAGGTTTAGTGGAAGGCATCTACTATTAACATATCCATACCTCCACAGCACAAGTTGAGATTGGAAGATCATCATTGCAATTTATACTGAAGTAACAATACGTATGGAGCAGAGAGATTAACTGAATGGAGCCTGGAGCAGACTTTGATTGGAAGTTGCACCTACCCCCAGGCACAACAGTGGCTAAATGGACCACCTATCCCAGGTTATACCAAAGCAAAGAGGAGCCCTGCCTAGCAGCCAGCACCTGACTGCACTTAAAAGCGCTCCTTGTGTCCCGCGATGCTGTGGGAGCTACACCTATGACCAGGCACAACTGTGGCAAAAGGGATTACCTGTCCAGGACACACCAGGGCAAGGAGGAGCCCTGTATCACAATCCACACCTGACAGAGCTCAAATGCGTGCCTTGTGTCCCACATCATGGGACGCACCCAGGCAAAGCCCATGCGAATGGTGGCCATCCATGCCCATCAGAGCCTGGTGGAGGATGGGCGGAGCTGCCTCTCTTTCATCTGCAGGTTTGTAATTTGGGCTTTGACGATGGCGGCCCAAAGATAGCTCGATCTATTACTATCCTGTGTCAACTTTAATCATCATGGTGAAGAAGAAGCAGGGAGGGGGTTGCTCTTTCCCATCGCCATCTGTTAAAGTTAGCTCAATAGACAGGATGATTTAGCGAGTGATGAGTGTCATAAGCAATGAAATCATCAAACGCAGACTTTCGCTTTGTTCTTCAACTGGGATGGGTCTTTTTCCCCCCTTTTCACCTGTCCCTCCGCTAAGCCAATCAGGTTTTCTGCTGATGCACTCGGCCCCATCAGACACAAACTGCTCCACACCTCCATCATCATTTGTAATGCCCAGGCCATTTGATAGTTCAAACACACCGGTGGTCGCTAAGGATCAGAAGCAAACTGCCAAGCCATGGCCTGTAGCAGAAGCGGGCCTGGCTAACCAGCTGGACCATTCATTTGAGTCCTTGGGGGCAAAGCAAATGATGGAAAGCTACATGGACAAAATAATGACCCTTATGCGGGCAGAGCTATCACCTATATTACTCCGGTTGGACGCCATTGAGCAAACAATGGCAAATCTGAAATATGTGTGGGATTTGTTTGCCCAGGGCCCTGGACCAACTCTTATTGCAAGGCCAAGTGAGGCAGAGAATCCTGTTCTACATCAATGCAAATGCCCAGGACCCCAATCTGGCCTCGCTGAACACACAGACCCTTTGCTCAGCCTGCCAAGGTCGGATTTGATTATCTTGAACTTCAAGGGAAATGAAGGTCTCTGCACCTCCAGGCCTAGAAACTCCACTGAGAAAAAGGCTGCTACAACTAGCAAATCCCAAGTCCCAATTAATGATGACCAGATATGCCATCCACATTTTTTTATGCAACCAGTCATTAATTTACCCTCAGCATCAACCCCATATGTGGAGATCCTCTTTGGTGTACCTCTACTGAGACCTGATCAAAGGGAATCCCAGGTGGTTTACTTAATAAGACATTCAGCTGGTTGGGTTGATATAAGAACTTTCCTTTAGCCATGTCTCGTAGCCTTCTCTTAACAAGAAGGGTGGGCTGGATTGTTGTGGGACCTAAGGACAAATAACAAAACTGTATTACCGTAAATTTTAGGTCACCTCGTGTGATGCAACATTTGCTTTTCTTCCAACCAAGTAATCAGTGGGGCAACAGTAGTATTGCCCTATTGCCCCAGGTTACTTTCATAGATCCATCACCTATGTTGAGGGAAAAGGAAAAAGGGGCGAGTATAGGGCTGCAAGGATGAATATTGCCCATTGTAGTGGGATTGTGATATATTGCTATAGTGTCTTGGCTGATATAGAATGACTTAGTAGGCCTGAGCATGAGGCAGTGCAAACAGACAAATGTACGGGTGGGTGCTTTGAAAGCGCTGAGGATCTTTCCTCTAGTTGGGCTGCTGGTGGAAGTGTGCACCCATTTGGGGAAGGGCTCTTTCAGATAGACTGTGCCTAAGAATGTGAGGATGGGGCTATGGAAGGCTTGGTTCCACTTAATATGGCTGCTGGTGGGGGTGCGAGTGTGGTAATGGCTGATCCCAATCCTACCACCAAACTGATATCTTGGAACACAGCAGGGCTTTAATAAAAGCCTCCCTGCTTTGAATGGGGCATCTACATAGATGTATATGACATATGCTTGTTCCCGGAAACCAGGGAGAGGCAGGCCAATGGGAGGTTTGACAACTTGGGTTAAAACAACCTTTTTTTGCTGTGTTAAGAAAGTAGATTTGGATTGCCCAGACCTGTTGTGCATTGTTCTCACCCCACGATGCCTGGCTACACTTTGTATCTGTAATGCCTATTGTACGTCGACTGCAAATAAAGTGGAATCCAACATAATCCATATGCTGTTTGCTCACCTGGCTGCACTCACAGCAGAGACTGTTAATATCATAGGGGGGATTTCAATTGGCAGTGTGAACCTCTCGACATGCACGTAGGCTTCCAGACACTTTAGGAAGATAGACTATGGTCTATGCTAGCACCGACAATGCCCCTCATAAAGAAATGGTCTCCTTTGGCTCTTCAGCTAAACTCTATTGTGCTAAGTCAGGAACTGAGGCCCTACAATGGTAGGTCATTGTAGGAAAATAGATGGTAATCATAAGTTTAATCGACCACAGAGCACAAGTCTTATTGATTACATCCTACTTGATGTTAGGCTATGGTCCAAGCTGGTAGACATGGTGGTACTTCCTTGCCAGGACAGTGACTTGCCCTGGATCTGAGGAGTTTAATTTTTGTCACTCAGCCAAATCACAATCAGCCCCTAAATAGAAGGTTAACCCTGTTTTCTAAAAGGTGAAGGATTAAATGGAGCTCGTTGTCCTGCTCCAGGGATCAGTACCTGAAGTCTACAGGGTGGTCGCTGATGGGATGGGGAGTTGTTGCCATTATGAAACCTGCCCAGAGAGGGTGGTGTGGTTGAAGGATCACTTTTTAGTGGAGGATAGTCAAATGGCCAAGAGACCCAGTGCACCCTTTTTGGTATAACAATCGATGTAATGAGGCCGGAAGGGCACTGATGGGAGCCATTAAGATCAACAATAGACAGCTGATCAAACAAGTTAGACTATAGCATGAAAAATGCAACATGTTCTGCAAGGTGTGAGTGGGAGATTGAGACATGGGAAAGCTTGCTAGTAGCAGTTACATTTGGGGACTCATATACCTTCTGCAACATTGTCTCCTCCAGCTCCAACGCACAGTTTTCTTCCACTGAAAACCAAACTGCGATGTCCGAATGGGTTGCCCACTTTACCAGTTTATACTCCCCAGAAGAGCAGAGCGTAGGATTTGGGCAGCTAATTTGTGATGAGATCCTGGCAAACCCATCCGAATCAGCAACGCATTGGGATTGCCTACTTTGGTCAGTGGCCTCAAGGAAGATATGAGCTTTAACTGTGCAGAAATGCTACACGGGCTGCAAGGCGTGAATGGGAGATTGCGACATGGGAAAGCTTGCTAGTAGCGGTTAAATGTGGAGACTCATATACGTTCTAGAACATTGTCTCCACCAGCTACAGCGAAGGGTTCTCCTCTGTTGAAAACCAAATTGCGGTGGTTGAATGGGTTGCCCACTTTACCAGTTTATACTCCCCAGAAGAGCAGAGCATAGGATTTGAGCAGTTAATTTGTGATGAGATCCTGGCAAACCCACCGGAATCAGCAGTGGCATTGGGATTGCCTATACAGGAAGATATTAGCTGAAACTGTGCAGAAATCAAACAAGCCATTAACAAAATTGTGAGAAATAAAGCCCTGGAGTTAGACAAGGTACCCAGTGACTTCTTCATGGATGAGGTGGATATTTGGGGCCCATATTTCAAGATATTATTTCATGGCATACAGAGAGGGGCTCCAAGTCCTGCTACTTGGGCAGGTGCAGAGACTGTTCCCATCTTTAAAAAGGGATCTAGAGATCTTCCCTCAAATTACAGGCCTATAAACCTGATTGATAGTGCCCAAAAACTTTTTGCGAGGGTCATCTTGGGCTCATTGCAAGACTGGATGCCTGCATCGAACATCCTGATCCCCTTGCAGGCAGGATTCAGAGAGTCACTAGTAGGCTAGATCAGGTCTTCCGCTCCAATTACTGTACTGGAAGTTTGTACAGTTAGGTTGTGGGCAATTGTATGTGGTATTCATCAGTCTAAGAGCAGTCTTCGGCCTTGCCCCACAATCCAAGTTGTGGCAAATTTTATCTGGCATGGGAGTTCAGCTTTACCTACTAAACCTGATATAAGGTCTTCATGACCACAACTATGCTTAAGTAAGGTGCAGCCAGTTGGGGGAACTGACTGATCAGTTCCCAGTCAGTAGAGGAGTTAGAGTTGCGTCCGGGCCCCCACCTAATTTTTGCTTTTTACAGATGATTTTTGATAGTGAATGTGGACCATGATGAGTCGGATGCAGTCTACCTGGCAAACCTGGGGATTCCTGCCCTGATGTTTGCCAATGACATGTTGCTTTATCTAATTCCCCAATGGGATTGCAAAACAACTTAGAAAGGTTTGACAGCTTTTGCAAGGCAAGGAGCTTGGATATTAACCTAGCAAAAACAAGGTAAATGGTGTTCAACCCCTGCTGTGCCCCCAGACCTATCCCCATATTGAGAAGGACCATCTTAGAGTGAGTCCAGACTTTTGAATATCTGGGCATGGTTCTGAAAGAGCACTTCCACTGGCAGACCTACATTACCAGGTGCAAACTTGGATTAGGGCACACCACTAGGGTACTATTGAAGATATTTAAGGCCTCCCAATTTCACCTAATCAGGCCGGTACTGCAGGTCCACAATTGTCAGTCATTTGGGTCTGAACTGAATGGTGAAGAACTTTGGGGTCACAAGGAGGCCACAGCCTTAGACGTTATTCAAAATCGTTTAATTTGTCTCCGGTTAGTACACCATTGCTTCCCCTGCGACTAGACAAGGGGTTAAAAAACATTATACATGTAGCCGGGCTTCGTCCCCTCTTGTTTTGGAGGAGGCTTTGGGCAACTCCAGAACTGAGCCTCTGCCACCAGTGGGTGGCCAAAAATCTTGTCTCTTTCAGGTGCAAGTGATGGTTCATCGATCAGGCATGTGAGAACAACATTAGTGGACATTGGGTTGATCACTTGTGGACCACTCAAGAAGAGGCAAGTGCAATCTTTAAAAGGCAGATTAAAAGACATATTTTGGCATTGCCGAATGGGCTCATTGCAATGTGAATCTAATACAGGTCCTCTGAAATCAGCATTTCTATTGTTAAAAGATAACTTTCAGAAAGAGCAGTTCTTGGATCAAAGAGAGGCCCCTATTGCCAGGAAGCTCTATCTGCAATTTAGATATGGGTCTCTATTGCCTACCTCGCTCACAGCTAGTTGGGGGCAAATTCAAGAAATGCTTATTGTCCACTCTGTGTATCTTGGCCTGAAACAATTGAACATGTTTTGTTTTTCTGTCATGGCTATCGTGGCATAAGAAATAAGTGGATTACACTAATTTGCCGATACTTTGGTGTCAGAGACTCTAGGGAAACTCTTAAAATTATTATGTCTGACAATAGGCAATTTGTGGTCTTTGCAGTCTCACGGTTCTTAATGGTGATGTGAAGGATCAGGCTAAGAGTTTTTCTAAAAAAGTAGGATGCACATTTGTCGCTAGCCAATTTGTTTTTAATTGGTTTTCATCTGTTTTTAACAATCATCACTACCTCATTTTATTGTTTTTATAACTTTTATGCTTACATTTATATGATTTCATATTTATGACTTTTTGATGACGAAGAATCGCTGAATAAAGAGAATTTATGGATTAGCAGGAGTAATGCGTACAATGTCCTTAAAAACAACAAAAACGGGTACAGCAAAGGAATGCAAAAATCTGGGAAGACCCTGCAGAAAGGAGCATGTCCAAAAAACACTTACCCCAATGTGGCCTTGACTGGTGTGGAAATAGAAAATCTACACGCATCAAAGTACAACATTTTCCTTAATGTGGCTGTTATTGGTATGGGGATCGGTATTCTACGTATATTAAAAAAGTTTTCTTTATGCTGTGGTTTGTAGTTTTATGGGTATAATAAACATACAAAAGCAAAAAGAACAGATGATGAACGGAATGCTGAAGAATGCAAACATTCACCCCCAGTGCGGAACAGGGTCAAGACTGATTTGCATATGGCTGGGTCCAAACTGGGGTGGCATTGTGAGCAAAAGAACAATGGATTAAACCCAGATCTGTGACTGGGGGTGAGTGTCTCAAACGTTTCAGCACTATGTCTGTCATCCTTTTGTGCTGCTAAAGTTGCCCTAAGTGGCCAGGGTATGCTCAGACATGGGTCTCTTGCTCACTGTGCCACTGGAATCAAGCTAGCGTGCCTGATAAGGTGTGATACCCCAAAACCGGTCCCAGGATACTTGTTTCTGGTCCAGGGAAGACCTGGCCTGGCAGTTTGGGCTAGACTGCTCCCATGTGGAGCAGGATCAAGACTGATTGCATATGGCTGGGTCCAAACTGGGGTGGCATGGTGAGCAAAATAACAATGATTAAACCCAGATCTGTGACTGGGGGTGAGTGTTTGAAAAGTTTCAGGACTCCGTACATCATCCTTTGGTGTTGCTAAACTAAAAGTACACCAACAAAAATACATGTTTTAATTATTAGATTTATATGACATTACTGAAATTGAATAAAAGTTTAAATAATGGCATAATGATCTGGTAAGTTAATTTCAATTGCTATATGCATTTTCAACATGAAGTTTCACATTTTATGTACATTTTCTTAAAAGTAATGTTCCATTTCACATGTTTTATTTATACATACTTTTTATTATATTTTTTGAAAAATGTTTTTCATAATCAGTTTTCTAATATTCACTTTTTGGTATACATTTGTATGTTTACATATGGTATTTTTAATATATGCCTTTCATACACTAGACATGTTTCTGTTGCCTGCAAGACTAATTCCAATTTACAGATTTTTGTCTATTTAGGTGAATTTATACATACATTGTATATATTCCTTTAATAAAACTATACTAATTTTTTCAAAAACATATAATTTTTGTACTGTTTTAATAGTAAAATGTATTTTTACATATGAAAAAGTACTACAAATTAGTAAAGTTCATTCTTGTTTTACTTTTATTACATATTTGCATGTATGAATATTAACATTTTCAGATATAGAAGGTACATCTTTTTACATTTTTAATATATATATATTTTTTAACAATTTTGCAATCTCAAATAGAAATAATACATTGTTATTTTCCATTGTTTTCTATGGGGTGTTAGTCTTTTTCATGGTCATTTAGCAGTCATTTTGTGTACCACTTTCTTTACTTTTTTAGTCTCTCTTCCACATTTTTGGATGTTCAAGCTTTTAAGTGGTGGCAGTTTCCCATTCCTGCTAATCAGGTCAGGTAAGAAAACCTTAAATTATTTTGTATGGTTTTAGTATCTCGGGGGTATTTTTAGGATGCCTTCAGTCATAGTAGGTTGTTATTTGTTAGTTTGTTATTTGGTAAATGTTAGATGTGTTAGTCAAGTACTGTATGCCTCAACGTATTGTGATTGCTTATGAATAGCTAATGTTTGAATTTTGAAGTTTATGGGCTTTTTGTGTTCTGCGGGTGCGTAATTCTTTTCAAGTGTTATATATGGGTACTGGAGATTATAATTTTTGCTTATCTCATTTAAGGAAATAAATTTGGTCATATTTTAATTAAGATTATTTTTCACTGCCTTAGTTGTTAAATTTCCTGAGGTGTTTTTTTCTATATTTTCATTTTTTGAGTTTTGGGGGGTGCCAATGAATTACATTTATAATTTTATATTTTACTTCATTGTTTCAATGTTTGCATTTTCTTGAGGGGTTTCATTTTTTACATGTTTGGGATTGTTGTTTTTTGTGTTTTCTGCAGGTTCAAGGACTTCAGCTGCAAAAATGTAAATTACCTTTTAGTTCAATTTTTAATGAGTAGGAATTGTTAATGTGTTCTTTAATTGTTGTTATGAGTTTATTGTTTGATATTGTGTTATGCATTTTATTTATATATTTTTTCTTTCTTTAAGTTATGTGTTGTGTTATTTAAAAGCTGTTATTTGTATTGTTTAATATTTGTTTGTTGGTTGATATTTATTGAAACAATGTTTACATTTAAGGGTGTGTGGGTTTTGTTTACAAATATTTTTTGGAACTGATTTGTGAAAATTATTTTAATTATTTATGAATAAAAATATATTTACAAACGTTTTGATGTTGTTTGTATATTTGGAATGTTGGACCTGATTTTGAGTTCAGAGGACAGGTTACTCCATCACAAACATGACATATATCCTGTCCAGCATATAATAATATATAATAATATATTGTATATTGTAATGTGGAAGATTGGAAATTTGTCATATTTGTGATGGAGTAATGTGTCTATTGAACTCTAAATTAGGCCCTTTTATTCAAAATGAATGTCACCCTTGTATTTCCCCATGCACATTACACTGCTCGTTATTTACGCAACAGACATTCAGTCAGATCTGTTCTTGTTTATTTCCATTGTTATTGTTTATATTGTTCTCGAGAATTCTTACCAGGCTCAGTCACAAAACTGACTGTAACTGTTGAAAGGACCTTCAGGTAGTTCACAGTACCCTATTCATTCATAATAGCTTGCTTTTGTACATGTAACTAGTTTGTTCCGTCACCTCAGTGTGGTATTTGCATAGAGAGCGGAAAATAGGTATTTATGTAGTGAGATACTGTTTAGGTGCAAAGGAAATATAACGTTAAACTGAAAAGTGCTCTGATTTGCTGAAGAAATTATACTTTTGCTCACACCACAGAGATTCCGAAGTTCTGTTAATTTATTGCGCAAAAATAATGAAAAAAGCCCCTCCATTTTGGGTTTGAGCCAGAAGACTTTTCTGAAGACTTAGATGCTGTTAGGTATGTTGTCCGTTTCTCTCTTGATTTTGCTGTCCACTTGGGACTTAAAATAATTTTCTGATTTTGCACTTCTCTATATTTGCCCTACTTACTGACAGCCTTTATGTCATTGACTCAGTATCTCCTTGCATTTAGAATGAGTAATAAAACCCTTTAACTGTCCGGCTGATCTAGGCCTCAGTTCTTTAGAGGGCTCTTTTATTTAATTAAAGGTATTTTCTGATTTGTGATGCATTTGACGACGCTCTACCTAAAAGACACATTGCCTCATGAAACTGAGATTTAACACCATCTTTGATTCTTCAAATAGTGGGCATTTCAATTTAAGTTTTGGGGAATCAAAATGTCAGGGTTCCCCAAGCCCACATTATTACTACTTGGACTGCAGTAAGTATATTCCATATGAATTATTAACAATTTTCTTTCTGCGATTTGATATATGTGGGTCTTTTCAACACACTGCAGTCGGGTTTCCTTCTATGTGGCAGCCCTCCCGGGGGCCCTATTAGGAGTTTCCCTTTGGGCCAGCGGGTGGAAACACAGTTTACACCTGCTGGCCCGACAGGAAACGCACAACAACATTGACGCCGGCTCATAATTGTGCCGGCGGCAATGTTGCAGTGCGTAGGGTGCACTAGCACCCGTCGTTCTTTTCACTGTCTGCAAAGCAGACTGTGAAAAGCAAGACAGGGTTGGCCATGGGAGCCCCTGCACTGCCCATGCATGGGCAGTGCAGGGGCTCCCATTGGACCCCCTGCACTCCGTCTCTGCCACCATTTACATGTCGGTGCAACTGCCATGTAAATGCTGGAGGAGAGGGTTCGGAATCCCCAGGGCAGCACTGCTTGCAGCGCTGCCCTGGAGGATTGAGACGTCAGCACCACCAGGCCAGCGGCCGGCAGAAACGTGGCAGTGCCGGAGGTCTGACCATGGAGTGTTTGCCACGGTCGTAATGTGGAGGCCGGACCGCCACATTGGTGGCGGTCCAACCGCCACTAAGACCCTTGCAGTCTCAAGACCGCAAGGGTCATAATTAGGGCCTTTATCTTTTGGTTTTAGAATAAAACAATAATTATTAAAACAAGATATATATTGTTTTATTTTCATTATTTAAACAAGTCTTACATCATGTTCACATTTACAGTTATGGTTTAGATTTTTTATTTTTTTTTCTAAAATGTTTGATGTGTTTTTCACTAAGGCAGAATTTTTTGATCAGAGTTCAGTTAATTTCACTTCAGTTGAATATAGTAATATTCATGTTATATGTTCAGTATTTAAAGATGTAATTTTGGGGTTTGTTTACTTTATTTTTAATTAAAACTATATTTTGGTCATAATGTACTTTTTATTATTTTGTTTGTATTTAACTTTTTTTAAATGTGTAGTTCTTAAACTTGGTATTTAGTAATCATCTTCTCTTTATTTTCTTGTTGTAGTTGTCAGTCTCGGTCCATTTTTGTTATCTATATCTAGGAAACATGAAAAGAAAAGTATATATTAATATTAATGATTTTGTTATCTTTAAAGCTTAAGTTTTCGTTGCAGTGTGGCTATAATTGTTTGTTTTAATTTTACTTACTTAAAAAAGCTGTTTCCTGTTTTGGAAGTGAACTTTGTTTTGTGTCAGCAGTCCCGCAGAGTGTTACTTTCTTGCAGCAGTGGGATTTTCAGCAGCCATTTCATGCTTGCTTTCAGAGCATTTTAATTCTCTTTTTTAAATTACTGAACTGTCTGTATTGGTTATTTCTCTTTAACTTTCATTTCATTGATTGATTTTCTTGCAGTTTGAATTTTTTTAATGTATCTTTTTTGTTGTTTCTGATATTTATGTATTTTTGAAATTTTTCACAGCAATTTATATAGTCATCACCATTATAATTTTTATTCAGCTAAACACAAGTTAACCATAAAAGATACATGCAATATAACACATGCTAAGACAACATAAAATCGATCCGTGCATAGTAAAATTTCAAACGGTTAGTCCAATACTGACAATGGCTCATCCCACACAAAAGATTCTATAAAACACTATGCATACTTCACATCATTTAATTGAAAACTCATAATAATAAGTTTTGAGTAAAAAACCATTAGAACATTCAGTAGACTTTATCTAAAATAAGCCCTCCATAAATCAGCCTTATAAATAATGAGCGACTTAAAAAACACACAACCAAAAAGCGAACAACATGATCACTAAGAAACTAGAAAAATAGCAATGCACGATGAAATTGATGAAAATTATGACTTTTTAAAATAGGGGTAATACAATCTCTCCTGGGTTTCTCAAAGTGTTTACAAAGGGCCTCATTATGACTTTGGTGGTCTTTTTGGAAGACTGCCGAAGCCGCTGCAGGCAACAGACCGCCAGTGCTGGTGGTCTGTTGCCCACCATATAAGGAGTCTTTGGAGGACTTCTGCCCACTTCTAGGTGGAAGTCCGACTACGAAGAGGCAGTTGCATCGGCAGCACCACCACGGCAGCAGGACTCCACCTGCCGTATTACAAGCTCTAATACAGCTTGGTGGAGTCCTCCTGGTGTGGTGGTGCTGGTGGTGCAAATCCGCCAGGACCCATCCCCTCCTGGACGACCTCTTCAACAAAGAAGGTAAGTGGGCATCCGAAAGAGGGGGGTGTCTGTGTGTGTGTGTGGGTGTGCGTGCATGTGCATGTGTATAGGGGTGTCTGAGTAAATGTTTTTGAGTGAGTTGGTGTGTGTGTCTGCATGTTTGCAAATGAGTGGGGGTGTCTGTTTGGATGTATGCGTATGGTGAGGGGGGTGTATGTGAATGCATGCATGCGTGAAGGGGTGTTTGTGAGTGTGTGGACAGATGGGAGTGTGTGTGCATGTGTGGGGACATGTGTGCATGTGTGTCCTGGTGACAGGAATGGGGATTCCTGTTGCCGAATGCATGACCGCCAGGGTTTTCGTGGTGGGGTGACCGCTGTGGAAAACCTGGCGGTCTGCAGGTTTGTAATCCAGCCGGCAGGCTGAGGCCTGCCGCTGGGTTGGAGGTGCACACCGCCGGCTGCCTCGGTGCGACCGCACCTGGCAGGCCAGGCGGGGTTGTGGGGGCTTGGTGTCTGCCAAGCCCCACAACTCGTGATGTGGTGGTCCTTACCGCCGGGTCCACAGTGGCAAGGCTGGTAGTCTAATGACTGCCAGCCTTGTAATGAGGGCCAAAATGTAAAGTATCTTGAGAAGACATTAGATCACAGCCACCAGGGACTACGTCATGCATGTCGCCTGAGGTTGGAAATTGCTAATAGCAGGTGTGCCATGTTAAATCTGAACCTAGTGAGCAGACAGGAGTGATGAGCATTTGTTATGGTAGTGAGGTATGGCTCGGTAAAAGGGACAGTTTTTAGGGGAACATGCCTCCAAACTGAGGCTTTAGAAAGTAATGAACTTTCCTTTCCAGCATGCTACCTCATCAGAAAGTTATTTTTCACCCAGGTCATATCACACTTGACCAAAGACCCTGGGTTACCAAACACCTTGAGCATCCTCATTGTTGAGAAACAAATCTTAATATAGCTGAGCCAGGTGATCCTCTTGGCATTGTCCATAGAAAGACAACCAAGTAAAATGTCTCTGTTTAGCTGGGCACCCACCCTAGTCCAGCTAGAAAGCCAGCAGAGGAGGGGTAGAGTGCCAAGAAGTCTGAAAGATAACTTGCCCCTAGTTCTTCTTGCAATACAGAAGAAGGCACCCTTTACCGCACACCGCCTGACAATTGTGTTTTTCGAAACCTGTAGCTAGGAATAATTTGTATACCTCCAAATGTCACTGCGATATGCCACATTTGAAATACATTTTGCTTGGTATACCTTCAGTAATGCTTTTAGATGCTTCCTGCCCAACCTGGATGCAAACCCATGACTGAAGAGATGGCCCACCACAATTCCTTGTTTTTTCTTTAATAAGGGCCTTCAACTAAAGTGTGAATCAAACAAAATGACTAAATCAGAGAAACAGGGGACCTTCTGCAAGGTATATCCTTAGACTCAAAGAAGTTTGGATAGAGCAGATCTATGGCTCACAATCATACTTTCATAAAAGAAACAAATGATTTAAGAAGAATTTGCAGTCCCATGGCAGTCGATAAAGGAACAGGTTAATACTCATAAAGCAGGACCTGGATAGGTCTTTTCCCTACCAAAGGGCAGCCTGCTCCTAAAGCTATTAAGGTAATTTCTAATTCATTGATGTAAAAATTAAATAAGAACAGTGCAAGAAGGCATCCTTGAAGGACCACTCTATTGGTACTAAAGGAGCGTGAAGAGGAGAAGCCAGTAGAAAATTACACTGAAGCTAAGGTATCCATGTGGAGATACTTCAGAAAGAGCAAAAATGTTCTGCTCAACCCCTAAAGAGAGAAGGATATTCCACAGCTTGGAGTTGTTAGCTCGGTTGAAGCTTGACGTAAGGTCTATAAATGCCATTTGGATCGAACCATTTCTTAACACAGTGTACTTTTTGACAATTAGGAATAAATTCAGACACTGGTCATTGGTGCCCCGTCCCAATCTGAATCTATATTGGAGGTCAGATAACATGTGTTTGTAATCAGCCCAAATTGCGAAACGGTTAAAAAAAACTCACCCAATCATCTTCATAACACAGTCAATAAGGGATATAGGTCTATAACATTGTGGGTTTTCCTTATCTCTCTTCTTAAACACAACACAATCGTAGAAGATGACTATGAACACATCAGCCTTAACTTGACAGTTGCATTCAAAAGCTCAGTAAGCAAAGGAGCCCATACCACAGGTATTTTAGTATGTAACTCTAGCGTGATCCCATCTTGACCCAGTGCCTTACTCCTTGCCAAAACTAGGATACACTACTCAACTTCCTCAACAGTAAAAACAAGGTTCAACCTCTTGCTCACTAGCAACCTTTCACTGGGGGTAGCGTTGATCAACTGGGTTCTGCAGATTTCAGCACATTTCTCAGGAGCAGCATGATGGCAGAGGGAGCCATGGTCAAGGGGTGGAGAGAATGGGTTGATTGATGAGTTCCCAAAAGACGGCACTATTCTTCAGACAGGACACGTGAGGGAGGCCCTTCCAAGCATCATATCTGACGGATTTTTTCCTTTTTTAACCACCATCTCATATCTAATCCAACATGCAGCTACCATGTTCTTGTCCCTAGGTTTGAATTTCAGAGCAAGCAATATGTTCTTGTTCGCAGTAGAGTAGACTCCATCAAACCACCTGTGTGGTCAACCACTGGTGGTATGGGAGGATTGAAAGAGACTTGACTTTACTAGTGATGTTACAAAATGCATTTACTATCTCAAGGGGTGATGAATCCATATTTAGGCAAGTTATGAAATCCTGGGAGTAATCAGAGAATAATTGCTTATCCACGTTGTCAGGCTCTAATTGTTGCTACCTCAGTTTTCGTCCTTGATCAATCGGGACCAGATTTTTATACACATGCCTCGACATATGCATGTGAATATCCTTCAGGCCTAAAGAGAAACACAGCGAATTATGATAATTAAAACTGCTCATCAGAGCAGTTAGTCTCCAAAAGCTCCAAAAAAGGTACTAAGACAAAAACAAAATCCATTGATGAGACACACCCTTGGCCAGTTAAGATGAAGGAAATTGAGCTAGGAGGATTAGAAGGAATGAGTTAATGCAAAGAACAAATTAGATTCAATTCACTTAAAAGAGCATTTAAAAACTCTCCGACCATGGCTTGTTCCAAATGTAGTCCTGAGTTCATCCTACCTAAGGCAGAAGACTTAGGACACAATTGCATATTTGGGCATTGATGGACATTGAAATCTCCCAACAAAAAAACACCAAATGTTGAGAAAGTACTCCCTTCACCCTTTTCAACATAACATTGTAAGAAATGTAAGTTAACCATGTTATATTGTGTAGGATTAGCGTCATAAAAGTTCAGCAATAGAACTTTTTTGTTTTGTATTTTTTAGTTAGTAACTGGTTCCTCCAACTTTCAAGCTATTATGATCACTTGTCCAAATACACCCAAAGTTCTTCTATTTTGTCCCACTGCTGGCCTCTAGCTCTGGTCATGCTGAAGGTGGTCCTGTGCTACTAAATTCCTTACTTTTGAAGTGCAGGTATGATGAGTTAGTAACTGGTTCCTCCAACTTTCAAACTATTATGATGACTTGTCGAAATACGCCCAAAGTTCTATTGTGTTCATCAATAGAACTTTGGGCGTATTTGGGCAAGTGATCATAATAGCTTGAAAGTTGGAGGAACCAGTTACTAACTCATCATACCTGCACTCCAACAGTAAGGAATTTAGGGCCAGATGTACAACCCTGAGTTTTGCGACTCGCAATTTGCGACTCATTTGTGAGTCTAAATTGCGAGTTGCAAAACCGTATGTAGAGCAGTGTACTTCACATTGTTTACGATTCCCAATTGGGTTGCAAATGACCTATCTCATTAATATTCATGAGGTAGGTCGCAATTTGCGACCCCATTGGGAATGGCTGCACTCATAGGGATGGTGGCCTGCTGGGGACAGCAGACCACCATGTCTGTGACTTTTTTTTTTTTAAATGCATCCCGATTTCCTTAAAGGAAAATGGGATGCATTTAAAAAACAAAAGTGAAAAGTTTTCTTTTCATTATTTCAGAGCAGGCAGTGGTCCATGGGACCACTGCCTGCTCTGAAAAAATATTTTTGCTACCATTCAGAAAGGGGAAGGGGTCCCATTGGTTCCCCTTCCCATTTGCGAATGGGTTAGCACCAATTTGAAATTGGTGATAACTGCGATTGTTTTGTGACTGCAGTCACGGTCACAAAACAATCCTACATCGCACTGCGACTCGCAATAAGGAAGGGAACGCCCCTTCCCAGTTGCAACTAGCAAACTTATTTTGCGATTCAGTAAATAGATTACTGAATTGCAAAATAGGGTCTGTACATACCAAAATGCTTTTTTCTTGTCGCAAACAGCCCGATTCTGCGAATCGGGCCATTTGCGGCAAGAAAAAAGCTGCATACATGTGGCCCTAAGTAGCATAAGACCACATTTAGCATGACCAGAGCTATAGGCCAGCACTGGAACAAAATAGAACTTATATCCTTCCAAAAACATTTTGTGAGATGTCCCAGGTTTCTTGTAAACAGATCAAATTAAATTCCTTGATAAAGGAAATCCAGATATTGTCATTGACTTTGCTATTTATCCCCGCCCCCTACATTCCAGCTAACAACTATAAGGCCATAAACTGCCCTTGAAATGTAATATATAGCTTTTTCTGATAGTTCAGGGGATGGCGCCTCAGTAACATGGTCTATGTTCAGTCCGTCAAAATTCTCCAGATAGCCCACAGGCTCAAGCCTATTAAAAAGCTAAATATAGGATTTGCAGGAGCCCCGTTTACAGGCTTCTCGAAGGTTAAAGTATGCCCACAAGCATCACAGTAAGATGATAATGGTTTTAAAAAAAAGCATAGTGGGAGCACCATTATGGAAAAACCGGACCAAAATTAGAGGATGAAGCCACAGCCAACAAATTACTTGCCACCACAATCGAGTTAAAGTTAATGATGACATAATCCTCATCAAAGCATTTCCTGTCCCTCTCAATCCACTGAATCCAGCAGACCCTTCTTCTCATGTTGATACAACAGTAGAGTCTAGGGCCATCAACCCTGTGCCTCCCTAACCAATGTTGGAAAGCAGTTTGTAAGACTCACTTGACCCAGCTTTCAATGAGGAGACATTACCCAGAATCACAACATAAAGGGTTGTCCCAGGATGTAAGTTGATACATGTGCCTGAGTCAGAGAGTGTGCCACCAATGGGGTTATGAGGTGAATCAGGCTTTCCTCTGTTGCCAGAGGGGGAATAAATGGGTCTATTCTGGGACAAAGAAAAATGCGGAAACATCGAGGGGCCCTTTGAAGTAGGATACAGCTGGGAGGAACAAAGGAAGATGGTATGGGGTCCTTTTGGGTTCCACTCCTCAAAGGCTGCTCTATGGACTCCCTAATAGAATGTAAGATAGTGGGGAAACTGGACCATCCGCTTTATCTGAGACCATACACTCCCTCCTTCTATGGCACAGCTTATCTGCAGAGGTAGCAACCACCTTATCATCCAGCTTTACAGGAACAGCCCTAGAATGAACGAGCAAGTTAGACAGGGTATTTACATTTAACTCAAGGCAAGACCCAAGTAGATCTTGGACCAATCCTTCAATTTGTGAAAAGAAAGTGTTCAAGTTGGAATGCAAGGAATACCCTACTTGGGGCTTGAGTTCAGGCTTACTGTCCCTCTCAAGGGACCTAAGCTGCGTCAACCCTAACCCTTAACACCCGGCCCTTATGTTTTCTTTTTTTGCTTTTGCTGGGGGTTGAAAATGCAAACTTACCCTGTCCAATGGAGTGGTAAGATCTAAACTGGGCTGATGCACCTATTCATACACACTCTAGTATATTTGGATAGTCTTATCCCAGTAGGTGCAACAGTAGCTTCCCCCTGAACTGGATCCAGGGTTGTTATACTGGACCCTACCAGGGCTGACAAAAGGCTACCTGGCTGCGGTACTGCAGCTGGGCTAAAATAAAAATTTCGCTCCTCTTCAACATTAGTGATCTGTTCATAAAGGGCTCCCATGGCCATGAAAGATAAAACAGGATGGTAGACTTACCATTGATGCCTTCCTAAACCATGTTCTGAGATGTGCTAAAAGAAATCTTTGCAATAGCTGCCTTTTGCTTGCCCATAACCCTCGATCTGGTACGGACACAGAAGGGCCTGCTTTTGGCAGCAGGTGAGCACTTTCCAAATTATAGAACTTCTGTGCTGTATGGCAGCCCTGTGGCAGTTGCCTCCTGCGCAGCAGGTCAGTGTTTTCCACTTTATAGTACACCTTTATAGCAGCCCCATGGCACTCTGGGCTTTGGAGTCAGCTTTTTCAGCTGTCACCAGTTACTTCCTCTTGGCAGAGTCAATGGTGTCAACTTCTGGGAGTAAAATTACAATAAGACTCCGCTACCAAGTAAAGTCTAGACAGTTAAACTGGACAGGAGCAGATTCAGGCGGCAGGATCACTGCACAGCCAGTAGCATGGGGGCTGCCCGAGACAGAATGATGCAATGGTGGTACCCCCGTAGCACAAGTGCCACCAGCCGCTTCAATGGGTCAAGGCCACCTTTCTTGCAGCAGTGCCATAGAACTGGTAAGTCAGTTCCTCTCAGGGCTCTCACAGCTCCTCTCCCCATTGAACTGGGCAGGGACAGGCTTAGGAGCAGACTCAGGTGGCAGGGTCGGCACAAAGTCAATTTTGGTGGTAGGATGTCAAGTTTACTGCTTTTCTTTATAAAGTATAGGGCTACGATATTAAGGTTGTCAATACTTTTATTGATATTTGAATAGTTCAATATTGTTTTCCTCAATTGTCATAAATGCCATGCCCATGCCCCCCAGCATACAGTCAGCCAAAGAAGTTATAGTTTGCTGAGAATTCTCGTAAACTACAACACACTTTGAAAATTAGGCTGGCCCCCGGTGCACCAACATCAGTCGCACCACTGATAGACATGCCCCTGAAGGTGCCAGTCTACATGGGCTGCTGGTCAATCTGATTAGTAAACGTCGCATCATTGAATTTACTATCAGACCTTGGGCTTTGGAAAAACCTCCGTTCCTAATTTCTTAATAGTGTACAAATCATTGAAACCTTTGATTATTTTAATCTTTATCAGTCAGTGCTTAGTTATGGATGTTTCGTTAGGTACAGTGAGGTAAGTGTTTAGTTCATAAACCCTGGATTTTGTAAAAGTCTGCTTTTTGTGTGGTGATAAATTTTAGCCTTAGACATTTAACCCTTTGTTCATATTCCATGATATTAACCCCTCCCATGCCCGGGACGAGCTGGTCTCGTCCAGGGACGAGACCAGCTCGTCCTGCACCGGGCCCACGGGTAGAAGCGCTAGCGCTACCCCCGTGGCCCCCCACCCACACCACTCCGTCAGGGATGAAAGGGGAACCAGGAGACAGAGACCAGAAGACACCAGGGAATTTATTTTTTAAATACTAACGCAAGAGGGGAGCGGCCCCTTGGGCAAGGGACGCTCCCCAGGGAGGCAAATGATTTTTAGGATATTTCTGCCCCTCCTGGGGGCAGATCGGCCTAATACTATTAGGCTGATCTGCCCCCAGGGGGGGCAGAAAACCACTTTTGTTTATTTATTTTTTTTGTTTGGAGAGCGACCCCTTAGGCAAGAGTCGCTCCTGGGGGGCCAAATTATTATTAGGCCATTTCTGCCCCCCTGGGGGCAGATTGGCCTAATATAATTAGGCCGATCTGCCCCCGGGGGGGCAGAAACCACTAGACACCAGGAATTATTTATTTTATTCATACTTGTGCATAAGGGGAGCAGCCCCTTGGGCAAGGGTTGCTCCCCAGGGGGCCAAATTATTTTTAGGCCATTAGACACCAGGGATAATTATTTTTTTTGTTTATTTATTTTTTTTATGTTTGGAGAGCGACCCCTTAGGCAAGGGTCGCTCCCGGGGGGGGGGGAACTTATTTTTAGGCCATTTCTGCCCCTCCTGGGGGCATATCAGCCTAATATAATTAGACCGATCTGCCCCCAGGGGGTGCAGAAAACCATTAGACACCAGGGATAATTTTTTCTTTTTATTTGTTTATGTGTGGGGAGCGACCCCTTAGGCAAGAGTCGCTCCCGCTCCCGCTCCCGGGGAGGGGGGGGGCAAATTATTTTTAGGCCATTTCTGCCCCGCGGGAGAAGATCGGCCTAATATAGTTAGGCCAATCTGCCCCCGGGGGGGCAGAAACCACTAGACACCATGGATTATTTCTTTTTATTGATAATTGCACATTAGGGGAGCAGCCCCTTGGGCAAGGGTCGCTCCCCAGGGGGCCAAATTATTTTTAGGCCAATTCTGCCCCCCCGGGGACAGAAACCAGAAGACACCAGGGAATTTATTTTTTACATACTAACGCAATAGGGGAGCGGCCCCTTTGGCAAGGCCCACTCCCCGGGGGGGGGGGCAACATATTTTTAGCCCTTTTCTGCCCCCCAGAGGCAGATCAGCCTAATATAAGTAGGCTGACCTGCCCCCGGGGGGGCAGAAACCTCTAGACACCAGGGATATGTATATATTTGTATTATTTACTTATGTTTTTATGTATGGGGAGCCACCCCTTAGACAAGGGTCGCTCCCCTGGGGACAAATTGTATTTAGGCCATTTCTGCCCCCCTTGGGGGCAGATCGGCCTATTTTTGTTAAGCCAATCTGCCCCCAAGGGGGGCAGAAACATCTAGAAACCATGGATTGGTGTGTGTGTGTATGTGTGTGTGTATTTTTTGGGGGGCAGCCTCTTAGGCAAGGGTCACTCCCCATGGGGGCGCATTACTGTTGGCCATAACTGCCCCCCTTGGGGGCAGATTGGCCTATTTTTGGAAGGCCCATCTGCCCCCAAGGGGGCAGAAAGCCCACCAGAGACCAGGGAAGATTTCATTTTTCAAAATAAGAGGTTGGGGGTATGGCCATACCCCCATCCCAAATAAATGGGGCCAAAGTTGTTCTGTCCACTGGTGGGCAGTTGGGGCAATTACCCCCGATCCATACCCCGGGGGCAGAAACCCTACAAGATGCAAGGAAATTTAAAAAAATAATAATAATAATGGGGTGGTGGCTACCAACCAGTATGGGCATGGTTCTGCCCCCACCCCAACTGAAGGGGGGAGCAGTCTTTCAGCTCTCCCCTGCACCCTCAAATATCTTATCCCATGGCAAGCAAGAGGACATTTAATTATTTTTGTTTTTTGTTTTACATTTGGGCCATGAAAGCTTGGTAACTCTCAAAATCATCCCACTTGGAAAGGTGAGGGCTGCACTTTTTTTTTTACTTTGGGACGCTGCCATGTAAAATAATGCACAAGACCTAGACACGTCTGGAAAACTAAACATCTGGTTGATTCCAGGGTGGTGTGCTTCACATGCACCCCACACCATTTCCTTACCCACAATGCCCTGCAAACCTGCAACTTTGCTGGAACGCATACATTTTTCCCACATTTTTGTGAAGGAACATTCCGGAATCTGCAGGAATCCACAAAATTCCTACCACCCAGCATTGTCTCATCTATACCGATAAAATTCTGCTGCACTTGTCAGCCTAAAAATTATTTTTTTTAAACTGTCCTTTTGGACCCACTTTGTTTCCCAGTCAATTTCGACATGTTTTTGGCTCTTCCCTGTCACAAGCACTTGGTCCACCTACACAAGTGAGGTATCATTTTTACCGGGAGACTGAGGGGAACGTTGGGTGGTAGGAAATTCGTCCCGGTGCGGTGATCCCACACAGAAATGTGGGAAAAATGTGATTTGTTTTAGCTAAATTTGAGGTTTGCTGAGGATTCTGGGTCAGAAAACATTGGGGGATCCACAAAAGTCACACCTCCCTGGACTCCCTCGGGTGTCTAGTTTTCAGAAATGTCTGAGTTTGGTAGGTTTCCCTAAATAGCTGCTGAGCCCAGGACCAAAAATGCAGGTGCCCCCGCAAAAACAGGTAGTTTTGCATTTGATAATTTTGATGTGTCCAGATAGTGTTTTGGGGCATTTCCTGTTGTGAGCACAAGGCCTACCCACACAAGTGAGGTACCATTTTTATCTGAAGACTTGGGGGAATGCTTGGTGGAAGGAAATTTGTGGCTCCTCTCAGATTCCAGAACTTTCTGTCACCGAAATATGAGGGAAGAGTGTTTTTTTTAGCCAAATTTTGAGGTTTGCAAAGGATTCTGGGTTAACAGAACCTGGTGAGAACCCCACAAGTCAACCCATCTTGGATTCCCCTAGGTGTCTAGTTTTCAAAAATGCATAGGTTTGGTAGGTTTTCCTAAGTGCCGGCTGAGCTAGAGGCCAAAATCCACAGCTAGGCACTTTGCAAAAAACACCTCTGTTTTCTTTGAGAAAATGTGATGTGTCCATGTTGTGTTTTGGGGCATTTCCTGTTGTGGGCACTAGGCCTTCCCACACAAATAAGGTATCATTTTTATTGGGAGACTTGGGGGAACGCTGGGTGGATGGAAATTTGTGGCTCCTCTCAGATTCTAGAACTTTCTGTCACCGAAATATGAGGGAAAAGTGTTTTTTTAGCCAAATTTTGAGGTTTGCAAAGAATTCTGGGTAACAGAACCTGGTGAGAGCCCCACAAGACACCCCATCTTGGACTCCCCTAGGTGTCTAGTTTTCAAAAATCCATAGGTTTGGTAGGTTTCCCTAGGTGCCGGCTGAGGTAGAGGCCAAAGTCCACAGGTATGCACTTTGCAAAAAACAGCTCTGTTTTCTTTGGGAAAATGTGATGTGTCTATGTTGTGTTTCAGGCATTTCCTGTCGTGGGCACTAGGCCTTCCCACACAAGTGAGGTATCATTTTTATCGGGAGACTTGGGGGACTGCTGGGTGGAAGGAAATTTGTGGATCCTCTCAGATTCCAGAATTGTCTGTCACTGAAATGTGAGGAAAAGTGTTTTTTTAGCCAAATTTTGAGGTTTGCAAAGGATTCTGGGTAACAGAACCTGGTGAGAGCCCCACAAGTCACCCCATCTTGGACTCACCTAGGTGTCTAGTTTTCAAAAATGCATAGGTTTGGTAGGTTTCCCTAGGTGCCGGCTGAGCTAGAGGCCAAAATCCACAGGTATGCACTTTGCAAAAAACACCTCTGTTTTCTTTGGGAAAATGTGATGTGTCCACGTTGTGTTTTGGGGGATTTCCAGTTGCGGGCACTAGGCCTACCCACACAAGTGAGGTATCATTTTTATTGGGAGACATGGGGAAACACTGGGTGGAAGGAAATTTGTGGCTCCTCTCAGATTCCAGAACTTTCTGTCACCAAAATGTGAGAAAAAGTGTTTTTTTAGCCAGATTTTGAGGTTTGGAAAGGATTGTGGGTAACAGAGCCTGGTGAGAGCCCCACAAGTCACCCCCATCTTGGATTCCCCTAGGTGTCTAGTTTTAAAAAATGCACAGGTTTGGTAGGTTTACCTAGGTGCCTGGTGAACTAGAGACCAAAATCCACAGGTAGGCACTTTGCAAAAAACACCTCTGTTTTCTTTGGGAAAATGTGATGTGTCCACGTTGTGTTTTGGGGCATTTCCTGTTGCAGGCACTAGGACTACCCACACAAGTGAGGTACCATTTTTATCGGGCGACTTGAGGGAACATAGAATAGCAAAACAAGTGTTATTGCCCCTTGTCTTTCTCTACATTTTGTTCCTTCCAAATATAAGACAGTGTGTAAAAAAGACGTCTATTTGAGAAATACCCTGTAATTCACATGCTAGTATGGGCATCCCGGAATTCAGAGATATGCAAATAACCACTGCTCCTCAACACCTTATCTTGTGCCCATTTAGGAAATACAAAGGTTTTCTTGATACCTATTTTTCACTCTTTATATTTCAGCAAATGAATTGCTGTATACCCGGTATAGAATGAAAACGCACTGCAAGGTGCAGCTCATTTATTGGCTCTGTGTACCTAGGGTTCTTGATAAACCTACAAGCCCTATATATCCCCGCAACCAGAAAGGTCCAGCAGACGTAACGGTATATTGCTTTAAACATCCCAGGAAAAAGTTACAGAGTAAAACGTAGAGAAAAAGTGCTGTTTTTTTCACCTCAATTTCCATATTTTTTTATTTCAGTTGTTATTTTCTGTAGGAAACCCTTGTAGGATTTACACAAATTACCCACTGCTGAATTCCTAATTTTGTATACATTTTAGAAATGTTTAGGTTTCTGGGATCCAACATTGGTTTCATACCCATTTCTGTCACTGACTGGAAGGAGGCTGAAAGCACAAAAAATCGTAAAAAATGGGGCATGTCCCAGTAAAATGCCAAAATTGTGTTGAAAAATTGGGTTTTCTTATTCGACTCTGCCTGTTCCTGAAAGCTGGAAAGCTGGTGATTTTAGTACCGCAAACCCTTTGTTGATGCCATTTTCAGGGAAAAAAACACAAGCCTTCTTCTGCAGCCCTTTTTCCCCATTTTTTTAAAAAAAAACGAAATTTTCACTGTATTTTGGCTAATTTCTTGGTCTCCTGCAGGGGAACCCACAAAGTCTGGGTACCTCTAGAATCCCTAGGATGTTGGGAAAAACGGACGCGAATTTGGCGTGGGTAGCTTATGTGGACTGAAAGTTATGAGGGCCTAAACGTGCCTTGCCCCAAATAGCCAAAAAAAGGCCTGGCAGCGAAGGGGTTAAAGTGGAAGTTCCTTTTTAACATTGTGGTAAACTCGAGTGTAAGGGGTCCTCAATACATTTCTCACATGGATGTTAGCCTCTTCGTTGTACCACATACTCATAATTGTCTCGCTATTTTTAGATGCCACCACCAGGCTAGACAGTGACATGGCCCAACTGGACCCCTGCCTTATGGCACAGTTATCAATTAAGTGGTAGCACTGGTGGTACTCTCACAGGGGAGTATGAGCCAGTACTTTACTTGACAAGGCTTTATCTGCAGCGAACACTCTTACAGTAATATGCAGCATGGAAATCCCATTTTTCCAGAGTTGTGAGACGGATTATGGAGCATCAAAGACTGAGAGTCGTTGCCAGAGCAATTCCCAGGGTCAAGGCCGGAAAGAAGAGGCAGGACAAACCCAGAAACTCAAAGCCCCAGCTGAGACGGACTCCTTCTTCGATACTTCAGGAAATCACATGATGGACTTAATAGTACTGATATATAATGAGTTAGCTATTAATATTTTGAGTGGTTTTGGTGCTGCTGAGTGTCCTGGAGCTTTCCTGGTAGAGACAAAATCATGCAATTTTACAGCATATAAGCGTTTGGCAGGTTTTTGCCCACTGCAGAGTAACAAACACAACTTCAAATAAAACAAGCATTTTCTATGCAACGGGTCTCACATTCGCTCAAGTTAGAGCTATTAGCGTTGTAAAGAAAAAAAACTCAGCGCGATTGCGCTGCATGGAAAATAAACAGATAAAGTAGTCCGGACCCCAGGCTGAAAACATCGAGGCTCGTATGTTTTTAGTAGTTTATCGGTGCTGTGTAGGTAGGTTAAACACCGGAAAAGGCATGACCTATGCATGCCTTTCACAAATGAAAACAAGAGGATTTTAAAAAGCAAGCCCACGAACCAATGTAAGTGACTGAGGTGACATGGGCGTGGTTTGAAGCCCAAAGAGAGATTATAGAATGGACGGATTGCTTTGCGCTCACCCATAAAAACTGGGAGCAACACGCCGACTGGATGGATTTTCTCACAGACATCTGTTGGGATAGTCATATGATGTGTCTTATGGTGGCTGGGCTTGTACTTTGGCTCTAAGTTTCAAGTCACATGCCTTTTTTGCCTGTGAAAAGTGTGACTTGTCATTTTTCTGCTTGCATCTTGTTTCAAATACTCAAAATGAATCTGATAAAGACTGCATTTGGAGGTTTGAAAAAAGACAACACTGCCTTCGCTGTAAATAAGCAACCAGACAAACAACATCTTTGCTCCTACAACAGCAACAAGCATGCTTAGGCTGCACTCAACTCACATTGAGGGAGATGTAGAAGTTGTCTTTGATATCACTTACAACTGAGGAGGATATCAACACATTATTTCCAGCTACCCATCCAGAATTTCATGGTGTACTTGTGCATATTCCAGGCCCTCTTTTAAACTGATCCCATGAATCCGGGGTGAAATGAAAGTGAAGCATTGGGAGAGTCATGCTCCTGTATGATTATTCTTTTTGTAAAAAAAGTAAACCTGGCACAAGGGCATTAGAGCCCGTTACAAGAGAACCAGACATTACATATCTATTTTTTCTCTTTTTTAGGTGCAGGGAAAAACTGTGGTTTGCCCAGAATCGCAGGATGTGGAGCACAGGCTGATAATCAAATTTTGTTCCCCAGTTCCAAAGTCCACAGATTTAGCTGCTAGGCTCTCCTCCCTTACACTCCTTCCCCTTCCTCAGCGACCCTGCCTCATCATTTACGCTAAAGAAAAGACCTATGTCTACCACCGTCTGGCTACCCCTCCTTCCTTTTCAGAAATAAAACTGAAAAAACAACTGATCTGTTCAGGTCTGCTCCCTTTGATCATCTTCGGCAACACCCTCCCCTCACTCTGCCCAACTGTTAAAAGAAGCATCTGACATCCTGTTGCCCTACCCCACCAACATCAATAAACACCCTTTGCTCCCCCACTTGAGTGTTTTTAAACATGTCTGCCATCGTTCCACCATATTCTAAACCTTTCATCAGTGGCGGCTGCTGCCAATCTAAAGTGGTGGATCGTGAAAGGGTGTTAGGGGAATAATATATATATATTTTTTTAACTTACCTGCCGCTCCCGCTGCCGGCTGCCTCCATCGCTCCTCTCTTTCCGGCAGTCACTGGGGCACAGGTTCCCAATCCAGACACTGGTCTCATGCTATACCAAGCCTGAGAGCAGCACTAGGATTGGCCTGAAACGGCTGGTCTGACGCCCGCTCAGGCACAGGGAGCCAGTCTCATTTCTCCACCCGGCTGTGTAACACAACTGAGGTGGAGAAATGTAAGTGTGCATGTTGGTTTGGCTGGCGGAAGACGGCTGGCCAAACTGACATGCACACTTTACAGTGCCCACCACTTCTCCTCCCTGCCATGGCCCCACCCCGCCCTACACTTGCATGGCTCAATCGGAATAAAAAATAAAATGATAATACATTTGTTTCATTATCATTTTATTTTTCATTTGCTAGCGCTGAGCAGGGGAGCGATGCTTCTCCACTATTAAGGAGGAGCCACCCATGCCTTTCATACCACATACTAGTGAAAAGTTGTTTTCTCTGCACAATGAGTGGAGAAAAGGTGGCATACTTGCAGTAACTCTGAAAAGCTGAATTGCTGTCAGCACAGAGAAAGATGCTGACAGTAATTATGAAGTAGTCGCTCTCAGCTCAGAAAAACAGTTCTAACCGTCACAAGTTTTCACAAACGGGGGGTGTGGAGTTTAGGGATACGCAAGCACCACTTGCATTCTCTTGGTTCCTTTGGTCCTACAGGGACCAGAGAGAAGTGGGTTAAGGTGAATGGGACAGTTTATCATCATCTGCCATTTTGTTATTCCACCACCTCCATCAATTCTGTGGATAGCTGGGAACACCAGCAGATTCACGACTCTCCAAGCACTGTCTTCTATTTTTCACTGCTCTGAAATCGGAGTAGTGAATAACATGATTCGAAAACTGGTGATTTCAATATTGACTCTGTATCAGTAAGAGGGATTTGTTAACATGCCATTTCGCACAAAATTACCTGTCCAAGATGGAAATGTTTTCTGCGCTGATTCATGTCTTTGTGATCAACTATAATTTGCAAGACTCCATGCATGCCTCCACTACAACCAGGCCATATTTTCCGACTAACCACTTACTATATAACTGAGCCCATTTACATGACATTGTTTATAAACTTAACCTTTGTAGATACCCAGACAACCTATGTTGCCTCCGGTCGAATAGGCAAATGTGCAAAAAACTTGCTTTAGCAAATGTTGTGCTGTCAGTGATGTGAAAACGAGTCACCCTTTCACTGGCTTATTGTACTAAAAAATTATCTTTTCTTTTTCACTTCGCACTTTCAAGGCAGTTCAAATTCTCATTGCAGGCAAAGGTTTCCTACAAGACATCAAAACCCCGTGCTAACAATGTCTGGGAGGCAGAGCGCTGGTCCTCTCAGGACAAGACACTGCAGAGTACAGAGACCAGCCTCTTGCACTCTGCCTGCTGCTTCTGAGCCTTGGCAGCTCTGACCACGGAGCCTTCAGGGGAACATGTGAAAGAATACTTTGAAACAAAATCATCTCCGTGGTGTTGAAAAAAACAGAGCCGCAGCCTCTGCCACGAGTCACCGCTTTAGATCTATTTTCAAGTCATCCTAATGGGTTTTCCATCCAGCCCCTTTTCTGTTGCCTCTTATGTGAAGTACAGTAAAAAAAAAAAGAAATACTGTAAGGATCTGTTTCAGTGTTGCCAGATGTTGCCAGTGCTACTTTTAGCCTAGGAGAATATGTATTTCTCTTCCCTTTACACAGCTCTTCGTTTAATGATGGAAAAACTGCACACTAGGCAGAACATTACGCCAAGAAGAGCTGCATCTCTGATTTACCGTGGTCAGGTGAGGCGAGTGGAGCAGTGTTCTTTGAGGAGAAGCCACAGATAAAATAAGGCATTAAAATGCAACGCATTTTTGGGAAAAATATATTCTGTCAACAAAGGCCCTATTCATGAGGTTCTTAGTAACACCACACCAGAGTTACTGATACCACGTGGTGTGCAGTAACATCGCACTACTAAAGCCCACTTACAAGTTGCATGGTACTGGCATGGGGGTATTGCTTCTTCATAAGCACTGGTATGATGTGTATGACCCCATCAATACTGTGCAAATATGAGTTAATCCACACAGAAAGGAGAATGCCCCTGGTGGTTCCAGTTTAATCAGGTAGCGTTCGGAGTGGTATTCCATTTTCCGTGGAAATTAATGCTGATGTCTATAATCTGCTCTCAGCAGGAGGTAAATGTGAGCAGGGGGGTGAGGAATCTGGAACAGGGATTGAGTAGGAAATTACATTGCTTGGAAAAGGGGAGTATTCCATGTTTCCCGTGTTTCTTGAATAGATTAGGGCGGAGCTCTGAGAATGAGGGCTGCCTGCCTTTCAAAAAAATTGGGTCCAATGTTCCCCTTAGGGTGCTGCAATAATTGCCCATTCATTATTGAACGAAAAAAATATTCACCCAGGAATCCAGCTCTGCTAAATTTTATAATCTAAGCCTAATAGTTTTACCCTAAGGGAAGGGAAATTACAGTCGAACTTGGATTTGCACACCTGTTTCAGTATGTTTTTCTCGGTCTCGGGGTGCCTGACTAAAATGTGAGTGCAATCGCTTCTGAAAAATGCACAATTTGCATGCATTTCCAATTTACAAACCTCGGAAAGGAAGATAGCGTACACATTTCATGTTTCACCCTCTTTCAAAGCAGCGTTTTGTTGTTTGCACCGTTAAGCTCCAAAAAAATGGAGGGTTAAGACAGCCTCGAGCGGCATAGTTTACACCCAGGCAATAATCTTATTTTGGCCACAAATGAGAATTTACACTCAAATAGAAGTGAGCAGCCTAGCTGCAATCGTGCCAATATTTCTCCAGATTTTCACTGGTGAAATATGTCTGAGGTGTACACAGAGACTATGGTATTACTGCATGTCTTGTAATTCTGCTCTGGCAGAAATCTTTGTTTTGATCCAAAATGGTATAACCCCTTCTATCTGCCCCAAGATGGCGGAGGAATCAACATGACTTTGATGCTGGGCTACCGTTCAGCGCCCTGTGGGTGATTAAACAGACCTGCCTACTATAGCAACACCTGCGAGTTATAACCACCACTTATCTTCCTCCTCATTACCTCCAGGGTGGCAGAGATGGGTAGATTGCCACTTTTCTAGCGTGCTGGACACTGAGTATCTTGGAGAAGGCATTATTTCACTTACCTGGTTTTACCTTTCTAGTGCTGATTGATGCCTTTTTTATTAGTTTTACTCCACAGCTAGCACGGTCTCTGTTATCACTTAAGGGACAATTTGCTTACTCAAACTGGGTAAGATTTTCTGTTTTTGCGTTTTTCTAATGTTATTTTACCTGTACTAGCTAAAACAGCATTTGCGCATTTGCGGTCGAAGTGCATTAAAAAAGTATGGGAACTTGATGCTGCATGCAGTGAGGTCGGAGTAAGTAAGTGTGGGGATAGGATCAAAGGTGTGGCCACAAAAACATAATATTTTGTTTTGTCTTTTACTGTCAGGTAGCTGCATATAAAGGAAGGCACAGCTTAAAAGAAAAATACATGGGAAATGCACTGCAGTATATCATGAAAATTCTGTTAGTTCATGCACTGCAGAGGTCTGTGTGTAATCAGAAAGCCACAGAATTAAATCTTGGTTAGTGCAGTGAAGAGCAGTGACTTGTGTATTTTTAGTGCTATGAGGTCACAGCTTGTGACAGAAACCACTGTGAATATGTAAGTTATGATTTCAAACTTGCAATACACACAGTATAAATTAGACTGCTACAAAATGCGAAAAAATGTTTTAGATAAAATGGTGCATCCAAAATATAGTTTTTAGGAATACCCAGACTGGACGTAATGAACTTTTTCTACAGTTCTGTCCCTTCAACACCTACAGGGATAGCAAGAGCTATATGCATATATTTACAATTAAAAGCACACACTTCACAGTTGTTAACTTTGTGCATTACCACTGAAAAAAATAAGGGCTTGATCATGAGTTTAGTGGTCTCGATACCACTGTGGTGGCGGTGTCAGATACACCACCACAGTGTTGGTGTTCTGACTTCTGTATTACGATGCATGTGGTTGCATAGATGACAGACTGTCGCGGTCCCACCTACATCGCCTGCAAATCCAGACCTCGCTGGAGGTGAGATAGGTCAATGCGGCTGTCAGAAGGCGGACCGCCAGTGTTACCACTGAACCAATTACAAAGTGCCTTCCTGCCGACGTAACTGTGGCGGTCCAACCACCACGTGTAAGCTGAAGGAAAGGGAGGAATATAAGGCTGAAAATGCCCTGTATTCTGCTGCACACATCCTGTGTCCCCATGCAGCTGACCATACACATACTTCTGCTGCTTGTGCTGCTTTATGATGCCCAAAACCACCACCTTCATGGTCACAACCGACGGTAAGCTAAACACTTACCTTTTACCATCAACTCCATAGCAAATAGATGCCCTGACACGGACCTGGCAAGTGGTCTGTGGTCCCTGGGCCAAACATATTTTGTGGGCTCATGTTCGGAGTTGTTCTCAATGTATGACCCAATCCCAGCTCCATGATGTCTTCTTTGGCCAGGTCACTGATACTGCACAGCCCCACTCTACAAAAGTCAATACGTGCACATCCCCATCCCATAATCACAGATAGAGATGTGTTTTTAAAATTGTGTCACACAACAGCACCTGCACATCAATATCACACCTCTTAATCGAAGTGACACCCTCACATTGCTCACATGCTATGGCCTGTTGTGACATCAAAGATGCATCTGTATGGATGTGTCATTAAACTGAAACACACCTTCTCTGCTAAATCTCTGTAATAGACTCTCACATATCACCCATATAAAGGTAATGTAAGGTAAATGCAATGCATAATAATCAGTGTGAGAAACATTCAAAGGTCACAATGTAAAGACTTTCTACAGATTATCTATGCCTCTACCAGGGGGTCCACTGAAAAACTGGGGCCCTGGCCCAAAATCCACTTTGTACAGGCCTCAAAACCTCTATTTGCACAGTGTGAGAAAACAGGGCTGATTGCAGAGGCCACCTAACTTTTTGCCCTCATTTTTCACTTTTTGCTGGTGTTTTACTGACTCTTGGCTGTGCCCTGGGTACTGCTAACCACTCCCAGGGCCTGTGCTCTGTGTAAAATGGATATGCAAATTAGGCTAATTATAATTGGCTAAGTTAACCTACCTATAAGTCCCTAGTATATGGTAGGGCATGTAGGTTTAGGGACCACAGCATAGGTAGTGCACCCATAGGTGCACTGCTGAGGTGCCCAGTGTCATTTTAAAGGGAGGCCTGCCTTGCTGGCTGCTTTTAAATTAAAGTTATATGCAAATTCGACTTTGGAATTAAAAGTAGTTCCAAAGTCTTAAACTACCTTATTTCTACATATAAGTCACCCCTAAGGTGTGCCCTATGTGCCCCTAGGGCTGGGTGCCACGTAACTATAAGCAGGGACTTTATAAAAATAGTTTTATAAGCCCTGGTGAGGTAAAAACAGCCAAATTCGTTTTTCCCTCATTGTAGTAAATGGCCTTCATAGGCTAGAATGGGGAGACTTTATTTAAATTTTAAAAATGTCTCCTTAAATGATGCATACCAAGAATTTGGTATCAAATTAATTGTTGTAATAAATCCCACAACTTCCAGTTGTGGGATATAATATATAACTTGTTCAGGTAAAGAGTTTTAAACTTTACCTGAAAAGTTGCCAATTTCAGCCCTGCATTGTTTTTGCTGCTGTGCTCTGATTGGCCTGCCTCTAGCAGCTTGGCTAAGCTGTATTGATGAGGTGTGAAGTGGCCTGGCTTCACACAAAGGAATGTGCCTGTGGGAAGGAATCTCCCCTCAGCAGATGGTGAGGCAGGAAGGGGGAGGGCTGCCAACCTGGTCTTCAAAGGCAGAGAAGGACATTTGGAGCAACCAGCAACACCCCCACATCCTGCAACCCCAGACAACTAGGTGCCCCCTTGATTAGATTAGGAGAGGGCAGGAGAGGGGTGTGTTTATGATTTTTAGCCACACCAGTGGGTGGGCTCAGCCAGATGTAACCTCCAAAAATCAGATTCAGCCATGATGGATTTTTGGAGAATGTTGCCTCCTGGGATTGATTTTTGCCACACTTCCCAGGAAGTGGTCATCACAGGGGGAAGGACCCTGCACCTGATTGGAGAACCAGGACCCCCCTGCTTTTCACCCAGGAGCAAGGATAAAACTGGCAGACCTGCACCCACACCGCAGTTCCCTACCACATCCAACAAGGAAGAACAACAGAAGAAGAAGGACTGCCCTGCTGGACCCCTGACCTGCACCTGGAACCTGCACTCAGAAGGACTGCACCAGCTGCACACTTGGGCTTCACGCACAAGAAGGACTTTGCCTGGCTTCAACTGGTTCAAGGAGGGACTCCCTGTTTGCTACAGGTGAAAAATTGCTAACCAGAGTCCCCTGCACCAACTCCTGAAGAAAGCGACCAGCTGACCACTGTCCAGTGGCCAAAAAGGAGTTTGCGCCTCGTGCATTCTGGGAGTTGTAGTCTGCACCCCCCAAGGACCATCTCAGAACTTCTGGACCCTTGGGGTGAGCTGTGACCTCAAAAGAACCTTAAAAGGACATCTTAGAGAAGCCCCAGAAGTTTGGAGAAGTTTGGATAACTTTTGAAAAAAAGCTCCATAGAGGGACCGACCCGCCGTGGCAACTCTAGCCGGCTTGCCTCAACCGCGACCCGGCCTGATTTGCTGGTTCGTCCCGGTAAAGAAAATCTCAGAAAAAGAGATTAAGTCCGAAGGTAAAAAGTTGACTGGGACCTCCCAGCCAGCGTATCCGAGGAGGGCTCCATGGACGTCGGATCAAGATCCAGGTTTACCCCAGTCGAAGGATTTTCACCTCGAAAAAACGACTACGTCGGAAGGTAAAAATCTCCACTGAGGATTCCAGCATCGCGTATCCGGAGAAGGGCTCCAGGAGGTCGGATTGGACTGGCAGGTTCGTCCCGCTGAAGAAAATCTTCAAAAAAGAGACTAAGGGCCTGATTCTAATGTTGGCGGGCGGCGGGAGCCGCCCGCCAAGCTACCGCCGCTGAATGACCGCACCGCGGTCAAAAGACCGCGGCGGCCATTTAGACATTTCCTCTGGGCCGGCGGGCGCTCTCCAAAAGAGCGCCCGCCGGCCCAGAGGAAATGCCCCTGCAACGAGGACGCCGGTTCAGAATTGAGCCGGCGTAGTTGCAGGGGTGCGACGGGTGCAGTTTGCACCCGTCGCGTATTTCAGTGTCTGCTTAGCAGACACTGAAATACTTTGCGGGGCCCTCTTACGGGGGCCCCTGCCGTGCCCATGCCATTCGCATGGGCACGGCAGGGGCCCCCAGGGGCCCCGCGGCACCCCCTACCGCCATCCTGTTCCTGGCGGGCGAACCGCCAGGAACAGGATGGCGGTAGGGGGTGTCATAATCCCCCATGGCGGCGCAGCAAGCTGCGCCGCCATGGGGGATTCAAAGGGCAGCGGTAAACAGGCGGGAGACCGCCGGTTTGCCTCTTCTGACCGCGGCCGAAGCGCCGCGGTCAGAATGCCCTGCGGGGCACAGCCAGCCTGTCGGCGGTGCTCCCGCCGACCCTGGCCGCCGGGGTCAGAATGACCCCCTAAGTGTGAAGGTAAACTTTTAACCGAGGCCTCCCGCGGCCTGTAGCTGAGCAGGGCTCCATCGCGGTTGGCCTGAAACTTTGACTTTGCCCCGGTCGAGGTGCAACCAGATGACCCGATTGGCGCTTTTTGTTTCTAGGTGCTAAAAAAATAATAATTCTTTAAAAATTCATATCTCCGGTTCCCCTTATCTGATTTTATTCGTTTTGGTTTCATTTTAAAGATAAAAATATGATCTATTTTGATAAATTGGTTTTGGATTTTTAAACTGTTTCCTGTGTTTTATTTAATTACTGTTTTGTGATATTTGAATGCTTTACACTCTGTCTCCTAAGTTAAGCCTTGACGCTCGTTGCCAAGCTACCAAGGGTTGAGCTAGGGTTAATTTACTGAGACCTAACTGGACCGAAGTGGAGGTTAGTGGCCTATTGCTAAGTGTAGGTACCTGCCTGCCCTTACCAGTAACCCATTTTCCAACATTTTTGGTGAGCAGTGGTGGGATCCTGTACTTGTGTTCAGTATCACGTTACAGTTTTAAGTAAAACAAATTAAAAATCCTTTAAATTGTCCTAGTGCAAAAATTGTTTTTAATTTTTAATTTGGATTAATTTCAATGATTGAATTTTTGTGATTTTTCTAAATTCTTGTTTCCAATTTTTGCAAAAAGTTTTTGTTGACACAAAACTAGGGAACCATGGAGCTTGATCTGGCTAGCCTACCCACATTGACAGTAGTCCAGCTTAGGGGGTTGTGTACTGAAAGAGGGTTGCCTGCAACCACTGACCTCAGGAAGCATGTCATGATCAAATCCCTGACAGCATGGGCTGAGGCCCAAGAGGTAGACCCAGAGGAAGCTCCAGAGGAGGGAGAAGTAGGGGAGGATGCTAGCTCTCACCACTCAGGGGAGGGAGGGCATCTGAGCCTAAGTGAGGATGAGGAAGACCGGTCCTCATTACATACAGTCACTAGGGGCAGTCCCAAAGCTAGTTGGGGGAAGGAGGTCCCTTCAGGAGGAGAGAACCTGTCCCTCAGAGAAAGAGAGCTGGAGGCCCAGCTAGCATTTAAAGCTTTGGAAGCACAGAAGCTGGCCCTAGAAAAGAAAAAGTGGGCAAAGAGAGAGAAAAGAGATGGTGGCAGCGACAGAGAAGTTGAGGTGTCCATGGGTGGGGGGTTTTGCCCCAGATTACCCAAGGGGGTGGTTCCTGCTTATGTAGAGGGGGATGATATAGACAAGTGGTTGGAGGCCTTTGAGAGGGCACTCCAAATGAGAAGGGTTAGGCCTCAATACTGGGGTTCCCTTTTGTGGGAGTTGGTCCCCAACTCAGGGAGGGATAGGCTTCTGACCTTAAGGGGGGAGGAGGCAGATTCATACCCTAGTATGAAGAGGTGCTTAACCAAGAAGTTTGGTCTAACCCCAGAGCAGTATAGAATGAAGTTCAGGGACGCCCAGAAGGTCAGTACCCAGTCTTCACTTAAGGCACTAGAGGGCTGGATTATTGGAAACAAAGTAAATACTTATGAGGGGTTATACAATCTGATCATGAGAGAGCACATCTTGACCAATTGCACCCAAGAAAGCTTACGCCAGCATCTAGTGGACTCTAAGCAGACCAACCCTAGAGAGCTAGGGGAGGCAGCTGATGAGTGGTTGAGAACCAGAGTGGTTGTCAAGTCCCAGGGGGGAAACTCCAAGAAGGGGGGGTCAGGTCCCCAAAAACCTAAGGAGGGAGGTGGTAAGCCCACCACAGAGACTCCCTCTGTACCCCAGAGCCCTAAGAAGGAGGAAAGTAAATCCCACTCCCACTCTGAGAAGCAGAGATAGGGAGACCAAGGGTTAAAAAAGCTCTTGGACAGTAAGGCTTGCTTTGACTGTCAGCAGACAGGTCACTTCAGAGGAGATGCAGCCTGTCCAAAGAAGGTGGTTAGCACTGGGCTGTCCAGTGTAGCCATGGAGGAGGATTCCTCAGATGATGAAGTCCTCCTAGCATTGAGCTGGGAGACAGGACCAGATGGTAAGCTGGTGATCCCTGGGGGTAGGAGTAGGCACTTCCACCCCATTCAGGTGAATGGGATCCCTACCACTGGCCTGAGAGACACCTGTACCAGTCACACTAAAGTGAGTGACCGGTTAGTGACCCCAGACATGTATGTCCCAGGAGAGACAAGGAAAGTCAGGATAGCCACAGGGGAGGTCACCTCCAAACCTGTAGCCAAAGTGCCCCTAGAGAGGGAGGGTATCCTTGACTGGTTTAGGGTGGTAGTCAGTGCTGACCTCCCCCTAGATTGTATCCTGGGCAATGACCTCCCAGAGGTGAGTCTGGTCCCAGATGGGGCGGTCGCCCAGGGCGCCCCCCCAACCCAAAGTCCTGGGGAGTCAGTCCCTACAGTTAGGAGACAGGGGTCCCCAAGAAAAGGAAAGAAGAAAAGGAAGGGCAGGCCACTCTTAAAGAGAGTTCCAGGGAGCCAAAGGCCTTCTGCCCCAGTAGGGGGGGGAGCCCAGAGTTGGCACTGGTGAGGCCTCACCTGACCCCAAGGAAGTCCTGAGTAGTCAGGCAGCTGTCCAGATGCAAGGTGTTGCCCCTGCACTGACAGAAGGGAGAGTGGAAGGAGGGTGTCTGCCACAGGAGGTGGTAGCCCCCCACTCTAGACAGCAAGAGGGGTGCCAGGACCCCACAGTTGCCCCTAAAGCAGCTCAGCCACCTGTCAGTGGAGAGCCTAGGGTGTGGTTCTGGGTACTGACAGCTGTCAGTAGCCTCTGCTGGGTGCTAGCCTTCCTGGCAGCACTGTACTTGGCCTGGGAGGCAGACCCCAGAGCCAATAGCAAAGTAGGCCCCCTGACCCTGTTGGTCATGGTGGGGTTGCTCAAGTGTTGGGTGACCTCTTTGGGTAAGCTAGGTGTTGCCCTAGCAAAGTTAGGAGTAGGGGAGGTGGGCACCTCACTACCCAAGTTGGCAGAGAGAGAGGAGGAAGACCCCTTTAGAGGGAAGTTTCAGTTTGAGATGGGTCCTTTCACTGTTGGGATGGCTTCAATACCCAGAGGGAGTGACCATGGCAGGAGGATGTAAGGCAGAGTAGGCCCTGCAAAGGGACAGCCAGTTTTCTTCACTGTCTTCCTCGCCTAACAAGCCAGGAAGACTCTCCCAGGGTTGGGCTGAGTCTCCTGGGCGTGTGGGCTGGGGGGGGGGGGGGCTTGTGTGAGAAAACAGGGCTGATTGCAGAGGCCCCCTAACTTTTTGCCCCCATTTTTCACTTTTTGCTGGTGTTTTACTGACTCTTGGCTGTGCCCTGGGTACTGCTAACCACCCCCAGGGCCTGTGCTCTGTGTAAAATGGATATGCAAATTAGGCTAATTATAATTGGCTAAGTTAACCTACCTATAAGTCCCTAGTATATGGTAGGGCATGTAGGTTTAGGGACCACAGCATAGGTAGTGCACCCATAGGTGCACTGCTGAGGTGCCCAGTGTCATTTTAAAGGGAGGCCTGCCTTGCTGGCTGCTTTTAAATTAAAGTTATATGCAAATTCGACTTTGGAATTAAAAGTAGTTCCAAAGTCTTAAACTACCTTATTTCTACATATAAGTCACCCCTAAGGTGTGCCCTATGTGCCCCTAGGGCTGGGTGCCATGTAACTATAAGCAGGGACTTTATAAAAATAGTTTTATAAGCCCTGGTGAGGTAAAAACAGCCAAATTCGTTTTTCCCTCCTTGTAGTAAATGGCCTTCATAGGCTAGAATGGGGAGACTTTATTTAAATTTTTAAAGTCTCCTTAAATGATGCATACCAAGAATTTGGTATCAAATTAATTGTTGTAATAAATCCCACAACTTCCAGTTGTTGAATTTAATATAACTTGTTCAAGTAAAGAGTTTTAAACTTTACCTGAAAAGTTGCCAATTTCAGCCCTGCATTGTTTTTGCTGCTGTGCTCTGATTGGCCAGCCTCTAGCAGCTTGGCTAAGCTGTCTTGATGAGGTGTGAAGTGGCCTGGCTTCACACAAAGGAATGTGCCTGTGGGAAGGAATCTCCCCTCAGCAGATGGTGAGGCAGGAAGGGGGAGGGCTGCCAAACTGGTCTTCAAAGGCAGAGAAGGACATTTGGAGCAACCAGCAACACCCCCACATCCTGCAACCCCAGACAACTAGGTGCCCCCTTGATTAGATTAGGAGAAGGCAGGAGAGGGATGTGTTTATGATTTTTAGCCACACCAGTGGGTGGGCTCACCCAGATGTAACCTCCAAAAATCAGATTCAGCCATGATGGATTTTTGGAGAATGTTGACTGCTGGGATTGATTTTTGCCACACTTCCCAGGAAGTGGTCATCACAGGGGGAAGGACCCTGCACCTGATTGGAGAACCAGGACCCCCCTGCTTTTCACCCAGGAGCAAGGATAAAACTGGCAGACCTGCACCCACACCGCAGTTCCCTACCACATCCAACAAGGAAGAACAACAGAAGAAGAAGGTCTGCCCTGCTGGACCCCTGACCTGCACCTGGAACCTGCACTCAGAAGGACTGCACCAGCTGCACACTTGGGCTTCACGCACAAGAAGGACTTTGCCTGGCTTCAACTGGTTCAAGGAGGGACTCCCTGTTTGCTACAAGTGAAAAATTGCTAACCAGAGTCCCCTGCACCAACTCCTGAAGAAAGCGACCAGCTGACCACTGTCCAGTGGCCAAAAAGGAGTTTGCGCCTCATGCATTCTGGGAGTTGTAGTCCGCACCCCCCAAGGACCATCTCAGAACTTCTGGACCCTTGGGGTGAGCTGTGGACCTCAAAAGAACCTTAAAAGGACATCTGGGAGAAGCCCCAGAAGTTTGAAGAAGTTTGGATAACTTTTGAAAAAAAGCTCCATAGAGGGACCGACCCGCCGTGGCAACTCTAGCCGGCTTGCCTCAACAACGACCCGGCCTGATTTGCTGGTTCGTCCCGTTAAAGAAAATCTCAGAAAAAGAGACTAAGTCCGAAGGTAAAAAGTTGAACGGGACCTCCCAGCCAGCGTATCCGAGGAGGGCTCCATGGACGTCGGATCAAGATCCAGGTTTACCCCGGTCGAAGGATTTTCACCTCGAAAAAACGACTAAGTCCGAAGGTAAAAATCTCCACTGAGGATTCCAGCATCGCGTATCCAGAGAAGGGCTCCAGGAGGTCGGATTGGACTGGCAGGTTCGTCCCGCTGAAGAAAATCTTCGCAAAAGAGACTAAGGCACTGATTCCTACTCTGGCGGGCGGCGGTCGACGCCCGCCAGGCGGGAACCGCCATATGGCCGCTCCGCGGTCGAAAGACCACTGGGGCCATTCCGATCTTCCCGCTGGGCCGGCGGGCGCTAACCTTGTTAGCGCCCGCCGGCCCAGCGGGAAGGCGGCCTGCAACACTGAAGCCGGCTCCGAATGGAGCCGGCGGTGTTGCAGGTGTGCGACGGGTGCAGTTGCACCCGTCGCCCTTTTCACTGTCTGCTAAGCAGACAGTGAAAAGCATGCTGGGGCCCTGTTAGGGGCCCCCTGCACTGCCCATGCCAGTGGCATGGGCAGTGCAGGGGCCCCCAGGGACCCAGGACACCCATTCCCACCAGCCTGTTCCTGGCAGTGAAAACCACCAGAAACAGGCTGGCGGGAAGGGGGGCAGAATCCCCAGGGCAACGCTGCCCTGGCGGATTCGCCCAGCCGGGGGAAATCCGGCGGGAAACCGCCGGACCCGGTTTTCTGACCGCGGCTTTACCGCCGCGGTCAGAATGGGCCAGGAAGCACCGCCAGCCTGTTGGCGGTGCTTCCGTCATTCGCGGCCCTGGCGGTTTTTACCGCCAGGGTCGGAATGACCCCCTAAGTGTGAAGGTAAACTTTTAACCGAGGCCTCCCGCGGCCTGTAGTCGAGCAGGGCTCCATCACGGTCGGGCTGAAACTTTGACTTTGCCCCGGTCGAGGTGCAACCAGATGACCCGATTGGTGCTTTTTGTTTCTAGGCGCAAAAAAAAAAAAAAATCTTTAAAAATTCATATCTCCGGTTCCCCTTATCTGATTTTATTCGTTTTGGTGTCATTTTAAAGATAAACATATAATCTATTTTGATAAATTGGTTTTGGATTTTTAAACTGTTTCCTGTGTTTTATTTAATTACTGTTTTTTGATATTTGAATGCTTTACACTCTGTCTCCTAAGTTAAGCCTTGATGCTTGTTGCCAAGCTACCAAGGGTTGAGCTGGGGTTAATTTACTGAGACCTAACTGGACCTAAGTGGAGGTTAGTGGCCTATTGCTAAGTGTAGGTACCCGCCTGCCCTTACCAATAACCCATTTTCCAACACACAGGACATGTGGCTTGAAGTATACCAGGGTCAACCAATGGTATAATCAAATGCCATGCATATGTTGGAAATGTGTAAGTGCAAGTCATGAATGCAAATGCAGTAGTAACAGCATTGGTTACGCATTTAGATAAAGTAGGTGCAAGGTACGCACATGAAATGGGCATGTATACAAAGGTATGACAATTGAACACCACCCAACAAATCTCTAGCATGCGCACATTACACAAATATCCAACCTACATCACAGGGTGAACTGCAAACCAAATGATGCTGACATTGGCCAAGCCAAGATGAAATACTCACCATATGAAATACCCCCAATGCAATGTCAGCCCCAATTGGATTACATCCCACATATCCATCCATTGCCCATTTCCCCTTTTCCTCAGTGACTCCAGCACTGGTTCCAAGGTCAGAGCCAAATCAAATGGATTATCGATCAGAGTGAAACAAACACAACTGTAGTCATACATCCCAAAGTATCCTTGAAAATCAAAATGGTAGAAAAGTATTGGCAGAACTAATGTTTAATAAAACAAGCAAACTCTTTTTTTAAATTGAAAACAACAAACACATGGAGTAAAGTAAAGACTAATGACCAGTCCAATAATACAATGTGTGGCCCAGGACACCTCTGTGCCACTAACCTTGCCTATCATAACACTGCCATGGGAACCTCCCCATGAAGGGGCATCTAGTGGGCACTCCAGGCACCTCAATGATGTCAACTGGGAGGGGTTGGTTTTGGGATAGGTGAGGTTTTTTTTTTTTGAGGGGTGGACCTGCTAATGGAAGGGTGTCCTTGGTTTTAGGACGGTTTTTGATTTTATGTGGGGTATGGCTGGGTTTACTGCTGGGAGGATCAGGTTTCATAGGGGAGGATTCGGATGTGGAAGGAATGGGCCAGAGTGCGGAAGAGGTTCCTTTTGCTTCAGGAGGGGTGGTGGTCTTGATAGGTCTAAGGGCAAGGACAAATAATAAACTCTCCTTGGTAAAATGGGTAGGATATCCAGTACAGATTAGGGGTTGGGAGGTTGAGGGAGTGGAATTGTCAGGTGTGGATGGGTGTATTTTTGGCACTGCTGTCTCTGTGTCTGAAGTATCATGTGTGTGTCTTGTAGGTGTCCCCTGTGTGGATGAGTGTGGGTGGTTGTGTTTTTTTTATGGTGTGTGATGTGGACATGCTGGCTATTTTAGTGTGGTGGATGGGTCTGTGGGTGTATGTGTGGTGTCTGGGGTATTTTGGGGATGGTGGATGGGTCTGCGGGTGTCTTGTCTGTGGGTATGTTGGGCATGGTGGATGGGTCAGTGGGTGTGGGTATGGTGTCTGGGTGTATGTTGGTGATGGTGGATGGGTCTGTGGGTGCAGTGTCTGGGAGTATGTTCAGGGTGGTGGATGGGTCTGTGGGTGTCAGTGTGTTGTCTGGGGTATGTTGGGATAGTGGTGGTGGTGAGGGGGTGAGTGTCTGGTGAGTGGTTGCATGTTTGTGTGTTTTGTGGTTTTTATTTTTTGTGGGGTTTTGAGGTGTGTGCATGCTTATGTGTGAGTGTGCTTGGGACAAGTATGAGAACAGGGAAATTGGATGGGGAAGAGGCAGGCGGTGGGGTGGAGGTTTAGGATGGGTGGAAGGCTGCTGTGAGGGAAGAAGCCAGAGCCTGAAAAGAGCTCCGTAGGGCAGACATAGCACTGTGGATGCCTTACAGGTAGACCACCATTTGTTGAAAATGGCTGCCCTGCACCTGGATGGCATTCAGTAGTGCCATCTGACCCACTGAGATGTTTCTCGGGAGGTCAATAGTCTCCTAACTCCGGACAGCGGGGGTAATAGGGGCAGGGGGTGAGGTGCCTGGAGAAAAGAGACGGATCCCCTCTTAGGTGAGCGGGCCTGGCCAACTTTGTGGGGAGCAACAGGGTGGGTGGAGATAGTAGTGGGGGTGGCGTACAAGGATGGTGTAGGAACTGGTCCTGTGTGTTCCGCTACCACTAGGAAGTGTCCACTGGAGCTTGTCTGTGATGACATGAGAAAACTCATGTCACACTGTTGAAACTTCCCAATGGTAACTTCCTATTATGTTCATTGTCAGAACAGTTGTACTTATCTAGCGTCACTCTCTAACACATGTCACACAGAAACGTTGACTGGAAACAATCTGGGCAAAATGTCTGGGAGATTTTTCTACAAATATCCTCAGCATAATAAATTAGCTAGTACTAGGAAAATTACTAGTCCATATTGGTACTGGTGAGAACACCATTCCAACATTGCATAACTAAAAGTCAATAGTCCATTGAATGTTTTTGAGGCTCAGGGAATCTCCATTACTTGAAGAGGTGGTTTAATTTGTTTCCTAATGGGAAGGCACATTATTGTACCTTTTTTCAAGTACACCCAAATTCCACTTTATTACTGAGTGTACACACTCACATGTGATTCCAACATTTCTGCATGTCACCCCATGATGCATGTCAAAAGTCAGTTAATGAACCAACACAAATAAACATGTGAAAATAACTTTGCTGAATAATTCCATGGCATGTGAGAAATGACCTTAGGTGTAACTGTCATGTCCGTCATTTCTTCAGCAATTGGACATGGCCAATGACATTGAGTAATGGCTTAGGGTATGTGTGAGCCACCAGCCAATGTTTACACACTACTGTCTATGGTAACACATGAACTGTATTTCCATCACGTATAACTATTTTCCAATACAGTTTGGCCTATACACACATGTGAGCGAATCGGACTTCATCCTATAAAGACATATTGATCATGTGTGAAACAGTAGTGTAAAAGATACTACAAAAGTGAAAGGTACACATGCCAACATGTAGGCACAAATACTGATGGCACAAGTGATGTTTGCTAGCTCATGTAAGTGTACATTCCCCACTTACCAAGGGGAAGTATTGCTCAGTGACTGCATCCAAAGTGCAGTGCATGCTATCTCAAATGTAAAAGGGTCTCCATCACATGAGACTCAGTAGTAGGTAGCATCACTCTTGAAACAGTGAAGACAAGTGACGTGTTGGGTACAAATGTCACCCACAACATCAAACAACATGAGCTGATTAATCACTATACTCAGCGGTGCGCCTGCTCAAGCCAGTAATTTTGTTGTGGACTAGACTCTTCTCTGTTCCTGGTCATAAGGACAATACACATATCACATCAGCGTGCACCTACTGCCAGACCTACACAAACAATTACTCTACTTGTGCGTCACACATGGGCCACCCCCGATATTGACAGAGAGATGACTCCCTGTAACACACAAAGTTGGCAATGTAACATGTATGATTCTGGCTAAGACTCATCCTCCTGTAGCTGCTGTGAGTCCCTCAAGCACCCATCAAGCTCCAAGTAGGCCACTTGCAGTATGTGGGCAATCGGGGGGTTAGGGTCCAGTACGTGATCTGTCCACGTTGGGAGGATAGCCCCTGTTGGACCTCTCTGATCTTCCGGGTCCAGCGTCTCAGGTCCTCCCACCTTTTTCTGCAATGGACGTGGTGGCGGCGATAGAACCCCATGGTCTACACCTTTTAGGTGATGGCTCTCCAAATGAGGCTTGCTTCTGATGGGCATTGGCCTGTATGAATGAAATAGATGAGTAAACATATCAGAGTTGCATATTTTAGGATATCTGTTTGATTAACACACATGTTGTATAAACCTAGTACAGGCATTTTTAAATTGTTAACAAACTACATGTGCAATTTTCACATGCTGCAAAGTACTGTGACAGAAATACATACTTTTGTAGTCATCTGCTGACAATCCTCAACCCTTGTCAAGGCCTACACTGACTAAGCCAGCCCACTAACATCATGTAGCCCAGGGCCATCCGACATGTACTGTAATGTGAGCTGCTATGAAACAGAACACACCACTGTGACCTTCTGAAGGGAAAACTACTTGTGCATGAGTGTACAAAACCTTTACACCAGGCCCGTTGACATGTTGCATACAGTCTATTCAGGCTAGCACAATAGTATGGAATATATCCTCAGACTTAGGTCACAATGAAAGGGCTGGCATGTTTGCACTGACAGCTTCATCTCTGGGGATGTGTGAACATGTGGACTACTTAATGGAATATCATACTTCGTCTGCTTGAGTTTATGTGGTATGTCCTGGTATCACATGATACACCTTTTACCATATGTTGCACTGTTACAGAAATGACATTCAACATACTATGATATGTTTTGTTTGATTGATTGAATGTAACAAAGCTAATGATTCACATTTAATGATCTCTTCAGAATTAACCAACTATCTGCACTATACATTTTTCACTAGAGCAATAGGTCTGTGCGGTGCAACCATGATGGTCAAGTTAAATATTTACCAGGTCAGGGGGTTACCTCAGTCCCCATTCCAAACATAGTCTATATAAAGGCATTCAGGGATACCATTGGTTCAGAATTCTCATTTTGGGAATATCCAAGGATCGGCAGGTCTGCAGAGAGATTACCCTGTGCATCAGTTGTAATGCCCATAATGGGCAAAACATTTTGTCAGGCCTTGCTCTCTGAAGACTAAGCATACTGAACCAGCATGAACATCACATTTTCATCTCTTCAATACATAACAGTACATTTTGCGGACATCCTACATGTGAGCTCAAGGCTGTGTGGCACTCTGAAAGGGGCAGTGAGGTTTAGCTATCTCTCAGACAACAGTGTGCTAAGGCCTGAGCTGTGCTGAGTTATATGTGGGACTATACTCATAGCTAACATCATCCTAAACTGCTCCTAACAGTATACACACATAGCTCATGCTGTAATGCAAATACATGTATTTTCTTGATTACCATCTTATGATCATCAAATATGTCATAGGTACCCTGGAAATTATACTTGCATAGATATGTGAATGCCACAGAAGGAGGATCTAGGACTTATCACACCACACAATGGTAATTTGAAATAAACCAAGTGCAGGGCGCCACAATCCATTACATTTTCATGCTATGTATGGACCACAAACGTATAACTACAGTAATCTCAAAATCTCTCTGAAACTCAAAGGCACATTATAGCCTGTGAGAAAGGAAAGGATGGTGTTGAACAGAGCCAACTATGTATATGAGATAGTTAACTGTTCCTCTGGTAAGCCATAGAGGGGAAGGACCTCTTCCACAAGCTTCTCCAGCTTCTCTGGAGAGAACGCAGGGGCCCTCTCACCTGCTTGGTCTGGTATTATTGATCCCAGAGGTGGCAGACAGCCCCTTATATAGTCATCAGTGTACACACAACAACCATTGTCCCGCAACCATCACAGTCAACAACAGTAGCCTATGGCTGTGTCCTCAAGGGATGAAACTGCTCACTGCACAGTCAACTTCTACCCGCGGCAGAGCTTCCAAAAGTCCAATATACGAGGTAAGGCATCCTCCATTTTAGCGTTTGAAACTGCAGTATTAGTGACTGGTAAGTGCGTCACTACCACTACAAATGTGTTGCAACATGTTTACATATGTACTACTCCGTTGATATGTAATGTATTTTACACAATCATCAGTGTAGTACGTTACTGGGCATAAATGTCATATAACCGGAATGCACTGTACACCGCCAGTGACTTTACAATATGAAGGTGCCCATGAGAAACATTTAAGTGTATAATGTGCACATATGTGTTGTAAACAGATGTGTAGATCACAATGGGGATTATAGCTGAATTTTGAGTAGTAAAGAATTGTAATGTGAAATATGTGTAATGGTTTTTGAGCCAGTTATGTTTTGTCACATGCCTTTTTGCTTGCTCACTATATATGTTTCTCTGGACACTGTGACCAATGCTTCAATTTATTTGATTCCACACATAGGTACCCTAAGAGGGGGAGGAAATAACAACCTCCAGTGTACCACCCATTTCCAGACCTTCAGACCATGGAAGAAAGGGATATAATCAGAAAATGTTGTCTGAATAGGCAAACACTGCAAGATTTATGTCATCAGTTGGAGCCTGATCTCATGCCTCAAAACACGAATCCAACATGTATACCACCTATTGTTAGACTCATGGCAGTATTAAACTTCCTGGCTGCAGGATTCTTTCAATATACAGTAGCTAAATCTGGTGGTATGTTACAGCCTATGTTCAGAGGTGTATTAAAAGAAGTGCTATCAACAATAATGAAACACATTGACAACTATATCACGTTCCCCAGACATGACGATTTATCCAATGTGAAGGTCAAAATTTATGGATTTGGTTGCCTCATACATGTAGTTGGAGCCATTGATGCCACCCATATTATATTGGTACCACTGAAAACAAGTAAACAAGTCTATTGGAATAGAAAGCATTTTCATTCTGTCAAAGTGCAAGTTGTCTACTTGCCAGATTTGTATATTTCAAGTGTCTCAGCCCGGTTCCCAGGTCAGCTCATGATTCCTCCATACTGCTGAACAACCTTGTGTGTGCAATGTCAGGAGCTAGAATCAGAAAGTGTGTGACTCATTGCAGCATGTATGTCTTATTACAAAACAGGAGACTCAGCATATCCCAACCATTGTTGTCTGTTAACACCACTGACGAATCCAACTACGCCACAGGATGTCTGCTACAATGAGGCCCATGGAAGAACAGGGCAGCCAGTGTAGTGAGCTTTTGGGTTGTAAAGGCCAGATTTTGCTCTGAGGGCCAGTGCTGTCTGGAGAAGACTGGGGACGCATTCCTCTACTCACCCGGGAAGGTGTGTCAAATCATTGTGGCCCGTTGCATGCTCCATAACATTGCCCTGTGCCAAAATATCCCTTACAATGCAGAGGAGGGAGACTCTGAAGTGCCACTGGGTGAGAATCCTGAAATGCCAAATGATGATGATGATGATAATGGTGGAGAAAGGAACGGACTTGTGACAAGATCTCATCGACAACGTCTTATGATTGTATGTCATGAGATGTCATGACTTTGACTATTCAATCAACTCTTGTTATAATGATGTGAGGAGTATGTTTATGGAAAATGTTAGGAAGCTGAAGCTCTGGCAAAACCTGACAAAGGGTGTTTGGTGAGGAAGGATATGACACATTCTCTTTTTGTTAATGTTGCCTTTATGTCTGAATTTTGTCATGGCCTGCGTTCTCCAAAAATTTGCTGTGTGAATTGTGTTATATGATTGGTTTCATAGCTAACCTCTTTGTTTTGGTGTTTTTAGGTACATTCACCATGCCATCTTCATTTGGACATTTCAAAGTTGACATTAGCAGGTATATGATGCTGTTGAGACATACAAAGTGGACATGGATTCTTCCTGAGCATGTATGTCACAGACTCTCGGTGTAGAAAACCTGTGCCAAGACAGCTTGCACAGTGATAGGATAGAAGTTAAGGAGACTCCATTGGACTTGTTCTTTGTCCTCTGGTGGCCATAATGCATTATGTGTATCATCATGTGCTCAGACATTATGTAGGTGTAGGTCCAATTCATTTTAGTTTCTCTTCGCATTGGCTAACTACTCATTTTGTATGAACTATATGTAGCTGTTGATGTGTTTCATCATTGTAGGCCAATGTGCGTGCAGTGCATCCCTGACATTTGTATGCGACATACCACCAGATGCAGAAGCACTGGATTGTAATGACCCTGTGATCAGAAAGTGTTCTACTGCCATCTGTCTGAATCCTGCTTTACATGATGCAGGATTCCTTTTGTGAGGTAGGCGACATGGCTCCAGCTGATGACATCAACCATTTTTATTTGTACCTATTTTACAGGACAATGTCTGAAATATCTCCTCCTTCCATTTTCTGGAGGTCTGTACCTGTAAATGTGATTACTTACACAGTATAATTCAGTCATGTATGATTTGCTATGTTTCTGACACCTTGCCAGCTTATGATTGGAACAATGTAATAAAAATATTACATGACAAGACACTTGTATGGATTTGTTGGTGTGACATGGTTGTGATCCTGAGATTAACATTGTGTACATTCAACATGTCCATGCTTACACAAGTAGCTTGTTTTGTCATTGAAAAATTCACATGGTATTACATATCTACATTGCTAAATGTGAACTTTACTACAACATTTTCTGAAATCCTAAATCCAGATTACTCCTCCCATCAGAACTGGAAAAATTTCCAGAATTAGTCCACAGATTGAATCTGTGACACACAATTGGGAAATTAAGGTTGAGGTTTCTTGCTGGCAGTGGTGGGTGTCTTGCCATCAGCTCCTCCTGGATATTGACATGGACATCCCCATTTATGAGGGGGTCGTTCAGCTCTTGCAGAGGCAGGCGTGCCTTAAGGTGTTTCTTCCTCTGGCAGGTCCTTCTTCCTGTGGCTGATTTAGATGGGCTGGATGTAGTTGCATTACAGGAAGAGGTAGATGGTGTTGGAAAAGCCCTGTTCAGGGTTGTATGGCTGATCATCAGCACCCCTGTTAGGGAGCCTACGTTGGAGTTATGGGCCTTCATCTGTTGGTACATGCCCCTCTGCAGCTGCTTAATTTCCCAGAGTTTGGTAAATACCTGGCCCACCATGCAGTGGGACTCCTGATAGATACCCAAGACTTGGCTGATGGTCTCCTGGTCGTGAGTGGCCCAGTGGCTTCACTCTGTTGGTCCACAGCATCCCTCCCATGAACCCTCCCCCCACGACCCTGTACTCTGGGCCCAGGGTGCCCTCTCCAACTCGGTCCTGATTCCTCTATGTCAGGGCTGGTGATTTACACTTCAGGATCCAGGACTGGGGTCACAAGATTTGACTAACTGTGCTAGGTACACAGGTTGGGGGAAATGCTGAGATGTTGTTGTAGCTGGGGTGGGAGGTGTTGGTGTGGGCACAGTAAGACTCACTGTTGCTGTCTGCCCAGGCTGACCATATGTGCCTGGTCTGTCATCCACATGCCTAGGAGTGGCGTCATTACTGAGGGCTTCATCCGGGGATGGGTTGGGAATCTGTTCAGTGGACAATCTCTGCCCAGGTGCTGTGCCAGATCAACCTGTTGTGAAATGGAGAACATTGTTATTGGTGGAAGTGTGGAATCTACAGCCAAATGGTTTGTGTCACAGTAAGTAGAGACCTAGAAAAATCTTAATAGATAGAGTTTCCTAATGTGATATATTTCCATGATATTGAACTTGCAGACAAGACATTAGTAGAAGTAATAAAACTGCATTAGAATTGAAAGGCTCATTAGATGTGCTGATAATTTGCTTTTAAGATGAAGGCATGAACATGACATCTTACAAACAGTTAAGCCAACACAGTAGCGATGTAACATATGTGTTTGACCATCTCAAGTCCTAATTGTGTATGATGCAGGCAAACATATAACTTGGTTGTATATGTAGCATTAGTCATCATGTGTGTAGCGCAGAGTCAATGGGTTACATTACACTTCCAATTGGCTGAAACAGCCTAATGCCCTACAAATAATTGATGTACATACTTGGTAATGTGTCATTCAATAGTTTCAGTTGAGGAGATCAGGACAACATCAAGCTAGGTAGGCAGAAACGTTTCAGAGTAGACTGCTTAGTCCATGATAAGTGACCATCAGTTGTGACATGGCAAACAAGTGAAAATAAGCAAGAGCACAATAGCCTCTTGTTTTGAGTTGCAGAAACACACCCTCATGGTAGTCGTAGTTAAGTCATTTTCTAACTCCCAACAATAGACAAATGGTAAACTTCATGATAAGTGACCATCAGCTGTGACATGGCAAACAACTAAAAATGGACAAGAGCACACTAACCTCTTGTTTTTAGTTACAGATATAGGGCCTCATGGTAGTTGTAGTCATGTCGCTTTCTCTACTTCCCAACACTTGACACATGATTAGTCGTATTTACCTGTTGCCAAACTGCAGTTAGGTTGGGCCATGAATTTACATATTGACATATAACATGGGTCTGGGGATGATATTTTAGTAGTAACACACTTACATACCCCATTCCAACATATGGAATGTAATGGAGATTGATACAAGTAATGTCATATACAACAATACATATTGACAATCTAGCATCTCTGCTACTTTGTGTATTGCATGTTAGGAAAGTAGATGGACACCACAATGGCAAAATCTGAGATGACAGCACACAGGACATTGAAGTTTTGTGACAGTTAATGTGGTACAACTTACCAGACTCTGCTCCCCCAGCAATTCCTGCCAAACCCTCAGGATCCAGGATTGCCAAGGCCGTTACTTCCCAGGAAAAGAGTTCTAATCGAGTGCTGGGAGGGCACCCACCAGTCTTCTGGGCCTCCATGTGTTCCTTGGAGGCCAGGGAACGCATTTTCTCCCTCAGGTCTTTCCAGCTCTTACTAATATTCTCCTTCGTGCACAAGGTGGTGCCTACAGCATTTACTCTGTCAACCATCCTTTGCCACATTTCCATTTTCCTACTGAGAGTAGTATGTTGGACTTTGGCTCCAAACAATTGTAGCTCTATTCTTGTGACTTCATCCACCATGACTGTCTACCCAGTCGTAGAAAAATGTGGATGTTTAGAATGTAACATGACTGTAAATTAAAGTGAGTGACAAGGACTAAAAAACAAGACAAGTGATATTGAGGGAAAAAAGTGTGTGGAAAGTGTTAGATGGGATAGGAAAAAGGGCTACCTTAGCACACAAAAAATAAAACAATGATATGTGATCTCTGTCTTGCTGCGATGCAGTGGAGGGGCAAAGGAAGATTGTCTGTAATAGGGTGTGTTTTAAGTGTGATTTGCAGGTGTGTCATCTTGGCCAATGGATGTCAGCTGTGTTGTTTTTTAATACATCCAATGGGCACCGTTCTGTTGCTTTGCTGAGAGTGTACCGCGATGGCCAACCACTGTCAGATAACCACTGCCAGGGGATTACCAGTACAACTGTGTTTTTGTAATCAACTCAGCAATTAGCGAGGGCCATGACAGTGATGGAGTACGCACCACCAACACTGCAGCCTGCCATGCCACTGGCAGAAAAAACTTGATTGATGCAGTCGGTAGTTCCGGCTGCATACATCATAATACTGCAGACGGGAGACCACCGGCGCAACGGTCTGCTTGAGACACCCCTGCAGTGGTATGGCGATGCAACCACAAAACTCATAATCAGGCCCTATATCTTTCCACCACAAAGCTTTGAGTGATTCGATCAATTAAAGCCAGTACTGGTTTCCAAGCATCCTTTACATTTGCAGATTACCCTTTACATTTGCAGATTAGCTTGTAGCACATTTCATTTCTTTCAGGCAAGCAGGCACCCTGGCCAAAAGACCTGTTTAGCTGTCTGTTCAGCTTTGGTTTCACAGCACAGGAGACTCAATGAATGACTCTTCAGCTGAAGCATTTAATCTATTGGAATTATCCGGCCTGGGATGGTTGTCTTTTTACAAAAAGTAGGGGAACAGTTTTTCAGAAATGAAAACAGTATGGGCATGTTCTGCTCCTCTGATCCCACCCACTTCAACCTGTGGCCCAGACTTTTACATGTGCGGATGAATGGATCTGTGTTTGTAAACATCACATGTGTATCACTCGCCTGTTAGTTTGTTTTTATATGTTTTGCATGCTCAGTGACAGTAGTGATTCTGCCTATGGCATGAATTTCTTTACAATTGCCTAATATATTTTCATTTTACAGTGGGATATGACTGCCTGAATACCCACTACTGTATTAACTTCCATCCTCTGTGTTTTCCTTCTCCCAACAGGCTGGAGTCTAGATATCTTAAGGTATGCCCTACACTCTGATGGTGGCATTTTGTGACTGTGTAAAATAACCATCACACCTACAACACCAATCATTTGTTGATTAGATTTACATGGTCCTGATGAATTACCCAGATCCACAGCGACTAGCTATGGCAAGAAACGTGTTGACCTACTTTTTCACTGCTCTGAGAGCTGTACTGGATCACTGTTTCCAACACAGCCACCATTTCTTTTTACTTATAACAAGAGGACCCATGATATAAAACTATTTAGGGCCTGTATTAGTTTTTTATATCACACTTACACCAATCTACACACATTGCACCTCCATTCACACTTTTATTTTCAAAAGACCTCCGGCAAAGGGGGGCCCAGTGGGCATTGCAGTGCAGGCCCAACAAGGAGCTGCCCAATGAAGAAGCATGACACCCATCTGGGTGTGTGAGGGCTCTTGCTTCTGAGCAATCAGAATCTCCTATCTGCTTGCCCAGCCCTCCTCCAACTCACTGCTTTCCGCTTTCTTTTCTTTATGACTTAAAGGAACTGCATACTTTATGTGAATACAACAACACCAGCTACCCCTGGCTTTTAAGCCACAAGTACTTTACATTCTGGCATTTACAAAGGAGGCTTCTCATTAAATGTAGAGTAAAGGTTATTACGTCCACAGAGCTATTGCCTGCTGAAAAAAAACGAGCTGGCAAAGAGTGAACACTAAATAGAAATACTGGTCCACTTGGCACCTATGAATTGCCATAGGAAGAGAATCCGTACTCCACTATATGGGTAGTAGCCTCATGCTAATGCAATGTCAAGTATATCTCTTAAGGGTTAACTGATAAGTAACCCTCCTAGCATACACCCTTGAATATTCTAAACATTTTTTTGTTGGGAGGCAAAAGTTTCTATCAATCAAAATTAAAAAAACATTATTAGTAACATCCACATTGTTATTCTCTGATAATAATTTTATTAAACCACATACATTTCAAATTTCTTTTATAAAAGAGGGACATTTGCTTTCCATTAAGTTCCTAAAATTTGTATAGACCTTTTGTTGTCCATTGGAGATTTTCAGTCCTTCTGTTGCACACATGTAATAATACAATTTTTAAACATCAATGAAGAGCCATCAGACGGGAATCCTAAATCTCAATTTTGATTGAAAATATACTTAAGATTAATTTACTGTAGTTTGAATCATACAGCAATTTACTGTAGTGTACAAAGTACAGCCAACACATATTTCACTGCTGTAACATGACTTTCTCAGGGCTGTAAATATAACCAACACAAATAAAACCTTATTTAGCAAGTGCCCGTTATATGGAAACATATATAGATAATATAAATATTCTACAATGTATAGAGTCACAGCTAACAGTTTGCAACTGCTTAATCTGATGTCATATGACATGTCATCTATTACGAGTTGAAGAATTTATACTTGATTGCGCTTGATTAATGTTGAAAAATTGTATAAACTATTGACTGAATTAGGGACTTGTAAATTAGACACAGCATATTAAAACATGAAAATGGTTTTATAATGCCCTCTTCTATATCCTATTCTATGTTCCCCCAAGTCTCCCGATGAAAATGATACCTCACTTGTGTGGGTAGGCCTAGCGCCCGCGACAGGATATGCCCCAAAACACAACGTGGACACATCACAGAAAACAGAGGTGTTTTTTGCAAAGTGCCTACCTGTAGATTTTGGCCTCTAGCTCAGCCGGCACCTAGGGAAACCTACCAAACCTGTGCATTTCTGAAAACTAGAGACCTAGGGGAATCCAAGATGGGGTGACTTGTGTGGCTCGGACCAGGTTCTGTTACCCAGAATCCTTTGCGAACCTCAAAATTTGGCTAAAAAAACACATGTTCCTCATATTTCTGTAGCAGAAAGTTCTGGAATCTGAGAGGAGCCACAAATTTCCTTACACCCAGCGTTCCCCCAAGTCTCCCGATAAAAATGATACCTCACTTGTGTGGGTAGGCCTAGCGCCCGCGACAGGAAACGCCCCAAAGCGCAACGTGGACACATCCACATTTTTGAAAGAAAACAGAGGTGTTTTTTGCAAAGTGCCTACCTGTAGATTTTGGCCTCTAGCTCAGCCGGCACATAGGGAAACCTACCACACCTGTGCATTTCTGAAAACTAGAGACCTAGGGGAATCCAAGATGGGGTGACTTGTGTGGCTCGGACCAGGTTCTGTTACCCAGAATCCTTTGCAAACCTCAAAATTTGGCTAAAAAAACACATGTTCCTCACATTTCTGTGGCAGAAAGTTCTGGAATCTGAGATGAGCCACAAATTTCCTTCCACCCAGCGTTCCCCCAAGTCTCCCGATAAAAATGATACCTCACTTGTGTGGGTAGGCCTAGCGCCCGCGACAGGAAACGCCCCAAAGCGCAACGTGGACACATCCAAATTTTTGAAAGAAAACAGAGGTGTTTTTTGCAAAGTGCCTACCTGTAGATTTTGGCCTCTAGCTCAGCCGGCACCTAGGGAAACCTACCAAACCTGTGCATTTCTGAAAAGTAGAGACCTAGGGGAATCCAAGATGGGGTGACTTGTGTGGCTCGGACCAGGTTCTGTTACCCAGAATCCTTTGCAAACCTCAAAATTTGGCTAAAAAAACACATGTTCCTCATATTTCTGTGGCAGAAAGTTCTGGAATCTGAGAGGAGCCACAAATTTCCTTCCACCCAGCGTTCCCCCAAGTCTCCCGATAAAAATTATACCTCACTTGTGTGGGTAGGCCTAGCGCCCGCAACAGGAAACGCCCCAAAGCGCAACGTGGACACATCCACATTTTTGAAAGAAAACAGAGGTGTTTTTTGCAAAGTGCCTACCTGTAGATTTTGGCCTCTAGCTCAGCCGGCACCTAGGGAAACCTACCACACCTGTGCATTTCTGAAAACTAGAGACCTAGGGGAATCCAAGATGGGGTGACTTGTGTGGCTCGGACCAGGTTCTGTTACCCAGAATCCTTTGCAAACCTCAAAATTTGGCTAAAAAAACACATGTTCCTCACATTTCTGTGGCAGAAAGTTCTGGAATCTGAGATGAGCCACAAATTTCCTTCCACCCAGCGTTCCCCCAAGTCTCCCGATAAAAATGATACCTCACTTGTGTGGGTAGGCCTAGCGCCCGCAACAGGAAACGCCCCAAAGCGCAACGTGGACACATCCAAATTTTTGAAAGAAAACAGAGGTGTTTTTTGCAAAGTGCCTACCTGTAGATTTTGGCCTCTAGCTCAGCCGGCACCTAGGGAAACCTACCAAACCTGTGCATTTCTGAAAACTAGAGACCTAGGGGAATCCAAGATGGGGTGACTTGTGTGGCTCGGACCAGGTTCTGTTACCCAGAATCTTTTGCAAACCTCAAAATTTGGCTAAAAAAACACATGTTCCTCACATTTCTGTGGCAGAAAGTTCTGGAATCTGAGATGAGCCACAAATTTCCTTCCACCGAGCGTTCCCCCAAGTCTCCCGATAAAAATGATACCTCACTTGTGTGGGTAGGCTTAGCGCCCGCGACAGGAAACGCCCCAAAGCGCAACGTGGACACATCCAAATTTTTGAAAGAAAACAGGTGTTTTTTGCAAAGTGCCTACCTGTAGATTTTGGCCTCTAGCTCAGCCGGCACCTAGGGAAACCTACCAAACCTGTGCATTTCTGAAAAGTAGAGACCTAGGGGAATCCAAGATGGGGTGACTTGTGTGGCTCGGACCAGGTTCTGTTACCCAGAATCCTTTGCAAACCTCAAAATTTGGCTACAAAAAAAATGTTCCTCATATTTCTGTGGCAGAAAGTTCTGGAATCTGAGAGGAGCCACAAATTTCCTTCCACCCAGCGTTCCCCCAAGTCTCCCGATAAAAATGATACCTCACTTGTGTGGGTAGGCCTAGCGCCCGCGACAGGAAACGCCCCAAAGCACAACGTGGACACATCCAAATTTTTGAAAGAAAACAGAGGTGTTTTTTGCAAAGTGCCTACCTGTAGATTTTGGCCTCTAGCTCAGCCGGCACCTAGGGAAACCTACCACACCTGTGCATTTCTGAAAACTAGAGACCTAGGGGAATCCAAGATGGGGTGACTTGTGTGGCTCGGACCAGGTTCTGTTACCCAGAATCCTTTGCAAACCTCAAAATTTGGCTAAAAAAACACATGTTCCTCATATTTCTGTGGCAGAAAGTTCTGGAATCTGAGATGAGCCACAAATTTCCTTCCACCCAGCGTTCCCCCAAGTCTCCCGATAAAAATGATACCTCACTTGTGTGGGTAGGCCTAGCGCCCGCGACAGGAAACGCCCCAAAGCGCAACGTGGACACATCCAAATTTTTGAAAGAAAACAGAGGTGTTTTTTGCAAAGTGCCTACCTGTAGATTTTGGCCTCTAGCTCAGCCGGCACCTAGGGAAACCTACCAAACCTGTGCATTTCTGAAAAGTAGAGACCTAGGGGAATCCAAGATGGGGTGATTTGTGTGGCTCGGACCAGGTTCTGTTACCCAGAATCCTTTGCAAACCTCAAAATTTGGCTAAAAAAACACATGTTCCTCACATTTCTGTGGCAGAAAGTTCTGGAATCTGAGAGGAGCCACAAATTTCCTTCCACCCAGCGTTCCCCCAAGTCTCCCGATAAAAATGATACCTCACTTGTGTGGGTAGGCCTAGCGCCCGCAACAGGAAATGGCCCAAAACACAACGTGGACACATCACATTTTTTCATAGAAAACAGTGCCTACCTGTGGATTTTGGCCTTTAGCTCAGCCGGCACCTGGGGAAACCTAGCAAACCAGCGCATTTTTGAAAACTAGAAACCCAGGGGAATCCAAGATGGGGTGATTTGCGGGGCTCTGACCAGGTTATGTTACCCAGAATCCTTTGCAAACATCAAAATTTGGCCAAAAAACACTTTTTCCTCTCATTTCGGTAACAGAAAGTTCTGGAATCTGAGAGGAGCCACAAATTTCCTTCCACCCAGTGTTCCCCTAAGTCTCTCGATAAAAATGGTACCTCACTTGTGTGGGTAGGCCTAGCGCCCACGAAAGGAAATGGCCCAAAACACAACGTGGACACAACATATTTTTTCACAGAAAACAGAGGTGTTTTTTGCAAAGTGCCTACCTGTGGATTTTGGCCTCTAGCTCAGCCGGCCCCAGGGGGGGGCAGAAATGCCCTAAAATAAATTTGACCCCCCCCACCCCCCCTATCCCCCCCTGCCCGGGAGCGACCCTTGCCTACGGGGTCGCTCCCCCTGCGTGGCATTGGCGCCAAAAAACAAATCCCCGGTGCCTAGTGGTTTCTGCCCCCTTGGGGGCTGATTGACCTAAAATCGACCAATCTGCCCCCAAGGGGGGCAGAAATGGTCTAAATACAATTTGCCCCCCAGGGGAGTGACCCTTGCCTGATGGGTCGCTCCCCATCTCTAAAAAAACAAACAAACCAAAAAAAAAAACACAATAAAAAAAATTTGCCCTGGGGCCTAGAGGTTTCTGCCCCCCCCCCCCCCCGGGGGCAGATCGGCCTAATACTAGACTCAGGGGGGGGTAGAAATGGCCTAAAATAAATTTGCCCCCCCAACCCGCACCACCCCCCCGGGAGCGACCCTTGCCTACGGGGTCGCTCCCCCTGCGTGACATTGGCGCCAAAAAACAAATCCCCGGTGCCTAGTGGTTTCTGCCCTCTTTGGTGGCTAATTGACCTAAAATCGACCAATCTGCCCCCAAGGGGGGCAGAAATGGTCTAAATACAATTTGCCCCCCAGGGGAGCGACCCTTGCCTGATGGGTCGCTCCCCATTTAAAAAAAAAAAAAAAAAAAAACACAACAAAAAAAAAATTGCCCTGGCGCCTAGAGGTTTTTGCCCCCCCTGGGGGCAGATCAGCCTAATAATAGGCCGATCTGCCCCCAGGGGGGGCAGTAATGGCCTAAAATAAATTTGCCCTCCAAACCCTCCCCCCCCCCCCGGGAGCGACCCTTGCCTACGGGGTCGCTCCCCCTGCGTGACATTGGCGCCAAAAAACAAATCCCCGGTGCCTAGTGGTTTCTGCCCCCTTGGGGGCAGATTGACCTAAAATCGACCAATCTGCCCGCAAGGGGGCAGAAATGGTCTAAATACAATTTGCCCCCCAGGGGAGCGACCCTTGCCTGATGGGTCGCTCCCCATCTCTAAAAAAACAAACAAACAAAAAAAAAAACACAAAAAAAAAAATTGCCCTGGCGCCTAGAGGGTTCTGCCCCCCCTGGGTGCAGATCGGCCTAATAAATACATTTGCCCCCCCACCCCCCCCCCGGGGAGCGACCCTTGCCTACAAGGTCGCTCCCCTTGCGTGATGGCGCAAAAAAAACTAAAAAAAAAAAAAAAAAAATGATCCCTGGTGCCTAGAGGGGGCAGAAAAGGCCTTCCCCAAAAAATGCCCCCCCTGGGAGCGAACCTTGTCCAAGGGGTCGCTCCCTTTTGTCAGTTTCAGATAAAATTAAAAAAATCCCTGGTGTCTAGTGGGATTTCAAAAGCCGGATTGCAAGCAATCCGGCTTTTGAAACCCTGTGAGAGACTTCAAAGGAAAGGAAATACATTTCCTTCCCTTTGAAGCCCCTCCGGCCTCCCCCATGGGATTGAAAGAGAAATGCTTTGCATTTCTCTTTCAATCGGATGGGGGAGACCCTGTGACTAATCAGCGCGCGCTCGCGCGCTGACGTCACAGGGGGGGTTGGGGGGTGTCGGGGGTGGAAGGGCTTCCCCTTCCATCCCTGACTTGGGGGGGTGGCAGGGAACCCCACAGAGGGAGCGCTAGCGCTCCCTCTGGGCTCTGTGCACAGGACGTAATGGTTACGTCCTGGGCACAGCAGCACTGTGCCTCAGGACGTAATCATCACGTCCTGGGCACAGAAGGGGTTAAATTCTGACCTATCTATTTTAATTGTTTAGATTGCCATTTAAGTCTAGGTGGATAAGAACCAATCATTATGCGATAGCATACTCTATTTAATGGAAATATATATGTCTTGTCATATTAAGTGAGTACTCTGACAATAATGTATATCTATTAATTGTTCCCATTATTTCTGGGATCAGCTCCTTCTTTGAATATCAGAACATCATCCATATATGCCTTGATTGTTTCTTTTCCTGAACTAAAATGTATGCCTTTGATCTTTGAGGTTGTCCAAATATTATGTAGTAGGGACTCAATATTAAACAGGAACAACAAGGGGAGATAAGGGCACCCTTGCTAAGGATTGGACTAAGGTATGAGATTGGACCTAGGACACGTTTTAAGGTGCTACTTAAGTGGCTAGCACAATAGTTGCTGCAGGCCCACTGGTATAATTTAATTTACAGGCCCTGGATATATGATGTACCACTCTACAAGTGACTTGCATATAAATTAAATATGCCAATCAGGCACATGCCAATGAAACCATGTTTAGGGGAGTGAGCACAAGCACTTTAACACTGGTTAACACTGGTAAAGTGCACAGAGTCCTAAGGCCAACAAGCAAAAAATCCAGCAAAAAGTAGGAGGAGGAAGGCAAAACATTTGGGGGTGACCCTGTAAAGAGGGCCATTTCCAACATTAGGGTATACCTCTGAAGACCAAATAGGATTACTTTGTTGGCAAGGAAAAATCTAAGGGTGAAATGGATTGTGAACAATTTTAGAACAGTAATAACTAATAGACAACTAGCAGAACAGTATCAGTAAGCTGACATACAGGAACTAAAATAATAATAATATCTATGAGTTCTGTATTGATTGGGAAAGAAAAATTTGTCACATAGGATAATATATGCTTTAAAGCTGACAGTTGTTGGGGTTTATAATTGGCTATTGGTATATAATTTATACATTTGACCAACAGCTTAATTGATTAGTTGAATATAGATATTAGGCTTTGAGTATGTATGATAAGAACAGTGAATTTGATTGGGGCATATTAAATTGTATTAGAATGTGTATTAGAATGTGTTAAGTGATATTGAAGCATATTAGAGTATATTAGAGGATGTCAGAACATATTAGAGCATGCTGGTCATGTTAATGTAACTGGTAAGAATGGTAAACAGGAAGGTTGTAGACACTGCTACAAGAAAATATAAGGCAGTCAGAAGTATACATCTTAGTCATCATGAATACAAATGCGTACCCTCATCATTGACCAATGATAACCTGCACCACATCATAAGATAGACAAGTGAATATCAGCCAGTCACTATGGGGGTGATTACGAGTTTGGCAGTCTCAGGACCGCCATCAGGGTGGCGGCGGTCATACCACCAACAGGCCGGAGGAGAAGTCTGCCACATTATGACCATGGCAGTCTTCCACAGAATACAGCCAAACCACCGCCGGCACAGCCAGTGCGGTCAGCTCACCATGGACGGCGGTAGCCACCTTCAGGCTGGCAGACACTATGTTCCCACCGGACACATTACAAGGCTGCACACCACCAATGTTTTCTGTCGCAGTCACACCACCACGGAAACCCTGGCAGAAAATAGTTCTATAAAAGTAGACACCCATCTTTTGGAACACATACCTATCTAGAACTGCCATGGAACCTGAACTGCACGTCCTCCCACTGATCCTGCTCACATGACGACCAGCAACGAGGATGACAACAACAACTGTAAGTACACACACCTACCTGACACTGTAGGGAAAACACAAGGGGGGTCATCACAACCCTGGCGGATGGCGGAGAACCGGCGGTAAGACCGCCAACAGGCTGGCGGTCTTACGTTGTGGAATTATGACCATGGCGGTTCCTGCTATGGTCATCCGCCGTTCTCCGTTCCGCCCGCCGGGCTGGAGACCTGAGTCTCCAGCCCGGCAGCCGTCACTATACCGCCAGCGGTATTTTGACCCGGCTTACCGCCGCGGATTTCCAGCTGTTTGAGCCGCCATGAAATCCATGGCGGTAAGCACTATCAGTGCCAGGGAATTCCTTCCCTGCACTGATAGGGGTTTCCCCCACCCCCCACCCCAACTCCCTCCCCTACCCCCCACCACCCCTGCCACCCCCCAAAGGTGGCAGGGCCCCCCTCCCTACCCCGACCCCCATCACTGCACCCATACCCACACGACACGCATGCAGGCACCACCTACATACATACATACGTACACGCACACACGCCGACATACATGCCTACATCTACACACACAGTCATACACGCACACATCCATACAGACATACCCACAGACATACACGCACTCACACACCCCCTCTACATACACACACGCACACCCCCATGCACCCACACAACACACAACACCCGAACACCCCCCTCCCCTCACGGACGATCGACTTACCTGGTCCGACGATCCTCCGGGAGGGGACGGGAGCCATGGGGCCAGCTCCGCCGACACCACACCGCCAACAGAACACCGCCACGGTGACTCACAGGACGTGAGTATGGCTGTTGGCGGCTCTCCGTCGGAACAATGACGGAGAGCCACCGACGGTCATAATACGCCGAGCGGCAAACCGCCACTACTGGCGGTCTTCCGCACGGCGGTCCCTCGGCGGTCTTGTAAAAAGACCGCTGAGGTTGTAATGACCCCCAAAGTGTCCATGCACATACAACATACACATCCGAGATGGGTGTTGACGGTGACACACACACGTCATCTTACACTCATACGCACATTTACACACATACACACACATACAATACACACGCCAACCCGCAGACACACAGCACCGGCACAGTCGAACACACCAATAAACAACACTATCGAATAACACAACTACACCACAAACACAGCAACACAAAAGCTTTGGCAAGCAAACACAATACACACCTTCATCTGACACTACATACATACAACAACACGTAACAACCAATACACACAATCACACAGCCATGCAACAAAGCATACATCATACAGACAAACACACCACACAACAGTTCAGACATACACAAACAATACACACATTATCAACATACATGCATGTTGCAAACACAAACATGTCCTACATACACTACACAGCCATTACAGAGGGACAAATGCCAGGGCCGCACACACGCATGCTGCCCAGACACAACTGCTAACACAACCAACACACACACAAGTCCCTCACACACAAACCAAAACAGGCAAGACCAAAACAGCCATGTGGAAATAAAGGCAGGACAAAAATGTGACAATGGAACCAACAACTAGTGTGCCCACATATATTGCAAAAATAAATAGCCAGTAAATAAATAACTATGTACAAGATACAAGGCCATAGCCCAGTCCAAACAGCAATGTGCACAATGCACAAATGGCACATCTGTGTGCCCAGACATGACTCCTGACTGCTATATGACCTCCACATGGTAGGAGCCACAAGGGGGCAGGCAGGCACCTCAGGGATTGGAAGGGTGGGGGGTTGGTCTTTGGTTTGGAAGGGGGGTCTTTGGGCTTGGGAGGGGTGCTTAGGGCAAGGTTTAGGGGAGGGGTCAGAACACTTGAGAGTGGTCGACTTCTTGGCAGGGTGAGGGGAGGGGCATGGGTACTAGTAGAGGGGCAGGGGAGGACTTGGAGGTGGAAGGGCTGGACTTGGGGAAGGACACAGACCATTTGGGGGTAAAACTCCAAGAGGAACACCTTTTTAGAAACAATGGCCGTCATGGCAAAATGGTTTGGGAGTGGAGGTAGGGGGACTGGTTGTAGGAGGTGTCTTGGTGGATGTCTTGGGTGTATGTTTGTGCGAGGAACGCTTGTGGGTGCTGGGTGTCTGTTAGGTGGGTGAGTGTGGGCATTTATGTGTCTTGGGAGGAAGGAGCTTCAGGGAGATGCCATGCTGGGTGGATGACTGTTGGGGGGGGTGTCTGCAGGTATGGATGATGTGCTGCATGTGGGTGTGTTGGTGGTTGTGGTGTCTGCAATGTGGCAACTGGGGTGGATGTCTAAGGGTCTGCTATTGTGATGGCTGTGGGTCAGATAGGTGTAGTGGCTGGATTGGTGAATGTTGGTGTTATTTCTGCAGAGTCTGTGAACTAATACTCAGGCAGGGTGTGAACTACCCAGGTACACTAGTCTTCATTCATGTTGCACTTACTACAATTTCACAGAAGCTACAGTCAGACAGCAAACGCCATACAACCAGAGCCAAGTACCAGGATACAGTTAGTACTCACCCCCTTTTGGCAGCTGTGCTACCCTCAAATGCCCATCCACCACAGGGTAGGCCACCACCAAACTGCAGGCCATTAGGGGGGGCAGGGTCTGACGGCCACCCCTCCCTCATTCCCAGTTCGGTCTCCGTGGTCTTCTGGACCCAGTGTTTCAGGGCCTCCCACAGCTTACAACAATGGGTGTTCCGCCGGCTCTGGACCCCCAGGGTCCGCACTTGCTTGACAATGGCATGCCAGATCCCTTTCTTCTGATGGGCGTTCACCTGCATGGATGGCACAGATAAAAGGAGAAAGTCATGTACACGGGCACCATATCAACAGGAAGGATGATACACATGTTGCAGCAAGTGCCCACACACACCCACCCTCTCTGCTCACACGCCTTCACTTTATGCCCTCTGCATGCATAAACTCCCTCACCAGTACACTTGCGCAAATCAAAGTTACACGCAACCCCTATCACACATGACTATGGCATTAGACTCACCTGCTCCTCTGGTGCCGCATATAGCTGTACATACAGGGATAGGACCCCCTCCACCAGATTCTCTAGCTCTTCTAGCATGAAGGCAGGGGCCCTTTCGCCTGTGGACAAGTCATGATGGCTCCCAGAGGCAGTACAGAGCAGACCAGGTCATGCAGGTCTTGCTAGCAACAGTGTCAGGAGTCAAGTGAGCAAGTCTTCAGAAAATGGGAGTTACAGCCATCACGTACAGGACCATCACCACCAGCGGTCATCACCATTGGCCTCATTCTGCCACAGGCACCAATGTTAACCAGTGACAAGTTGCACGGTGGTTGCGACCGCCTGCCGCCATGAAGACATTTTCCGGCAGACCTACATCACTTCCAACTGTCCTGTATAGCACGACAGGCGGCTGCCATTTTGTGCACATATAAACGATGGGTGTGCCAATAGAAGTGTGCCATCCACATATTTGCCCAAATGGTAGTGTAAGACTAGGTTGTGCCATTATGGTAGTGCTTCAATGTATGGCATTCTTCACACGATGACGTGATGTGGCTGTATAATTGTTGATAGCCATATTAAGATACTTGGAGGCACATAGGCGAGGGCTCTTCATTGGAAGTTTCCAATACATATTGTTTGAGCAGAGCAGGACACCTCAGTCAGCCACATATGTTCATTTACACATGACATATGTCCTATATGACTTACATGTACGCCAATGTGCTGTAATGAGGTTGTCGAATGCGCATCAGCATGGTCGTTATTGTATATGTCAGCAGTGCAATGCATCCTTACAGTGTTAGGTGTGTGCTATTTTAAAATGTGCAGCTTACATGTGCCTACTGCTTTACTCATTGTACATTCTCTACTTTCAACTTAGATATCCTGGATCTGTGCATGACTGCTACATTTTGAGGAACAGCATTGTCCCACACATGATTGCACAACTACACACACAGAGGGCCTGGCTCCTTGGTATGTATGTATATTAAGGTCTTTCACTGTTGTGGCAACTGTCATCACATTCTGGCCAGTCGCTGTACCTGTTATGTCAATGGTCCTACATTTGTGCACACAGGGGACTCTGGCTATCCTAACCTTCATTGGCTGTTGACACCAGTGAGGTACCCTGCCACAGAAGGGGAACTCTGTTTCAATGAGACCCACAGGAGGATGAGGCGTGTAATCGAGCAAACATTTGGCCTCCTGAAGGCCAGATTCAGGTGCCTGGAGCTATCTGGAGGTGCCGTCCTCTACTTGCCCCAAAAGGTATGTCAAATCATCGTTGCCTGCTGCATGCTCCACAATCTAGCCCTGAAACGTCACATACCATTGCTAGCTGATGAGTGAGGCAGCTGGACCAGTGGCTTGAAATGCTGAAATGGCAAGTGATGAGGAGCCAGAGGAGGAAAGTGCAGCTGACTCTAGGACTGAGCTCATCAATCACTGCTTCCAGTGACATACAGGTATGTTGAGTGGGGTGTTTCAAGTATTGTATGTCCACAATAATTGGTGACAATAGTCCTCCTGACTTGATTCATCAGTGGGGGTGTAATGTGGTCCTATCCCAATGTGTGAGTTGTGGAAGCTGACTGATAGAATGTTAAGTGCCCAGTTACAGTGTGTCAGCTCTAACATTTGTTCTAACTACAGTTTACTACATTTACTTCTCAAATAGACAGGTCATTATTGAGCTCTGTTTGCTGCATTCTCCTGTGCTCATGTCATCCCACCCACTGACACTGGTATTTTAATCTGTGCCTCTGTTATCTATGGCTTGAGGCATTCATAGTCATTAGCCATTGGCAAATGATAACAGAAATGTGGGTTGTACATGACAGCTGGCTGGTAAAGAGATCTGTGTGAATAATCTGTGACTGGTGATGCATAGGTTACATCTGGGGGCCCCTGCTTAGGAGGTATACTACAGTGGTCACGACATCTATGACTTGAATATGTGCTTTGTATGGAGCAATGTTTTTTTATCTTGATGGTACTCACTGTCATGGTCTTTTAGCAGGTTGGAATACTGACTAAACTCTTGTGTGGCCCTGGATTTCTACCTCTTTGACATCTGTCCTGGGACATGTCTGTTGTACTGTGTCTCCTGTTGAGGGTGCCTTCCTCTGCTGTCCATTGCACTGCCTGTTTGCAAGTTGGCAAGCATGACTCTTGATGTTTTATTAAAGACATATATACAGTAGCTGTGTTCCATGGTATTTATTGGTGCTACAGCAGTTGGTTGCACAGGCCCAGTGTCCATGTGCCTTTGGAAAATGAAGTAATGTCTCAAACAGTCAACAGAGTGTCTCAGTGGCACACAAGGGAAACAAATCAGGAGAGGCTCATTTCCTTGCAGTGGGTTTGGTCTTGGCATCTGCTCCAGCCGGATGTCTGGGTGGACGTCCATGTTTGTGAGGGGGTTGGTCAGCTACAGAAGAAGGGGTGTCTGAGGCCTGTGGTTCCCCTGGCACGGCCTCCATTCCACTAGCTGCCGCTGATGTGGATGGCTCAGATGTTAGGTTGCTAGCGGACGGGGCCTGATGGTGGGTGGAGAATGCACGCAGGGTGGTGTTGATGTCCCTCAGGACCCCTGCAATGGAGGTCATGGTGGCATTGTGGGCCTGTCACTGCTGCATGACCTCCTGGTGGTATTCCCTCTGCAGCCTTTGGGTTTCCCCCATCATGGTGATAATCTGGCCCATCCTGTCCTGGGATTGTTGGTTTGCTCCCAGGAGATGGTTTCCTGGTCATTTGAGTCCCTTGGGGGCCCCATCTTGTGGCCCACACCTTCCTTCCATGCCTCCTGCCCCCAGGTGCCTGTGCCCATGGCACGGTATGGCCACTCCCAGTGTCTGCAGGACTGAGGGGTCAACTCATGTTTACACAATAGTTTGAACAGTCCTTGAGACACATGTATGGGGATGAAGGGTTGGCTGTGATGTTGATGCCACAGGGTTGGGGGGATTGATGTGGGCAGGGTGAGGCAGGGAGTCTTAAACTGACCAAGTATCCCAGATGGGCCAGGTAGGTCGTCAGTATCCAGACATCCAGGTGTGTTGTCCTCATTGGGGACTTCATCCTGAGGAGGGCTGGCAGTCTCTGGTATCCTCACCATGGAGCACTGGCAGGGGTACCTCTGGATGGAGTAAGAGACAGTTATATATAGTAAATTTGTTTGGTAATCTCTTCATCAGATGCATACAGTGGCTTAACATGATTCCCAGCAATGACAATGACAGATGCTGCACAGCATACCATTGGTGGTACATAGTAGTCTGTGACATGTGTACTAAACCCTATGTTGGGTGCTGTCATTCAGGTTCGGTACATATTGCACTGTGAATGGGTTCAGGTACTGTCTGAGAGTTCACATGACTTTTCAGCACTGTTACCAGTGACTAGTCAGGCTTGCTAGATGTCACACGAAATGCCTGAACATTGCACTATGATGTCCCAGTGGGAGGTGAGTATGTGAGTATGCAAGCCTAAATGTCATGTCAGTGCATGTGGTGCATGTGCCTGGAGTCTGCCATCTTACTTTCCATATCATGGTCAGTCTATTTCAGGGCTGAGGTTCTGGATTAGAGTCCATTTGGATTCGTCACAGAGCTGTATCTGTGTTTACCGTTGTTTGCCATTATGCTGTGCCATTGCATTGCTGTCATTGCCATGTAGTGGTTCTCAGTCGCACCATCTAGTTGGTGTAGCTCGTACAATAGTCATGCATGCAAGAGATGTGATATGATGTGCACATTTCAGGTTTTCACATAGATGGGCTAGTGCATTGTGGGAGTCATAGTGATAATAGAAGCCAATGCTATCCATGTCTTTGCCAATGGCTGTGTGGGCAGTTGGGCTGGGTGGAGGTGTGGCATGCAGGAGAGGGGCATTAGGTGAATAGGCGGGAGGTGTAGTGAGACATACAGTAATTTGGGGAGAAGCTGGGTTTCGAGGAAGCATGCAGGACACAACAACTGTGTGACATGGAAGTTGTGAGTACTTACCAGAGTCCAGTCCTCCAGGTTTTTGTCAGGCCCTCGGAATGCAGAATGTCCAAGACCTTCTCCTCCTAAGATGTGAACTGTAAGGGAGGAGGTGGGGGCCCACTGCCAGTCTTGTGCACGGAGATCTGGTGTTGTGATGCCATGGAACGTATCATCCCCCGTAGGTCGTTCCACCTCTTCCTGATGTCCTCCCTTGTGTGTGGATGGTTGTCTACTGAGTTGACTCTATCAACTATTCTCTGCCACAACTCTATTTTCCTGGCAATCGACTTTTGCTGGACCTGTGCTCCAAACAGTTGTGGCTCTACCCTGACAATGCAATCCACCATGACCCTCAACTCGTCATCTGGAAATCATGGGTGCTTTTGTTGGGACATGGTAGTGGTTGTGTTCATGGTGGGGGGATGTTGTGTGTGTAAGGGTTCAGTGTTGGGTGTTTGATGGAGTGTGGGTGGTGTGTTGTGAGTGATAGACGCTTGTGGTGTTTGTATGTGCGTGTTATATGTGTATTGTGTTGGTAGCGCAGTTGTGTGGTGTGTGCTGAGTGAGATGTGTATGTGTGCCTATAGTGTAAAAGTGCTGTCTGTCAATTTTTTCCAGCGCTCCTTGTATGTGATTGTTGTTTTTGTTGAAAAAGATTGTGGGTTGTGTGGGGGGGTGTCATATAGTGCAGTAAGTAGGTGTGTCTGGTCTGTGTGTCGGGTTATGGGGAATTCAAACTGTCCAATGTTGTGTTGTCTTCTGACAGTAATGGGTTCTTACCGCGGCCGTTCACCATGGAAGAACTGCTGTGCTGATTTGTGGTTCATAATCTGGTAGGTGGATTTTTGTCTGCCTGGCGTTGCCCCTTTCTCGCCCTCGTGTGTCCTGGCGATGTCAGATTTTTGGCTGTTTTCTGGAAGTCTTCAGATTCTATGGCGGTCGGATTGCTGCCAGCTCGGCGATCTTCCCAAAAGACCGCCAAAGTCGTAATGAGCCCCTATTTGTCTGTATTTGATTTTTGAAGGTTGGCAACATAACAGCCCAAGTCTGAAAGTTAATTAAATAATAAACTTTTAGCATCATGGAATATTTTCATTTAGCCCTTTCAATGTTGGTCACAGAGATAGGAATAATTTCCTCCCTGAGATCGTCGCTATTGCATCCTCATGAGAGATTCCTATTTTTTTGCTCCACTTCATTCAACCATTTTGATTTTCTTCATATGATGAAGGATCATTTACGAGTTGGTACTTAAAATGTCGGAAAATCATTGGTTTTGGAATATGGAGCTAATTGTCTGTCTGGCAGAAACCCTATTGGCTCTCTCTGTTTCAAAATCGTTTTCAAAATTTATACCAAGTACTCATGGGATACAAGATTGTAGGAATGGTACACAATTTGTGGGATCCTTTTCTAAGTTTTCTGGTAGACTAGAGCATGAGTTTACCCCTTCTATGTCTCTTCAAGCTTGGTCAATCTTCTTTACAGACATTCAACCTTTTTATAAAGAAATCGAGTTTCTTTTATAGTGCAGAGTGAGAGTCTTCATTTTTACTTATCTTGGATTCTGCTTCTGCAAGACGCTTTGATAAGTTTTTAAAGTCACTTCTAAGACCCAAAAACGTGCTTTGCAATAGTTTGGTGCTCAATATTGTACCTTGAGATAGGTCATGTAAGGAATTCAAGCACTGTAGAATTAGTTCAATGGAAACTGGTGGTTTTGAGTTACCCTTAACAGGTGAGTCAGGTATTGGCGGTCCTCGTTTGGACCTTTTTGTAAAGCTTTCTGTTCCTTGGTTTCTTTCAGATCTTTAATGCCTTCATCTTTGATGTGTTCCATGTTGTAAAGAAGGCTTTCTCTATGATCCTGCAAGAGTGACAAATGTGTGTAGGAGATCAGCATTCAGACACACTGCAGAGAAAGGGCTAATGAACAGTCTCAAATATGCACAACCCACAGTTCCTCTTCACCCAGATATGCAGTCTGGACCAAAAAGACTTGTGAGAAATGTAGGTAAATAAGTCTCTTTGGAACAAAGAGATAGTTAGTGCACTTACTTGTAGTTTGGCAAGAAATATTACATTATATTGTATACAGCAGCGTGTGCATAACATTGTTCAGGCTTGGTGAACATTTCAAAAGCAGTGACTCCACAATGCATGTCGATTGCACTATGAACACAGCACAGGATGTAGTCTGTATCCAAGAGACTGCAGCCTGATAAGAGGAGTATGTCAGTTGTACATTATGTTGATCATATTATAAGTCATCGCAGCCTGTATTGTGATGTAGATATAGCCAAATTATTAGTGCACATGGGACCTTTAGTAGAAATATGTTGTTGCTTTTAACCAGTAGAATGTATTGCATATTACAGCTCAGTGCATAATCTCATTGCCACAAGAGAGATCGCTCACATCAGAAGGACCTCTGTCGCTGAAGGAGCAAGTTTCCTATATAACTTGTATCTCAAGTGTTCTTACCTCAGAATGTGGCTGCGAGAAGTGTTTTGGCTCCGAAGGCTGGGCAAGGCCTGGTCCGTCTCCGTTTTACCACAGGAGCTCAAGACCACAGCCCTTGTACAATCCTACCAGTGCAGTAATGAAATTGTGAGAAACCTGTCAGATCTATAGGCAAGGCAGAGGGCCCCGCTTGCCATTGTTAGAAATGGGGTCTTTGGTTGGCAGTTGGGTTTCCCACCATCCAAGCAAGGACCCTCACTCTAGTCAGGGTAAAAGAGAATCACCTTCAGCTAACCCCTACTTACCCCCTTGGGAGCTTGGCACGAGCAGGTAGGCTTAACTTCAGAGTGCTAGGTGTAAAGTATTTGTACCAACACACACACAGTAACTTAATGACAACACAACAAAATGACACAACACAGGTTCAGAAAAATAGAGAATAATTATCTAAACAAAACAAGACCAAAATGACAAAAATCCACAATACACAAGTCAAGTTATCAATAAAAATGCAAAATGGAGCTTCATGTAATTTTAAACACAACGCTAAAGCCTGTACCTTGGGCGCGTCAAAAATAACCCAGCACGGGTGAGTGTGCATCAAAAAGGGCTTGCGTTGCGTCTATATCACTCAAGAGAGAGACCTTGCATTGTTTCTCCTTCAGTCGGGTCGGTGTGCGTCGTTTCTTTTCTTTGCAGGAGAGCGATGCGTCAATCCGGTCAGCACTCTCGGGTCCGGGCAGGCCTTGCGTCATTTTTACACGCCCAGCAGTGTTTGCATCAGAAATCCAGCCGCATGATGATCCAAAAACCACGCAGCGTGGGTTGCGATCTCACCAGCCTCCATCAGCAATGCTGCGCGTTGTTTCTCCAGCTGCGGGCGGCAATCTTCCAATCGCATTGCAGACGAGTGGCGATTTTCATCCGGCGGCGCGTTGATCTTTTCCCCGCACGGCGGTTGGTGCAAGGATTTCTCACACTTGGTCTGCCAGCTTCTTCTTTCAGGTTTCCAGAAACTGGATGGGCACCACTTGACAGAGTCAAAGTCTCAGCAGAGGCTCCAGGTGCTGGCAGAGAGAAGTCTTTGCTGTCCCTGAGACTTCAAAGAACAGGAGGCAAGCTCTAAATCAAGCCCTTGGAGAGTTCTTCACAAGAAGGAAGGCAACACAAAGTCCAGTCTTTGTCCTCTAGTACAGGCAGAAGAGCAACTGCAGGGTAGCTCCACAATGCACAGTCACAGGCAGGGCAGCTCTTCTTCCTCAGCTCTTCAGCTCTTCTCCAGGCAGAGGTTCCTCTTGGTTTCCAGAAGTGTTCTAAAGTCTGTGGTTTTGGGTTCCCTTCTTATACCCATTTTGCCCTTTGAAGTAGGCTTACTTCAATGGAAAGTCTCTCTTGTTTATGAAATCCTGCCTTGTCCAGGCCAGGCCCCAGACACACACCAGGGGGTTGGAGACAGCATTGTGTGAGGGCAGGTACAGCCCTTTCAGGTATGAGTGACCACTCTTCCCCTCCCTCCTAGCACAGATGGCTCATCAAGATACGCAGGGTACACTCCAGCTTCCTTTGTGTCACTGTCTAGAGAGAGGTGCAAACAGCCCAACTGTCAGACTGACCCAGACAGGGAATCCACAAACAGGCAGAGTCACAGAATGGTTTAAGTAAGAAAATGCTCACCTTCTAAAAGTGGCATTTTCAAACACACAATCTGAAAATCAACTTTATTAAAAGATGTATTTTTAAGTCATGAGCTCAGAGACCCCAAACTCCACGTCTATCCGTTCCCAAAGGGAATCCACACTTTAATCATATTTAAAGGCAGCCCCCGTGTTAATCTATGAGAGGGATAGGCCTTACAACAGTGAAAAACTAATTTAGCAGTATTTCACTGTTAGGACATATAAAACACATTAGTATATGTCCTACCTTAAACATACACTGCACCCTGCCATGGGGCTACCCAGGGCCTACCTTAGGGGTGTCTTACATGCAAGAAAAGGGAAGGTTTAGGACTGGCAAGTGGGTACACTTGCCAAGTCGAATTGGCAGGTTAAACTGCACACACAGACACTGGAGTGGCAGGTCTGAGACATGGTTACAGGGCTACTAATGTGGGTGGCACAACCAGTGCTGCAGGCCCACTAGTAGCATTTGATTTACAGGCCCTGTGCACCTCTAGTGCTCTTTACTAGGGACTTACTAGTAAATCAAATATGCCAATCATGGATAAACCAATCAACTATACAATTTACACAGAGAGCATGTGCACTTTAGCAGTGGTAAAGTGCTCAGAGTTCAAAAGCCAACAGCAACAGGTCAGAAAAAATAGGAGGCAGGAGGCAAAACGATTAGGGATGACCCTTCAGAAGGGAAAATTCCAACAACCATGGACAGACCAGTCCTTGGCAAAGCAGCGGGGCCCACAATGACAGCCCTCATGTGGTCTTACTTCCGAGGTCCCAGTGAGGCGACTGCGAGGAGCACCTTTGTTCTGGGAGTAGGGTGGGGCTTAGTGCTTAATTTGAGTCAGTGGTTTCCAGTGAGGGGCACCAGCACTAATTATTGAGGGCCGGCACAAATTTTCCTGCATCAGGCATTTACTGCGAACACAAGACACATTTGGGAAAGATGCAGGAAGAAGAGAAAAACATGAAAACGTCACAAAAGGAGAAAGCAGAAGGCTGCGAGGGTAAACTGAAGGGGCAGGGAGTGGCTGTAAATGGATTAAATAGGCCCAAAATGGCTTTAGTGTTATGCTTCTTCAGTGCTCAGTGGTTGCACATTTAATTGCAACAGCCTCGAGTCTCAAAGGAGAGCTTTGGTCATCGGCACGTTTTTATTTAGAAATTAAACAGTAGTGGGGCCCAGTCCGTATACAGCGCGCCAGCAGAAATCGAGGTCAGGGTGCGAGGGCCAATCAGATTCCAATAATACAGTGGAGTTACGAAACTTGAGCCCCCACCCCTTTGCAAAGTACCTAGAGGGAGCCCCACCCCCCTTGGACTCAGTCAGGGGCCTGCCGCCCGTGTACAGTGCTGATGGGGCCAATAAAGCTCGCCCCATCCTCCCCTCTGCCCTCCCCCCCACCGCTGTGGGGCCTTTGTTATGCCACTGCAATAACAGGCATATTTCTCAGATCTATGGAAACTCTGAATCACATAGAATGCTGCACACCATCCTAATATCGCATTTTTAAATGTTGGTTTAAAAGTTCCTCTGGGGGGAGCTCGCAAGTTAGGCGGCCATCTTCCACGGCGCAAATCACACCCCAAGCTTTTTTAATTTTGATTGATATAAAACAATAGCATTTAGACCCAGGCCTAATGCTAATTTTCTCCCTGAAGACGTCTGTCAAAGTACGAACGGTCCGTGGAAATTATGAAGTGGTGGCCACTATAGAGGAAATGTAAGTGGCTGAAACACACACCCACAACAATGTCCGAGATTTTCTACTTCGTAATTGTTGGTCACCATGATAATCCCGTGTTTGAATTTGTATTTTTGCCACCTGGGAAAGTGGATCCAAAGGATGATCATCGTCACCTGAACCAGTTCATTGCTCATGCTGCTCTCGATCTAGTTGATGAGAATAGTGGCTGTCCAACAATATGTACTTGAAGACTGTGGATAAGTTCAATGAAGGGTTCGTCTCTGCTTTTGTTACTGCAGGGCATATGCGATTCTTCATGCTTCATGATGTACGACAGGAAGATGGCATCAAAAACGTCTTTAATTATGTCTCTGATTTGTACATAAAGTTTGCATAAACCCATTTTATGAGCCAAATTCTCCAGTCCGGTCAAGTGCATTTGACAGAAAAGTTCAGTTCCTTGGGAAGAAACACCTTCTGAGCGAAATGAAAAAAACTGTATATGCGCTCGTTTGTTTTACATTCATGAACATTACATCAAATTTGCACGCTGAGTGATGTACAGTCTGTAGTTGCAACTGGTGGCTTTTTGACTGCTTTAATATTATTGTAAACATCTTTTAGTGTTTTTGTCTACTTTGTTCCAATCATGACAGCATTTTTGACTTGTACACTCACCGGAGGATTTTTAATCAACCTGAAGTAATTAAGTTATTTATCTGTTAAACTGATGCGTTATTAATTTGCAAAAGTTTATTTGAAATGTAGCCACAATTAAAAGAAGATATAAAACAATGAAATGCCAGACCTGTTGCATTTTCTTTGTCATGTTTTAGATATATTCATAAGTTCCAGTTTTCTTGAACATAGACTGATTTGTGAGAGAAATACGAAGGTACATAGTCGCAGTTAGATCCATGTGCATCTAATTTTGGTACTGTGGTTGAACACGTCCCTAACCTGGCAGGTCTTGCAAAGCATTCCTCGTGTTTGCTGCTTCTTTCTGAACTGCCAGCGGTGAACTCTAGCCACAGAAGTTAAAAAGGCTGAGCTGTTGCCTTTAGGATCGGGGCAGAAGTCACATTCAGCACAATATAGTCCGAGTTTGGAAGTATATAATTTCAGCCAATGTGGTTTCTGACGTGCACTTTCCAATTAGCAGTAAGATCGGCGTGAGGGCTAAAACAACTGGTGACCAAATTGCTATCTAAGCATGAGGTAATACTTTTTATAGACGATTTTAGAATGTGGAGCGCGTCAAGTGACTGTCTAAATTCCACCCACATCCGTTCATTAAATAGAAGTCAACGCCAGTGGCCGTGACTTAATTATCACGTTGTTGCTAATACCCGCAAAAGAACTATGATACACTTTAAACGCAGGCTTGTCAAATAACCACAGTTAGGAAATCTTATACAGCGAGCATTCTTCGGTCTCGCTTACCAATGTCATTCTTACACTGGGCACATATTGGATGTGTAGTGCATAGTGTACACACTAGTTGCATTGTTCCTCTGTGAGGTCTACAGCTTTCTGACCCAGTGTTTGTTAAAATGATACAGGTACACAGGATACGCCCTTGACCAACAATAAAGTGGAATTGCTGACCATTACTGAATGGAGACTCATAGAAGGTCTCAAGTGGAAGGAACTGTGCGACACAGTCACGGTCAGAAAATCTGAAACCTCAATGAGTCTCGAGATTCAAAGAGTCCCGAATGTTGCAGAGTGGAATGGCCACCAGGGTGGGACTGGGGAATCAAAAGCAGCCCTGTCAAAAATGACTAAACCAACCCCCCTCCCCTGGTGCAATCTCTCTCTTTCCATCCATCCATTCTCTCTATTTCTCTCTCTCCTCTCACTCTTTTCTCCCTCTGATCGCTTTCATTCTACATTCCCTCTCTTTTCCTCTCTTTTGCCTTCTCTTGAAGCCTTCTTGCGCATGAAGCAATCAACAATAAGAACTGAGGAAGAGACTGAGGCACCAGGAGCGCCCTGTGATTTCAGAATCAACCTCCAACCCACAGGGGAAATGCCCAGTGGAATAAAAGGCCTGTCTGACCCTGATTGTCACAGCTCTTGAATGCTGCCTAAAGAGCAAGGATAATCCATGCTGCGGTGTCAGGGTTTGGTCACAGCTCTTCAAAGCTGCCTAAAGAGCAAGGATAATCCATGCTGCGGTGTCGGGGTTTGTAAGACGTATGCAAAGGAAATGACAAGGTTGTATCAGCTACTAGATCAGAGGTCAGCTACTGGATGTGAAAAAAAATATTACCTACTGGCGGTCTCCAGAAGGTGGCGATAGTTAGGACCACGTTTCCATAGAAACTTCCTTCTATCTTTGGCACCGTTTGATGAATCTTCACAAAAATTTCCCAAAAAAGTGTGCTGGTGATTCTTGTCGTGCAAGGGAAGTTTCAGGGTGATCCATGAAGCGGGGGTCAAAAAACATGCGTTTCCCATGTTAATTCCCATAGGAGTTTGGAACCACGAGTACAACCCGAACCGCTGGACGGAATTGCACCAAATTATGCAGAAATGTAGGTTTCAGTATGCAGATTACACTTTTGGATATTTGATGTAAATCCATTCAGTAGTTTTTGAGATATTAAAGGGGAAATACATTTGTATATCCAGTGCCGCGGATCCATCGCAACTTTTTCAGGTGATCATGGCAAATTAACGAATGCGCGCCCCAAAAGGAATGCTGTGATTGGCTGGCCACAACCTGACCAGAGAGTTGTGTCCACCATTTTAGGTAACGGGACATGGTCCCTGGGGCTGAAAAATAAGATGAAAAGTGGAATAAGGAGTCAGGATGGAGCTATACTGACCCCAGGACTGTGATATACCCACTCAAGACTCACTCTGACCGTCGCACATCCACTCACAAACCCACTCAGACCCTTATGCACCCTCTTTCACACCCAGAGAGACACTCTCACATCCACTCTCACAGCCAGAGATACACTCTCCCACCTATTCTCACACCCAGAGAGACAGACCCTGTGACCAACTCCTGCAACGCACGGCCAAAAGCCGTGCGCAGTGCAGGATTGGGTGGTTATGGGGGTAGGCCACAGAGCCCAACTTACTTTTGGTCCTGCGGCTAACCCCTGCAGCGCACGGCCAAAAGTAAGTTGGATTAAGGTATAGTAATTAAAATTACTTGACATTAAAAAATTAGAAATTCACCGAAAAAGTTTAAGGTAACAGGGACACTGTAGTTAATAAATAGATTTAAACAAACATAGAAATTCACTTAAAAAACCAAAGGTTACAGGGATTTTATAGTTAGATTCTGAATTTACTCATACACAACCATAGAAATTTAGCAGTTATAGTTAGAGTTATTTCAAGGAACTATGACTCTAGTCCTAAGGCAACTATAACTCACGCCCTTGCTATGCACTGCTACTTACTACAGATATTACAGCACTCATAACAACTTTTATAACATCAATGAAATTATCAATGAAACATTAGCAGTTAAAGTATTGAAGAAAAAACTGTGCATGGCGGGGGCGCGAGTGAATTCAGAAGCTAACTACACCATACCTAGAAGCTTTGTTTTGTTAAGGGAATATATATACATATATATATATATATATATAAATATATATATATATATATATATATATATATATATATATATATATATATATATATCAGGCATGTCTAGTTTCATATATATATATATATATATATATATATATATATATATTAGTTGTGAAGTGCCTCAGACTTCAGAGTGACAGCAGATGTGTCACAACAGTTAATATAACAAACAAAAATGGTGGTACATATGAACATTAGTTGGACTACTAGTATATGCATGTAAAATAAAGATATGCGTAGCAAATGCAAATTTCAAAAGGTCTTCTTGACAAGTGACATGACTGGTGCATGTGCAAATGTTGTAATGAGTGAGACAAAAGAAGGGGTGTGAGAATAAACAGAACTATCAGAGCTGCTCTCTGGTGATATTGACAGAGAAGGGCGCCCTTATTGACAATTTTCAGTGCGGTGGTTTGAAGCACTGTCTTCAAAAAGCGTATGTGATAAGGTATTCCAAGAGTTTCTGCACCTTCATAAAGGTTCTCCGAATCTCGGCCTGCCTCACCATCGTCTTCATCTTCTCTCTTTGGTGCCTCTTCTTGTTCGCCCATGGGATTTTTTTCACTGAGATGCAGTGCTGTTTACAGCACAACAACATGAAATGGCAGAGATGTCCAGACAGTGAAATCTGCTTTTTAGCAAACCAAATGTTTGTTCAATTATGTTGCAGGTTTTTGTATTTGAAGCATCATAATTCACTTCAGTTCGTGATTGGAAGAAGAACGTAGCAGGGTGGTGCTGATTAGAAGGAATAATGTAAGTGGTCTACTCTGCACGTAGACATGACACACATACACACTCAATAACGTTTCTGAATATAAGGATGTCAGTACTTACCCAACGAACAATTGTGTTTGCTGGGTGAAGATGCTATGAGGTTCAACACGCTCCCTTTATTCAAGGTATAGACCTCATCATGTGGTGACAACGAGTACAGCACTGCCTGATGAGCAAGTCAGCGTCACATGCCATTTGAACTTTCACAAGTTACCTTTCCATTTCTGAATATTGTCTCGGAGTTTCTGTGGTATTCAAACATGAGTTCAATTCAGGAGTCCAGCAATATTTGGAAAATATGCGATGGCATTCAAATGAGCCTACACAGCGGTGAGCTCAGCATTGCTTTTTAGAAACATGAAAGTACTATTGCACTTCACACATCATTGGATCTGACAGTTGGCTCAGTGTACATGAGCAGGTAGGTTGTGGAAGTCCAGTAGACGTCGCAACTGTTCCTTGAAAGGAACCAGTTACCGTCAGACTTTGAAGAAAAGTGCAATTGAACCAAAAAAGTTCCACTAAGATTCCCACGTTCCAATCGAAGTAGAAAAGCAATTTCTCAGTTAGTAGCCGAGGCTAAAATTTGGAAAGGAGAGACCACAAGAGACAAGGATTAAGGACTGATATTCAGTTCAGGATCAGGATGTCCACAGAACCATTTCTCCCCGAGAACAGAAAAAGCCTGGAGATATAGGCTCCTTGTTTAACCACTTCGCTGCCAGGCCTTTTCCCCCTCCTGTGCCAGGCCTTTTTTTGCCTATTTGGGGCAGTTCGCGCTTAGGCCCGCATAACTTTTTGTCCACATAAGCTAACCAAGCCAAATTTGCGTCCTTTTTTTCCAACATCCTAGGGATTCTGGAGGTACCCAGACTTTGTGGGTTCCCCTGAAAGAGGCCAAGAAATTGGCCAAAATACAGGGAAAATTTTGTTTTTTTCAAAAAAATTGGAAAAAGTGGCTGCAGAAGAAGGCTTGTGGTTTTTCCCCTGAAAATGGCATCAACAAAGGGTTTGCGGTGCTAAACTCAGCAGCTTCCCAGCTTTCAGGAACAGGCAGACTTGAATCAGAAAACCCAATTTTTCAACACAATTTTGGCATTTTTCTGGGACATACCCCATTTTTGCAATTTTTTGTGCTTTCAGCCTCCTTCCAGTCAGTGACAGAAATGGGCATGAAACCAATGCTGGATCCCAGAAACCTAAACATTTCTGAAACCTAGACAAAATTCTGAATTCAGCAAGGGGTCATTTGTGTAGATCCTACAAGGGTTTCCTACAGAAAATAACAACTGAAAAAGAAAAATATTGAAATTTAGGTGAAAAAAACAGAAATGTTTCTCTACGTTTTACTCTGTAACTTTTCCCTGCAATGTCAGATTATCCAAAGCAATATACCGTTACGTCTGCTGGACTCCTCTGGTTGCGGGGATATATAGGGCTTGTAGGTTCATCAAGAACCCGAGGAACCCAGAGCAAATAAATGAGCTGCACCCTGACGTGCATTTTCATTCTGTAACGGGTATACAGCCATTCATTTGCTGAAATATAAAGAGTAAAAAATTGCTATCAAGAAAACCTTTGTATTTCCAAAATGGGCACAAGATAAGGTGTTGAGGAGCAGTGGTTATTTGCACATCTCTGAATTCCGGGGTGACCATACTAGCATGTGAATTACAGGGCTTTTCTCAAATAGATGTCTTTTTTACACACTCTCCTATATTTGGAAGGAAAAAATGTAGAGAAAGACAAGGGGCAATAACACTTGTTTTGCTAATCTATGTTCCCCCAAGTCTCCCGATAAAAATGATACCTCACTTGTGTGGGTAGGCCTAGCGCCCGCGACAGGAAACGCCCCAAAGCGCAACGTGGACACATCCAAATTTTTGGAAGACAACAGAGGTGTTTTTTGCGAAGTGCCTACCTGTAGATTTTGGCCTCTAGCTCAGCCGGCACCTAGGGAAACCTACCAAACCTGTGCATTTCTGAAAACTAGAGACCTAGGGGAATCCAAGGAGGGGTGACTTGCGGGGCTCGGACCAGGTTCTGTTACCCAGAATCCTTTGCAAACCTCAAAATTTGGCTAAAAAAACACATGTTCCTCACATTTCTGTGTCTGAAAGTTCTGCAATCTGAGAGGAGCCACAAATTTCCTTCCACCCAGCGTTGCCCGAAGTCTCCCGATAAAAATGATACCTCACTTGTGTGGGTAGGCCTAGTGCCGGCGACAGGAAACACCCCAAAGCGCAACGTGGACACATCCTAAATTTTGGAAAAAAACAGGTGTTTTTTGCGAAGTACCTACCTGTAGATTTTGGCCTCTAGCTCAGCCGGCACCTAGGGAAACCTACCAAAACTGTGCATTTCTGAAAACTAGAGACCTAGGGGAATCCAAGGAGGGGTGACTTGCGGGGCTCGGACCAGGTTCTGTTACCCAGAATCCTTTGCAAACCTCAAAATTTGGCTAAAAAAACACATGTTCCTCACATTTCTGTGGCAGAAAGTTCTGGAATCTGAGAGGAGCTACAAATTTCCTTCCACCCAACGTTCCCCCAAGTCTCCCGATAAAAATGATACCTCACTTGCGTGGGTAGGCCTAGCGCCGGCGACAGGAAACACCCCAAAGCGCAACGTGGACACATCCTAAATTTTGGAAAAAAACAGAGGTGTTTTTTGCGAAGTGCCTACCTGTAGATTTTGGCCTCTAGCTCAGCCGGCACCTAGGGAAACCTACCAAACCTGTGCATTTCTGAAAACTAGAGACCTAGGGGAATCCAAGGAGGGGTGACTTGCGGGGCTCGGACCAGGTTCTGTTACCCAGAATCCTTTGCAAACCTCAAAATTTGGCTAAAAAAACACATGTTCCCCACGTTTTTGTGGCAGAAAGTTCTGGAATCTGAGAGGAGCTACAAATTTCCTTCCACCCAACGTTCCCCCAAGTCTCCCGATAAAAATGATACCTCACTTGCGTGGGTAGGCCTAGCGCCGGCGACAGGAAACACCCCAAAGCGCAACGTGGACACATCCTAAATTTTGGAAAAAAACAGAGGTGTTTTTTGCGAAGTGCCTACCTGTAGATTTTGGCCTCTAGCTCAGCCGGCACCTAGGGAAACCTACCAAACCTGTGCATTTCTGAAAACTAGAGACCTAGGGGAATCCAAGGAGGGGTGACTTGCGGGGCTCGGACCAGGTTCTGTTACCCAGAATCCTTTGCAAACCTCAAAATTTGGCTAAAAAAACACATGTTCCTCACATTTCTGTGGCAGAAAGTTCTGGAATCTGAGAGGAGCTACAAATTTCCTTCCACGCAGCGTTCCCCCAAGTCTCCCGATAAAAATGATACCTCACTTGCGTGGGTAGGCCTAGCGCCGGTGACAGGAAACACCCCAAAGCGCAACGTGGACACATCCTAAATTTTGGAAAAAAACAGAGATGTTTTTTGCGAAGTGCCTACCTGTAGATTTTGGCCTCTAGCTCAGCCGGCACCTAGGGAAACCTACCAAACCTGTGCATTTCTGAAAACTAGAGACCTAGGGGAATCCAAGATGGGGCGACTTGTGTGGCTCGGACCAGGTTCTGTTACCCAGAATCATTTGCAAACCTCAAAATTTGGCAAAAAAAACACATGTTCCTCACATTTCTGTGGCAGAAAGTTCTGGAATCTGAGAGGAGCTACAAATTTTCTTCTACCCAGCGTTCCCCCAAGTCTCCCGATAAAAATGATACCTCACTTGCGTGGGTAGGCCTAGCGCCGGCGACAGGAAACACCCCAAAGCGCAACGTGGACACATCCTAAATTTTTGAAAAAAACAGAGGTGTTTTTTGCGAAGTGCCTACCTGTAGATTTTGGCCTCTAGCTCAGCCGGCACCTAGGGAAACCTACCAAACCTGTGCATTTCTGAAAACTAGAGACCTAGGGGAATCCAAGGAGGGGTGACTTGCGGGGCTCGGACCAGGTTCTGTTACCCAGAATCCTTTGCAAACCTCAAAATTTGGCTAAAAAAACACATGTTCCTCACATTTCTGTGGCAGAAAGTTCTGGAATCTGAGAGGAGCTACAAATTTCCTTCCACGCAGCGTTCCCCTAAGTCTCCCGATAAAAATGATACCTCACTTGCGTGGGTAGGCCTAGCGCCGGCGACAGAAAACACCCCAAAGCGCAACGTGGACACATCCTAAATTTTGGAAAAAAACAGAGGTGTTTTTAGCGAAGTGCCTACCTGTAGATTTTGGCCTCTAGCTCAGCCGGCACCTAGGGAAACCTACCAAACCTGTGCATTTCTGAAAACTAGAGACCTAGGGGAATCCAAGGAGGGGTAACTTGCGGGGCTCGGACCAGGTTCTGTTACCCAGAATCCTTTGCAAACCTCAAAATTTGGCTAAAAAAACACATGTTCTTCACATTTCTGTGGCAGAAAGTTCTGGAATCTGAGAGGAGCTACAAATTTCCTTCCACCCAGCGTTCCCCCAAGTCTCCCGATAAAAATGATACCTCACTTGCGTGGGTAGGCCTAGCGCCGGCGACAGGAAACACCCCAAAGCGCAACGTGGACACATCCTAAATTTTGGAAAAAAACAGAGGTGTTTTTTGCGAAGTGCCTACCTGTAGATTTTGGCCTCTAGCTCAGCCGGCACCTAGGGAAACCTACCAAACCTGTGCATTTCTGAAAACTAGAGACCTAGGGGAATCCAAGGAGGGGTGACTTGCGGGGCTCGGACCAGGTTCTGTTACCCAGAATCCTTTGCAAACCTCAAAATTTGGCTAAAAAAACACATGTTCCCCACATTTCTGTGGCAGAAAGTTCTGGAATCTGAGAGGAGCTACAAATTTCCTTCCACCCAGCGTTTCCCCAAGTCTCCCGATAAAAATGATACCTCACTTGCGTGGGTAGGCCTAGCGCCGGCGACAGGAAACACCCCAAAGCGCAACGTGGACACATCCTAAATTTTGGAAAAAAACAGAGGTGTTTTTTGCGAAGTGCCTACCTGTAGATTTTGGCCTCTAGCTCAGCCGGCACCTAGGGAAACCTACCAAACCTGTGCATTTCTGAAAACTAGAGACCTAGGGGAATCCAAGGAGGGGTGACTTGCGGGGCTCGGACCAGGTTCTGTTACCCAGAATCCTTTGCAAACCTCAAAATTTGGCTAAAAAAACACATGTTCCTCACATTTCTGTGGCAGAAAGTTCTGGAATCTGAGAGGAGCTACAAATTTCCTTCTACCCAGCGTTCCCCCAAGTCTCCCGATAAAAATGATACCTCACTTGCGTGGGTAGGCCTAGCGCCGGCGACAGGAAACACCCCAAAGCGCAACGTGGACACATCCTAAATTTTGGAAAAAAACAGAGGTGTTTTTTGCGAAGTGCCTACCTGTAGATTTTGGCCTCTAGCTCAGCCGGCACCTAGGGAAACCTACCAAACCTGTGCATTTCTGAAAACTAGAGACCTAGGGGAATCCAAGGAGGGGTGACTTGCGGGGCTCGGACCAGGTTCTGTTACCCAGAATCCTTTGCAAACCTCAAAATTTGGCTAAAAAAACACATGTTCCCCACATTTCTGTGGCAGAAAGTTCTGGAATCTGAGAGGAGCTACAAATTTCCTTCCACCCAGCGTTCCCCCAAGTCTCCCGATAAAAATGATACCTCACTTGCGTGGGTAGGCCTAGCGCCGGCGACAGGAAACACCCCAAAGCGCAACGTGGACACATCCTAAATTTTGGAAAAAAACAGAGGTGTTTATTGCGAAGTGCCTACCTGTAGATTTTGGCCTCTAGCTCAGCCGGCACCTAGGGAAACCTACCAAACCTGTGCATTTCTGAAAACTAGAGACCTAGGGGAATCCAAGGAGGGGTGACTTGCAGGTCTCGGACCAGGTTCTGTTACCCAGAATCCTTTGCAAACCTCAAAATTTGGCTAAAAAAACACATGTTCCTCACATTTCTGTGGCAGAAAGTTCTGGAATCTGAGAGGAGCTACAAATTTCCTTCCACGCAGCGTTCCCCCAAGTCTCCCGATAAAAATGATACCTCACTTGCGTGGGTAGGCCTAGCGCCGGCGACAGGAAACACCCCAAAGCGCAACGTGGACACATCCTAAATTTTGGAAAAAAACAGAGATGTTTTTTGCGAAGTGCCTACCTGTAGATTTTGGCCTCTAGCTCAGCCGGCACCTAGGGAAACCTACCAAACCTGTGCATTTCTGAAAACTAGAGACCTAGGGGAATCCAAGGAGGGGTGACTTGCGGGGCTCGGACCAGGTTCTGTTACCCAGAATCCTTTGCAAACCTCAAAATTTGGCTTAAAAAAACACATGTTCCTCACATTTCTGTGGCAGAAAGTTCTGGAATCTGAGAGGAGCTACAAATTTCCTTCCACCCAGCGTTCCCCCAAGTCTCCCGATAAAAATGATACCTCACTTGCGTGGGTAGGCCTAGCGCCGGCGACAGGAAACACCCCAAAGCGCAACGTGGACACATCCTAAATTTTGGAAAAAAACAGAGGTGTTTTTTGCGAAGTGCCTACCTGTAGATTTTGGCCTCTAGCTCAGCCGGCACCTAGGGAAACCTACCAAACCTGTGCATTTCTGAAAACTAGAGACCTAGGGGAATCCAAGGAGGGGTGACTTGCGGGGCTCGGACCAGGTTCTGTTACCCAGAATCCTTTGCAAACCTCAAAATTTGGCTAAAAAAACACATGTTCCTCACATTTCTGTGGCAGAAAGTTCTGGAATCTGAGAGGAGCTACAAATTTCCTTCCACCCAGCGTTCCCCCAAGTCTCCCGATAAAAATGATACCTCACTTGCGTGGGTAGGCCTAGCGCCGGCGACAGGAAACACCCCAAAGCGCAACGTGGACTCATCCTAAATTTTGGAAAAAAACAGAGGTGTTTTTTGCGAAGTGCCTACCTGTAGATTTTGGCCTCTAGCTCAGCCGGCACCTAGGGAAACCTACCAAACCTGTGCATTTCTGAAAACTAGAGACCTAGGGGAATCCAAGGAGGGGTGACTTGCGGGGCTCGGACCAGGTTCTGTTACCCAGAATCCTTTGCAAACCTCAAAATTTGGCTAATAAAACACATGTTCCTCACATTTCGGTGACAGAAAGTTCTGGAATCTAAGAGGAGCCGCAAATTTCCTTCCACCCAGCGTTCCCCCAAGTCTCCCGATAAAAATGATACCTCACTTGTGTGGGTAGGCCTAGCGCCCGCGACAGGAAATGGCCCAAAACACAACCTGGACACATCACATTTTTTCATAGAAAACAGGGCCTACCTGTGGATTTTGGCCTCTAGCTCAGCCGGCACCTGGGGAAACCTAGCAAACCAGCGCATTTTTGAAAACTAGAAACCCAGGGGAATCCAAGATGGGGTGAATTGTGGGGCTCTGACCAGGTTCTGTTACCCAGAATCCTTTGCAAACCTCAAATTTTGGCTAAAAAAACATGTTTTCCTCACATTTCAGTGACAGAAAGTTCTGGAATCTGAGAGGAGCCACAAATTTCCTTCCACCTAGCGTTCCCCCAAGTCTCCCGATAAAAATGATACCTCACTGGTGTGGGTAGGCCTAGCGCCCGCGACAGGAAATGGCCCAAAACACAACGTGGACACATCACATTTTTTCATAGAAAACAGTGCCTACCTGTGGATTTTGGCCTCTTGCTCAGCCGGGCCCAGGGGGGGCAGAAATGGCCTAAAATAAATTTGTCCCCCAACCCCCCTGCCCCCCTGGGAGCGACCCTTGCCTATGGGGTCGCCCCCCCTTGCGTAACATTGGTGCCAAAAAAAAAATCCCCGGTGCCTAGTGGTTTCTGCCCCCCTTGGGGGCAGATTGACCTACAATCGGCCAATCTGCCCCCAAGGGGGGCAGAAATGGTCTAAATACAATTTGCCCCCCAGGGGAGCGACCCTTGCCTAATGGGTCGCTCCCCATCTCTACAAAAACAAACAAACAAACAAAAAAAAACCACAAAAAAAACAATTTGCCCTGGCGCCTAGAGGTTTCTGCCCCCCCCGGGGGCAGATCGGCCTAATACCAATAGGCCGATCTGCCCCCAATGGCCTAAAATAAATTTGCCCCCCCAATCCCCCCGGGGAGCGACCCTTGCCTGCAAGGTCGCTCCCCTTGCGTGACGGCGCAAAAAAAAGATCCCTGGTGCCTAGTGGTTTCTGCCCCCCTTGGGGGCAGATTGACCTACAATCGGCCAATCTGCCTCCAAGGGGGGCAGAAATGGTCTAAATACAATTTGCCCCCCAGGGGAGCGACCCTTGCCTAATGCGTCGCTACCCATCTCTAAAAAAACAAACAAACAAAAACAAAACCCACACAAAAAAAAATTTGCCCTGGCGCCTAAAGGTTTCTGCCCCCCCCGGGGGCAGATCGGCCTAGTACCAATAGGCCGATCTGCCCCCAGGGGGGCAGAAATGGCCTAAAATAAATTTGCCCCCCCACCCCCCGGGGAGCGACCCTTGCCTACAAGGTCGCTCCCCTTGCGTGACGGCGCAAAAAAAAGATCCCTGGTGCCTAGTGGTTTCTGCCCCCCTTGGGGGCAGATTGACCTACAATCGGCCAATCTGCCCCCAAGGGGGGCAGAAATGGTCTAAATACAATTTGCCCCCCAGGGGAGCGACCCTTGCCTAATGCGTCGCTCCCCATCTCTAAAAAAACAAACAAACAAAAAAAAACCACAAGAAAACTATTTGCCCAGGCGCCTAGAGGTTTCTGCCCCCCCTGTGGGCAGATCGGCCTAATACTAATAGGCCGATCTGCCCCCAGGGGGGGCAGAAATGGCCTAAAATAAATTTGCCCCCCTCACCACCCCCCCGGGGAGCGACCCTTGCCTACAAGGTCGCTCCCCTTGCGTGACGGCGCAAAAAAAAGATCCCTGGTGCCTAGTGGTTTCTGCCCCCCTTGGGGGCAGATTGACCTAAAATCGGCCGATCTGCCCCCAAAGCGGGCAGAAATGGCCTAAATACAATTTGCCCCTCCAGGGGAGCGACCCTTGCCTAAGGGGACGCTCCCCATCTGTAAAACACAACAACAACAAAAATCCCTGGTGCCTAGTGGTTTCTGCCCCCCGTGGGGGCAGATCGGCCTAATAAAAATAGGCTGATCTGCCTCCATGGGGGGCAGAAATGGCCTAAAATAAATTTGCCCCCCATGGGAACGACCCTTGCCTAAGGGGTCGCTCCCCTTACGTGAAAAACAAACAAACAAAAAAAACTCCCTGGTGTCTAGTGGTTTCTGCCCCCCTTGGGGGCAGATTGGCCTCATAAAAATAAGCCAATCTGCCCCCAAAGGGGGCAGAAATGGCCTAAATATAATTTCCCCCTATGGGAGCGACCCTTGCCTAAGGGGTTGCATCCCACACCTAAAACACAAAAGAAAACAAATAAAAAAAAATAAAAAAAAAGTATCCCTGGTGTCTAGAGGTTTCTGCCCCCCCTGGGGGCAGATCGGCCTATTATTAGGCTGATCTGCCCCCAGGGGGGGCAGAAAAGGCCTTTAAAAAAAATGACTCCCTGGGAGCGACCCTTGCCCAAGGGGTCGCTCCCTTCTGTCAATTTCATCTAAAAAAAAAAAAATCCCTGGTGTCTAGTGGGGTTTCAAAAGCCGGATTGCAAGCAATCCGGCTTTTGAAACCCTCGGAGAGACTTCAAAGGGAAGGAAATACATTTCCTTCCCTTTGAAGCCCCTCCGGGCCTCCCCCACGTGATCGAAAGAGAAATGCTGAGCATTTCTCTTTCGATCTCGCTGGAAGCTCTGCTTCCAGCGCGATGGGGGAGGTTGTGTGATTGTCAGCGCGCGCTCGCGCGCTGACGTCACAGGGGGGGTGGGGGGGGGTTGAAGGGGAAGGGATTCCCCGGTCAGCCCTGACCTAGGGGGGTGGGGGGGCGGCCCTCGGGAGGAGCGCTAGCGCTTCTCCCGAGGGCAGCATTGCGGACGTAATGGTCACGTCCATGGCGCCACACGGGCGCTGCCATGGACGTAACCATTACGTCCGTGGCGGGGAAGGGGTTAACAGGGACCCAGGCCTGAAGCCTCAGGACTCTGAGGGAGGTTAGCCAAGGGTAATCAAGTGCAAAACGAAAGTTTAAAGTTCAGAAAGCAAGTTAACATGACATGAGAACCTTGGTAAGGGCAGAAGGGAAAGGAATAGGAACTGAAAATGGAAACCACAACTAAAGTGCAGGGATGACATCAGTGATTAAAAAAGACGCAGTGGGGGAGCCGAAAGAATGAGGAATGTTATCGGACACCTGAGTTAGTGTAGGAAGAGGTTTTAGGCTGCTGCATCTACTGCTGACCGAAAGTCTCGCCTTTATTTCCTTAAGTGATTCCCTAGAAATTTACCGAATCTAAGCCCAAATTTATGTGGCCTTGTGCCATTCCAACGCTACGTTAGTGTCATTTTTTTCATGCTAGTGTGGCATTGGAAGGGGAAAAATGCCACGCCATATTTACAAAGTGGCGCAATGGCTGCATTGCACCACTTTGTAATGCCTTGAGCCACATTATGGGGGTTATTCTAACTTTGGAGGAGGTGTTAATCCGTCCCAAAAGTGACGGAAAAGTGACGGATTTACCACCAGCCGTATTACGAGTCCATTATGGGGGTTATTCCAACTTTGGAGGAGGTGGTAATCCGTCCCAAATGTGACGGATTTACCACCAGCCGTATTATGAGTTCCATAGGATATAATGGACTTGTAATACGGCTGGTGGTATATCCGTCACTTTACCGTCACTTTTGGGACGGATTACCACTTCCTCCAAAGTTGGAATAACCCCCTATATCCTATGGAACTCGTAATACGGCTGGTGGTATATCCGTCACTTTACCGTCACTTTTGGGACGGATTAACACTCCTCCAAAGTTAGAATAACCCCCTATGTCTGGTGCAGCACCACTTTTCATAAATCTGCCCATTATTGTGCTAATCTCCAGCTACCCATTTTCCACTTTACTAAATTAGAACTGCGAGGCTTGCATCTCTAATAATTTTTCACGCAATCCTGTGTTTCTGTAAAACCTGACTTTAGCACAGAAACGCAGGGCAGACAGGAACTTCATCAATAGAGATATGGCATTACGAATATTGATGCAGGGTTCCATTTTCACTCGTATGATTCATCAGGTGCATGGTGTTTGCCTCATCAAGGCTGTCTAGAGTCAGTAACTGCTGTAAACTCGTGTTGTTGGCCATGTGGCTGTGTGTCCGGTACATTGCCCTTTTCTCTTCTTTTTGGGTGCCAGTTCACTTTGTGCAACTTCAACAGCCCCCTGCGATGCTTCTACATTGTCGAAAGGAGCGCGTCTCTTTCTTCAGAAGCCAAATGCCAGATCACTACCAGCTTGCAACCGTGGTTTTGCGTCGTAAATGTAGAACTAGTGCAATAGGAGTTTTGAGTTGAAAAAAAAAATAACCGAAACATAGAATTACGTCTTAACACTCAGGGACTGAAACAGAATGTCTCCAAACGCCATTTGATTTCCTAGATAGGATTACCAATCTAATAGTGGTTTGCCCCTCTAAAACTGTACTCAAAGTCATGGCAAAGACAAACCGAAAAAACCTCAGTCTTCCAAGATGCTCCTATTTTTATACTTTAAATTCTACCATCTCAAAATGACAGCCATAGTTTGAGAAAACACTCATTATTTTTTGGGGGGTATGCAAAAGCAGATGATTCCATAAATTACTAAAACATACACTTCACATCTCTTTTATGAGACAGCAATTTTTCAACAGTGCTTAACAAAACACAGAACAAAGAAACTCGATATTAGACTCATTTAACGCAGCTTGAGTCATAGGAAATGCCATAGCACCACCTAGAACAACAATGCACCCAGTGATTCTTCACGTTTGGCATCAAAACAGAATATTACCATTATAGTTCGTAATTTAAACTGTGTGCTGAAGGTACAACCGCTTATGTGGGATAAACTGACAAGTTGCTGTTATGAGAAGCATATGTTTTATTCAATATGCCAGACTTTTTTTATGAGATGGATAAACAAGACATTCGCGAACTGAAAATTAATCCACATTTCAAATCGATGGACCTCTAATTGATCATTTTTATTAAATAATCCTGAGTTTTTTCCGGGCCCCCACCACAGTTTCTGCAATTCCATCTCGGACTCCATCGCACCCCTGGCAATCAACTCGAACCACTACATCTTCCTGGGAGCCCTGAATTTCCACCTAGAAGACCATAATGACACCAACTCCACTAAGCTTCTGGAAAACATGAGAATCATAGTCCTCGCAGAACTGGTCACCACCCCCACACACAGTGCAGGACACACACTTGACCCCATTTTTTCCACCAATGACAAAGTCAAATTCTCTCACAACACTGAGCTGACCTGGAAAGGCCGCTGCATCGTCCACTTCACAATCAAGGCCAAACCAAAGCGCAGGCAGCACTGCTGTAACTGGAGCAAGGTCACAGAACCCAAGTGGATCACCGCCTCAAAGAAGCTACCCCTATACCCTCAGATACCCTCAAAAACAGTGTACACAACTTTGCCAACTGGATCTCCTGAGCTGCTAACAGCATCGCCCCCTGAAAAGCACTACCACCAGAAAACCAATCAAGCATGCCAGTTGGTTCACCCTAGAGCTTTTCACCCTCAAATGACACTGCAAGAAACTTGGGAAACACTCTGAAAAAATCCCTCCAACCTTAACACCTACCGATCCACCCTCAACAGCTACCACCACCATCTTGGAGGGACCAAGAAGAAAACCCTCACCTTCCACATAGAAGTGAGTGCCAACCGCACCAAGGAACTGTTCAGCATCATCAAAGAATTCTCCTGTCCATCTGCACAGAGAATCCGATCCGCCTCTCCCAAACCCTCTGTGACACTCTAGCAGAATACTTTCACCACAAGATCTCAGACATCTACAGCAACTTCGATCCCCAACCCACCAACCTCAACCACCTCTGCACCCAAACCGACATCCCCCACCCTCACAGGTTCACTGAATGGAAGCTGCTTTCTAACAAAGGCACTATCTTGGTCACGAGCTCTATCCACTCCTGATCCCTCAGAGACTCCTGACCACACCACATCTACAACCTAGGAAAAGAAGTAATCGCAAGCTCCCTCACAAACATCCTCAACACCTCCATCACCACAGCCAACATCCCTGATGCTTGGAAGCACCCCGAAGTTAAGTCAATTTTGAAGAAACCCTCAGCAAACCCTAGTGAACCCACTCACTTCTCCCCTTTCCCACCAAAGTCTTGGAAAAAGCCATTAAACACCAGCTCTCTGACTACCTCAAAGGAAACAACCTGCTTAACCCCTCCCAATCTGGCTTCTAACTGAATCACAGCACCAAGAAAACAGCTGCCTGATCCTACTCGACCTATTTGCTGCCTTCGACACCATCTGCCCCACACTTTTGTCACCAGACTCCACCACGCCGGCATCCAAGGCAATGCACTTAATTGAAACTCCTCCTTTCTCTCCAGCTTAGTGCAAAGAATCTACCTTCCACTCTTCACTTCCGCTCCCAGGAACATCATCTGTGGCATCCCCAGGGCTCCTCCTTCAGTCACACCCTCTTCAACACCTACATGACACACCTAGCAGGCATCACTCACACCCACGGACACAACATCATCTCCTACGCCAACTACACTCAGCTCGTCCTGTCCCTCACAGATGATGTAGTCGCCGCCAAAGCCAATTTCCAAAGCACAATGACTGACATCACCACCTTGATGAGGACCAACTGCCTTAAGCTCAACTCAGACAAAACAAAGGTCCTCATCTTCTGGAATAAACCCACCCCCTTGAACAACACTTTGTGGCCCTCAGCACTCGGCCCCTCACTCCCACTGACCAGCCACACATGCAACCTCAGCATCATCCTGGACATAAAACTAACCATGAAGCAACAGATCAACACCATCTCCTTTGCATATTTCCACACTCTCCTTTGGGAGTTAACTTGTTTGAGGTTATGTTAAAGGGACGAGGATTTTTTGAGAAAGATCTTTGTAAATTTTAGATCCATGGAATCTTCTCTGTGTGTCAAGTTTGAGTTTCCCTCCCTCAAGTCGAGTTTAGGTAGAGCTACTTTGGTGATACATATTCACAACCAGTTTGACATTCTAAATTTGGCTAGCCCTGATACACTTATAGGAGCCAATTATCCAGAAAGCACTATTGCTTCCCCTACTGTGGCATAATTTTCAAATTTCTCATATTCCACTAGCTTGTTTCACAAATTAGCACTTGTATCAGGTTTCTCAAATGTAATAATAAACCCTTCTATGGTCTCAACACTAATAAACAGTCTTCATTTTTAAATCAGACACCAAGCAACACCGAGCAATTATTGCCGGCATGGTCTCAAAGAAGGTAAAAAATTTAAACAATGTAACTCTGACTGCAAACGTTGTGCTTTTCATTATAGTTTCAGCTGTAATGAAGCTTTGTGTTCCAAAGAGTCTTATATGACCTTAGCCCCCTTTAGAAGGCAATTTTTAAAGTAGATGTTATTGTAGTAGCTAAGGTATCCCCTCAAGGTCAAAGTATCAAACCCAGTTTTCCAGGCGGCACATGTTCCAATGCATTGTGAGTTTTGGAGAGGGTCGTCATAAGTCATTATGCAAATGCTCCAATCTGAAAACAGTCCAAAGATGTTAGACCTGACAGCCTTAGGGTGGTCACCCCTAACTTTTTGCCTGTCTCCCTCCACTTTTTGGACACCTTTTTTGCTGGTTTTAGGACTCTGCGCACTTTACCACGGCTAACCAGTGCTAAAGTGCATATGCTTTCTCCCTTTAAACATGATGACATTGGATCAAACCCAATTGGATTATTTAATTTACTTGTAAGTCCCTAGTAAAGTGCACTATATGTGCCCAAGGCCTGTAGATTAAATGCTACTAGTGGGCCTGCAACACTGATTGTGCCACCCACTTAAGTAGCCCCTGAACCATGTCTCAGGCCTGCCATTGCAGGGCCTGTGTTTGCAGTTTCACTGCCAATTCGACTTGGCATTTAAAATTACTTGCCAAGCCTAAAACTCCCCTTTTTCTACATATCAGTCACCCCTAAGGTAGACCCTAGGTAACCCATACGGCAGGGTGCTGTGTAGACAAAAGGCAGCACATGTGCCTGAATAGTTTACATGTCCTGGTAGTGTAAAACTCCTAAATTTGTTTTGCACTGCTGTGAGACCTGCTCCTTTCATAGGCTGACATTAGGGCTGCCCTCATATACTGTTTGAGTGGTAGCTGCTGATATGAAAGGAGTAGGAAGGTCATATTTAGTATGGCCAGAATGGTAATACAAAATCCTGCTGACTGGTGAAGTTGGATTTAATATTACTATTTTAGAAATACCACTTTTAGAAAGTGAGCATTTCTCTGCATTTAAATCTTTCTGTGCCTTACAATCCATGTCTGGCTAGGTTTAGTTGACAGCTCCCTTGTGCATTCACTCAGACAAACCCCAAACACAGGATGCTCAGCCTCACTTGCATACATCTGCATTTGAAATGGGTCTTCCTGGGCTGGGAGGGTTGAGGGCCTGACACTTAGATGTCAAAGGACAGTAGCCTGCCCTCACACAAAGGACTGCCACACCCCCTACTGGGATCCTGGCAGAAAGGATTGAACTGAAAGGGGACATTGTGCACTTCTAAGCCACTCTTTGAAGTCTCCCCCACTTCAAAGGCACATTTGGGTATTTAAACAGGGCCTCTGCCCCTATTAACTCAGACACATCTGAGGTAGACACTCTACTTTATCAAGACAATTCCTGGAGAAGAGAACCTGAACCAGATCCAGCAACCTGCCAAGAAGAACTTCCTGGCTGCCCAAAGGAGTCACCTGACTTCTTTCTGTGAAGGGCTGCTGCCTTGCTGTTGCCCTGCTGCTTTGCTGCTCTCTGGATGTGCTGAGAAGTGCTCTCCAAGGGCTTGGATAGAACTTGCCTCCTGTTCCCTGAAGTCTCAGGATCAAAAAGACTTCATTTCTGCAAGAAGAACTCCTTGTGCTAGCGAAAATCGACGCACAGTCTGCCAGAAATGACGCGCAGCCTGCACCGTGGTGAAAAATTCACTGCAAGCCGAAACTGAATGACGCAGCCTCACTTTGCAATGAGAAGATCGATGCAGCGCCAGCGTAGCGACCGGAAATTAGATGCATGGCACACTGGATCGACACACACCTGAGCCAGAACAACGCAGCCCGACTTCCAGAGAGGAATCAACGCAGCGCCTGCCGTGTGGTAGAAATTTCCATGCAACGCCTGCCGGATCGACGCAGCCCCTGTGACTTCATCCTGTCAACGCTGGATTTCAACGCATTGCCCCGTGGCATCCGAAAACCGGCAACCTGAAGAGGATCCAAGACCGAACGCCGGAAATCAATGCAAAGCCTTCCCTGCGTGAAAAATAAATTACGCATCGCCGTGTGGGGCCCAAGAAATCGATGCGCACCTCCCTGTTTTCCACACATCTCCTCCTCTTCGGTTCTTTGTGGAGATTTTGAACACAAACCAGGTACTTTGTGCTTGCATTTATTGATTTTAAGAGACTAAAGACACTTTATAACATTTTTACAGTGATATTTTCAACATATACTTATTTCATCTTAATCGTTTTTACCTGCATTTTACCAGATAAATAGTATATATTTGTCTAAATTCTGTGTGGTGTATTTTGCAAGATTTATCACAAAAATACTTTACACATTGCCTTCTTAGTTAAGCCTGACTGCTCAGTGCCAAGCTACCAGAAGGTGGGCACAGGATAATTTGGACTATGTGTGACTTACCCTGACTAGAGTTAGGGTCCTTGCTTGGGCAGGGAGTAAGACAGGCTCCTGACCAAGGGAATTAAGGGAGAGAGATTCATATTTTCACATTATAGATTGGAACTGCACAAAATTAGTGGATGTTGTCATAATCGCACAAAACAAACAGGTTTTTCATACTATCTTCTTTGTCCAGTCATCATCGTATTAGAAATTAATGTAAATAAAACCCTTCCCTTCACGTGAACGGTGTCCTTCAATGGTGCAATATATCTGATGTGGATAGATTTATGTTGTGTTTTTAGTTTGCAGCTTTATATTTGTTTTTTCCAGAAGACTCCAATTTTTGTGTAAAGGCGAGGCGGGCAGGTCACTTGACCTCGATTTCAAAACAAGTGATTTAGTTTGCTTGTAACTTGTAATACGGCAGACAAGATATTGGTCGCATTTGTGATGGAGTAATCCCCTCTGCCAAACTTGTAATGAGGCCCTACCTTCCTGAGTACTGTAATGGCTGCCAATCAGAGCAGGAGTGAGATGGCCCAAGGGAAATAAAGTTCTATCAGCCGTGTAAAATGCTCTATTTTTAAATTGGCACTCCAACAAGAGTCTCTCACACTTCTTGTGGATCCAACCATCCAACGATACAATAAATGTTTATTTTTTACCCTTAATAGCTCAAAAACTCATAAACCACTGGATGGAGTTACACCAAACCACAAAAAGCACAATCTGCGCAGCAGGATCTAGTTTCCTGCCAAAATTTGTGTAATGTATATATATATATATATATATATATATATATATATATATATATATATATATATATATATATATATATATATATAGAGAGAGAGAGAGAGAGAGAGAGAAAGAGAGATATATAAATATATATATATTTATATATATGTATATAAATATATATATATATCTTCAAAGTACATTGATGTTATGTTATGCTATGTTATGTAAAGCACACTATCACCTGCAAGGGTATCCTAGTGCTGAGCAGCAGTGTGTGCTCAGCCATGCCTTTTGGTAGGTTAGTTAATTGAAAAGCCAGGTCTTCAGCTTCTTACAGAATTCAAGAAGAGAGGAGGAGGCTGTGATGAGGAGCGGGAGGCCATTCCGTGTTTATAGAACAAAGTAAGAAAATGTTTGTCCTACTGATCTAGTTCTTTGTGTGCTTGGGATGTGTATGAGTGGGAGTCCTGAGGAGTTGAGATGTCTGGGTGGTTTGATGGAAGGAGATGCAACTGTTCAAGTAAGTGGGGCCTAAGTTGTGTAGTGCCTTGAATGTGTGTGTAAGGAGTTTGAAATGAGTATGGTTTTGTATCTGGAGCCAGTGGCACCCCCTTAGATGTGGTGTGGGAGGTTGAGGATGAGTCTGGCTGCTGAGCTCTAAGTCCAATATTTGTAAATCACAGCAAATCAGCTATAAGGGTGTCAAGGTGCTTAATTGTGGGCACTTGGTGATTAAGTGGTTTACCCAGAATCACAGGATGTTGAGCCACAAAGACTCAAACCTGGTTCTATCAGCTCCTAAGTCAGCAGCCAAGGCTGTTACACCAGATTCTCTTCCATTGATGTGAGTCCAATTTGCTGGTGACTAGGGTGTGGGTGACAGTTGTTCTACTATTGCTTGGAAGACATTTGAACATTTTCCTCAGTATCTTCTGGGTTAGAAAGCAGAATGATATGACAGCACTTGGTTGTGCAGTCAAGTCCAGTTGGCTGTTGAAGATTATTCCCAGATACATGGCATGGGTTCTGGGTGTGGGGGTGGACCGAGTGTGGCTGGCCCCCAGTTGCAGTCTCATGGCGAGCTGTTCTTGTCAAAGATAACTACTTCTTTCTTGTCTATGTTGAGCTTGAGACAGCTGGCTTTCATCCAGTTAGTGACTTTGGTCATGCAGGCGATGAACTTGTTTCTTGTGTTGGGGATCTTGTCCAAGAGGGAGAGTGTGAGTAGTCTGTTATCGGCGTAGGAGAAGATGGTGATTTTGTGAGTGTGGATAAAGCTGGCCGGATGGATCATTTATGTGTTCAAGAGGGTTGGGTTGAGCAAAGAACCTTGAGGCACTCCACAGATCAGTTTGCATGATTTGGAGGCGTAAGATGCTGGCTGACAGCTTGTGTTCTATTCATTAGGAAAGAGCCGATCCAGCACAGAGCGGGTCTGTGGATGACAGTCGTGTGCAAGTGCCTGAAGAGGATGGGCTGTGAAACTGTTCCAAATACTGATGAGAAGTCCAGAAGAATGAGGGCTGCTATGTCTCCTTTGCCAAGGATCATGCAAATATGGTTTATGTAGGCAATGAGTGTTGTTGTTGTTCTGTTTTTGGGCCTGAAACCGGACTGCGTGATGTCAAGTAGGCGGTGGTTGCTGAAGTAGTTGCTGAGCCATGTGTTGGTTATTTTCTCTGACCTCACCTTTACCTGGTATAGAGGGAGGGAGATGGGTCTGTAGTTGGAAAGCATGGTTGGGTTAGCCAATGGTTTCTTGTGCAGGAGCATGATGGTGGCAGATTGCTAGGTGTCCAGGAATCTTTCTGAGTCAATTGAGGTACTGAGATGGGTGTTAGTGCTTTGCTGATCAGTAGGAGTCCTTCTGTGAAGTGGTGTTGGGGACAGGGGTCAGATGGGACCCCGAAGTGGATGGTGTTTGTGGTAGCAGCAATTTCAATGGTAGTGACGGCGGGCCATGAGGCCAGGTTTTGCTCTTCGGCCATGATGGGGAGTTGCAACAGTGACAGGGTCCAGTTGAAAGTTCATATTGCTATATATGGAGGCAATTGTGTTACAGAAAGATTCCAAGGGCTTGTTGTAAAAGTCTTGTGAGGGGTTGCTGTAACTAGAGGAAGCTGAAGGTGTCGTGAAATTTCTTGATGATGGAGAAGATTTCCTTGATGTTGTTAGTGGTGGTGTTAATGCGATCTGCAAGAGCTTTGTGCTTGGTGTTCCATATCTGCTGGTGGTAGCATCTCAGTGATGATCTGCTGATGTTTCTATCTGTTTTGTCTTGACTTCTTCTTCATTTGCGATCTAGTTGCTTGCAGTGGCATTTCGTTAGCCTGAGTTCCTCTATGTACTAACTGGCCTGTGGTCTGCTCTTGCAGTTGGGTTGCACTTGAGCAGAGCCAGGGTGCTGGTGCATGCAGTGGTGCAGCTGTTGAAGTACTTTATGACTTTCAGCAAGTTGCTGGTGTCCTTGAGCCAGTGTGTGGACAGGACAAAAGCCCACTACTTTTCTGTGATGCTTTTCCAGCTTTGGCAGGTGGTTCGGGTGGCGGTAATTCTGTGGTGGTGTGGGATGGGCATGCTGAAGCTGATGAGGGAGGGAGGGATCTCCCCAGGTCATAGTTACTTGTTTTCAAATGTGATGTTGCTGATTGAGGAGATAATTGGGTCCAGTAGCTGGCTGGTAGTGTGGGTGGGTTTCGTAATGTGCTTGGTTATGCCAAGGTTTCCGAGATTTTCTAGAAGGTTACTAGTGTTTGGGTTGGTTCAGTCTCCAGGTGAAAGTTAATGTCTGCAAGGAGGATGCAGGTGCTGACATTGATGATGAAAAGTGTGATAAAGTCGGTGAAATTGCTGGTGAAAATATGATAGCGACTTCACCTCTGGGTTTGAGCTCTCGTTCTTGCCTGGCCATGTTGTAGCTAGCAGGGTGGCTGTAGTGATGTCAAGTGCAGAGGTTGTGTTTAGCCATGTTCTGTGACAAAGAGCAGGTCTGGAGCATAGCAGTGTAATAGGTCCCATATCTCTGTTGCATGTTTGGTGACCAAGAATGTGTTAAGAAGCATGCATTTGAGTGTGGAATGTTGTGTGGGTGGTGTTTGTTCTGAGTGAGTGAGAGTAGGTGGCTGTTTTCTGTGAGTGTGACCAAGTGGAGTTCTTTTGGTGCAGGAGTGGTGGGTGTATGGTGTGAGAGAGTGCATGAGAACCTGCAGGAGGTGCATGGGAATGCTCTTGTCTTGTTGTGTAGTGCAGTGTGGCAGAAGTGTGGTCAGTGGTCACCAGGGATGAGACCATGGAGGAGTACAGCAGGATGGTAGTGGGTAGTGGGAGAACCCCGGGTTCCTGGCACTGGTTGCAGTCCAGGTAAAGATAACCACAGATTGGCTTGCCTTTAGCATGCCAGCAGTACCCAGCAGCATGCCAGTGGCGCACCCACTGCGTGCAGCTGCTGTAGGGCTTCCATTAAGTAGTCCTTGAGTGGCCAGTGGGGAGAAATGTGTTACTGTGAACAGAAAGTCAGTGAAGTCACATCCTGCACAGAGGTTTGATGGGAAATCCAGTGATGTCACTTCCTCTGCACAATGGTAATGTGAAGTTAAGGATGGTAAATCTAAAGAAATATATCCTAATTACTATTTTGCTTTCTGTATGCATGTGAGGGAATTGTGTTATTAGCTGTCATATTGTACTTAGCAACAATGACATTTTAACATTCCAAGTTTTGGCCTGTCACCTAGGCTACAGGTAAATTTGACTTGCATATCTTTCTGCAGGAAACACAGATAGGCTTTGTATGGCAGTATGAGAGGCTCATTATATCAATAAAACAATAAAAATACATTTTCATCCTTAACACATTCAGAAACTGTAGAATATACATGTTCTTCAGAGATGTTAGTCAGGAAGTCACCTCTAGATGTTAGTTAGACAACAGTTAGAAATCTCAGGGAAGATCTGCTGGACACAGACATCAAGGTCATACCACAGCATTTACAGTATATTGTGTGATCTATAAGCTGTGTTAAGACTACTGATCATATGTACTCTTATTAAACACAGAAACCAGTCTCTGCTATTAAAATTTGAATGTGAAAAGGACAGTATAGTTACCTCCTTGCATTTGTATAGCACATAATCTGGTATGAATAGGCCATTGTAGATCTATGAGCACTGAGGGTTATTGTGATCACTAGAGTTTAAATTGGCATATTATGATGTGTTATTAGTGTTTCTGTATTGGATGTATCTTACATATTGAGGCCCATATTTACAAGCAGCCTGCGCTGCTGGCGCATCACATTTAGTGACTCACTGGCGGCGCAGGCTGCTGACCCATATCTACAAGTCCACGCAAAGCCACTCTGCATGGCTTTTTGTGGCTTTGTAGATATGGAGTAAGGCAATGCAACGCACATCGCATTCTGCAGCACATATAGAAGGAGGAAAATGCCTCCATTGATTGTTTCTGTGCCGGAAGGTGTCCCTTGATGCACAAAAACAAACATCCCCATATTGCAGGCACCCTTGCACTATGGTGCAAAGGTGCCTGCACTTGGGGGATGGCAGCAATTTCTGCACCAGCATAGGGGAGAGGATGGAAATGCACTGTATCTTGTAAGTACGGCTGATTTTTGCCTTTTCCCAGGGGTGCAGGGTGGCGCAACAAGGCACTTGCTGAGCCGCTCTGTGCCAAAAGGCCCTGTAAATATGGCCCTGAGTGTATGCGTACAATTGTATGTTTTTGGATGTACATGGCACTAATAGTAATGACAATGGGAATGGAAATAGGGTGAGCTTTGTTTGCACCAGATAAATACCTTTACCAATTTTTGAGGTATGTACTGGTTCTGGTAAATACCTCTCACCAGGGTTGGACTGGCTGATAGGGCAATCAGGCAGTGTCCGATGGACTGATGTGACGGGTCAGCATGTGGGCTGTGGTTTTGGCACCTTGTGGGCCTTTTGGTGTTGGATGTTTCTAAAGCTTGTAGAGTTAAGAGTAGGTCAGCAAGGGTGTACCCAAAGGGTGAGGATTAATGGTAAACTCTGCAGACATGTCATCTCGATAATAGGACAGGGCCAGTAACAGCATCCAGTGAGTTTGTGTGTGTTCTATCTCAGTGGATCAGGGTTTGACCCACAATACCACAGAATGGCGATGAGGCTGGCAGACCCATGCTCATCTATGTTGCTTCGCTGATGCATGGGGTGATCTTTATGCATTCCCCGCTATGCCACATACCTCAGCATCTGACTCCGTGCAAGGAAGCATCAGACCCCAAGATGAAAACTGTGGGTTTAGTGCTTAGACATGTACTTTGCAGCCATTGTCATCCAGAATGACCAAAAGTAGGAGTGGGCGGAACTCGCAGACTTCTAGTCCATAAAATTCTGCATAGTTACATAAGAACTCAATCAATCAATCAGTGTATTTGTATAGCGCACTACCACCCGTGAGGGTCTCAAGGCGCTGAGTTCCACCCGCCCGACAAAAGGGCCTAGCGCTGCTGATAGCAGCTGCATCCTTTGGCAGAGCGCTCCTCTGTTATGTTTCACAAATTACACATACCATCCAAGTTATTGTGGAGGGTGGCAAAGGGGCACAGCGTGGTGATCTCTCCTCCATTCCAATTCATGCGGAGGGGCATTTTTACCAGTGGTACAAGAACTCAACAATGCATTCGCCTTTCCTTCCTGCACCCCTTCATATTTAACCCCCACACTTTCACATGGAAGGGGACACACCGCAACTATCAGGCCTGGCATGCACCAAGCACATCTGTCACTTGGAAGGAAATACATCACTCTCCATGGAGCCAAAAGACTGGCACTCAGGAGGTCTCACATCCATGGCAGCCTGCCGGCACTTGCCACTATTCACCTCTACCAGCAAGCAGAAAGCCAAGCTGCACTTTCTGCATCCATGGCACCCCAAGGTGAAATTACATCACTGGTAAATAAGCAAAGCATTTTTGTTAATCCAGCACGCTCCAATTCACAAGGGGCTGGATGTTTCGGAATTCAACACATGGGAAGCACATTGTTCATTTTTCAATTAACTTAATTGATATAAACAAATGCAGATCCGAAAAGCAGAATAAGTATGGCATGCTGGCAGTTAAATGAGTACAGTGGCTTGCTGGTATGCTATTTACATTTTCCAAAATGCAGACTGTCGTTAGGCAGTGAAAGTCAGAGAACTCTGAAAAAGCATTTACATTATCTATCACAAATTAGCCTTTGGGCCTGGGACTGTGTTAATAACACTTATTGCTGAAGGTTCAGACACACATATCCAACAATGCATGTAAGGAAAGCTCCATCATCCTACCACAAAGGCTGCCTTCACTTAGATTCTATTGCTCTCACTATTTCCACCCGTGTTTCTACACCCCCAGAACAGGGAAAATGCAGTATATTTGCCCGAGGACACTAACCTACCACTGGCTCATCCTGTGGGCGAGAGGTGGACGAATGGTGCTTCCTAGGCCAGGAAGGAATAATCCCACGGCTCCACGACCCTGCCTGGCCTCCTGAGCAAAGCAGCAACAAAAATGTTTAAAAACTCAGCTCAATTATTGGCCGGAGGCTGCGAGCTCGTGTCAACTGCGCTTTCAAACCTGCCTTGCTTGCTGCTTGGCTTGTGCTAAAATGACTGGCACAGACTAGCACTGGAAACTGCAGCCATCATGGCGAGGCCGCTGATCTCAAACAAAGGAAGCACATGCTTTTGAGCCACAGTATGCCCCAACACAAGCGAAGAACAACATGGCTGAGGAACTTATGACTCATTACAGAGCCCTAATGACCAACATTTGAAAACTGTGTGCAGATTGGAAGGGCATTTAAAAGAGTCATACTTTCAAACTCTAATAATGGGAGGGCTTGCCACTCAACTCTGCCACGCGGCAGATGGTGGAGTTTTTTGCTGAACTCTGTGCTCCAAGATGAGTGAGGGCTGGCAAAATTCTGTGAACTCCACTGGTGGGGCGGAGGTTACAGCCAACCCCTAACCCAAAGTGACCCATGCTACTACATTTGACTGGAGAGGAAATGTATAAAATTTCCCAGAGCGTTGTTGAGGCGGGACCACCTTTCACATATGCCTCGCTAAGGACTGCATTCAGCAATTAATTTACACCGATGGCCAATCCTGATCATTAAGGATCTTTACTGTGCCAGTCCAAGCAAGAACGTGAAGATTCAGTACATGCTTTTTACATGTGGCTAAGTGAATTGGCCAGCACATGCAGCCTCCCAGATGAGATGGACAAAATCAGAGCCCTGGTCATACAGGGCTGCATGTCAGTGAAAGAAAGAGAGAACAAATTCTCCAAGATTCTGGGAAGTTAATGCAAGACATCCTTATGCTAGGATGCTCCAAGGAACTCTCCAAAGCCTGAGCATCAGACATGGAAGCAGCACTACAGAGATCCATAAAAAGGGCCTCTTAAACCAAGTATCCAAAGTGCAGGCTTCACAGAGGTCTTGCTGATGGTGTGGTGGCCCATTTCCTGCTATGGACAAGTGCTTTTCATGTGGCAAACTGAATCACTAGGTGTGCCTCTCAACCCCAGTGCCAAACACAAACTCAAAGAAAGTGGTGAACATCATAGAACCCACGCTGAGCACTCTGGAAGATAACATAGACGACAATGAGGAAGGCATCCAGGTCTGAAGTAATTCTGTGCTGAAGCAAGGACTTCTCCAAAATGCCAAGTACAAAATGAAGGACAGACCCTGATGACCGTTATTTGATCTGGGGTGTCCATAAACACCATAGTGTAAGAGCTTTTTGAAATACCAGACAAAAAATCCTAAGCTGCAGGCAACTGGCATGTACCTATATGCATACAGCAGCACCAAACACTTTTCACTAGCTGCATGTTTATAATCGATATCAGCTATGATGCCCATGTTGCACACACCACGATACGCCACAAAAGAAGGAAAGGGCATGCTACTCAGCTGTCAGATGACTGAAAGACCGCAACATTTATAGTTTGTGCTCAGTGTATGCATGCTAAGTTTGGATTCATTACTTAAAGAATTCAAGACTCCATTCTATGGAATAGGGTGCTTGCAATAGAACATGGTGCAAATTCACATCAACCGCTCTATTCAGTCATTGGCCCTGAAGAGTGACTTTCCATCTTACTCCCAAAGTGGAGGAAGAGGTGAAGAAGTTAAAAGCTGTACAGAGCATCAAAAGAGTTGAAGGGCCAATCCCGTGTGTATCCCCATTCATAGTAACCAGGAAGCTGAAGTAACCAAACTCAGTGAATACATGCATGGACATGTGCATCCCGAACCTAGCCTTCAAGTGGGAATGACATCAGACCCCAGCCATCAATGACATTGTCAGTGTGGTAACAGGATCCTGTTGGTTCTCAAAGATGAACCCTGGGGGGTAAGATCAACACCTACTGGCCCCTGAATAATGGTACATCACCACATTCTCAACTCACCTGGGCCTCTGGAGTTACAAATACCTCAATTTTGGCATATGCAGTGCCGCTGAGGTGTGTCAAAATACAATATGAGAGGTGTTGTTGGGAAGCCTGGGGGTCACCAGTATAAGTGATGACATCATGGTGCATGCCCACCCCGGATGAGCACTTGAGAGATGTGTTTTGCAAACTCCAGGACAGTGCACTCATGCTCCACTTGGAAAAGTGTGAGCTCTTAAAGAGTGAAATATGCTTCTTTGTTACTACATCTCAGCCTCAGGGGTAGCACCTGATCCGGCCAAGGTGAAGGACATAGGATCAGCCCCAGCCCTGACCTCAGCCACAGGTTTTCATGGTTTCTAGGGCATGATCAATTACTGTGGGTGCTTTATACTCAATCAACTACCCTCACAGCACCTCTCTGCAAACTCATGGAGGCAGCCACTATGTGGTCATAGGGAATGGATCAAGAAAGTACATTCCAAGACACATAAATGTCTCTTATGGCAGCCAACACCTTGGTGTACTTTGACCAATTAAAAGACTCCAAATTGGCTGTGGATACCAACCCCAGTGGATGGGGGCTGTCCTGTTGTAGAAGCAGGCATGTGGAGGGTGGCTCCTGTGGTGTATTCAAGCCATGCTTTCATCTCACAGAAAAACACTACTCTCATATACAGAAGGAAGAAAAGCCATCCACTGGGGGTGTTGACACTTTCATCTGTATCAAAACAGACATCTCTTAATAGTTCATATGGACCACAAGGCATCACAGTCCTATTCTGAGAGTTGGCATTCGATCTGCCACCTCTGATAGAAAAATGGATTCTGCAACTCCAAAAGTACTAGTTAATGATCAAGTACAAGCAGGGAAGCCAGGGTCCAGTAGATTTTCTGTCCCACCATACCCTGCCCACTACCACAGATGGGAAAGGGTTCACCATGGACACTAAAGAGTATGTGAGGCTGGTGGTAGAACAACCCAGACCTCTACCTATGTCCCTGAGGGAAATAATTGAGGCCTCCCAAGTTGATGACTGCCTGCAGATGCGTTGGAAGGGTTCCGGAACAACTTATCTCATTGCACAGACTTGGCCAAGGACATGGACGAAGAAGTGCTGACCTCTTTCCACAATGTGAGGCAATAGCTGGTAGTATCTGTAGATGACTGTCTCCTGAGGAATCTGGGGCTAATCATTCCTACATGTTAGTCATCATTGATGACCATGTGAAGTACCCAGCAGTAGAGATAGTGCCGTCCACTGCAGTCAGTGATATAATCCCAAAGCTGGAAATTATGGCAACCCATGGCTTCATTCCAGAACTCGACAGAGGCAACTGATCACCATGCAGTGGCCTACAGGTGGCCTAGTACCTACTGTCCCGAGGTGTCAAACACCACAAGATTTTATCCCAATGGGTGCAAGCAAATGTGGAAGTTGAATACATCATGAGAACTCAGGGGAAAGTGACAGAAATTGCTCAAGCTACACATGAGGGGTACGCAGCGGCAAATGTGAGATGCCTCTGAGTGGTCGATGTGATTCCCCACCATCCAGAGAGGGCAGCAATGATCCTGCCTGAGAAGAGGTCAGTCCAACAGGCTCAAAATGCAAAAGTCAGTAGACGACGAAAGGATTGACCAGACAACTCCAAGTAGGAGATTTGGTCAAGTAAAAGACAGATAACCAGGGAATAAATGCTGTCTCTCCTTTGAGCATACGCCATGGAAAAGCATTAGATATCGGCGTAGAATGATATCCGCTCATAGGAGAACTGAAACTGTCACACAAAACATCTCTTTTTTAAAGATGTTCTAGAGCACCGGAGCACAGCTGGAGCACAGAGAAGAGCCAAGTTGAGAGGAAGGAATGGAGGATATCCTTGAAGAATAGGTCAACAAAAGCAGGGTGAACAGAGATGAATCATCACACGCTAAGCAGTGGGAAGTGACTCAGGCAAGTTGCACAGCCATTGGTGCAATGGAAGTGGAATGAGACCAAACCCTGTTACCTACTGGTGCTGTGGAATCTAAGAATCCCAGATCGGGGACCCCTCGATACAATCTAAGAACTGATCCAATCCTATCCCAGAAGTACAAAGACTTTCTGATTTAGTAATTTGTCAAGAAGTACAAAGACTTTCTGATTTAGTAATGTGTGTATGATTTGTGTTTGGTAGTTTTTATTGTTGGTCTGTTTTGGTTTCTTTTATTTGAGTTTGAGGAGGAATGTGTTGTTCGACGTTTCCAACATCTGTGGAGTTAAAGATGTGTCAGCAAGGGCGCACTTTCAGAGCAAGGATTAACGGTACGCTCTGCAGTGATGTCTTCTAGATAGTAAAAGGACACTGTCATCCAGTACCGGGAGAGAGCTAGTTACAGCATCCATTGAGTTTGTGTGCGTGTTCTGCGCAGAGGCTCAGGGCCCAACCCACGACACCACCGGCCTGGTTTACGGTCTCCCGAGACAGTTTTTACTGCTGATTTCCCTGATATTAAAACAAACCTGCAGCAAGCCCAAAATCCACGGAGTCTTCCCTACCTTGCAAAACAGTTGTGCAGTTCAAACTGTCCGAATTTGCAAACATTGCCACTTTTTAAACTATCTAATTCACTAAAGGAAGGCCACTTTTATTTTGGCGTCCGGGCGTATTCTCTGTCGCTGGTTGACCCTGCCTCTGACTTCGAGTTTCCCCTGGAAAAATGGGGAATTATGTAAATAATTGCTGTTTTTTGCGCCTATTTCTGCATGAATCAGAATTTACCCGGCATTTCACCCTTGGTAAAATATAGCAGGTTATGCCTGCTGAGACTTACTGTGTGGAGGAAATAAGAGGCACCACACACAGTAGCGTATCAATGGCCCCCCGCAGCTCCCGAGGTGTGAGGGTTCGGGGGGCCCAGGCTCCAGGGGTCCCCTCTCCACAGCATCTGGACTGAGTAAGTACAGTGGGAGGCCCCTCCATGTTCCTTGCACGGGCCCCCTCCAGTTTCTTTACGCCACTGACCACATATGTCAGAGGGCAATCATAATTAGGGCCAAAGGTATAAAGGCCTTACCCGTTGTTTATGCATCTTCTAGGTCTGTAGATAGTCTCATTGGTGGACACCAGGAGGTGTGTTGATGAAAAGTGCTACTACTATAGTCAGTTGAATGCATATATGGGCTGTGTTGGATGTACATTAAGACTTAAATCATATGTATTGACATTTTCCAAACTCGTTGTAATTTAATGCTTAAAATTAGCATAGCAGCACAAAAGCAGACTACACTGATACGATTTTCTTTTTATACAAATAAATATATCAAAAGTGCTCCTACAGTGATTTATACATAAATAGGAACCATATTGTAGATTTCAGGCCAGAGAAAGGCAAACACCCTGTGAGCATGTCAAGTCTGTAGGGACTGATTAGCCTTTGGGAAGTAAGAGCACAGATTGTTGAAACCATACTCTGCATCATTTGAATGGGAACATTCTAATGTTACTAGAAAAGGGCCAATTTCAGATCTCGCTGGGGATTTGCACCGGAACGTGGATATTAAAACGCTTTAATTCCTCATTACTAAAAAGGAAATAAAAAAAAATAACAATGAATACATAGCAATGAAAACGAGAGAGGCATTCAATAGTTTTTCAAATAGCAGCCCAAGCTGACATTTTTTTAGAGCTATCAAAGTACTTCCGAAATTCCTAGAGGGTTCAACTCTCATATAGTATAGTGAAACATAAATGGAAACTGATGCAATCCAGCTTGTTAGATTCACCATATTCAGTGGTAAGATTATTAGATTTTTTTCAAAATCCAATAACAAACACGTTCCAGTTTTTTTTAAATCAAAGTTGAGGCAATGTGGAGCGAATAAAATCCTTTTATGTTAATGGTGAGGTGCATTTGTAGAATGCATGCGCAAATTAATCTAATACACAAAATAAAATCTAATTGTGAGTTTTCTGATGCATACACCTTTACTAGTGCATGTGCAAAAATGTGTGAATGTAGAGGGGGCTCGAAGAATCCTCATGTTTAGATGCACAGCCATTTGATGCTTCACACAATGGCCCTTATTTAAACTATTTTTGTGCCTCATTTGCGTTATTTATTGACGCAAAAGCAGTGCAAACTTACAAAATGCAATCATATTTTGTAAATTAGCGCCGCTTTTGCATCAATAAAATTATGCAAATGCTGTGCAAAAAAAGGTGCAAAAAAGTATAAATATGGGCCAAAATGTGCACAGACAGGTTCCATGGGTTGTGCATCTGTGAGATTTTAAGGATGCAGATTTTCTGTTCTAGAATTGTGTGCATATGCACTTTCTGTATTCAGATCTAGTGAAAAATCAATATGGGTGGTAGTGGCATTTACAGACACCCATCTCTCTTACTCAGAGTTAGCAAAAACAATAAACTATGAGCATAAATAGCATAAAAAACAGGTGCGGTTAAGCCTTGGTCGTCTTCTTCTTCTGCAGTACACAGGAGCCCCCATCCGCACAACAGACTCAAACACTTTGAAGCAGATAAAGAACTTCAGATAGGAGCTGATAGACATTGTGGCTCATTAAGCTGTGGCACAATATGATCAGCACATTATGATAAGCTTCTTGCCAATACGGACCTGGGGGTGGAGCAGTATACACTGATGGGGCAAGAAGAAATAGTAAGTTCAGCAGAGGCACGCCAAAAGAACCTCACTAGAATACATGTAGTAGATGCATTGGATAGTGATCGTCCCAGATTAGGGGTTCGCACCCTTTTCTGTAGCAGGAACTACTTTTGTTGCATTAATATTATCATAAGCTACTAATATTATTAATGCTGCAATAGTGACCATATCAGTCACAATTACAGTTCTGGCTTCCCCATACAATATTGACAATATTGACAATAGTGTGCACCTCAGTGCAGTGGGCAGGGTTGGTAGGAGTAATGTAAAAAGGCTTTATCAATTTGTAATGCCTCTACAAGGGTAATAGATAAGAGCTATAGCTGCAATGCCTGTGAGACTAAGGTAATAATATGAGTAATAAGTCTCCCTGATGCCATATGATTTATCCCCAAATCAGCTTCACATATTTTTAGCAAATTCATAAATTTTTCTCCAAACTTCAGATTCAGAAAAAAATATTTTGAAATTGCACATATTTTAATCTTGAATGTATGCTCTGCAATTTCGGTACACATATATTAAACCAACCAAAGTAAATATTTTAATAGGCTTGGCTGCACTCAAGAGAGCTATTCACACATACCTGGAGAGCTACCAGTAGCTCACGAGCTACCCATTAGAGAAGCGTGTCCAAGACCATTTCTTCAACTTCACACCACAGAGCAGCAGCACAATTCCAAGCTAAGTAAAGGAAATCTACCTCCCCCCATCACATTTCTGGCACATCACCATATATCCGATGTATATTCTACTCAGTTTAAACAGTATTGATACGATGGACGTATTTAAAATGCATTAAATTGAATCTTGCATTGCTAGATATCTCCTTGACCAATGTACATGTTACACTCCAATATCTTTCCATGAGCTGTTCCCCCAGGTTGGTGCTCAATGCGGTTCTAGACATCAGATCCTTCCTAGGTTTGTCAGTCTTGAGGGCCTTATATCGCAGGGATATCAAATGATTACCCTCTCCTAAGTTAAGCAGAGTTTGAATGGTCTCTGCTGAGGGGGGGGGGCATCCAGAAACTCCATCCAGATGTCCCTGCAGTCCTTGCAATTTTTTCGTATTGTAAGAATTGATTCTCCCCCACTGAGAACATCTCTCTGGCCTCCAGAAAGAAGATGAAGTGAGAACTAACTGAGCTGGAAGAAACAGGTGCTGCAAAGGAACATGCTCTGTATTTGCGTCTATTGGAAAGCTACGGACTAAGATAGATAAATGGTTAGGGAGCATAGGTGGAGGAATACTAAAATTGCTTTTGAATCCTCTTTTGGTTATGCTAATCGACATTGCATGTGTGCTTTAGTTCCTCAAAAGAATTTTATCAAATGGTGGGTTAAAATGTGGAATCAATAAGCTGTCTGCAACGATAGGAAGAAAGAGAATTGATGTAAAAGAATGCAAAGCAAATTGTATGATGCCATGAAGGATCCAAGGAAAATAATCCAAAAATGATGAAAGCTGTGTTGCAGTAAAGATTTAGATGTGATGACTTAGAAATCATCAGAGGGGGTTGTTATGGGAACTGTTTTTCTTTAGTTGTAGTGTTTAATGTATTACAAATCAAGCTTATACTAATGCAAGCCAGGTTCATGCTTTCTTCCATTTTGAATGTGACCTCATAATACATCATGTGATCACCGCTGCTGTTGTTTTTCTTGCTGTAATAAAGAATTGTGAGCTTTTACACTGAAAGACAGAAGCTTCCCTAGTCACAACAGACGTGGGGTACCTAAATAAGGACAACCTGGCTGTCCCAGGCTATCTCACATACTACACATCAACTCATGTTACTTGGATAGACTCCGAGAAAGTCTGAATCTAATGTAACAGTATTATGAGAGAATCTTCAAGTGTATTTTGTAGTAAAAGTGTTCTTCTTGCACATCCTGGGACCCATGGGTACATGAAGAAAGCTTTTTTGCATTAGCAAATGGCCTGATTCACAGAGTCAGGCTGTTTGCAAATGGAAAAAGGCATTTTCAAATCTACAAAGCTCAAATTGTGATTTGATAACCTGTTACCGAATCACAATTTGGGTTTGCAAATCAGTATTTTAGAGTGGAGTGTTTAGGGCGTCCCTTCCACATACTGATTTGCATTGGTATGTACGAATGTTTTGTGACTGAAATGCAGTTGCAAAACATTCACACTTTACTGCCAATTCAAAGCTGGTGGTAACCCATTCGCAAATGGGAAAGAGTCCTCTTGGGACACCTTCCCCTTTGAGAGTGGTTGAAACAAAATGTTTTAGGAGCAAGCAGATGTCCAAAGGACCACTGCCTACTGTTAAAAAAATGAAACTTAAATGTTTCATTTTCTCTTTTTAAACGTATTCCATTCTCCTTTGAGGGAAACTAGTGGCATTTCCAAAATAAGATTGCTTTATTTAAATGCTATCACAGACATGGTGGTATTCATGAGGATGGTCTGTTTGCGACCTATTAAGAATCACTATTTAGGGAATAGGGGCTAAATAACCCTTTTGCACATTAGTTATAGCGTTCACCTAATAGCAATTCTCAAAAAATCACTACTTGGTAATTGCTATTTCTATTCGTCATACGTCTAGCCCCATGTTCTTGTTCAGTGAATGTATGAAATCATTTATCTAAAGTCCAGTAGTATGACCTGCCTTTTCACTGTTAGAGAGCCCACCTTTTCCTCACTTTAGAAAGTGAATCATGCAGGATTTTCTATTGATCTTCAGTGAGTTCCTTGTACTTATCATTTACATACCATTACACTAACTGAATTATGGCCCAGCTTATGTATTTCTGCTTTATATTCTAAAATAAACTTTTAAACTTTTGCCCATCTCTGTAATTCATATTGAGAATGTTACACCTTTATCTTAATGCGTAAGATCCTACAAAGGAGAGATAAGTCCGGTTGGGGAGCACCACAGTCTGTATAAGGGCTACACCGCTCCCGGTCCAAACCATTGGTGTGTATTGGGCAAGTAAAGGAAGGACAGATTTGCACACCAACAAATGTCAAGGAAGAACAGCTTGGGGTGGAGAGATCATTAGCATGAACAGGAGGCTGTTTTGACATTCGCCACTCACCATCTTTGTAAAACTCTACCAGTTCTTCCCAGTGCTAAACCAGTGAAAAATAATTATTAACGTACCTCAGTCAAGAGCATGAGAATATCTCTCACAGAGGCATTGGTTTACGGCAGTGGTTTTCAAACTTTTTAATGCAGCGCCCCCAGTGGCAAAAAAAATAATCATCTCCACCTCCTCAGAATTTTTCACAATTATTCTATTAAGTTGGCAATGTTTAAAAATCTCTAGACTTATTTAAACATTCCAGTTAAGTTAGGTTACCTTTTTAAAAATGTAATAAATGTATTTCTGCTTAACCCCTTGGCTTCCCTGGAAGTAACGTTTACGTCCTGGGCAGCACCACTCGGTGCGCAGGATGTCACCGTTACGTCCAGGTAGAGGCCCCTGGGGGAAGCACTCGCGCTCCCCCTGGGGGCCTCGCACCCCCCTCCCCTGGGTAGGGTTGGAAGGGGAATCACTTCCCATTCCACCCCTGCCCCCGACTCCCCCTGTGGCGTCTGATGACATCAGCGCACGATCACGCGCTGACCTCATCAGAGGCCTACCCCTCCACGCTGGAAGCTCAGCTTCCAGTGCAGCGTGGAGGAGAAATGCAAAACCATTTCTCCTCCGATCATGTGGAGGGGGCGAGAGAGGCATGAATGGCGAGGAAAGCCCTTTCCTCTCCTTTCATGTCTCTCTCAGCATTTCTGCTGCCTGATCACAATGCAATCGTGAAGCAGAAATGCCCACTAGACACCAGGGATTTATTTTTGTTTATGTATAAGGGGAGCAGCCCCTTGGACAAGGGCTGCTCCACAGGGGGGCAAATTATTTTTCTGCCTTTTCTGCCTTCCCCCGAGGGCAGATCGGCCTATTATAATTAGACTGGTCTGCCCCCGGGGGAAGCAGAAACCCCTAGACACCAGTGATATTTTTGTTGTTTATTTTCTGTTTTTCACGTGGGGAGCGACCCCTTAGGAAAGGGTCACTCCCCTGGGGGGAGGGGGAAAATAGTTTTTAGGCCATCTCTGCCCCCCTTGGAGGCAGAGCGGACTATTTGTATTAGGCCATTCTGCCCCCAAGGGAGGCAGAAACCACTAGACACCAGGGATATTTTATTTTCTGGCAGTTTCCCGAGAGGGGAGCAACACATTAGGCAAGGGTCGCTCCCCTGTGGGGCAAGTTTGTTTTAGGCCATTTCTACCCCCCTTGGGGGAAGATCAGCCTATTGTAACTAGGCCAATCTGCCCCCAGGGGGGCAGAAACCCCTAGACACCAGGGATCTTTTTTTTTGTTTATTTTATTTTTTATATATGTGGAGAGCAACCCCTTAGGCAAGGGTCGCTCCCTTGGGTGGGAAATTGTCTTTAGGCCATTTCTGCCCCCCCTTGGGGGCAGATCAGCCTATTTTTATTACGCTAATCTTCCCCCAAGGGGGCCAGATACCACTAGACACCAGGGATTTTATTTTTTTCCGTCAATTTCATGCAAGGGGGAGGACCCCTTAGGCAAGGGTAATTCCCCTGGGGGGGCAAATTTATTTTAGGCCATTTCTGCTCCCCTTGGGGGCAGATCTGCCTATTTTTATTAGACCGATCTGCCCCCAAGGGGGGCAGAAACCACTAGGTCCCGGGATTTTTTATTTTGCGCCAATTTCACGCAAGGGGAGTGAACCCTTAGGCAAGGGTCGCTTCCCTGGGGGGCAAATTTATTTTAGGACATTTCTGCTCCCCTTAAGGGCAGATCGGCCTATTTCTATTAGGTCAATCTGCCCCCGGGGGCAGAAACCACTTAGGCACCAGGGAGTGGTGTGGGTGTATGTGTGTGTTTTGTTGGGGTGGGGGCAGCCCCTTGGGGAAGGGTCACTCCCCATGGGGGCACATTACTGTTAGCCATATCTGGGGGCAGAAAGCCCACCAGAGACATGGGAAGATTTTTTTTTCAAAATAAGATGGTGGGGGTTTGGCCATACCCCTATCCCCAAATAAATGGGGCCAAAGTTGTACTGCCCACTGGTGGGCAGATGGGGCAATTACCCCTGATCCACACCCGGGGGGGGGCAGAAAACCTACTTGATGCCAGGGAATACAAAAAAAAAAAAATAGACAGGTGGTGGCCGCCAACCAGTATGCGCATGGTTGTGCCCCCCACCCCAACTGACGGGGGTAACAGTCTTTCAGCTCTCCCCCACGCACTAAAACATTTTATCCCATTGCAAGCAAGAGGACATTTGATTATTTTGGGTTTTGGTTTTACGTTTGGGCCATGAGAGCTTGTCTAACCCTCAAAATCGGCCCACTTGGAATGGTGAGGGATGCACTTTTTGGACTTTGGGATGCTGCCATGTAGAAAAATCCACAAGACGTAGACACATCTGAAAACTAAATATCTGGGTGAGTCCAGGGTGGTGTGCATCACATGCACTGCACCATTTTCTTAGCACAATGCCCTGCAAACCTTCAACTTCGCTGGAAATCACACATTTTTCCCACATTTTTGTGATGAACTTTCTGGAATCTATAGGAATCCACAAAATTACTACCACCCAGCATTGACTCGTCTATACCGATAACAATTCTGCCCTACTTGTCAGCCTAAAAGTGTTTTTTTCAAACTGCCCCTTTGGACCCGCTTTCGTTTCCCCTCAATTTCAACATGTTTTTGGCTCTTCCCTGTCACAGACACTTGGCCCACCTACACAATTGAGGTATCATTTTTCCTGGGATGCTGAGGGGAACGTTGGGTGGTAGGAAATTTGGCCCAGTGCGGTGATCCCACACAGAAATGAGGGGAAAATGTGATTTTTTAGCTAGATGTGAGGTTTGCTGAGGATTATGGGTGAGAAAACACTGGGGGATCCCCGTAAGTCACACGTCCCTGGACTCCCTCGGGTGTCTAGTTTTCACAAATGTGTGGGTTTTTTAGGTTTCCCTGTATGGCTGCTGAGCCCAGGACCAAAAATGCAGATGCCCCCCCACAAAAACAGGTAGTTTTGTATTTGATAATTTTGATGTGTCCAGGTAGTGTTTTGAGGTATTTCCTTTCGCGAGCACAAGGCCTACCCACACAAGTGAGGTACCATTTTTATCAGGAGACTAGGGGGAACGCTCAGTGGAAGGAAATTTGTGGCTCCTCACAGATTCCAGAACTTTCTGTCACCGAAATATGAGGAAAAAGTGTTTTTTGGGCCAAATTTTGAGGTTTGCAAAAGATTCTGAGTAACAGATCCTGGTGAGAGCCCCACAACTCATCCCATCCTGGATTCCCCTAGGTGGCTAGTTTTCAAAAATGCACAGGTTTGGTAGGTTGTCCTAGGTGCCCCCTGAGCTAGAGAACAAAATCCACAGCTAGGCACTTTCCAAAAAACACTGCAGTTTTTAATGTAAAAATGTGATGTGTCCATGTTGCATTTCCTGTCACGGGCATTAGGCCTACCCACGCAAGTGAGGTACCATTTTTATCGGGAGACTTAGAGGAACACAGAGTAGCAGAACAAGTGTTATTGCCCCTTGACTTTCTTTCCATTTTTGCCTTCCAAATGTAAGAAAGTGTGTAAAAAAGACTTCTATTTGAGAAATGCCCTGTAATTCACATGCTAGTATGGGGACCCCAGAATTCAGAGTTGTGCAAATAACCACTGCTTCTCAACACCTTATTTTGTGCCCATTTTGGAAATACAAAGGTTTTCTTGATACCTATTTTTCACTCTTTATATTTCACCAAATCAATTGCTGTATACTCGGTATAGAATGAAAACCCACTGCAAGGTGCGGCTGATTTATTAGCCCTGGGTACCTAGGGTTCTTGATGAACCTACAAGCCCTATATATCCCCACAACTAGTAGAGTCCAGCAGACATAACAGTATATTGCTTTCAAAAATCTGATATCGCAGGAAAAAGTTACAGAGTAAAATGTGGAGAGAAATGGCTGTTTTACCTCAATTTCATTATGTTTTTTATTTTAGCTGTTATTTTCGGTAGGAAAACTTTGCAGGATCTACACAAATGACCCCTTGCTAAATTCAGAATTTTGTCTACTTTTCAGAAATGTTTAGCATCCCGGGATCCAGCATTGGTTTCACACCTATTTCTGTCACTAACTGGAAGGAGGCTATAAAATAGTAAAAATTGAGAATGTCCCAGTAAAATGCCGAAAGTGTGTTGAAAATGTGTTTTTCTGATTCAAGTCTGAAAAGTTATGAGGGCCTAAGCGCGAACTGCCCCAAATAGCTAAAATAAGGCCTGGCACCTGAGGGGGAAAAGGCCTGGCAGCGAAGGGTTTAAAACAAAGCACTGTTGCTTTATTATTTTTAAGCCTGATCCCCCCCACCTGGGATCCCTTAAAGCCACCTGAGGGGTGCCCACTCACCAGTTTGAAGACCCCTGGTCTAGGGCAATTTGTAGCACTCCACCACTCCAACAGGGGTTGCTGCTACTGATAAGGCTTGATGGGACAGCACTCTAACTTGGGGAGATCAGGGGGAATAATAAATTGAAAAAATAAGACTTACCTGCTGCTGCCGGCCCTCCATGTCCCTCTGCTCCCGCCACCTCGGTTCCTTCTCAACTTGCTCCTTTCCGCACCCAATCCAGACGCTTCCCTCATGCTGTTACTCAGCATGAGAGAAGTGCTGGGATTGGCCTAAGCAGGCTGAAATGCTGCTCAATTAGAGAGTGGGACCCGGCACTTGGTATCCACCCAGGTGTTCAACACAGCTCGGGTGGAGAGTTCTAAGTGTTCATGTCGGTTAGGCCGGCCTAAGACGGCTGGCCAAATGGACATGCGCACTTAGAGTAGCCTCCTCCCTCTGCTGATGCAGAGGATGCTGGCCATGTCCCACCCTAGACTGGCAGACTTGCAGTGGCTGACTAAGCAGAAAAATAGGAAAAATATAATGATGATAAAATACTTTATCCTCACTTTATTTTTCTGCTTTTTACTGCCTTTCAGCAGTTGGGCAACGCTCCACCACTATAGTGGGGGGGCCGCCACTGCCCTCCAAACTTATCCTTTCTGTGAATTAGGTGCCTGTAATTGTTGCAGAGTGTTCCTCAAGCGGTGCTGCTGGCCTCAAGTGGTACTCTTGTTCCTCCCCTTACAACAAGCCAGGGTCTTCCTTTGTGAATAGAAGGCAAACCTTAAAGCTGTGTGAGTAGCAGCCATATTAAAGTACAAAACTATCTCTTCATTACAAACATTTTTACCAAATACCGGGAAAGACAGCAAGGTTAGAGGCACATTTGAAAATCATTTCTAATAGTGTGCCTTACTAGTCGATTACTTATTTATTTATTGTAATCTTGAAGAAAAATATTCAAATAAAGTATGAAAGTGTGGCCGAAATACATTTTAAGAGCAGCATATTCATACTAATATGAGACTTCTCAGGCTCCCACTGCGGACTGAGAAGTACTGCAGAAGCAACAACCGTAAGTGGCTTCCTCTTAGGCTCATGGTCCCCGTTTCTTGTAGCCTGGCAAGAGAAGCCACGAGACTATGATGGACATTTTGGATCGGGTGATGTAAAATTGCACAAAAATTTAATGTATACCAAAAAGTATGCAGTGGATTGGCGGAGGCAGCACTGCAGGCTGCTGTTTCCCCGCCCCCTGTGCGCAAATAACATCTCCAGAGAGAGCTAGTGTGTGATGTGCTGTGTCCACAGGGACACATTTTTCTTGGAAGTACACACCTCCGTATGTGGCCTCAGAGAGTTAATAGGCAAAATGTTGTCGCTCTCAGTTACTGATGCTCCACATGCCTTATGGCTGTCCTGGGGGGCTGACCCAAAGAGTGAATGACATTGGCAACAAAGCCAATGGTTGACGGGGGTGAACTCAATGTCCACTGTATGCATGCTATCGTTTGGGTTGACCCAACATTTGAATGGCACTACAATAGCTGCAAGAGGCTGGCTTCAATCTCCCTTTATGTATGTATTACTACTATAAATATGGTCTATTCTTTGTGAAAACATGATGCTGGTGAGAGTCTCTAGGAAAGACCTAAAAACAGTGATACGCTCTTTCAATATTCAAATCTGAATATTAGGCACCTGCAAAACAAGCTTCAAGCTACATGCATTCTTCACTATGGAATTGAAAACAAAACCTAGCACACACATCACACCATGTCATGTTACCTTCATTAAGATATACAATTGGAAACTCAAAATAATACGGCAGGTATTTGAATAAAAACGGATAAAAATGTTACAATAAAGGAAAACTATATTCTATCGTTTGTATGAGAAGGCTAAAAAAATGAAGCAAACACGAAGCTGGCCAATGTTTAACCAACACGCTTCAGCCACAGTCTTTGAAAAACGATGACACTCAAAACTCCTACCCCTTTGATTAAATAAACCTGTATTGGAATTCCCTCACTCAGATGAGATGAAATTCCTACACAAATGTTAATGTGAGGTACCCCTAGATGCAAAACCTGTTCATTACTAATCTAAAGGAAAACAGATGCATAAATTACCAGGAAAGAATGAGGCCAGTACTACAGCACATCAGTTGAATATGATGTCTAATTTGTAAATAAGCGTTTTTTTCATGAATGCTCCTTCCCACTCATCCGTCCCTCTATATGGATCTTCCATAAATGGGTCTTCCAAAACCACATTTCTTTCCACATTCTGAGAGTTGCATTACCCATCCTTCCACAGCACCATACTTTCCTGCGCATCCCATTGCACCTTTGATCCACCATGGTGCACCGACACATGCATCAAGTTCAAAATACTACCACCCTCCATTTTATGATAGTATGATTTTTTTCTTGAACAATCGGACAACCTGTAAAAGGCTTTTATACTTTGACCATCCTTCTCTCCCAAAAGGCACTCTGATCCTCACCCAATCTCTTTTTTCCTTTTTTTTTTGCATAGCCAATCATCCCTCCCAAAAACTACAGCACACCCTTTCCGCCAACCCTTCCAACCTGCAACCTGCCTGCTGTTCAACACTAAAAAGTTGGAAAGACCTCTTCCCTGTAGTTTGGTGTGACCATATTTTATATGTGTCGAGATGGGGCCACTCACCTGAAAAGCAGGATGTCTGCAGGGGCGATGGTATACCCCCTCGACCTCCTGGAACACCTCTCAGCACTTCCTGGTGGACACAGAAACCCCAGCAGGTGTCCCAAAAGGAAAGGGGGAGTGGAAGAAAAAGAGACAAAACACTGCCACGTCTTGCCGGTCCATCCAGGCTCCCTGTATCTTCGGGGAGGCAGGTCGTTGTTGACAGAGTGATAGTAGAGTTAGTGCATTCAACTTCCTTGAAACTGAATCTTTCTTTCTGATATGGGCACGGGAGCGGTAGAAGAACACTGGGATGCTCCAGTACTTTTCTAGGATAATAATAACTGTTGGCACAATTACTAACACTGCATTACCAAAAAAATCCAAACTGAGTACCATAACAATAAGCACTGCGACACTAGGGCTGGCTTCACAGAGATTCACTGTTGCACACTACAATTAGAGCTGTGGTTGCACTTATCATGCACAAGAAAGACAAACAAGGGCATTAATGATATCACATATAACTTTCCTGCATGCATAGGGTTAAACTAAAAGGAACAAAAACAATCCAAGAAATACAAATGTCCACTCTGGATTCAAACAGTTAGGGTGGCACAGTTTGGTTTGGTTTCACTCTGTGTGTGAAAAAACATTCAAAAAGCAAATTCCTCAAACCTGAAACACAGGCATGAATGTCACAATTTAAATCCAAGAGTTATGCTATTAGAGAAAGAAAAGTCACATAAATGCTCTTTTAAAATTGCACTGTCACTTTTTGTAGTACTTGAGCTCAAACAGATTTCCTGAAGCACATTTAGGCAAGGAACTACAATAATAATGTTGAATGTTCAGAAATGCATTTGTCTTTTCAAGATAAGCACTCTGCCAAAATACAAGGTCTGAAATACACCAGCTGTTCTAGGAAAGCGCAGAGCTCAAAGAACAAACTCCCTGGAGAATACTAGTCACTTAGTTGCAGTCTTTTCCGGAGTGCTGGAGCAATGCCTGGTGTCAGCTGGTACAGGAACGAAGAAAAGAATTGCCTCAAAAGTCCTGAATATGAGGATGACAGCAGGGGCTGGACTGCCAAATCAGATGCTGAGATCAGGAAGCAAAACAAAGCCAAGCAGGTAGGCATGCTTCACTCTGCTATTTATAGCCAATCAGGAAAGCAGTTGAGTTTCCACATGTGGATGAGTCAACATACCCAATTAGAAGCACATGTCTACACCACACCCAATTAGAAGCACGTCTACACCTGCTCACATTAGCAAACAAGCATTGGTAAAACAAGCATTGATAAAAAACAATTGTGTAACACAGCACATTATGTTTACCTAGAAACATGAAGGTTTAACCAAGAACAGAGATGTGATTTAACCCTAATCCCTGTGGATGCTGACAGATAACGCAGGAGGCACCTTGGGGATTCCTGACAGTATGCTAACACTCTGTCCTGTAATTCATTTTTCCAAATAAAACCACCATACTTGCCAAATGGACCCCTTCCTTCTACATTTGATTCAACATCTCTACCATTCCGTTGATTTCTAGGTTTTACAAACAACTTTTTTGTGCATAATGTCATATTTCTCCAAATATTCTTCTGTTTCAAATAGGGACACACCATCCCAAAACTCTACCCCATTGTCACAATTTTGTATAGAAAATGTTCTCTTTACAAAAAGTGCCCTAAGAAATGTATGACTCCTTCTGAAGTGATGTCACTGACACGGTGTAGCTGAGGCCACCTTGAGAATAAGTCCACTAACACAAAAAATAATGTCGTGCCACCTCCCCTTTTACAGGACTTATTGGACTTTTTTCCTTATGCGGGGTCATCCCCAATCTTTTTGCCTCCTGCCTCCTATTTTTTCTGACCTATTGTTGTTGGCTTTTGAACTCTGAGCACTTTACCACTGTTAACCAGTGCTAAAGTGCATATGCTCTCTGTGTACATTGTATAGTTGATTGGTTTATCCATGATTGGAATATTTAATTTACTAGTAAGTCCCTAGTACAGTGCACTAGAGGTGCCCAGGGCCTGTAAATCAAATGTTATTAGTGGGCCTGCAGCACGGATTGTGCCACCCACATTAGTAGCCCTGTAAACATGGCTCAGACCTGCCACTGCAGTGTCTGTGTATGCAGATTTTGACTGCCAATTCGACTTGGCAAGTGTACCCACTTGCTACGCCTTAACCTTCCCCTTTCTTACATGTAAGACACCCCTAAGGTAGGCCCTAGGTATCCCCATGGGCAGGGTGCAGTGTATGTTTAAGGTAGGACATATACTAATGTGTTTTACATGTCCTGACAGTGAAATACTGCCAAATTCGTTTTTCACTGTTGCAAGGCCTATCTCTCTCAACATGGGGGCTACCTTTAAATATGATTAAAGCGTAGATTTCCTTTGGGAGCAGATAGATGTGGAGTTTGGGGTCTCTGAGCTCACAATTTAAAAATACATCTTTTAGTAAAGTTGGTTTTAAGATTGTGTGTTTGAAAATGCCACTTTTAGAAAGTGGGCATTTTCTTGCTTAAACCATTCTGTGACTCTGCCTGTTTGTGGATTCCCTGTCTGTGTCAATTTGAGAGTTGGGCTGTTTGCACTTCTCTCTAGACAGTGACACAAAGGGAGCCGGGGGGTAGGCTGCATATCCTGATGAGCCATCTGTGCTAGGAGGGAGAGGAGGAGTGGTCACTTGCACCTGAAAGAGCTGTGCCTGCCCTAACACAATGCAGTCTCCAACCCCCTGGTCTGTGCTTGGCTTGGGCAAGGCAGGATTTCACAAACAAGAGAGACTCTCCTTTTAAGTAGGCCTACTTCAAAGGCCAAAATGGGTATAAGAAGGACACCCAAAACCACAGACTTTAGATCACTTCTGGAAATCAAGAGGAACCTCTGCCTAGAGAAGAGCTGAAGAGCTGAGGAAAAGTGCTGCCCTGCCTGTGACTGTGCTGTGTGGAGCTATCCTGCAGTTGCTGCTTCTGCCTGTGCAAGGGGACAAAGACTAGACTTTGCTGTGCATTCCTGCCTGTGAAGAAATCTCCATGGGCTTGTCCTGAGCTTGCCTCCTGTTGTTGAAGTCTCAGGGCCATCAAAGATTTCTCCTGCCAGCACCTGGACTCTCTGCTGAGACTCCTGCCCTGCCAAGTGGTGCCCTATCCAGTTCCTGGGGCCTTGGAAGATGAAGCTGGCAGACTAAGATTGATAATCCACGCACAGCCCTCCGTGCTGGGAAAATATCGACGCATCTTCCACGACACTGCTGAAAAACGACACGCTGACGGCTTCGCAGCAGAAATCGATGCTCCACCGGTATCGCAGCTGGAAGATCGTTGCACGTGGCTGGAGAAATGACGCGCAACACCCGCTGACGCAAACCTTGCTGTGTGCAGAAAAACTATGCAATGCCTGCCCAGACCTGAGTACTTGCCCGGATCGACGCATCGCTCTCCTGTGGAGAGGAAAAACGTTGTACGCTGATCCGACCGGAGAAGAATAAACGACACACGGTCTTGCTTGCGGGTGATCAATCAACGCATCGCTAACCTTTTTTGTTGCACACTCGCCTGTGCGTGTTATTTTGGCACTACCCTGGTACTTCTCGATGCTAACAGTGTTTTTACTGTTTACTAAAGGATTTAAGACTCTTTTGCTTTTAAAATCAATAACTTGACTTGTGTATGTTGGACTTTTGTAGTTTTGGTCTTGTTTTGTTTAGATAAATATGTCCTATTATTCTAAACCTGTGTTGTGTCATTTTGTAGTGTTTTCACTGAGTTACTGTGTGTGCTGGTACAAATACTTTACACCTAGACTTTGAAGTTAAAGCCTGCCTGCTTGTGCCAAGCTACCAAGGGTGATTCTCCTCTACCCTGACTAGAGTGAGGGTCCTTGCTTGGACATGGGGTAGCCTGACTGCCAATCAAAGACCCCATTTCTAACAGGACTCATCAAGTCCAATGCTGATTCTTCCACAGGTACCAGGTAACGCTCTGCACTGCATGGGAGGTGTGAAATAATTGAGGATTTTGTCACTCTTACAACACGTTCAACAGCCAGTTATTGCTCTTTCCACATCTAAGTGTAACCTGAGCCACCAGAATTCAAGCCTTATCCTTTCTTTCTTCTGTGCTAATCCGAGGTGTCCCCCAGAGGCTAAACATATCTGACTCTTCCTCAATTGACTTGGAGGTATCAACCGTGTACCTTTAAACTTCAGTCCATCATTCTCTGCTTATTCATCTCTTTTAATCAAATAAGCTTGATGGAATGTTAGTTGTGTCCACCCACCCCCTTCTCATAGATGTAGACAATGTCTTCAGCACTAAACATTCAACACTAAAACTAAAACATAACTGTCTGCATTGGAACATTGGAAACATTGGAAGCCTGAAACAAAGTGGCACATTTTTAAATACAAACCAATCCACGTGGGACAATAGATGGACAATCCAGTATGCAGTATGAGAAACATAGAAGGCAGCTATGCTATCGCTATGCTTCTTGAATAGATACTGTAGTGGCTTTTGCAGCACTATCTTATCACTGCTGGTCCAGAGGCCTGAGTGGCGAGAGCTTGCAAAAAAGTTAGAGGTATATTTAAATAAAATCAAGAAAAAATAGAATGAGAACTGGGCACCTTGACATGAATACTAATAATTTACAGTACTCTGCCATATTTACATCATGGCTAGTTGTCTATTTTACACCCTTAATTTAAAATCTCACACTGTCCTGATTTAATTTAAGTGGAAAGCAGGTACAATATGGAAAGCAGGCTGCACTAAGCCAGAAACACACCGAGAGCAGCACTTTGAATGTTGGCATATGAAGGGTCAAACATGCTGCATAATGGGAAAAGACTAAGCTATGAGTCCCTGAATGAAAGTGATGTTTGTTTAAAAGTCGTAACTGTCTACACGGGTGTCTGACCCTGCTACCATCTCACTGTACCAGACCTCAAAAGTGACCTTTGGAGCCTCTGCCAGACCCACCCCTTCCTCAGCCACAACTCTGGTCAAATTTAAAAGTAGACAACATCTGACCTGCCTTTATGAACCACACCTGTCTTCTGACCCCATGGCTAGATGTTTAAAATATCATATACCAATGCTGTAGACCAGTGGTAAGTGGGTGGGGCCAGAGGAAGGACTAAGTGTAATTTTTGGAGGAGGAACATGAAAAGCCGAGGCACTATGTAGGAGAGCAGAGGAGGAAGGAACAGGTTTGGGGCATAGTCACATGTGGAGGAAGCAGTGGGTGTAGACGCTGGAGGAGCAGACACACACAGACACTACTATGAACAGATAGAAAGCCTGAAGACTCATGAATGGATGGTCGATGAGATCAGTGAGAAGAATTGTGTGCAAGCAATGAAGGGGGACTTCCTCCACAAATACATGGAGTTGTTCTAACCTTAATCTAAGGAGAGCCCTTCCACATCAAACGGTTTATGCAAAGAGAACTCTGCACCTAAATGTACAGGAACGATGGAAAAAAATGCAGGATGACAACATGAAACAGTCAGGTTTGATGAGTTGGAATCTAGACACCGGATGTAAGAATGGACGTCAATTATGGCATATGCAGCAGTCAAATAGGGACACACCATCGCCAAAAAAAAATGTTTTCGGAATATCTTGCCCACGCACACCTCCTAGTGAGTACTTTAATGGTTTTATATATATCTGTATAGTATGTCTTTCTCCTTTCTGTCCTTTCCCGTAATTGTGTACGCTCATTGGCCTCACAACTTAAGTCAAGCAGCACATGCAGCTGAGGACATACATTTTATGTTAAATCTTGAACTCAGTGCTAGATTCTGATGCCAAGAGTGTTCCCTTTGCTGACTATGGAAAGAGTGACTTTTCTTAGCAACTGATTTACATTCAGGGACATAGGTATTTTATTGGTGCCCCCAATAATAACACTTGTGCAGGCTCCATAACTAGAACCCATTACTTCCCCTCCAATTCATAGTGCAGGAATGAGCTTACAAGCGATGTGCAAGAAGACACTCTGGAGTGTGAATATTGACACTTCGAATGCTGCACAACAATGTGGCTTTTGCACAGAATAAAGGCCATTTCAGATTCCCTGTCTGAGGATTAGCCCTGAGGCTGTATATACTTTGGTCTGTATCCTACATTAAGCCCGAATCCCAGCCTGAAGCACTAAATTGGCCAAAACAGATTTAACTTTCTGGATAGCCTTGTTACAAGATTTATCCAGGCATAGATCATGCTTCTGAATTGTGTGACAGCTAATACACATTCCTATAGGGTGCTCTGTTAAAGAGAGTGTTGTCTGTTAATAGTAAAAAGCCATGTTAGGAATTCTGAAATGTTTCTCCTGCAAACTGGGTGCCTGCCCCATAATTTATGATCCTTGAAAATATGTTCTGAAACCACCCTCCAATAGCTAGTTCCTTGTGAGCGCTTCTGTCTTGAAAGAAGCTCTGCAGTCTAGCTCAGAGCAGGTATCTGAACAGGGCTAGGGTTTGTGGTTCTAGTTTCCACAATGTTAGAACTAAGCTTTGGGACCTGATGAGCTCCACCATTGAGCCCTGCTTGGAATATTTTTTGCAGAACTGCTGGAGTTGAGGTACCTGAACGTGAGGAACAGAGCCCCACTGAACTGAAGCCTCCAGGGAGAATAACTTGAGTGGAAGCCTTGGAGCTCCAAACACATGCTGCCCAATCTGCCTGACCTTAACTTCAAAAGCGGGTGTACCAATATACCTACCACCAGACGGTGAAGGATGCATTGGACTATCAAAAGATGATCATAATACATCTGTTGGGTTATCAATGGATGCCACCCGATGATGTGTACTCATCCTCAGCCTGCCCAATTTTGTGGGAACCTTCATCAGATGTTTTAATAAACCTAACAGGGGAACACCTGATTATTCCCATTCCCATAGATTCCGAGCTGAGACTGATCACGCTGATTCTGAAACTACATGAACCGTCTCTCGGTGGCAAATGGTTCCAGAGGAGATCAAATTTAAAGATGTTGTTGGCCCTGAACCTTGGAACCAGTTTCACTGGTGTCTGCTAGGAACCATCGAGTCTAGTGGGTGCCTCCACCACTGACACTTCGTTATGAAAATGAAACAAGAGCCCTAACGTTTACTGTTCCATCGGGGACTTACTTTTGGGTCTGCTTTCAGTGTTAAGCCCACTCCCAGGAGCACTCGGATCATTTATTTTGAAGGCCTGTTTGAGCTGTAATTCTTCTCGCTGGCATCGTGCCCAGCGGCCGATGTGTCCTCTCACAGGTTGTCTTACAGCTCTGTTAACTGGACATTGAAACTTTAACTTTGGAGCCAGATTCTTTTAACCAGCAAAATGGTGGATTTCAGAGTTCCAGTTCATTTTTCTGCAATGGGTTTGGGGCCAATTTGAAATTTTAGGAATATTCTCAGCAACCTGGTCTCAAACCACTGTGGTGTTCAAGTTTGGAACCTAGTCGTCTGAGAAACTGAAACAAAGAGAAATATAGCATAGTTGTCTGGCACCTAGACTCACGGAGAAGCTAAAAGTACTAGGAGCAGCGGAAGTGGCAGGATATACTTGTTGTCCCTCAGTGAAATCACAGGGTAGACAGACTGTCCTCACCTCAACACTTCAACAGCCTTCTGTCTCCTATGGAGGGCTCAGGGAGCAGGGCATTGAGTGGAAACTAAAATAAACTTTTAAAGCTCTGGTTACTTTTTGTTTCTGCCTCTTTCTAGCAAGGGCAGAGCAATGGTACCAAAATACCAAGGCAATTTTCCCTTCCATCTCCCATGCTCATAAGTCCAACACTCTACTTGTCAGGTCCCTTAGGCCCTTGCCTAGGCACCCTCAATTTCAGGATTTTCATTTCTCTTTCTCATATTAAGTTATCTAATTGCCTTCTTTGTTGTCCTTGCTTTGCCTTTAAGCATATTTTCCCAGTATTGTGTCTTAATATAGCCAAGCTCCAGATCTGTGCTTTAACTTATCACTCAACACCTTGCAATTACGTTTTCAATTTCATACATGCTCTCCACTTGTCTAACCTTTCTACTGCTACAAGTTTAATGGGAATCCTAAACTGAGCTCTCTTTGAATTAACCTGAAAGACCCCTTTGATTGAAACCATTAAATAAAAGGTTTGCCAATTTAAAACCACATGCATAATGTTTATAAATCTGCAACTGAAACTTTATCTAAAATGTTCCTGAAGTCTGCAGAGTTACACATTTGATTTCCTGTAATTTCCTCTACAGCTTGAGGAAAAAGATATCTTTCAGGGGTAAATGGGGATTTGCTCTTGAGCTGAAATTACAGATGGTGAGATGAATCTGTACTTATTCTCTACAAGAATTTCGCTAGTAATTTGTGTGGGGGAAAAAATCCACATTTCACAATGTTTAAGCTTGGAAAAGGGGTAAACATGCTATTGTCCATAATTCTGAAGTGCAGAAGCAACAATCATGTAATAATACCATGCCCGGTAAAAAGTTCACTCAGTATCGGTATTTCCAGGAGAGATATTGCCACAACAAATCATGGGGCATTCAGAATAATTTGTAGAGTTTGCTGGAAGCCTCAGGTTCCTGTGAAGAGAACTGCAGTACCAGAAGGAAAGAGAACAGCGTGGGCAAGAAAATATCTGTCTCTGTGAGTTTTAAGCAACAAGCACAAAGGGCCCTATAGATAGCTTGGTCCTAGTCTATATTAAAACTTATAGGCCCTCATTATAACATTGGTGGTAAAAAACACCTACCGCCATGGCGACGGCTGCCAAAAGCCAGTCGCCACGGCTACCAGCCGTCCGCCATATTATGAACACAGCTGGATTTCCGCCAGAAGGATGGCGGAAATTCGGCTGTGGCCATGCTGGCAGATGGCGGTATCCAAATGTTTTGCCTAAAATTCCATCTGTTTCTAAAAGGCCTGGTGAAATAGTTCTTCCTCAACCTCAGTTAAGAGTGGCGCTGCTTCCCATAGCAGCACCACTCCAGTAGACTGCCGCCGTCTGTATTATGAGAATTAAAACAGCCTGGCGATGTTCTGCTGGTGGACGCTGCTGCTGGCAGCAGCGCCCCGTCTCCAGCTGGAGGACCCCCTGGATCCAGGTAAGTGGGTGCTCCGACAGGGGAGGGGGTGGGGGGTGTTGTGTGTGTGTGTGTGGGGAGGGTGTATGTCTGTGCGTGCGTGTATGCGGGTGTGTGTTGCATGTTGTATGTGTGTGCATGTCTGGAGGTGTGAGTGCGTGTATGTTGAGTTGTGTGAATGAATGTCTGTGTGTATTTATGTAAGTGTGTGCGGATGTGTGTGTGAATGGATGTGTACATGCGTTGATGAATGTGGGAATGGGTGTGTGTATGCGTGTGTGCGTATGTGAAGGGAGGGGCGTGTATGAAGGGGGTCTGGAGAGGAAGGGGGGTGGGGGAACCTCTGGACGGGGAAGTGGGAAGACCCCTATCAGTGACAGGGAAGGGATTCCCTGTCACTGATAGTGCCTACCACCTTGTTTTTTGTGGCGGTAAGGAAGCCATGAAAACCATGGTGGTAGGCGGGGTCATAATCCCGCAGACGGTCAAGTGATGGCCGCCGGGCTGGAGATTGATGTCTCCAGCCCAGCGGCTGTTACCGCCGTGGCGGTCGGTGTGGTACATTGCCACCAATGTCATAATACGGAGGAAAGTACCACCAGCCTGTTGGCAGTACTTTCCTCCATATTACCGCCGACCGCCGGGGTCATAATGACCCCCATATTTCTCATTTATTGTCCTCAATAACTTAAACTGCAAAGGCCGTCAAGCCCTTCAAAAAATGGCTCATGTTACACACACCTGCTGGAGAGAGAGGTAGTTGTGATTGAAGTCAACAGCTGCTCTGGTTCAAATCATGCATCTTTTCAATGACACCCACTCATCGACAAGGAGTAAATTAAAAAACAAACCATAGCAGTCAACTAGGGAATCTAGAAGCAGCAGGGTTGTTAAAACTCAGGGGCATATTTACAAGAAAGTGGCGCATCATAGATGATCACCACTTTTCTTGCGCCCCCCTACCGGCACCTAATGACACCATGGTAGCACTGTGTTTGTGCTATGGTGCACAATGGCGGGCCCTTAGGCCAATAGCGTCAGAATTTTTGATGCTATTGTGGCGCTTTGTTGCACTAACAAACATTCTTAACTGAGGTTGAGGAAGAACTATTTCACCAGACCTTTTAGAAACAGATGGAATTTTAGGAAAAACATTTGGATTCAGTTGTAATACAATTTTGTCCGGGAATATCCTTGAGAATGGCTCCAATATTAAGGAAGACCCAAATTCCTCCATTATGTTGGCTGATGAATGGTCACTAAAAAGCACTTTTAACATAAAAAACTTGACATCTACCTCTTCCAACTTCTCAAATGGAGATAGTTGCAGAGCCCTTATACTTTTGGTAGGTCCCAAGAAGGTATGGGCCACAATAATCTCGGTCTTTTCAGAAAAACAATGTGCATCAATCTTGAAACTAATGGCTCAAGTGTTTTCAATTGAGGACTTTTGAATGGTCTCATTGCTTCCCACTCGGGGAGCAGTGTTGGATTAGCCAGACACAAAGAAAACCCATCTAATTAAGTCTAAAATCTTGACAAGTTCTATTGAAACTGAGTCACAAACTTCCTCTTTACACCACTTGACAAATGAGACCAAGTGACTAGAATGTGTTTTCAGCATAGTCAGACGTCTGGAAGTTTTTAGTAGTTCCACCATCTATGTAGAACAAGCCTCACTCACAAGGTTTTACCTCCCTAAAGCCAGGACTGAAGGTGTACATTCTTTATCATTACCAGAGAAAGAAGTGTCCCCTTCAGAGGGTACTGATGAAGAACAGGAATCTCCCAATGAAGTTTCTGAGCCATCTCCAACAACATTGGTTAGGTTAGTTGTTGTTCTATAGCGCATAGCTACCCGATCGAGCCACCCAGTGCTTAATGCAACAACCACTAAGGTTTCCTGTGATCTTGTGGAAGTAACTGGTAACTAAAAGAGGTACTTTTAAAAAACGTTTTCTGAAAAATCCGTCAGGTTTTTTACTTCTGAGGGAAAGAGGAAGGCTATTCCATAGTTGGGTGCCAAGTAAGTGAAGGAACGACCACCACCTCTTGCTTTTCTGGGTCTAGGTACTGACAGGAGTTTTAAACTGACAGAATGAGGTCTCTCCTGGGAACATATGAGGTAAGTAGGTTTCTAATGATGGGTGGGCCTTTTCCATACAGTGCTCTGACAGCAATGCACAGAACCTTCAAATTGTTTCATTTTTGGACCAGCACAGAATGCAGTGCTGCCAGGGCTGGCCTGGCAAATTCATGTTTAGGTATTTTGAGCAGAACTCTGACTGTATCATTCTGTATCACTTGCAGTCTTCTAATTATGCATAATCTACTTTTGAAATGAGACTGCACAACAACTCTCCTGGTGGATGGAGGTAGTAAATAAAGGAGTCTTCTTAAGGATCTAAGAGCTTTAGCAACTTAGAACTGTTACTGCCTACCACAAGCATTTCAGATTCATCGCCATTAAATTTGAGGCTGCTGGCACCAATGCAGTCTGTCAGCTCATTAAGACATGTTTCAAGGAGGGTGGAGGATTTGGCTGATTTTGGGTGTAAGAACCATGATGATCTGCATGTCATCTGCATTTGACACTATGGCGAATCCATGCTATTGTACGATTTCTGCAAGGGGTGACACATACAAGTTAAAAAGCTTGGGACTAAGAGAGGATCCCTGTGGGACCCCATACTGGAGGGATATAACTATATAATATAACTCACCTTCACACACCTGAAAACTTCTGTTGGTCAGAAACACTTTCAGCTATTTAATGGCATCACCTGTGATTCCCACTTCCTCCATCCTGTCTATGAGTGTGGGATGTGATACAGTGTTGATTGCCACACTCAGGTCCAGCATAATCATGGCCACTGGGCCACCCTGATCTAAGATTGCCTTAAGTTCCTCAGTCGCTATCACTGTGCTGCTACCTGTCCTGAAACCTGTCTACATAGGATGCAGAATATCCTGGGATTCCAGAAAGCTAGACAGGAGCTTATTAACATGCTTCTCTAGTATTTTGCTAGCTACTGGAAGCAGTGAGATTGACCTATAGCTCTCTGCTAACAAGGGATTTGCTGCTGATTTTTTTAGAAGAGGTTTTACCAATGCATGTTTCCATTTTTGTGGGATGGAGCCCATTTCCAAAGAATGAATGAGTATGTTCTGAAGAGTAGCCATGAGGGTGGGACCACTCTGAACTAGATCATCAAAGGGCACCAGATCTGCAGGGGATGCTGACGTAATAGAACTGAGGATGGTTTCCATATCTACCTGATTCAGAACAGGGGAGGCCGACAGAGTGGGACCTAACCTCTGTATCCCCGGGAAAGTCTTAATGGCATAAGGCATTGGTAATAGATTTAGAGTTTTTTTTTACTTTCTCAAGAAAAAGGGTTGCTAACAAGTCGCATTGTTCGATAGAAGGTGGGGGGCTTGTAGAACAAGAAGGGAAACTCATTAAATGTTTTACAATCTTGAATAATTCTTTCAGGGCGCTGGGTGTGCTTTCTATTTTTTCCTTAAAATGGTCACATCTTGTCTGCCATATGGCTTTCTTGTAGTCCTTTTAGGTCAGTCCATTTAAAGTTTTGTGTTCTTCATTATATGTTTTCTTCCATTCTCTTTCCCTTTTCTTTCTCTCATTTTTCCACCTGATTAATTCTGGTGTATACCACGGGGCCCTTACTTATAGTTTGATATGTCTAGGGACTTTAAGGGGAATGTCAGACTCTAGTGTGTCTGTAAGCACGTTCTCAAAACTAATACATCTGTCCGGTGTGTCTCCCTTCAGAATGGGAGTTAAAACCTTCAGTGCATCCTGCCATTCCCTCCGATTGAGCTTAGACCAGAGTCTTTTAGGTTTTAGAGGCAGTGGCTGTCTGGCTATTGTTTCTAAAACTTCAAGACCAAAGGGGATTATGAAATGATCAGACCAAGGTATAGAGAGGGCCTCATCTGCAGCCAACTTATTAAGATTTGTGAGCTCTGGATCAAGAAAATGCCCTTTTGCGTGGGTATATGTTTTTACAATTGGGTGAAATTAAACTGCTTTGATATCGTGGATTAAGAGTTTTGCATTTTCACAGCCTATTTCATCAATGTGAAAATTGAGATCTCCAAATAGGGTGAAGTAACTTACCAGATGCTGTATTCAGCCACTAACTCAGGTAGAGCTGCTCTAGATTGGGAGACTGATCCAGGAGGGCAGTAAACTATGAATCCAGACAAAGTAAAAGTCGGGCTCACCTCTAAAGTGAACTGAAGACTCTCACAGCCATGTATATCGTTGGGTGTAAAAGTAGCAACAAATTCCTCTTAATATATATAGCCACGCCCCTCGCTTCTCTGTTTTGACTTGCTATGAGATAGCTGGATGGAAGGGCCAATGCACTGTCTAGGGTTGACTTGTTCGTAAGCCAGGTTTCTGTTAAAAACATAGCGCCCAGTCTCATTTCCTCTATAAACATCAACATCTCTACACTGTGCTTGGGGAGGGATTTGCATTCAGGGGGGACATTTGTGTTATGTAATGAAAGTCCTGTGCTTTAGCTCCATTAGTCTTACCAGTGGGTGTACTCTTGCAGCTTCCCTTCCAACTGCAATTTGGGATGCTAAGGGTAAATTGTCGACCTGCAGTGTTTTCCTAAAATTGTTCTTTAAGGAGTTGTTTATTGGAAACAGTTCCTCTGACGGGTAAAATTGACCCATCTTGAAAAGAGCAGAGTTTCTGGTCCTGGCCGGATGTGGACAGGCGCAGATAAACTTGGAATTCAAGGATGTCTCTCCCACCCTGGGATTATAAGAATCACTAATGTCCCCTCCTCATTAATCTTTTGTAATAACCTAGAGATCATGGGAATCAGGGGAAAAACATAGTCAGGTCCGGTGTGCACCTGAACAACATTGCATCCAGCATCCAAGCTTCTGGACATGGAATAATCACGCAAAAGCATGGAAGCAGGGCATTCTGGTTGGAACAAAACAGATCTACTGTTGAGGACCCAAACCTCCTCTGCAGCTGCCAGAATAAATCTCTTCTCAAGGACAACAAACTAATCGAAGGAAATCTTCAACTGAGGTCATCCGCTGTCCCATTCTCTCTCCTTGGAAGGTAAACCATCCTCAGAGAACAGAGATTGTGATCCGCCCAACTGCAAAACTCCTGTGCCAGAAGCTATAAGGATTGAACCTTGCACACCCCTTGATGATTCAAGTATTGCACTACCACCTTGTTGTCTGACATTACCTGGACATGATGGCCTTGTAATTGTGGGGTAAACTCCCTCAATGCTAGCAGTATTGCTTTAGGTTCCCTGAAATTTGATGAACAAGAAGCCTGAAGGGCTGACCACCTACCCTGAGTTGTGCAAGGCTCCTAGGTTGCACCCCACCCCAGTTTGCTGACATCCATTGTCATCATCCATTGTACCTTCTTGGCAATTACATGAAATGGAAGACCTCTGACACACCTCCTGGGCATGCTGAATTGCCTTTGAAAGAGATGAAGCAGAATGAGCAAGTCATCAAACCAAGGAAAGACATGAATCCCCCATTCCATGAATGACTCCCACCAAAGGAACTAACACTTTAGTAGACTCCCTTGGTGAGGAAGAAAGCCCAAATGAGAGCAACAAAATATGAAGATGTTGATTGCTCCCATAGAACCTGAGCAACATTTCAAGCTGAAGTGGACTGTCACATGCAGGTACGTGTCCATGAAAACGAAGGATGCAAACATATCTCCCTGATGAAGAAAAAACAATATTTCTTGTAGAGTGATCATTTTGAACCTCACATGGGGGATATAGAAATTGACACACTTAAGATCTAGAACAGGCCTGAAATCTCCTGAATGCTTTTTGACTAGAATTAATAATGAATATGCTCCTTGCCCTATCTGTTGCACAAACACTGGAGTTATTGTATTGTTTGACAACAGGCATTGAACACCATACCATCCAAAAGTGCTTTTGTTTTTATCTGATTCCATCGAATCGATGTAAGATGGAAAAACTCTGGTGGAGGGGTTTTGAAAGAAATCTTGTAACCCTTCTGCACTATATTGATTACTTACTGGTCTGATATTGATTTTTTCTACACATCCAGAAACCAAGAAATACTACCTCCTACTGGCATACTCATATAGTCAAGATTTTGTGGTGGACTAAGACCCTTCACCAGGCTGGTGAGACTAGATCTTGTCTGAGAAAGGGGTCCCCTGGTCAAACACCCTAACTTTAGAGGGCTGATTTGATTTGTTTGATAAGATGACCATAATGCTCTTTTGTATACAAAAAAACTACTTTTTTTTAGGTCTTGTAGTGCCAGAAGTTTGCAATCTTCAGCAGATCTCTTGATCATCTTCTCTACTAGAGCCCCAACAGCAAAGCTTTCTTGCTGAAAAAGGAATCTTCATTAAAAGGGACTTCTGTGGAACGTCTGCTAACCATATTTGTCTTTTTACCTGGATGAAAGAACCTGCTGTAAATGCTGTTACATTTAGAGAATCATAAGTAATGGCCGACAACGTTTTAATTGCATTCTCGATAGGTTAGTTGTCATATCAGTCCCTTCCTCCATCAACTCAGCCAGGGACTAAAAATCCTTCAACAATGATCACTTAGCATATGAATATATACATTTGTGGTTGTGTAAGTGTGCTTTACCACTGCATTTAATCTCTTGTCCACCAGATCTGTTGAGGTTGGGTCCTCTAGTATGATGGTTCCTTGTGAGGCTAACCATACCATCAAGGAATCCACCAAAACCACCATAGTGTCCTCATTAGTAAAGTCATGGAAAATATATCTCCTAGTAAGATATCTAGGAAAAGCACCTTTAACCACAATGTTCCACTCGTTCTTCACCACTTCCCTTATACAGGAAGAAGCGGTAAGTGACTGAGGCTCCTTTCTTTGATACTGTAGAAGAAAATCACCACTTTCCTGTGAAACTTAGGTTTCAGGTAATTCCAAATTACTCTCAATATGCTACTGGACCTCGTTCAACTCCTGGCATTGGACTTATCTTCCGTTTACATCCTCCTCCTCCTCCTCATTTTCTATAGGAGTGGAGTCCAACTTTAATTTCTTGTTAGATGAAGGAGTACCCTTCTCCTTAAAAGCCGCAGCCACCGTAGATTGAATCATCTGCTGAATTTTTGCTATAGATGGAGGCCACTGAAGCTCTGCTTGACCCTCAGTGTTGTGGGTCTTCTCTTGCGTTTTAGAAACGACCTCCATATTGCTCTGCAACCAGAGGTCTCAACAACTGAGGCTTTGTTTCCTGTCCTTCTATTGTCGTCAGACATTGAAACTGACAAGAAGGATGTGTTCAGCATTTTGGCTAGCAACTACAGTAAAGGGTTTATGATGGAATCAAGCATGCCTGAACCACACATGCCTTAAGAACGTGTTCACAACAACGACCGACTCTTTACAATGCATACCTTTACCACGCATGCCTGTACCACGAATCTGGTTTAAAAGCATGTTTGATACAGGAACATGAGTGGCAAATTGTGGCCCGCACTGCTCCCTTACACCTGATACCATACTCTGCAATCCACCCCGCCCCAGCCCTTAAACTGCTCCTTCTACCCCCTACCCTGAGCCCTACACCCCCTCCCTCAGCCCTAATACCGACCCTGCCCTGTCCTAAAATCTACCCAGACCCCATCCCCTGCCCTGAACCCTAAAAGCTACCCCACTCTATCTTAAAAACGACTCCGCCCCACCCTGAACGCTAAAACCTACCCGGCGCCTGTCGTAAAAACTACCCCCGAACGCCCTGCCCCCACCCTGAACCCTAAAACCTACCCCACCCTGTCCTAAAAACTAACCGGATCCCCCCGCCCTAAGCCCTAAAACCTACCCCACCCTGTCCTAAAAACTACCCCGACTCCTTTTCCCCTCCCTAAACCCTGAAACCCCTCCCGCCCTCTCCGAAAGACTACCCCGACCCCCCACCCTGAACCCTAAAACCTACCTCGCCCTGTCCAAAAAATTACCTCGGTCTCCCTCCACCCTGAGCCCTAACACTGACCCCTTTAAAAAAAAAAAAAAAACACCCTCCCAAAACACTGGCCTTCCCCACCAAGCTCTCTGACCCCACCCTGTCTTTAAAAATTCCCCTCAACCACAGTTCCACTTACCCAACTGCTGTGTTCCTCTCCCATCTGTTCCGGATGTGTGCCTGATGCACGCATATGCATGGTGCCTTAACCACTCATTTGCATGGTTCAGGCACATGTGTTGTTCAAGGAAGCGTGGTAACGCTTGCGTGGTTCCGGCCTGGGTGATTCTGGATGCATAATAAAGGCTGTTTTCCACAATAAAGCACTCAAGAGCCATGCGCCTCAGTCCAGTGCTGACAGGTTGTGACTCTTTGAGTAGCTTTGAGTCTACTCACAAAAGGCTCACTTGAACTATGCATACCTACTAGAGCAGGGTTTCTTCCAGGGCAGAAACGTGCCACCACACACCTCTGTACGCTTAACCCCTACGGTGCCTTGGACGAGGTGATCTCGTCCAAGGCATCGGTTCCCCTTCCACTCCCGACCCCCCCACCCCCACAGAGGGCCTCCTCCATCGCAGCTTCCAGCGCGATCGAAAGAGAGGAGGCCGGAGAGGCTTCAAAGAGAAGGAAAGGAATTTCCTTCCCTTTGAAGTCTCTCTGAGTGTTTCAAAAGCCGACTAGACACCAGGGATATTTTTATTTAATTAGTAACTGGCATAAGGGAGCGACCCCTTGGGCAAGGGTCGCTACCAGGGGGGGCATTTTTTTGGAAGGCCTTTTCTGCCCCCCCCCGGGGGCAGATCGGCCTATTATTAGGCCGATCTGCCCCCGAGGGGGGGCAGAAACCTCTAGGCACCAGGGATCATTTTTTTGTTTTTTGTTGTTTTTGTTTTGTTTTGTTTTTTTACAGGTGGGGAGCGACCCCTTAGGCAAGGGTCGCTCCCCTAGGGGGCAAATTATATTTACGCCATTTCTGCCCCCCTTGGGGGCAGATTGGCCTATTTTTATGAGGGCAATCTGCCCCCAAGGGGGACAGAAACCACTAGACACCAGGGAGTTTTTTTTTTTTTACATGAATTTCACGCAAGGGGAGCGACCTCTTAGGCAAGGGTCGCTCCCCTGGGGGAAAAATTTATTTTAGGCCATTTCTGCCCCCCCTGGGGGCAGATCGGCCTATTGTTATTAGGCCGGTCTGCCCCTGGGGGGGGCAGAAACCTCTAGGCGCCAGGGCAAATTTCTTTTTTTGTCTTTTTTTTTTTTTTGTTTGTTTTTGTAGAGATGGGGAGCGACCCATAAGGCAAGGGTCGCTCCCCTGGGGGCAAATTGTATTTAGACCATTTCTGCCCCCCTTGGGGGCAGATCGGCTGATTTTAGGTCAATCTGCCCCCAAGGGGGCAGAAACCACTAGGCACTGGGGATTTTTTTTTTGCGCCAATCTCACACAAGGGGAGCAACCCCGTAGGCAAGGGGCGCTCCCAGGGGAGGGTTGAGGGGGTGGGGGGCAAATCTATTTTAGGCCATTTCTGCCCCCCCTGGGGGCAGATCGGCCTATTGTTTTTAAGCTGATCTGCCCCCAGGGAGGGCAGAAACCTCTAGGCGCCAGGGCACATTTTTTTTTTGTGTTTTTTTTTTTTTTTTTTTTTTTTTTAGAGATGGGGAGCGACCCATTAGGCAAGGGTCGCTCCCCTGGGGGGCAAATTGTATTTAGACCATTTCTGCCCCCCTTGGGGGCAGATTGGCCGATTTTAGGGGATTTTTTTTTGCGCCAATGTCACGCTAGGGGAGCGACCCCGTAGGCAACAGTCGCTCCCGGGGGGGCATATTTATTTTAGGCCATTTCTGCCCCCCCTGGGGCCGGCTGAGCTAGAGGCCAAAATCCACAGGTAGGCCCTTTGTAAAAAACACCTCTGTTTTCTGTGAAAAAATGTGATGTGTCCACGTTGTGTTTTGGGCCATTTCATTTCGTGGGTGCTAGGCCTATCCACACAAGTGAGGTATCATTTTTATTAGGAGACTTGGGGGAACGCTTGGTAAAAGGAAATTTGTGGCTCCTCTCAGATTCCCGAAGTTTCTGTCACCGAAATGTGAGGAAAACGTGTTTTTTTAGCCACATTTTGAGGTTTGCAAAGGATTCTGGGTAACAGAACCTGGTCAGAGCCCCACAAGTCACCACATCTTGGATTCCCCTAGGTCTCTAGTTTTCAAAAATGCACAGGTTTGGTAGGTTTCCCTAGATGCCGGCTGAGCTAGAGGCCAAAATCTACAGGTAGGCACTTTGCAAAAAACACCTCTGTTTTCTGTCACAAATTGTGATGTGTCCACGTTGTGTTTTGAGGCATTTCCTGTCACGGGCGCTAGTCCTACCCACACAAGTGAGGTATCATTTTTATCGGGAGACTTGGGGGAACGCTGGGTGGAAGGAAATTTGTGGCTCCTCTCAGATTCCAGAACTTTCTGTCACCGAAATGTGAGGAATACGTGTTTTTTTAGCCAAATTTTGAGGTTTGCAAAGGATTCTGGGTAACAGAACCTGGTCAGAGCCCCACAAGTCACCCCATCTTGGATTCCCCTAGGTCTCTAGTTTTCAAAAATGCACAGGTTTGGTAGGTTTCCCTAGGTGCCGGCTGAGTTAGAGGCCAAAATCTACAGGTAGGCACTTTGTAAAAAACACCTCTGTTTTCTGTCAAAAATTGTGATGTGGCCACCTTGTGTTTTGGGGCATTTCCTGTCGCGGGTGCTAGGCATACCCACACAAGTGAGGTATCATTTTTATCAGGAGACTTGGGGGAACGCTGGGTGGAAGGAAATTTGTGGCTCCTCTCAGATTCCAGAACTTTCTGTCACTGAAATGTGAGGAAAACGTGTTTTTTTAGCCAAATTTTGAGGTTTGCAAAGGATTCTGGGCAACAGAACCTGGTCAGAGCCCCACAAGTCACCCCATCCTGGATTCCTCTAGGTCTCTAGTTTTCAAAAATGCACAGGTTTGGTAGGTTTTCCTAGGTGCCGGCTGAGCTAGAGGCCAAAATCTACAGGTAGGCACTTTGCAAAAACACCTCTGTTTTCTGTAAAAAAAATTGATGTGTCCACGTTGTGTTTTGGGGCATTTCCTGTCGCGGGAGGTAGGCCTACTCACACAAGTGAGGTATCATTTTGATTGGGAGACTTGGGAGAACATAGAATAGCAAAACAAGTGTTATTGCCCCTTGTCTTTCTCTACATTTTGTCCTTCCAAATATGAGTGTGTGTAAAAAAGACGCCTATTTGAGAAATGCCCTGTAGTTCACATGCTAGTATGGGAACCCCGGAATTCAGAGATATGCAAATAACCACTGCTCCTCAACACCTTATCTTGTGCCCATTTTGGAAATACAAAGGTTTTCTTAATAGCTATTTTTCACTCTTTATATTTCAGCAAATGTATTGCTGTATACCCGGTATAGAATGAAAACCCACTGCCGGGTGCAGCAAATTTATTGGCTCTGGGTACCTAGGGTTCTTGTTGAACCTACAAGCCCTATATATCCCCGCAACCAGAAGAGTCCAGCAGACGTAACAGTATATTGCTTTCAAAAATCTGACATTGCAGGAAAAAGTTACAGAGTAAAATGTAAAGAAAAATTGCTGTTTTTTTCACCTCAATTTCAATATTTTATTTTTTCAGTTGTTATTTTCTGTAGGAAACCCTTGTAGGATCTACACAAATTCCCACTTGCTGAATTCAGAATTTCATCTTCTTTTCATAAATGTTTAGGTTTCTGGGATCCAGCATTGGTTTCATGCCCATTTCTGTCAATGACTGGAAGGAGGGTGAAAGCACAAAAAATCGTAAAAATGGGGTATGTCCCAGTAAAATGCCAAAATTGTGTTGAAAAATTGGGTTTTCTGATTCAAGTCTGTCTGTTCCTGAAAGCTGGGAAGCTGGTGATTTTAGCACCGCAAACCCTTTGTTGATGCCCTTTTCAGGGAAAAAACCACAAGCCTTCTTCTGCAGCCCATTTTTCCCATTTTTTTGAAAAAAAAGAAATTTTCACTGTTTTTTGGCTAATTTCTTGGCCTCCTTCTGGGGAACCCACAAAGTCTGGGTACCTCTAGAATCCCTAGGATGTTGGAAAAAAAGGACACAAATTTGGCGTGAGTAGCTTATGTGAACAAAAAGTTATGAGGGCCTAAGCACGAACTGCTCCAAATAGCCAAAAAAAGGCCTGACACAGGAGGGGGAAAAGGCCTGGCAGCGAAGGGGTTAAAGTATACCCTATATGAATCCACTAGAGCAGGACTTCTCTCTAAGACAATGGGTCTGCTATACCAAGACCTCTCCTGATTCAAAGTTTCACTTAACTGGGACTTGTTTAAAGGTTCTCTGCAGAAACTAAAAATTGGAATGGGGAGGAAGTAGAACTTCCTTTTGTGTAAAGTATAAATAAAAAGGAAGCACGCCATCTTGGGGAAGGATGGGAGCATCTAGATTGTACTTTTTTCTGCTTTAAAAAGTTATGTACGTAGCTAAGGGCCAGATGTAGAAAGAAAAACTTTTGCGACTTGCAAATTGCGAGTCATACCGACTCGCAAATTGCAACTCGCAAAAGTGCATGCAGAAAGGTGTCTCAGACACCTTCTGCGACTCGCTATGGGGTCGCAAAGACACACCTCATGAATATTTATGAGGTGGGTCGCAAATTGCGACCCCATAGCGAGTCCCTGCACTCACAGGGATGGTGGCCTGCTGGAGACAGCTGACCTCCATGTCTGTGACTGCTTTTTTTAATAAAGCAGTTTTTTTTTTTGAATTGCAGCCCGTTTTCCTTAAAGGAAAACGAGTTGCAATTCAAAAAAATAATGAAACCATTTGTTTTCATTTTTTCAGAGTAGGCAGTGGTCCATTGAACCACTGCCTGCTCTGAAAAAATATTTTCAGCGACATTCACAAAGGGGAAGGGATCCCATGGGGACCCCTTCCCGTTTGCGAATGCGTTACCACCCACTTCAAGTGGGTGGTAACCGCGAGTTGGTGTGCGACCGCTTTCGCGGTCACAAAGCAACTCAGCATGGCGATGCGGTCGCAAATAGGAAGGGAACACCCCTTCCTATTTGCGAGTCGGAATCACATTTTGCGAGTCGGTACCGACTCGCAAAATGTGACTCTGCATCGCGATGGCCGTTTTGCATGTCGGAAACTGCGTTTTTCGCAGTTTGCGACATGCAAACCGGTTGCTACATCTGGCCCTAAAACGCACATAATAACGACTGTGGCGAATAAGATGGTCGAGGAGATAATACTGTGGAGTCCAAAAATTAGACCACCCCTATTTCCTCAGAAAATGAGTGGGATGTGGCATGGAGATATTAAGTGCAATCACTGCGTGCCAGAAGAGGGAGGAGTTTGTAGTTTTCTCTCAGCTTGCAACTCACAGAGAGTTTCCTAGGGTGTGCGAAGCTTCTCTATCAAAGTTCACGTTATATAATAAATACATGGATACCCGACAGTAAGTTAACAATCCTAACAGTTGGTGCATTAAACCCACAATGTTTATTACAGACAAAGCCACTGTCACGCGAGAAACTTAACACAGTGCTGTTTTTTCCTGGGAGTCAGAATTCACAAAGTTTCAGAGAAACGTTGGTGTATCTTTCATTGTTTATCATGTGGCATAACAAAAATAATCTTTAAAGTACTGAGAATGTCAATAATTATATACTTGTGAAGGGAAAATATCAACAGGGATTTCGTTTGAGGTCACAGGGACCATTTTACTTTTTGCTAGAACATAGGTTGTTTACTCCACGGATGCAATAATAGATTAGCAGTGAAATACATTTTAGGGTGCAATTACCCTGCAATCTTTAAGTACTTTCAGTCTACCATTAACATTCATTGTATTTTTAAAATTAGTCAGAGTAGAAAGAGTCGATCTTACTACTATGTCATATCACAGTCAAAGGGAAGAATACACACGAGAGTCAAAGCACTAACTACATAATCAGAATATTGCACTGCACCAAATCCAGATTTCCTTGGTAAAATGTCATACAATCATTCTGTTTACAATCATTCTGTTTGAAAAGAAACACAGGTTGGCAAAAAGGTTTAGGGGCCTAGCACTTTTCTTAAAATGGTAAAAAGCTTCAGGTGTCACAGGCCGCAATCGTGTGTTTCCTTTCAATTACTGTAGCATCATTGATTGAACATGAACTGATTTGACGCCCTTTGGTGTTAGCCAATGAAAATTCGATGACCTGTTAAATGGAGGTTTTATTTATGTATGTATTTATTTATTCTTGTATTTATTTATTATTTATATAATTTAATTTGAAAACACGTCATCCAGTGGTAAGTGGCAGTTGTACACACACACACACACATATAGAATTTTGAATTTATTATCCATTTTCAGCTCATTTATGCCCTCTTATGCCAGATCACAAGCAGTGGCATTAAGAATAACTGAGATCTTAGGTACAAGCATATTTTGAGCACCCCTATTTGGACAATTTAAATGTAATAAGTGGTACCAGTTACACATGTCCGAGATGCAATTCACCATATTACATCCTTTGTAAGCAAGAAGGACCATAATGTGCAACAGTAATCAATTTCCAAGGACTGCATCCACAGTTGATCAAACATAAGAAAGAGATTTAAACATTCAAATATTCTTCACCGTTTGAGGTATCTCAAGCTGGGATCACCACGGATGTCACAGATCCTGACTTTGTGAAACTGAGCTTTGTCCATGTAAGACAAATCATATGCACCCTAGTGTTTCATGGAATAACAATGTCTCCACTTATACGGGTCTAAAAACACACTCCGGCTTCACACTAGAAAGATACCCCCATGTTATACATGTCAAAAGTGGAAACAAAAAAGTTTATGTGATTTGACTCTGGCTTAGGCAGATCTCTAAGTTTAGCTATCTGACAGCATCAGTACTCTTCCAATTACACGACTCTTGCACACTCAGGATTTAACTACAGAGCTCCACTCAGGTTATAGTGATCATTCATGCTAAATTATCTCAAATCAAAATTATTCCTCAGGTTGCACACAATTTGAAGACTCAGTAATATAATGCACAGTTATAATTTATATTGAGGAATGATACTTACACATGCAGAAATACATCATGCTACATAATCTCAAAGGCTCAGACCTTGTATGACAAAGGTATATTTGAAGAATTCTGGACAGTAACCTTTTATCAAGGAGACAAACTAAGGCATCAGCTTTGTGTTTTGTCTTCACAAGCTGCACAAGAGAATTGCAAGCAACAGCAAAGCAAACATCACTCGCCAGCCCAGACAAGAGTAGTAAAAACATCACTTACAGAAACACAACTGGCCTTAACAGTGAGCGCCTCCTTCAAATACAGAGGAGACATCAACAGTGTAAGCTACTCGTACATACATTCATAGTCAACTACAGTAAATATCAACTTTGCAAAGTCCTGTCGCGCACCTCACACCAATTTGGGCAGCAGCACTGCAAACATTCCTCACACGTGGAAGATGCAGTAAGAGTTTAAGCATCCTCACACCTAACAGGCAGCAGCCAAAGCAAACCTCATTCACACAGATGAGATTAATCAGGGACCAAATAAAAATATACAACATATAAAAATGTGCCATGCACTGGTTCTGTTTAAAATGTTTTTATATTTAGTATTCAGAATACATGTTCCAGAAGGCATAACAGTAACATTTGAGTTTTTAATATTTTGAAACAGGTGGGGTTCACTGGATTTATTAAAAATAGCATATTTGGACCTCTCCCTTTACTCACGAGTGAGATATTATGTGTCGCTAAAATAACTTTTTATTGATGCAAGATTTTGCTTAAAAACATAAATACAACATTTCTACAATTCCACCAATTATGGTGGTGTTCCCCTCCTTGGATACTAGCTGATACCTGCCCTCAAAAATAAAAATGTTGAGAGTTGATATGTGCCTTAAAAAGCTTTGTACATATTTATATTAGTAGAGCGTTCTCCTACCCCCCTGGAATGCTCACTTCTTGTCTCAGTGAGCAGATTTTCAGAGAAGTTATATTATACCAAAGTGGTATAATACTACATGTGATTGAATCGCTTACATAATGAACCAGGTCTAAACCTTTGTTTTAGAACTTTTGCTGTAGCATGGGACCCACAGTGCAGTCACAATCATTGTAAGTTCTATGTTAAAATAGGTGTGCGTTGATCATGTTTTAAAATAAGGTTAACTGCTATGCAGGTGGGATAAGAGGCTCTGCGCCGATCGCTTTCACATTTGAGAAGACTTTTGTGTGTCTAGGCCATGCATCTCTCACACAGGTAGCACTATTGCAGATAGGGCGTAGATTAAAACTAATATATTTTGATTGAGGACCGAAAGGGAGAGGGGTGGGGGATGCTCCAGCCCATCTCCTGCAGCCTCAGACGGCTGAACCACCATGGTTGGTGGTGGGGGCTCCGACTGAGTCCCAGCACCAGGCCTCTTGTTCTTTTTGCCTGTTGGTGCAGACCCCTTGCCCCTCCTGCCAGCAGCTGGGGATGGCTCCTTGCTCCTTTTGGCAGCAGCTGGGGATTGCTCCTTGCCCTTCCTCTCAGCAGCCGGGGATTGCCCTTCCTTTTACCAGCTAGGGGTGCTTCCTTGCTCTTCTTTGCAGTAGCTGGGGGTGCCGCCTCGCCCTTCCTTGCAGCACTTAGTGCAGGCACCCTATCAGTGTGGCTGCCTGGTGCCATGGATCCTCTCCCACCTGGTGTAACTGCGGACACTACTGTGCCCTTGGACTGGGTGGCTGAGGTACTGGGCTGGGTTCTGACCACCCTGGCCTGACGTGAGGGACACAGGGGAAGGCTAGGGAAGAGGTCAAAGGTGGAGAGGAAAAACTTCTTAGGGACATTGGGGCGGGAAGAGGGAGATGATTTGGGAGTGGAGGAGGTAGAGGGAGTGGTTGTAGGAGGTGTCTGTCTGCTGTGTTTGGGTGCAGGTGCATGGTCTGGATGCTGTTGTGAGGTGGATGGCTGTTCGGTGTTTGAGTGCTTGCGTTTGTGTACTTTGGGAGTAGGCACCACAGACACAGTGGGAGAGGACACAGGGGACGTGTGCATGGACGTGGGGGTGGTGACTGCCAGTGAGGGGCGTGTGCTGATAAGTGTGCTGGTGATGGGTGTAGTGGAGGAGGATGTAGTGCATGCAGGTGTGAATGTAGACGTAACTGGGAGGGAGGTGGACGACAATGAGGAGGGGACAACAGTGGAGACATTGGATGTTGGTGTGTCTGCATCTGGATGGTGTTTGTGTGAGTGCCTGTGGGATGAAGAGTGGTGCTTGTGTTTGCCATGTCCACTCTTGTGTGTTGTCCTGTGTGCCTGCTCGTCTGACTGTGTGCTTGGCATAGGTTGGGGTTGACGGGTATGGGATTGGGTAGAAGAAGTTGGAGGGGGGAGGCTAAAAACAGGGACAATGGCTGCCATCAGAGAGGAGGCCAGAGCCTGCATTGATCTCTGTTGGGCTGCCATGCCAGTGTGAATGCCCTCCAGGAATGCATTTGTCTGGTGTATTTGGACTGCCAGCCCCTGGATAGCATTCACAATTGTTGACTTCCCACCAGAGATGGATCGCAGGAGGTCAATAGCCTCCTCACTCAGGCCAGCAGGGCTCACTGGGGCAGGGCCTGAGGTGCCTGGGGCGAAGGAGATGTCCACCCTCCTGGGTGAGCGGGCACGTGAAACATACTGAGGGGCTGCTGGGAGGGCAGTGCTGGTACGGGGGGTGACAGATGTACCTGTAGCTGGGGTGGGCACAGAGGTGTCTGCCACCACCAGGGAGCTTCCATCGGAGGAGGAATCCGTGTACCAACTGTCCCCTCCTGTCTCCGCTGTGGTGCTCCCCTCGCCCTCCGTCCCACTGGTGCCCTCACTGTCAGAGGATTTGGCCTCCTGGGCCCTGCAGGATGCAGCTCCCTCCATCGCCGGTGCCTCAGCTCCTCCGCCAGATGATGCTAATGCACATAAGGACAGGGTGGCAAAACAAAAAGGGGGGGAAGAGACAAAGGATACACTTGGTCAATGGCAGCAACAAAACCACCGTTGGCGAACACGACACACTCACACACACACAGGGAACAGCCCTACGCACTAGGCAATTCACTACCAGTCACAATGCTAACCACCAGTCCTTGGATAGGGACACCTAATGTCAATTGCAGCATACCTCAGACCCACAAACCCCTGCCCATTAGTGGGTGCCTACTAGCTTGGTTGGAGGTATTTTACATCAGAACTCTGCCCAACATGGGACCTACTCTGCAATGTCAGGCCTGGCCTAGGGGCACCAACAGGCCCACATTCCCCATCCGGATACCACCTCACCAGGTGCAAGTTGTATATTGGGCCACTGTGCTCATCCCCTTGCGGCTGCTGTGATGCCCCCAAGCGCCCATCCAGCTCCAGATAGGCCAACACCAGTATGTGGGCCATCAGGGGATCAGGGTTCGATGGACACCCCTTCCTCATTGGGAGGCCATCCCCAGCTGGGCCTCTGCCGGCTTCCATGCCCAGCGTATCAGGTCCTCCCACCATTTGCGACAGTGGGTGCTCCGCCTGCTGTAGACCCCCAGGGTCCGTACATCCTTGGCAATGGCACGCAATATACCCTTTTTCTGATGGGCGTTGCCATGCAGGAAAATGGACACAGGGAAAGATATTAGTCCGACCATCCTGCCTGTTACACTCATGGCCCACCATGCCCCTTCCTATCCCCATTAGCACAGACATGGCCCAACGTACATGCAGCACGCTGCCCAAGACCCATCCACCCCCCATACATGAGGCCTTCACACGCAGCACTCCATGCATTCAGGCACCATGCATCATACTCACGGTGTACTCACCTGTTGGTGTGGAGGCCCATACAGCATTCGGTACTGGAGTAAGACCCCATCCACCAGTCGCTCCAACTCTGCTGAGGTGCAGGCAGGGGCCCTTTCCCCAGTGACACAAGCCATGGTCAGTTCCAGACACAGGTCACAGCAGCACTTGCAGTGTAGGTCCTCTCCTGTTGAAGGTCAGGTAGCAAGTGAGTGAACAGATAGGAAATGGCAGTGACGCTCGCGGCGGTGCATACCGTCACCGTCGGCCTACATCACCATTGGCCAATGTACCCCATAGGGCCCAATGTTAACCAATGAGGAGTTGCACTGCGGTTTTCGACCGCCTCCCGCAACGGCACACAACATCAGCAGAATTACCTCATTTCCACCTGTTCCTCCAAACAGGACAGGCGGATGCCATTTCAGGGGGGTGCAGGCCATGGCTCCTAACTGCGTCACAGTACACATATGCACCATTTGGACCTCTCCAACAAAATACTGTTACAATCATGACATGCATTTAAGTGTAGTGGTTGGAAGTAAGAGATACTGACCAGTTGCTCACCATTTTGCCCCACAGATTTGTGCCGCTGCGGATGAATAAGAGACGGAACCATACCCCTGTGTACAGACCCCTGGTGGACTTGGAAACAATGGAGGACAGGTACATTATCCTCACCTATAGACTGGACAGAGCCACAATCACAGAGCTGTGTGCCCACTTGGAGCCTGACCTAATCTCTGCTATCCGTCACCCCACCAGGATTCCCCCTCTTGTGCAAGTGCTATCAGTGCTCCATTTCCTGGCAAGTGGCTCCTTCCAAGTGAGAGTGGGCTTGGCAGCAGAAATGTCTCAGCCAATGTTCGCAATAGTGCTGACGAGAATGTTGGCTGCCCTGATTAAGCACATGTGAGCTACATCGTTTTCCCCCAGGTGGAGGATTAGGCTACAGTGAAAGCTGATTTCTATGCAATGGGACATATCCCCAACATTATTGGGGCAATTGATGATACACATATTGCATTTGTCCCCCCCGACAGGTGTTCAGAAATCGAAAGAGCTTTCACTCGATGAATGTGCAGATGGTGTGCCTGGCGGACCAGTACATCTCCCATGTCAATACAAAATATCCTGGGTCTGTGCATGATATCTTTAGCCTGAGGAACAGCAGCATGCCATATGTGATAGCTCAAATCCAGAGGCACAGGGTGTGCCTAATAGGTGAGCCCTTGTTACCACCCAGTGGATGTTGGTGTATGGGTATGGTTTGAGCCCTAAGGGTTGGTATGTGGTTAACAGTTGTCCCTCGATATTTGCAGGTGACTCTGGTTACCCCAACCTCTCATGGCTACTGACCCCTGTGAGGAATCCCAGGACAAGGCGAGAGGAACATTACAATGAGGTACATTGGCGAACAAGAAGAATTATAGAGAGGACCTTTGGCTTCCTGAAGGCCAAGTTTCTTTGCCTCCATCTAACAGGTGGATTCCTGTACTACTCACCCAAGAAGGTCTGCCAGATCATCATGGCATGCTGTATGTTGCACAACCTTGCCTTACGTCGCCAGGAGCCTTTTCTGCAAGAGGATGAGGCTGGAGATGGCCGTGTGGAAGCAGTGGGCCCTGTGGACAGTGAAGATGAGGAGGCAGAGGATGAGGACAACAGAAGTGCAATAATTCGTCAATACTTCCAATGGCACACAGGTAAGACAGTGTAACTTCACATTTAATTGACAGTTTTGTGTTTTACATTGTCACTGGCAGGCTGATTTTCCCACTTCTATGGCCAATCACCGTAGCCTTTGGCATCTCTATTTGCAGATATTTGTGCCCCACTATCGCTCCTGGTGTGTTGACTGCAGCCAACTATAGGTCATTCCTATGTATACATTTCTGTACAGTTGGTTTTCAATGTTTAAACCTTGTTTAATGAATACATACTTAAATCATTTGACATACTCCAAACTTGTATTTTTTCAAAGGGTGTTTATTTAAGTGCTAAGAGGTAGAGGGGGACGTGCAGTGGGCAGGGGGGATGATGGAGGAAAGTCCAGGTTGGAGTCCAGTTTATTTGTATCACAGGTGCATTGTCCAAGGGGACATAGGAAGGGGAGCAATGTCAATTCAAGGTGGACAGGGTGACAGAGTGGGACACAAGGGTGGACAATCAGGAGAGTCTTATTTCTTGGCGGGGTTCTTGGCAATAGTCTCTGGCTTTTGCCTGGATCGCAGGGAACGTTTGTGGGGTGGTTCACCTTCTGCAGGGGGAGGGGTGCTGGTGGCTGTTGTTCCTGTGGTGGGGCCTCCTGTCCACTAGTGGCAGCAGAGGTGGAGGGCTGTTCATCGGTTTGGCTAGTGGAGACCAGGTTGTGTTGATGTCCTTCAAGTCCTCCCTGATCCCCAGGTACTGTCCCACCTGCAGCCGCACGTTCTCCTGCAACTTGTCCAGCATCTGGCCAGTCGTTTCCTGGGAATGGTGGCATGCTACCAGGATCGCAATGAGTGCCTCCTGGAGAGTCGGTTCCCTGGGCCTTTCCTCCCCCTGTCACACAGCAGTCCTCCCAACTTCCCTGTAGTCCTGTGCCTTTGTCCCCTGAACCGTGTGCCCACTGACACTGACCCCAGATCCCTGATTGTCCTGTGTTTGTGGGGTGGTCTGGGGTCCCTGTAATGGTGGACACACTGCTGATTAATGTGTCCTGGGGACAGAGGTGTGGGCCCGCTGGGTGGGTGTTGTGGTGGTGTTTCCTGAGGGGGGAGGCTCTGTGGTGGTGTGAGAGTGTGCCTGGGTAACCGACTGTCTGGAGGTCCCTGATGGGCAAGGTTGGTCATCCAGATCCAGGCAAGTAGAGCTGCTGTCATCACTGTGGGCCTCTTTTGTGGGGGGGCTAGATGTTGCTGGCACCTCTTCTCCGGTGACATTGGCTGGGGGACCTGTGGGGATGTAAATGCAGTGTTATTGTTTCTGCGTGTGACATTTTGTGCATGGGTGTGTTGCCCTCTACGGTTGTTGTTGCCCTGGCAGATTTGCCTTTCAGTGAGTAACTATTTGGTGGGTTAGGTGATTCTCTCCAGTGTGCATGCAGTGGTGATACATGCACGGCTTGGTATTGGGATGAATGGGTTGTGATGGTGGGGTATGTGGGAGGTGGTGAAGTGATGAGAGTGAGGGGGGGTTTGCGATGACATGCAGGTAGGGGGGTGATAGTAATGAAGATTTGACTTACCAGAGTCCAGTCCTCCTCCTACTCCTGCCAGGCCCTCAGGATGCATGATTGTCAAGACTTTCTCCTCCCATGTTGTTAGTTGTAGGGGAGGAGGTGGGGGTCCACCGCCAGTCCTCTGTACAGCTAGTTGGTGTCTTGCTGCTGTGGAACATACCTTCCCCGCAGGTCGTTTCACCTCCTCCTGATGTCGTCTCTTGTTCTGGGGTGCTCTCCCACGGCGTTGATCCTGTTCACGATTCTCCGCCATAGCTCCATCTTCCTAGCAATGGATGTCTGCTGCACCTGTGCTCCAAATAGCTGTGGCTCTACTCGGATGATTTCCTCCACCATGACCCTCAGCTCCTCCTCAGAGAATCTGGGGTGTCATTGTGGTGCCATGGGTGTAGTGTGAGTGGTGTGGGCGAGGGTGTGTGGGGTGATGTGTTGGGGTGTGTGTTATAAGGTGTGTGGATGGTGTATAGGTGATGATGTTATGTGGCTCTGGTTGTGTGTGTGCTCTTGCTGTCTCTCTCAGGCATTAATTCTTTCTAGTCGTAAAGGGTTGTGGGTAGTGTGGGTGTGTGTTTTATAGTGGTGTTGGTGTGTGGGTATGTGTGTCAGGTGTGTATAGTTTGAATTGTCCAATGTGGTGCTGTTTTGTTTGAGTGTGTGTATTTTGAGCAGTATGTACCACCAATGGTTTACCGCCATTGAATGTCTGCCGGGGTGATTAATGGGTCATAATGCTTTGGGTCTAGTTCTGTTGGCGTAACGGTGTGGGTTTTGCTACCGCCAGTTTATCACTGACCTTTGGGCTGGCGAACTTGTGTGTGTGGCTGTATAGTGACGGATTGGTATGTGTGTGTCATAATATGCTTGGCGGTTATCCGCCGCAGCGGCGTTATGTTGGTGCCAGTCTGCATGGCGGTAAGCAGGATTTACCGCCAATGTCATAATGAGGGCCTACATATTTTACTTTGTTTAAGGCCCAGCTGGCTCCAAGCAAGTGGCCCCATTTCATTGGGCCATGCAGGAGACCACATGTTTTATTTTATTTAAGGGGTGTCCTCCCAGGGAAACTCAGAGGGTTATTTTTTCTTAGTGGCTGGGGTGGGGGGGTAGGAGGAGCCACAGGGCCCCTGTGGCCCACTGGCTCCTGCAGGACATCATTATGATTTGTATTTGTTTAAGGGTTCGCACTGGGGCACGCCACAGCAGGTCCCTCTTTGGGGGTTGAGGTGGGATGCTCAGGGCCCCTGCAGCCCTGCCTCCTCCCCTGATTGCACCCATCCCATGTGCAGTGGGAGCCAGCATTGCTCCAGCCTGGTAGAAGCAGCTATTTTTGCTTGCTCCTGCTGGGAAAGTCACAGTATTTCCCTACCTGATAGTTCTCCCACAGAAAGGGAGCTGTTTGTGCTCCCTCGGTGTGGGACTAAATTACACTTTCCCTTACCATGATGTTGGGCAGGGACATAGCCAGTATCCCAGGGGTGGGCTCCTCAGAACACCATCCCTGAAATGGCCCCTGGGAATGGGGTCTCTAGGGCCATTGTATGGCTCTTGGAAGGAGGCCACACTGTTCGCTTCCCATTTGGTGGGTACAGCAGGGGGTTGGGGCACCCAAGGCCTTTACAGACTCTGGGATGGCGGGTTGTTGCCCCTTCCTCTTAATTAAAATGATGGCCATGGGGCTGCATCCCTTCCCCTCAATTACATATGCCCTGCGTCCCTGAGCCCACTCCAGGTGTTTTTGTAATTGCGAGGAAGCCTTTGATTTTTGTTTTATTTTTTCAATTTTACTGCAGATTCATGGATCCTCCATGGCAAAAGTTAAAAAATCACACATTTGCCCCCAGTTCGGACCCCTCTGGGACCCCACCACCAGGCCTAATAGGTCAGGCAACCCTACCCTGCTTCCTATGAATATTTTTTTCTTCACTTTTTTTCCTAGGATTTGAGACAGAGTCCCGAGCCCTAAGATGTCTGCTGCAATATCCTTGTTAATATGGTGGCAGCCAATCAGATCTCACCATGACATCTGTCAGCCCCACTGATCCTCTTCGGCATGAAATATACAATTCTTTTTTAGCAGTAATTGCTCAAAATATACTGAACAAATTTAAACCAAATCACACATGCACTCTTTCTGGACCAAAATCTAGCTTTCTGCCTCTTTTGGTGTAAATACATTCGGCCGTTTAGGCTGTATCTCTTTCTAAAGTTCCTATGGAAAAATGAAAGAGAAAAGCATCTTTTAGAACTCCTTCCTTTTCCTTAGCCCACTCTTGATGCATCACCCCAAACATCTTCATACACAAACTAAGCAAAGAGTAGCCTTTTTTGGAAAGAATTGTAAAGATTTGTTAAGTTATTAGCAACAAAAAAAATGCATTTACAATGCAAACGTGTTCCTAACTATAAGTACCCAGATGCAACCAACGATGGCTATAGCCTGAAAAATGTTAAAAAAGGTTTAAAGACATGTTTGATGTTTTTATTTAAACAACGCTTTTTAAAAAAACATTTAGTGACAATCACTATTATTGAACAAGAGCGCGAGTTATAGTTAACTTACGGCGCCAGTTATAGTTGTGTGAAATAACTTTAACTATAACTGCTGAATGTCTATGGTTTTAGGTGAGTAAATTCAGAACTATAACAACCCTGCAACTTTAGTTTTTTAAGTGTATATATATATTTATGTATACATATATGTATGAATATATATATATATATTTACAAACAAATCGAGCGAAGGCATGATGCAGATCCTTGTAAAATATGTTAAGTTAGATTTGATGTGCATAAGTAATGAGATCAAAGTGGGCAGAAAAAATTTGGAGGATGAGGAAAGTCAGGAACAATTAAAAGAGCTTTCTGCCAAAATGAAAGAATGGTTGGCTAAACATGAAGAGGTGGTTATATTTAAGAAACAACTAAAATGTAAACAGGATAAACGTGATTATGCAGAGGGGAGAATCTTAACACTTGTGTGAAAGTATAATGTATTCAGGAAAGGGATGAGGCAAGAGGATATGCAGAAAAACATGATGTTATCTCCACAGGATCGAGTTCCAATGTGAGCATTGACAGTGAGGCTCCTAGTAGCCTGGGTAAAATGGGGGAGCTGTCCGGGGTTCAGAACAAATACCGCCTTTTGCTCCAGGTAGACAGACCAAGACAAGACAAACCCCTTTCCAGAGAAAGGGAAAGGGGAGCAGGAAAAGGCGCAAACAAAGCAGAACGATCAGGAGAGCCAGATGGGGGGCCCCCACAACCGGGCAGATCAACTTGCCAGAACAGGAAGGACTGAGTTTTAAACTAACAGTGATGAATCTATCCAACCGGGAGCTAACTACAGATGAGATTTTGCTTGTAGAGATGGGACTGACTTTTTGCCCCCTTTGAACTGGAATCATGCACAAAAGTGATTTGACCTATATCAATTATTAGGAAGTTGAAGCCATGCAAATTGCATAATGTCTCTAAATTCAGAACCCCAGTATGGGAATCTAAAGTTCCCCTGCCAGAATTTTCTATTGGGGATGTGGCGGGGTTATTGGCAATGGAAACTCCGCAGAGGGGGTGAAGTGAAGAAAATCCAAATGTAGGGTTTTCTGTTTTGTTAGACACAGTGGGGGTGGATACTAACACACAAAGCAGTAGTGGGTTCAGACCTAAATCTCAATTGATACATTCCCACCCACATGACAACATTGATGTCTTCCATGACATTTTGATCAAAGAATTGGTGTCATTAAGGGGTAGATCACATAGTGGCCAGGACAATTTGTCCCCTGCACAAAGTGATGCCCTAGGTACTCTGCAATTAGATCCCTCAATAGACATCAATCCCTCAAGGGGCAGTGGAGTGGTGATGGACGTGGCAATGTATGAGCTAGAAGCAATGAGATAGTTGACTCAGTTAGAATGTTATGAGGTCATCCCCTTTGATATGTACAAAACTGCGGTAAATACCTTTCAGAATTGTGTAATGGAGTGGAGGGACGTGGTCTTCTTGATGATGATGAGTATAGTTTTCTTAGGAAAGATCATCCAACGGTACCAACATTCTATGTGTTACCAAAGGTACATAGGAGTGCCACTAATCCCCATGGGTGACCAATTGTTTTCTCAAATTAAGTTTTTTTGGAGAACACAGCAATCTACGTTGCATTTTTTCTGTCCCAGCTGGTGAAGGCCTTACCAGCATATTGCAGGAACAGTGGTGACTTCCTCATTAAGATACATAACATAGAGTAGGATGAATTGTTTTTAATGATAACAATGGATGCGATCTTCCTTTATACTTGCGCTTTTCATAGGTTTGGGTGACGTGCATTTGAGCATTTATTTATGGACAAGATCTCTGAGCTTTCTGGAACGCAATCAAGTATTTCTGGATATGATACAAATCTGTCTCAGCGAAAATATTTTGATACATGTTGGGGTGTTCTACTGCCAGAGAGTCAGGACTGTGATGGGTACCTGCTTCACCACCAGGTTTGTGAATCTCATGAGGGGCTGGTGGGAGGAGGAGGTGGCCTGGGCGGATGATAATCAGGAATACATGCAACATGTAGCAATACGGGCCTGGTATATCAATAATTTATTTTTATTCTGGAATGGCTCTTTGGAGAAAGCGCTGACCTTTGTACAGAAATTGAGCAATAACCCTTTTAGTCTCAGATTTTCAACCACCATGACTAATAGGGAGGTTTACCTTCGTTGATGTAAGATTAGGGGTGCAAGGTGGGAAGGGACAGACCACAGTGCACTGCAAGGCAACACAAGTATAGCAGTTGAGGAGATTTGAGTCCAAATACATTCTGGGCCTGCATATTTAATTCCCCTTTGGGCTAAATAAAGGTGAGGAGCTGGAAGTCCATGTGGGATGATAGGACCTTTGTGTGTGATGAGTATGATCATGGAAAGGATTATCATGCACTTTATCCCTAGTGGGCACCCATTTAGATCTATGGTACATAAATCCTGATCATAGATTACATATTAGACTGGTACATTTGTTATGTGGGGATTTTGTAGCCTGATCCTGAAGTGGGGATACAGAGTATACCTGGGTCAGCCTGCATCGTTATCTTATGTATGATGGGATCCAAGCACTAGAAGTATACGTAAAAAATAAATAGAGCACTGTCCCATCATAATCGACTGGAGATAATTATGGCTGCTAACCCATGGGAAATTAAATTATGGATGGAACATGAAACATTGGTAATATGGCTTATGGCTCACTTAACAAGATCTTGAATGAATGTAGGTATCATCTAGGACAAAATATGATGAGGACTCACAGTAGTGAGGGGACAATTTTGAATGTTCATGGGGATACTTGTGAATTAAGTAAAGATATGTATTATATATTTTTATTTTTTTTATTTTTTTCACTTTACTTCATTTCCTAGCTTGCGGGATGTGAGTAAATTGAGTCCTTAACTATACTGTTTTAATTGCATGTTGATGTCATACTGTGTATTCACAACAGTGAAATATGTTATGTTATTGCATGATGGTCATTAAAATGAATTGTGATTACATGAAAGCACCAGCAAGTGGTCGAAGTACAACTATGAAGGGAGTTTAATTTTGGGTATGGCAGTATTTTTTCAGTGGCTGTTACCAATGTATTGTATTTATTTTCTGTGGGAAATTGGGCTTGATCACCTTGGCAAAGGATATGTTCAGTCGAAAAGCATTGGAAGCGGCTGGGGTCCGCGTTCTGCAATAAACTTTGCATTTTCACTACTCATGGAGTGTCTGCATCATCTTTTTGGAATCCGCCGAAGGTGGTTTGAAATATATTCATTCTTATATATTAAAGTTTTTATATAGTTTAAATAATTTGCCTTCACCCCTCTTATATACTGTATGCTGAATCTGTTTTTGTTGACCTTAGGACTATGCGCACGTTACCACTGCTAAGCAGTGCTAAAGTGATTGTGCTCACTCCCCAAAACATAGTAAAATGATTTACACTGGATTGGCATATTTAATTTACTTATAAGCCCTTTATAAAGTGAAATACCATATACAGAGGGCCACCCACTTAAATAGCCCCTAAAGTCTGTCACAGGTCTGCCATTACAGCATTTATGCTGTTTTAAACTGTCAAAACGACAGGGGGGGCAAAATAACCCCCTTTCCCATCCTTAAACTCCCATTTTATTGTCTATAAGCCAGCCCTATTTGATTGGAAACAGGTGAAAATGTCATGGTTGGTATCTGAAAAATCATAATTTAAAACCCTTTAGTGATAACATGGGATTTTAACCGCTTGGGTGCCCCCGGACGAGCTGGTCTCGCCCTCGGCACTGGTTGCGCGGTGCCGAGGTCGAGACCAGCTCGTCCTGCTATGGGCCCCCGGGGGAGCGCTAGCGCCGAGCACCCACCTCCCCTGGACAGAGATGGAAGGGGAATCGCTCTCTCTTCCACCCCCGCCCCCTGATCCCCATGGCGTCTGATGATGTCAGCACGCTTTTACGCGCTGACCTCCTCAGAGGCCTTCCCCCCGATCAAAGGAGAAATGCAAAAGCATGTGGAGGGGGCAGAGAGGCATGAAAGGAGAGGAAAGGCTTTTCCTCTCCTTTGATGTCTCTCTGAGCATTTCTGCTGCCCGATCGCGATGGGGCAGCAGAAATGCCCACTAGACACCAGGGTTTTTTTTTTCTCATTTCAAATAAGTGGAGTGGCCCCTTGGGCAAGGGCCGCATCTCAGGGGCAAATCATTTCTAGGCCATTTCTGACCCTCCCGGGGGCAGATCGGCCTAATATTATTAATATATTATTAATATTAATATTAATATTATTAGGCCGATCTGCTCCCTGGGGGGGGGCAAAAATCCACTAGACACCAGGGATAATTTTATTGCTTGTTTTTCTTTTTTTTATGTTTGGGGAGCGATCCCTTGGGCAAGGGTCACTCCGGGGGGGGGGCAAATTAATATTAGGCCATTTCTGCCCCCATCGGCCATGCGATCTGCCCCCGGAGGGGGGACAGAAACCACTAGACACCAGGGATTCTTTTTTTTTGGCGCTATTTCAAATAAGGGGAGCGGCCCCTTGGGCAAGGGCCACTCCTTGGGGAGCAAATTATTTCTAAGCCAATTCTGCCCCCGGGGGGGCAGAAATCCACTAGACACCAGGGATCATTTTATTGCTTGTTTTTTTTTTAATGTTTGGGGAGCGACCCCTTGGGCAAGGGTCGCTCCTGGTGGGGGCAAATTATTATTGGGCCATTTCTGCCCCCCCTGGGGGCAGATCGGCCTTGCCAGTCAGTCAGTCAAAGAACTTTATTCGGCAATTGCCATAAAAGTGCATACAAAGACACATGTTACGACTCTGTAAATAGTATAAAACACAATTAAAAACTGTAAAAACAATTTCTAAAAACACCATGTAAACATCCGATCTAAAGCCCCTTGACATGTAACAGATAAATATACTAAAACATGATTAAGAATCGCAAAAACACAGAAATTACAAAGGTTATCTCAGAATAGAAATCTCTCACAAACATATAGAGATTAAAATAGAGTAGACCTTTTCCTAATGCTTAAAGAAGCGATAACAAAATTTAGTGTGTGATAACAAGTTTGAATATCTGTCAGTCTCTGAAAATATAATAGAGCTTCCTTATAAAGGATAGGTCTAAGATGACATAAAATGGGTAAAATAAGAATGTTAAATCCTTATTCCGAAAACATGGTTTGGGAAAGGCTACCTTAAAATGAATCAAATTAAATCTAAAAAATGTTAAAAGAGAGGTTTTTTTAGAACTTGAAAACCAGATCAAATAAGGTTCAAGACATGGGACAGTTACAATCCGGATATAGGGATCGAAAGATTTCAGTTTCAGGGAGCTATAAAATCTCAACTCGGATATGTGCTCAAAATAAATAGACTTCAAGACAGACCTAGAGTTTGTAGTTAACAATTGGGTTTCTTCAAACATGTACCTAAGCCCTAGCTTCTCAAAGGAGTTTCGCAGGAACACAAGCCAGGGAATCCTATTTGAGTTGTCCAATTGTAAGCAATTAGAAATGCAGTCTTGAACAAGTTTTGCCGCAGGGTTCAACCAGCATCTTATCCAGAGCAGTAAAGGAGCGGTAGAGACCTTGTCCTCCAAAAAACGTAGACCAATTTCCTCATGACTGATGATGTTTGCTATACATTTTGGAACCGTCAGTAGTCTACGCAGAAATTTATTTCAGCACTTTGGAGAGAGGATATTTTATTATAGCCCCAAACTCCTGCCTCCTATAGGACTGCTGCAGCACACTTGGAGTTATAAAGTGTTTTCATCTGTGCAAGGGGTCTGTGACCTAATTTACTAGTAAAGTGAAAAATCGCTTCGTTATTCCTTGTCAGCTGTTGGAACTTGAAATTAATGTGAGTCTTCCATGACAAAGAAGAACTCATATACATACCTAAATAACAAAAACATTTTACCTTGTTTAAAATATGTCCTCCCATAATAAATTGTTTAGACTTTGTATTACGTGGGCCACATGTCATGACAAAAGTCTTAGGGTAGTTTACTTTCAGATCAAGTTTCAACATAAAATTGTAAAATAGGTCCAAGAGTCCCTGTAAACCATTTGCGGTACGAGCAATTAAAACTGCATCATCAGCATATAATAAAACTGGAAGCAGTCTCTGGCCCATCTTTGGTACATCCTTTCCATGTTTTACCAGCGAATCGTAAAGCCCATTTATATATATCAAGAAAAGAAAAGGCGCTAAGATACATCCCTGTCTTACGCCCCTTGTTGACGGGATAGGAGAAGTTCTCTGACCATATGGACCAGTCTGAACTGAAACCGTTAAATCTGTGTGTAGGCGTTTAATGACCTCCAAAAGGGACATATCACAACCTAAAGCTCCCAGAATTTGCCATAACTTCGACCTATTAACCATATCAAAAGCACTAGTTAAATCAATAAATGCCATATGAATAGACTCTTTTTTGGCTGTCACGTATTTACTAAGTATCAGATGCAGATTTAAAACTTGCTCAACTGTGCCTACACCGGGTCTAAAACCAAATTCAATTGGGGATAAAATCTGGGCCTCGGTCACCCAATCTTCTAAACGGGATAAGATCACACTTCCTAAAATCTTTACCGTTGTATCAATAAGAGAAATTGGTCTATAACAGGAAGGATCTTGTCTGTTTCCTTTTTTGAAGATGGGAACAATAATAGCCGATTTCCATGAAATAGGTACGTTACTGTTTACCGCGCTATTCAACACATTTGTAACTAAAGGACCCCAAAAGTCAGTTTCAGATTTAAAAAGATTAGCGGGGACCCCGTCAGGGCCAGGAGCCTTTCCCTGCCTTAGCCGATTAATGGCGCTTAAGACCTCATAGAGATCAAAGGTAATATCTGGGTCCTTGATATTAGAGTCTGAAATAGAATATGCAGTAAGGTTATCTTCTATATACAGGTTCTCATTATCATCGTTACCTGGGCAAAATACTTTCCTAAAATGGGTCACCCATACATCCTCTACAATGAGACACTCAACTGCCTTAGTGTTGTTATCTGAAAAGTAAGGGTGATTTATCACCTTCCAGAATTTAGAAGTGTCCTTCAGCTCAGAGACAGCCAGTAGTTCATCCCAGGCCTTAGACCTGATTTCTGATTTCCTTTTTTCAAGAGCAGCCTCATAATCGGCTCTAGCTAGTTTAACTAGTTGGCGGGAGGGGGGAACTGTGTTAAGAGCATCTTTAAGTTTTTTATGAGCAGAAGAGCATGCAGAATCAAACCATCTATGGGCCACTGGCCCCTTCAAGGGCCTGTCCACCACCAAGGCTCGCAAGATATCAGTACTTAAAGATTCAAATTCATGGACTATGCATTCAGGGTCTAACTGCTGAGACAGACACATATTAATAGAGTCAGACCTACTTCTTACAATTTCCTGATTAAATAATTTAGGGTTTATTTTGTCCCATTTTAAACGTAAACCGCAATTTGGATTATAGACAGTACTAGCTCTCAAACTTTTATTCTTAGGAACCTGGTTGATTTTAAAATCCAAATTAATGCTGAGGGGATTATGGTCACTGGCGCAGTGAGGCGTGATCTTAAATTCTTGAATTAGATGATAATCAGAGGAGCCGATAAGTATATAGTCAATAATGCTCCCCTTCGGTTTCCCTGTGAAGGTTGGTATATTACAGGCGTCAGCAGCCAGTTTCTCCGTAACGTGTGCCAAATCAAACTTACATATAAAATAGTTTAGGGCATCTCCTTCAGTAGTGTGAGTAAAATGGATTGATGACTCTCTGCCCTCATCAGGGAAGGCACATAGTTCCCTGAGTTCCTTGCTACACAAAGGAGTGTTGAAATCGCCCACCCATAGTGTGATTAGATCGCTATCCTGTAAAACATCTGATGAATCAATGAAGTCTGCTACCTCCTCCAGGCATCCCATAAGGAGACCCCGGGGAATATTGTTATAAAAATTTAAAATCAGAATATCTTTTTGTCCGCTAATAGATACTAAAACAACCATGAAATGGGGGGAAGACCAGATTAAGGACACGTTCAATAGAGGGAGATGTAAGGATACAAGAACTAAAAGGCCGCCACGTGCTCTCCCCATTGGGGAGGTTATAGCCGGCTGACACAGAGAAGTAAATCCATTCAGAAGGAGCATATCCGTAGACCAAGTCTCCTGTAGACAAATTATGTCATAAGAAGAACTAAAGCTCCTCCAATCCGAGTTGTCAGTTTTAGACCGCAACCCCGCTATATTCCAGCTAAGCAGAGTTAGTGGTCTAAACCCTAGTATTTATAGGAGTTGACAAATCCAATGCAGTCTTTCCTGCGTCCCGAGTGCATTCATTGTGAACATTCCCAGCTATTGATCTCGCCATGTTAATAGGGCAGGGGTAAACCACGGCCATCAGTCAATCGTTCTCGTCAAGATAATTGAGAGCCAAAAACCTATTACTAGTGGGTACATTTACCTGCGATTGGGACCTTACCTGGGCCAGGTGTGTGGGTTCTTAGGTTAGTAGCGGAGCGATGTGGTAAGAGCGCGGGGTCATAAAATTGACACAAGGGATGTATTTGGATCCTATTACATGACCTATTGCATTGTTCGGAGTTGGTCAAAAGATAGTCCACTGAACAAGAATTTGCAAAATTTAAAACAACATAGTCTCCCTCCTCCATTTTCTTTGAATATCCAACCCTCCTTACTCTGCGGGCCAGAATCTTATCATTAGGATGAAAGTTAGGTTTAATATTAGATTTCACCAGTGGCCAGCTTTCCTGATTAGGGATTGGGTATCCTCTATTTTAGAACTCGCCAAAGGGGGAACATTTGATAGAACCAATACATACGGATTGCAATCTGGGGGTAGATGTAAAGAATCTGCATAATTTATAGATTTATTATGACCCGTGACATGCAGCCTAGAGCAACAGACTTCCCTGGTCAGCCCCTGTGCAGAATCGTCGACTAAGTTACCTTGGCCAGAAACGGCCTGTAGATCGGGCGAGTGATTACTTGCTCCTTGGGGTAACAGAGTAGATAGAGGGTTGGTTTGATGAACCGGGTCTTGGCTGTGAGATTTTCCTGTACTTACTAATCCTGGCTTAAGTAAATGAGATAAAGTACTAGTCACATCATTACAAAAGCAATCAAGCTTCCTAGTAATCATTGTGATAAGTTTTGCCTCTAAGGTTGCACAAAAAGATTTGAGTATAGAATCTATAACACTCGTAAAATCTTCAGGGGCATCCTTTCTCAGAAAACATTCAGGGGTGAAAACCAGGTAAACTGGATCTTTAGCACTTAAAACCGAAAGGGTAGATGTTCTCTTTTTAGGGCCCAAGGCCTTTTTTGTATTTTTAGACTTTTTCCCGGCTCTCCTCTTCTTCAGAGGAGGAGAGTCAACCTGAGAACAAGAGCTTTCCAGAGGTGGATTAACAAATGGGGTAGAAGAATTGTTTAAGTCTGTGGGAGGAAGTATATCATGGCCCGACTGTTTAATACTAGAAGGCGGGGCCGGTAGTAAGGGCCCGGTTCTGGAATTAGTGTTTATATGAACAATAGGTTCCGGGGGGCTGCTGAACAGTGCTTTGGACAGCCCCAATCCTTTCTTCTACTTGCTCGGGTTCGGATTCAATGCCCCCCATCACAGAGGATAAATAGCTAGTAATGGAGGACTGGAGAGAGCTGGGCCCACCTTCCCCCTTTTGCACGTTAATCTTTCTCTTCCCCATTATAGATGACGGTCTCCCACAGCACCTTTAACAACTTCCAAAAGAAGTTACCGCAAAGCGGGAGGAAGAGACGTTAGAGGGGGGGCCCAGCCTCTTCCGGTCGATGACGGGTGAAGGACAGGCCCGCCCTTGGCCCAGGCTTTGCCCGGGCTCCGCCCGCGCGCGTCCCGCGAGGCGGGAGCTCTGTGAAGATTTTAAAGGGCTCCTGCCCTTGGAAATGCTGCCGCCTCCGCCCAAAAGCGCTGTCAAAGCGCGTCGCGCGAGGCGGGAGCGCTGTGAAGATTTTAAAGGGCTCCTGCCCTTGGAAGTGCTGCCCTCTTGGCCACCTCCCAAAAGCGCTGTCAAAGCGTGTCCCGCGAGGCGGGAGTGCTGTGAAGATTTTAAAGGGCTCCTGCCCTTGGAAATGCTGCCGCCTCCGCCCAAAAGCGCTGTCAAAGCGCGTCCCGCGAGGCGGGAGCGCTGTGTAGATTTTAAAGGGCTCCTGCCCTTGGAAATGCTGCCGCCTCCGCCCAAAAGCGCTGTCAAATCGGCCTTGCGATCTTCCCCCGGGGGGGCAGAAACCACTAGACACCAGGGATTATTATTTTTTTGTTCATACTTGCGCATAAGGGGAGCGCCCCCTTGGGGAAGGGCCGCTCCCCAGGGGGAAAATGATTTTTAGGCCATTTCTGCCCCATCAGCCTAAAATCGGGGGGGATGCGAGGGGAGGGCAGAAAACCACTAGTCACCAGGGATAAAAAAAAATGTGTCTACTTTTATTTTTTTATGTTTGGGGAGACAAATTATTTTTAGGCCATTTCTGCCCCCCTGGGGGTGCAGAAACCACAAGACACCAGGGATTTTCTTTTTTATACTAACGCATAAGGGGAGTGGTCCCTTTGGCAAGGGCCACTCCCAAGGTGGGGCTAAATGTTTTTATGCATTTTCTGCCCCCCCGGAGGCAGATCCGCCTAAAAGTAATTAGACGGATCTGCCACCGGGGGGGGGGGCAGAAACCTCTAGACACCAGGGATATATATATATTTTTATTTACTTTATGTATGGGGAGCGACCCCTTAGACAAGGGTCGCTCCCGGTGGGGGCAAATTATTATTAGGCCATTTCTGCCCCCGGGGGGGCAGAAACCACTAGACACCAGGGATTATTATTTTTTTTTTCATACTTGCGCATAAGGGGAGCGGCCCCTTGGGCAAGGGCCACTCCCCAGGGGGAAAATTATTTTTAGGCCATTTCTTCCCCCCCGGGGGCAGATCAGCCTAAAATTATTAGGCCGATCCGACCCCAGGGGGGGGGGGGGGGCAGAAAACCACTAGTCACCAGGGATAAAAATAATTTTTTTATGTTTGGGGAGCCAAATTATTTTTAGCCCATTTCTGCCCCCCTGGGGGTGCAGAAACCACGAGACACCAGAGATTTTTTTTTTTTATACTAACGCATAAGGGGAGTGGTCCCTTTGGCAAGGGCCACTCCCAAGGTGGGGCTAAATATTTTTAGGCATTTTCTGCCCCCCCGGTGGCAGATCCGCCTAATATAATTAGACAGATCTGCCACCGGGGGGGGCAGAAACCGCTAGACACCAGGGATATATATATATTTTTATTTACTTTATGTTTTTATGTATGGGGAGCGACCCCTTAGACAAGGGTCGCTCCCCTGGGGGGCAAATTGTATTTAGGCCATTTCTGACCCCCTTGGGGGCAAATCAGCCTATTTTTGTTAGGCCAATCTGCCCCCAAAGGGGGCTGAAACCTCTAGACACCATGGATTGTTGTGTGTCTATGTGTGTGTTTTGTTTGCGGGGGCAGCCCCTTGGGCAATGGTCGCTCCCCATGGGGACACATTACTGCTTGCCATACCTGCCCCCCTTGGGGGCATATTGGCCTATTTTTAGAAGGCCCATCTGACCCCAAGAGGGGCAGAAAGCCCACCAGAGACCAGGGAACATTTCTTTTTCAAAATAAGAGGTTTGGGGTATGGTCATACCCCAACCCCAAATAAATGGGGCCAAAGTTGTTCTGCCCACCAGTGGACAGATTGGGCAATTACCCCCGATCCACACCCCAGGGGACAGAAAGTCTACTAGATGCCAGGGAATAAAAAGAATAAAAGAAAATAGTGGGGTGGTGGCTACCAACCAGTATGAGCCTTGTTATGCCCCCATCCGAACTGAAGGGGCTAACAGTCTTCCAGCTCTCCCCCGCACACTAAAACATCTTATCCCATGGCAAGCAAGAGGACATTTGATTATTTTTGGTTTTTGTTTTACATTTGGGCCATGAGAGCTTGTCTAACTCTCACAATCGTCCCACTTGGAATGGTGAGGGCTGCACTTTTTTTTTACTTTGGGACGCTGCCATGTAGAAAAATCCACAAGACCTAGACATATCTGAAAACTAAACATCTAGTTGATTCCAGGGTGATGTGCTTCACATGCACCCAGCACCATTTCCTTACCCACAATGCCCTGCAAACCTGCAACTTTGCTGGAAAGCACACATTTTTCCCACATTTTTGTGATGGTACCTTCCGGAATCTGCAGGAATCCACAAAATTCCTACCACCCAGCATTGTCTCATCTATACCACTAAAATTTCTGCTGCAATTTTCAGCCTAAAAATGTTTTTTTTTCAAACTGCCCTTTTTGAACCCACTTTGGTTCCCCCTCAATTTCGGAGTGTATTTGGCTCTTCCCTTTCACAAACACTTGGTCCACCTACACATGTGAGGTATCAGTTTTACCGGGAGACTGAGGGGAACGTTGGGTGGTAGGAAATCTGTCCTGGTGCGGTGATCCCACACAGATATGTTGCTGAAGATTCTGGGTAAGAAAACATTGGGGGATCCACACAAGTCACACCTCCCTTGACTCCCTCGGGTGTCTAGTTTTCAGAAATGTCTGGGTTTGGTAGGTTTCCCTAGATGGCTGCTGAGCCCAGGACCAAAAACGCAGGTCCCCCCCGCAAAAACAGGTAGTTTTCTATTTGATAATTTTTAAGGGGCCAGATAGTGTTTTGGGGCATTTCCTGTTGCGAGCACAAAGCCTACCCACACAAGTGAGGTACCATTTTTATTGGGAGACTTGGGGGAACGCTGGGTGGAAGAAAATTTGTGGCTCCTCTCAGATTCCAGAACTTTCTGTCACTGAAATGTGAGGAAAACGTGTTTTTTTAGCCAAATTTTGAGGTTTGCATGGATTCTGGGTAACAGAACCTGGTGAGAGCCCCACCAGTCACCCCGTCTTGGATTCCCCTAGGTCTCTAGTTTTCAAAAATGCACAGGTTTGGTAGGTTTCCCTAGGTGCCGGCTGAGCTAGAGGTCAAAATCCACAGGTAGGCACTTTGCAAAAAACACCTCTGTTTTTTTTTAGAAAATGTGATGTGTCCACTTTGTGTTTTGGGGCATTTCCTGTCGCGGGCACTAGGCCTACCCACACAAGTGAGGTACCATTTTTATCGTGAGACTTGGTGGAACGCTGGGTTGAAGGAAATTTGTGGCTCCTCCCAGATTCCAGAACTTTCTGTCACCGAAATGTGAGGAAAAAGTGTTTTCTTAGCCAAATTTTGAGGTTTGCAAAGGATTCTGGGTAACAGAACCTGCTGAGAGCCCCACAAGTCACCCCGTCTTAAATTTCCCTAGGTCTCTAGTTTAAAAAAATGCAAAGGTTTGGCTGGTTTCCCTAGGTGCTGGCTGAGCTAGAGGCCAAAATCCACAGGTAGGTACTTTGCAAAAAACACCTCTGTTTTCTTTGGGAAAATGTAATGTGTCCACGTTGTGTTTTGGGACATTTCCTGTCGCGGGCTCTAGGCCTACCCACACAAGTGAGGTACCATTTTTATCGGGAGACTTGGGGGAACATAGAATAGCAAAACAAGTGTTATTGCCCCTTGTCTTTCTCTAAATTTTTTCCTTCCAATTATAAGACAGTGTGTAAAAAGACATCTATTTAAGAAATGCCCTGTAATTCACATGCTAGTATGGGCACCCCAGAATTCAGAGATGTGCAAATAACCACTGCTTCTCTACACGTTATCTTGTGCCCATTTTAGAAAAACAAAGGTTTTCTTGATATCTATTTTTCACTCTTTATATTTCAGCAAATTAATTGCTGTATACCCTGTGTAGAATGAAAACCCACTGCAAGCTGCAGCTCCTTACTTGGCTCTGGGTACCTAGGGTTCTTTATGAACCTACAAGCCCTATGTATCCCCCCAACCAGAAGAGTCCAGCAGAAGTAACAGTATATTGCTTTAAAAAATCTGACATTGCAGGAAAAAGTTAAAACTGGCTGTTTTTTCACCTCAATTTCAATATTTTTTTATGTCAGTTGTTATTGTCTGTAGGACACCCTTGTAGGATCTACCCAAATTACCCATTGCTGAATTCAGAATTTTGGGTACTTTTCAGAGATGTTTAGGTTTCTGGGATCCAGCATTGGTTTCACACCCATTTCTGTCACTGACTGGAAGGAGGCTGAAAGCACAAAAAATCGTAACAATGGGGTACGTCCCAGTAAAATGCCAAAATTGTGTTGAAAAATTGGGTTTTATGATTCAAGTTCGCCTTTTCCTGAAAGCTGGGAAGCTGGTGATTTTAGCACTGCAAACCCTTTGTTGATGCCAATTTCAGGGAAAAAAACACAAGCCTTCTTCTGCAGCCCTTTTAAAAAACAAAATAAAATTTTCACAGTTTTTTGGGCTAATTTCTTGGTCTCCTTCAGGGGAACCCACAAAGTCTGGGTACCTCTAGAATCCCTAAATCACGTAAATTTGGTGTGGGTAGCTTATGTGGACAAAATGTTATGAGGGCCTAAGCGCGCCCTGCCCCAAATAGCCACGAAAAGGCCCGCCACCTGAGGGGGAAAAGGCCTGACAGCGAAGGGATTAAGGGCCAGATGTAGCAAACGATTGCGACTCGCAAACGGGCCGATTCGCAATTTGCGACAGTGCAAAATCGGAAATGGGATGCAAAAACCCCATTTCCGACTCGCAAAAAGCGATGGGACCCGTTTGTGAGTCGCATCCGGTGCGACCCCATTTTGCGACCCGCAAATTGCAAGTCGCAATTTGCGAGTCGCAAACCTTATGCAATTGCAACTCGCAAATTGCGACTAGTCGCAAAAAGCCCAGTTTGCATGTCCCATTTACCACTAACTCAGAGCAGGTGGTAACCATTACCAAAGTATAAAAGGGGACCCAGAAGCCATCTGGGTTACTCAAGATGGCGGAGATATACCTGATAGCAGTGAGGAGGAGAGTCTACGCAGCCCAGCAGAGGAGGAGGAGGGGCCACAGACAGGAGAAGATATATAGAACCAGGCAGACTCTTTTTCAGCAAACTGAAGAGGAGATCTATGACAAATACCGCCTTAGCAGCGCAGCCATTCTAGAATTAATAGATTTACTGAAACCACAGCTAGAACACAAGACTCTGCGTGGCTGCGCCAATCCCTACGCATGTGCAAGTACTATGCGCACTGCACCTCTTGGCCTCAGGGAGCTATCAGGGGGTCATTGCCGTGGCAGGTGGGGTATCCCAAAGTGCAGTGTCAAAGTTCCTCAGGGCATTCCTAGATGCCTTAGTCACGCACATGTCTCACTTCATATACTTACCAAGGAATGAGGCAGAAATTAACAGCACCAAGCTGGACTTTTACCGCATTGCCCACTTTCCTCATGTCATAGGGTGTGTAGGGACACACATTCAAATATGCCCCCCTGCTAATCTGGAACACATTTTCCGCAACAGGAAGTGTACCCACTCACTCAACATACAGGTTGTTTGTGATGCCCATCATGTCATCACGGACATCGTAGCTAAGTTGCCTGGCAGTACCCATGACTCATACATTTTTAGGCATAGTGGTATACATCAACGCCTGGAACGTGGGGAATTTGTAGACGGTTACCTCCTAGGTAGAGCCACAGACACTTGCAGACATACACACAGGTCACTGTGCACGACAATCTGGACTTCCTAACCGTGTACTTTTGTGCCCAACAGGTGACAGTGCATATGCTCTCAGGCCTTGGATCATGACTCCGTTTTTAACACCCAGAACTGAATCAGAGAGGCAATACAACAGTGCGCATAAGAGGACCAGGAACCTGATCGAGCGCATCTTTGGACTGCTGAAGGCAAGATTCAGATGCCTCCACCGCAGTGGAGGCGCCCTCCAATACACCCCCATTACCGCTTTCAAAATTGTGGTCGCATGCGCCATCCTCCACAACATAGCCACCCGACGTGGGCTACCTCTCACCCCTGCAGACCCAGATCCTGATGATGAAGAGCAAGAACAACCACATCGCCATCATGGGGATAGGAGTCTAGCTAATCAAGGCAGACTGAGACGGGACCACATTGCAACGCAATATTTTGGACGGTACGTGTCAACTCCCACCATACTCACCTATTAACCATTTGTTAAGTGGAACAAAAATAACTGTTTTATTAATGTCATGAAGAAACTATATACAAGTTGAAATTGTCCATGGGCAGGAAAATGCCAACCAGTCATGTGGCACATTAACGCCATGTGCCACATTAATCTGTCCTGGCTGGTATCTATGATCTCCTGCCCCTCCTGCCAGCCTGGCTGGTCCCTGCTGCGTCCATGGTGCTCTGCCTACCACTCCTCAGCACCCTACTGTGAGTGGCAGAGACACTGCTCACTGTTGAGCCCTCCTCCCAGGTGTATTTGTTAACTTCCTGGCTGTGATGTCATCATCATGTGCCAGGAGGTGTTTCCAGAGTGGTCTGGTATGCTTTCTGGAGTGTTCTGCTGCATCTGCAAGCAATTTTGAAGGTATTCGCAATTTGCGACACCCACTCGCTAATTGCGAGTTCGTTTTTTGCACACTCGCAAACAGCGACCTCGCAAACTGCGGACTCGCACACAGCATTGCGAGTCCGGCTGCGAGTCGCAAAATCGGATCGCTTTTTTTTCTGGCATTCCAATTTGCGACTCGCATTTTGCGAGTCGCATCAACTCGCAAAATGCGAGTCGCAATTTTTATTTTTGCTACATCTGGCCCTAAGTTACAATTTTAAAAATGCCACTTTTAGAAAGTTGCCATTTTCCTGCCCGCATCCACCTGCTTGTCTATCTGCACAAGGTACATTGACCTAACTTTGTGGCGGCTTCTGGTACATTCTTTTCTGAAGTGGCAAATCCTGTTCAGTGGTCCTTCGCCAAAGGAGTATCAGGCCTTGTGGAAATCTCGTCAGCTCCAGTCCCCAGCTACAATCTGTTGGAGATTTTTTAATTCCAAAAAGGAGACTAACGGCCTCATTACAAGTGTTGCAGTCCTCAGACTGCCAAACTCAGGGTGGAGGTCAAACCACTGCACTCCTGGTGGCCCAACCACCAGATTATGATCCTGGCAGTCAGACCACCAGGAGACTGCTGTCTCCATCAGGGATCCCGATGGGATGGTGTTAGTCAAAGTCATGTTCGGGCACAGCGGTGCTGAACTCGACACTGCCGTGCTAATCACGACTTTGCTTTTCACCAGCCTTTTCATGGCAGAGTCTCCACCATGAAAAGGCTGTTAGAGCAGCAGTGCTGGGGGTGACAGGGGGCCCCTGCACTGCCCACAACAATGTTGTGGGCAGTGCAGGCCCCCCTGCTAGCACCCTTGGAAAGTGCACTGTCTGCTACATCAGACAGTGCACAATCTGAGGGTGCTGTGTGCGACGGCATTGTCCTCAGCTCCCTAAGGGAGCCAAGGCCAAGGCAGCTGCACTGTTTCCACCAGGCTGACTGGCAGAAACATCATAACATGACAGTTACCCGCCAGTCAGCTCAGTCGAAACAATGTCATATGATGGGGGTGTGGCCACCACTTTGATGGCCGCTTCTCCACTGTCGTATTGGAGTTGTAGAGGTTCAACTGGCCAACTTCTAATCGGCCCCTAAGGACCTCATAACGATTTTGGCAGTCCTTGGACTGCCAAATTCGCAGTGGTTGTCAGACCGTCGCACTCCAGGTGGTCTGACCTCCATATTACAGCCCTGGCAGTCAGACCGCCAGGAGACCGCCACCTCAGCCAAGATCAGGGATCCCAATGGGTCCCTGCCATGAAAAGGCTGTCAGAAAGGCAGAGCTGAGGGCCACAGGAGGGGGCCCTGCCAGCACCCTCAGAATGAACACTATCTGCTATGGCAGACAGTGCGCATTCCGAAGGTGCTGTTTGTAACGGTATTGGCCTCAGCTCTCTAAGGGAGCGGAGGCTGATGCCACTGCACTGTTTCGACTGGGCTGACCAGCAGAAACATCATAATAGCACTTCACCACCACCGTAGTGGAGTTGTTGCGGTTCAACCGACCAACTCGTAATCAGGCCCTAAGAAATCTTCACTACGACTGAGTCCAGTAACTCCCCTATGATGAAGCTTCCTTCTCGGACACCACCTACAGTCTTGCCTCGCTAAACTTCTACTTTGTCAGTGACATTTTGCTGGAATATACACACATATATATATATATATATATATATATATATATATATATATATATAGTCTTTTTAATTTAATTATTTTTTTTATAAAGCTTGAGTCTAGCAAGACATTATGCGCAGTTTTTAGGCCAGACCTAAAAAAGCAGCTTTGCCAAAAAGAAAATCAACAAATAGGTTATCAACAAACTTTAACTACTAAGATGAAGGGGGTACAACTCTTGAAAAATGCTGGGTTAAATCATAAATGCCTAAGAAATGTGTTGTTCAGAGCATGCTCAGAGTTACAAACATGGCTTTGAACTCTCCTCAAATAAACCCTTTCAAGATTACCATCAAATGAAATCTCATTTTATAGCCTCAACTCAACCTTTCTGTGATAAGCATAGGCCCTTTCTCTTCGATCACTTGCTACAGAACTCCTCCCAAGAACACCATCCTAGGATTTTCAATGTCATAACAATCGGTGATCCTTATGACATTGGTGGTGACTGTTAAAATGGCGGTAATACCACCAACAGGCTGGCGGTAATTAATGCGAAATTAAGACCATGGCGGTGAGAAATCCCATAGACAGCAAAAGTACCACACCAGCTGCCAGGGCATTAACATCAAGCACCACGGCGGTAGCCATCAACAGCCAGGCGGAAGACAAGGTACTGCCCACCATATCATGACACAGTAAACTGTCACGATTTCCGTGGCGGTACCAATGCCATCCAAAGCCTGGCAGAAACACATCACAGAAGACCAAAGACTCACCATCAGAGACACAGAGAAGATCAACGCTGCAATGGAACCAAAACCTCAAGTCTTCCCGATGCTCTTCTATGCCACGCTCCACCTGGAACGCCAACACCAACGAAGATGATGACAGTGAGTACAGCTGCCTAGCACACAAGGTAGGGAGGGAGGAAAATGAGGGTGACACACACACGCACAATACACCATTCACACACACAGCATAAACACAACCAGTTGCAGAGGAAAACCAATGGCACAGGACACACAGTATAATAATACAAGGACTACAGGTTGGCAGTACTGAGGTTGTAATTGCATGTCAACAGCCACCTTATGAACCAATTGGAGAACAAAGATATATGAACAATTGTCCAGAAAGGGCCATTGTCCAGTCCAAAGTACATAAGGCCCACATGGCCACAGGGCATAGTCCAAGCCCCAACTTGATCCTAACTCCACACAAAACTGTACAGGGGCAACATCTCAGAAGTGGACAGGCACCTCATGGGGAACGGGGGTAGGAGGCACCTCAGCTGAAGTCAGGAACTTACCCACTGGTTCTGGAGGGTGCTCCATGCCATTTCAAATTGATGGTGAGTGCAAGGTCACAGTCTCTGAGGTGGGGAACTTGCTTACTGCTTCTGGAGGGTTCTCAATGCCCATTTCAAATTGCTGGGGAGTGCAAGGTCACAGTCTTTGAGGTGGGGAACTTGCCCACTGCTTCTGGAGGGGGTTCCATGCCCATTTCAAATTCTTGGGGAGTGCAAGGTCACAATCTCTGAGATGTGGGAACTCGCCCACTGCTTCTGGATGGGGCTCCTAGTACAACAGTCCCTGGAGGATGGCCTATATGCCCTCTGCTGGAGGAGAGGACTGCTCTGTCTCTACTGGGGGAGGTGTCTCCTGGGCAGCCTCTGCTGGAGGTGAGGGCTGCATTGTCTCTGCTGGGGGAGGTGTCTCCTGGGCAGCCTCTGCTGGAGGTGAGGACTGCTGTGTCTCTGCTGGGGGAAGTGTCTCCTGGGCAGCCTCTGCTGGAGGTGAGGGCTGCTGTGTCTCAGCTGGAGGTGAGGGCTTCTTGCCTTTCATTGGTGGTTGAGTGGGAACCATTACTGTCATTGGTGGTTGAGTGGGAACCATTACTGTCATTGGTGGTTGAGTGGGAACCTCTTCTGTCATTGGTGGTTGAGTGGGAACCTTACCCCTCCTAGCTGGTGGAGTGGGATCCTTCCGTTTCCTGGCTGGTGGAGTGGCATCCTTCCCTTTCCTGGCTGGTGGAGTGGGATCCTTCACTGTCTTGCCTCCACAACTAGGAGGTGCCTCCACTGTCCCTGTAGACTGTTTGGCTGAGGTGCTGGGTTGGGTCACTGGGACCCTGCTCTTACGGGCAAGACGGGGGAGGGGAGAGAAGAGGTCAAGTTAGGCAAAGAATAGCTTCTTAGGGACGGTGGGGTGGGATGAGGAAGGAGAAATGGGAGTGGTTGTTGGACGAGTATGTCTGCTGGACTTGGGTGCAGGTGCATGAGCAGTGTGCTGATGTGAGGTGGGTGGCTGTTGGGTGTCTGAGTGCCTGCATTTTTGTCCTTTAGGAGGGGGGACAGACATGGTGGGAGACGACACAGGGGATGCTTGGATGTTGTGGAGGTGTCTGCTAGTGAGGTGTGTGTGCTGCTTGGTGTGGTGATACTGGTGGTTGCTGTTGAAGCAGTGCATGCAGGTGTGAGAGTGGATGTGACTGTGAGGGGGTGAAGGAAGAGGAGGAGGAGGTCGAGACAGTGGAGGCAGTGGAGGCAGTGGATGTGGATGTGTGTTCAACTGTCTGTTGTTTTTGTGAGTGCTTGTGGAGTGAAGTGTGGTGCCTGTGTTTGACTGTGCCACTCTTGTGTGATGTCTTGTGTGCATGCTCGTCTGTATGTGTGCATGGGATAGGTTGGAGTTGAGGAGACTATGACTGGGAAGTAGTAGTTGGAGAGGGGACGGTAGGAACAGGGACAATGGCTGCCATCAGAGAGGAGGCCAGAGCCTGAATCGATCTCTGTTGGGCCACCAATCCATTGTGGATGCCCTCCAGGAATGCATTGCATTGCTGCATCTGGGATGCCAGCCCCTGGATGGCATTCACAATGGTTGACTGCCCTACAGAGATGGATCTTAGGAGGTCATTAGCCTCCTCACTAAGGGTAGCAGGGCTCACAGGGGCAGCGCCTGAGGTGCCTGGGGTGAAGGAGATGCCCACCCTCCTGGGTGAGCTGGCACGGGCAACTCACTGAGGGGCTATTGGGAGGGTTGTGCTGGTACAGAAGCGGCGGCTGTACCTGCAGCAGTGTCCGCCACCACCGGGGAGCTTCCATCGGAGGAGGAATCAGAGTCTGTCTTGTCACCTTATGTCTCCACCGTGGTGCTCCCCTCGCCCTCTGTCCCACTGGTTCCCTCTGCGTTGGTGGACTCTGCCTCCTGGGTCCTGTGGGATGCAGCTCCCGTTGTCGCCAGTGCCCCTGCTCTTCTGCCAGATGATGCTAATGCACACTTGAACAGGATGACTGGAGAAAGGGGGGAGGGAGAGAAAGGGAGCACTGGGTCAATTACAGCACCAAGACCACAGCTGGCATACACAGCACTGTCAAACACAGGGATAAGGCATGAACACTATGCATTGCACTGGCATTCAATTGGCTATATGTCACAGCAAGATGAGGGCCAAACACCACCAACAGTACCCCTCCTGAACCCACAAAACCCTGACTGACATGGAATGCAACCGAGCTAGGTTACCTGCATTTGCCACACACCCATTACCCTTGAGCTGGATCAAGCTGCAATGTCTGTCCTGGCATTAAGGAGCACCCACTAACTCACTCCCGCCACCCGGATCCCATGCCACCTACCAATTATTGTAGTAATGCCCACTGTACTCAATCCCTTGTGGCTGCTGTGGTGCCCTCAAGTGCCCATCCAGCTCTGGGTATGCCACCGCAGGAACACGCCATCAGGGGCGTCAGGTTCCGACGGGCACCCCTTCCTCATTGGGAGGCCACACCCCAGCTGGGCCTCCACGGTATTCCGTGCCCAGAGTCTCAGGCCCTCCCACTGTTTCCTGCAGTGGGTGCGCTGCCTGCTTTAGACCCACAGGGTCCGCACGTCCTTGATGATGGCACGCCACAATCCCTTCTTTTGATGGGCACTGACCTGCAGAGATAATACAGACAGGAGGACAGCATTACACATACAATCCAGCCTTT